>NC_090942.1:42980910-44230910 GCF_040807025.1 Struthio camelus | reverse complement strand
TGCAACCAGGTCTTGCCCAAGCTCCCACACAGCAGCAAAAATACCGCATATGGAGCAGTGCAACCTCAGTGTCCCTGTCCAGTTTGTGACCTCACCAGCAGGTCTGAGGCTCCTTGGATCTACTGACCAGCTACCACCAGCGGCCATGCTAGGAATGGGCCTGGATGCTGCAAGATATCTAGCGACATGCCACCCGCCGAGGCTTTGATCGCCTGAGCTCCACTCTGCTGCATCTTTCTGCTTTGTCACTTCTCTACTTGTGTCACCTGGCCCAGCAGAAACATCTTCAAGTGGCCAATCCAGTCTCAATTCTCACATTGGAGAAGAAGAAACATGAGGTAAGAAAATCTCCCAGTGAAATCAATATACAGTCATGTCCTGGCAGGCCATGTTAGCAAAAAAGATAAGCTGACACCATACAGAATACTAAACACATTTTGAAGATGACACTCCATGATGTCCATTTTTATCATAAGCCAGAAATTGTTTGCTGAGATATAAAATAACAACAGTCATCTGTATTAACTCGCTCTTAATTTAAGATTTGCTCTTAATGGTATGAGTTTTGTTGGGTTTTTTTAAGGTTATATATATCATGCTAAGCATTAAGATGGCATTGTATTTATGAACACTAGTGTATAGTCTTTTGCCAAGTTTCTTTTCAGTAAACATGCAAAGAAAGGAAGTACTATGTTTTCAATAGTCAAGGTAGTCAAAGGGAAGTTTCTCTAAGACAGTCAGTTCAGGCTCAGCCTGAACTGGGACAGATACAGACCCTCACACTAACTTACACATTCAGTATTGGCCTTTTTTTGATCATGTGCATTGACTTTATTTGGCTTTATACGGGCAGGTTAGAACTATCAAAAAAAGAGGTTGGAGGTCTATTCAAGCCTTGACGGGCCATCAAATGGCTGTGGTTATAGTAACGCATTTTGCAAATATTGGTACCCAAAAGTATCTGCTTATTGCAGAGTCAAATATCAGTGCAAGGCTGGATCAAAGCTCCAAAATATAGTGGAGACCTCTCAGTTACTCTGTAACAGCGATAGCTCTAGAGCTTAGGCCTACTGTGCAAATGGCTCAAGGCTTTACACCAGCTATATCAGAAACTGAGCTTCTAACATGTAATGAAGCATCCAAGCCCAGTGCCTCCATGCCAGTTAACTTTGTAGATGATGCCTAATGTTTTACCAGTGGACACGTAGAAAGTTGCCAAATCTCTAACACCTTTCCACAAAAAAAAATTCAATTTCTTTCGAGCCAATTACCAAGGGACAACTAGAAACTCTCTCCCTCCACTGTCAGACAGCTCTATTCCAGGGGCATATTCATAGCACATCTAAGACAAAAGGCAGCTAGGAACACAGGATAGCTTCCTATTAGGTGACTCACCTAGAAAGCACACGAGATGCATTCAAATACTTGTGGGAACTCCTACTTCCTCTTCATGGAGCTCCTACAGTTTGAACAATTAATTTTATATTCATTTCTGTGCTACAGCCACTCCGTCATTCACCTGTGAATACGGAATTATGGATATAAAGCAGGGAAGCACTAGCGAAGGAGGAGGCCAAACAGTTTGATCGATGGTTTAATGCTTCTGGTTAGGTGAAGAAGTGCAACCTTAACCTCCTCTGTCTTCCTCCTTAGGACTGCCAAGTATTCTGGGGTATTTGTTTTTATATTCCGAGCTAAAAGAATCAATCCTTAGTGTCTAATGGCTGAAGAGCGTATCAGATAGAAGGAATGTGTCATTTTGCCCTCTTTTCTTCTGAATTTCATACCCAGATAGCTTAAATACTCTTCTGAAGATTCTCCACTTACATACCTTACCTTACATACCTCCTGCATTGCAGGAGTGGGGCTGAGGGTTTCCCTCCCACCAAGGGCAATAACCTGGGAGGCCAGGTACTCAGTGCTGCCATGTACAGTTTTAACTTTGTGCCAGAGCAGTAGGGCTTGTGGGGGCTGACTCCCATGAATGCATCACTCCACTGCATTTCTCTCTGAATTGGAAGCTAAGAACTTATTTTACATAATATTTTACAACGTCAACAAGTGTAGAGATTATACAGCTAAATCTTAAAAGTTTATGAGCTTTTGAGTTTTGTTTTTTTAATGCTATACATCACTTCCTCACTCTCCACGCTGGTCTATGGACTCAGCTTTGATTTACTGCATTAGAGTCTGGGCCAGTTTATCACCACACAGAGATATTCCAGGTTTCAGCCAATTGAGCGAAAGTAAAAATCCTGCAGATAAACAGCAATGACTGGAATGAAGAACTCTTATCTTGGAGCTACAGATCTCTTTCAGTCTTGCAGTTCAAAGCACATGTTACAAGACATCTACCTTTAGCAATGACTGTAATATTCAAACAGTGATGTCCTGTGAGAGTAAAGCAGACAGGAGACACGCAGTATCAGTCACTGAATCCCCTCTTACAAGACATTGTACTGAAATATTCTTCTGAGGCACTGTACAAAAAGAAAAATGGTGCCTGCACAGACACAAGCTCCAGCTGTGGCAGCAGGCTGTTACCAAAATGTCTGTTACCATTTAAGGTCTCAAAGGCCTGAATATCTTCTTACAGAAGACTCATTCAGAATACATATCTGCGCTCACATTCATAAAGATCCATAGTAAAGAGTTGGGAGAAAAGTTATTCTTTCTTCTAGCTCCTATACAGCCTGCGAAACCAAGCAGGACCTTTTTGCATTCTCCAGCAATATTTATCTACCTTTGTATATACATTTTTGTGGTTTGAGTTCTACAGATAGAAGGCACTTTTGTCTTCAGACTATATATCTCATGGATGATAGAATTCAAAAGTTCACTCTCAAGCCCCCCTGATGATTAAAACAGAGGCAGGAGAAGAGGGAAGGAACAATAGTAGAATGGGCAGCCTGCCATGCCCAAGTGATCTCGTGTAATATAGTATGCATATATATCCTTCATCGCATTTGACTCGTAAACTCATTGCCAATTTTCTCTCTGCTTTTCATCAGCTCCTCCCACTGGGATCTAGACAGTGCAGTAAGAGTTAACAGATGCTGCTGATTTTAGAGTGTTTATAGCCTTGCAATGACAGGAATGTTATTTTAAAACAATGAACCAACAATGTATTTCTATAAAGGAGGATAAAGTAAAAACCACATTCTTGTCCTGTCAGCCTTGAAGGAGACTCTTTAGAACACAAGGACATGCAGACACACTGCTCACACTGCTGGGAGAGGGAGCATGGTTGCTTCTCTCGTTCTCCTTTGAATTGTCTTTGCTCTATGACAGCCTTGACGGTTACCAGATGGAGTCAGGTTTGTCTTATGCACATGCATATGCAGAGGCAGGTTTCAGCCAAGCCAATATTTTTCCTTTCAAAATATCGGCATTAACACCTTACTTTTAAGTAAATATAAGCATGAACTAAAAAGAGAAATTTGAATCTTCTCCGCAGCCGGGCCGTACTGTTAAAGCTTTCCTACGTGCAAGTGGATATGTAGTGATCTGCAATATTTAAAAAATGCATTTAAAAGTCTGTAATAGACATCAAAAAGCTGTTGCAGCAAAGATGAAAGAAGTGATAGTTTTAGCAGGTGAATGACTAGCCTTGTAATCATAACTTCAAACTATGACCATAATTAACCACTAATTCTGCTCAGGCAAAATCTAAATTCAGTGTGGCAAAGATGGGGAAAAATGAGAACACCTGAAGACTTACAGTTCTTGCACTTTTCTTGCTGGAATACCTTTCCTGAATGTCTATGCAGAATTTATGGGTACTTAAATATACTTAACAATCATTTTGCAGAAAAAATAAATTTTGCTTGACAGCTTATGTGAGCTTCACTTGCATATAAATAAAATGTATGTTGTCTGGTACTATGATACTTCTTCCATAATATTTTAAGTGACACTGTTGAGATATTGCACTTAATTTAGTTTACTTCCCATAGCTACAGTATGAGTCAAGAAATGCACTGAAATTTCTATTGTTATCAGTACTTAAACATATGTGCACATTTTGGTGTTTTTCTGAATCAAGGTACTAGATAGATGCTTAAGCAATGACATTAGATTGCTCATTTCTTTAAAGCTACAGAATTAAATATCTGACTAAATTGAAGCCTATATGAGAAATATCAGGATAAATTTGACTGCTTACGATTAACTGTCTGATTTTAAAGGTGTTAAGAATATCTATATTTTCAGTTTATAACTGGACATCATCAACCTTTCAAAAACCAAATCTATATATTTTTCATAAGGAAAGGAAATTCAGTACAGCTTTTCTGGAAAAATTCATTCTATGCTTCTATTAATGTCAATAGTTTTTAAAAATAAAATTGTTTTAGTCTTCAATTATGCTGATTTTCATATGGTAGGAATTCAATCAAATTCTGTTTATTCCTCTCCATTTTTATCAGTATTGAAAAAATAAAAAGGAAATAACAGATCTTCCAAGGGATCAGGGTGTCTGAGTGGTCTTTGTCAGCTCCTAGAACTCCCTCACTTTAGAGAAGGATGGTTTCCCAACAATTTTCATAGAATTACTAGTCTCGGTGAAGGAGGAAGAGAGGTGATACAAGTGGCTACATAGAGAATCACAGCTAAAGCTGCTTTAAAGTTCCCTTCTTCAATCATTTGAGACTCTGACTCTCATTGTTACTACTGTAACTTAGTAGAAAAAAAAAGTTTCTTTAATATAAAGTTAGTATTAAGGAAATATCTTTTATGACACTAGGTATTTCTGTTTAAAATGTACTCCTCTGTAAACAAGAAACCAAGAAAAAAAACAGACAGGTATTTATTTGTGTTGTTAAAACATAAACAAAAACAGAAAAAAGTCTGTATGCGGAATGGTAGGTCTACCATGTCGATCATTCTCTAGGGAGATTGATTTGTTATTGCTGGGCTTTGTTTGAGAAAGCTGTAGGGCACCTAAAATATATTTTAATAGAACGTTTAAAAGGGCAATGTTTGCCTCTTGCAAAGTAATGACATTTCAAAGACGCATTGGAAAAGTAAGTAGCCATAAAAATCACAGTAAACACACAAACGGCATCTTGCAGAAGTATTGCAAGAGAGTCCTCTAGAACCAAGAGAACTGTCCAAATTGTTCCAGCCTCTTCTGATTTCCAATATGTCCCCTCAAAATTGCCGGGTAAAGTTTTTTCTTCCCTGTGCCTGCTCCTCTGGTGTGGAACCTCTTTGGGTTCCAGAGCCCAGCCTACTCCTTTATCTCACCCCCCACCCAGCTTTGTACCAAAAGCAAAATTTAGCAGTGGGAGGAAAGAGTTAATTGCAGAGAATTCAGGAAGGATGGGTGGTCTGGTCTGGAAGCATACTTTATCCCACCTGGTCCACAAGACACTGAAATTACAGGAAAATCATGCTTCACCCTCCTACAATGAAAAGCACTCAGACACTGTGGTGAACAGTTCCTGTGCACCCTGGACACATGCACGTTTTTCAGAGAACGGCATGTACCAAACAAGAAGAATAGTCCATAGAACTCCTTACCCAATGGGCCTGAACGCTGAGGATCTTCAAAGGTTTATTAATCTGCCAAACATCAACAGATTTTCACATGGACAAAAAGATCATATGTGTGGCATAGGGGTCAAAGGGCTATCAAATTTTAAATTACTTAAAATGAAATTTCACTAGAATTGTTTTAACAGTAGAACACGACATGCTTTTTCCTAGCTTCACCAAAAAAGATGAGCTATTTTGATTGAAATTTGCAAAAATAGCCTTAGACAGAAGATTGGCAGGCAAAATTTCATTCCAATTAAGTAGAATTTGGCTGAAGTCTACTGCAACTTTCCCTGAGTACCTGGATGGCTGGTGGCCCGATAACAGCCAGTGCTGCCAGCCCTCACTGCTCTAATAAAGAAAATTCTGCCTTCAGTATCTGTCATTTTTTCCTCCTTTTCTTCCTTCTAGTTACTAAAAGTTCAAAGGAGAAGATATGCTGTCATCAGCAGGAAACATGTTGAATGAACTATTACATTCTAAGTAGGAATGTAAAGATGTTACGCTAGTTTCACACATTCATTTATCAATGTCTGTCTAGTAGCAATAGCTGAAAGGGAAGAACACCAACCTCACCAGTTTAAAAGCAGAAAACTTGCTATTTAGACAGACCATCATTCACATTAACAAAACTCGGAAATTCAGGCATTGACTTTTGGTTTATTTAAAATATATATACATCCTTTACATTAACAGTAACAAAAATGACAAACGAGATACTCTATAAAATGCAATCAGAGATGAAGGACATCTGAGTCTTTCCTAATTTCAAAAGGACTTCAGATTTGCCCACTTTGGAGTACTGAAGGATTAATAATTCAGTATCTATGAAGGGCATTTAAAAATGGTTTAATTCTCCCAGATATTTATGTGAAGAACCACCTTGGGATGAATACATGGGATGAACAGACAGACAATTAGAAAATAGGAACTGAAAGGTGCTGTATTTTAGCAATGGGTAAAAAATCAAGCTATTCAAAAATTAAATTGAACTGACTAAACATGCCGAGACAGTCATGAGGAGATAGTGCATGAAAGCTAAGAAATGGAGCTAAGATGGAGCTAAGAAATGCATGATTTTTATTCTGCTGGTTATCAGATCTTTGTAGAACGTTCATACTGAAGAATCAATGTTGGTGAACGAAGAGAAGGGAAAGTGGGAACGACCTACAGCTACAGAGGCACTGAATTATAGACTGCCAGAGGTTGGCAGGCACCTCTGGATACTGTCTAGTCCAACCCACTGCTTAAGCAGGGTCAGCTAGAGCAGGTTGCTCTAGCATCTGGCCGCATCCAGCCAGTTTTGAGTATCTCCAAGGACAGAGATGCCACAGCCTCTATGGACAACCTGCTCCAGTGTTCAACCATCCTTACAGCGAAAAAGATTTTTTTATGGTTGAGGGGAATTAAAAGATATGCAACTGATTGAAGTTGTAGCAGTTACTGATTACGTTATAGACAATGTGCATTTCGTCATAACTAGGATAAAAGATGACTCTTAAAGACAGCAAAATTGCAGACAGTTATTGGACATTTCAAAAATCACAACAGTCATAGCCTAAGATGCTGACCTTCTGGACTTAGGTCTTACCTGCAAGAATACAGTTTCTGAGTTTTTTTTTTTTTTGCATTAAATAGACCAGGATCTGTCTTTTAGAAGCAGAAATCCAGTAGCTCAGCATTAGCAATAGTTTCTTCTCCACTATGAGCAGATTTGCTGTAGCAGTCCAGTGAACTTTTCAGGTTTCCTTCTAGTCTTCACTGAAATTAAATTTGTATACTTCATAATAGCAGTAACATCTACAAGCCTGTGACTTTTGAGAAAGAGCATTTTGTGATTTTGCTGTGCTTAAAATAAGCTTTAACTGAATATTATATATAAATAAAACAAGAAGTTGGCCTTTTATTAACATCCCAGGAATATATTGTAGCTGAAATTCATCCTTCCTTATCCAAAAACAAAGTAATAATTGGTCTACAGTTAACTAGAAGACCACAAGTTCAGTTCAATCGCTTGCTGGCTGTGGACTGAAACAGTGGATGCTGCCACTTAGCAGACAATTTGGATCAACATATTCCTGTTAACAACTTGGCACATTTGTAATTTTCCCCAGTTTGCTGGCTAAATGAGAGCCAGCCTGGACTCACAGGTTGCCATACTCCATATGGAGGCAGACGTTCCTTTCAGAATAAACCACTCTTGTGTCCTTCAGAAATTTCTGTGTGCAGGGAAAGCTGATGAAAACATTCTCTGTACAAAAGCTTTCATGACTAAAAAGGTTTAATCTAAGTTAAAATTCTGCTAAGGAGAATGTGACTGCTGCTGAAAAGTTTTGATTTTATTATGAAAAACACGGCGATATTTCAGCTTTTTGGGAGCAATTCTCCCCGCATCAGATGATTATATTGTATCTTGCATGAGGGGCACTGATCAGCTGGGGCTTCATGTATCACTGTAATACGAAATAGCTAAAACAGCAAAAATTGAGCGTTAAGGCAAAAAATCAGAAGGATTTTAGCAAGACCCCTATACTATGACTTTGACTCCTAAAGCAGGATTAATTAACAGGTACTGGAAATATTCATTATAGAAACAGGACAAAAACTTTGGGGCAGCCCATTAACCAGAGTGTGTTAATTAGAATTCATGGAGAAACTTGGCTGAAACCTGCTATATCTGATGAACATTTCTGATTTCAAAGCAATGGGATGATATTCTGCCAGTAATGACAATGTATGTGGCTGAATACAAGAACAGTTCTGATAGTTCTTTTATTTAAACCATACCCCTATAAAAATAAGTGTGGAAACAGCTTGGATGTTCTTCAAAGAACTCAATGGACTGCATAATAATATAAATTAAGGACATTTCTACCAAATTGAAGGAGAGTATTTTCATTTTATTCCATTTCTGCAATTTTTGATGTAATGTGAGCACTGTTGCAGATATAAAGTAAATATCATTAAGCCTAATCAAAACCTAATGTAATGTATCATTAATATAAAAAATATATAGGATATTTATCTATGTAATATAAGCAGCAGAAAGTTTGTTACAGACTATGTCATATAAAATTGCTGCATGTCCTCATGCAAATTCCATTAGAGCTTTCTATTTCTCGATAACTCAGTCATGTAGCAATCATACTTACATGAGTAATTAACTAAAACACAGTAGCATTCACATAGGTGAGGTAAAGAATTAGCTGTGGAATTATTTTGTTATGCAGAGTCCATCTGTTTTGTATCCAAAAGCAATGAAAAATACATCTGCAGTAAAATACATTTTTATTTCTGAATAATTTACCCTCTGCTTCTTCTCTAACTGTAGCAAGAGTTGTTGGGACTATTTATGCGAGTAGTGGCATCACTGAAACTGTTAAAAGCTACTGAACATACATCTAGTGTGAGTGAAAGGTGGCCTAACATCCTGAGGCAGAAATCAGATTCAGACACACATTTTCAGCAATTTTCAAAAAATAAAGTTAGCACTTGATTTCAAAATGTTGAATGTACACTGTCCACCTGACAGGGCTCCCTGGTCAGATTTATCAAATAAATCTTCCTACGGAAACGCATTTGCTCAAAAGCAAACTAGAAAGTAGAATTCTAAGGTCCAGCATTAGCACAGTTCTTCCATGGAGGGAAGCTCTAAAGTCTAGGTGAAGGTGATGTGTGGAGTGCCACTCAACCCCAATTGGGATAGTGGTCCTAGCAACCGGTAAATGCATTACAGTAACATAAAGGTATCCTTTCATTTAAATCATTGCCTAAGACAGGCTTCCATATAATCTGTTAGAAAGTCCAAAAGCTATCTGAGGGATCTAAAAATATGCAATGCATCTCTGTGGGTTTTGTGACCATTCACAGAAGATCAGTCCTCACTTTTCTAAAGCTACCGTTGGTAAATCGTGTGCAAAAATCATGCGAATCTCTCATCATATTTCTCAATCTAACATTTCTGAGCAAGACTAGTATGCAGAGGTCGTACTACAAAGTCTTATTTACCTCATCTGACTACAGGTCGTTCTCCATCATGTTTTGAAATCCTTGGATAAATAAACAACTTGTCATGCTTGTCAAATATGTGAACAAGACATGCTTTGTAATGCGATATTTATGTGTTTTCAGCCAGGTTGTCCCTTCTTTGCAAATCTGTTTATCTGTAGTTAACCTATAATTTGTCTCACAGTCATTTCCAGCATTGCTGAGATTCAGCAATACAGCAGACATGCATCTCATGCCTTATTTGTCTCTGAATTTACTGTCTAAAGGAAGACCGTTCCCTTTTTAAACCTATTTTCTTACTTTGGCAAGCTTTAAATCATTCAGTGTTTGAGACTTGATCTGTCATCATAAGGCTGGTCACTTTAAACTTGCTTTTTTCGCCTCAATATTTTGATGTGACCATTTAAATTGGGGATACAACCTTCCCTTCCTTTCATAATTATGTAAGTACTAATAGTACCAGTTTTTACGGAACAGAGAATGACTTTAGTTACTAGCAGCTTTTTTTCCTCCTCTTTTTCTTTCCTCACAGTTTGGCTTAGTTTTCTAAGTAGTGGCTTTCAAAAGCAAGTCCATGAAACTCCGCGAGCTCTGCATTGCTTCTCAAGGGCCTTGAAGGAGTAACAAAGAAAAAGATAAATATATTATGCAGATGCTTGTACCACCACCGGAAAAATTTCAAGAGCTTCAACATGAAAAAAAGTTTAAAACTAGCATTCTAAAGCTATACTGTAAGACACTATAAATACATGTTGCAGCTATATCTTGTAATTAGACATTAACTTCATTCTCCCCTCCAAAGCTTTGCGCTATTTCTCACTGATATTCTGCTTTATAGGGATTTAAACAGGCCCTGTAAAACAGAAGTTGCTCGGCATAACTGTGCATTGTGAGGATGTAAACAAGCGGAGGCCTCCAGGAACAATGACTGAACTTCAACATAATTCACTTCTTCATTCTCAGCAGAACTGGCACATGGCTGTCAACAAATATACTCGAAATGAATATAACCACGTCAGCAAATACGGGCTATTCAGACCATATGTTCTGAGCTAGTTAATGTGGTACCCTGAGGTACAACACCAAATGCTAATGGAAAAATGAATGTCACTTCAAAACTCATCAGTAATTTGTACATTAAAAAAAAATCTTTTCCTGGCAATGGCAGATTTGATTTCACTTGTAAGAAGTTTCCCATCTTTGCTGCACTGTTTTAATCTTGTTTCTTTTCCTTCTACTGAGGAAAAAAGTCACGCCTCATTATAATCCCTGTTCAGCTCTTGAGCCAGGCAAGGTTGTGATGCTCCCATCACAACAGGTCGTACGTGCTAACCGGTAACACTTGCCTTTTGCACCCATCAGTTTTAACTAAGATGCACAGTAAAGTAGTTTTCTTTCAAGATAGATCATGTAATGACATATTCATACATACCTCGGCATGAGGAAGGTCTTTTTTTTTTTCCGGTTTATCACATTTTCCTTCATGCTTGCTAACTTCAACATAAATTTTTGCTGTGCCTTGTCTTGTAACTGAGTCTGCCATATGTGATTATTTCCTTAAAGGGATATACCACAGAGCAGCTCCACCTCTGCTCCGCTATGGTTTTCCCTTTTTCCTGCCTCACTCTTGATGACTATGGTAAAAATAACACAGGTTAGTAATTGTTCCTTTGTGATGCCCAGGTGCTTCTGTTGCCTCTGATTACAACTAAAATGACAGTTGCTTTGAATTTACACCTTCTCTTACCACTAGCATTCATACACAGTAAACAGAGAGAGCTGCAAGTGCCCGACAAGCCATGAGGCATGAAGTCAAAGCGTGACCCATAGAACAGTGGCAAAAGCTGGTGCCCATCAGTCAATGGCTCACAAAAAAATCGTACGATCCTTGTCCTGAAAGAGAAGAGTACAGCTGATTCTAACCCATATTTACAGCCAAAAGATTATGTTATTTGAGACATCTTAGCCAATTCCACACTTGGGAAAGCCTTCAGGGCACATTTGCTTTCATTTTCTGCCAGATTTTTTTGGATCCACAAGGTGAGACATTAGCAGCACAGAGGCGAAAACGTGTGACGCAAACATAAACGTCAACGATCGCGCGGCTCGCAACCACCTGCAGCACTGGGCATTCAGAACACCTATATTTTTATGAAACCAGCATTTTAAAAAACCAACATGGGGTGAAGTGCAAACAACATACAAAATAAGTCTACCGTAATTCTCATATTTTAACTTTTACAGTCATGCATCACAGACATTAATCCCACAGAGCTCTAATACTCTTTAAGAGAGTCATGACACTGTAAGTATGGCTTAGTGTATGAAAATATAGCACTTTTAAGGTATAATGGCTTTTTAAAAGTTGTGCCAAATGGCATATAATATGTATCCATAGTGTTTTTTATAAATACAATTTCATTTTGCGTCAAATCCAGATACTCTTAGGAATACAGACCTCATTCTACTAGATACTGGACAGCCCAGATGCATTCTGCAGGGTATTTATGCATATTAATTAACTGAAATACTAATGATTGCACCACCTTCAAAGTATGCATATACTCAAAACATTGAGTTTGTCTGGTTTACCCAGACAAGCACATGAGCTGCACTTCAGTCACTCCAGAAAAGTCCTTCCAAAACAGGTATGGTCAAGCCTGTGGCTAAAGCGCTCATTCCTGAATTGAAAGCTCTAGCCTCGAGATGTACTCAGTTTGCATAGCAATAAGATTATATCTCCTGCAATATAGAGGACTATCCTAAGCTATTAGGCCACCACCAAATGTGCTATATGACAACACTCTGTTCTTCCAGGGCAGCTGCACTTCTGTGCAGTTAAAAATTGTGTGATCAGCAGAAAAGCAGATCAAATACAACCTGACTCTAGCCTAGCGATTAGGACACTCAGCTGGGAGAACACAGACCCAGAGATATGGACCCAGCTCCCAGGAAAGTGCATGCATTTTACATGAGACTTTCATCGAATAATAACATTAAAAAAGGTCCAGAAAGTGAAGGCTAGCGTTCTGAGTCTTTTCTGCACCTCTCCTCTGAGTGCCCTATCTGCACAGCTTCACTTAGGCTCCTTCCTGTCTACGGTTTTTCCTGCAGGGATTTTGATGAGTACTAAGACAGAACTGTACTGCTACCACTGGCTATCCACAGCTTTCTGATCAAGTCATTAAGAAGCAATGACGCTCACAGACACTAATAACGTACTTGGTAGAGATACTTAGGTGGAAAGACCGCTGACTGCTTCTCGGTTCTTCAGAAACGGTTTCCTCAGGAACACCAGTGAAATTTGGATATGAGAGTTTTCCCTCTAAACCAGAACCACCTCAGGAAGCTGAGTTTGCTGCCATACAAGTTTCTTTTTGATGGCTGGTGCTTAGTTAAAAATGCTGAGCATTCCAGTAATTCTACTTTGCTTTGTAATAAGTACAGTGAAAAAAAATGTATTCCCAAAATAAAGGGATTTCCAGAAATGGTATTTATGCTCATTTCAGATTTCATTGTGGAGAACAAAGCAGTTCAGCATTATAAGAGTACTTTGCTTTGGTTATTTCATAAGCCATTTGGTTTGGAAATCAGCTAACCAGTACAATAGTACACTCTTCGAGCCAAGAGAGAAAATCCCAATAAGAATTAAGCCAAGACTTTTAAATAAGCTAGAAATCGTTGCCAGATGTATCCACATTAATACAAAACAAAATCCACTAAGCTGAGGTTCATCCACTCATTCTACATTAAGCCAGCAAAGGAAATAAAGCAGAGCGGTAGGACAGGCAGTGTATTGACAGGAACAAAGCACAGTTGCATGCAGTAGCACTGGAATGCAGTAGCAATGGCCATGAAAAATAAGTAAAGAAGATTTAAGGGCAAAACAACCAAACTGATGACTTTTTATTGGATCCATTTCCTGTAAGATCTCAAGAAGCATCTATTTCATTTTCAATTTGGCCTAATTCATCAAATATGTAGCAGCAGCAACAGGGTAGCCAAAACATGAAGACTGCTTGTAGCTTAACTGATGACCTTACATTGTGATTCCCCCACTTCTTGCCACATTTTGTTGAGTCATTTGTATTTGGTTATTTTAGTGCTTACATTGTTATGAACACTCAACAGGTGAAATTTTTTGATACCACCTGTAATATCAAAAAATGCACTGACAAGAGTAAGGAAGAGAATGATATGAAAAAAATTAGCATCAGAAACAAAACAAATCAAGGTGGTGTTCCTGTTCACTTCCTAGGACTCCTCTGCATTTTATCTTAGGATTTTTTTCCAGTGGAGTTTTACATAACTCAGTGATGGGGATTTCTCAGCTTTCTGGTACTCACTTCTCTCTTGCTTTGCTCAGTTTCATCCTATTATTTTCAGTTTTGTCCTAGGGCAGTATCACCGAATCACACAATCACAGAAAGGTTGAGGTTGGAAGGGACCTCTGGAGATCATCTAGTCCAACCCCCCTGCTCAAGCAGGGTCCTCTAGAGCATGTTGCACAGGATCACGCCCAGGCGGGTTTTGAAACACTACCTCTCTGGGCAACCTGTTCCAGTGCTCAGGCACCCTCACAGTGAAGAAGTTTTTCCTCAGGTTCAGATGGAACTTCCCGTGGTTCAGTTTGTGCCCATTGCCTCTTGTCCTGTCGCTGGGCACCTCGGAGAAGAGGCTGGCCCCATCCTCTCGACACCCTCCCTTCAGATACTTGTAGACATTGATCAGATCACCTCTCAGTCTTCTCTTCTCCAGGTTAAACAGGCTCAGCTCTCTCAGCCTTCCTTCATAGGAGAGATGCTCCAGTCCCCTCATCATCTTTGTAGCCCTCCGCTGGAGTCTCTCCAGCAGTGCCATGTCTCTCTTGCACTGGGGAGCCCAGAATTGGACACAGTACTCCAGATGTGGCCTCCCCAGGGCTGAGTAGAGGGGCAGGATCACCTCCCTCGACCTGCTGGCAACACTCTGCCTAATGCCCCCCAGGATGCCATTGGCCTTCTTGGCCACAGGGGCACATTGCTGGCTCATGCTTAACCTGTTGTCCACCAGCACTCCCAGGTCCTTCTCTGCGGAGCTGCTTTCCAGCAGGTCAGCCCCCAGCCTGTCCTGGTGCCTGGGGTTATTCCTGCCTAGGTGCAGGACCCTGCACTTGCCTTTGTTGAACTTCAGGAGATTCCTCATTGTCCATCTCTCCAGCCTGTCCAGGTCCCTCTGAATGGCAGCACAGCCCTCCTCCCAGTGTCTCCGCCACTCCTCCCAGTTTAGTATCATCAGCAAACTTGCTGAGAGTGCACTCTGTCCCTTCATCCAAGTCATTGATGAATAAGTTAAACAATACTGGACCCAGTATTGACCCCTGGGGGAAATAATTCCATTCTCTTCTTGGTGTTTACATCCTTATTCAGTGTCAGAGCTTTATGATAATCCAGTTCTTGAGCTATAATAACTGAAGTTATAAACATTCAAATAACAGAAATGGAACATACAGAAATAAACAGAATTAGGGAACATATATAGGATTCCCGAAACAGGAAAGAATTTGGAGTTCTTCGGAAAAGCTGACAATATTTTTACATTCCAAGTAGAAACTCATTTACACAAACAGCAGCAAAAGAGATTCCACATGTTGGTATAACTAGAGTCCTACTGAACAAGTCGAACACAAACAAAAGAAACATTTTGTGGAAGCATTATCTAACAAAGATGCAAGAAGAGAATCAACATTTGTTTCCCTTTTTATTAGGAGGACAGCATACAGGACTTAGGTCTTTATGTCCAGTCTTCTGCTATCATCGTCAATCATGTCACATCATCCCCTCCTTAGATTTCTACTACTCTGTTTTGAAACAAGTCAGTTTTTTCCCTCAAACACTTGAATTCGAAAGGTGTTCAATAACTTCATTTCTCTTATGGTTCTAACTTCCATCCCTAATGTTTTTCAGAACCCTTTTATGTGGATTTTTTCTTGTGGCAGCCCTGTCCTTTGGCTTTTCTTCTTCCTTGTTGTTCATTCCTACCCATCCTACCCAAAGCATTTATAAAGAGAAATGATATGCTCTCTCAAATTCTGATTCACTTGACTAGGCAAGCTCTCATGTAGTAGATAAGATAAACTGATCGTTTCCCTGATCATCCTAGCAGTCCTCTATTTGTATTCCAGTATGTTTACATTAATTTTTCTGTGCCAGGGAGGCCAGAACTGAGAACAATATTCAAGACAACACCTTACCAGTACTGCAGATTGTGGCACAAAAACTTCTCCATGTCCACTGAACATACTTTGTTCACATTCGGTTTTTCATTGCACTTAGAGCTCATATCCATCTTGTGATAAAGATCTTTTCTGTCATTTCCAAAGGAAGCTCTCCATATATTATCATAAATATAGGATGATTAAGCAAGCTGAGTTTCCCCAATTTATTTTACTCTATGGACTTCAAAGATGTTCTTTCTGGTTTTTATGATGTTTTGATCCTCCTTTGATGATGTGTCTTAACTTTGTGGTCTGAAAACGCCATTGGCAAAAACCTTGCTGTGCCACAGTCACAGAGTGTTAAATAAGATCCACCCCCAAACCAGTCCTAGAGCAAGCCTGTAAGCAACTTGCTTCTAACCCAAGTTTGGGATTTCCTCATTTATGTTCCGTAAACAACTTGCAAATCATGTACCAACCCCTCTCTTCTCTGTCTTAATGAAGAGTTCCCCAGTTCAATATTATAAACTTTTTGTGATCTACTGCATCTCCTTCAGCAAGAAAACAATTCTCTTGCCAAGACAAGGAGAAGGTACAACCCTGCCCTGGGTAAACACATCACTTTCTATCTCATCATGCATCTATCTCCACGTTCTTTCTTTCAAAGTATATTATAAAACAGTTTACAAAATTCTGTAGTTCCCTGAATTAATTTATTATTTAAATATGCATAGAACACCTTGCTTCTCCCTGTTCATTCATCCCTAGTTTGATAAGAGTCATTAAAACTCCCGGCCTGTAGTTTCAAATGCCATACATCTGTTTCTCCCTCCAGCATCCTGGGACAGAAAAAATCCAGTCTCCATTTAATGAGAAGACAGTTCTCCTTGCCTCTTGCATATGGTCATTTCCATTTTATGCACTCATTCTAGTTATTTAGTTACCTAGCCTTTGGCCCCATGCTCAACATCAGTATCTTTACTGAAAACTGCCTAAAAATGTTCATTTAATTGTGAAGTCACGCCTACTTTACCTTTAATCTTCATGCTGTAGTCATGGTATAATGATTTCCCATTCTTTCTCTTTTCATGTGACTAAAAAACTTATTGCATTTTCTTGTAATTTCTTGAATAATCCTTAACACAACCTCACTTTAGGAAGCTCACTTTTTCATAGTATCTTCTGACTTTCATAATGGCTTTTCTTTACTGCCTACTCAATTCTAAGTTCTCTAAAAAACCCTTTTGAACTATCAAGTTATCAAGCTAGACACAAAGCTTTTTTCTTCTTCTTGTTTGGGTAAAAGTTCTAAATGCTTTTGCACTTTTGACTTTAAAAAATTCCAAGTCTTCAGACTGTTAAGTCTAGCTGACCTTGCTAACAAGCTTCTTATTTCCTCAAAATTTGCTAATTTAAAAATGAAAGCTGTTATTATAAATCTACATTTCATTTAAATGGAATCAACGTATGATGACATTATCTAAGGATATTTTCTGCTAACAGCTCTCCCATAGTATCTTCACAACTTACCAAATCAAATGTAAAATATCTCCTCTTGCTGGTTCAGTGGCTCTGTGGTGAAAAAACGCTGCTCTTGTATCTGAGAAAACTGAGCTCTACTTTTGTTAGTAGCACTTGCTCTCAAATTTGCAGCTGGAGACTGGTGTCCAATAACGACCCAATTTGCAGAAGTATTTTTTTGTCTAACAACATTAAAGAGTCCACAATCTGTATTAAAATTTGTATCTCAGCATTATCCCAACTGAACCTTTTTCCTGAAAGCAATAAGCCAAATAAAATTGTTTTAGCCACACTCTTTGCAGTCTGTAACTTAATTAATATATACTGAACCCTTCATTACCTGTGTCAGTCAAATTAGTTACTCAGTCATAATTCTGTTTACCCAACAATATCAAGTTTCAAAGTTCAGTAATCCACACCCCATCTTCTTCACATTTAGGGACAAACCTTTGAACTGTGATTCGTGGAGCACATCCAGCTCCAGGCCATGTTACATAGGGTCCTTTCATTATCTGTATCATTTACCTGGAAAGAGTCATAAATGTTTGCTCTCTTTACCTTTGGTGCTTGTTCTCAAACCTGCTGTCACTTACTGCACCCACTTTCTTTAGCTGACAGTCACCTTTCTACTTAATAAAAATAGGTAAGGAGATTATGTAAGTTCTTTCCTCCACGTTGTTTTAAGCTCTTTTTACTCATGCCAAGGCCAGTATTTCAGTCAATCCACTGCAAACAGACCTATTTCTGTGAATGAAATGTAAGCTCATGTCTGCATCACAGTCATTACAGAATACATGTTCAAATACATGTTCAAATGACATCACCTTGACATTTTTATCTGAGCTACATCAGATATAACCTATTCCTCTGATGTTGCACCTAGTGCAGATAAAGCAAAACTGAATAGCAGGTTTTTAGCAACTAATGCTGGTTCTGTCCCAGCAGCATGGTTCTATGCCTTATCATTAATTTCTTTCCCAATGCCTATTTCCATGAATAAAATCACAACAGCCCTCTCCAGCAAACTATTTAACAAAAAAGACTTATTTTGTAAAGACTTGCTACACTACAGCTAATTGCAAATTCCCTATCATATAATATTGTCTCTGAATCAAACCTCATTTGATCATTGTGTTGGTCGTTTGCCATATGGAGAAAGAATTAAAGTGGAGACAAGTAAGAACTTTTATAGGGTAAGAGGGAGAACATGCCCTTTAAAAAGAAACACCAAATAAAGAACATGAAAGAGAACCTAATTACACCTAAATTTTTTTATGTGGTACATCAAAAGGGTTAATGGCAAGTGAGCTGACTGTATATGAAAATGCATTTACTGGCTACTCCTCTGAGCAACAGGTTTGAGGTGTATGTTTTGTTTTTCTTAAGTTTTGTTTTTATTACTATTCCAGAAGATTTCAAAATACAACTCTGAGTGAGTGTTTCATCCCTCTAAGGTAGGGGGTTTGGGAAGTGACATGTTGCTGGCTTCTCCCCCTAACTTCTCTGTTTTAAACTGCTTGCATGTCATGGTCGTGCATCTCTCGGCAAACAATGTTTTGAGATGAATTCTGTTTTGCATTTGAGTGAAGAATGCAACAGTACCTCCTGGAAAACGCACACCCAAACCAACTCTAGCGTTTGAGAGGCTGCCACATAAATAAATTGCATGTTTAGAATGAGGCGATGCAGTACAGACTTTTCCATTCAACTGAGTAAGGATGTTTTACCTTCTAGCTAGCTTAGTAAGAACTTGAGAAGGGAAAACCTTCCCTAGGGAACACATCCCAGGAGCTGTACTGTAAACACTTACAGGAATATTTGTCCTACCTTTCCTTTGTAACCCAAACTGAGTACTGTTTTGCCTTTTGATATTTACTTTAATTCTGTGTTCATGGAACAACGCTTAATTTTCTTTCCGAAATTCAGTTTAGAATCTCTTCAAGAACAGGAACTCGGACTGCACCGCCTGGAAAGAACTGTGGAGTATTGAGGGAGGCTTTTTCATATAGTCTGCTTGTTCTGCTCTAATTACACTTTATCCCCACATAAATCATTTCAAAGCTGCTATTCTTTAAAATATATTCCATCTCAGGCTTTCTGTACTCAGAACGCACATCTACGATCTTTAAGAGGTTAAACTCACAGAGACACAAGTAGCTTGGCTTTAAGGCACTTGCTCTTTCATTAGCTGCCTATTTTGCATTTAAAAAATTTTTAAACTGAGTTCACTTAGGCAAATCTCAAGGGCAGGTTTTTTCCTTCTTCTGCAGTTAATAGGGCATAAAAATCCTTCAGCTCATCAGCTAGCACACTATCCACCAGGGAATTGAGAAAAACCATTTTGCCTTTCTGCACTGGAAGCAGAAATTCCCCAGGGAAGACACACTTTGGAGAAGATTTGAAAGAAGTAATTGCTGGCTGCCAGGTGGACTTTGACAGCCCACAGAGAGCATCTCTTGAAGGGAAACAGCGGCTGAAGAAAGAATATCTGAAGGGACAGCTTTGAGGATTGACATCATTTTCATGCATTTCTGCTTGAAATTTCTGCTATGTCATTTCAAAACACAAGCCTCGGTATCAGTTTGGAAACCTCCAGACTTCCTTTCTCAGTACCCATCAGCCCTGAAGATCATCTTCCAGTTATCTTTAAGCTTGCATATAATGCATATATGTAATCTAAAATCCTATTTAGAACTCAAATCTTATTAAAGAGAACAGCTCATAATAGAAAATAGACAAAAGACAAAATTAAGCCTGTAAATAACAACAAATTAAAATAAGCAAAAAATTCCAAGGAGCAAGAGATCTCATTTACATCAAATAAATCGAGGGAGTCTGCTGGAGTAGTAAAGCTGGAACGCTGATCTTCTAAACAGCAAGCTGTAATTAAGCAGCAGCTTAATTTCAAAACCAGGTCCTACTGTTCTTGCACGTACGAAATCACTCGTGTTTGCCATTTCAGGCCACCAAGGTAGCATATGGTCACTTTGCAAGTATGAGGGAGACCAGCCCTGTGAGAGGAGCAAGATTCCTCCAGTGACAACAGAGGACTGGGAAATAATGGGACATATACAAGCTGGAGTCAGTTTACTTCTGTTTGGGAAAAGGTTATTGCAAATTGATTCAGGTAGAAGAGATACTGAACAGGGACAGGGACTCAAGGGCATTGAGCTTGTAAGGCCTCAACAAAGGGACTCTAACTCATTTCTAGACTCAATAAATCTAAAATAAACCCACTTTTTTTTACTACCAGTTATCTGTAAAATCTCAGAAATGTTTCCAGAATATTTAACTACTTGCAATTACCTAAATTCTAACTCTCGCTCCGCATGTCTCATTCTTTTGTATATATTCACGGCTTTCCTAACCAAACAGCTTCATGTTTCTCAATTTTTTTTTTTTTTGATAACTTACTGCTTTTACTTCCTATGTTGCTTTTCACACTCTGGTCAAAATGCAGAACTATTTTCCAGCGTCAATTAATTTGTTAGAGCTATGAAAGAGCGCCACCCATGCACAGAAACGTTGCTTAACGAGAGCTCAGAAGGAAAGCAGTCGCGCATCTCCGACGTGACTTGTTAAGAAACGTGGGCTACTTCCTCTAATAGCGTTAACCTGCGCATGGGTGTCACCTGCACTCATTTTCTGTAGCGTATAGTTAGATGAAGGAACCTCTCTCCCAGCATTTTAAAGATCATTTAACTAACTGACAATTCTGACAATATCCAGAAGATGGCGTGTGCCCCATGCAAGACAATGAAATTCTATAAACGTAGAAAGGCCTTCAAAAAAATGTTGGCAATAATTAAGAAAAGTTAACAAGCCTTCATATACAATTCTTAATTATGTACAGTATTGAAGAATGAATCTTAATCTGATCATTATGCAAAGCTGAAACATAGCTGAAAAGTCGTTTAAAAAAACTGAATCCATTTTTCTTGTACTTCCATAAAAATGATAGAACTGCCTTCATCATTAACAAGTCAAAATTTATCACGTGCCTTCTTTATATTGTAGAATGATTTAATTAAGAATAGCTTTGACATTATAATATTTTTACAAAACATGATACCCATTTTCCGAACTTGGCAACATTTGTATAAACAGAATGAAAAACATATTGTAAATAAAACACAGCTAAAAACCATTAAAATTATTAACTCACTTACTTTAAAGGATAAATAAGTGTAAAGATTTTCTTTAATATTTCATGCAGCTGTCTCTGCATAAAAACAGACACACTACGCCAAAATGTGACGTCTACCACAAATTTTTCCATTTTGAAATGGAAGCGTAACCATTCTGTAAGGGCTGGAGATGTAGCCTCTGCTACAGTGGGCGGAAATAACTGATGAGATTAACATGGGAAGGTCCCAGGCTGTAACTGAATTGGCCAACCATGACTCATGACATTAATTGAGTTTTTAATGGCCTTCTGTGATCAAGCTTCATAATTTTCAAATCCCACTTGACTCCCTCTACCACCTGTCCACAGTCACTACTGAAAAGATTTGATAAAGCACTTCTTTCTATACTTTACAATCTTCAAAAAGGACTTTTGAATCCTGAACTTCTGGTGTGCACCTAAATATCAGACTCCATAATAATCAATTGATTTGCCAGTGTTCTTATCCTGTAATAAAGTAAGCAAATTTTGTCTTGAGGAAAAACTAGTTGAAACTATTTAACTAGTCGGTACTAAGAAAACAGTTTTCCTCTCTTTCACCACTAATGTTATTTATGGCTTCTGTTTATTCTAGCCCAAATAATCCAGTTCAGTATATTTTACTGAGCCTGTCATCCTTCAGCATAGCAAAATTGCTCTTTAAACTATGAATGTGCATCAGATCTGATTATGAATTAGGTTTCCAACACTACCTTCATCAAACGTCTTCAAAGATTTACTTTTATCTAACAGTATACAAAACTCATAACACTTAACAGGGCTTGAAATTGGAAAACTATGTGCTGCTTTGTAGCAGCTCACCTCTAGACCTGCTTATGAAACAGAAATGCTGTTGTGGGTACAGGTGATAAAAAAGTAAAACAAGTTAGACTTGCTTAAGCCCAAGGGTTTTTGAAGAGGAGGCCTGAAAATAATTGTCTGAATCCTTCTTCCTTCTCTCTGCTTCTAAGCATTCTTTCAGATCAACATAAAAATAATTTTTAAAGAAACCATTTTTCTACTTTCAAGAACAGACCCTTTTGATGTTCCTTCGCTGCTATAGGCTAGTAAAAGTCAAGTTTCCATAAAGCCTTGGTGAAAAATATATGATCTCTCTGCTCAGCAAACAGGACTCAATAAGAAATCTGATTCATTTTCAAGAAGCAAAACTCCTTATTTTAAACATGACTGAAAACAATTAGCCCAGCAACAAAAGTGGTGTACCATCATCCAGGGAACTGACATTTCACAAACACCAAGTACTGTGGTAAGCAAAAAAACCTTTTTGTGTAAATAAGAGTAGTCAAGTAACATACTCAAAATTGTTTAAGAAATTACAAAATTAAGAAGCTCTTTGCTGACCTGTTCAGAGAGATCACAAGACAGCAACATCTCAGTATTCCTCAGCCACATTCTGCCTACTCTGTGCTGACTACAGATGACAATATCATAATTTTGTCTGCAGCCTGAGTCAGTTCTTTCATTTATGTTCCCTCTTCTCTGAAAACCCAAGATATATGGACAATTAGTACCAACCGGCGTCGTGGTATATGTTGTGGGGATAGCTGGCCACTGAGAACTGAAGTGATACTGCCAATTCATTTCACACAGGCCAAACAGTCGGTAAGATATAATTAATTTTCAACTGATATCAGCACAGTCTGTCTTCCAACCAGAAAGGAAGAGGTGACAATCACAAGATGAAATTACAGGTTTCCAAGCCTTGCACCTCCTCTCTATTTCTGAACTCTGTGAGCTGGGAAAGGAACGAAACGTTAACGTCTTTCAAGTAAAAATCTACAGTGCCAGTTATTCCTTTCCAAATGCAGCACACACCTCATTACAGACCAGATACATAAATCTCACACCCAATATGTGAGAATATCCTTTCCCAAGGTCAGCCTCTGTCACGTCTTCTTCCAGACAGCAGCTCAGGCTGAGAGCTGCAGACACCGCCCTCTAAAAGAAACAAATTCATTCGAATATTGCGTGCTGCTGCTCTTGCTACAATCATCCTCAAGCTGGGTGACTGAAAATTGAAGTACAGGCCTAGATGATAAAAATTTTAGATAAAAACGCTACTGGCACCTGCTTGCTGCCAGCACAGAGCCACTAAATGACTCCAACACTAGCCACGGGCTGTGACTCACGGTACTCGATGGACAGAGGGATCCTCGTTCTTTTTGAGTAAAAAACTTCAGCACAGGCTGAAATGCTTTGGTGACAGGCGGTCCCCGTAGGGTTTAGACATCCCGCTTGCACCCGCCAGAGCCCGCCAGACACCCTGAGCGCCGCTGCTACGTTTGGCCCACACGAAGGTGGATCGCTCCCTCTTGCTTCCTAGGAGCGTAGGAGCCACCCTGGCTACAATAAAGTACTCAGTAACAGGCCAGCGTAACTAGAAAGGAGGACTACTAGAAAGAAGCAATTTGATTCCTGTTACTGTGACGTTTCGATCGTCAGAATGTGAAGGCTGTTACATTTTTATCTTTTTCTCACAGCATATTATATGAGAATCCACACTGAAAATTTACGAGCAGTATAAGGTATTGGTTACTCCCGATACTATAAAAAATGAATCCTAACAATGTGCAAATTATGAGCACCCATCTAATGGAGTGTGTGAGAGAAAAATTAGCAGGTGCATTCAATGCTACATTGTTTGTACCAGCTCCAATTAAATGAATCAGAATTCATATGCTGATAATGGAACACATGTAAATTTTTATTGTGAACCAGATGCAAATAGGAAAGAAAATCTACACTTAGTGCTTTGAAAACATGAAACGCTGAATTATTGCAAAACATTTGTAAAATACCAACAAGAACTATAGAAATCTCACAGATGAATTACCTGCAAAAAACTCATTTGCAAAATCAGCTCGTCTGTTCTTGGAAAACAGAAACAGAAGAACCCTGCATCTGTTCTGAGAAGTGATGTGGTTCTCAAATTCCCCAAATTCTCCTCTATCTTTCATGCTTTTGATGTCTACTTCAGCCTATTTCAAACACTGAAAAGGTTTGTATATGTGTAATCTCTCACTTGGCACTACTTCTGATTAGTTTTATATACAGCAATCAAAACTAATTGAAACTGTTCCTTAAACAACCTTAAGTTATTTTTGTAGGCTCTGGTGGCCCACACGTTTTAAGTGGCATAGAAAAATAGGGAAAGACACGTTTTTCTTTTCGTTACAGGTCTTCATTCTACAAATAGTCACGACACAAAGACAGGGCAGGAGACGCATTGCTGGCAGAAAAGTTTGACTAAAAAAAGCCCTTCTTGGACACAGCCAAATTATCCAGTTTGAAGCCAGATTTGGCTGGACAAAAAATCCTGGGATAGGTTCTGGGGTTGTTTTTTTTAACCTTTTTAAAAGCAATTGTTTCAACCTTTTGTTTTGAAAGGGTATTTTTATTTCAGGAATGATCTGATTTTTTAAAAAAGCTTTAGGAGGTATTATTGCGTTAAGATCAGTTTTGTTTAACGAAAACACATTACACTCTTTTCTTTAGAGCCTGGTCATGCAGGTATTTTATACTTGTGTACCTTGATGTATCTTCCTCCAGAGATAACAAATTTGGCTCTAGTATGCCTACTGCACTTCATGATTGTGGTAAAACACGGCCTTAACTCCAGCACAGTTCTCCCTTCCAATCCAATCCTTACTGAAGTCTTTGATTTATTACTATGTCAATAATATGTGTCCATTATGTTAATAAAAAAGTGATGACTACTTATGGTCAAAGATAAATCTTGCTGCTGTTTACATTACCCTTTATTATGCCTATATAAATCAATGGTCTGCAATATAACCCTTCCAAAGAAAAAGTTAAATAGAATCCTGTTTCTAGAGCAATATGATAAATGTTACTTGAAAAGCTCACTATTTTTGTTAATACTAGAAATATGATAGAAACTAACAAACTGGGAAATTCCTGAATAAAGATGAAATATTGCCCCTGTTCTCAAGCTAAACATAATGGTTGTATTGTAGAAAAGGATAGACTGGCTTCAATGTCAGCTGACATTCATTTTACTCAAACCACTATTTACATCTTAAAATCAGGGTACGCTTGGAATTCACTTTCAGCTCCCTTTCATGAGGAAAGTTCATGTCTGATATGCAAAAGTGATTTCTAACTGCTTCCAAACATTTTCCAAGAACTTTCTGCTTCAGGGTATGCATAATATGAGATGCCAAAGGCTAAACTAATAAAAAGTATCGTAATTGTAAAGTCAAACACTAACAATTTTAGGAAATGTCAGAATTACAGCTTTTTGTCCCATTTTATTTCATCTCGTTTATGTATACTCCTAGTGATAGACTGGACAGAACGGACAGCATTCTGTTTCTCTATGATGTGGTAATGCGGTGATCAATTTAATGTTGAAGTAACAGCCAAGGCAATACAGGGATTAAACTAAACTAAGTCCACTGATGCTGGATGCCCAACTGGAGATACCCATGCCTTACTTTGAAATCTTAAAGTGACTAAACCACATCTCTCATCTAAATTTGCCCATATAACTGCTCAGCACTTCTGCAGGTCAGTCCTCTCAGTATCAAATTGGGCAGTTAGAACATGGCAAAGATAAAAATCAAAGCTACATACAGTGAGGGAATTTCCAGTCCTATTATGCAATTTACCAATGAAAGATGCAGAGATATTTTCTTTCCCATGATTCTTTGCCTAATCCTGGCTGTGGTCTGCCCTCAACTACATCACTGCACTACAGTTAAAGATTATGCACTAGGTGCTTCCTGTTCTCTGTCTTCCGTAGACATCCCAATAATATTAGGACGGTAGTAGGTGAGCCAGGGAGGTTTGTGTTACTGCGTGGCTGCAGCAAAAGTCCAGATCCAGTGTATCTAAACAGGAAAGGAAAGGTGATAAATCAGTCCTACGAAAGCGAGTCCTAATGTTCTCTGCACAGTCAATGGAAAGGAGGAGATGCTTCTGTAGACTGCCCAGCAGAGCTGCAGTTCTTGAAGTAGGTGTGTTAGGTGTCTCCAGTGCCTGCACAGGAATCTAGCGGGACACGCTAAGAACCCATGTCTTCTACGCAATATCCAATTCATCTAACCCTCTTTAGAGAGCAGACGCTTAATGAAGCTGGACAGCTGGACAGGTTGGGTTGCTCAGTGTTGCTTCATTTTTGCAATAACAGTGGCAGCGCCCTCCCGTCTCTCTTTTGAATGGTCTTGAGAGTACAGCAGGAGTCCTGGAGCCCAGCTCTTCTCTGGCTCCACAGTGCTGGACCACCAAACTCTTGGTAATTCAGAAAGTGGCTGTACCCAGTCACTGAGCTGAGCCAGAAATGGCTATGCCAGAAAAGGGCAGGACAGGGAAGCTCAGTCTTAACCTAGAAGGGAGAAATGAGATTCAAGCCCTGCTCCCTCAAATATATGTGCTTTTTTTTCTTAATATTAAACTGTTATGAAGAAACAGCCCTGGAAGCAGGACCAAGAATCTCCACACTGCCCATCTGCCCTCATGTCAGCAGCCCTCTTACCTGCTCAGTCTAGCTGCCTTACAAGACAGAAAGCAGACAATACCTCTAGCAGGTGCCTGCTGCCGGAAACAAGCATGCAGCCTATTGCGTGTATATGTTACATGCCATGCTCCAAGCAATTAACACTTCTCATCATTGCTTTTGGAAGGAGTTAAGGTACGGTCAGGCATTAGAGCAAGGTCTTCCAAATCAGAAGTCGTACCCAGTGGTTAGTACCAGATGTAGTTCCCTTAACAAACCCAGAACCACAGATTTAATCACAGGGGCAAAACCAGAAGTTTTACACAGGTGAAACTTGAGTGGCAGTCACGTGGAACAGGACTGCTGCAAAACTGCATGATTTCTACCCACAGAGCAACTTTCCATAGAGAAAAGAATGGAATTACACTTTGCATGTGCATGTTCTCCCTGCTATTTCTTCAAAAGCTTAGGAAAACCGTTGGCCAGATTTTCTTTCCTCTTTATATTTATACATCATTTATAAACCCGTTTATGCACTTGATGTCTGCACAGCATTCTCGGATGCTATCAAATTAAAAGAACTACAAAAGTGCAAAATAGTATTGTTCTAGATGATGGATATTTAATAGGACTGCATATACTTATTAATATACATTGTTGTGACGTAGGACTGTAGGCAAAGATTCAATGTGTTCTGTACTGGAAAGCATGCTAAATGATTTTGATGTACTTTGCTACTTAAGGTGCTATTTGAACACTTAGGCAGAGACAGAGATAAAATTGTCTGCAACCAGTTGAAATCAGCATTAAATTTTAGAAGAATACACCCTGTCTCCACATCTTTTGCTATGCCATTCTTACTAGTAAGTTCTGGCGTAAAGTTACAGCTATCTGACTCTCAGTGAAATACTGTGCCTCGGATGGTCCTGACCACTCCTGACCACATGTGAGTCGGGAATGTCCAGGAACTCCCCTGCAGAGGTATATCCACAGCTCATTCCTCAGCTGAGGGGTAAGGGATTGCTGCCCCTCCATCTCATACTTTAAAGAGAAATGTGACTTTTTTATTTATGTAATTTATATTGCAACTCTGAGTAATTACTCTCCCAGTATTAAATGTGCAAAATGCAAACAGTTACATCAACACTCCTAAGTTTTAACTTAAAACTATCCAATCCTTTGTTCTTGTAGCTTTATGGCCTATGTATTCATTTTACTGTAATATCAAGTTCAAGCAGACTGCAAAGATCTTTATTAAAGAGTCCCGGTCTGTTATAATAATAATCACGCTTGAAATAGATAGTTTACTGAAAATTTCAGAATACTGTATGATATTAGATCCTACAGCAGATTCTTTCTCAGTGGCAAATACCTTTCTTAAATAAACTCAGCTTTAAAAGGCTTCCTCTATGAGGATTTTTATAAATTCAGAATAAAAAGGAAGACTGCAAGCACAAAATAGAAATAACTGCAACTGCCTAGTTTAATGAAGCTTTTGAAAGCAAAGATATTTATTCTTTTCCTTTTCAAATGGAGCTGAATTTAAATAAAAACTACCATCTTTCAAAGAACAATGACACTCTCCATTTATAATTTAAACATTCATACGAACCATAGTTAGGAAAAAGCACTCTACTTTTTTCCTGAATTAAAAGCTACCTAAAAGTTCTTAGGACATAAAATTTACAAACAACCACCTCCCTTAACAATTATTACCTCCATGAGGTATTTTAATTCCTCCAATTGCTATTAACAATATTTGTCTTCCCAGTAATTCAGAAGTACCATGCGTGATAATTAAGCACAATATAAAGAAAGCTTTATGCGGCAGCCAGAGGTACACTTACATCATTTCTATCGTTGCTCCACAGGGTACATAGTACTCTGGGGGAGCTGGCAACCACCCTAGACTGTGCTATGGTGGTTGTGCTGGCACACTACTCATATCAGCTACAGAGGAGGAACAACCAAGTACCCTCTCTTCCTCATATATAATAACTCTAAGATGCAGCATACAATCCTTCCAATGACAGTTACACAGATAGATTTTGGAATCAACAGTACTCAAGAAATACAATTTCATGAAAAATGTGCTTAGTACTTACCACTAATGTTTACTAATGTGGTCTCTTTCAATGATTCATAAGAAATTACTAAGGTAGCTATTAAGATCTACTGAATCATTCATGGAACATGCTATGCACAATTCGCTGGCAATGTAAGCTGATTTGAACAGATTAAATTTTAAATTCCAAAGTGCATGCGAGTTGTAAAAGAAATTACTCAATGTCAGTAAAGCTTAACTTTCTATAGAAAACACCAGTAAACACCAGAGGCTCATCCTTTATTTATTTTTACTATTTGGGGGAGGGAGGCAAGAGAGTGAGAGAAAATTGAGATACCAGTAAGCTGAAAAATATGTTTTCATAATTAAATGCTGCTTACAGAATGAACTCCAACTCTGTGTGGAAAAGTAGATTTCATTTCATTTAAGTATGAAGACATTTTCAGTTGGAAAATGAGTTTCTCAAACTTGTGCAATGGGAAATGTATATGTTACATTACACAGACCATTATTCAGTATACATCATATTTAATTTACTATCATCGACTGCATAGATAAAATTTTTTATATCTTAGTATGCAATGAAGGATTGCATGTTATAGGCACATTTAATAGGGAAAGAATCATTATTTAAAGGAGTTGTCCTTCAAAGACAAAAAAGAAGAATTCAACGTGGTTTCTGAGTTGTTCATATCTGACTAGTTGAGACTTCATAAATGAGACTAAGAAGAAAGGCAAGTACCTTTTACCAAATTTCTTAGCCTTAGCAGACTTTTCCTTTTTTTAAATCTGGTGTTACTCGTGAGACGTTGAATTCAGTTATGACCTTACAACTTTGTACTTCAAAGACATAAAATGTTGAATCCATCTAGGCAATACCTCAAATATGCAGAATTCCTGCCCTACAATAACAGAATTTTATTTCATAATTCCAGATAATACTCTAAGCAGTAAATGCAAAGGGTTATACATTGACAAGTTAATTACTCCACAGTCTAAGAATTCATTTGCAAGAGCATATTAAATTGTGACTATCATCAAAGCCTTCCTGTGGGGCATTTTATCTAATTAGTAATATGTCTGACACTTGACTCGGAATTTTATAGCCATCAGGTCAAGCTACAGCATTCTCATCTTTAAATTAGGCAATAATTCCCCCCGATTCAATCAATACTAGTGGTTAACGACTGGTATACACTAAATGATTTGTATCTAGCACTGCCACCCATTCTGCCCTGGAAAGGCATATCACTTTGTATTTTACAGTAAGAAGAAAAAACATCACAGTCTCAAAAGAACAACAGAAATGAAATATAATGAACAGTAATAGCCCAGAGAAGAGGAACACTAACCAAGATTGACTTATATATGCGAAATGAGAAATACCGTTTTTGTTTCCTCACGACTTGTTCTTAACCTTTGTGCGTCTCAAAAGATACATCCACACACAGTCAACTAAAAGGAAAGTGGTGAACACTGTGGGTTAAAAAACATATTTAGCCTTCAAATTTTCAATACATATTTTCATTTCTGAGGCCCTGCAGACTACTTAAGTAGTTATTCAATAAGAGCATACAGTGAGAGTCTAGGCGTACAAGAAGAGAATTGCAAAATTCTATGACAAGCGTGGGACAGCTATTCCCTAGCTAAATTAGAGGCTGGAGGAAAAGCTTGTTGATTTATGTTCAGTCTGGGTAAGGCTCAGACTACAGTGGTTGTATGAAGCAAATAGTTTAGGAGATTACATTGGTTTTATCTACATTTTGGTGCTGCGGTTCCCTCTAAGTCCTTCCTTCCTTTTGCATGTCTATGTGGTATTAATAGCCAGGAACGCCTTTCCTACTCCCAGCGCTGTTTGTCTGGAGGCTTGTCATCTATTCCTTTTGATTATGAGTCTTCCAAAGTAACCCACAACTCTCTTATTTTAAGATTGGATTTCTGTCCTCTGTCTGGACTCTCCTGCAATCCACATTTGACTCTAACTTGGAAAGTGAAGATGTGGATCACTTTATCCAAAGATGTTTTTACCACATCACCTAGATTATTATTATTTTTACTACATAGCAGTATTTTAGTTTTATCCACATTTGCCATAGTAACTGGGAAGGCACAATATTTGTATAACTTAATTTCTTCATATGTCCATATATCCACTTTGTTTCAGGATATGATTATCTACTATCATGAGAAATCATTAAAAGACCATAGAACTTAGCTATTTATTTGGCCTTAGACAATAAAATCAAACGTGTATTCATGCAACTGTATCAGCTAAATTTTCTATTCTGTTATTTATTTACAGCTTCCAGTACTTTATGTGGTTCTGCACTCATCCAAGTACAGCCCATTCCCCCCTGTAATCTCCCTCCGTTCCCACTAAACTATTAGGAGAATTAGATTCACCAGTTTTGCCAGGTTTAACAAGAAAAAATTATTGCCAAAGGACTATAATTATTTCTGGTTTACAAACTTCTTTTTCATCTCCCCTTTCACATCTCTGGAATACATGGCCACCTACCTTGCGTCTTCTAAAATGTGCTTCTGCACAGGACATTTGGAAGGTCATACAGGACTTTAGAAGTACCTACACCTCCAGCATCCGCAAGCTTTGAAGAGTAGCCTATTATTTTTTTCTCCTCCCTTGTTTCATTCCTATCGGTTGACATTGTTTGTAATTAATAGGTCAAAAACATTTTGTGTGACACAAAAAACAGATTATTTGTTTGGAAATGGAAAGTGAACAGCCTGACTGAGCACTCACTTGTAGAAAGCAAAATGCAGACAAACAGCAAAGTAGAATACCTCTTTGCCCAGATGTTCACATTTGAATTTTATATCAGTTTAGTGATGTAAATGAGTTTAATTCAATAAAATACCGCAACCACTAAAAATGTAAACTGTCACTCAAAGAGAAGAGAAATAAAGCCAGGAAGACATATACAGCTGACACTCCAAAAATGAATTTAAACATTCACAGATTAGTAAACATGCTCTTTTGCAAAAAGAAAGACTCTACAGCAGCTCTGCCTCAGTGAAATCTTTTACTTTACAATAATGGGCTTTGAGAGGGAAAGCATTTTATCCTAATTACCCATGTTTGGGAGGAACAGTTTCTCCCCAGCCACATCCATAATCTAAAGCCACAATTAAAGAGAATTATCCACTATTTAATTTCTACATTACGTCTGAAGAAATACAACAGAAAAAAACCTTATTATCCTGATTTTTCAAGTATTTTTCAAGTCATCTGTTTTCTGGTCGACAGTGTTGGGTTCTGGTCTGAGACTGAGCCTACTCACTAATATTACCATGGAATCACACATATCACCTCCTCTTTTCCCTATTCAGACATGGCCAATAGTGAGAGACTGCCCAAGCTTTTGCAGGGGAAGCAGCTGATTTTAGCCCTCAAGAAGCCTAAAGGGGAAGTCAGTAGGAAGGTTATATTCCCTAAAGCAATCATCTACCCACTGGCCAGGTAGAATTCACACTTCCCATCTTTTTAGCTCAAACGGCAGAAAAGATAAATGTGGTGACTGGTGACAATCAAGCCATGCCTGGGGAGGAGAAGGACCCATCATGATGGTAAGCTGTAACAGATGTTGGAAAAGGCTATAAGAATAAGAAAGGGAAAAGAAAAGAATACCACATTCAAGTTATCTAATCTAAATTAATGAACTGAGGAGGGAGTTAAAAGTGATTCAGTTTGCAGAAGTCCTGTCACATTTTAAACATCCAAATACAGTGCTTGCAATTACGGTCTGAGTTTCTGGAATTGTTTTCTTCTTTAAATTTAAGAGGTTGCAATGGACAAAGAGTGAAAATAAAAGGCAGGAAAGTATAAATGCAGGGTTACCAGTATATACCCGAGATGGAAAAAGAGAGCAATCGTGAAAGTAAAATACAGAGGGTATATGATGGAAAAAGATCGAATTCTTTGGAGAGACCAAGCATTTAAAATTCACCCTAAGTCAAACAAATCTAACATATCTAACCATTAGTGCTACGTCTGTTAAGAGTGTCCTACTGCTGAAAATCTTTAATGACTGAGGCATACAGTGGTACCATGGCCTACTGAGTCCTTTGGCTCAATCAATTCTCAATCAGCTGAAGTAAGATACAGGCTAAAAAGACTAGAAGCACCAATACAAAGTATTAGAACGTCTTAATCACAGGTGCCACTACCTATTCCAGCCTGAACAAATGAAACCCATTTTTATTGGGATCCCTATGCTTAGGGACTATAGCTCTGGTAGAGCTATACATAGCTAAATAATTTTATCTTAAACTCCACATAGTGACTTTTTTCAGAGGATACAACATACACTACACAAAGCTTCCACCTAGCATTCCTGCTATTTAGTACTTTAAGTCTCTGAAGAATAGCCCTTTCAATAGCCTGCACTCCTAACTAAATCTTTCAATTCTGTAGTTATGATTTCCCGGATTAGATTTTGGAATCATAAATTCCCTTGCTGTTGTTCTGACCTTAACTTCCCGGTGCTTTTTCTTTCTTTTTTTTTTTTTTAAATAACGCCAACTAATGTAACAATATTGACAGCTTACATCCAGCAAAGCAAAGACTTGAGTACTTCTCAGATCACTGGTTTTTCATTTTTAATTTGAAGGCCATCAAAACAATATTCATGTTTTGTGGCTGGGGAACACATTCTCGCTAGGTCAAATGATCTCTCTTATCATACACAGCACACACTACAGATAGATCAAGTCCTTCCTGTCTATTTAAGATGCAGCTCACACTGACAGCTAAGCACTGATCTGGAGATCTAAGGACTTAGAAAGCAGGCTTATTTGTTAGTTTTCCCGTCTCTCCCAAAGCACAACATATTAAGGTTTTAATCAGGTGTTCAGTCAGTGCTAGCGGATTGGGTCGTCTAGGGGAAAGTGTTTCTTTGTCTGTGCAAAATTGTGCTTCCAAAGGGAAGCAAGTTTTTATGTGTCGTTTATGATTTGTTTTTGATTCACCTTTCCTGAACAATGCTACTTCAATCACTGGAAGCTGATTTGGTATAACTATATTTTGCCAGAATAGTTTCCAGAGCTTGAAACAATCTCTCTTCCCAAAGCAGTGTGCAATTTGAACAAATAAATAATGAATCTCCATAGCTATGGATGACCTGCGTGATGTTACAAGGGAAAGCCAGAAAATCCAAAATTCAGAGTACCTCCCAACAGTTCTCTCAGCATTGGAAAAAGTGTCGGAAATATCATGACTCAACCTTTTTAATTTATCATCTTTGACATTACTGTGCAGGGCAGATTAGAAAACTGTAGTAAATCATGTTAAATAGGAAGATTTTTAAAGGTTACTTCTTTTGTTGTTTGATCTATGCAAACATTTCGCTCACTCATCACTGTTAGCATTCCAAAATACTCTTTGCTATTTCATTCACTTCTTTCACCTTACTACAGTTTTCAGCTCCCTCTTTCATGGTTTAACTACTTAACTAGTAAAAACTGGATTGTTCCATGCTCCCTTTATAGCTCTTCATTGGCTTTTGTTTTTCAGTCATGCCTATTTTCATGGGCATCTACGCAGCGCCCAAGAGGGAATTTGGTATGTGTACACAGGAGTTTGGCTACTCCTAGTGCACTCCTGGAGAATGCCTGTAAAAGAGCTGGGGAGCGTATTACTCTGTTCTTTCTTCATTGCATTTTTTCATTTTTGAAATTTTTTTTAATTTATCATCACGTTTATTATTTATATTTTCCACTTTTCTTGCCCAGTTTTGATTAAGTAGGATAGAGAAAAAAAACCCCTAGACTGAGCTCACAATGTGACTGGGAAAAAAAGGAGTTCAGTTTGTAAAAGCAAAACCTATAGGACCTTCCATCCATGCTCTGTAGGCTCTTTCTATCAGAAGCAGATATGTTTCTGTTATTTACTGAGCTTGTGATTACACTGTTATTTTGAAGATCCTGTCTACTTGGGCTAATCCACCAGAAAACAGCACAAACACTCAGTGTTTCTAGCTCAGAGTGCTCAGATACCTAATCAGAATCAAGCCCTATTATGTTAGGGCCATTAAACAACTGCACAAATAGATCTTTTTTTTTTTTTGTCTGACTGAGAGTTGCAAGGTTTGAGGGCTTCCACCTTCCAACTGATTATTTAAAACTGTACTAAATTGAGTGCCTAGTCATTTGCTGTTTCTGAAGCATGCAGCAGGCAATCACAGTGCACACTGGCTAATCTGCGATGAACTTCACTTGCAGAATTTGTGAAAGGAGAAAAGTGTAAAGCAGCAATCAGTATCAGAATGCAACTATTAATTAAATAACATTAAGCTGATCATATAAGGAAACGTAGACCATGGACACACAGCCTGCTAAAAATCATACTGTCCCCTAGCACGCAATTTCTGTAGACTAGCAAAACAATAGTGTAGTACATGCTACAGATTTTTTTTTTTAGGAACAGAAATCAACCATCTCTTCTTCCTAAGTGATTTTCAGCTGTCTCCTGTGAGAATAACTCTGCACTGGCATATTGTTATTTCATTATTTAGACAAATTCTATATAATTAGTTTTTAATATGTCTTCATGAAATCTAAATCTTTAATCATCGTTGATGGATTTCTCTGAATCCCTTCCAAGTTTCCGGTGCCAGCTTGTCCACGTTTCAGACCTACTGCACACAGCCCTGCAAAGTGAAAGGACACTATGCTCCTGAAATCTGTGTATATAGTAGTACAGTGTGAAAGGTGTTAGACTGCATATCTTTTTTGAAGAACTGGACTTCAAAACACGGACTGTAACTTACCGTTGAATCCTGATGCATAGGCTCTCTATATAGAGTAGGAGGTTTTTCCAGGCCACAATCAAATTAGTATTTATAAAGGACATTTACAATCTAGAAAGGCAAACATTACTGACTAATAAGAAGAATACATTCAAGTGCTCCACCTACACCAAAGATAATAAAAAGAAGAAAATAAATTAACAGCGATGGCTGATGATACACAATATTGTATCATCTACAGACTTCTATCAACTGAATATTAATTCTCTTTTACAGATGTAATTTATATATGATTAGTACAGATCACAGAACAGAACCTTAGAGGAATCTGCTGGTGACCCATGTCTATTATAAAAAACAAACATATGCTTCCTTCCCAGCTGATAACCCGCTAGCAGATTTGTCCTATGTCCCTTCTACCTCATCTTTTTTTGAAGTCTTTAATCAAGTATCTTCTCTGAAATCTATGTAACTATGGTATCCTATAACTATGGTACCCCCCCCCCATAAGTGGGGACCAGACTAAAGAAGTATCTATCTCAGGTGGATCCTGAGGAAAAATATGGCAGTATTTGGCACGTCTTGAGATGGAGTAGCATTTGACTGCAAGCCAATACAGACTGGCTGCTGCTAATTTGAATTTTGTGTTAGTAAATGTTGGCTCTATTCTACAAAGGTCAGGTACAGAAATGGACAGGCACTAGGTAAGCACCTGGGAAGCTGTGGGGCTGGGGAGAAGAGCCAGGTACAGTGCTGGGACCTGACATTTTCTGAAGGAAGAAGAGAAACACGTTGATTCGAACAGCAGGATTGGTGGGTCTCTTACAGCTTTCCTTCCACAGCTCACCTCTTCTCTCTCCACTTGTTCTTCGCAATATCAAGAGGAACAAGGGATGTGGGCAACATGCGAAAGACTACTTCTGAATCCTAGTCGCTTTGTGGAGGGAAAGGGGTGGGGTGAGAAAAGACAATTCCAGGTGGCCTCCCTTGTCCTGATGGAGCAGCCAGGATGTGGAGTGATAAGGGCTACTTTCGAAGAGAGGGAACAGCTTGCTTGCTTTCTTCCACTAACCACATTACTGGCAGTGAAGCATTGCGGTTTTGATTTGAGTGCTTCTGAGCAGAAAAAAGATCCCTTTGAAGCTGGCATAGATGCAGGCATCCATGGCTATCTACCTCACCAGGATAATCTGTCTTTCCTTCCTGTAATCCCAATTGAGCAAACCACTCTTCCTGATAATGGCAAGCAAGTGTTGAAGTTAAGTACATGGCTAAGTCCTGCTGAATTTAATATTAAGTACACAATTAAATGCCTTGCTGAAACTAGATGTAAGCATTCCTTCAAGCCTTCGGCTGACCTAAGGCCACAGCAAGGGGTGCGGTAGCTCTTGGAGTATAATAGCAGCTACAGAACAGATTTCCTTGCTGCAGACAGCGTTGGGGAGCACTCTTTTCCCTCTGTCTGCAAAGCAAAGCCATGCTCAAGGCCAGTTCACTTCAGCTTTTCACAGCAGAGAGGATTAGGTCTTGTATTTATAATTTAGATAACCAGCTTTTTAAGCAGTAGGCGCAAGGTAAATGCACAGTTAAACGCAAAAGCTGGATTATGGTGAGACATTTGGGAAAGTAGGAGGCTGGGAATTCTTCTCTTCGGTAAACAAAATCAATGACCATGATCATCGATCAACCTCCTCTAAAACAGTAAAAATAAATGAGAACTGTGAAACAATCTCCCATAAATGCGGCAAGCGAAGCCAATTAAAATAATAGCTGCAACTTGCTATGCCACACATGAACATAACTTGTCTCAGGCTGAAGAATGCATCTGTTTTGTAGTAGCTGCATAATCACATAAATGTGACTGAGCATCTCCATCATCGTAAAAAAATGTTATGGCTCTTCTTACATACGAAAGTAACAAAAACACTTACTTGCTCTTTACGAGAATGAATAACCCATATGGCTTATTTAAGTGACATAGGGACAAACTGTTTTGTCTCGGTCACTCAAGTGAAACGATGACCAGCATAAGAAAAATGGGTAGCACATTAATGGTTTATTAACTCCATCATGAGTGCAGCTAAGCATAATCAACCCATCCAGTGGGTTTCATAGCATTTATGCATGTTTTGTACTATTTACATTGTATTATTTATTTCTGTAGAGCATGAATACAGAATATTACTCTGAATTAACTGAATACAGAACCTATCCTTACTGCAATACCTTTTTAAATAAGATGAGACTACTTCCTGGGATCATTTATATACAGTGCATGAAAATCATACATTTTTAATGAAAGGAGTTAATTTATATTCTTTTTTTCAGAGTAGTTGAAGAGAATGCTTTATCATGCAGAGAAGAAAGGTGGGTTTTTTTCTGTCCTTGGAGGCAATTAATTGCCTTTTATTAGGTATCTGACCTTTAAAGTTTTCTCTTTTTTTCCCAACTACATCAGGTCCCCCCCATGATTACTTATCCCTACGGCTGGCTCATCTTTTGTCCTTGACCATTCACAGCTACAAACCACAACTGGAACAGAGCGAGCAGTAGGTGTTAAGATAGTAAGCGTGTAAAATTTAGAGGAACTACATTAGTGAAGGTAAGTCAACGCTTCAACGTCTTCAAAACAAAGTCACAGCGCTGCACGCCTTTCCACCCTAGTCACTCGGTCACACATGGGGTTTTTTCAGTAAGGCGAAAGGGAGTGGCTTATCCTTATTTTTTCTTGTCCTTTCAATAATTAGAGATATAATAATGTACCCTTCCCTACAGCAGTATCTTCAAGAGATGTGATTCAGAGTCTATTGAAAATATACATACTCCTTGGAATATCCCTGTGCTAACTTGTTTTCTTTTTATTTATAGTCTATGGGATGAGTAGAGAAATGTATCACCCAAAGTAAAACAAATTAGTAGAAAACAATATAAGAAAGGGTGTATGTTGGACAATTCCTCTCAAAGAGGTATCTTGTTTTCTATGATGGAACTTTAGGAAGCATCAGCTTCTGCTCTCACTTGTAAATCTCTACACATACACGTAGGATTTGCTGTGAGTTAATCAATTATTTCAAAGTGGAGGCAAGCAAGCTATCTGTCTGTTATGCGAAGAAACATCGTTCTTAATCAGTAAAATTTGAGACTGTAGAAGGTCCAAAAAAAGAAAAGAATCACTTCAACTACAGAGATATTGAAAATACAAAAGCTATTAGGATTGCTCTTTAGGCTCTAAAGAGCAATTTCACTATGAAGTTACCATAAAGTAACCAGAAGAAACCCCTGAAGAAAGAGCAAGGAAACCTCATTGCAACGAGTCATAGATTAATTGTCTGTGTGAAAGGCTAAATCTCAGCGCTTGAGAAGATTTTGGTCTCTCTTCCCCAAGGTAACAAGCAGCTCTCCAGCGTCAGAAAACAATTTTCTTGGCAGAACTTCATACTTGTGCTTTTACAGTGTCAGAGCCCAAGGTGGCAGTGTTACCTTCAGGGATTGCTCTCTGTAACACAGAGAGGAGACAGAAGTGCCACCAGAGAGTACCCACCAAACTCCCACCAACTGCTGCAGATAAGTGGCCTTTTCTGTGAGTTGACCTGTCCCTCCCATAAGCTAGAGAAATGTCTTCTCAGAAAGGACTTCAGCCTCGCTAGTGTTTTTTCAAAAGAAATGCTCTGTAGAAAACATTTTAAACAAATTATTAAGCTACCTATTAAGCTACCCCCTTTTGGTGTCAGCATGAACCTCACACAGACTGTCTGTATTGTCTATTCAGCAAAAAGTCCTATAGTGTTAAGCAAGACTTTGAACTAAGAACGAAAAAAGAAAGGTAGTCAGTTTTCTTAAAAATAAGCTTGCTCCTGCATTTTAGCACAGTCATCACTTATTTTGTTAAAAGTGTGGTCATCTTGCTAAGCTTTGCAATGAATAAAGCAGTATAAAAAATGCTTTGCAATCCACTGTGATCCACAATGACAGAGAAGCAGTAAGATTATTTAAGAAGAGAACAGTACTTTCAAGCAAATCAGCCTGGACCAAGTATTTTTCCAGCAAAAATTTACTGAAAAAGTCAAAATCCTTAGACACTCTCTTATTGAGCCAACAGTGTCATTTAAAGTGATCTTATTAACAGGCAGCAGATTTTATAATGGCAGCAGATTTTTTAATGGCATTCACTCTGATTCTAAATACAGGAAGGAAAAATACAGTCTGTAAACCATCCCAGCATATATCATCTGCTCCACCACATAAGCCAAAACATACTGAGCAAAACTGGAGAGAATACTCAGCATCGTAAGAAAGCTTGAAAACAGAACTGGGGAACCGCTCTGTTTGACTGCCTTGAAATCATCCTGGGAAATGGTCTGTTCCGGAAAGATAAAGTGAATCATGTTACTTCTACCCAGTGTTTGTTCAGGCCGAGTAGAAAAAGCAGAAAATATCAATATGCAGAGCGCAGCACTAATGATGGTGTCATTTAATCAAATTTTAGCCATCCGAAAGTTTAGCATCTACACTTGAGCTTTTGCTACCACCAGTGGAAAGGGAGAGGTGGAGTGAAGCGCCCTTGGGGGCTTCCCATCTCTCTGTGTTCACCATGCAGTCATCCTGGACAACTGCTGCACACTGGAAGCCTAACTTTTACACAGCTAAGCTTCGGTGCGCTAGGTGTCCACCTACATACCAAAATAATGGAATAAACCTGAAGGAACTCGGGGTTCCTGAAGGAATAATAAACCTGGAGGAACAAAAAGGCCACTGTTGTACCTCATGCATCAATAAAACTTCATTTTATAAAAGAGCCAGGTTTAATAAGGGAGATAGGAACTGTTACCAGTAACATTTTTTCATCACTGACCACTAACAGCGTTCTCAAATTAACAGTAAGATTTTAAACTATAATCTGTGTTTTGACTGATTGGGAACACAGAGGGTTTTCCTCAAGAGTGCTTAAAAAACAAATCAACAGATCAGAGGGCAGCATTGGCAGGTAAAAACCAATTCTGAAATGTTTAATTTTTACCTGTACTTTGTAGTGCTTAACTGCTTTAAACTACCAATAAATTCTCACCACCGGAGTAAAACAGAGCAAATTTAACACACCTGTAGTCTTACACGCTACACGGGAGGAATCACTGGCTCTCCATTAGCTCAGAGAAATGGACTATTGCTACTATAAAAACAATCTTCAGAAGAAGAAACTGCTATTTTTGCTGCTTGTAGAGAAATTACATGTGATTCTTGTAACTACATAAAATTTATAATAAATGTGCCTTTGGTTTATGCATTACTTATGACACTAATATTTTATTTTCTTTTTTCCCCTGAAATCCTCAAATTTCTGCATGTCTGTAATCCACTAAGAGGGACTTATTATTTAATTGATTTAGGTCTGCAAGTACCAGTTCCCATCACTTGAATTGAAAAAAACTTTTAAAGAACACATTACATCATAGAATAGAAACAAAAAAAATCTATTGTCTCAGTTGCAAAGAAATTTCTTTATAATATTTATACTGACAAGAGCTTCAGATAGCTAGTAGTAAGAGATGGATGTGTATTTTCTTGCATTTTGCAAGCATATCTTCTTGCTGTGTCACCGATGCTGTACAGTTTTAAAAATGGTTATGTTAGTACTAAAGGGAAGTTGACAAACATACAAACACAATAATTCTACCTAGATGTTTTTCTAGTAGCTTTTAGAGGCGCTTTTAGAGAATGAGGCGCTTTTAGAGACTGTTACCTGTTATTTCTGAAGTCAAAATTATAAATAAATGCCATAATTTCTAATAGCAATAACAGATATTCCACGAGTCTAAGGCCATACTTCTAACGGAGGTACCCACAGCCTTCCTGGAGGAGGGCGAGGGCGTTCACTTGTAACACACATCTACACACCAGACCATCAGGAACCTTTGCCTTGCAGAAAAAGGTGCAACTGCGTTGCCAGCACGTACTGACCAGAGAGCGACAGTGACTTTGCCATCAACTGTACGTGAGCCAAAGGCTGGCATGCTATATTTTTTTGAAAATGTTTTTACCAGTGACAGACATAGAGAAGAGCTAATATTTCAAAGCCCTAGACACCCACAAAATTGATGGAGAAAACGATAATTGCTAGGAGCTATCAGCAAAAACGCATTACAGCTTGAAGAGGCACAAACACTGTCTGCATTCAGCAGGCCACGCTCTAATGAGATTGCCTCTTGCCGTTGCAGCTGATACGGCAGCAGAGTAACTCTCTAATTAGGTTTACTGACTAGGGGCTTACACTGTCCTCAGTGCTAGAGAAGTTGGGAACGCAACAATCTTCTGCAATGAAAGGAAATTAGATATCTTCCTTACTCCCCACAAAAACAAACAATTTATGAGGCAAGAACACCTCAGTCACTTCATCTGTTCATTCGTGGAGAAATGCTAGTTCCTTCAGTTCGGACTTTCTTTAAAAGACTTTTAATTATTGAAGGTAAATCTTAGGTGTATAGAACATGTATCTGTGACACAGGTAATATACTGGTAATATTTTATTATATTTTCCCCTGGCCGCATATCCTAATTGCCTAGCTGGGGCTCAAAATATGTTATGCATAAGCCAAGCTGCCTCCTATAGCAACCTATATACAGAGAAAGTATTTCTAGAGAGACCATGTTTTCAACTCTTATTGCAGCCTCTTCGCTCCAAGAACATCATAAAGTTAAAGGGACAGTTTCTATACATTTTTATCTATAAATCACACTAATGGTGTACAAGACCATATCATACCATCCCTACATCCTGTGACCAGACTGATGCATGTGGATACTTGAACTTAAGGGCAAAATTCTCTGGTACCAAGATGCCTCTGCACAGGCAGCAGCACCTGCCAAAGAGGACCAGACTGTGGACTGATCCTTCTGCCTGTGATACAAAGCACACAGCGCTATATTTTAGGTCAGTAATCCACACAGCTGTCTGGCAATAATGCCCCATACTGGCCTCAGAAATTCTTTATTCTTACATAATGTTGCGCACCGGAGTTTGTGCTTGAAACTGAACTCAGTATAAACTATGGGGATAGCATCACATAGTATTAATGTTCCATGAAACTGGTTAGAAAGTCTGCATTTGAGTATTTTGTACTTTTCCCGAAATTAAGCTATTTGGCTTGAAGATTACCTTTCTTGTTTCTGCATTAAGTGATAAGAGTTCTCTGGGTTTGTGGGGGAAAAGTAGGGTGGAGGAGGGTGCAACCAGAATCATTTGTTTTTTTCTAAAAGCAGTTTCCCCCAATTTAAATAATTTGGGGGGTCTCATTTAGGAAAATCTCCATAGTATTCACGACTTTGAGCATGAATGCTCAAAAAAACTGGCACATATTTCCTGTTTTCTGTGTGAAAATTTGTCCAAATTTATTATTTAAAGTCCACGTCATAAATCACTTTTTGCACATTAGTAACAACTTTGAAGTTGCTGGTAATGCTCTCAAAGATCCCGTTCTCCCTGAGTAGCCTCAAGAGCCCTGAGAGCTCCAAATATCGTCCAAAATATTCTCCTGAGCTCTCAGCCTCGCCTGGAACGTACCAGACCTACCAAACAGCTAAGTATGACCTACCTCCTTATAATACCAGCACAGAGGAAATGTCACATTGCCCACTAAAAAAGAGCATGCTTTTTACTAGGATTCTGGAGGTTACAATTGGCTCTCCACTGAAATCAGTGCTTAGGTACAGGCTGGAGGGGAGAACAAGAGGGAAAAAAAGGGCTTTACTTCCTTATCTTAATAAGCTGCTCCATACAAATTAATGGTCACTGCAGCGTATAGAGGGTAGGTGAGAGCTCCAGAAAGCAAGTACCAAGATATCATAGAAATTGCTGTCTGTATGGTCAAGTACGAATTGCAGAGCATGCTCTGAGAGAAGCTGATTTTCACTTTCCCTGGCTTCATTTGATGGCTAACTTGGAAGCTGGGTAAGAGAGTCTCATGATTACAGGAGCTGAACGTTGCCTGGAGAATTGACTTTTATTCCTCTTTCTGCTAGAGTTCCTGTATGTTGCTAGTCATGTAAGGCAGACCAAACTCTTTGCAGGTGTTCACTATTGCATGTCCCTCATTTTCTGGATATACACATGAAACCCTAAGGTCTGGTCTGTGCAAGTGCTGAGCTGTCACAGCTGCAGAGTAAGTCAATGAGGTCTCTGCTCTGAATGTAAGAAGTCCTGTATAACTCTCAATATCAGGAAAAATCAGGAGCAAAGCATCTCCATTTGGGCTTCCAAAATTAGTGAACACTTTGACCTTAGAGCGCCCCAGATACTAATCTATAAAACATTAAAAACAACCAACCCCCATGCACACATTTCCTTATTGGCATATTATGAAGGTAGGCTGCAAGGGCAAATATTCAGATGCTGTATTGATAAATGCCAGAGAATATATCATAAAAAGAATAACAATTTCATTCTGTGCTTTGAGTGCTACAGGATTCTGGGGAATACAGAACGTCATCAGCTTCTTCAGAGAGCACAGCCTAATGCATGAAAAGCCTAGAGAATGATTTGAGAAGGACCAGCAGCTTTTACTGTTATCCTTGCTAACTTCTGATTATTTTATAACACTATTTTGATAATGCTCTTTTAATATGACAGCATACGTGCATGTGAGACGGCCTGTGACTTTTCTTTTAAAGTTGCTTGTCAGCTAGAATGTTACTAAATAACATCTACTCCCAGAATTGTGTTCGTCTCTCCCCTGCAAGGTACCAAAGGGCAGAGGTCTCAAACCATACTGAAGACTTAACTCATACGTACAGTACCGGAGTAAGCTACAGCGTTTAAAACATTTAAAAACATGGTGCCTGGAGGAGGAGAAAATACTGCTGTTCATCTTTTTAAAATAATTAGGTGCCTGTGAATTGCTCCAAGATACCAGCTTTGTATATAGATGGTAGAAAGGGCTTCTGAGGCACGTTATTCCCTCCCTACGCTGGAGGTGTCTGAGATGCCTCTCTAGATTTAACTCTTATTTATTAGCAAAAGACCATAACAAATGTAATTTATAGTGTGATTAAAACGTATTAAGAACTGTGCCAACCAGTTTTAAGAATAATCTTACTTTGCTGGAATGGAAAATTAGTGAAGACAGTTACATAGTTTTTGCAAAATCTGTGATGCAGTAAGACCACAAAAAATTGCATTTCACTCATATTTCAATGAAGCAATAATAATATCCTCAAAAATGTATCATGAATGTAATGGTATAGTATCTAATGGAAAATAAAGTATCCACAATCTAACATACATGTTCTTAATGAAAATTTGCCATGAAATGTGTTTTTCAATTAACGGTCACTAGCTGAATAAGCCCCTATGGAGATCTTAGTCGATGTTACACTATATTAGACAAATAAACTTGGCAAAGGCTGCGAAAGCAGTGAGACAAAGGTTGTCCTTGGTTTATCAAAGGAAAACCATTATCTGTGAAAAACTTTTATTTACTAATTGTAATTTAATATTACAGTGCAATCTTTTCAATGAAAATAAAATAATTATTTGTAAGACGTGGCTACTCTGCAGTACACTGTTTTAAACAACTACAGGCTCCTCTCAAGTTTCAATCTAAAGCTGAAAATAAGGGACTGACTTAGTTGCCAAATAAATCTCTTGTAAGAGCATCATGTTAGCATCAAAGGCTTAGAGAAGAAGTATCAGAAGAGATGAACATACCTGAACAGCTATGGACTTGCTCTGTACAGCCCTATACTGAACCCCGAATGTGGAGGAGACACAGCCTTTCTACTTATCTCGCCTGGGCAAAACTTTGTGCCCAGTTCCCTTGGAGAGTAACTCTAAAGCTGAGCTGTATTTCTGGTCTCTATAAGCACTGAGATCCATCTGAGCACTTCATATAGCCTCCTGAGCAGCCCTACAACTTCTGACTAATTGTAGTGTTGGTTGGGTCCATAAATGAGTTAGTTTTTAAATCAGGTGCTGCCTTTAACTGGGGGGCTCTAAACCATGCTTCCCCCAAAACCAAGTGGAAAAGGCAGGTAGGGAAGAACCAAGAGCACTGATGGAGGACATGTCCAGAGGGTTTCCAAGGTTCGATGCAAGTATCTTTGCACTTTTCTCCTTTGCAGCCTTGTGTTCACCAAGCCCTAGGCCTCAGAGGAGGTACTGGTTGTTGTGTTATCATTACTATCTCATATAAAACCTTCGGGATTAGACCTTACATATCATTTAGAGTACCTAGGCGATTAGGCGAAAGGTGCTTTTTGTACCTTTCACATTCTCCAAACGTCCAGCCCCTTGCTAGCTTATCCTGCCTCTTATCCTGCTTCCATCCACCTGTATTCTCCCGCATACCAGCAAGAAGATCATTTGCAGCAGATCATTTTGAAATGCTTAGAATTAATGCTAGGATCTTGCAATCATTTTTCTTGATAATGCAAAGTATCTTCCTCAAGAGTAGCAGAAAAATAACGTGCTACCAAAAAATTACAGAGAAATATTCCATTTAAAACTGCTGAAAATTGCAATGCTCTTGATGGGCATGAAGGTTATTTGGATCAGTTTTCATAAAAACAATTATTACTCTGAAAGGTGTTGTTACTCTATTTCTTGAAGATGACCCATGTCTTGAAGATGACACACTGACTGATGACAACAGTCCTGAAAAGAGGTCATACTTCTTATTGTGCTTGTTTGTAGAAGAACTTTGCTTAGCTCCTATTGAAGAAGTTATTTCTATGCTACAAAGAAGAAGAGTGGTGAAAATACTCCTCATTAAAATTCTGTAAATGTAAGGGATAAAATACATTTCAGCAAGAATTATATGTAATTGGAATATGAGTGGTATGTGTCATTCCACCATTAAGAGGAAATGGGATGAAATATGTCTACATTTACTTTTTTAAGGTATTTTTTCCTAGGTCCACAATTAAACATTAATTTTAATTCAAAGCATCAAATAGATTCACTTACAAATTCTCATCTCTTGTCAAAGAGCAAGCATAGGCAACAGGTGAAACGTTCTTACGTAAAGGAGCTGTTGAACAGGATGTGAATCAAATGTAAAACCAACTCAATATATGGATAATTGTCAGCTCCCTTATTTGGTAATATTCAAGATACTTTCAAAGAACAAGCACTTGTAAACACACATGTGTTTTTGCCCTGTGGAAAAAAAAGAAAAACATTAGGGCTTTTTGTTTTGTTTTTTAACTGGCATGCCTATACCATAAACCTGGTAACAATTAGTGACAAATTATTACAATCTTGATAAGCAGAAGACTTAGGTATGTAATAAGTAATGTCTTAGACAGAAGTATTTAACATATCCTTAACTTTTAACATGTTTTTAGGGGGTATTAGATAACTGGAATTTAAACATGCATAAGTTTTACTAATACTGGGCCCCAAACATCAAGCTTCAAATTTTAAATCTAGTTATTTAAGTTGTGTAGAAAATCTCCTGTCAAGTTTCCCATATGATGTAAATCATTTTGTAAATGTTTGCTAGTTAAATGCAGTATCTTTCATGAGCTTATATATTGCTTATACAAATAAAGTAGCTTTTAGTAGAAAATACACTTCTTACGACCTAACAACTCATTCGCCGCTCTTCACTAGTGTCAGCACTCTCAGGTATTTAAACTTGCTTTTTACTGACATCAATTCCAATAATTAAAAATAAATAAAAGTCCCATAAAGTATATGTCCTTAGCACACATTCTTGTTAATCAGCTTTCCAAAATTTCAGCAACTGAAACGCAGCAAATAATATTCTGGCATTTCTTATAACGTACCATAGTTCCTTCCCCTCTCACCTTTTCAACTATGATATCCTTTCAACAAGCCCTTGTTTTGCTATATCAGAAAATGTCTGCAGTTAAGATGTTAGCTATGAGGTCAACACACTTCAGAAGGCCACCCAGTTAGCAGTAAAGGGCTGCTCAGTTGTATAAATAGTGGGCTTCCCTTTACTGCCCTTGTTAATCTTTGAAATATTTTGAATGCTCATCTGTGTTCTGGGACTAAACTTTTTTTCACTCTCCAAAGAAGCCAATAAATTTTGGTAAAAAGAGATGAGCACCAATCCCATGTACCAGCAAGTGTGTACAGATACCAGTAAACATGTAATTGTATAGGCCTAAACATTCCATACATGTTTGTGCTCTAACAATATCACAGCTTGTGTGAAAGATGTTTCCAAAGATATAAATATCTCTTCCTAATTATCATCTGGAAATCCGAAGAGCCACCTAAGACTAGGTGACTTTTTAATCCTTTAAGCAGCGACACACTTTCACTGCATACTGTGTGACAGGAAGAGGTGGTTTCAAAGCATTTGCTGCAAGTCCTTGTTCATGAGTTAAAGAAATTGAGACCTTTCCCAGATAACTGAAAAAAAGCTTCCCAAGACACCACTATTGAAATGACTTGAACTAGCAGTAATTGCATCTCTTCTCAAGCAAGCCTCCCCACCTGCTACAAGACTGGGAAGCAAATCCTTCAGAAATCCTTTCTATTGATTCCACCCATTGTATTGTCCCCAAAGCTGAGCAGGAGGCGTAAGCTGACGTGACAGATGGAAATTGTGTATTTGTGAACGTAGTTGAGTTGTGATTTGTGAAAATTGTTCATTTGTAATTTTTCAGTTACATATTTCTTGAAGAAGCAGGTGGAAGCCCTCTGTAAGCAGGGAAACTATTCCTTCCCTGGGGCAGACAGTTGCAGAGGGACGGGGTACAGCAGGGACGAGGACAAGAACCACGGCTTTAGCAGGCAGCTGCGAGAATAAGAGACGCTGCAAACAGCCAGGCAGGCTTCAGAGATGAGGGAAAAAACTTCCTGCACCCACAGTAGACTGGCTAGAGTTTGTTGAATGTCAAAAAGGCACCGAGTTAACCAAAACTAAGCTTGGAAGCAGGAACCCTACAATGACAGAAAGACCAACTGGAGAAAGGTATATAAATGTTTTAATTTCAGTTCTCTCTAACAAAGTCACTTTGAGATCTATTTAAAAAGCTACATTTCTAATTTATACTCTATTAAAGCTTGTCTTTCTTCTGTCTGTTAGGCACCTCACTGTAGTAGGTCTAGGAACATCTACATCAAAGCGCTGGATGATTCAGGACCCTCTCAGAGAGGGCAAAGTGAAACATAGATCCTGCTTTCATTCAGTGGCTGAACCAGTTAATAGATTAAAATGGATCTGTCAAACTGAATTCAGCTGGGGTTACTCTGGAAGGGGTCTGTTTCTGTGTTTACTTTTCTGCAAAGTGGAAACCCCCCAAAGTTATAAGGTAGTTATGTTTCTTGAGGTTCATTAATTCTCTGAATTAATTCTGTTAGCAGAACTGTACTTCCAAAACAAATTTTACAAGCTTTGTTAAAAGTGAACTAGTATTAACTGTTTTGGCATTTCTGAAATGAAATACTACTTACCGAGAAATCAAAATCAATAAGTTAAAAAGAAGTCTTACGAACTTTAAGTTTTTGACCAAAATCCAACCCAAATCCATAAATAGTTTCAGCATCTGCAGAAGTTTTCTCTCAATTTATTGCTCACTGAAAATAAATCTCACGCAGTTCCATCTCTAAGCACTAATGGTATGAGTTAATCACACGATCCAGAATGCAATATTTCACACTTGGAAAGTACTTTGCAAACACAAAGCAGCTTCTGCCTGTTTCTGGTGACTCTACTGGTACTTCGCATCCAGACTAACATCCAGACATCCTCTGTTTTTGGTGGGATTTGGGAGACTCCAACTGGTATCATACATGGAAGTGGAACGTCTCCCATTCAATAGCACTGTTAAGCAGTTAAGCAGTGGCTAGAGAAACTTATTAGGCAGTTAATCTTCTTGCTGGTAACATACTCGTCCACCCTTTACCCGTGAAGACAATCATTTTCTTATGTCCAATGATGTCTTTTTGACCAGCTTGATGACTGTTGCACTACTCTCCATCAACCAGCAAAATGAAGCCGCTTGGTGGCTAAGTATTCTCAATAGATTGGCACTATTGTTCTCAAAGTACTTGTTGCTTTCTTCCCTTTTTCCTGTCAAAAGATGCCTCAAAAACAGATGTTCCTTGTTTATCTGTTTACGGTTTCCCACTTGCATGAAAAAAGGAGACCCTTAACACCATTAACTTTTCAGACAGAACAGTAATTATCAGATCAACTGGAGATCTGAGCTCCCATTGCTTACACAAAACGCACACACTCAAATTTCACTGGAAGAGGAGTTAACATTAGAAAGATGGATTTCCATCTCTTCCACATTCCTTTCTGCACGGATCTGGACATCAGTCAATGCTTTTCCCCAGTCCACTTTACCCCTGTTTATTTTATGTAAGAAGATTAAGTTTCATAGTTGCAATTACCTCACTGACATTTGTTAAGGAAGATTTCTGTTTGGCCATCTGTTCTGATAAAAATCCACTACTGCAGGGATCTTACTAATTTCAAAACATTACTTTTAATGATTATACTGGCCATTCTGTCTTTTATCTCCATGTATCTGTTCAGTTTTGACTGTTTTAAAGGTTCATTTTTTCTCCGTAATGGGGACACTGCACATTTATAAAACGACATAGAAGCAGCAGCTCCCAAAAGGCCTTCAGTCTTTCATCCCAGATTCAGGCACTGCTGTGTTCAAACTAATGTTTGTGGTTAAGGACATATGAGCAAAATCTGCCTTTGTGGTGCTAAGACTAGTAGTGTTGGGGGACCGTCCTCCCTAGACAGCGTTATCAGTAGTCCGTGGTCTTTGGAAGAGCTAGGTAGGTACTCACAGGAGCAGCACAACAGCAATGGAACATTCTCAGGAAAAATGGCAAGAGCAAGTGGTATGTGACCAAATGTATTACTGACGTGATAGCGTACGTAGTGTGCCTTCACGTCCATACAGCACAACCCTGAAAGGCAAACGTCTGCACTACAATAAAGCTGAAATCTTCCTCTGGAACTGAATGATTCAGTATAATTTAACAATATACAGGAAAGCAAAATGGGAAACTGAACTCTGTAGTCTGATTCGACTTCTGCCTATGCTATTCAAAAAAGATTGACCGTATATTCCTGTATATGAATTTCACTCTAAAAAGCAGCCAACATAAAAGGAAATGTATTTCTTGTGTTCCAGGTAAGTGCAAACAATTTTCCTTATTTCTTTATACTTGCCAATGAATAACCTAAGATGCTTCTCCAAGAAAGACTTACAGCACATCTTTAACTCTAAACAGCTCTGCTAAAAATAGTATGTGATCACGGACTGTACCAAAATGCAGATGCACAAATATAAAATAAAATTGCATGAACTATCTCAATTCTAACTCTGAATGCTTGGCTTTGTATTGATGATACCATTTTATTGATGCAATTTTTCTGCATTCACTACTATTAATTTTATAGCAGCCCTCAAAAAGCCAGCTAATGAATGGTACAGCCTCAGTATGTTAGGCACTGAGCAGAAGGACTGTAAGTAGAAACACGTTTTCTATTCTAGATAGACTACTCCTATAACTGCTGATACTTTTATTAAAACTCGTTACAAGTGTGACAATTGCAAGTAGGTATGGGAATCTAAACAGCTATGACACACAGTAAGAGAATTAAGAAGGTTGGGTTTTTTTTCCTGTTTTGCCGGAAAAAAAGCATGCACAGAAACAGACTGAAACATTTATCCAAAAATCACAGAGGAAGTCTGTAGGACAGCCAAGATTTAAACCCAGAGCTCTTTCCACTTCCTTAGGGGAGTAAGCCCATTGCAGCACTGGATCCAGAACATATTCGACGTTAACAATCTAACTTGAAATGCATGCACGTTTGAAATGTCTCAGATGTCAATCAAACCACTACGAAAAAGTCAGTATCTTCCCCATTCCTCATAAAATCGTCAGATTATTTTATTTTTGTTACAATGCCACGCGAACCATTTCAAAAATTAAAACAATTACTTCAACCATCATTTGAAAACTCACTAAACATGATTTCAGTTCCTGCTTAATTGGACACCTACATCACAGCGTATCACTTTAATAGTCCAAAGCAAATAAGACAGCCCCGACAGGCTGCAACTCAGCTGTCTGTGTTGTACATGATGAATCACTCTCTATTTCAAGCCGTTTTCTACACGTTGGTACTTGCATTCATAAATTCACATTAGGCAGTTAATGGGACAGAATCGGTGTTGCTATGGCAACGGCGTGATGTGCCCTATCCCTTACGTGAGAAAATGAGCACTAGTAATTATCACCAAGCAAATGGTATTTCTGCCTTTTCTACATGGTATCTTTTCAATGTTTAGTTTAACTAATGAGTGGATTTGTGGCTTTCTACACAGGTGGACTAAAAAGCAACTAAAATGACTGTGGCATGATCCCTTACTAAAAGAGAGTTAGAATACCTTACTGAGCAAAGCCCCCAGGACTCACCACATTTGCAAACAATGTTTTTGCACTAAATTATAACGATATTAGGGAACTACAATCCTGAGTCCAACACTAGGAAGTATCACATGCAATTCGTAGTGTGGAAAAAAAAAAGTCTCAATTTTGCTTTCAATTTGAAATTAAGATTCTCTGCTCATGCATGAAGCCCAAATACATCATCTGCCTTTCTCATTAGGGTTGCAACAGATAATATTGTATATTGCAGCACAATACACTGTCAGAGTTATTGCCAAAATCTTAGTCATTTTTATGCAATTGCTTTCTGTTGTTTGAAGGTCAGTCTGCGCTAATAACATTTCTTGCATTTAAAGGGACAGCAACAAACAGACTACAGCTGGACTGGTATCATTTGAAAATTAAATACTGAGCATGTCATAATCTCATAAACTCTTTATTTTTCATCTTAGCGTTTATTCCACACGTAATTTAGAATATAAAAGATTTAAGTGAACGCTTTAAGAAGAAAGATTTAAACATTTAAACTCTCCCCTTTCTGGCCTTTGGTTTCTCTCTTTTAACCTCAGGATTCTGGAGCCTTGCTCTTTTATAAGCTTACAACGTGTCAGCAGACAATTTGAAACTATCCCTATTTTCAAGGATGCTGAGCACAGAGGCTTCTGGTTTTAGCTAAAATACACTGAAAGAACAGACTGCTGCCCCCTGGAATTGACAAGTCACCAACAACGGGATGCCTTTTGGCTTAAGTAAGCAGGGTAGTGTATCCTGCTCTCTGCCCGAAGAGAAGATTAAGGCTGCTGGAATTGGTTTTGTCTAAAGGAGACTCCCATTCTTAAGACATCATCATTCCAGAAACTATATGTGAAGCCTGGAAGAATGTGAAAAAAGAAGAATAAAAAGGAGACGATTTGCTTTGCTTTTAAAGCATATTTATAATAAAAATGTTTCCTGTCAACACTTCACAAATCAGAAGAAGATGGGGGAGAAAGATGTTAATCCTGTTCTATCTCTTGGGAAGGACTCCAGAAAGATAAAACCAGCATACAAGATACAACCAACAATAAAATCCTGCACACGTGCACCTCTCCAAGGAATAAGCTGAGCCAATGTCATGCCAGCAATAAGGCTGGCATTGCACCTAATGCTGCTGCATCTGAACAAACAGACAGCTACCATGCTACTCGACCATTCAACAGGCTCCTCAGTGTCTGTACAGCTATATTTCTAGTAAAAGACTAATTTTTAAAATATTTTCTCCAAATCCTTTTCAGTCCATAACCTTCCAATATTTACTTAAATACATATAAAAATATATATATTTAGTTATGTGCAATATTCCAAGGACTATCTCAGCAAGAACGTGTTAGTATTAAGGATCGCGTATCAGGAAACACTGTAATCTGCTGTCCCATACAGAACAGAGCTCAGCGAGCTCTCTGATATCCAAAAATTCCTGAAACCACTTTTATGCAATGCAGGAAATTTCCTTTTCAGCACAACCATGAAAACACTCTCAGTGAGTACACCAACAGTCAGCACTATGTTTTAGTGATTTTTTTTTAATAAAAGGGGAAAAGTAATTACAACAATCCTTTGAACTTTGCACAGCTCATCACATGTAACATAGCCCAAAGAACAAAAAAGCCCAGCACAGTGAAAAAAAAAAATCTCATTGTCTGCAACCTCACAATACCTAGGAAGGTTGGAATTAGCAAGAAAAAAAAGAAAAGAAAAGAAATAAAAACAGATGAAACTCTCTCAGTGGTGTTAGGGACCCAGGGAGAGGTTTGGCCAGCAGCTGGCAACGTACCTCTCCAGAGCTGAAGCCAGGAAGTTATATGTAAGCCTGGAGAAGGTGAACCATAAACACACTTATCTCTAGCACTTTTCATCCAACAAGAAAAACTATTTGGACAGGAGACATTATACTACTAGTTTCTGAGCACCTGGAAAGAAACTGTGAGTGTAACCTCGTCCTTCTCAAGAGAGGAGATACAGAAGAAGATCATATGGGCAGAATTAGCAAGATGCAATCAAAGTGACCGAATTGAAGTTCTGAAGTAACCCCGCTACCCTGTAGTTTTCTGGGAAGCTAGCTATCCTGAATGTCTTGTGAGTGGAGGGAGTCTGAAAGCCTTTGTGGGGAAGGAAACATAACTCCTAGGTACATTCAATAATACACACCCTGACAAAATGAAAGAGAGCACTGAAACTGCAAAATTCAGTTACAGACCAGAACTGTAATACATAATTTGTATTTATACATTTTTATACATTTTTTCCCTTTGCTTTCCATTACATTTTTCAGTTCTTTCCCAGTAGTTGCCAAAGTCTGTCAACAGCGCACACCCTTTGCTGACCCTGCCCGATCCCACCTTCCTAGGAACCTGATCTGAACAGAGCTCCCCGGTTGTACTACACTCAAAACAACCCGCTATGGATGCTGCACTGCCATACAAAAAGGTGCATGTATATTTTGATGATATCAATGGACAAATATATACTTTGTGCATACCTAGGAGCTAGCTGACCTGGGAAAGTGGTGCAAAAGTGCTCTGAGGCAAATGATGGCTTTTTGGAGAGATTGCCTGGAACCAGAGTGGCAGCACACAAGTCTCCCACAAGCCCAGCTCTTGTAGATGCTTGAGCTTGCTGGGAAAACTGAGAAACCAAGCAAGGCCAGCCAGAGAGCTGTACAAGTGCACCCGGGAAAACTGGCTTATAAAGAATTTCTACGTGGCCTTACTTAGCAGAAGTCCTACATACATAACGTTTCCCAAGGGCCATCTGCAGTATTTGCCTGCGTGAGTACATTCTGCACTAACATTTCCATACCCAGCACAGGTATACGTGCCACATTTAAAAGAGGACAACTATATTTTGCTGAAGATACCCATTGCTCTGATAAGGCAAATTTCATTTGATTGAAGATTTACTCATTTTCTCTCTGTCGTCAGATCTTCAGAGAAGCACGATTTGGTGAGAATCAGTGAGAATATATGTCAACATAGACAATGTCCTATTACAACTAGAATTTAATACAGGAGAAGAACTAAAATCTCTCATTCATTTTATATATACTTACAGGTAAAGCCTGATTTTTAGTGTAAAGCCTGATTTTTTGCATAAAGCCAACAGTGGCTTTATGCAATGGCATAAAGCCGTTTGTGGCTATCTTCCTTCTTTTTATTCATTGCTGGTTTTGATTACAGATTGCTAAAGTCATTACGAATTTAAAGCAGTCTGCTATGTCCAAAAAGAAAAGAAAATCACAATTTAAAGGGAAAAAAATGGTGGCAACTGCCTTTGCCCTCATTACTTTTCTCTTAGCCACATCTTTGTGACAATAAAAGCATTTATCTCCTCTAGATCTTACAGATAATTAATATTATACATGATGCTCAAACTCAATTGAAAGCATATACCATCTGAAACCTCTACAAAAGAGCTGCCCAGAGCTAGAGTCTATCTTTAACATTTCTTCACCTCCTAAATCTCCAAAATCAGAACGGGAATTAGACAGGACACAGAAATTAAAACTACAAATTATGTCTGCCATTGATAGTTTTGATTTTCCATTATACTTAACATAAGTCTTCAATGACTATGCCACCTGCATTAAAAATAATACAATTTCACATTAAATTTTCAGCAATGAACAAACATCAGTTGAATCTGCTATTTACTTGAATGGTTTCTGACTGATTATAAATTTGCCTTTGCCTTTTAGGCAAAATGTCGCATTAGGAACGAGACAGAGCAAGAAAGCCTTGGGAGCTTAAAAATGACAATACCTCATACTGAGCCTAGGCATCAAATTCTTCTACTGCTATTATCATTGGTAACTCTGTGATGTAAGATGCAGGAGATATACTTGTGGTAAAATGAAATTTCATCATGTAATGAAACTGCTATATTGTTTTAAAATGACAATTTTTCCTTAGTCCTTATTCATTTTACTAAATATCACTAAACTTTCACAACGAGAAAAAGGAACGGGGAGAGTGTAAGCTGTAGTAGTGGACAGAGCTCACTACAAGGGAGACGGTGAGGCAGGATTGCTGCGTTGCCTTTCTAGCTCTGCTGCTGACAAGGCATGTGAACTTGGACGCATCGTAATCTCTCTCTGATTCAGTCTGTAAAATGTATGAAATACGCATATGCACTCACCTTCGATGGCTGATTGAGGTACCTGATTTAATTACTGCAAAGCGCTTCATTATTAGATCAAACTTAAATGTCTTCATAGCTAGTACTTTTCCAGAACAGATTTCAGTAACGTTCACATACAATTGTTGTCCTTCATTCTTTTTCCCGTCTGTGAAGTGCGATCAGGAGATGAGATAACCCAGTGTTTTCTTTGTGGGCTGACTCAGAACAGAGGCGAAGCCCCTAACAAAGGTGCGTATGCCACTGTTAGTAACACAGCCGAACTAACAGATAGACGTGAGTCCACACTGGGGGTGAATGAAGTAAAATCTGCAGTTAGGTGGGGTGAGATGAGGAGAAATGAAGCCACAAAATAGCATGTAAATAACCACTGGAAAAAATTGCATGACTGATAAGCAACATTAAAAGGAATAAGAGAGCAAGGAGTTTTTACAAAATGAGTAAGACTCAATAGATGTAAACATCATATGCAAACAACATACAGCATAGTGAAACAACAGCCACACTTAGAAACTCGATGAAGAACAGTCGTAGTTTAGGGCACTACTGCACTCGTTACAGAGAGTCATAAAATAATACGCTTCTAGCTAGCATGAGGAATGGATGCTGGTAAGCGTGGGGTATGGGAGGAAGGGAAATTGATTAGTTTTACTGGCGATACCTTGAGGGGCTGAAAACAACAGAAACTTGATCAGGCAGTCAGAGAGATTAACCAATTTCCCAGCTTTCCCCAGTATCCAGGTTACTGACACTCCTGTCAAGTATAGTTCTGTACACATACGTATGCGTCTCCAAAGAAGATTTTCCATCTAACCAGGACTCGTTGGCTGTATTAAGTAGTGCTAAGCTGCAGCCGCTCTTTTTTTCCCCACCCAAAATTTTTATCTGCAGGCTCGCAGGAAATCTTTTTCTGCAGATTTTAAAGCAAAATAATGTAATTTGCAGTTCCAAAGCTGGCTTGGGAGTTAAGGAGATTCAAGGACTACATTTTAGATAAGTAATCTCTATTACATGACCTTGTGATCAGTGGCATTTTCTAGCCTAGACTGCAACTCCCATGATGTCAACAGAGACACAGTTTTGGCTCTAAATACTTTTCATTGCAGAGTCCCTCTTCAGGCAAATTATCATAGTTGGTTGCTGTTCTGTATATTTAATGATTAAACTAGAGCCACTCAGAAAAGCAGATGATATTAGCTGAATTCTAATGGAGTGCAACATTTGGTAAACAAGCAAGAAATAAATTAAAATAAAGATTTTTATTTCTTCCTCAATGTAATCATCTCCCCATGCAGAAATGTCGTGTATACTGCATTTCTTTTGTAAAACTGAGGATACCTTTTTCTCAATACTTATGTGAAAAATGGTGAAACGATTATATTTTAATCATCTCTTTCACCAAGGCAGCATTCAAATTTACTGCTCTGAAAAAAATGGTCTTAAATTAGCTACCACCTCGTATAGTCTTCATGTTTTTTCTCACCCCAGCATATGACCAGTGATTGATAGAGCTTACAGTTTTCTTCTCTAATTGTACATATATATGTTTTTCTTGCATAAATGATATTACTTCATCACAGAACAAGTCCAAATATTTGCCAGAGTTTCACCGAAAGCACAGTTACTCACACTTTATTTATAAATTCCCTCTTCACAGCGACCTCCCAAAATCTATTTGCTAAAGCAAACTCCCTATCGGGGAGTGATTTCTATTGTACTTTCTAGAAATTGTGATACAGCTGCTATCTATCAAACCCAGACAGTTCGTATAAAATAAATTATCTAAACACTTACTTTAAGAGAAAAATCACTGATAGTAATCTCCCTGCTAAACACAGAGAAGTGTATTTATTTGCACAAGGAAAGGTTTTTATAATGCATTTTCTGCTGAACATAAATTGTGAGCAAACAATTTAAGAACTGACTTTCTTCATAAATTTTTAAGGATGCTTTTTTTTAAAAAAGCTCAATTTAAGGACAACAGTTGGCTACAAAATGATAGCATAGCTGTGAATGAAATTTATTAATCAACTGTCCGCTTCAGAGTATTCTGGACCACAGTTACTGTGCGCTTGTCTCAGCTAAACGTTGGCAAAAGATTTTTTAGAATAGAAAGTGCACCGTGAAAAAAAAAGAAAGAAAGGACATATGATGTTCAGGATGTCATTTAAAGGAGGAGGGGAGAGGAAGAGACTCCCTAAAATGGATTTCGGCCTGTGGAATCTTGAAATTCAGTTGATACAGCCATTGACCCCAGTAAAAACTCAGTCTGGGCTTTCAGCTTTCTCCTAGCAAGCTTTACACCAAGTCAGGTGCTGTCTGTCCTCCCGTAACTAGCAGAAACCTGACGGATTCTGCACTGTCTCCCCGCACTCTTTTGAAACGAAATCAATGCACGTCCGTGCGCAATCTAAAAGGGCAAGGTTAGATGATCTCAGAGGATACAGATTCAGCACTGATGACTATAGACACACAGTTTTATTTTCTTTAATTTCTTCATATCCACCTCAAAGATTTTAAATTCATTATCTTTTTCAATGTTGTAAAGAAACAATTTTCTTTGCATCTTATCTCACCAGTGCTTGGATCAAGACTGATTTCAAGCTACCTGACTAAAAACAAGGTATTGAGACTGAAGAGCATTCAATTCTCACTTTCTCAACAGTTCCTAAAACCAAGACACACTGACCAGCCTTCAGATCCCTCAAAATTTATTCCAGGAACTCATAATTGTATACCTGCACAGACGCTGTAATCGTGAATTTGAAAGCCTAAAGTAGAGAGGACAGCAGATGAAGAATCATCATCCAGTGGCAACTGGGCTTTGATCTATGTGGCGGTGTAGAGGGAAACATATTTGTATCAGCAAGTTTTTGTCACACTCAAATGGCATTAAAAGTTGGCAGAAACATATCCTGCTTCGTCCAGAAGTGTCTCTGCTTTTGCAGGCACTGGCTAGAACTTGTGGGAGGAACGGCGCCTCTATTTTTTTCTTATACAAGCTTTGTTGAATTTCTCCCTCTGTTTTTTCTGAAGACTAAAATATTAAACAATACAGAGCAACATATATGGTTTTTAAGTTCATGGCTGGTAGTATCAGAGGAGCAAAGTCCATACCAATGCAAGCACTTTTGAAAATCCCACATTCAGAGGATGTGATGTATTAAATCTGCTGGGTGCAAATGGAATTGCTAAGTGAGCAACACCAAATGCACTGTTCTGCTTTACTTAAACGTCATGGATGGTTTCATGCCAAAACACATGTACTATCTCACCATGACATTGGATGCGCACCTTATTTACATAATATAAATGAAAAATGATGAGTTCAAGGAAGGCTGTTTACCAGAGCTACAGACAAACAAACGAGTGAGCACAGAGCAAGCATATGCCTACAGTATACTTTCATTCCAGTAAGTGCATATCCTGAGAATTAAGTCTCTTTAACTGCTAAGAAAAAGTAAAATATTATCAGCGGAGAGACTGAAAAAGTAAAACATGTGAAAAGCAATTTCTACACCTGTGTTAGAGTCACTGAGCCTCCTGAAAAGGAGGAGGAAAGTTGTTATCCTCTCTCCCTGACAACATCATTATCACCTGCAAGACAGGAAGCAATAGGAATTTAACTTACTCAGCCCTCCCCAAAACTTTAGACACCCCACTAAATACCATATTTTACAGAGCACAAACAATATGATGAGCTGTCAAGAATAAAAGAGAAGTGATAGTTTCTCTAACGTAGAAGTGAGTATCTGCTCCAGTACTCTGCATCCTAGAAGACTCCTAACAGCTTCGAGGTTGTCCTACTACGTCTACACTTCACTTTCATTATCAAGCCTAAGAAGGATGAAAATAAAAACAGGGATCAGGAGGTCAGTTTCAAACCCATTTAAGCTCTTCAAGTTTTTCAGTGGTACAGTATACTTAGCAGAAGAGGAACGGAGTAACACGCAGAAGAGACCAGCTGCATTTTCAGCCTTTCTTGTTTGTATTCAGTGGGGGAGGGGGCTATTGGCTTGAGGGATGCGGACCTGCTCTGGAGTAATCCATAAATCCTTTGTGTGTTATGCATTTGATTCTTGTCAAGGAGATTGCTGCATGAAAACAGGGGGTCATTGCAAAATGAGACTAACTGCATTTGAGCAGCAAAGAAAACGGTAGCGTTGGATAGCATAGTAGCGGGCTCTTCAGAAACAGAAGCCATTTGCCTTAAGATCCTGCCTTGGAAACACAGTGAGCCAACTGATCTTGTCACAGCCTCAAAATACAGAACAGAAGTGGCTGGCAAAATGAGACAAAAGGCTCCTGCAAAAATAAAATTCAGTCTTGAGGGAAGGGTGGTTTTTAGGAGGGACAGTACACTCACCAGTGATGCAAGCACTCAGGTCAAACTGGCAATTCTAGGGCTTTTGTTATTTAAAAAAAAGAAATGTCTCCTATGACTGTTTTTCCCCCAAATGTTAGGATTAAACAGAACCTGGCTGTAAGAAAATTGTGAAGGTATACAGAGCACAGGACATAGCTCCCAAAAGGACTGCATGGTTTAGGACAAAATTTTCAGCTACGTTTTAAGGAAGGATGTTTAGGACGAATATTTGGAGTTGGGGGCCACCATGGGGGAAGAAAGAGACAGGACAGAACACAAGTCTGGAGTCTGGAGCCCTGACTCCAAACCCGCAGCACAAAGCAGCACCCTGTTCCCAAAACAACTGCTGCAACTGGGGCGGGAGAAAGGAAGCGTGCCACAGATTTCCAGGCTTCAACTGTCACATAGAGGGTCTGTCCTGAAGCTTTGGCTCAGTGCCAGACCCACTGGCTTGCTCCTGGAGTTGACTGGGGAAGACAGATAAGAATGAAAAATAATACAAACAGTATGGATCTTCCCAGGCAAGGCTCAGACGCAATCCTACATTGCACCCTTCAGATAGCAGAGCTGCTTAGTCCAGTTCAGGCAGCTCTGCCCAGAGATGGGCACTGCAGCCTGCCCTTGCTCCTTCAGCAGTTTTCCACTGTGCCTCTCCCTCTGACACCCACATGGGAGACGGCCCACACTTTGAGCAGGCCATTTGCTAGTGCAGTGTGGTTTGAGCCAGCGGGTGAGGAGCTCTGGCCTTCTGCTCTGTCCAAATGGAGAATCGGGCCAGCTCCTAGGCCTTGTACTCCAGGGAGGGCTGAGAAGGACCAGAGAACCAAAGAGACAGATCAAAATACAGCAAGCCGCAGGAACAATCACTGCCCACCTTTGTTATTTTTCTGCCATTTCACCTAATTATATTTTTCCATATCTACATCTGACATTTATTTAGCCTTTCCTCTATTACCCATCATCAATTTTTTTTTAAGAAGGGAAGATGAATTCTACCCAGACATTTGAGGGTGGAAGCAATTATGGAAGGGTGGAAGCATTTGAGCGTGGAAGCAACACAGCTCCAATCTCACCAGATTCCAGCAGCTAAACAACATTGAGTCTAGGCAGTACTGGGGTGCAAAACATCTTGGGCGAAATCCAGAGAGCCCTGGAACTCATCTTTGTAATTTTGCAGGTCATACTCTTGGCTGCAAGCCCCTAGCGCCATAGACCAGCACCCCAAGAATACTGTACCCAGGAACAGGTACTGTTTTTTCAGTGAGCCATGAAAAATGAAGGCCTTAAAAAAAAGACCTTGGTTACTTGTGGTCATTAAAGAACTGCAGTACTTCTGAAAAGGAAGAATATTAAAGTATATCATCCTAGCTACTTTCCTGCTTATCCACAATTACATTAAAGATAAAGGATGCAACTGCCAGGCTTGGTGCATAAAAAGGACTCTGGCTAACTTGCTGTTATCTACTGGAGGCTGCTAACTCAGAGAGGTTTAATTGGCTCTGGACACAGGCCAATGTATCTGCAGCTCCATATTGGACCTTCATGTCCCTGTTGCTTCTGCCAAGAAGGTTGAATATGTAGCAGAGATGCTGATAGTGACTGAGGAGTGGTACTCAAAACAAGCATATACCCTTGAGGCAATTTCAGATGTGAGAGCTCTCAGCTACCAGCGCTACCCCTCCTCTCCTCGAGACAGCCATCCGCCTACCTGGCGTGGCACAGTATAGCCCGTGGGTTCATACTTCAGCTGCCAGGTCCACAGCCCACTGGTTAGTAGCGGAGACTTGTGGAAGAGCAACATGCTGCACTGTGAATGGCAGCAGCTGAGCCCGCGCCGTCGTCACTATGTGTTCTGCTTGTGCTGCCTAGTTACTAGCACAGTCATGACAAGCACAGCCAAAATTGCTCCTGAGACTGAAGGCTAGTCTTCCTATTAGCATACAATGTGGATTCGTCCTGGTGCCTCCAGTAATCACCACATTTTTGACAGCCTAGATGAGATTCAGAGCCCCTCAACACTATAAAGAGATGTCAGTTGATGACCTGGGTAGGTGAGAAGAAACAAGTTCTATGAGCATCTTTCATAAAATAGCAGAACACGTTTCACTGACATCCTTTACTATAAGGGATGCCACCTTATTTCTGAGGTGAATCATCCAGGAAAATCTGAAATTCCAAAAACCGCATTAGAGTTGTATTTGGTAAAATGCAGACTATGTAAACATAAGTGAACAGCTTTAAAACTCTCTGGTGTCCTACTTGAAGTCCATGCTTTCTTGCACTGCAGAAATGAGAATTCCCTCAGAGCAATACTATAAACTGTAATCTGAGAGTATGAGCTCTAGCTGAGAAAGAAAAGGGAAGCACTCATGTGAAAACACTTCATAGTTACTAAGTTACTAGAACATATGTGAACCTCATGTAGGAGCAATGAAAGCTTTCCGTGCAACTTTAAAACGTACTCTCACTAAAAACAGGTACACCAATAGTTACAAAATGTCACCCTGCAATGCAGGCACTATACTTTCTCCATATGGCCACAGTACATGACTAGTTGTCTCAGAAGTCTATTAAAATTGATGCATTTTCAAAACAAAAACAAAAAAACCATATCCCTACATCTTTAAACATATGTTCCTAGCCTTTATCCTCAGATTACTTAATGCTAATTACTATTACTCTCAATACATTTGTTCACAAGAGTTTATGGAAGGTTATCATGAAAAATGCAGTACATTTGAAACACATCTGGTAAAAAAATTTCATCAAAAAGCAGTTGACAATTTTGGAATTTTCACACAGTTCCAATATAACTCTAAAATATTTCAAGAAAAGAATATCTAACAAAGACCTTATAATTTTCTTGTTGAAAAGCTAATTTAAGCATATCTACTTAATTCATTTAAAATGTAGATACATCATGAACTGCTGGAAGTTACTCCAATACAAAATTCAAAGAAAATCACAATTAAAAACCTTCAGACTAAAGGTAATAGCTTTGCAACAGCTAAAACGAAATCCTTTTAAGTTATTTGCATTAAAAAAAATCAATAGAAGCCTTGGGAAATAGAGCGCAAAAAGAAGTACAGAAGATAAAATGATGCTTTCATGTTCTGATTAAGAGTTTGTGCATAATGATGCATTTGTGAGGCAAATACCACAGCAATCCAGATAAATACAGAAAATATTCATCATTTAAAAAACTAAAATTTGCAAAAGCACTAAAAATAAGCCTTTGGGGTTTTTTGGGTTTTTTTTTTTTTGGTGGGGGGAAAAACAGAGATTTGTAAGATTTATGTAAAGACAGAGTGGCAATAGTTATATGTGAATACCTGAAAATTCTTTCTTCAACTTACAAACTCCAGGCAAATTACAGAGGATCCATTGGTCTCCTTGAGCCTTAGGGATAGAAATTAGCCTGTCAGTGGCAAATAGGAACGACTTGATATATGAAATTTCTTTCAATTTCTTTCACTTGAAAGACTTTTCACTATTAGGAAAACTCTATGGTAGTCCTAGTTCATGGCAATGCATTTTGGAGAATTCTCTACTGCAGCAGAGTACAGAGCTAATTTACTTAACTAAGCAAACTCATTAGTTGGGTATTAATTTCTCTCTCTTTTCTGTTTAAATATTTTATTATAGAGATTGGTCCTGTTGGTGGGCTTTATTTTTCAAAGGCGTAAATTCAGATACACTGGGCTACAGTCTACAAAACTGTTAAAATGAGGCTTGAACTGCTGTACATTTCCCAATTGGAAGATGAAATTAGCATCCAAATAATATACCTAAAAGGTCAGCAAAGAGGAAAAGAAAGGACATCTGCCAAAAACGGTGCATATGGGTCGCTATCAGGTGACCTATACAAGATTTTGATGAATTTGTGTGTGAGTAGTTCAGAACCAACTAGTAAGATCTCATTCATGAGATAAGACCTTTCTAATTTCATATTGCCAGTACTTCTAGATACAAAGCTCATGGTTAACATAAAGAAAAAGATGCAATGGATTTATTTTGGGAATGCCCTTCAAACATGGCAGGATCTACTTCTCTGAATCAATGGCGTAACACTGGATCTAATCTGAGAAAAATACCCAGTTGGACAACCTGATCTTATTGGAGTTGGCTGCTGTCAGAGAACAGTTGCAATAGATGAATAGTGTCACAACACCTGCCTCAAGAATAGGGCAGGAAAAACAGTAATTATGCTTCAACAGTTGTACTCTGAGCCTGGAAAGCCAGAATTGGGGAGGTGCTACAGAAATGCTTAGAATATACCACCGTACTTCTTCCTTGATCATTTTAACACTGTACAAAAAAACCACAAACAGTTTGGCTTGTACACTTACTTGCCTGAGAGCCTTCCAAGAGGAAGCCAGATTATGCTTCGTTTCCAATGTAATAAATCACAAACATCATTGCTTGAAGTCAATAAAATAAATCTTACTAGTTAATTTCTTTTTGGAGTTTGTGAAGTGATAGCCGCTTTATTTTGAATCTGTCTGGTGTGGATTGTGTACTGTTCTTTGGCAACAGCTACTCTCCCCAGTAATATAAAAAGGCCTGAAAATGTGATTTGCCTTCTTTCTTTCCCATCTTTTGTATGCTGCTGGACACCAGCGGAAAATGTACATTGGCATTAGGTAGACTCTGAGAGCAGCATTGTAAGAGATCATCCATCAATGTGTATTCTCAGTGCGGATAGCTGGTGAATGCCACAAGGTACTTCACTCTCACTGCCAGATGGAAAGAAACTATAAAAATGACTTACAATGAAGTGAGGACACTTCCAGGTGCAGATTCCACTGCAATCCAACTTGAAGGTACTTGTGCTCATCAGATCACTATGAACCAAACACGGTGAGAGGGAATTTAGTTCTACCCAGGCAAGAACCTCTTGGGGTTTTTTTGTGGTTGTTTTTAATTTGAGAAGTGTGGTCATACTGCTTCCACATTACTAATGCATAAGCCTCTCTTAACTGTCATCACCAGGACAAGGCTGCAACTCTAAGAAAAGAATGCTCCCATTGCAGAAATCATTGCATTCATTTCAGTAGGTGAATGCACAAGGTGTATTCAGCAGGCTGTGCTCTCTGTTACTGGTACTCTGCCCCGGAATGAAAATTCACTATCAATCACCATTATTTACCCCCATCTCCATTATCCCCAGTTAGCTTCTGACAGAACAATTGCTTGTCCTCATTCACTAGTAAATGGATCTCCTTGAAAGAACCACCGGTTTGCCTTTACCAGTCCACAAGTACAGGTGATGGGACCCTGATCTTGCCAACAGATGCAATACTGTAAGCTGCACAACAGGCAGCAAGAAGAACAGGGTCGGCTGCCTGGGAACACTGGTTCAGTGACGTGTGACTACATATGAGATCAGCATTCCCAATATGCTTCACAAAGAGCCTGATCTTGGTTTCTCTGACATCTGTTGTCTACTCTTATGGTCAACTGCAGTTAACATTCTTTCGTGATGAGACGAGACTGAACGTGCATCCTTAGCGCAGGCCTGTGATTGACCTCCCTAGCACTCTGTGGCTGCTTTCTTCAGATCCAAGATTCTGCAGTAACTGCATCACTCTTCCCATTTCTTTCTCCCCTGCTCCATACAGAGCTCCAATCAGAAAAAAAAAAAAGTTATCCAGAACATAATATGCAAATTTCCTTCTCCTCCTTAGGGTTGACATTAATCTACTGACATGGTCCTGGAAAAGGCCCTGGGGCAGCACTTGTCAGATCAGATGGCAACGATCAAAGTTACTAAAAAAAAAAGATGAAACTAACAAGAAAAAAATGTCTGTGTGGTGTGAGGGACATGCCTGTGGAATAATAATAACTGGGGTTGGTGGTAGGAGATAGCGAGCCTCTGCTAGGAGTTTTCTAAGTGATGCCAACAGAACTCTTCTATTTTTGTTTCTCATTATTCAATGCTGGCAAGAGGACAGAGAATCATCTCGGAGGGGGAATGAGTTCACCATTCTGTTCTGGGATGTATAGGTCTATTCGTGCCCATCCATCCCCATAGTTGGTGGGTTTTTTTTTTTTTTAATATTGGGAACAGGACACAGCTATTCCAACTGATGCTTCAGCTGTTCTTTCTGGATAATCACAGAATAATTCAGGATAGAAAGGACCTCAGGAGAGGGCTAGTCCAACCTCCTTCTCAAAGCAGGGTCCACTCTGTGATCAGATCAGATTGCTCAGAGGCTGTAGCCAGGTGGGTGTTAAAAGCCTCCAAAGATGGAGGCTGTGGGCAATCTCTTTCAGTGCTTGACTGTCCTCATAGTGACAAAGCTTTTTCTTATATTGCTAGAACATCTCTTTTTTCAATTTATGCCTGTTGCCTCTCATTCTCCCACTGTGCACCACTGCAAAGAGCCTGGCTCCATCCTCTTGATGACCTGGCAGGTATGGACAGACTGCTGTCAGGTCCCCCTGAAGCCATCCCTTCCCTAGGCTCAACAAGCCTGGCTCCCTTGGCCTCTCCTCACAGAGCAAGTGCTCTTGCCCATGATCATCTTGGAGGTCCTCACTCAACTTGCTGCAGTTTATTGATGCCTGTACAGAGGGGCATTAAGCTGGATGCAGTACTTTAGGTGGCGTCTAAAGAGTGCTAAGTAAAGTGGATAATCACTTGCCTCAGTCTACTGGCTGTGCTCCTGTTCATACAGCTGCTGCTGCTGGACATCTCTGCTGCCAGGGCATGTTTATGTTCAGCTTGCTGCCTGCCACAACCCCCAGAGCTCCTTTTTCACAGAGCTGCTCCTCAGACAGGCAGTGCCCAGCCTGTATCCTTGCTGGGGGCTGCTCCTTCCCAGGGACAGGACTTTGCATTTGTCCTTGCTGAATTTCATAAAGCTCGTTAGCCCATTCTACCAGCCTGTTTAGGTCCCCCTGGAAAGCAGTCATGCCCTCCAGGGTATTGACTGGTGCCCTCATTTTGGGGTAAACTTTATGAGCAAGCAATTTGTTGTCTCCTCCAAGTCATTCATAACGTTACTGAATACAACCAGTATAGACACCTGCGGTATTTTGCTTCTTACTGGCCTCCAGGTAAGGTACGACCCATTAAGTACTACTCTCTGAGCCCAATGATCCAGTCAGTTTTTCACCTACTAGACCAAAAATATTCTACCTTGGATACATGAACATTGTGGGAGACATTGTTGAAAGCCTTGCCAAAATCAAGGTAAACAGCATCAAGTGCTCTCCCCTCATCCACAAATCCTGCCATTCTATCATAGACAGCAATGCAGTGGATGAGGCATGGTTTACTCTCAATAAATCGATGCTGACCATTCCCAGTCACTATCACCAGAACAGTGTTCCCAAGAGGACTCTCTCCATGACTTTCCCTAGGACCAAAAAAAGTCCAGCAGTCACATTTCTACTAACAAAAAAAAAAAAAAACAAAGCACATTCCTACAGATAGCAATTTTCACCCCAACTAAGAGAGACTGGTAAAAATCACACGTCTTACTCTGAAATAGTCATGAAATGTACTACCGAGACAACCGAAGACAGCTGTTCACTCTGCAACCTGGATTTCTTCCAGCTGTCACTTAGAAAGTGACATTTTTCTCTTGTGCTATTTCAGCTGGCGTTGTGGTCCAGATTCCTTCCTGGAATTCCTCCTGGCAAGTTCCAGAGCTGTGAATAACCCTGGCTTTCCATAAAATTGTTCCCTGAATTATTCAGAGAACTAAAAATTGATTTCCCTGAGCATCTGATCTGAGTGAGCAAGGACCCAATGGGGGTTGGGGGCAGGGGGAGATTTGTGTTCCATTCTCATTCATTAGAGTAATTTTAGGTAGAAAGAAATCAAGTTTGTAGTACTAGTGTTATGAAGTGCAAATGGAGTTGGATGAATCAAAACATATTTGCATTAACTTTTGCATTGGTGCGATGTTGGCTGAGTTTCCAAATGGTCTGAACTTAGCAAAGTGTAAGTTGGCTAGAGTAGACAGCTTCGGCTGCATTTCTGGCAATCTAAATTTACTGCTGAAAGGGAGAAAAATGTTTTGGGACCACTTCTCTTTACAAAGACAATTTTTTCTACTTATGTGGAGTACACAACTGTTCACACACATAGCCATACAAAGTAACTTCTGCTTCTCTCCACTGAGGCTATGTCAGAAAGGCTCCCAACATAAACTTTACAAAAGCTTCATTTGGAAATAACTACTTACCATATGCATAGATTTGTTTTATACACACAAAAAGGTTATTTTTAAATCAAAGTTTAAAAGTTGCCTTAAAATATCTATGGATCAATACCATTGCCAGCTCACTCCCTTCTGGCCTTGTAAGCCAGCTTTTTAGAAAAGAGATTTGAATGCGGGAAAGATGGTGGATCCCAAAATGTAGAATGATAGTTGATAAATTCAAATTTATAAACTGTCCAATAAAAATAAATGGATAAATTGCCAATAAAAACTTTCTTTTTCTTGAAAAATATCATCTTTCCAACATAAAATGAGGCAATTACTTAAGTATCCATTCCCAAATTCAAAGATGTTAAGCTGCCTAACTTTTAATTCTGGATTCTTGAAACTTGCAGCTTTGTAGTTTTTGGCCCCAAAATCATATGGAGTAAGCAATGTGCAGTACAGTAAATTTCTACGGATTTCAAGTGTCTATTAAAAAAGATTTTATCAAATGCCAATGTTGTGGTTTGCTAGTAGTCAGTTAGAGAAGTTAATTGCTTTTTATACTATCATTTATTTAGAACAAAAATAAAACATACTGCAAAAAGTGCAAATACCAAAAGTGAGGTGCCCTCTACATCTGAAATAGCACCGACACATCAGAGACTGCAGTGAAGTCACACTGAAATCAGCAAGGCTCCCAGGCAGTATTAAGAACAAAAATGAAGAACTAAGTTTGGGGGGGACTTTTATATTTCAGTTATTCTGATCTATGAAGACCTTTGCCATTACTATAGTTTTCATGCCATGATTATCTCTGCGTTTTGCAGAAACTCAAACTATTTAACGCAGCTATTTGTGTCTGAAAACTCATAATATTTTTCTCACACATGCACACGAAAGAGCCATGCAGAAACCAGCCTGCATCTTTAATTTATCTGCACAGTATGTTTTGAATAAATGTCTTGATTATACAGGAAACTATGTACAGTCTACTTCAGAGATGCCAGAGGGGATGAAGGACAGCATAGTTCAGAACTGGAACAGCACTGGACCAAGAAGGGACCTTACAAGGAGATGAATCAAATGTGTGCGAGGTTCACTGCACTAACAATGACAGGGATGCCAACACTGGCATTTCTGAGAGTACAGGACTCTGCATTTCAGTCACCCATAGTCATGCTAGGTCGCAAAGACACTGGGGAAGAGCAGGATCGTCACCTCTGTCTCTGTCTTTCCCCTTGCAGATGATATTCTGTGATACGGAGAGCCCGTTCAGGGGCCACCCACTGGAAAGGCACCTGTCCCCACCTCAGGCTTAAGCTCTCCCGACTCCTGCCCAGGATGGTGAGGTTCTAGAGAGGAAGGTATGTATTCTGGACACGCTGGGTTTGGTTGTGCTCAGTACTGTCTGAGATCACAGGAGAAGGGAAGAGAGAAACAAGAGAAAACCCACCTTCTCTTAATTTTTGCCTCCAAACTGAAATTTCAAATTTTCTTCTTTTCCGAGCATAAAACAGCAGTACTTGAAGTACAGGCCCTGATTTTGCACCTTACTTAAAGACACAGCAAAAGCAATTAAGGTTTGAATCTCCCTCGCCTCCTTCCTCCAGACCTTTTCAGAAACACGTTATCTGTCTGAGACACAGCAGTCAGAGTGAGATGAATTTAGACAGCTCCTTCACATTTCCCCAGAGTTAGCCTGAAGTCACAGACACGTATATGCACGCATGGACATGTTCTCTACCAAGCACAGATATGACTGTTTCTAGCAAACGATGTTTAGTAAGCAAAGCTGCTACCACAACTTGACAAAGCACTGACAGAAAACCAGGATGACTGTATCAAAGTTCAGAAAAGTCATGAATACCGTTAAATATTGAAGTTAATTATATACATACAAGAACAACTATCTTAGCAAGAAATACTTAAGTAGAGCAATCCCAGTTTTAATCAGGCTCAGCAGCCAGAAATCCATGACATCGTCGCCTTCATAACCAACAACTTCTACAACTTTTCAGTGATCCTTCCTGAGAACAGCACGTGCATTGAGGTACACAGAATTCCACCTCTCTGCCTAGGAAGACAGCAGAAGCAGGCTTCAGAACAGGAGAAGAGCTCCTTTTCTGTAAATTCTGAAACTTCCCATAAAGCTTAAGACTCTTTTTAAAATAGAATGGAAATTAACCAAAAAATAATGTATTTAAAACTTTATTATATCCCCTACAGCTAATCATTGAACTATTTTATCAGAGGTTTATTCTGTATATGCTAAGGAATATCTACAGAACAGCTTGAATTTTGTATCACGAAGCCAGTACATCTTGGCTGAATGAACAGCAAACTACAACGCAATTTATTGCGACTGTGACTGAAGCATCTGAAAAGCACAAATCAAATTAGATCATATCAAGAATGTAACAGAAAACATCCTAGTCTAACCCTTCATGCTCCTTTACCTTTCAATCTTACATTACTTGCAGCACCTAAACAGTAAAGGGGCAATGAGTGAATTTAAATAGATAGGAGTAAATTAATAAAACTAACTCACATGCTCTGCCTGTTAATGCAAATTAAAAATGATCAGATTTCCTCACCAGCGTTCATAACTATCTGTTTGTACTGTCAAGATAGCCTTAATAGGAAAAACAGAATTCCTTTATTGTCTTGTAATAGATATGACAACTATAGTAGTTAAAATAGAAATACAGATCAAAGAGAGCAGTCGAAACAAACATTTCAGTTATGCATTAGAGCTAAAGAACTGGAGGAAGAATGTGGGCCTGGACTCCAGTCTGCTGAACATAAGAAATACAGTACAGGTGAAGTACCTCTTTGAAGAAGAGAGATACAAATAATTTATGTGCTGACTGCAAGTAGTAATCAGTTTTGGTTAAGCCAGAACAAGTGTGAAATAGAGTCAATTTTCAATTAGTCATGGAGAGCAATCCAGGTTGTGGACTAACCACAATACATGCAAAAAAGACCCTAAACTTCTTCCTCACTTCATACCTTTATTTCATGTTTAAATGTAAAGTGTGTGCAGAATGCTCATTGCAGCTATTTTACATATGCTTTAACTTACTTGTGGTTCTGCTTTATCCTCCTTATCCCACCTCATCTATTCCCCAGAATAGCAGATTAGATTGTAAATAAATACATGCCAAACGTACTTCTCATTTTATTTTCTTCTCAGTGGTTTTAGCTGTTTTATAATGCATCTCAGCAGAGCCGATCCCTTACTAGGAGATTCAAAAGGCTGTAAATGTATTATCAGCTACATTATCCACAGAGCACAGACCTACATGAGACATGATTAAGCAAGAAAGATGACTTATTCTTTATTAAGAGCGTTCTGAATGGTTTTTAGATGTGGACTCAGGCTAGAACATCATAATCTAATCTGGCTGTGACAAAGAGATAAACACCAAAAAAGCTGATCTGGAAGAAAAGGCCACACTTAAGGATAAGATACACAGTAAGGACATACTTAAAGCATCTATCTTTCAAAAATTATGTGGAGAACTCATCAAGACTTCTAGGTTGCTCAGCTTACTGCAGATGGTTGATCAAAATCTTTCAAGGGGTCAAACCTAACTCTTCTCTCATTTCCAGACACCCTGTAGAGCCTGTCAAAATCACTTTTAAACTGTTTAGATTTAAGCTGAGACAGTCTCCATCTCTACCTTAATTTCATTTAGATAATAGAAAAGTTATATTCTGTGAAGTCTGCTTTTGGCACAAAGAGCTTTGGACTTGAACAGACTCTCAACCACACTCCAAATCCTTCCAAAGAGTGTTTTACAGAAGGAGTTATAGGATAGAAGTACTTGTCCCAGTGCCATCATTAGGAAAAGAGGTGAAGTTTTAAAACCCGAATTGGACCTCATAGGAGTGCTGATAGGACAGAAGAGCCATCAAGTTTTCACTCCTTCAAAGAGAAGAAGATAGAAAAATTGAATCAGCATTCTGCTTTTCAAAATCCACAATCACAATAATAGAAACCTGGATTAAAAAACAATGATTTCAGAGGCAGTTGACAGATCTAGTGGAGGAGACGTATTAGACCTATTAGACCTACTGAAGTATTCCTAAACTGCAGCAATAATGAACTACACGTTGGCAGCACGCCCACCTCGCTTCTGAAGAATAGCACATGCATGCATCTGCATACACAGGCGAGCTTTTATTGTTAACATCCGCAATACTAAAACCTAAGATTCATTCTGAATGTCTGTATTCTTAGATTTCCAATACAGGATCTAAGCATTTTTCCCTGTTTGTCTCAGAAAGCTATCTGAATCCTTTAATAACCTACTTGGAATTCGCAGGACCCACTTGATAAACCTAGCTGTCTGTAAGAGCAAAAGGGTGTTCTAGATCTCGACGCCAGAATGAATCAGTAAAAAAAATAAATCCCTAAACATTAAAAAAGCAAGCAAGCCTTCTGCATTTCTGTGGAAAAACTCTATCAATAGTTTTCTGCAGGCAGCAGGGGTGTATGCCTGAACTCCCATTCATCGCCGGTGTTTTGATACCATTAGTGAGTTCAATTTTTAAGTCACCACGGAAAAAATCTGTGCTCTGCCCAGTTCGGAATACAATTATGAAAACAGACAATCTCATCTAAATCACTATTTGAAATTGTTGAAAGTTTGTACCCACATTTGTTTAGGACCACAGAACCATGCGAATCCTTGATCCACCACGCTGACTAGGACTCTCACACTTCTGTCTGGCAAACGCTGAGTATAAACGTGGGAACAGGCATAGTACAGCTCATACAGAGCAACTCTGATGGATGCTGATGTGTTGGATGCATTGCAATAGAGAATCAAGTCTAGCCATGTGCAATGGCTATTTGTCCAAGGTTTCCAGATGTTTGGCAGCCCAACAAAGATACGTCCAGGATCAATATTTCCACATGGAAAAAAAGACATGTCTGGAAGACCCAGACATATAACAACTCTATTGTTGAACAATTTATAACTGCTCAGCATTTTATACTAAAGAATGGAATTGAAAATTCCCCCAAAATATTCATATCTCATTAAAGAGCAAGAAAAAATATTATTTTTTTAATCAAGAATTACAAGTTATGTGTTTTAGGAACCAGCAATAGCAAGGCAATACAAATGAAATCATGACCTCTGCCATATAAAAAGCAGAATACTGGCAGATCCAAAATGATATGGCTTATAAAATAAAATACATGCATCTGTCTCTGTAAAATGTGTATATCCACAGATTTGTGCTTTTCCAATGCCCACAGATTTGCTTTACGAGTGGTAACACAGGGATTACACACAATTAGCTGCTGCAGTCATTGTGAGAAAGGAGGCAGCAGCCCTTCGGCACAGGCTGTGAGCAGAATAGAAAAGTGTTTCCTTCCCCTCTGAAGTAGACAGACCTCAAACTAAAGCTACCTTCAGTTCAAAGACTTTAAAAAGCACATGCCATGGCTCAGATTTCAGAGGAACCTGAAATTACCAGCTTCAGTAAAGACTGGAGGCTTCAGGTCTTCAGACAGACAATACTTTCAAAAAAATAATTAGGAATTAAATGCATAAATCTATGTAATTGCAACATTAGATTGTGAATTTAATTAAGGAATCAAGAAAAATCTGGCTGGCTAACCAGCTCACCATGCACTTACAATGTTTATAGTCACATTTAACAGTCTACTTAGTGTCTGCATAAAAGACACACGAATACAGGTGAAATAAGTTTACTATGAAATCTTTCTGTTTTCATTGTCTGAATACTCTGTTTGGCCCTTTAGCAATGCCAGATGGCATTTAGGAGCCTGGTTTTACCTGCAGGATATAATCACACAGGCACAGTGCCCTGCTAAACCAGAGCTGTATCTTGCCAAATTGAAGCCCAAACAAAAAACGTAGTTTCAGCAACCCGGCTGCAAAAATACAAGGAGGCCGTTCCACTGACCGCAACACAGCTGTGTGCGTGGTTGCAGACAGCACTGGGCTGCAGGCATCAATATGCAACACTGTCTTTAAAGGCCGAAGCCCCTGAAATTTGAATGTGAAAAGTTCATGGTTTTGCTCTGCTGCACAGCGCTAACAAAAAGCTGTAATACACTGTTAAAATAGCAAAGATAATAAAGACTCCAACCCAACATTATCTGCTCAGGCCAAACTGATGAACTTCAGCCATATTCTCCTCAGAGTAAGCACTGAAATACAGTGGTCGAGATGGAGGAAGAAAGAGAAAAGAAAAGGAGAACTCCAAACTAAATATGAGAAATAAATATAAGAAAAGATCAACTGGAAGAACCATGTAATCAAGACAACATTTTGATACTTAAGGAAGTTCAACAGCCCTGATGATGTGGAAATCCCACTCCTTTAAGCTGCTGGCACTGAAAGTAATGTTATATATTAAATCATACGCTCTTCCAGGTGAAGGACACATTTTACACTACATTTTACTATGCTTGAATGTGTATTTGGCACTTGACAATGAAAAATCAGTTATTTTTAGTATTTAAATAGAAACCTAAGATTATATTATATTGCCCAAATCAAATTCTGACTCAGAAAAATTATCTCTGATCAAACATCCTTTCCAGGACAAAAGTCTGGCAGGCTCTAGCCTGGAATGAATTTATATAAAAGGTTCATTCACTTCTGAAAGTGACTGCAAGAAAAATGTTAAACAACCTTAAATGTAGCAACTTCAATTAGAGAAATAATTATTTCAACCTAAGTCAGTGCATAAGAGAATATAATATCAGCTGCAGGATATAGACACAAAATCAATGCCAATTGAACAGTTAAAGTAAGAACAAAATTGTTATAACCTCCCCAGAAACATCCTTTTTGTCCACTGTCAGAGGTAATAAAATCTGTGGGATTCGCTTCCTCTGGTCTGTTATCGCTAGACATACAAGGGCACAGCTATCAATATTTCAGAGATCAGACCTCTGCTGGGTGGAAGAAACAGTCCAGCTCTATCAGATAGGATTTACCACAAAACTTCTGGTCCACAGTAAGATAAACTACAGACATTTTAATATATGGGATAACTCACCTTCATTACATTACATTACATCTGAGGCAGGCAGAGCAGTGTCACTGCGATTCCATGTAGTAAGGCCCTACTCCACATTTCTTTAGGCAGTAGGAGACAGACTGACAAATTTGTAACAGACAAGGATGTTCCTGCTATTTACAGCACCTCACGGATGTTAAACAGTAATGAACCTGGATATCTCTAATCCTATTTGCATGTCTATTAAAATACAGTAAATTGTCTGAATGGCATAATTCTGGAGTCTTATCTGATCATATTCGTGAATTTTATGAGCACATTGTGAATGGGCCTAATGTGATACGCCTGCATAAATTTCCCACTGTATCAGCTACTTCCTTGAAAGTCATTAAAAAACCAAGATCAGAATAGCAATAATGCATCAGCAAATTGATTCATTCTCCTTCAGTGCCTTCCAAATGTCTCTCTTCCTGTCAATTCTTGTCCTTTATGTGCATTTATTTATTTCTGAGATCTGATAGAATTGTTTCCAAAGAGTACATTTAAATTAAATAACTTGACCTGTATTAAGCCAACCCTCTGCCACCAGTTGAAGCATGATCACGTTTAAAAATAGTTCATCTGACTTCCATATGTTATTGCAGCACTAAATAAAGGAATACCACATAGATTTTTATATATACATATAAATCTAAGTGTGTATATACATGTATGTGTGTGTGTGTGTGTGTATATATGCGTATGCATAAATGATAATGGAAGAAAATAACAAGTGGTTAACACAAACCCACTAATGCTTGGTTAGTATCCTTACTATAACTTCTAAGAACTATTTGACCAGTGCTATAGTATGTACTACAGTTAAGAAGCATTTTTAAAGCTACGAATGAATTTTCCAAAAAGATTAAATTATTATTTTATGGCTGCTATTTTAATCTATATTTTCATGTCATTCTCATTTATAAGCTAAAGTTTAAAAGATCAAATCACAAAGGCTATCAGCAAAGACCAAAAATAGAAAAAGACTATCTTTCTTTTTCCTCAGTGACTCCAGCCATACACAAACAGATTAGGAGTATGGCAAAGAAAGATCAACTTATCAGCTAAGATCATTGTTATAAATAGACACTCCAGATTAACGCTCACAGAAATACAGATGAGTTTCATATATGGTATAAAACATTTCAAATTGAAAACCAATAGTTAAGTTCATTTAAAAAGGAAGATTTGGACTACAGTTATCAAATCAACAGTGTTGATGCGTTTGCTCATGGCAGCAGTGCAAGTGGTCGGTGATATACACAGAGGGAAAAATATCCTCACACTCCTCTTGTGGTGAAATAATAAACTCTTGTTGATACCTAAATTGACAATACTTTTGTGAGGACAGCAGCCCCTCGAAAGGCCTCTCGTTCCTTTCTTTAAGGTGAGGATCATACAAGAAGCCATATGAAAAGAAACCATCCCTTCAACTACTCTCTCCATATCAAGGATCTGCAGCACAAGTATAATGCTAAAGAACAGCAGTGCATTACAAGCATGAAGTTTTTTACAGAGCCTGTTGCTGAGAAAGGCTGGGAATACTCAGCACTACCTAATTCCATTGCTGCACTCAGTGCAGTGTTTCTTTCTTAAAATTCTTGAAAGCAAAATATAAACTATCTTGGACCTCTCTGAAATTTCAAGGCTTTTTCAGTTCCCATGACAAATGTACTCAGGGGAAAAGTTTTACCAACTCCAACTTGAAGCTGAAAATCAAGCAGGTTTCTTTTTAGCTTGTATAACACCAACTGCAGAAAATAACTTCTGCATATCAAATTTTGCTTTCAGCAGCATATGTGTAACTTAAAGGTCTTTACATGTGGACTTCTGCTGTTCTTGGATAACAGCCTCTTATCTTCCAGTGGAATCGTACAGATGTAGGCAAAGTAAAGGCAAACTTCTATCCTGAAAGCAGAACTAACAATTCTATGGAGTAAGCTGATTTAGGAACTACTGTATAACAATGCTTGAGCCAAAACAGTAAATATGGTTTAATTTGTATTTTTACAACCATAAAAAATCAAACAAAATGTATAGTAGCAAAGATGCAGACGCTTACAAACAAGGACAATTATAACGGGCTTTTGTTTTCTGTAAACACTGCAGATTCTCTTACAAGCACTTGGTCATCCAACTTGTACTGCGAGCTGAGCTGCAGGAGTTTCTCTCGTTCTGATCAGTGCTGACCTATTCTGAATACAGGTCCATGATTTGTTTTCAATATTATGACTTTATATGCTAGCCTTCAGAACACTAAAAATAAAATATGGCATTAACGATGTAAGAAATATTTGTTGACAGAATTTGCTATGCAAGCCCAAGCTGCTAGTGGACTATAACACTACCACAATGCTTTCTTAAAGGAAAGGAAAAATAAAATGCTGTTTGCAAAATAATTAAGGCTTTTGAGATTACATGCTCCGTAAACCAATCAAAGGAAGAATTAGAAATCTTCCTTAGAAGCAGCTATAAGATAATAATTTACCTGATACTGTTATGATTCTTTACTGATATCAATGACTTTGTTATTGTATAGACCATCGTGCTCACTGAGAACGTGTAACAACACTGCTACTTTTTCCTATTAATTATAAAATTTCTGCTTCACTTAGAAGCTTCTATATGTGTTTGTAATTCAGGGGTCTTCTCCCTTTAAACATAAGAGCTGCCTATTCATGCCGAGAGAAGTTCATCAAACCTGCGGATATTCTAGCAGTTGTGACTTCAATTGCGACAAAATGTCATGAGGATAAAGTACCGCCATCAAACCGTATCCTGTATTCCACTGGATAGAAATGAAAAGGTCCTTCTCAGTAGATTCAAATATGTTGTCTCTTCACAATATTTGAAAGTTCCTTCCTTCCTTCTTTCCTTCCTTCCTTCCTTCCTTCTTTCCTTCCTTCCTTCACTGTTAGCTCAAGCATCTCATGGTTTCTAGCTTCAAAGTCAGTAATGCCTAATTCATCAGATAAATTCCCATGAAGCAGGCCAACCCAGTCAACTTCCCTTTCTGCAAGTACACGCCATGTGTCTTCATGCATGTTGCTTCAGTACAAGCTAACTATAATTTAGCATACAGCTAAATCATACTTCTCGTCTTCACATGAGATAGTAAAAGAACATCAAAAAAGGTACAGAAAGTTCCAGCATGGAGCCGATAGCTAATCCCACAAAACTTTTGTCACTAAACTACTCACAAAAATGTACACCTAAGAAACAATATAGTTAGCCTGCAACGCAGCAACTCTGCTACATCCATTCTACCATGATTGGGAGAAGGCATTAATTGAAAAATACAAAGATACTAAGTGGAATCGTAGGTACGAAATGTATTTTCACAATCTTGTTCATTTAGATTTTGACCAAGCACACGGATTTCAGAGCAAAAATCATTTCTCCAAATAATTTTGTATGGTGATCAGCACAACGTGGTCTGGCTTTAGACAAGGCCTGCTAGATACTCCTGTAACACAAACAGTGCTGCAGCAATCCAAAAACTATGAAAGCTAGTGCAGTCTTACTGCGTTCTGCCGTTTTCTCCTTCAAAAGCCTGTTCCTGTGCAATCAACATCCTCAGCTACCCTCACTTACGTCAGGGAAAAAGGAAGAGAAACATGATTTTTACGGCATCTTAGCATTAATTAACAGTACTACAGTTAACAACCATGAAAAGTGTCATGCCTAATTTAAATAAAAATTAAATTAACAGACACTTTCATTAAGCTCCCTGTTTTACTTACAAAACATAGTAGAGGAAATGCTAAAAAAACGTTCAGGCAAGCCCTTGGAGTAACAGTATAAGTGAAAATGAATCTAGTAAGGGCAAGTCATGAACATGGCATCTCATCTTACCCGGAGAAAGCTGGCATTTCTACACATTACTTTGATTGTGTCTTTAAATGAGAGTACATCTACACGCACGCTAAAAAACACCACTGAGTTATGTCCTTCTGTAGCATTCTAAATACTAACTTGGTCAAATTGCTCTACGCTAAAAATATGCTCCAATAGATCCAGGTCATGGCTAGCTTTGCAGCCATCGAGTATCACATTTTATTCACGACCCTTACAAACATATATATTGATGTATAGTGGAGGTACATGTCTTTACAAGTAAAAAGAAGATGTCTGGTATCAGAAAGCTCTTCAAGTAGACTGGCTGCTCATAAACAGACTGCTTACTTTTGTTTAGATGGTAAATTTCTCAATTCAGCCTATGATTTGTAGGTATACAAGGAGTGATGGGACTTCCCAGCCCTGACTAGAGCTCCAAAGAGCTTCCTGACTATAAATTACTAGGAAATAACCATAGTAAGAATAATGCTAGCAATTACTTATTCTTCCCTGGTGAAGCTGCAGTCAAGGCCAAGCTCAAGAGAGGTATCTGCATGTGGCATGCAAACATCCAGCAGGTGCCTACCTGTAAAAGGACAGCACTAGAATAGATGGATCTCCACCCTGAGCTGTCACAATGTATGAGCCAGATCCATCCATATTCTCTTAGTAGCATTAAAAATATGTAATTTCTAAATTTTATCAAAAGTAAGATGACTAACTTAAAACTGAAGCATTAACTTGGAAGCTTAACATCCCAAGAACCGCATAAACATGGCTTAAAAAGGAAGTATCTGTACCAAAGGGCTTGCAACCTCAATTTTATGGTAAAATAACATGGGCAAGAAGAAAAGGAAAGAAAAAAAAAGAAAAGAAAAAAGAAAAAAATACAGAGAAAAAAAATAGACTGCAGTAACAGAAAAAGACCAGTACTTCTGTGGTGAGCAATAGTCAGCCAGATATTTGTCAGGTTTAGGTCATGGGCTGGACTTTATCACAATTTCAGTTTCAAGGAGTTTGGCTGTGGTTGGAGTGTACAGGCGTTTAAGTTTTTCAGCATTTTGTCAGTGTCCGCAGTTAGCACAAGGTACCACACCGCACAGACTCCGAGGCGCTCCTTCTATCCCTATAACTTTTCATTCACTCATCTATTCTCTTAGCAGAAAATATGTATCTCTCCCTACCGCCTGTGAAGGACAAACCTATTTTTTGTCAAATTATCAATCAGTGAAAATATTGAACAATGGGGACAACTGCATACCAAATAAATCATTTGAGATAGTATCTGCATTATGAGTGCTATAAGCATTTTATTTTTCCAAAGCTCATGTATAGGCATCTTTTATTCAAAAAAATTGGTAAACAGCAAGGAAATACAAGTATCCATTGCCTATTTAGACAACAAATGTCTTAATCATGATCCACTCTTAAAACATTTACACAAACCAGATAATCAAACTCTTCTTTTTTTCGTGTCAAGATTATAAAAAGATGGGAAAAGCTCATGTGAAAATTCCGGGACATAGATAAAGACATTAAATGCATATTAAATGATAGTTTTTGCACATTTTCATTCAAGGAAGACAATCTCTGCTTTTTCCCTGATAATCTACTGCTTCATCCTCTTTTCAGTGGCTGTTACAGATACACTGTCTGAAGAGCCTAATTTAATCCTCACAAAAAATCAGCCTTATGAAACTGCAGAATAGCATTCTCATCTTTTGCATTTATTTCCATATGAATGGAAGTCTAGACACTTACAACGCACAAAAAATACTGAACTCCTTGAAAGTACAGAAAAGGTAACCTAGCATTTGCATTTGAAATTGCCCAAAGTATTACTCTGCCAGTATATTTTCATGCAGAGAGGAATCTATAGCACCAAAGCTCTGACGTTTACTGCAGCTGGGTTTTCAAAACTCCCATATATGCCTGTGCATGTAAAAAAATAAGTCAGCAGCTGATAGTACATTATTGAAGTGAATTGTTTCAACAAGTTCATTTCGATATGACTGAGAAGATAAGATGAATTTTTACCCCGCCAAAGGCTGATACTTTCATTGAAAGCTAATAAAAAAGCTATACAACAAGCACAACGTATTAATTCAAGTAGCAGAGAGAGTGGGGAACAAGTAAAAATATTGTACAAATAAAGAGTGATCCGATAGCTAGAACATTAGGAGTGATAATAGCTGTCTCTAAGGTCAAAAGTCTCACATTTGTAAGACATAAAAAATTATCACCTATGCTACATTGGCGCAATTCTCTGAATACTTCTGGGATAAGCGGTTTTCCAACAACAGTTTTTCCACACACAATGTCAGGACTCACAAGGAAAAAAAAAAAGAAGGGGAAAAAAAAAGGTGGCAGAATTAATAAATTCTCATCTGCGTCCCTTATCTCTGGGAATGCAAACTTCTCTCCCTCATTCTCCACATGAGTCGTGACTATGAAGAGTATGGATGGGGTTTCTGAGAGGGGGAATGCCTGGGAAAGCTCGTCCTCCTCTTTCTTGCTGTCCTCTGTATCCTCATTCTTCCAACATATGTAAGTTTTCCCTAAGACATAGGGCCAGATAGATAACTTGCAGGGTAACCACAGACCGGGGTGCCCTAGAGTATACAGAGCAGAGCTATCCTGCAAGGAGGGCTTCCTTCTCCAGCTCACAGCATTATGAATGATGTTTCAAATATCCAGACCCACACCCACCACTTCAGTTTAACTAATACGTCTTCATCATATCAAGGCAGATTGGGTGTACTGTATGTGAAAGGAGTGCAGGCTACCTTTAAAACATAAGTAGGGAAACTCTGGAAACAACAGCTCAGGGATCTGGACAGATATGTCCATTTTTTAGAAGGATGTAATTTTTAAGTAAAACCCAAATATCACTCTATGTCTTAAGTACCAGTTCAGATCGAGTGTTTTCTAGTCCTTCAGTTAAATAAATCTAAAATAATCTAGAATCAATGAAAAAAAAAATGTAAAGGACATTTTTAACGTTTCCTCTGAAAACGTCAGTAACTTTGATCAAAATGGTATTAGAGGCAATTCAACCAATCACCCTCTGAAGAATCAGTATTACATTTAGAGACCTCATTCAAACAAAACCCTATTCAGAAGATTTTCATTCTTACTTTAAAAGCAATTTGCATTGTTGCCTTACAGACAAAGCCATGAAGGAACTCCCTTAACAGATTCTGAATGGGTTTTTTTGGCTTCGCTATTAGAACTTTTTCATTTAAGTTAACTACTGCTCTCTGGTAAGTGACACAAAACATTGTGGAGTCAGATGCTCCTACAGTTGCCTTGGGAAATTAATACGATTGTTTGGCAAACTGAGGTTAGATTATTCTCAATAAGGTGGACAGCTGTCTTTAATTTTAACTTCTCGAAAGTGATCCTAGGGCCTCAGTTTTGTCACAATGGGTATGTGTGGACCAAAATACATATGTTGGCAGCTGATGGGGATTGCAGTTCTCATTCACTGAAAGTAAGCATGTAATTTTCTTCAAGTGAGACCATTATTTAAGTTTTTTTAAAAACTTTAGTAAATATTTTTTGTAAAAGGATGTTAAATCAAAAATGGAGACACCCTCAAAAACTGAAAGGCTCTTCAGAAAGCCTGCCAAAATCACTGGAAAGATTCCCGCTGTTATCTAAGAGGTCTGGATAAGGTCCACAGTGTCAATCAATTACATCTTTAGAGTATAACCTCAGAAAATTTAAACACAGCTTTAACCATGATTGCCACCAGTACTGCGTCTTAAAAAAAAAAATCCATGCACAGATACTGACTTCATCTTGGGAACTAGTTCATAACATAATTTGCTAGAGGAAACACTATGTTACAAACATTCGTTGCACATGCCTGGAACACTTGCCAACACGCATTTTTAGTTATAACACCAAGATAGTCACAGAGTATTTTAGAGCCCTGTAACCTTACAAATATAACAAATGCTTACATTCACCCCTATCCCTTCAATCACTGTATACTAAAGACTAAAAACTTCAAACATTACTAAAAACAGAACAAAAAAATCAAGGCTAAAAAGGCTTTCACCACGTCAAACCCTCACCTCTCCATTTCTTTTGAAAGTAGTGCACTTCTAGAAATATTATGTCCATAGCAATCCTAAACACTTGCTGCATTAGAGGAAAGCACAGGCAGTGTTCACCATATTCTAAAAAGCATTGTCTTCACCAGGATCCCAGGATAGAGAGCAGCAAGTACTTTTTGCAAAAACTAAATAATAGTAATGGATTCTGATTTTCCTTTACTGGGGTGTCAGTTGTTATTTACTAAGAAAAGTCCTGCTAGGAAAGAGAAGAACAAAACGACGAGATAAAATAATGACATAGATACATGCTCTGATTCCCATACACGAGAGTCTCTGGTTTCCCTGGGCAGCTGCCAGAGCAATCAACCTCAGTCACAGAATCCTCCTTTACAGGGGGAAAAAAACCCAAATAAACAACCCCCACCTTAAGGAAATTCAAAAAAATCCCCACACATATGTTCCACGGTTTCTCTTATCCCTTCCGAGATTCTTTTGTTACCCAAGCAAGCAGTACAGTCAAGAGTTGCAAATTTAACAGTCTAAAATCTGTTACAGAATTTACCTTGGTAAAAAATTCATTCCTGGAGAGCACGACTTCCAGTCTGTTGTGCCAGCTGTTCCGCTAACAAATGACGACTGAGCCTTTCTTTCTAACTGTGCCGTGAACTGACACAGCAAGATAACACAACAAGATTTTTGACAGATAAATTTGCATTGGCCACAATTACCAGGTGCACGCTGTGGACCTGGACACAAGTCAGGAATGACTTGACTTGCTTTAATCATTTTATCAACGTAGACAGACAGATTAGTAAGGGGGAAGAAAAAGGCTAACGACTGTTAAAGGTATTTTGCAACTCTTTCTGTGCTTTGTAGTTTGTTTATAGCAATACTAACAACAAGTGAACAAAAACACTGCAGGGAGGAGGAGGGGCTGAACAAAAGACATCCCACTATTCCTGCTTACGATGGGCTAAAACGGAGTCAGAGAGCTCCACCATCACTCTTTGGCACTTTTGAATTACAGATCCACATAAGAATTTTGCTCTTGGGGTCATCTCTGTGATGTTCATCATGTTTTTAGCTGATTACTCCTGAACAGGGGATAGCATAGACTATCCAAGACTTTTTCTGCAGGAGGTATCATTTAAACCTTGATGTAACGTTAACTCCTAACCGACGACTTTGACTCGTGAGCGTTGTTTTAATGTCATGCTGATTTGACTTTTTATGTTGATTTATGTTTTTATTCCTTTTATTTTTTTTTTCTGGCTAAGACAAATCTGCAAATCAGCTTGCATTACAGGTACAATTTTTAAAAAGGGAGCTGCTTTGGACAGAAAGGAGACAGAAAGCTCCTTTTACATCACGACTGATGCTACTCCAGAGCACACTGTTAGCAGCTCTATCTCCTTTCAGGAAAGAACGAAACTGCAGTTCTCTGGACTGGCATAAGAAAACATTTGGAAAATCCTCTGATTTCCTTCTGTTATCTCTTTCTTACATCTCCTGTACTGATCCATTTAAATCTGCCCCTCTTGCAATGATTTCTTCAAAGTGCAATTTGGAAATACATACAATGAGTAAGTGGCATTGTAAAAAGCAGTCTTAGGACAGCCGAGAGTGAGCAGAAAGGGACACGCAGTTTAGTTACCACCAAAATGGAAGGAATTAAGAAAGTATTCCCCTGCCGAAGGCATAACCAAACAGACTCTTGCCGTTCTGGAGGATGTTTACATGAGCAAGTTTTATGGTGGAGAAGAATCATGGAATTAGGAGGAAAAAAAAGCTGCAATGCAATAAAAGCCAAGGCATTATGATTTTTTTGGTGGACATGACAGAAAGGAAAAGTCTGTGCAGACCTTCTTAATTTCCCACAGGTACTCAGGCTTCTCCCTTCTCTCCCATAACGGACAACTTAGTTCCGTAGTGATGGATGTCTTTTTAGGCAGGAGATCACATTCTGCCAAGGAAACGGAGCATACTGCACTGTTAGGGGCTAAATACAAGAGTGCAATCAAGAGGGAAGACAAGTAAACTGTAAGGCCCTGGAGCCAGACGCAGTCTTTTCATTCTGTTCGTAGAGGAGCAGCACAACAGTACCTTGATTCATGACCAAGACTTCTTTCCTCTGACACCAATGCAAATAAATAACAGTGAGTACAGTGTATTTGGTTTCAAAAACTAGTCAAATATATTGGGCCTTCAATCTGAGGATCTTAATACTCTGAGAAAAATCAGAGAATGAAGATTCATAAATCTTTTAATTTTACAGATGGGTAAAACCGAGTTTAAGCAATTTCCCTAAGGGTATAAAGAAAATTGATAAAGCTACAATAGAAACAGACCTTTAGCCTTTCTGCCTCAAGCTTTACCTACAGGAGATCATCTTTGCTACGAGTGACATAACAGCAACTATAATGTAGCAACAGACACATTCGTATTATTAATAAATTATTGCGTAACACTTACAAATATAGATGGTGTCTTACAAAGCAGTTACTGTTCCCCTCTGACTACAGAGTAGATTCAGGCAAAACTAAATAACTGCCATCTAGAATTTTGGCCTTAATTTTGATGTATTATCTCAACGGAGTTAGAAATGACAGGAATATAAGACAAATTCTGTTTAAAAAGTCAGATATAAAAAAGGGATCCCCCTCAAGAAGTCAGTATTTACCTCAGTTGCCACACATGAAGTAAGCAGGAAATATCTTAAAGGTATCAAAAGCATATTTTGTGGTACCCATAGGTAAAAGCTGAGCTTTAATGATGCCCACCCCTGGGGACCACATATATTACTGTTTTGTGGTACTTATTAGACTTCTAGAGATTATTATGTGGAATCACTGTGCATTTGTGTATTCTAGCCTCCTTTGGATCTCTTTTATGATGCCAACAATAAATACAAAGTCATCTGACCTCTGCAAACAAGCCAAAAACAACACCTGCTGGAAACCACCCTTCTGAACAACAAATTACGGACATAGTGTTTACATTGGCCAACTGAAAAAAAAAAAAAGGTTATTCACAACTTTCCCCTAGTTCTTTATTTATTGGCACGATGACTCCACCATACTTATGCATCACTGTGTCTTCTGCCATTCATTTACCATGCAACTTCTTTACTGGCTTCAGTTTAGGCACTCAGTTAAAGCAGGGCACTCGCAGCAACCGATAGTATTTGAAGGCTACCTCTTCAATTGAGAATGAAGAGCAACTGCCACATCTCTGACGGAGACGGAGAACGCTGGCAGCCTCTACAGCTGGAAACAAGTGAAAATATAGAACTTTCACAAACAAAACTTAAGAAATGTAGATTTAAAAAAAATATATCACTCCTAATTAGAAGCAATCTCTCACATCACATAATTACTACTACTATTGTCTTAAAAGACTCAAAGGCCCCAGCAACAGAGGAGTGACTCCTGTTCTAAGTACTGTACAAACACACCGGGAGACAAGACTCTGACCTAAGGATGCTATTCTCTAGAAGATGGAGACAGAAGTAAAATATGGAGGACCTAAACAAAACATTTTAATGTATGATTACACCAGAGATTGTCCTATGCCTTCATTATTATATTTTAAATCTTTATATGCAGGCACCCACTGCAAAATACTCACATACACAAATACACACGTGTACATGCGTATAGTCACACATGCATAATTAAGTGTGTGTGTGTGTGTGTGTGTGTGTGTGTGTGTGTGTGTGTGTGTGTGTGTGTGTATGTACGTGCACACGTACTGAAAACAGAATAGTAAGGCAAGTTAAACTCGAGCAAGGGGGGAAGGAAAATAAAAGCAAACAGATACAGGGCAACAAACACATAGCAAGGACACAGAGGAGCGTGACAGGGATGGAGACTACACCTGACAGGAAGGAGAAAACAACAACAATAAAAGGAAAGCAAGAGCAAAAACTAACAGTCAAAAGCAAAACAGAACAAAAAAACTAGCACCCAAACTGTAAAGGCAGCCTGCTTACTTCCATTTCAAATACAGCTTTACTTTTTCTTTAGGAGCGGTAAATGTTAAACTGGAATAGCAGGTGCTCTGCTACATACCTTGCAGTCAAGCCCTGGAAGCTAGGGGCCGTCCCTTTCCATGGCAAAGCCTACGTTCGGGCGCTCAGGTAAGAGCGCTGTTAACGGAAACAGCTGTGCCAGACACTGACAGTTTTAGAAGTCCTCAAGAAATTTAATGCTGAAAATGTACATGTTTTTCCACGCTGCAGTGCCTGCTGAGATGCAATTTTATTATATTAAATGCATTACTACAAAGAAACAAATAAATTATGTCAGCCTAAGGATCAGTTTACTAATACTGGAGTATCCGGAAGTTTTAAAAGAAAACACTGCTGTCAAGTAGAGGAAAGATATTGGTAGTAAAATCAGTAGTTCTATCAACTTTTTCTTCTCTTCTAGCAAAGAAGCCTTGCTCATTTACATGCAGCAAACATACAGTGTAACTGTGTTAGTTTTTTTCTATATATACATATGCACACTTATTTTCAAATCAAAATGGGTATGTATGTGTTTGCCCGTCACCACCTATGAAAAAGAAAGGATATTTGCACGAAAGAGAAAACGCTAACAACTTCCAAAGTTCTTTTCTACCTTTGCACTCATTTGCACTCCAGCACTGCAGAAAACCTAATACCAGCACCTAAATATTAAAAAATAATCAGATGAGAATAAGAATAAATTACCTCCCAGCAGTATCCTTTTATTGGAATGCAGCATGAACACACTCTTATAGTTAAGCTTAATGTATAATGAAGAAGTACAGTCTTGTGTTAACACTACAACATCAAGACTCAAGAAACTTGCATTTAAGGGCTGCCTGCTTTATAGAACTAATGCTGTGACCTCTGCAATGTACCTAGACCCTAATCCTGCATATTTTCACACATGCACTTCATTTTATAAGACTCATTTGTAGAAGCTAGGCTTTAAACACTTTTGTGCATCAGTTCTGCATTTGCACCAAGCTTTTGTCAATCCTTCCTCATTTGCTCTATTCAGAGTGCACATTTACATACTGTATCCAGGAAAACAAGATCTGGTTCAATCTGGGACTATTAATTGTTTTTGGCAATCAGTCAATGATTCCACCAGACAACGTTTCTACTCAGAAGCTAAAAACCACAGTACCAGACTGGCTTGTCCTCTCATAAGTTGCTTAAGGCTAGACCTGTCTAGAATGAGTTTTAAAAGCTATTCACTGCTATTTGAAAGCATGCACGCAGCACAATCTCACAAGAGATTTCTTGTTTTAGCATAGAAAAAATTTAGTCTTTAAGAAGTCTTTCATATCCCCGCCACAAAGGCACATTGCAGTACAAACCCTCACTGATCTTCTTCTTCCCTGAATTCTGATACAATAGTAGAAGATATCCTGCTTCTTGCAATTTGGAGAACTAGATTTCTCAGGGAATTAGAGAAGCAAAGAGGCAGAACTCCCATCCGTGACGCATGAAGATTCAGCAGCACTTGTAATGGTTCAGCTGTACTTCAAGAATGCCCATATACCCCGGAAGATTCATGATCCTTGACCTGAGCTCAGGATCCAGTTAAAATCTCAATGTAACAACACAGAATGATTTAGATAAAATGGCCAGACACAAACCTGGTAACAACAAACGTTTTCTAACTATCTTGTAAGCACAGCAACACCTACCACTTAATGTAAAAGTAGACAGAAGAATTATCGAAACAAAAAAAAAAGAAGCGTTCTGTCAGTGTTAAAAGAGCTCTAAAGATTTTTTGTCTTTCAGACTCCTAGCTTTTGTCCGGAACTAGGGGTAAGCAGGAGGCTTAGTTTATTTTTATTTATTTTTCTCAATGTTTTTTGAGGTATCCTGACTACACTATTTAGTCTTTATTAGCCTGTTTAAAGTAGAAAAGAATTCCAGAAAACAAGCATCTCAAGGGAGGTTCAGAATTCACAGCAAGAGAGCCATGAAAATATGAGTTTACTCTGAATGTGCATTTCGATACAGACTCATCTGCAAGATTTAAGGAAACACTTAAGAGAAAAGTCAGTAGATAGGACAGTTGAGCCCTAACCCACTCATTGTGGGACCACCTCTTTTTTAAAGATGAGACTTCAGACTGAACAACTTCAAAGTAATGTTTTGAAAGTATGACCTTCATGAAGCTGGATAATAAAAGTCCCAAAATATCATCCCAATGCACGACAAGATACCACTTAGAAGCCTCAGTTCAGATCCTCCACTGTACAGTGTTCTGGGCAACTATCTTGCACTCGCGCTCCTTCTTAGCAGCCAAAAGACAGGATATGGTCGCATCCTATTTCAACAGGCCAATCCTTTCCTAACCTGTATTGCATCCCTGAAGTACAACAGATTTTCCAAGGTGATAATTTCAAGATCAAAGCAGATGAACAAGTCTTACTCACTTAGACTTAGAAAATAATAACCTTTATGAGCACAAAAGTATTGAATAATAACTACTGTGATTTCCTTATTTTGCAATACCACTGCAGAGGAAGAACAAGAAAGCAAGCCATAGGACTTAATTTACTGGTTTAGCTATTTACTACCTCTGAAATTGTTCTTTGCCCTGGGGCTAACAAGAGTATTTCTTTAAAAAAGCTAGGAGCAACAGCAATAAACAAACAGGATTTATGGTGGGAAACCGCGCGCAATTTTTTTTTATACTTCACAAATGAAAACCTTGCAGGTGATTTGTATCTGTCAAGGTGTCCTACAGCAAGCAATATAATCATGTGATACTACTTCCACTGATTTCACTGTCTTCCACTTCTTAGTCATTGTATCTTACTCCAAACTAGGTAAGAGTTTTTAAGATAAGATGCCTAAATCTACCTTTGTTTATGTATTAATAACAACGAAAGAAGAAGCTGTAAAAACAGGAAATTGTGCCTTTAGTGCCAAACAAAGAGCTAGGATGGTAAGTAATTGTATCACTCTCCTATTTAGTCTGCATCTTTTTGAAGAAAAAAAAATCAAGTAACCAAATCAAGTAACCCGTCCAAATGAAAAGCCTTCTTTTCTCTCACTCTACCCTATAGTGCAGATCAAAAATTATGTAGTATGTGTATGTAGAAGAAAGCATTCATCTCAGCTATCTGATTACACAAAATTTTGCCAACACAAACAACTGCAAAGTAGCTGAATTCCTTCAAGCAAGCACAATGACAGTCTGGTGCAACTTCTACTTGGTCTTCCAAAACGAGTTTTAGTCGGTATCAGGCATGCATTAACAGCAAGTCTAAAGATAATATTGAGCTGAAACAAAAGCACTCATCTAAAAAACTAAGACATAATACGTTTTTAAGGAAATAAATGAAATTAGCACTTAATTTCTTCATTGTTTTGGTGCAGCAACATTGTTTTGGTGCAAATATGAATGTGTAATTGGGATTTTGTTGCAGATAGGGGATTAGAGGAGGCAAGAAAAAGTAAAAACTATTAAAAAGAGATATTATCATATTTATATCATGATCCTTTAATAGCTGGAAAAGGAAACCATAAACATGCAGTAGAGGGCTTGAATTTACCTAGTGAATTATTAAACATGTATTTTGTGTTTGATAAAATAACATTTAATATCATTTATTGAGCCTACAAAGATTGTTTCTGAAATTGGAACAACTGCACTAGTAGAGTCCATGTATTGATTTCAGAAAGCAAGAGGAGTCAGGTGGTGGGCCCCAGGGAGCTTTGGCGGTGAGAAAAATAATTCAAGTTCTTCTAGCATACATTTTGAGACAGAAAACCCATGCAGTATGAGGGAGGCAGTGCATGGGAAAGAGAGAGGCAACATGTGACAGGCTGCTGAGGCAAAGAATTTGGAAAGCAACTGTATTTTCATTCCCACTGCCTATCTCTCCTGATCAGCTGAGTGGCTCTTCCTATCTCTGGTCCTAGTTCAGAGGGATTAAAAAACCACAACAGAAACAGCAAAGTGAAACAAAACACACACATACCCCTCCCCCCCCAACCCTAAGATCTCTCCCCATCCCCTCACCCTACTATTTTTGGTTAAAACACTAAATTTGCCCTGAATAAAACCCTGGCAGCTGTGGTGAGATAAGAGATAAGAGGGAACATTGAGCTTAACAATTCCTTGCTAGTTCTTCAGACCACCAGTTGTTTCAAAAGCATCGCCCACAGAGAGACAGATAGGCAGATGGACACAAACACACAGAACAAATACATATGTTTATATGAAGATGAGGAGGAGAGAAAAAGAAAGCTGAGTTAGAGCTGCCTAGGAAAGAAAAGTAGAAAAAGGATGGAATAAATCAACTTTTCAAGGACAGAACAGCAACATCGTCTAGATCCTATGTCCTCAAATAAAAATGATCTATTAAATAGGAATAGCATAGGAATAGCAAACCTAGCATACCCAAAATTTAATGTGATTATTTTTAAAAACAGTTGTTGCATGGCTACAACGTGAGTCATAAAAATGAGAACTGAAAAATGAAAATAAGGAGGACAGACATGGCAGCACAAGCATGTGCCTGAGAACACCACTGCCTCATGATGACAGCATTTGATTCTCCAGAAACATTGTTTCGTGCTCTGACTATTGGCTAGGATGAAGCAGCCAGGGAATGGAGGAACAGTGTGATGTACACGCTGATTACTCTCATTTCATCTGTCCCTTCTAAGCCTTCTCTCTTGATTTGATTTTTAAAGGATCACATATCAAGACTGCCTAATGCTTCTGACAGCAGACTACTGTTTTACCATATAAAGCAAAGACGCACAGATTATTGGACATTGTGTTTATCTACAAATGGCTAGTGTGGAGATCAGCGGAGCTGTGTACATCCTCCCTCCAAAACATTCCACCAGCAGAGAAGGGACGTGGTCAACTTCAGGCTGGCTTAGTGTTTCTGCTTATTAATTAGATTCACTTACTACCTAGTAATAGAGTCTTGGTACTTGTGAAAAATCCCTCTGAGTGTAGTGGCTCATCTGCCTACAAAAAGCTGAAGGACATAATATTTTTTACCTGGAAAGTAAGTGAGATCTCTGTTCTTTCTCATATTTAACTTTAAAGAATAACCAGAATATATTCAGAAAAAAAAAAAATCTTTCCTTCATCTTCATTTGGTTTGGGTCAAGCTCTAACCTGAGACACTAAGGCCTCAAATTCATCTGTTCTAAAAACACATCAAGAGCAAGGATCAAATATACAAAACACAGAGGCTTCGCTTTCTCATCGCTTTCTCATCGCTTTCTCGCTTGTTTAGGTTTTGGTTGAGGGGCACTGAAAGGGAACGTGATGAAAGATTACCCCTCGACAACAGCCAGAGTTCCAGATGTGCAAAACTCCAAGCCATGCATCACTGTTGTAATCAAAGATGCAAAGATTCTTATTTTGTTAATTACCAGTACTGCAGGAATATCACTATTACTGTTTTCTGCTGAAGGGATGGATTTTAAATCTAGACATGCATGACTTTCTGTGAGTCAAGTAAAGGACTCAAGGGTGCTGTATTCCTCTAAAACACAGTAGACAATACAGAACAATAGAAAGCAGTAAATTACTTAGCTGACAAAGCAGATGTGCCAAATCTTTAAGGGAGGAAGTACTATTGTTACTGGGAAACATTTTATAAATTACTGTAGTTATGAAACAATTTCATAGGTTTACACAAGGTCAAGTATATAAATGAAACTTGAGGGTATTATAAGCTGTATTGTTTGTTTGCGTGTTGCCTCATATGCATCCATATGTACATGTTGAAGTCTCCGGACTTTGACAAGGCCACAGCTGCAGCCATCATTCAAATGCTTGGCTTTGCCTGCCTGCGGCTAGCAGGTGTTCTTTGAAGATACCAAGTAACCTGCATAGTCTATGAAAGAAATGCCCACAACAGGACTCTCCTGAGGGGGAAAAAAAATAAAACTAAACGTCTGGATTAACTGGGAAAATCTGAATATGTACTTTACAGATCTGACAACTATAAACTATTTACATGACAGTAGATTATAAATTTTTCAGTGCATTTTGAAAACAAAAGCATCCCACCGAATGATGAAATACAGGTAAAGTAGTTTTTTCTGGGTTTTAATGTGGCTATTTACAGCACATTCCCTATTGAAATGTGTTATTCCAGATGGTAGTTCATAGTTCTCTATACGATTTACCATGTGCTAAATTCACGGACTTGCCATATTTTAAGCAGCAAGAAGTGGATTTCATACCTCAAGGGCTTTGGACATGAATGCTATTTAATATTGTTTTATCAAATCATTAAATAAGAGATCCCAGTACTTTGTGAGAACAGTAAATAGATGCCAAAAGACAGCACTTAACCTGAATTCTCTGCATGTATCAAGCTGCATATTTGGCATTTCCAGCCTGGAGCGTGGGAGGCAGGAGGGACATATTGTAGACAGCGATGCCATGGAAACATGGTCCTCAAGCAGACAAAGGTGACGGACATCCCCGAACTGCCCATTCCAGCCTATCATCAATTTCCTGCGGCTTCTCTCCCATCAGAAAGAATCCACAGAGGGAAGCCCCATGGCCCCTGTTCCACAGGAGGTCAAAATAATTGACTACAATGATCTTCTTAAGATCTTTTTCCTCTCTGAATTGACTTCTGTTAGCCTGCTTCCCTTTCTTCCCTGACACCTCAGCCACAAAACTGGTCTACTGCTTCCATGAGGGGAGAAACCCTTGAGGGGAGCTGCCAGAAACCCTTGTTTCATCCCTGAGCCTTGCTTCGTGTGTCAGACGGTAAAACTTCAGCGTATCAGCCCAGTCAGAGGCACCTGCCATTACCACAAAAGTAAGCAGAGTATTGACAAAAATCCATGAAACCGTCATTGCATTGGAGCTATAGAATAACTATGGAGCTTGACAGTTTTGCAGCTGTAAAATGAGCATGCATCTATCTAAAATGCAGGTAATAGCAACTGATGGGTTTTGAGATAAGCAGCATATCTGAGTGTCCTGTAACATGACAGTTCATATACTATCAAAATGAAGACTGTATAAATATAGTTGTCTAGGCCCCAAAATGTATACCAAATCACATGAAAGTAACCATATTGCATGTGCTACGCTGTGAAACGGTTAAAAAAGCTAAACATCAAGGCACAGATTGCCTTTTAAGATGACCTGAACAGATTTATATACTTACTTTAAAAGGAGAAAGTTTTATTAGGTACCTTTTTTCTTTTTCTTTTTTTTAATTCCCCATCAGGAAAACAGGCCACTGCAATACATACTGCAGTAACGCAACAGTTAAGTCTTCCCAGAACACAATGGTTTTCATTTATTTATGAGAATGAGCTATGCAAGAGCCTCAGCTTGACTTCTGCCAGGTGTGATCCAGGTAGAGCAGCACTAGGATATCCACCGACTGAATTGAATGCAGGAAGTCAGCAAATTTTTCCCAAAATGGTCCATTTTTATTTCACTCATTTTTCAACACATTTCCGAATTTGCTTTATACCGGTTGTGACAAAAAAACAGCCAGACTACTACTTCTTGTATTTCCCATTGCTTTTAAAGCCTCATTATATTAAAATGTAATACTAACCTCCTATTAACAAAACAGATATTAGCATATCATTGATATTAGATTACTACTTAGGATTCCTGTACGTAATGAAATCTAACCAGACTTCTGTTTCATCATCACAATTAATTTTTCAGTATCAATCATGTCTCAGAGCCAGGGATTTTTAGCAGCTACAGAGTTTTCACTGGTCATTGCATGATTCTTCTACGGCTGGATAAAATATCCACAAGCTCACTCAAAGAAAACATTTGACCTTGAAGTACAACAGATCCTTTTTGGAACAACCTCTCTCCTCCTAGGCAATCTGAAGAGTCCGTCTCTGTAAGCGAATCTGCTGGTATTAGACATAAAGGAAAAAAATTCCTTTTGAATAAAGGAGGGAGGAAGAAAAGAGGTAGACTCAAACATGCTCTACACCAAATCAGATATAAGCGTTCAGAAAGTAACACACTGGATGTTGAGATCAATGCTAATATTTCTCAGCTTTGCTTTTGTGCCACAGAAGAGTGGGAATTAGGAGTCAGAGAAAGTCTCAAGCTCTAAACCAGTTATCTCCTATCACATACACCTCTGTGTCTGTTCCATTACAAAAACTGCTCAAAGGCTGAATATATTTTCCCAATAATTTCATCACATGTGTTATGCTGGTGTATTTCCAGCAATTCTCTACACTTTAAAGAGCTATCTGCTGTGACTGAATGACTTAGATGAACGCATAGGCACTGCAGAAGCACTAAAGCCAAGTATTTGATTTTCCGGGACTTGTAACAGTTTTACTTATGCTGCCACTACATTCCACCAATTTGTATTTTTCCAAACAAGGTCAAAATTATTTAAAATTTATTAGCCAGCGACTTTCATACCAAAATTCCAAAATAACATAAGCACTTATTATAAGCCTGTATAATAATAAAGTATATAACCTGCAGTCTTTTACATGATTTGGATGTTAACAGCTTCATTGGACCTACGCTATAATTCAAAGGGGCTAGTAAATCTCATTTTAAGGCCTAGTATTAGCTTAAGAATACCACAGCCACAGAATGAGATACCAGATTGAACTCTCTCTGCTGGCTGACACTGGGTGCAGGCCTTACACTAGAGCCTGAGGAAGAATACGCCCCAGAAGTCTGTCATCCCTCAGCTGGCATAAAAGATATTAATCAGACATAAAACCCTACGTCACATGCTCCGCCCGTTTCAACAGAAGTGCAGCTGATGCCCACACCTGACCCAGATCTAACACGTGCAGGCACATGAGATGGCCATGTACGGGGCCGGTACCAAAGCTCAGGGAACTACAGCCTCCTCAGACATAGGCACGTATTGAGGGTGCTTAAGGCAGACTATTTTGGAAAAGTTGCATCAGTGCAGAGAGATTACTGATAGAAGAGTAGCAAATAAATCTGAGACAACGGAAAGTCATTACTCATTACAGTAATCTCACAATTGCCTAAAAGTTTCTTTCTCTAACTATTGAAGCCCATCAGTTTTTTCACTTGAGTGGGAAGAAGGAAGATGGTTTCACTTTTTACCTCATATTATTACTTCAGTGATCCGGAAAGAGGAGAGATTTTGTTTCTTTGCAGGGTAAAGCAAAAATACTTACTTATACTTTTTTACTGTATAGATTTTCCCATCTACAGTCTGCTAAAACTATGATGGGGTTTGAGTGAGTCCCTTTTTGCCTAACGGCTGTGTATTCTGAAAAATTCATAAAGCCTGTTAGACATCGCCGGTAGAGATTTTATTTATGTATTGCTTGTGGTAAGAGAAGTTTGGGAAATACAAGTAACAAAGCAGGTTAATGAGTATGATGAGAGGGTTTGGTAGGGATTTTAAAATTTTGTTGAAATTGAGTTTGATGGATTCCTCCTAGTCTACCAACAAAGCATTACAGAATTTTAATCATTTAATAAACTAGAGATTTTTTTTAAAAATCTGTTTTCAGGAGAAATCTATGAATGCAATATCGAAAGACTAATAAACTATAGCAAAGTAGAAGAAGGATCTGAAAAATTATGAAGCATGAAATTCAAGTTTACAGAATAAGTAATAAAAAAAATTTCCAGAACATAGTCAACATAGTCTAAGTAAAACAGATGGATTGTGAAGGTAAGGGACAGTCTTAGTCCTTTTCTCTTTATACGCATTTGGGACTGCCTATCACAGTAGAATTTCCGAAAGGATTTTCCATATTGTGGGCATGTGAATTTACTTGTTTAAACTACTTTAAGGTACTGACAGATCAAACTTGAAAAATAATAAAAATAACAATAGATTATCCGGTAACCAAATTATGCACAACAATTGCTAGGATATAATAGAAAGACGGTATCCACACGTTTCCTGCAAAGGACCAAGATCTCGAACAACGTTAGAGACCACGGTCAGATACTCATTCCAGATCAGCAGGTTTCTGGCCTCAACTCAACCTTGATAGGGAGTAACAGTTTTGCCAACCAATTTGCTAGACACGTTCATTGAGCATTTGACACAAAATTACCAGGCAATCAGGCAGTTCTAGAAACAAAGTTACTAGACAATGTCCCATAACAGCAGTTCATTGTACTGCTGTATTGTGTGAGCAGGAAGGCAGACTACTTTATCATCTAAAGCACATTTGTTCCCAGTTCACTAAAAATCACCAAGGAGTTTACAATTCAAGGATAATTAAGTATAATAAAAAGTAATCTTACCTTCTTCTGATCTTCTAGCTTGTGACTTACTGGATTCCTTCCATGTTTGTTCATTTCTGAAGATAAATCCATCACATTCACTCCTTGCCCTTCAAAACGAAATTGGTTCAGCTGCACAGCAAACTAATCCAAAAAACAGCGGCTAAAAATACACAGACGTGGTGCTTTTCCCATCACACACCATCTCTGAACACCAAAGACTTGGACAAATAACTAAAAAACCCATCGACTGAGCTGAGAAAAACTTTGCAGTTCACTCTTGAGACTTTCCAAATCACCATAGCGTTTTAAAAAAGCTTACACTTAAGAAGAGAAATATTCGTCTGCTACTTTTAACTCCAACTGCTATCTGTATCTTTCTTCACAGGTTTCCATCTTACATAAGGTTACATCCTGTCTGTGAACCTGTCAAGAAAAAAAAAAATGCATCAAGATTGATTTGCAGTTTGTTGTCATTCTTTAAAAATGATTATTTGTCTCCCCCAGGTGAGTTTTTGTTTGTTCGTTTGGGCTCACGGTGTTTTCTGATTGAATACTATGGCAGGTGACCCCATACACAATCCCATTTGTATCCCTCCGCATCACAGGGAGCACGCTCAAGAGCGTTACCTAGAGAACTCTAGCTACTGCTGCCAAGGAATAGTTCAAGCAAAGAGAAAAGACCAGAACTTTGCTATCAAGCAAAGATATTTAACTCAAGGAAGCACAGAAGAAAATTTGACACTATCATCTTAGTGCCTTAGGAAGGTGGCAGCCAAGCCAGTATGACACTGACAGCGTCACAGAGAAAACCTGCAGTCAAAATACTATGTTCTCTCCAACAGGACAACTGAAAAGTGAGAGAGGGAGGAAGGAAGGAAGGAAGGAAGGAAGGAAAGAAAGAAGCAAGAGTCCTCTCTCCCACCCCCACCTTTTGTTGAAAGCTGCAACTTAAAAAAAAGTCACCACAAACATGATTTGCTTGCCAGAAAGTTAAAGTCATATTAATAATGGTAAGAGAAAGAGCCAAAGTATCTTTTTCTGTCTCACTTGACAATAACATCATAGAATATTGACACTTTAATTGCAATATAAAGCCAATCGTGTTTGAACTGAATTAACTGAGTGTAAAAAGCTCACATAAAAATTAATTTGAATGCAATTTAAATTTAAATGTACAATGTTCACAATTTAAATTTATTTTAAATGTTCAGCATTCACAAAATGACTTCACTATTGCACACGGAATAAGGAATGTGTGTTAAAAGGGTATTGAATGGTATATCCTAGGACTTGCAATCTGCCTTCAAGATGATGACACTGAAAAGGTTATTTTCATAGAAAAAAGATCCAGGTAAGTCATTGTCAATGTTCCTATTGACTTAAATCATCTTTTAATCAGACCTAAGAGGCCAGGGTTTGGTGAACACTCCACTGTAACTGATTTATACATAGGCCACAAATGGTAATCCTGACTGCTGAAGTTTCCTTCCAAAAAGGAAAATGTTATCTAGGTGCCTGCCAATTTTTACCTACGTGCCTAAATACGAGTGTCACAGAAATGAAGACTGTGAATGGCAGCTGAAGTCTGCCACTGGTTTCTAGGAGGATCTGAACTTACCTCCTGCACTTGCAGTTACGTTTTTAATTGGAGATATCACTGGCTCATGCCATGCCAAATAAATCATACTGCTGAGTTTCAGGGTTCTTTGTTAGGGGAGTCTTGGATTTCTTTAGCTATCTGCATTCTTAGTTTTGCATTTTCACCCAAGACGCAAAGGCTGCAAGCGTAGAGGGTTCTCATGCACTTCTTCTTTTTTGATACTAGTAAAAAAAACAGGAGGCCTAGTCCCACTACTAAGATGGTAAGCTTTCTTTTTGTGATCCAGTTATTAATAAACAGGAGAAAGGCATAAGCTGCCACTATTTGTCCGGTGATTCCACATGGGTGGGATAAACCCAGTTGTGAGAGGAAAGGAAGGGCACAAGGCTAACACAAAGAAACACTGACAGCATGTTAGTGTACTAGATATAATTTCTCCATCAGACCAAAGAGTGTTCGAAAAAGGAATAAAATTGCAGTTATTCTCACAACCACAATTTTCTTAACCATATATATTTATCTTCATATATATATGTATATATATATTTATATGTACACGTGATATTAGGAAAAGACTAATCGTGCAATGAGGATAAATCTGTTCAAAAAATAAATAGAAGTAACTAGAAGAGGTATCTGTATAGCAAAACTATAGGAATATAAATAGTTATTTACAAAGCTACTACATGGGAGAACACATGCCAAGCCAGAAATTAGTTTTCCAAACATAGATTTAGCCTGATGTGTGTTACCTAGGCATATAATCAAATTTATTTGTTATTCTAACTTCTGAATATCACCTTTGACTGGTTTGCAATAGCAAAGATGAGAAATAAATTACAAAAATACTTTGGCAAAGTAGGTTCAACTGTTTGGCAAAGCAGATTCAAATATTTGCCAAAGTAGTTTCAAATGCTTGGAGAGTACCCTTTCTATTCATTATTTAGAGCACCATGCGCAAGCCACTGAAATAAACAGGACTGTAAGGCATGTTAGCAACCCAGAAAAGAGAAGGTACTCAAAAATGCTTCACTATTAAAAACTTCTAATAATTTAGAATTTTTATTGGATTAAGAGGCAGATCAATTTCAGTAGTATTTTATAATCTTCACAATTATTCAGGCTGCTTCTGAAGTGTGTGGTAACATGTATCTAACATGGCCCAACACCCTTGATCCCTATATGGCTCCATTAGCCAAAGTACCTTCAGCGTCTCCTCACCTCCACTTCCACGGAGACTGAAGTGCAGTGAGGCCTGAGCTAATGCACGTAACGTTCTCATACACATAACGGTCTCAACCTTATGCGGAGCCTCCTAGGCACAATATGCGATTCCTCCAATTGTGACAGCTTCAAGGATACACAAAATCCACAAGTCTCTAATTCCAGGACACAGGAATATGAAACATGAGACCCTGCTGCAGCAACCAACATCTGGATTTAAATTTGCAATAATTTTAGAGCTGAGATAAGTCAAAAACAAGCTGCTAAAAACAAGCGGTTTCACTGGTTCATTTCATGGTCAGACATGTAAATTACATTATTCCCCATGCCTGGCAATTATCCTGTACAAGGCAATTAGGCTATTCTGTGGAACTGTAGAGTGCTTTCAAGCCAAAGTTGGACAGAATACAAATAATTTTGTTTGGACTAGCCTCATTACTTTTAACATGCAAAGCACAGGGTGGCAATTCTTACTCCATTCAGTACATTGTTCAATGGTCTTCAGCCTTTTCAACATAAACAGCTGTAAATAAATGCTCTTGGCTGACAATTCTTTTTTTTTCTTTTTTTTTTTTAAGTTGTAGGACCCAAATTCTTATTCACTGTTTTTTTATAGGGATATTTAATATACAGGCAATCGCAGAAGAAAAAATATCCTAAGTGTTCTAGAAAATCTAATGATCACACAATAGCATAAATTTTACTAGGTTGACTAATAAAATTATAAAAGACAAGGAAAATTAGAGCCTTTTTATAATTTTATTCCTTTAACAGGCATGCAGCAGTCTTCAACGATCATCTCTGATCATTTGCAGATACACTTAATAAGAAAGGCTAGCAGATTAAGCACTTTTAGCGCTACAAACGCATGCCTCAAGTGAGTACATGAGCTATCCAAATTAGGAGAATCCTTCCCTAGACTTTTCTATCAAACAACAAAAGGAAGATAGTATTTTCCAGAAGTATTTCTGCTTGTAGCTTGCTTTAGAGACGCACTCCTCTACAGACACACTATGGAAGACGTTCAGGGTAATTAAGCTTCTAGTCTAGGTACCTCTCTTGCATGCCTAAATTCAGATGGATTTAATTCAGACTAAACGTACCTGAAAGAGCTTTTGAAGTTACTTCACGATGAACTATAGGTTATTAGTTGGGAACAACTCTAGATTACATTCTGAGTATTAACCAGAGCTCTCTCTTCTATATTACCATCACTGTCAACACAAGCGGTTCTTCAAAAGTTTATGCTGCTGGGATTCTCAGGAAGCAAGCTCTCTAAAGGCCCCTTCCATTGGGTTTTTCCCCCCCCCTTAGATGGCACATTCACCAAATAGTTGGTTGATCTTAACACAAATATCTTTTGAGAGTCTGGATGCTGCAAGTCAATCCAGCTAGAGGGGGAAAAAATGCAAGCATTACTGTGCCTTCTTCTGTTTCCTTGGTACTACATGGAAAGAGTTGCCTTACAACTTTGGGAAAATCTAGAGATGATAAGGTTTTTTTCTGGGCTTCATCCCATTGTCAATGGCCTTCTGAATATTAAAAGTCCTGGACTTACTAAGCCGCATTCTGAAGGCTACCTAGTAGGTTGCATACCAAGACACTGCTTTGTTGTATTTACCATCAGCGAGGATGGGGAAAAGAAGTTCATTAGAACTGCCTCCCACCCATCCTCGATTACTATCTCTTTGCAGAATTTTATTTATTTTCTGTATGGACGTTCCCAAGTTTTGCCATACCACTAAAGCTGCTTTGCAGTGAGCCTGAGGCAGGTATAGGGACGAAACTCTAGCTGCAATTTGTGCTGTTCCATTTTTATTGTTTGTGTGCAGGATAATACTTAGAACGCAGCTCAGAGGAGGCTAATGCATTGGTAAAGGATTTACAGTTAAGAGCATTTGAGAGTTATGTGTTTATTAAAGCTTTTCTGGAAATATTGATACAGAAATGATTTTCTGCATATGCTGGCAGAAAAGGCCATGCAAATTTTACAGCGAAAACAAGCTCATACTGATTTTTGCTATAAATACCTCATTATCAAAATGGAGCTTATACTTTATGTATATTTATAAATGGTATAGTGCTCAAAGAATCTGCTGTGTGTGTTTTGACAAAGTTTTTTCTGATCAGAAACCAAACTGACAACATGGTGATCAGCACAGCAGTACAGAGAAGCACATGACTTGAGTTAGGGGTGGAGGGGTCTTTAGGCTACGTGATACACGCAGTTCTATACACATTTTAAAAGTGTAACTGAAGGATAGGCGGACGTGCAATCTGCAGATTGAGGGGGAATACCAAAAAAAAAAAAAAAAAGAGGCATGTTCACTGACCACAGTTGGGAGCTATTGTTTTCAGCAACTATGAGGATGTAAAATTTGAGGGGCTGGGGGATGGTAAAAAGCAGACATTGAATAAGTTACCTGTTCACACCTTTCAAACATGCTAGTGTTCTATGCCAGGAGCAAAAGCAAGTGTCAGCTGTAAATCTCAGTGTACAGCTAGAGTAAATGCAAGTAAATGCAACTTTCCGCTTAGTTTCTGCCCATCACTGTTGCCAGGAATGGCAGCCTGGCTGACAGAAGGGATGGGAATGTAGGTCAAGCTGTTGAAGCTCCATGACGCCCTTCGGATGAGCAGTGGGGCATATTCTTCATGCAAGGAACCCTCTGCCCCACCATCCTCAGGAATGATCCTTCAGGCTATTGCCATAAAATGAGATTCGTCGCTAACGTTTTGCAAAAAATGTTATTCAGCTCTTCGCTGCAGACATGCAGCTGAGAGATGCCACAGATGTAACTGCCACCCTTGATATGTTTCTATGAAATCTCTAAGGGATGTGGCACTCCAACGTGATCCCAAAAATATATCCACAACAACAGCTTCACAATGGTCTCAAATACTTATCTCTAATCGTGAAAGCTTCTTAACTTCCCTTGCAATTTTTCCCCACAGGGAGAAAGCCTTTAGGACCTCTATATAGGTCCAACTGCAAGCATTATGCTAAAGCATGCAAAGAGTTATCGGGAAAGAGGAAGATGTTGACTCTTGGAGGATTTGAGAGCAACATCAAAGAACCCTGCCTTTAGCCATCATTCAGAATGAGGAGCCAATATCTGTGCTTTGCAAACATGGATGATAGAAGTGCCATAGAAAGGCTTGTCTGCAACAGATGAAAGTAATCTGGGAAGGCAGCTGGTAAGCCAACAAAATATCTCAAAGCAGTGAGGCTTCCCTACAGAATTATTTCTTCAGATATAAAATTACTTCTGGTCCAAATAGCAATAAAACAGGTCCAAATATACTCCTGATGAACAATGACACAAAAAGCTGCATCAGGGTATACAGCTCTTTGCAGTCAATGCAGTGGTATTTACTCAGATGAAAAGCAATCACATAAAGACAAGACCAGAGATGATACTTAACTTCCTTTGTTAAGTGTGCATCTGGGTGAAACACTCTGTATGTCTCTAAGTGGTGTCATCCTATCCTCTGCGTTTCTTCATAGGGCAAAATGTCGTTATTGCTCCTCTTCTCTTGAATGCAGAATGCTACGGTGGAATCACTACATTATCGGTCAGGATGAAATTACAACTGTTTGCATTGTTCCTGGCTCTAGCCAATGCCAACTAAAATATTTATTTTCAGGAGGAACAGATTTGTACACATTAAAGAAAAAAATAAACAAAAAGATTACAATGGAAATTTAATTCTTAAGTTCTTTCAACGCTGTTGCAAAGCAGGATGATGACTGCCATTGTTTCATCAGGCTGAATGCACACACTTAACACTGGTTCACACCGTGACTTAGCCAGCAAGGTTAAAAAATGCATAACGTCCCCTAGCAATATCTGGGGACATTCCAGATTCCCATACACTCAGAAACCATTGCTATAACTGATGAAACAAGTCCTATTTCTTATTTTTATATACAATAAAATAGTTACAGATCTATTCCATAATGGAGCTGGCTTGGATTTTGGTAACAGTCTTCTAACAGTAGTCAGATGAACTGTTTGGCTCTTGCAAAGCCCTCTTAGCTTTCTTAGCAACCTCCATCAAACAGACTGAATGCTATACACAGAAATTAGAGCTGTTAGGTGTTCGTTTATTTCAGTCTTGGAAACAGTACCAGGCAGGAATGCCTTATCTCTTTCATCATCCAATCCTTCAACCACTGGGCATCAGAAAGCGTAAGAAAGTAAATAAAATATGTATTTTTGAGAGGTAGTCCGTTCCAGCTTTTTATTACCACCTTTCCCTACAGATTTGGTGAGGGAAGTCAGTTCTGTTGCATGCACAGTACTCTGTGCCAAGATACACGATTGAGCACAAGATCTAACTGAAATTTGGTTAACTCATCAGACATCGTGCTGCTACAGCTACAATTCTTTGGATTGTGAAGTGTCTACTTATCAATGTGTGTCTTACAGGGGTGTCACACTGGCCAAAGTCCAGCTTGAGTAGTTATTTCAATTCCTTATGTACATGTTCTCCAATTTCAGTGAGATACTCCTCCATTTCTGTCCAAAGTTGTTTTGGGTGCTCCTCTATACTGTTGAAACACCTCCTCTCAAAAATGGTTTGGTGTAATTTTAATACACATGAAATTTGGGAATTGGAAGGAAGAAAATGAATATTCATTATTTGCGTACGTGTTCAATAGCATATTTATATTATTGTATCACTGCAAATAGAGTAAGAGTCCATAGATCTACTTTTAAAATGAAGACACATACTCTGTAGAACCTACCAACAATCTCACCAGGACATGAGAAAAGACAGCACTGAGCTGGAAATAAAGGGGAAGATAAAGGAAAATATTCTTGGCATGCTATAGAAAGAGTGGACAAGAAATACAGCTTATCAAAAAACACAATAAATAGTGCGCCTATACGGATGCTAAATGGTATTCTAACATATGGAGACTGTCTCAGAGAACAGGACAGTTAAATTTATTAGGCTCGTGAGAACCAGAAAGGCTAATTGAAAATAGCAGAGCTTACATACCTTTGAAATTTTGTTTCCTAGGGAGCTATTAAACCTTCCTTTCTGTTGCTCTTAAGTTTTGATTTGCAGGCTGAAAAAAGATGGAGCTGATCTGTGCACGAGCAGTGGCCATTCTTGTGGGACTTCCAGCCACCTATACCTCTTACTCTAACTAGATCCCAGATAAATTACTGTATACTTCTTTTCGCCCTCGTTACAGAACTTCTAGGCAAAAAAAGGGGGAATGCTTTCGGAAATATCTAGTCATATGGTTACTCTGTGGAGACTAATATATCTGGTATGTCTTGACACTCCACATATGTTAAATGTTTGCTACTATTCCATGAATGGCAATGCTGTCTAAGGGGAAGTATATTCTTTCTGGCTTCTAGGCTACGAGTAAGAGAAACAGAGGCATAGACTAAAGTTTCACATATATTGCTATTTTGAGCAATTTGTATAGTCATATACAGAAACAGTATACTGAAGCATCACCAATTACACGAAACAGTTAAACCCACTTATATCCCTTACCTCACTGGAAATGAGGAGATGATACATCCCCCACTTTGATAAATCTATTTCCTTAAGTCTTAAAAATACCGTTAAACCACACAGCCACTCTTGGTGTTCTGTGACTTACTGAATTACTCAATTTGATCAAACTGCTAGCTGCTTTCCAGAATATTTTTAACTGTGTGCCTGTTACGAATGATAGAGCAAAAATCATACCTATCTTCCGAGAACATGTCTCTGACAATTTCATGGGTGCTTCAAAAGTTGGCAATTAATTTTTTTCAATATTTGTTTAGTAGTAGCCTGCTCAGGTGACCCCTATGCTTATCCCAAGAAGTTATATACGGCTGCTGATTAAGCATTGCAGGCAATGCCCCGCTAGGCCTGACACCTCAATACTCTACACATGTCCAGACTCTTGCAATTAATTTGATCCCCTTAAAGATGTGATCGAATCAACAAACAGCTCCTAGAGAGAGCAAAGCAGAGGAAAAGCTGAGCAAATTAGATAAAGTGTTTATAAAAAAAAAAAAAGAATACAAAAGGATTATAAATAAATTTTACAGAAAAAGGTTCAAGTAATAAAAACTATAGAAAAATGTTCAAAGACAAAAAGCAGCAGTACCTGATACAACATAACCATGAAATAGGAAGATGACCTTTAATAGTGTAAGTTTATTTGCCTTCACAACCACGAGATCATAAACCAGTTTACACTAGAGCTAGGAAAGACCTACGGTAAGTTAGCTTATAGCCCAATATATCTGAATGCTCTAAGAAGTCTTTTAAAATTCAACTTATTTTTTTTCTCAGGATACCTAGGTTTTACATTCTTCATGCATTGTATATCACTCTCTGCCACTGCTGGCAATTGCTTGCTCCATATATTTTTACCCACTGATTGAATCCTTAAAGCTTTAGGCTACCTCCACATTCAAAGGTTTCTTCCATTAACCTAAGGAGCTAAATGAACTCTTATTTAGGCTTGAGTTTGCTTTATCCAGTTCTTGATCAACTCAGGCAAAACTTTAAGTAGACCTTGAGTATATCAGGTATACAATTGCATTTCAATTAATCAAAACACTCGTGTCAATTGTACCTGAGCACCCCAAAGGTTAAAGTTTATTAAAAGGTTACCTTAAAACAACTTTGATTAGAAACAATGTGGTATTAGACCACAGAGGAATATGCAGACATGCCCAAGCTTTACTGAAAATGCAGAATTACAAAGGATGAAAGGTAACACACAGGAAATGCGCCTAAAATTTTTATATAGCTGCCTTGCATGCGATTACCACCAACTACATATTAGCTCTCTGTTGCTATGGAAAGCTCATGGCTTTGCATCTGCTTAGAATAAACCACATCTCCACTCCTGAGTGTCCTAAAATATATCTCAAGACAGTGAGGCAGTCTGAGTAAAATCACACGCCACTTGTAAATACATTTGCATCTCTAGGAAAAACAAAGCGCCCAGTGGCTGCAAGGTTGCCTCGGGTGTGATATATCCAACCAAACACAGATAAGTCTGAGATGGTCATTCATTTATCTCTCTCTAGTCTGAGGAGATAAATAGGCGACATGATTCGTCCCAACCAAAATAGCTCAGATGAATCGTAACTTCAAAATCCCCACCTCTTTTCATTGACTACAGAAAGACAAAATGGAAACTAAGGCAAAGACCTCTGTATCATTGGTGTCTGAAGTCAGGTGAGAGCAACCTCTTCCTTGAGATCGCACTTAAGTACTAAGACAGAATCCATGAAGTTAAGTGTTCAAACAAAGCTCGATGTTATCAAGATCTACAAAAAGGCAGAATAATAAACCTAAAACCACTAACGCACCTGTTCAAGTCCTACTGAAAAAATTCCTTACAAGAAGTCTAACAGCCACTAGCATCTCTTTAAAGTGGAGAGTGGTGTCTCTCTCCTACTGCAGAAAGATCTGATCTCTACTGGTTTCTTACAGATAGAGATTTTAGTTCCTCCAGGAACCTAACTACTCCAGGGGCTAGGAATCTGCTCCTTTCACTATGAAGTTGCCTATAACTATCCCTTTACTGAGTTCTACCCCACTTCTTCCTTGAAAGTTTAATTTTGATTTGGTAAACAGTCTCTCAAGAAGTTATCTGATTCCTTTTCAGTATAAAGCACACATCAAAAAAACACACATCTCTTCAGGACTCCAAACCCTATCCTGTTTTTACTTTTTTTTAACTGAAGACAAACTGTACAGCTACTCTAATCAGTGATAAAACACGCAAAGGCAACCAAAAGGAGTTTTGCTGTTTTTTTAAATCATGCAAATATTTTGGGTAGTTGCTTTGCCTCTTAACATTCAAAGAGTTTTTTGACATAGCTATTTCTTGCTCTCATTTGAGCGGCTGACTTCATGACCTTCTTAGCTTATCTCATTCCTGTACCATACACTGTGAAGGTATTGAGGGCTTTAAACTAGGAAAGATGGAGGAAGGAGAGAGTTATAGAGACCGGGTAGTTAGCAAAATGTCACTCAAGTCACGATGCCTCCTGCAGGTGCACACAGTCAAGGAAGTGTGCATGGGGCATGACTACAGAGGATCCTCCTGCACCTCTCCTGGGAAACCTGCATCCTTGATTACCTCTCTGAAATGCCTGTACACCAATGCACGCAGCATGGGGAACAAGCAGGAAGAATTAGAGATCTGTGTGCGGTCGCAGGGCCATGATCTCATTGCAGTTACAGAGACATGGTGGGATAGCTCACATGACTGGAATGCTACGTCATAGATGGCTACGTGCTTTTTGGGAAAGGCAGGCCAGGAAGGCGAGGTGGTGGAGTTGCCCTTTATGTGAGGGAGCAACTAGAATGTATGGAGCTCTGCCTCAGGGTAGATGAAGAGCAAGTGGAGAGCCTATGGGTAAGGAGTGAAGGGCAGGGTAACATGGGTGACACTGTTGTGGGGGTTTACTACAGGCCACCTGATCAGGAGGAAGTTGTCAATGAGGCCTTCTGCAGACAGCTGGAAGTAGCCTCACGATCACAGGCCCTGGTTCTCATGGGGCACTTCAACCTCCCTGACATCTGCTGGGAAGAGAGCACAGCTAGGCACAAACAGTCAAAGAGGTTCCTGCAGAGCACTGATGATAACTTCTTGACATAGGTGGTGCAGAAGCCAGCAAGGAGAGGTGTGCTGCTAGACCTTGTACTAACAAACAAAGAAGGTCTGGTTGGAGATGTGAAGGTCGGGGGCAGCCTTGGCTGCAGTGACCGTGAGATGGTGGAGTTCAGGATCCTGCGAGGAGGGAGCAGGGCAATAAGTGGGATAACAACCCTGGACTTCAGGAGAGCTAACTTTGGCCTCTTCAGGGATCTCCTTGGAGGAATCCCATGGGGTAGGGCCCTAGAAGGAAGAGGGGTCCAGGAAAGCTGGTTAATATTCAAGCATCACTTCCTCCAGGCTCAAGATCAGTGCATCCCTCTGAGGAAGAAGTCCAGCAAAGTGGGCAGGAGACCTGCATGGATGAGCAAGGAACCCCTGGCAAAAATCCAGCAGAAGAAGGAAGTCTACAGAATGTGGAAAAGGGGACAGGCCACTGGGGAGGAATACAGGGACGTTGTCAGAGTGTGCAGGAATGCGACCAGGAAGGCTAAGGCCCAGTTGGAATTAAATCTGGCAAGGGATGTCAAGGACAACAAGAAGGGCTTCTTCCAATACATCAATAGCAAAAGGAAGACTAGGGAAAATGTGGGCCCGCTGCTGAATGGGGCGGGTGCCCTGGTGACGAAGGATACAGAGAAGGCAGAATGCTGCCTTTGCTTCAGTCTTCACTGCTAAGGCCAGTCCTCAGGAATTCCAGACCCTGGGGACAAGAGAGGAAGTCTGGAGAAAGGAAGACTCTCCCTTGGTCGAGGAGGATCGGATTGGAGATCATGGGCCCTGATGGGATGCACCCACGAGTGCTGAGGGAGCTGGCGGATGTTATCGCTAGGCCACTCTCCATCATCTTTGAAAGGTCCTGGAGATCATCAGGAGAGGTGCCTGAGGACTGGAAGAAAGCCAATGTCACGCCAGTCTTCAAAAAGGGCAAGAAGGGAGAGCCAGGAAACTGCAGGCCTGTCAGCCTCACCTCCATCCCTGGAAAGGTGATGGAGCAGCTCCTCCTGAAGGTCCTCACTAAGCATCTGGAGGACAAGAAGGTGATCAGGAGTAGTCAGCATGGATTCACCAAAGGGAAATCATGCTTGACCAACCTGAGAGCCTTCTCTGATGGAATGACTGGCTGGGTAGATGAGGGCAGAGCAGTGGATGTTGTCTACCTGGACTTCAGCAAGGCTTTTGACACTGTATCCCATCACATCCTCATAGGGAAACTCAGGAAGTGAGGGTTGGATGAGTGGACAGTGAGGTGGATTGAGAACTGGCTAGATGGCCGAGCTCAGAGGGTTGTGGTCAGTGGCGCAGAGTCTAGCTGGAGGCCTGTAGCTAGTGGTGTCCCCCAGGGGTCAGTCCTGGGTCCAGTCTTGTTCAATGTATTCATCGATGACCTGGAGGAAGGGACAGAGTGCACCCTCAGCAAGTTGGCTGCCGATACTAAACTGGGGGGAGAGGCTGACACACTGGGAGGAGGGCTGTGCTGCCATTCAGAGGGACCTGGACAGGCTGGAGAGATGGACAATGAGGAATCTCCTGAAGTTCAACAAAGGCAAGTGCAGGGTCCTGCACCTAGGAAGGAATAACCCCAGGCACCAGGACAGGCTGGGGGCTGACCTGCTGGAAAGCAGCTCCGCAGAGATGGGAGTGCTGGTGGACAACAGGTTAAGCATGAGCCAGCAATGTGCCCCTGTGGCCAAGAAGGCCAATGGCATCCTGGGCGGCATTAGCGAGAGTGCTGCCAGCAGGTGGAGGGAGGTGATCCTGCCCCTCTACTCAGCCCTGGGGAGGCCTCACCTGGAGTACTGTGTCCACTTCTGGGCTCCCCAGTGCAAGAGAGACATGGCACTACTGCAGAGAGTCCAGCGGAGGGCTACCAAGATGATGAGGGGACTGGAGCATCTCTCCTCTGAAGAAAGGCTGAGGGAGCTGGGCCTGTTCAGCCTGGAGAAGAGAAGACTGAGAGGTGATCTGATCAATGTCTACAAGTATCTGAAGGGAGGGTGTCGAGAGGATGGGGCCAGACTCTTCTCCGAGGTCCCCAGCGACAGGACAAGAGGCAAAGGGCACAAACTGAACCACAGACAGTGGTTCTGAACTTCTTCACTGTGAGGGTGACAGAGCACTGGAAGAGGTTGCCCAGACAGGTTGCGGAGTCTCCTTCCTTGGAGATATTCAAAACCCGCCTGGGCGTGATCCTGTGCAACATGCTCTAGAGGACCCTGCTTGAGCAGGGGGGTTGGACTGGATGATCTCCAGAGGTCCCTTCCAACCTTGGCTGTTCTGTGATTCTGTTAAGATCATCTCTTTTTTGCATCACAAAAATTACCTACCCTGAAAGGCAGTAATAACAATGGTGAGAATCCTATGACTTCTAGTTTGTACAGAAGCCACTCCTGACATATCAGTAATATGGGTCACTTTCCTAGCTACAAGTCCTTGCCTGTATCCTCCATTTATATTTAGAGGTTCTAGGATTCCTTATCACATAATGAGATTATAGGTATTTAAATAAATCAAATACATTGTTTGCAACATGGTTTATACCATTTGTAATACCTTGTACAGTTTACTGCGTAAATGACATCATTACTATTATCTGTAGCATTTTATTGTATTCATAATTTCTAAGCTTTTTCAATGTCCTACTAATGTATAAAGTATAGCAGATTTTCCTCAGTTGCTGAAAGTGGAGCTGTAACAGTGAATTGGCACTTACTGCTAATCTCCTTTTGTCCAAGTTAATTATGGGATCTACTATTTAGAAAGGATTATTATTTTCCTACTTTTTCTTCCAAAAAAGAAATGGCCAAACTTGGAAAATGCATTTTTTTCCAGCAGTTTTTAAAAGCCAGAACTACTATAAAAAAAAAAATCATTTCTTGTCTCACTAGTGCAACCATTTCCATTTACATTAAAGACTCTTTTAGGATGAAATACTCTCTGTGCAAAGGACTAACACAAGACCTACATATCACTGATGACCACTTTAGCTTTCCCATAGAGCCTACACAATTCAAGTCTGATGAAATCCAAAGTAATGCTCAGGTCTGTAAGAGATACAATTTACATAACCTATAATGTGGCTATTTCAGCCTACCAATTGGTTTTACTAATTTTAAGTACTCCAGGAATAATGTTATTTTAATCCTCCCTTAAAAGTATTTTAAACAGTCTTTCCTGGCAGTGCCATTACAGAAGTTTCAAATTGCCAAATTACTACAGTTTAGCCATAAGCCTGTAAAAACATTTATAAATATAAGCACTAAAATGTACAGAGCAACAAATATTTTCTCTTAACAGCCTTTCCTCAAGGACTACAATAATTCACAGAGAACAATGCTGGTAATTTTCCCTTCACTATTAGTAATGCTTGCAATGGTTACATGTATAACAGCGATCTAAAACTCATTCATTTTGAAAGCTTTCCAGTGGGTATGTTCCTGATTTTTAAACAAAAACATGTTCTAGCCCTTTGAAAAGTGTCAAAAAATTAACTAAGTATATTTGAAACGGGCAGTAATTAAAGAAAAAAAGAAAGGGTAATTAACAATACAAACAATCCTTATTTTCTCTGTTGAGACAGCTGTCATGTAATTTGCCCTCCCAGTTATTAAAATATGACTCATGTCACAAACATGCTACTGAATTAGACCACAAATGTACACTGCTTGCACTGATATATTTACATCTAAATATTGTCAGTCTCAGAGATGTGATTGGTAATCTCCACACATAACATGTAGCATTCAAAAGATAAACAAATGCATAGGTCAGAGATGTGCATTGACAAAATAATCACAATTACTTTAGGTGATCAAACACACATGTACACAATCGGTACATGGTGAAAGGACCGTGAACAGTGTTTAGCTGGATAATATTTGTATCTCATCTGTATAAGAATTTGGATTTACTATTATCATTACCCAAGAAAAGACACTATTGATCACAAAGCATGTGTGAAACAATGCAGAAAAAGAAAAGATTTAGCAGCTGGGCTGAGTATGTATTTTAAGGAAATCTGGTTTCTTAAATGATAAACTCAAATTTAATTAATTTGTTCACCAAATGCTCAGACTGGCAGAAACATACATTGAAACAGTTTTGTAAAACATATTATGTAAAATGTATTATGTACTATATTACAGATACATTATCTACCCGGAAAACTTTCTGCAATTAGCTGCATTATATAACTGGCTGCAGATACTAAAAAGTTTTGCCCTATAAAGACATCCCAGCTTTGTTAATCTTCTACAGCCAATAGCATTTCAGAGCAAAGCGGTAATATAGAACATACTGCTGCATCTAAAAATACAGCCACTATACACGCAGTATTATGGTTATGCACAAAAATACTCCCTATTTTTGTATACTCTCACAAATCAGATGGCTTCCATTACCTAGCATGCACACAGATCTCAGAAAGATATAATACCTCAATGTTTAAATTTACTTCTGTTGCTTTTCTATGACAGGCTTTTGAACTAAAATCAACTTTTTATTTTTTTAGCTGAAGCAGCCTAAACAGCCTCAACCAAAATAAAAGATTATATGTTACAGTTGTTACCACGTAATACTTACAATCACCTTGAAGTATTGGCACAATACTGAAGTGCTTTTAAAAACAGAACACTGAAACCAAAATCCAGCAAATTTATACAAAGGCAGTCTGATATAAAATCTCTCTCATTTTATAAAGGCTCATACATACCAGATAATGAAGCAAGAATGCATAATTTGTTTCACCTTGTCATTGTAAGATTCAGCATGAAAATAATGCATTATTACTACTTACAGATTTCTACATTCTTGCTGTTTGTAGATTAAAAATAAAAAAAAAAATCACAGAAGTGTAGGTTAGATTAGAAGAAAAGGCTCAGAAAACAATGTCTTTACCCAAGCAGTGGAGCACATTGCACTGATAGAAATTTAATGGTTCTTCAGGAAGCATAATGAACAATCTTATCTCAGGAGACCTCTGTTCTCTACACACATCAACAGTGGTGACAGCTCATCCTTTCCAGAAACCAATACCAGGAAGAAAGTGAGCTGCCTAAGAGCGTTAAACCTATGCTATGTTAGAGGCTTGCTGTCATCAGAGACAAGTATTGCCATGCAGCCTACCCAGCTAAGCTAGTTCAGATACTGCAATTCACACAGAGAGACCCTTCTCATATTTCTTAGCAATATGAATCAAGAACATATCTGTTTAATTTGAGTGTGTTTGCCTTTACTAGCCTGGCAGCTCAATGCCTAATTCCCCATACCACTGTATTACAGAGCCAAGTCTGGTCTTTTCTTGGCAGGTGGTAGGGAGTTGCAAAGGCAGCAAATGCAGCCCCCTGGAGCGGAAGGGAATACGCGGCATTATTCGGCCAGATTAGGAGTGGCATTGATTGGCTGTAGGAATATTTTGTGCAGACATCCTCCAATAGAAGTTGGATCCCTAATATTGAACCCTTGGGTACAGAAATAAAAGAAGTAAGGGAAAGCTGTGAAATATCTGGGGTTACAGAAGCATTTGAATAGCTTTCTTCAAAACAAGAGCAGAAAGTAAAATAGCCTAACTCAGCAACTATGCATTTGCACACATAACATTCCTAGATAATAGAAAGCAGAACGCAGTATTTTGCACAAGAATCATCAAGAAAATTCATGACCTGGCCAGTGAAATGTAACCAAAGCAAGCAAAAGGCTACATACCCCTTTGAGCTGGAGAGGGACAAGTAAGTAAGTTTTGTACATAATAAGACACATCCCTCTAGATTGTAAACAGATATTCACAAAAAACAGCCCAAATGACCTCAGCTATATATTTCTGTGAATCACTTCTCAGCACTGGGAATAAGTTCAAACTGTAGCCTAATATTTACCATGTGGAGGAACTAATTCCTATTTCTATAGGATCAGCATTAATTTGCTCAAGATTTACCTATACTGCATAAGATGCTGTAACACTCCAATGCAGTGCTAGATACCCAAGCTAAACATCAGTACCTTAGTTGGATCATTTCTTTCGGCTCCTACTCGATCTGAACTAATATACCAAGCAAATATCATAGATGGCAACAACAGGCTCTGTCTTGCTGAGACACAAAACTAACAGTTATCCACAAGTGAAAAAAAAAAAAAAATCAGGTTAAACTGGCAGGGTCTCTGTACTCTGAGTGCACTTTTTTACCTGTAATACGCTTATTCCTTTTTAATAGTGAAGAAAGTGTGTCATGACTCCTCTCCCCTAACCCTTTCAATTAAAGAAAAGAGCTGAAACAAATAAAAATAGCCCATTCTCATGACTATCTCAAAGCAGTAAGAATAAGGAAATTGTATCTACGTAGTTTGCCACAGCTGTTAGTAGCATAACAAAGTCAAGATGTAGAAGCTTGTATTAAAATTTATGATCTGAAACTGTTTTCATTAAGTAACTACAATGACATTTCTTTACATAATATTTTCAAAAACAAAGCAATCAAAACAATGCCAGTGTATTCCAAGTAAACCTCTTTCTGTTCCAGCTGTTATAAAAGGGCTAAGAATTATCTTAGCAGCTATTTGCACCTGTGAGAACACAATTTTCTATCTCCACATGAAATGGTGAACATCAGATTCACGTTTCATCACCTTCACCTTCTGGGATCTTTCTTTCCTTTACATAATAATTTTGTTGCTGTTGAACTAGGCAAGCAATTCAAAAAGTATCACCATCCTTCTTAATCAGTACAAACTAAGTAATGAAGTGAAAAAAGATTGTCTCCGTCCTGTTCACAGTAGGCAACCACCCATGTTAAAAAAGCTACCATCACAAAAGCTAGGATGAACCAGCAGTTTTAGCAGAGCCAAGAGGTAAGCAAGAAATGGCAGGCAGTCCATCTAGGACAGGGCAGAAGCACTGGCGGGCTAACTTGCAGTGCTACTGCCCACAACGCATATGTGCTGTGGATAACAGACCATCCAGTGCTGTCAATCTGGCACCTCAGAGGGGCGACAAATTATCTTGCACAAATACTTAAAAATAGTTCACTGTTTTCATGATGAATAACTTTTCCCATGTATCCCATTTATATAGTGCTTTTCACCTGGCAATCTCCAAGCGCTTAATATTAATTAGGGCCTCAGAAGGCTCCTATGAAGCATTTCAAGGAGAGAGAAAATCATTTCAACCACACTTTTATCATCCGTGGCACAATGTGATAGCTTCTTAAAAGAGCTAAATAACATACTGAAGGAGAACCTGAACTTGGTTAGGGTAAGTTGTCTTAGGCTCAGATTTTCAAAGCCCCAGCTGGGGCTTTTCAAGGCCTCAGCTGGGCTTCTACGGGCTTCTTTGAAAATTCTAGCTTTACTAATGAATCCAAGGCTCTTTTTTCAAAGAGAGAACAAAAATCTCAGCACTAATAAATCCTATTAAGTGCACCCCTTTGCCCTATTTTTTGTGCATACCCCATTGGTTTTTTGTTTTGTTTTTAAATGTGTATTAAAAAAATACTTAGGATTTTTAATTTGTTCCTCCATGAATATTTGGCACTCTCTTACTTCCTAGAAGGACAGCCTACTACTGAACCTCAGACTTAGTAGCATTTTTTGTTTTACTTCATGTAAAATTCAAATTTACCTGAAATTAAGATCACACACAAAGAAGGGATGGATTAACAATAGTAAATAAAAGTATTCCAAGATTATTTTTTAAAAGTCTGAAAAATTAGCAGTAATGAAAGGAATAGCTGATGTACATAACTCAGTTAAATTGACACAACAATTAAAATGTCAGCTTCAATTAGAAAGACAAGGGATTTTTAGATCCATGTCAGTTCTTAAAAATGATGCACCCTAATTCTTCTACGTGATGTTCTCACTCCCAGCATCCCACCACTGTAAAGGAGTTCCAGCAGAAATGAAATTCAGGCTTTTATTATCTTACCTTAAACATCTGACATTTGAACTATTCCAAAAGGCAAAAATTAATAGTGCTACAATACAAAAACCCCTCATTTAGATTTTAAGAGAGAAAGACCTCATGCATGCAAAAATGATTGGTATTGCAACAGATAAGAAACGCAGATCCTTCCATAGGGTTGGGGGGAGGAAGTCTTCCTCAGATTTCAAAGCTGGCATAATAAGGAGCCAATAAAACATTATAATCTGCTAATGCCTATTACCACTGATTCACAGGACTTCCTCTCCCTTCAATTAACCCACATCACATAGATCACAATGATTTACTAGATGGTGCATGAGGATAGGGGATTACACCACAACTGACATAAGATAATAACACATGCAGAGGCAACAGAGCAATAGTACTTCCAACAACCCCTGTAATTGGAGCCGAGATACTGTAATGGCAGGTCTATTAGCATTAGATCAGTGGAAAATATCTAGGTTTGAAGCTAACACTGGACATTTTATGGCCTGACTCAGGGCTCTGAAAATTCAGTGGAATTTTTCCTCTCGATCTCAGTAGGCTTTGGATCAACAGTGTCATTATTTTGATATCTTAATATTGCTACATTCAGTCACACCAAGCAACGTTAAATTCATTCACATAACCTACCTAGCCTACTAATCTAATATTATGTTGTCTTCCTCCTCTCACCCCAAACACAAAATCTAGCAAAAACAAACATAACCCAGAGAAATTTAATTCACAGGTTTGAAAAAAGAATCAGCAGATCCATCACTGACAATGCTGTAGCCCATTTATTACGCCTTTTTCCACATTGTTTGATAGCATCTAATCAGTCTTTTGACAATGTAAGATGCAAACTGAACAGGCAGGCCTGTAAGGTTTATATTTCATGTAAGAATTCTGCCTGCTAAACCTCTTCCACTGGGACAAAAATCCCTGTGATACACTCTTGCACTCCAGCCAGGCTGTAAAATGTCAGACAGGTTTTATAATGTGATACTTGCCAAAAGAAAGGGAGATTAGGAGACTTACTGAAAGTTACTACTAAAGCCTCAGAAAATTGTTTTCTGAATGGCTAATAAATTGACTACTAATGGACAACTCTCTTTGATAGGTCTTCAACTGTTGGGTCAACCACCAAAAAGAGATTGGTTCAGTTGGTTTAGCTTTACCCTTGTCTTTGTTTAGCAGATGTTTTCTGAACACCACAAAGTTGCCTTAGTTTGCCTTTCTATCCTCTCAGTAACATCACTGTATCTAACAGTCTGTTTTCATAGAGTTACACTGCAAGGACAGAATTTTGCTCAAAATATCCCAATCATGTTGGCCAGTCTGCAACACTGAAAACAGCTGTTACAAAACAACAGTCATTTCAAAATAGATGCTCAGAAGTTTTGACTTTCCTAAATTAGAGGCCAAATCTTCCAGTCTAATCCAGCATAAGCAGAGGAAAAGGGGTGAAAGTCACATTTACACTCAGTGCAATTGGCCACAACAGATCCTCAAGGCAAATTAAAGCAGTCCATAGGCTGTTTTAACTACAGGCAGCTCCATGCACATCTAAGAAGCCTGTTTATCAGTCAAGGAACAGAAAAGCATAGGCACAGTCTAGCCGGAATTCCTGCTCTGTGAAAACCTCTCTCCAAATTTTAACCTAGTTGGAGATGAGACAGAAGCTACAAGGCTAGAAAAATCCTCAGGGACCTCCCATCTCTTGCAAGCAGAGTGGGACTGGGCTTGCATATGCTGTGATACTAAAGACTTGGAGAATTATGTACATACTACAAGGTGGGAGTCTCTTGGTATTATTTTTCTTTTGATGATAAATTGTAATGACTACATTAACGATGACTAAACTGAAAATTGGCAGCTGAGAATATACAAGTCATTTTCAATTACTGTGATAGGAAGAAAGAAAACCAAAACCACTCAACCTCTGACTACAAAAATAAGGTAGCGTAACTGTAAATATACTCACATTGGACTATTTTTGGAGTCCTCTGTAGTGAAAAGAGATAGGACAAAAGTTGTTCGAGATCAGAACATTTCAGTATCTGATGTTGAATGAAGTACATCAAAGCAGGTTGAATGGCTAAACATAACTTCACTACATCAGAAACTTCCCAAGAGAAAAAAATCAAACAAGCTATACCAATAGAAATAAAAGATAAAGAACAACAGAGCCATCTAGTAATATGGCATTTAAAAAAAAAAAAAAAGGAAAAATTAGTTACAGTAAAACATGTCAAACCAAAAGCTCCAGCATTTCACCCCTGGGCAGCCCTTAGAAGTAACGTAGCTGTCCTTGGTTTGCCCTAAACCCAGCCACCATATGCTGAAGTCTTAAAAACTCTGTTGTGCAGTGTTAGCAGATGAACACCAATTCTAAGTTAGAACAAAAGCAAGAACTGCCCGAATGTTGTTTAAAATACTTCATTAGTACATCTACAACCTGCAGACTTTAATTGTTGTTTTAAGTATAAATTCTATAGGTAATCCTCAGGAAGAGTACATTAATTAATAACAACCTATCTCTCTGAATTACTAAATATTCTGCTGTAAAGAGAGCAAAGGAAGCAAAGAATAGATCATTTAGAAAAACTGGCATAAGAGTTCATGTCTAAACAAGGCCAAGAGAAACACAAATCATTGAAGGAGAATTAGAAAATTTGACTTCTAATAGTGAAATAGTGAGTGCACCAAAACTCAGGAAGTTAAGAGAGAATTAGAGATAACTGAAAATTAGGATTTTTGGACTAGTGTCTGCTATTAAGCGTTTAGGATCTCATGCTATAGATAATTTGTATGTATTGATATATTTAACATGCTTCATTTCAACCCCAATTAGAAACGTTACTTCTTCAGAAAAGGTGATAAAATATGCTATTATGATTCAATATTCATGTTTCCCACACACACAGAGCAATCTAATCAATTTGACTTAGTGAGCTGCAGGCTACCCATGGGCTAGAAGTTCTTCCATTCCTTCCTCTTCAACTTGGTACTTTTGCATCATCTCACCATTGGAGTTCATCCTTATAGAACAAATTACTTTTCCAGCTCTTTTTTTTGACTCAGTCACTCTCTGGTGCCCTCCTGCATTCTCTCCTGCCCTTTCATTCTTGTGTATACTATTTCTTTTGCATCACTCAGGCAGGCTTCCCAAATATCTGTAAGTACATATTTTTAGTGGTCTAAACATATGTAGAGAGACATAGGTCTATTTGCCTGTATCAATATACACATCTGAGGATAGGACCCCATTCTGGAAACTTTCAAAAGAAAAAATACCGAGATGTTCATCCATCCATTTTTAGTTGGTGTTACTGCTTCAGTTGCTTTACCCCTGGCCCTTTCCAGCTCATACCTGGTACTGTGTTAGCACAAAACCGATCATAACACACAGATTTCTTTCCACACCATCACACTGATAACTACTACGTCACATGCATTTGATTTGCATTCCCAAGGAAAGAGTGCTACTACCATCACAGTACATCTAGGGTTAATCAGTGATGTCCTGCCTAGCACTCAATCTCCTTAAGCTTCAGGAAACAAAAGCCCTGAATGTTTGGTGGAGCTTCTGGTGCTCCTAATTCACATACTGAAAACGGGGGACTAGAGTCAGTCTCAGCACTGAAACTGTAACCAGAAAGAAGCGTCAAAAATCAAGTACAAGTAGATAAAAATGAGTGCTTATACTAACATCCCATATTTTTCCTTTCTCAGTCTATTTCTTTCTGTGCTACAGTCAACAACCTCAACAACCTTCTTTTAGAAAAATATATAAAGTAAGTTCTCTTTCAATTGGCAATAGCTGAATAGCTGAATAGCTGAGGTTCAGCTGAACCTCTTACACACCAGCACCCAGACCCATTCTATACCCCTAAGATTCTTTATGAGGTGAGTTGTTCAAATTGTCCTGTCTTTCCAAATCCTCCCAATAGCTTCTGTCTTTCAGCTGCCTGTGCTGCCCATCTGTGCTAGTGCATATTTACACTTTTCTTCTTTGCACTCCTCTAATTTCATGAATGACTCTTCTCAAAGTGTCTAATATTAGATACTACAACAAATTGTGTTGACCCAGTGTGTTGAAAATAAACATGTTGGAGTTCCCAACACACAGATGAATCTGACAAAACCATCCTGGCCAACGAATTCGATTAAGAACGTTAAGGTCACAGAAGGAAGGAAAGAGACATTTTAGCTGTAAGTGACCAAAGTATTTGTACAGCCAAAAAATTAGCTGGCACTATGTACAACACCGAGCCTGAAGGATTGGCATTGTTTAGTCCCTGACAGTATACTCATCATTCATAATTCATATTGCCCTTCCAGTAGTGTGCAAAGCTGAATCGAGCCATTTTAATATGTTTATTCATGCAAGAGTAAAAAATAAAATAAAAAACCCCAGTCCTGCAACATCACCGCAGGCAGCAAAGGTGGCAGCACAGCAGTTTACCTTAGCAACCTGTAAGTCTGAGACGATCTCCACTCTTTTTTTTAATCCCAGTAAGGATATCCAAGGTCTGCTCTCTGCTGCCCAGAATCAGACCCATGACCACACGGTCACGTCACAGGTCCTCCTTTCAGGATGTGCTCCACTGCTTGGCTGCTAGCTGCAGTCGATATGCAGTGAATCTGTCTTTTTTTTGACAGTGTAGCCAGCCCCTGGCTGGGCTGATGACAGCCTGTCCATTTGGGATCCTGGTTCTAGGATCTGAAAAATTCAGCTACCACAAAGTAGCCCGGCCCTAACAAAAGACTTCAGCATTTTGTTTGCAGGTTGCATGTTCAGCACTACCTTCCCCTGAGTCCCAAATAGGGCTATTAACAGCATTTCTCTTCCATCCTTTTTGCAGCATCATTCTCCTGGGAAATTAATTAAAAGCTTACCCTCTTCCACACTGAGACTTGCTGAACTGCAATCTGGATAGTTCTGTTGCTCCTCCTTCCCCATGTCCACATTAAAGAAAAATATTTTCAAGAAAAGTCAGATGTGACGCAGCACCCATGAAGTTAATATTTTTGATAATATCATCGTAGTGCAGTTTATAACACTGCAACTAGTGCAGAGTAAAATATACACTACTCCTATCAGAAGCTTCTCAGATAAAAATAACAAAATGAGTAAGATGACAGCTCCGAGTTGCCTCAGATGTTCAGAAAATTACTGCTATCAGTGAAGTCATGTGTTGCCGGGGTAGAGATGTGTCTTTTCATAATGTATATTCACTTAATAGGCAGAGAGTAATTTTTCAGAAGCCGCCTGTGACAGCTTACTTGGGAATCAAGGAACATGTACTACATGAGCAAGGTAATAATAGTGGCACCATCCTACAGACTAACAAAGAGGTTATTCATTTACTGTCCATTACACAGTGGCTGGATGACTCTTGATAGCTCCAAAGGAGAAGAATGTCTGTTTACATTTTTTAAAGTAAGACATTAATAGTTCAATGCACAATTAATTTGAATTTTTAGACTGCCTGAACATAATACTGAGTTGTTCTTTCAATTTCAGATAAGCATAAAGCTGCCTCTATGTACTGAGAGTGGCTTTCCTACTGGGGGTAAAAGAGCACATTTTCAAACGATCTCTGCTAGAGAAGAATCCAAGAACAAAAAGGTAATAAAATTCACAATAGAAATTTTGATTTGTTTAAAGGAATGTCTTTACAGATCTTCAGATTTGTTAGTAACATATTCCTTGTAGCTATTACTGTATTTTGCCATCAACTATAGGCCCTTCAAAACATGCTCAACATTGTATTTTTATGTAATTAAATATATAAACAGAAGGCTTATTTATTTTGCTTTTACAAATAACCATAGACAGAAAGTACTCTGTCAGAAATGATTGTTCTGTGATTAAAAAAAAAAAAAAATTACTACATGTTTGTATGTGTATTTGTAGGAAAGAGAAATTACAGTTGACAACCAAGAATTGGAGAACTCTTATAGTTCATATGGGATATGTGGCATGAAAAGCAACAGCTCCAGCAATCAGCTGAAAATATGGGTATAAACAAACTTCTGCATAAACTGCATTACCATCTGCATTTCATATATCCATAATGCCCCACTGCATGCCAGTTATTTTAGAACAATTAAACCCCACAGCATGAAACCAACCTGAAGGGTCAGCCCCCAAGCAAGAAAAAAATAGCTCAGCTCAGGGAAAAGCATCTTCTTTCTTTTTTTACTAATCAATGCTGTTTAAATACAAAAACATTAACTTTTTTTCTGAGATATTACAGAAAAAAGGCATGCTTTCGTTTAGAAGTTTTGGAAACATTAGGAAGAGCTATTTCAAGTACCAAATAGTTTTTACAAATAAGACAGACCCATAATCAAATACATACACTCTAAAACAAGAATCTATATAGAGTTCACTCAGCTTTAAGATATAAATTAGCATTTGTAAATACACAGATATAAATAAATATGTAACAGTTAAGTGGAAAGTGGTACCACTTAAACCGTTAAGTGGTATATTTCTCTCTAGTGCTCAACATATAGACAAGGTAGCTTAACCTCAAAAGTGAAATGTCTTTACATTAACTGACAATTAAATACAATACTATATGACAGAAAAGTTAATGAATTTTGTATGAGGTTCCAGAGAACAGTTTCTGATTTTTTTTGATAGATTATTTATGGAAATCTACCTTGTGCATTAAAAACAAAACAAAAACCCACCGGTGTCTAATTATGAAGACAAGCTTCTATAACTAAATTAGTTCCAAAGTAATCACAACTGAACGCATAAAATTCAAGAAATAGCGCAACGTCAGTTTTGCAAACACAGCAAAACATGTACAACAACTGAAACACAAAGTAACATCTAGGTATTTTAATTCAGACTTTACCAGATACCAAAATGACAGATGTACTAAACAACTGGCCAAACAAAAGCATTAATTCAAACCTTTGAATAAACTGCTGGCAAAGGCAATGACACCCTCTCTAGAAAAAAGCCATACGCTACCTGGAAGGTTAGAGACTTACAAAAATCTGCTTTACATATATAGAAATCAGTCATGCACAAGAAAAGTCATGATCAATAAATACTAATAGTCGAAAGACTGAGAGCTATAGGTGGCCCATACTAGGTTACTAATCTATTATATCAGGCCCACAACTTTGTTAAACTGAAACACAGACCTCTTACAGTCTTAAATAACACATATTCAAATACTTAATGACAGTGTGAGGATGAAAATTAAAAAGAAATTGCAGTCTCCCAAGTAACAGCTGGAGCAAAATGAAACACTGCAATTGAAAACTTGGCCTCACGCATATACACATGACATTTGTCTTTGATTTTAATAAAGCCAGAATGGAAACGCAAACCTAAGCGATAAAGAAAACATCCACTCAAAAAGAGCAATAATAAGCAACAGATATATAAAAAGAGCATATATCTCAACGCAGATCATTCCCCTACAAAATACTTTTTCTTCATTTCCTACTTTAATATTGATAGATTTCTCTTAGAATGCATTTTGCACTGAAATACTTTGAAGAAGCTCAGTTTTAATCTGACATTAGTGCGCAATACTGGAAGACTGCTAACATGAGCACAGGTTGTGGTCAGCAAGCAGGAAACCAACTGCAGTCCTTTACTGTGAAAGAAACGGGCGTGAGCCCAGGCCTTGGTCCCATCAGCAGGAGCCTCAGGCTCTCGCTAAGCCAAGGTACTGCAGACCAAAAGCTTACTTTGGGAAAGGAAAACAGAAAAATCCTCACAAAAAGAACCGTGGCAAACCTACTTACTGATCTCTGCCTTAGGAGTCATAATATAAGTGTCTTGGACAAATAAACCCAAGTTTTCTCTTACGTTGTAAGAAGATTCGGGACATAGAGAGGAAGAGTACCAGAAGCGGTGGCAGAAAGAGTTAACACCTCTTCGTCACAGAGTATCCATCCAAGGGAAAGGGTGAGAGTCTGACAGAGTTTTCAATACCACCAGGCACTCAGAAATACACAGATGAACAGGGGAAACATGCTGGTGAAGAGCACGGCAATCAAGTGGCACCGCTGGGATCACATCACTCAACAGCTACCGTTTCTCCTGGCGAGACGGCACGAACTAAATGACAAAGCCAAACGAGTAAGGAAGACGGACAGAAGAGATTTTCCCCTGCCTGCAAACCAGTTTTCTGTAGAAGCACTGGACAGACCACACCGCTGAGCCACCTCTACTCCCCAGACTCGCAACGACAGAAAAGCAACCAACTGATGATGAACAGAAGAACGTAGCTCTAACAGCCTAATTTCTGAGAGCTCAGAGAGGCGTAACCCTGCTAAGAGCCTCTGCACAGCCCAGAGCAGCAGCGCCCGGTGCTTCAGCCACTCACCTTGTTCTCAGCCTGCAAGCAGCACTGCCAATCCTGTACAGCCCCCCCAGCCCGTCACCTAACGGATTTACCATGCAGGCAGCAGGTCTGCTGGCACTCTCCTCCTTAACGGCCAGGCCAGCCTGCAGGTGCAGAACAAAACGCCGCACCGGACCCACTGAGCACTGCGCTGCCGCAGGCCAAAGACTCTCAGGTCGGGGAATTTCACTTAATTTATTGCCAGTTGACAATCTTCTAATTACCGATTGAGGTAGCGAAAAACAAAGGCGACAGACAATAAACACACACTCAAGCAAACACCTTTGTTCCCTCTTCGCCAGGCTCAGCTGCGGCCCCGCACCTCTCCTCGCCCCTTCCAGCTCCCTGCTCCCCTTGCTCTCACCCCAGGTTGCGCCCGGGCCCTTCGGGAAGGCGAGGGGCAGCCCAGGAGGTTGGCTCAGTGCCTAGGAGGCGGTTCCCGTCCGTTACAGAGCCGGCTGGAACCGGTCGGGACCGGCCCAGGGCGGTTCATGGCCTCCTGCCACACCGGGCCCCCTGCAGCCCCTCTCCTACAGCCAGGGTCTTTTCTGGCCCGAAGTCTGCGTGAGGCCAACTAGGAGACAAGGTAAAGAAATACAACTCCTCTCGGAGCAGATCGCATATCCTGTTTGGTTTCTGTAACTTTATCTCGCTATAAGGGGTAGATCTGGTATTAGTCATTTTTCTGAGGCTTTGCGTTAGGCTTCTGAGCTTGTTCGGGATCCCTTATCTGAGGATGAATTTCTCACCGTGTTTGAGGCAAAAAAAAAAAAAAAAACCACCGAGTTGGTCACACCCATGTTTTCCCTTAGAATTTTGTTTTATAGTTGCATTAAAAAAAAAAAAAAGCTGCCCAGCAGTCGTGTAGAAAAGAGAAAGCTGATGTTTTAGCCCACCCGAAGGGCGCCACGAGGAACCCGCCCCGCACACCTTCGCTGCCCTGGCAGCACGCTTCACGAGGACGTTTCCAAGAAGTGTTTCACAATGGTGACTTACTTACATGCGTAAGAATTAAAAAAAAAAAAAAGAAAGAAAGAAAGAAAGAAAAAAAAAAAGAAATCCTGCTATTAAAGCAAGGTGAATTTTCGAAAATGGTAACGCTGGGTTAACACTGGATCTTTGTACTAAAAGACCTTGGATCTAAGCAAGTTGTATTTTACTCACCAAAGATCAGGTAGTTGTTTTTTTGTATGCTTTGGTTTCAAGTTTTAGAAATTTGTTTCTTTGTTGACTCAAGGCTTTCTGGGCCACCTTGATTATACGTTAGCAAGTAACCCATCTTTCTGATAGTGTTTATTTGGAATCAAATACTGATTTTCTTATGAAAGAAATGCTTTTATTATGAAAATAATAAATGCTTTTATTATGAAAACAAAAGTATACCAAGCCCCACTTGACAAATGACACTGTGAAGATTAAGAAGACTTTCATATCTATATGACAAAAGATGTAAATACATAGACTATATTTTTCTTGTAGTTATAACTGATAAAATATTATATTTTACAGCAAAATATGTATTTGCTCTCAAAGTTTATATACTACATACAACTACACTGCATGCAAAAGACGTTGACATGAAACATGTCAAGAGGATCTATCAATTCAAGAAAGTCTGTATAATTAAAAAAAAAATCAGAATGATTTGCATGACATCCTGGAAAACCAAGAAAATATTTTCATTTGGTATTTTTATCAGGACAATGATTTTCTGTCATAATGGACTTTTAGTACCTGATTTCAGAAGTATTTAACCACATTAAGAAAATATCAATAATTTTGTAGAAAAGAAAAGCCCTTACCAAAAGAAATGAATTAAGTTTTTGGCCGGCTAAATTTAGCAACAGTTATCAATAGAAAAAAACCCTAACATTGTGATCTATGAGGTCAGAACTTAATTGTTTTTATGTTGCACCTGAACATTTCACAGACTGAAAGAAAAAATTACAAAGCACACTTCTGAATGAATATGACAGCAAAATAAATACACTAAAGTGTGTGGCAGCCATGAAAAAAATAATTAAATGGTTTTTGACTCTGAGCATGAATGGTCCACATTTACAGGTTTATAGGTGCACTAACAGGCTTCCTGGTTTAGTGGGACACGTTTTGCTAAGATAAAACTGCTATGGATGAATTCCTTCTTCCTCATTCCACCCTTTAGAAGCTGCTTGCAACAGACCAGACAAACAGTGATATGTAAAGTTCACTTTCTGCAAAACCTCTAGCAGAGCAATAAATGAATCTGTGGACACAACACTACTGAAGAAAGTGCTCCCTAGCAACTATTACAGGTAAAAATGCATGCCACTATTGCAGTCAATATGGAATTCAAAAGCTATTCTGTCTTTCATTCAGCTACAAGGCGTTTCTTCAGAACAAGTGAGAAGAACCAGAACAGGTATCTTTGTGTGCCCTGCCACAAGCAGGGAGTTCAGCAAAGCCTGTTCTTCTTGCATTTTATCAGCAGCTTTCTTTTTCTGAGAGAACAGTAACCCAGTATTAAAGCCTACCAAAAAGAGGAATAGCCACTGAAATTTTAAAAGCTCATTTAAAAAGAAAATGCTCACGCTAAAAGACAGACATAATATATGTAGGGTAACTTCTGAATTCAGATTGGTATATCAGCTTACTCTGGCTTCAGAGAGAAAAAACAAAACAAAACAAAGCACCAAACCATCCAACAGCTATCTACCCCCACAGGCATAGGTGTATGGAATTTCTTTGATTTACTTCTCTAGTAATAGGCTGTATGGGATTACAAAGTTGCCAGTACTGATTCAATCAGACTAGTAACTCCCAGGATAAACATATAGCAGATGGCTGGAACTGTAACATACATACGTGCATTCATTCGCCCCTTCATTATTCATCGTGAAGTCCCTCTTGACTAAACTGTAATTTTCAGGAAATTGCAATGATAATTGTAGGTAAATGAGCAAAAATTAAGCCTAATGCAAATTAGCTTCATCCATAAAATATGATTCATGTTGGAGCCCACTAATTTTTTTAATATAAAATGCAACTGATCTGCTACAGCATGCAAAAATGAGCAGATACGCATACATATTAACATAAAAATGCAAAAATTACACAAACATAAAAGCTCACAGTGGTGGCACTGCACACAATAGGCATCATCGTTTGCATCTTACTCTTCTCCAATTCACCTCTTCCATTGATAGAAGTTGATAGAACTATAATTAGGTGGCATTTGCTTACTGGAGGTTTGTTATTGTGTCACTTGAATGGATTGATCTTCAGTGAGGCTAACAAAAAGGAATGTGACCCTTAGAGTGAAAAAGGCTCTAAGCAACCAATCTGCAGGGGATTTTGCAGCCAACAAAACACTGTTTCACAGGTTTGAAGCACAGTGACACTGCAAACGTAAACTTGTTTAAATCTAAACATATGCTGAAGTAAATTTGAAGTCCTGTTATATGTAAGAAAAAAGAAAAGTTTCAATCCAGTTTGAAAGTTTCCTACTATGGAACAGGGAGGACAAGCAGCATTTATACATGGAGATTACCAAGTCACTCAACTTTAATTGCATGTGATTTGCAATGCCGGAAATTTAAAAGCAGCGCTATTATTCAAAAGGCAATAAAATAATTTAACAATTGCAAATATAGCCTAGTAGTTGGAACACAAAAAAGGTATAAAACCAATAGCGGTATTTTCTAACATTATCCTTGAAATGTAGACATATATAAAGGGTTCTATCTCTTGTAAATCACTTTTTTGAGCCAGAGTATTATAGTGACTGATTTTGAAAATAAAGCTATGTATATGCTAGGCAAATCATAGTCTAATAACATCATCAGCAATAGAACGAAGCCAATAAATCACTGAGTCCAACACCCTGGCTATGTAAGACAATTCCCTTTGGCACATTTTGAAGAGCCCTATTTTTTCAAGGAGAAGATTATCCAAGATCCTGACATGCATCAAATACTGTGATAGACACGCACAAGTTACTCAGCATCGTTACAAAGCCTCAATTTGTGGCAGAACCCAATGCTTATCTACCTTCCATCATTTTAGCAGGCATAGAAACTGGTCATGATTACTATTGTGGATAACTTTGCTTTTGCCTAATGTCTTTCATCCACCCTCCCCAACAAAACGTTAAACTTTTTGTGCTATTATAGCACCTGTTGTTGAAAATATAACTCCTTCTTTAAGCAGTTGCTTGAATTAACATAGCAAGACTGAGGAAAATACAGCTCTCCTTTAAAATGATACTCTAAACTGAAACATGACCATGAAGCAGAATAGTCAGAAAACAAACTGCACTTAACGTACTACAGAGCTGTGTTCCAAATGAAATAATCAGTTGAAAAGAAAATAGGAGAAAAGCTCTCTGCAACATCACTGATTCTCTTTGAATGTGTTTTATACGTTAGCCATAGACAGAAAATCATATGGAGCACTAAATTAACCTTACTTTTTCAAGAAGGCACAGAATTAGCAGCTGCTTTAACTAGTGTTATGCTTTTTCTAGCTGTAATTACCCATAAGGAAGAGAAGCAAACAAAAGTCTAGCATCTTTGTTTGAATAAACAGTCAGATGCCAATAGGCGCTTTATTACTACAAGACCAGCAAAATAGTCTGAAACTAGAACCCTCTTTCAAATTATTACCATCTGCATAGCTCAGCATTTTTAATAAAGGAAGAGATACGAGAAAGTCATCATCTTAAGTACAGAAGAGTTATCTAGATATGACTGAGGTCTAGTGACATTTTAAAATAAGCACTTCCAGTTGTGAATTCATCCCATCCAATACTCAGGAAGCATTTTTAGGAGTGCTTGAGAGGGAATACCAAGATATACAGCTATATAACATGCTTTTCGTGGCCTCCATCCCTGGAGCACCCAGCCAGTAACAGGTCATGAAACTCTAGCCAACAGCATGATTTCCTGTGCTAAATGCTACACAACAAATAGCAAACAAAGTTCACTTCCTGAGAATCTCTGCAATATTCAGTAAGAGCCATGGTGGAATCCACTCAGTGCAAGAGGATCGGATCTCTGCTCCTATTCATCACCAAATCCTACTTAAGTCGTTCAGTTACAGAGTAGTACCAGATTTGCAGAGATCCGCAAGTATCTAATCACACTAAACACTGTCTGAATTTCTGTGCAGATCCTGCCTAGTGCTCAAGTCGCCAGGGCATTTCAGTCTTCTGGTCAACATTTTCAAGGCCTCCCAAGTCCTGATACTTTCCCCCTCTCTCAGGATACAAAAAAACTAACACATTTCTTGAAGGCAGCCTCAGTTCTATGGCAAGTGCTCAGAACATAATTAAGTCCCCGCACTTCTCAGACTGTGAAGCAAGTTATATTTGTCCTACACCTATGTCCAAAGGTGGATGGGGGAATAAAGAAAGCATGTGTGTGTCCTGACCACAACATTCAGCTTGGATATAGTGGGCAAAGGTACAATTCCCTGTTCTGCCTGACTTGAAACATATGCACTGGAACCGTTACAGAATTTATGACTCTGCATAGAAATGAGGGGTTCTGCTTGTTGCATCTCCCACAGAGCAGGAAACCATCTAAAAATAGAACAACTGAGTATGTGGTACAGATTAATTTTGACCAGTACAGATTTAACCCCACCCAAGGCATTTTATGCAAACTTTAAGAAAGGAGGAAAAGGCTATCACATTAACCAACACAGATGCAGAGACCCAAGAAGAAAGGTCAGGCAGGCCAGGGGAGAAAGTTACAACTACCAGTAGAGCTTAAATTCCAAAAAATGGCTTATACAAAAAGCATTGCCAAGAGCGATGAATAATAAGTTTGCATTCTCTGAAGTGGGGTTGTTCCTCTTTTTTGGCTTACATTGTCCAAATGTAAGGTTGGAATACCTGAGTAGTCCTGTGTCTCAAATAACAGCCATTCATCTACACTGCAACTTAGAAGTGCTTGACACAAGTTGGTACACACCTCTTGAAACACTAATGCAGGTTATTTACAAGATATCCTTTCACTGGTCACTACCTGCAAGACCGACACTAGTGCTAAACTGTTATGTTACTCTTTCCCAAAAACAATTTGCTGCTATCATCAGACCTACTTCAGCAAATACATAAAATATTGTTATCACTAACAGAAAGAATAAAGAAAATAGGAGAATACATAAGCTAACCACTTCTCATAAGCTTCCTTTTTATAGAAGGCAGGAACTGAAGCTATACGCTTTCTAAGATCTCAGTGCCAAAAATCCCTGGATCTTAGAAGTGATACTACCTGATCATTCCCAGCTGACATCTCTTTATCAAGCAGTGATCTCCAAGAGCTGAAAGCAAAATGGAAGATGCACTGATTTTCACAGCTGCTGCGGGTGCTGCTTTGTGTCAAAATCTACTCCCAGCACTGCTTACATGGAAGCTGCTTCCTCCTAAACTTTTTCCATCAATGCCCTATTTCATAAAATCTTTTGACCTGATAGCTTCTTTTTAAAAATATGGCCATGGTCCCCAAAATAAACTCAACATAAACAGATAAAAGAAAGTTACTCTGAAATAGTGCATTTACCCAAATCCAAGACAACCCCAAATTTAAAACACAATTTCATAAGCCCTCACAGTTTGTTTAGGAAATACTTCCTAAAGCTAGAGGCTAACAACATAGCTCTTATAGTCTGCAGTATGGGAAGCATCTCAAAATAAGGGGAAAAAATGTTCAATTTTCAAAGATCTTCTTCTACAGTCACATAAGTTTAACTAAGTATGTCTTTTTCCAACTACAGTGCATTACTAACAATAGCTACTTTTCCTCTTTCCATACCTCTGAACAGCAGCTAACTTTCCCTATAGTGTCACTGTCCACATGCCAGAAGAAATAAATACCGAATTTTACTGGATTCCCTCTGTTTCAGATTCACTGATCCATTCTTAATTAAGTGAGAAGAAATGTTTGCTATCAGGCAAGACCATGTATACAAGCACTCACTGTGAAAAACAGTACCTTAGGTAACAGCAACAACTTATTTACATATCAAAGTCTAAAATGACTCTCAATTTTTAAATACTCAAAGAAACTTTAAAAAAAATTTGGATAAATAAGGTCCATAAACTAGTTGATTAATAGTCCATAACCTGGATTCATGATCCATGTATAAATAGGTTGTAACTAATCTGTTTTACTTAAAATTGCAGCAGTGAGTTACAGGATGAGACAAAAAGTATGAGCTCTATAAAAGAAAAAAGATGCCAGCAAAAATATTTGCTGTATAATGCTGCCATTATACAGCAAAATTGTTCTTGCTGATGGCAAACTATCACATTTTTCCTGGGCAAATTATAAAGGCAACTGGTAGGACTGCTAGTGCTTTCTTGAAAGGTCTCCACGTAATACCTCTGTAATTTGCTGAAGGGAAGAACTGTAAGTTATGCTACAGATGTATATAATAAGACTCTGTCATTAACAAAGACATTCCAAATTTGTAGGTTGTAAAATTTGTATCAACACCTTGCAGAACACAGGCTTAAAGTGTTCCAGGAGCAGCAGGAGCGGTGCTGCCCTGGCAGGGATGAGCCAGGAGCCGCAGGCGCCCCCCGTGCAGGCCAGACGCGACCCAGCAGTGGACGCAGGCATATAGCCCCCAAGCACCGCCACAGCAGTGACAGTGATGGCCTACTGACCCCAGCGATATCAGAGACGGCAAGGGAGGGAGGCAAGTCCGAGTCCGGCCACGGAGCCCTGTAAGGCTCAGCGGGGCCTGGGCTGGGCGCAGGGCAGCTGGCAACATGGCCACAGCCAGGCGGAGTCCCTGCCCTGAGCCCACCCCAAGCTCTTGGGCCCACAGTGCAGCCTACTTTGCCATATGCCCCAATTCCTACCATATCAGCTTGCCAAGTCCTAATCCTTGGCTACCATTTTAGAAGATAAAGCATTCAAGAAAGAAATGGATACTGAAGTTGCATAACAGGAGCATCTGACATCAAGGAGAGGCTTGAACATTATTTGCTGCTATTGAGCACAGGGAGAACAAACAATGAAGTAACACACTTCACAAGCAAAAACATGCTTCTTTCCCTCTGCACCACCCACCAACCACCTGAAGGACTTCTGTGGCAAAATAAAAGGGTCATTATTGAAGGATGCCTGACAAAAAGAGAAAGAGAATTAGAGGTGAAGTTTTTCACTGAAAGCCTTTCTCCAAGCCATGCTAGTGATGGCAGGGTAGATCTTTTCAGTTCTCTATTTTCTTCAACAGCCTATAGAGAACCTCCTGGCCATGATGTCCATTCTCATTTTATCTTTCATTTCTGTGTGCAGTTTATTAACCTCCTGCTTGTTTATTTGTTTTTATCTGACAAAATGATAAAACCCAGATCTAAGTTTCTAGCTTTGACTGCAATTTTTATCCCATTGTGCACCATTCTGTAAGCACTCTCCTGCTGGAATTAGATTTTCATTTTCTCTGTGGTTGTGAGGAAGCAGACACTGCATTTTCCTTGCAGTCTAAAGGAGAAACAACAGGAATTAATTTAGCTCCCTCTATCTAGTTCTAATTTCTATTCTATTAATGAGGTCACAGCAAATTTGCACCTTACTGTGACAGTTTAGTGATTGTAACAGTAATGAAATGTCTGCTTTTGAAACATTCCACTGTAACGCTGTAAATTAATACTTGAACTGACCAAACCTACATTTTCTTTCTACTTCCTGAAATCAGTTTTTAAAGGAACCTATCCTCATGGTATTCAACATCTGAATCATTTAAACTGGAAACATAAAAATAATGGAATGTGCACTAAGTGAAAAATATCATTCATTCCTAATATAAACATCTCCCCAAATGGAACTGTTTCAGCTCATTTACACCCATATGCTAACTAATGACATTCAAATTAGAAAAACCTTACCTTTATTTTTGTTTAAATGAAACATTCCCTTCTTTTAACTTCATTTGTTTATTTTACTAGTGGTTGGGCGTTCAACCCAATGGAGGCTACAATACTAACCTAGGCATAACCCAGCACAGGTTGAGCTTTATAATTGCTTTACTATAAAGAAATAAATAACAATATAAGCTGTAATAGTAATGGTTATGCAGGCAAATTGGGAACAAGAGGCAAATACGGCAAACCAGGAGGCAAGAAGAATTTTTCATTTTGACCATATTTGAACCTGTCACCATTCTATGTTCAAAAGCAAAAACACAGACAACGGTTTCAGTCACATGGGTTTAGCTCACAACATGTGGACCAAATGTTTGCTATATAAACATTCGTAATTCCATGTAAATCAAGTAAATCACACACTAACAGGACGATCTCCTGGTTTCCCATTTGTGTTTGTTTTACATGGGTTTTTTTGGTATATTAAGAAGCCTGTCATTTAATTATAGGAAAGAAACTTCAAGTAATTTGAAAAATGAATTATACATAAAAAAATACTATTCCCCAGTCCTCAAAGGATGAAAACAAGCAAACATTGGTAATATGAATTTACTATATAGGACACACACCTACCAAGAGAAAAATATATTTGCAGAAATCAAGATCTGCTGGTGACAGTGTTATTAAGAGAAAAAGGTACAACAACAGGTGCTTTTGTACATACAGGTCACCCGCAGACTTTTGTATATCTCACAGCATTACAAATAGACACATTTGATGGGCATCAGCATGCTTTGCGGCCTGCCACAACTCACTTGCTCTTACTTCCTCAAAGGCATTAAAGAGCCATGGTTGATGATCCCTTCCTCAGCTTCTCTGCCATCCAAAATCCAGGCCCTCAATGGACTTTTCTCTAATAGGAAGGAAGGTGACTCAGTAAAGGCTACTGCTAACCCATATGGAAGAACGAGGATAATTTTTCTTCTTCAGGAAGTTGTGTAGTCAGTTATGGAGACTCTCAAGCAATAAGGTAAATAAAGGAGGGAGTATAAGAGCTCTCCGTTAAATACTCACTGACATTCTGCTTCCCCAAAAGGTAACTTACTCTAGAACTGGAAGCTAGACAGCTGTAACAGTGTTAAGTAAAAGTGTGAATTTAGGCCCAAAGGAAAGCCACAAGTTCTTTAAAATTCAGATAGTTACAAAAAATCCTTCAGAACCAACTTGCCTTGAACAGGGTGACCTTTATGTTGTGCTAATGACATATAACTACTTGTAGATGCTTCCAGAACAGAAAATAGTTAGTAATTTTATTTAAATAATCTTTTGAATGCACAGATAATCTTTTACTGGCCCTTGTCTCTGTTGTCATGGGTTATAATAAATCATGAAAATAATCCAGAAGATTTAGTACTGTTTAAAGGCAGCGCTGTATTCTCAACTAAAGCATGTAGCAATCATTCTAATGTATTATCACGCAGCTTGGGAAAAAAGTGCAAGTGTTATCTGACTAAACGGAATCAGCACACCACGCTGCTGAGGCATGAGCAATACTTCACTACTGCAAGAAGCTGCATAGGGGGTTCTCAGATCAACTCTTCAGTATTTTCCACTCCTTCAAGAGCAGCAATAGTGACAAGAACTCAGACTTATATAGAGGAGGGCTTTGTGGAACCTGGGGTCCTAGGTTCAAACGGTGCATTTATAAAACCAGAAAGGCAGCACCACATCCCACAATGGTGTGTGTTCGCTAATCACTGAAGGCATACAAGAAATAAGGGAGTAAGGGAAGAAAATTTCAATCTTTGAATATGTGGACTACATGCACATTTAATATACCTTAATTAAATTTACAGAGAGTTCCAGTTTATTTAAAGGTAACACGCAGTTCAATATGCCAGTCAGTGAAGGTATAACTGGTGGCTGCTGAATCTAAATTTTTTTCATTTAGTTTTACACTTTTATATAATAGATTACTACTCATTTAATTAAAATGTTCAGTATGCTTCTATAGTAAGTAATCCTTTTTGTAGTATTTCAACAGTAGGCATCTGGGCTGTGATAGATCTAAGTGCATTATCTCTCTTTCTTACAATACTAAATACAGGGAAAATTTAAAAATACGGTAAGTCTGTATTGATGTTTGAACCGGAAATCTCAATAGCACAGGCAACAAAAGTTACCTTGGTGAACTGTGTGCCTCTACAGTCATCTGGGTCAACCGTTCAGCCCATTACTACTTCACTGCAGCTCACTGCTCCTTGCACTTCACAAAAGTGTAGAAGTGTGCTGTATTGTCATTCTCCGTTAAGATCTCTCACACAGATTTTGAATATTTTGCAGTCAAGCATGCAGTGGGAAGATTTTGCATTTGAAAGATGCTGCTGACCACTGAAAATATTTTTTCATTAGTGAAAGGAAAGTTTCTCCTTAATTGATCTTCTGTAGTTTACATAAGTCTTGAGAAATGGAATCCTGTGTACCTGAGACATCTGCATTGCTTTGAAATTTGAAGTTCGTATGCAATTCAGTGACACATTAAGCCACAAATGAAGTTGAACATTATTCACTATCTATAACTGCATCCAGATCACGCTTGTTGTCCCATTCATATTTTTTGTCAATTTCCTTCAATTCTGAAAACAGACATTTTATCAGGGGTCGAGGTACTCATCTCTACCACACATCAGACTCATCACAATTCTTCCTGACAGAGGGAAATAAAATAGGCAATGTTGTTTGTCACTGTCACAATCAAAGGACTATTTAATGTCTCGGAAATTTGTCTGAAGATTTGAAGTGTTGTGCAACTATCTGGTGGTGAAAGTAAGAATGATGGCGCTGCTGTAAACATAAAAACAAGCCTGAATATAACGTTCCACAGCTCAAGTCCAAGGGAACTTCTAAAGAGACTGTGTAAGACATTTTGTGCAGTGAAGAGACGATTTACCTTGTACTATCTCTTGCTGAGCTGAGTGCCACACTTCTGGTGAAAAACAAGGCCCTGTATGGAGCTGAGACGGACAAAGGCAGCATGACCCTGTAAGGTCTGATCTCCAGCCCAGAGGAGCAGAGGAGCTTCATAAGAGGACAAGATATTATTAACAAGTATTCAAAAATAACTTAATTTATTTGTGAATAAATCCTCCATCATTACAATCCTCTAATTACACTTATACAGAGTGCTGGAAAAGAAAGAGATTAGTCCAAAGTGCATGTAAGTACTGAAATTTTACAGTTCTGCCTACCAGAACAGCATTCGCACTTACTCAGATCAGTTCGCTGGCACAACCTTTGTGTTTTGCATCTTATTATGGAAAGGATAAGAATTGCTTACTCACTCATTTCAATTAACCCATCATGTATCTTTCACTTTTCTGACAATGGCATGGAGAAGACTCCTGTGATATAATATAATATACTTATTGCCAAATAAGCACACCCAAGCAAGACTGCTTAAGACCTATTAATTCCTACTCAGGAAGCAGAAATAACTCCAAAGTGAGTAAATAACCTTTAGCAAAAAACTGAACTTAAAAAAAAATTTTAAAAATTCAGATTTACCATAGAAAGTAAGGAAAAGCTGATTGCAAATGTGACTCCTCATGAATTCTGAAAGGTTACTTCAAATTTTTTCCTCAATCTACCCATCAAACTTAATGTCAACATGGAACCTGATTTTCCACACCAGGCAGCTTTTACTGCCCTGGCTGATTATTTGATGCATGACTATATGATATGGGGAGGCAGGGAAAGGTGACTTACAGGTATTTGTTAAATCACAATGGTTTTACAGAAATCCTTGATAAAGCAATGAGCTCAAAAGAAATAGGTCACAACTACAGAAAACAAATACATACCAATCATCCTTTTTTTTTTCAGCATCTTTAACACTTGGTTGCTTTTCATCAGATGGCAGTGTGCAAAGTCTAAATTACAGGAGAGGGTTACAAGAAAAACACTATGAACATTGCAGTTCAGTCAATCTGAAACTAATGGTGTATCCTAGGCCCTTGCTTCACATTGGACTGAGGGGTATTAGCAAAGATTCATATAATCTGAGTGTGGGACAGACCAGATCAGATCCCCAAGTCTGGCCGGCAGTATTGGGGCCCATTTAAGACAGACCATCACAGTTCATCTGGGATTGAAAGCAGTAACTTGCAGCAGACTAGTATAGACCTTTGAGAAACATATCCAACCACGATGCATGGCCACAGATGCTCATTTCAGTTCCACAGTTTAAGACTTTGTTGACAAGGGCACAATTTAAATGAAATGCAGAAGTCATAAGAATTCAACCCTCAGGCAATGAAAAGAAATCTAGAAACTGATCAGGAGACAAATGCATTTTTCATAAAGCAAAATGAGAAGATGGTTTTTCCTGTTCAAAACCTTGGGCTATCTTGCAGTGTCCATAACCTTATCCTCAGAATAAACAAAGATTCATTCAACTAGCAGCATCACCAGCGTGGGACACTCGAGTTTAAAAAAATGCTACAGAACATTTCTAAAGGAACTCAGTTGTTTCTTTCTCTAGGAAGACCTCAGCTCTGCAACATAAGCAGACATTTTCATTCCAGATCACTGTATCTGACTTACTCTTTTTTATAGCTTAGGTAATATAGAAAGCAGTAATCATTGTGAACAATGCCTACCCACACTTAAATTATTAATTGCAATCATTTCTTAATTTTCGCATATTGCTTCAAATAAAGTGTGAATACATTTTGCATTAATCTATAAATGTTTGAAAAATAGTTCATAAATAATTCATTCAGTAATAATTCCTCCAATCAATCACGGAATGATTTAAATATATTTTACTATTGTTGGACTAACTCTGTTCATTACTGCTCCACTGAATTCCATGCACATAGAAATATGCCAAAATTGTTCCAAAGTCTTTCTTCTATTATTAGCAACTAGAATTATTCTTGCACCAGAATTTCCTACTCAAAGAACAGAAATTCACATTGGCTGCATACAAATTCCCTACCGCTATCCAAATACATATAAAAATAAATAGCTACACATCTCGGGGGGGAAAATGGGAGGTCTCTTGTCAGATTTAAGGATGCAGACTCTGTGGGGGAGATGTGCATTCCAAATCCATTATCATCCAAACAAACCCCGAGCTTTTGTATGCACATCTTCCAATTGTGGTTTTGAAAGTTTACCCCTTGGAGCATACCTGGCAGCAGCTGAAAATGGTAACTGCTCCAAATCCATTTCACATAATCACAACCATGACCTCCCTGCCTCTGTCCTCCAGGAAGGATTCTGAGGCATTCACCATGTGAGGGAAACTGAAACCAAATTGATTATTCATTTGTGCTATCATCATCCCCTCCTGGATTAAATGAGGGACTCCTATTACATGGCAGACTTCTGCGTCACTAAATCCTGTTTTTTACTTTGCTTTTTCAGATTCATTTTTATCCTTCTTTTCCCCCTCTTGTGCAAGCCTTATTGTCTTCCTTTTCAACTGCAATTATCACTTTTCAATACTAATCCTTTCCCAAGCAGCCTAAATTTTCACCGCTTTGTACTAAACCAGATTCTTCACCACTTGATCCAGTAACTGGCTTATTTTACCCTCTAATCCCTTATTTGCCACCTCTGCACACAACCTGGATCCTTCCCTACCTAAACAAGCCATTTTCCACACTCTCATTACCTCTTTCTTTGTACCTCTCACCTCATCGTCTCTACTGTATAGGATTACCAGTTCCTTTTCTGCCCAATAAACCGTGCTCTTTTCTTGTTTTAATCTTATTTGCTGAAGAATACATTTCAAGTCTTTTTTTCTATTTAATTCATGCTTAATGCTCAGACTTCAGATGAGTATTTTGAGCTGTATGTACTACATGGTTGCTTTGTGTGGTGTCACAATCAATGATAATCACAAAGCGTACAAAAATGCACAAAACAGAAATATTAAAGATTTGTTGCATTGGTGCTATTCACACATATACTAGATGTTGTAAGCTATACTATCTCCCTATTGCACCCTGATGAACCTCTGAAATAGAACATATCATAGGAAAATGCATTCTTTGCTGCATTGCGTAAGCATAAAAAGAAGAAGGGATTTTTGATGCCTCATGTTCAGTTAAACCGCCAGCTGTTTGTAAGGGTAGCATCATTTTTATATCGCAAAAGACCACATTCAGATCAGTCAGCCAGCATCACCAAAGACAGACAGTCTGAATCATACCACAGTCAAGTTTATTAAAAGAACACAAAGTTGTCTTTGGAATTTGGACTTAGTAACTGATTTTTTCCCCGCCATAATATAGCTTCTGTTAAATCAGACAATGAAGCATTTCTGTATTTAACTGTACCAGAGATTTCATACATAGATTTCCTTTAGAGACAGAGAGAAGAGCCTTGTCCACTTTCCTGGCACTAAAGGGCATTAATTAGATGGCAAAGGACTCTCCACCTTTAGGCACAGGGACATGGGCCAAGACAGGGAGGAGATGCCAAGGCATTCACGTTTCAGATACCGAGTCTGCGCAAACAGTTCACTGCGTGTCCTCCTCGTCCACATGAACTAGGCGTTCCCTGGCTGCGGGGCCTCGGGGCACAGGCTGGCCTGGGGACTGTGGCAAGCTGAGAGCAGTCCAACATGACCCTTGCCAAGCCCATGCCAGCACCCAGAGCACGGCTCACGAGCTGGAGAGCTGGCGTGAGAACTTGCTTGCTAACTCCAGCTCCTTCACAGAGTGTCCCTTTGTAAGTGACAGAGCTAACATGTCTTCAAGTTTCTTTAAGAATATCATCAGTGTTCTCCAGTATGTTTATACCCCAAATATTTCCAGTAGTTTACACAAGATGATATAAATAGGCATGGCTACAGGAGTCCAGTTTGTTTTTCGGTTTATGACATCTGGCTCGGCCAAAGAAGTTTGAAGACATATCTATTCAGTGTTTTAAAGATGAGTCTTTAAAAGTGAATAATGCAACACGTTGTACCTTAGATTATATTATTTGAGAGCATTTGTAGTGATACAAATGTGATACTGAAAGCAGAACAGATTGCCAGGGTTTAAATTGGCCTTAGTGTTAGTTTTATGCTTTTACAGTTTTGTGCAAAAACCTATGAATAACCAAGACTGTCAGGGTAAGAGAGGTTAATGGGATTGATTCGCCAGACTCCATGCATTTCCATAATCTTGAAATGACAGATTTTCCTTAGAAATTTAAGGATTAAAATCAGATGTCTAGAGGGCAAGCACCAAGGAATAGGATCATGAGGACCCTTATCAGAATATCTTTAGTATGCAGTATTGTTAGAAATAATGTAATTAAGGATAGTAATATGGATTTCTCAAATACATTATGCTAATTATATCATAATTTGAAAATTATAATTAAATATTCAATTATAAGAAACACAAAGGACATTCGACAATTACATGACATGTATTTGTCATGGTGAATGTGTTTTAAATTAACATAGCAGCTCATTAGAATAGCTGATTTTGTGGAACCACATATGACAGTTTTACTACGTACTTCCACTAACATTAGTGGAATTAAGATACTGTACTATGTGGAGAGACACTTCCAGCCTGCTTACTTAAGCTGATATGCTTTATTAAACTGATGTAGCTCTGTCCAAATGTAAGAAAATGGGGAAATTTCTTTTCTTTTGTGCCACTTTTCACCCAGCTTTTTTGTGCTGAGCTCTTTTACAGTGCAGCTCCACAAATACTCCTACCACGCAAATGAGCAAATAGCTAACTTCCACGCAGACGTGAAGAGGAGGGGCCCAAGGCAAGCAGGGTCTTCTTAAACTGGCTTCATTATCAAAGCCAGTGTCTCAAGTGCTATGTAACCTGCATATGTCAAGGTTCAGGAAAAATATTCTCTGAGATATGTTTATCCAAGTATTGCTTGCCTGTTAAGAACTACTTGGGACCTAAACACATTAAGTGGTCTCAGAATAACAGACATTATGCACAGAGTCCAATTTAGACTGGCCAAATCCCTTATTTTCCCACTTCTAAATAAAAAGAGTGAAGGCAATCCTCAGGTGTCCAAAAGTTCTCTATCCTATTCATTTTTCCCCTACACACATATTGCAAAAAAGCATGTTAGCACATGTTTTTGTAAATATACTAAGCAGAATGGAAGGAAAAATTAAACTTATCTTAACTGTAACGGACTGAATCTAGGTCAAGACCAAAAATACATTGAGGTACTATCACTTACTAAACTTCTCCTTTATGTGGTAGGAGGAACTTGTTATAAAAAGTAGAAGGGTTGAATGTAAGTATTTAATTTTTGACAAGTTTCTCAACAGTTCAACTAAACTTTTTGAAGGTCATCCAAGTATTGTTTTCTAAAAAAGCTTTAAAACCTCAGTCCAAACAAAATTTGCAAGGCAAGTCAACTCTGAAAATAAAGAGAAACTGACACTGGTAATGAAATCTTTGTTTATTTTGGGTACGGTCATCTGCAAATACTGCATATTTCACTTACTCAAGCATCCTTTTTTGCTTCCTGTAAACTCTTGAGTATTTCTATTCAATGTTTTTAGGTACATGTTATATTCCATTCAAACGTAGGTGCTACTGCTAGTAACAAGATAAAATATAACATGAAAATCAGTTGGCTTATACATCCTGGTTTAATGAAACATCCTCTAAGCACAATCAGTGTAGATGCTTCTGACAGGTAAGGCATTGTTCACTTTAAATATTGTCCTGCATCATCGCAATATGATCTTAAGTAAAGATCAAGACTCCCTCATACTCGTTATTATCATTGTCAAGAAAAGCACCACAATTAGTAATATTATAGTCAAATTAATGTTGTATTGTCTATCAAGAAAAGAACATAACCATATTGGAGAAGGAAAAAAAAGCCACATATTTGTATCCATCATGAGAACAACATAAGCTCTTCAGGGCTCCTACATAGAGCACCTGCAGTTACATCTCACTGTTTTTCAGCATCATTAGCCCTTTCCTGTACTTCTTTAAAAACAGAATCTTGCGTCTGAAGAGACTACAAATATCATAGACTAAGTTTCAGTGCAGTTCAAGCTGCTGCTTCTCTCACAATACTTTCTTTAGTTAGCTCCCAAATATACTATTTCACCTCATCTTAAATGACCGTAAAGCAAACTGCCACTAAGTTCTCCCTGCAGGAAACAAACCTGAATATCGTGCAAAGACTTGATAAGCATTTTTGCACTGCGTAGTTAATGCAGGAGATTCTGGCTTCTGCCTTTCAGCAGCTGGTGTATCAGGCCATCAGCAGGTGCGTCCCACAGCTAAGGATAAGTTCTCCCCATGCTTGTTTGGGTGCACGGGATATACACGATAGCTTTGTTAAAGAAAAAAAAAAGAATCCAGACATGGGTTTTTTCCTCCAACATATAACTAGGGCAGAACTTAGCTATTTTGAGGTGCTTGGGAAATCAAGTGTCCTGGAGATCGAGTGATCTTACCTGTCCTAATAGTGGATAATAAGCGGGTGCTTTTGTGGTTAAGCTGGGGTGAAATCCAACTGCTAATCAACAGTCCTGGGGTAACTAGCCAAGCCTTAAAGACTCTCCAAACCTGTTGTGAAACTGCTTAGCGAAAGCTTTGACAAAAGCCCATAAAAAAGCCAGGCTAACAACACAAAGAAGAGAAAACCATCTGGTGGAGCTGCCCCAGAAACTTAAGGGGGGAGGAGGGGGGAAGGCACCCCTTTCTAAATAAAAAGGGAATGTGACAAGATATATTATGTATTTCTCCCATCCTGTCTTTTCTTTACAGTTTTTACTAACCTTCCGCTTACCACATGGGAGTGATAAAACTCAGAGAGGTAGTTAGAAGGCCTATTTCCCAAATTTTCCACTGTGCTTTATCCAGACGCTTGAAAATGAAGTCAGGGTAACAGAAGTTACCTTTACAAGAAATGCGTTTCAACAGTTTTGCTGCTGTCGGGCCCTATCTGATCATTTTGCTCTCTCACTTAATATTTGTTATTTCTTCCTCATGCATCATTTTCCACGTGACAGGAACTTTTAACATTCAGCACAAGACAGTTAGTTAATCACCATGGATAATTCACCAGGACCTTTACCTTTTCATAGCTGCTCCTTTTTCACCTCCTGTTTCTAAGTCAAATACGAGGCTGTGTTAGTAGCAACTCAGTGAGCCAACACCTGATAGTACTGTGTGTTCTCGATCGTAACTTCTCATTAAAGGAAAAAAATGTCCAAGACTTTAGAACAAAAATGTAAATAAGGGCAGAAAAGGGCAGTTACCTTCACCCTGTGGATATATTCCTCCCTTTCTCCCCAATTCTTCCCAATTACAATATCTGTAAATAGTTCAGTACCTTGCAGATGAACAAGATCATGCATGTTGCCTGTGAAACTGCCTAATTTTACTCCTCGCAGCAGAAGTCACTGCTGTGGTTCCACTTCGTGCTGAGCACCAGCTATGACGTTGCCCAGGGAACGATGAGGCTCAGCGCTTTGGGCCTCGGGCCAGCGAAGGTTGGGAATCTGATGAACCAGAAGGTCTTTTTGGTTAAGCAGAAGGTCTTGCAGAAACGCGCCCGTTCTCTCCTTCAAGAATACAAGTGCTAACAAGGATGGCAGGCAGCTCTTCTGCTAAAGCCGAGAGCCTTCCACAGAGACCTGCCCGGCTAATGACACCACGGAGACTGCACATGTTGTGCGCTCCTTCACACTCACTGCTCTTCCTAGAAACACACCATTCACAGCAGCAGAATATAAGGTCAAAAAGGACAGTTACACTCGCTTGGCTTACGTACTTCCTCCTGTTTCTTTCGGATAATGATCTCTGTGAATAGCTCGACAGCTTGTAGACAAGCTAGCTCTAACGTATCCAGTCAGTGTCTAACCTAGTACGTACACGCACTCGGATTGCTCCACCTCCGCCCTCGACTTAACAGAGATGGTAAATCTGTGCATTTTAAAGCAACGCAGACATCTGAAATAGATATCCAGCTAACAGTCTGTAATTTTTTAATGCCTGAATTGCTTACCTAGGAAGATAATATTTTTGTATCCACTGTATGAAGTACCATATTCTATACAAAGCATTCTTTCATTTGCTCCTAATTTTATTACATGCAAACAAGAATGCATTTTCAAACAACGATCTTAGTTCCACTTCTGATATCCCATGAAACACATAAGTATATACTCTTCCAATGAAGTTAAAGCTGACGGATACCAATTTAGTCTTAAACCACTGGAATAATGTACCAAGAGACAAATACAGTTTATGCTAACATTATTTTCCCCTGTAGAATAACTTGAATAAGGCCACTTCATTTGAACGGAGCACACAGCTACCCCTCAGATAAGCCAGGTATCTGTTGCACCATCATACTTATAAGAAAAAGGAAAAGGAAAAGAAGTAAAAAAAAAAAAAAACCTCCCCCAAAACAGACTTTCAGTAGGCAGAAGAGGGGAGGAGGGTGACAAAAGTTAGGGCGCTCTGAAGTATAGTGGAACACAGACATGTTTCATCAGTCTAGGTTAAATTTGACAATGAAAATGCAATAGCTTTGCTCCCTGGGTTTTGCATGCATTTTCTAATTCCCAGGGAAGTTAGTTGCACTCCTTCCACTGACTTCTTGGAGAGCTGGATCGAAGTTTTTCTACTGTAATCATAGCCACTCCTTTTGTCACACGGGCATTTATACATACATATGCCGTGAGGGAGGGCAAAGGAATATTTAGCTAGGAGATGTGCAATTTCTGAAGACTCAGGCTAACATGTTTCAGCCATTATGGGTACATACATTCATACATTCAGCTGCTGTATCTTCTGTTAAAAATAAAATCCTCCCACTTTACAACCAAAAAGATGCTAAACAGCCATGAAGCACTTTAATCAACTATCTATGATTCTGCATTACGGTTGGCAAGCAAAGAAAATAAGCTAGTGCAATATCCAGTAACACAGAAGGCAAAGTATTACACTGCTCTGATTATCGTATTACTACAGCTATTCCTGTGCAGCAACTGGGAATTAGAGCTTCATCTTCCCTCCTTATCTCTATTACTCTCTCACACCCGCATCCCGTTCTGAAGTACGTGGTCACTTCCTGGGTTATAAAATATCCACTTACATCACTTTCACTTCTATTTTACTAAGTTCACATTATCTATACACATATCTGTGTAACCTAAGAGAACAGCTTGGAGACAGGTCACAGTCACGGCCTTTTATCACGTCCCTCTTTCATACTCCAAGAAGGCCTATGGGACAAAGAGCCATCTTAGTCCATGTGCGTACAAAAGTCCTGATGGGGCTGTCATTACTAGCATAAATTAGAGCTGCCCTCAGCCACCCTGTGGTGTTATGAAAGCTAAACAAAGCCCTATTTGCCCCTCATTTAGAGTTATGCCTTCCCAAACCATTTGCATCTAGTGTATCTCAGACGCACCTGAACACTTGACCCACGTACTTGCATTTCCATTCAGTGTATTAATGAAATCCAACAAGAAAAATCATTAGTATTTTAGTCCTTATACAAGCTGAACAACTGCTTATAGAGATTTGCTGATTTTTTTCATGACTGTTACCATATCATATTTTTTAAATAAGAGAACTACATACAGATGGCATGTTCTTCATCATAGCTGAATTTGATCTCCGTTGGGATATTTTAATAACAAGGTAAAAACAGCGTACCCATAATAGCAGGCTGAGAATAGTTTAAAAATAAGCCTTTTCTTCAAAAGTAATAATAGCAGCACATTCTCTTCTCTGCTGCTTCTTTAGGTAACGACTTTATTTGGATGCCAACTGTCAGATTCATGGAAACATTCTGAAGACTGAGAATGTTGAAATACTTTCTATAACAGTGATCACAACAGCCATGAAAATGACAGCAAATGACTTTTCAAGTGAAGCACAAGACAGGAAAAGGCATTTCATAAATGTTAGTTGCAGGTGTTACCTGCATAACTCTCTCTCCCTGGGTAAAGATTTCTATCAATTTGAATTCAGCATCCATTATTTCCAAGAAATAAAATACAGTTGACGTGGGGTTTCATATGTAATTTCCTCCTTTTCTTAAGGTATCAGCAGAATATGGAAGTGGACTCTTGACACTGACCTACAGCTATGATCCTCTTCACTTATTTATTATGGAATTTCAAAGACGATCCAGATCAAAAGGAGTATCATGTATCCGCAATATTAACTATGAGTTTACAGTGTATTTCACAGCAATGAGAAAGTTAATGCTTGTTAGAATTGCTCAAAAATATTACTAAGAGAAAGCAAAAGTAAATTGATAAAACCAGAATATCGTTATCATTAAAAAGTAGTTTTGTATTTTAACATAAATTCAGCATGGTTTTACAAAGTGTAAGAGAGAGACTGCTTCCACTCTTCAGACTTACCTTGTCAAAAAACACATTGGAAATAGATTATTTTATTTTTATTATTTCTGGAGACTTGGGATAGGATTTATTTAGAGAATACAATACACAAATTTTCTGTTGCTCTTAGGCTTCTCAGCTATCTTGCATAGGACATTTTATACAAAATTGAGTTACTGGATTCAACATCTCCCTGATTTGCAGCCTTAGCATACCCATTCCTCATAGATATTTTTCTTCTCTCCTTTGCCCAGACCCAAAGGTCACTGAAAGGGTTCTCATTAGAGCTTCCCACTGTCAAAAGAGGCCTTATATTTTTACTGCAAATTGATGCACGTTCATTCCGTTATCCTAATTCCCACGAATCTTATTATGATCTCTTAAAGGCATGGGGTTGCAGCGGCCTTTGCCCGATGTACGCTAAAGCATAGCTATCCTAAGGACACTTAATGCATATTGCATTTTACATATTAAATACAGCTGCTACCAACTTGTTTGATATTTTCCAGTTATATAAAGTTTCAGGGCTATTTGTTTTCTGATTCATACATTTCACTTTCACTGAGAGTCTCACTCATAGTCAAATAGTACAGAAGAAAGAAAAGCTGCCTAAACTCAACTAGTGTCATGAAGGATGAGCAATACTTACAACACAATGTAATGTCCTGATGATGCAAAATAATAGCCAGTCTCTGCCTTACATCCACAGCATGTCATCACCTCAGTGAGGAAATAAATGCATCAAAGAAAAGAACCATCTCCATGAAACCTTGAAAAATATCTGTTTTCACATACTGAAACTTTAGGAGGGTAAGCAGAAGGAAAAAGTATGATCTTTTGGGAGAAAGCAATCAACCTCCTTTTTAACAGTCCCTTTGCACAATGTAAAGTCATGATGAACTGCACAATACAATTTGTGAGGAAAGACAGCTAAGACTTTGCTCTTTGTTCTCCAGACACAATCACAATGCAATTATGCAGACTCCCTGAAAATCTTTGAAAGAATTATGCTTCAGCGATACGAAGGCGTTGAGACACTTTTAGTAACAACAGAACCTATAAACACTCATGAAAATCTTTTCCGAGAGAGACCAATAAGCTCTTATGCTTAAGTTAGGAAACTACAGCCCTTCCCTTCAGACAAACATGTCAAATGACTACTACCAGCAAGAAAACCTCAAGAGTTGACAAAGTCCCATTAACATTTCTGAAAAATAAGAAAAAGTAGCAGTGTTGCAATTCATTCAATATTCCCTTATGGGTTCTCATTCGCTGTTTGGCCTCCAGTCCCAGCCTCACTTGCATTAAGTTTAGAACACCTGATTAAAGTCCTGTCATCACCAATCCTTCTGGGACCCAGCCACCGTTTGGGGACTTGGGTCCCCAGGGCAGGACAGTTCCTCAAGCCCAGAAGCCCACATGAACCAGCCAGAATCTACGGGCAGCTTTTCAGAGACAAGGAGGTTTTTGAGCAAACTGTTCTCTAGAACTCAAGTCCTGTGGGTTACAATCTACCTCTTCAAAATGTGTAAGAGTTGAAATTAAACAGTCAAGGCTTCTGTAACCACTGTCATTTGGCAAGGATAAGATACATTCGGAAACAGACAAAATAAGTAAACATACATCCGATTTCAGTTATTTCAACACACTCAAGCATTCTGCAAGCATGTATGCATCACTTTTGTCATTAGCATTCTTCTACCCGCCGTGACCACAGAGAGACTCTTCTATCGATAATTGTGGGAATTAGTGCTTTTGGCTTACCATTGTCCTCAGCACCGCCACTGTACTGTGCAGGTACACATATTCAAGAATAAATGAGTTCTGACAGTAACGACACCCAACCCAGACATGGTTAGTGACGTGCAAAATCTAGGCCACCGATTACCTATTCTAAGTCACAGTAGGTGTCTCTAGAAAGAAATAGAGCCACTGAGGCTAAATAAAAATGAATTTAAATTAAATTGGTAAGGTAGACCAAATAATATTTTTTAAAAATAAGGCAGAAATCTCCCATATTTTCTCAAATCGTTATAGATCTGTTTTCCCACTTACTAGGTGGCGTTATGCAGCTCTTTAGGCTAACCGCTCAAATGAGCTAGGTAGGAAGTGGGGCTTTCTGCAAGAGTCTCATAAGACTCCTTCCCCATCTGGGGTGAGTGTAAATGGATTCACATTTGAATAATTCACTTTGGAAAATTAAAATAATGCTTCTCAAAGGTGGAGAGCTCCATCCCAACTTCTTGGTTAGCCATGGCATATCCCAACTCATTTTATCTTGTAACTCTATAGTGAAATTTCATTTACAATTTTTATTCCCATTTTTTAATTTATAAAACATGTTAAAACAAACTCTTTTGCTCTGTAGAGGAGCTTTTTTAAATGACAATCCTTAATAATTTTTTCTTCCTTTCAAATGTCACCAGAAAGGAACTAGATTCTACAAAAAGTCAAAAAAGGCAAAGCTTTCCATTTTCCATCAGATTCATCTAGTTCAAATAAGCACATTCCTTTACAGAACATCCACCACAATGAATAATTATTCCCTTCTCATTTGACAAAACTAAAACGTCGGCTGGCTAATATATGGGATTCTTTTAGTGTAGGGACATAAATCTCCCACGTTTCTCTTACATTCAAGTGACAAATCTCTCTGCTTTTTCATTTCACTGTTTCTGGGAGCTCTGAATTCTATTTATAAGCAGGAATAAAACTGTTCTCCATTTCCCACCCAAAAGTTTCCCCTTGACAGATTTCCATTACAGCTTTTCTTCTGAAAAACGGGGTGCCTTTTATCTTTTCATATCCTTTCTCGTCTTCCCATTTATCAGTCTTTGCATAACATCCTGTATTTTCACTCAACCGTATTCCATTAGCCATTAAAAACATCTCCATAAAAGAGTCCACAGCACTGAGACAGCGTTCAAGGAAAAACTAATTGAGACAATAGAAAGTTACACATTGCCTCTGTTGGTTTTGATGTGCCTACATTTCTCAATAAACAAAATACAGTAGGAAATAAACAGGAAAACAGAACAGAGGCAGGAAGGAGCAGGGGAAAAGTTGTTTTAGGCCAAATCATAGGATTATAAAAAAATTTATTTTGGAAGGAACCTCCGGAGGCCATCTAGTCCAGCCCCCTGAATAAAGCAAGGCTAATGCCAAAGTTGGACCAGGTTGCTCAAGTCCTGTCAACTGGTGTTTCAAAAACCAGCCAGGATACCCAGCCTCCCCGGGCTGCCTGCACCAGGGCTCAGATATGCTCGTGCATGGCAGCACTCTTCAGTCCTCGAGGAGGCAAACAACAGGATGAAAAGACAGCATCTATAAAGTCTCCTGCCATCACTGCACTCCGCATATTACATTCGAGTGTTTTAATGATAATGGAAATTACAAGCAGCAAGTAAAATTTCTACAGGATTGTTTAATATTCAAGCAAAGCAGAAACATAGGAGGACTGCTAAGTACCAAAAGAAGTCATTTCCCATGACCTTCCAATTAAAATACTAATTAAAATACTAAAACGTTAGTAATATTCTGTGCTATTAATATAACGTAGCCATTACGCAGAGGCCCTCAAAAAATAAAAGCATCAACAAACCCTCCCCATCCTTTCCAGTCGGAAAACATTTTTATTCCTAAATCAAGGATGAGTAAAATGGGGCAGAGTGCTTACTGACCACTACGGATACAATCTTACCCAGGAGACACTAAAGGAATCGTAGGAGCTTCCATACATCTGTAACATTGACTACTCTAGTCCCTCCCATCCTGTAAAAAAGGATGAAGAGAAAAATAAAAATCACAGACACTCAGCATTGACCTAGCTGTGCTCATAGCCAGGCCTATGGATTCTGCAGTGGCTTTACTGGAGCAGCAAAACTCACAGGGAACATTTCCAAATGGTCCCTTAGAATTTCTGACTACCAGCATCAGTACCACTAAAATGGCCTGGAGATTTCCCTCCACTGTGACCTGCAAGTATCTGGAGTGACGAAATGGACTGTCATCTCATGGGATAATAGTTAGGTCCTCAATAATTTCCCCCGTGCTTCTTCACACAAAGAAAATTTATTCCTGTGACCTTTGTGTCCCAAAATTAAACAGAATAATTGGAGGAATTATTCTATAATTGAAACCCACAGCATGATTACTGGCAGCTCAACTCCAGAGATTTTTACCTTTAATCTACACCTCACAAAATCTGTAATGAACATTACAATTAAATATGCTAGGCAATAATAATAATAATAATAATAATAATAATAATAATAATAATATGCTGCTTAAGAAGTCCAGAAATGTCATGCAGTGCTGTCAGTGCCATAAACAGAATGCACAAGAGAATAATTTAATGAATTCATGACTAGCGTTCACATTTTTGAACTTCATTTCAAGGAACACTTTATGAAAAAAATATGACTACGACTGAGTTACCAATTCTTATTTGAACATCAGTAGGCAAAAAGGACAACTGAAACATGCAGAGCATATTTAATGTGACTGCAACTACTGCAACAGAAATTAATCAGACACACTTCTGAGTCAAAAAATGATGCTTGTGGAACATTTTTCGTGTGTTCTTTCTCTTGTGCACTGCAGACAAGGGAACAGGAGATTGCAGGTAAACACATCAGCCTTCTAGGGCTTCCCCCCCACCACCACCTCAAGCGTAGTTAACTTTTGTATTTTTTCCTACCTCAGCTTATCTCCCTCTACATGTACAGCTTTCTAAGAGGAACAGAGCAATAAAATACAATTTGAATAAACTTTTCACTAATTACTCACAAATTATGTACAAATAGGTACTGCTGTCACTGTGATTTGTAAACGTTTCAGGATGGACCTGAACTAGATGGAGTATGTCGGTTCTCCACCCTTGGGTCTCAAAAATAAAGGAATCTTTGTTTGATGGGTCTTTGACTGAGCAGGACCTCTGAGGCAACCTGGTCTGCATCTTTCCTTACAGTCAACCCCCCAAAGAAAACCACAAGGGCTTTGAATCTCTCATGCTGGGTTTCCCTGGAATATAAGCTGGAGACTTTTAAAACCGCGACAGCTCATCTCTGCTGGGTAAGGCAGAATAGACTTGCAAACCTGCCTCCCCCTTGCTCAGCCTGCCCTTTCCAAAAGGCTCCGTCCATTCACGCTCTCACCCTCTCGGAGGCTACTTGGGTCCCCGCAGACTCTCCAGAGACCCAACGGGACTGTGTAGAAAGTCACCCCAGCAGCTCCTGTGCAAAGTTTTCCCCTTGCCTTTTCCAGGAATGACTATTCTTCTGCCTGTTCGCTCTTTCCTCCCACTGGGTACCAACGTGCTTCAGGGAAGAAACCGTCTCCCCCTTCCACAGACGCCCCCCAGCCCAGCACACAGCCGGCCGGACAAGACAAATAGGCAGCTGCCGCCTTCCCTGCAGCCCCACCACAGCTTTCCCATAAAACAGGCGGGAGAGTAAACAAAGGAATTAAACAGCTATACAGCCCATGACACTTTAATAGAGACTTATTCCTTTACCAGTGAATAATTTAACGAAGACTAGGGGACTTTAGAGTAAAGATACTGTCACAGCATTAATCGGTAATTTTTAAAAGGCCCGTGCTGAGCACTATTAATCTGCAACCCGCCCCCCCACAGATACAGCCTTGAAAACAGCTCACAAAGCCCAAGCTAAGTAGGCAGCCACGCCAAGTCATCTGCATTTATTCTTTTGTCAAATTTGGCAGGATGCTTACATCTACAAAAGATTACCAGGCTTACAATACATGCTATGTTAGATATCTACTGGATATTTCCAAAGCGCACGTGCATACACACACACACACACACACACACACAGAGAAAGATTCGAAAATGGTAGCATTCAAGTGATGAAAAAATGCCACAGAGACAAACAACCCTCTGAAGGCAGACGGACAAATATAGGCTATTCTTATAGCTTCTAAGCCTAAATGTGGGCTGGCAATCTGCAAGGGTGTGTACCAGGCTTGAGTGGACGGCTGTGAGCTGCAGCCCTCTCCTGCCAGAGTCACCATTTCTCTGCTAGCTAAAAAAACAGCACGTGGGTATTGAAACGTGGGAACATCCATATCCTGAAATGCAAAATAGGCAATGACATCCCACACTAACTTGGTCCTATATGTGGGCCTTTTTTCCTACCCTTTTTCATGCCCTAGCTAAAAAAATAAACATGAACCACCACATTTCAAAACACATCAAATATGCCTACTCCCACCTTACTCTTTAGCTAGATTCTCTCCTATATATTTTTTTTTCCTTCAAAGAGACTTACCTTTTTTTTTAATCTCTACTTAGCATGGCACATCTTGTCCAGCTGCTTGGTAAGCTCACAGGGCAGCTCTTCACAGATTCCAGCTACCCTTGTAAAAAGGAAGGGAGGTGGACTATAGGCTTTAGTTCTTCACAAAAAGCCACAAGAATCTCAATAGTCTGATCCTGCCCAATATCTCCAAACTCCCTGCCTAAAATTTAAATTTTACAGGAAATAAGGACATGGAGAGTAGCCAGCTAATGTGTACTGTTACAGTTAAAATCTGGATTCAATTTCCAGATCTGATACAAGTTTCCTATCTTCAAGTCTGTACACTTGAGATATTCCCCTGCACCCTGCAGAGATGCCAGATCAGCTTTCTGAAGGGATAAGCTACTGTAGAGAGAGGGGAAATATAAGCATCTCCATATTAAAAAAAAATCCAAATCAAGGGTTCCCATAAATAAATAATGTTTCTCTGCTCTATTCATACAATTCTGAAGCTGTAGGAGAGGTCTGCAAGAAAAAGACTAGAATAGAACAAAATAAAGAAAAAAGAGACAAAAGGAGAAAAAAGACAAAAAAGAGAAAAGAAAAGAAAAAAAAAGAAAGAAAAGAAAAAAGAAAAAAGAAAAGAAAAAAGAAAAGAAAAAAGAAAAGAGAAAAGAAAAGAGAAAAGAAAAGAGAAAAGAAAAGAGAAAAGAAAAGAGAAAAGAAAAGAGAAAAGAAAAGAGAGAAAAGAAAAGAGAGAAAAGAAAAGAGAGAAAAGAAAAGAGAGAAAAGAAAAGAGAGAAAAGAAAAGAGAGAAAAGAAAAGAGAGAAAAGAAAAGAGAGAAAAGAAAAAAGAGAAAAGAAAAAAGAGAAAAGAAAAAAGAGAAAAGAAAAAAGAGAAAAGAAAAAAGAGAAAAGAAAAAAGAGAAAAGAAAAAAGAGAAAAGAAAAAAGAGAAAAGAAAAAAGAGAAAAGAAAAAAGAAAAAAAAGAAAAAAGAGAAAAAAAGAAAAAAGAGAAAAGAAAAAAGAGAAAAGAAAAAAGAGAAAAGAAAAAAGAAAAGAAAACTCATATATCTGAAGTAACCAGAAGACACTTAAGGGCCTGATTTTCAGACCACAAACTTCCATCCTCATACATAAAATTGAAAATGGCCCACTCTGTACAGGAACAACTCTTAAAGAAGTCTAATGTGCAGCCGTATGTTCTACATTTGAAGATGCAGAATCAATTTGTTTAAAGATCATCTCTGAGACCAAATTTTAACTGCAGCACATATGCAAGTTAAAAAGTTCAAAGTCCCTTTAAAGTGCACCTGCTAATCAAAACTAAAAGAGACCCAGACAAAAACATGAACCCAGATCTCTACAAAGCACAATATATTTCTTCTTGTTAATAATAACAACAACAACAACAACAATAATAGTTCCTTAGATACGAATGACAGCCAGGCTCTTTCTGTTTGATTGCTCTGTTTTCTCCTTTGAGAAAATGAATAATATTACCTTTTGTTTTTCTTTCTTTCTCCTTCTTTCTCTGTTCTTGAGAGAAGATCCGTACCGTTGTCTGCAACTACAACTGATATGGCTAACAATACCTCATGGTAGAGTGCTGCACTTAAACAGTGCTAAATATTCACTGCTTTTCTGATCTTTTGAAATCTAAATTCATTTTTAAGAAAATTGCTTCCATCATCTGTAGAGGATAAAAGTAATCCTACCCCAAAATAATTTTTAAATCTTAAAATAGGAAACCAAATTCAAAGAGAAATGGAATAAGAAAATGTGAAATCACCAAGTCAAGGTTTAAATTATAACAGGAAGAAATACCTCTCTAAACAGTCCAGTGCATGCACTTAGATTTTTTTCTTCAGTCTAAGTAACTTTGCTATGTTTCACGTTTTTCTTCCTCAACATGAGAGCTATGAATCTTACCAATGATTTTGGCACTATTTTCACTCTCAGTTCATTTAAAGTCAGATTTGCACCTGGTTTCTGATTGCTAGCACCCATTTACAAGTTTAAATCAATGAAACCTATTAGCGTGTTCACTGTGATGCACTTAATTTTTTATGGTAATGTATTATTAATGTAATCATCTCAACGAGCTTTATACTGCATCAAAAGGAAAACTTGGAAGGAATCATGCTACAGAAATTTAATAAGCTGAGAAGTTGTTTTACTCTATAATACTTTAATACTGAAATGTAAATCGTTTGGTGACTATTCACCATAACCTATATAATTGACTGGATGTAGGAGAAAAATGTGAGTACAGTTAACAGAAAATTAGCAGAGAAAGCAACAGTCTCATCCTGATGCAAACTGTGTAAATAGATTATTCTGGGTGAATAGATCATCGGATTATATTGTTATAGGATTTCTATGCTGAAACAAAAGTATTCCTCCTCCAAAGCCAAGCAGGTACAGGGCATATATTAGATATTGTTCTATGTTACCTGTATTTGACAAAGGGTAATTACTTTTACAGAAGAAGATAAGGTAGGTTGCTGATGAAATACCCTTAATGGATTCATTACCTAAGCAAAAGCAAGGAAATAATTTAATTCAAAAGCGGATTTTCTAAAAGGCAGGGAACCGAGTACTGAGTGACATTCAAACCACAGTGATGGCATCCTGCAAATCTATTAGCGTCTGAAAGCTTGCTGAATGCTTTCTGGCCTAAGATTTTCTGACTTGAGAAGTAAGTTCACTGCAGTAATTTGTTTGTCAGACTTTAAGACAATCTCCTATTTCTTTGGGGCCTGTTAAAATACGGTTCTGTCAAAATCAACCTACAGAAACTGGATTTCATTACATTTCCTTCTTGCTCGCTTACGGTTGCACCTTCCAACCATTATGGACCCTCAGCTCTTCCCATCTTCCTGAAGGGATGGCTGTCCAACTACATTCCTTACATAGCCTACGTTCAACTAACAATCATCACCTTAAAGTAATCTCATTTTAAATAAAGGTCAAAATTCGCTATTTGGTAGGGTAAGCAAGGCTGCAGAAAATGAAACTAAAGCATGTGATAAAGTAACGTTTTAAACTCCAAAACATTCTGGATTTTCACCATTAAAATTAATTAGTTTTTGAATTTTGTATGCTGTTGCTGGTTAAACTTCTTGTTAATTGGCTTCAGTTCAAGATGCCAGGCCTCTTTGGAAATGGCAGTTTATGAAATACAGCTGTTCATCATATCATCAGGGCAAGAAGAAAGGCACACCATCCGATCCCTGGGCACGGAAAGCAAGTGCTAGGTCATGCTTCACGGCATCAATTTAGCACAGCAGAGGATGTGCCAGGTCTTCTCACATGCCGCATCACATCCCTAGACAGGTATACTACGGGAGATTTTACCCTTACTCCAAGGCAGTACCTGAGCACACAATACCAGCAGTTTTAATCCATGCTTAGAGGTCAGTGCGTGCTCAAGTCAGCTCAAGCCTGTATGTAACAGCTTCTGCAACAGGACCAAAACGTGATTGCTAAGGATCCCAAGCAGCAGCCTCGATGGCTCACACCCCACAGACAAGCTCACATCCTACAGACCAGCTCATCCTTCTTTCACTCCCAAGCAAGGCTGAAGAGCTGCAGTTTGACATGTCGGGGCTAATACAAAGAATACTTTGTGAGGACCCTTACACTTCTTCAAAGGCACTGGGAAACAAGCATGATCAACCTCAGACAACATAACACTTACAGAGAAATCGATGTTCAAAATTATCTTAGCTGAGCATAAAAAAATTGTAGCTACACCCAAAACTGTGGAAAGCCAGGCTCACAGAAGCTCTGATTACAGATAAAATTTGCTCTGTGAAGAAGAGAAAGCACACTGTGATCAATACAAGTACACACTGCTGTCTGGTACCTCTAAGTGGAGGCCGAGGCAGGGAAGCCAGTGTCCCGCGCAACCTCTAACTCGCGTTAGCCAGCAACGCCGTGCAACATGTCGGCCTCTATTTCTTGAAAACCAGACGAACCAATTACATACATTTTCATATTTCCTGAAAGCCAGACCAACCAATGCGTTACCCATTGTTGGCAACTCTCCATGTTTTCCACATCAGCCCCAGGCTTTGAGGTGGGGCTTAGCCAGTCTCATAGACAACACGAAAAACTCCACATACGGAGGAGAAAGCTCTAACATCATCTTGTCACCTAAAAACACTGGTTTGCCAATATGTTTTATCACCAGATTTGCCACCTACAATCCCTGAGAAAGAGTTCATCAAAATTCAAAAGAAAAACAAAACAGTCTGCATTATTTCAGAGGAAAAATCCAATAGCAGGTATTTATAGAATAAAGATGAGTACAAATAAAGCTATTCAACATAAACTACCAATTTCAAGCAATCTTGACCTTAGAGACTTCTGAAACCCAAGTTTCATCTGAATCACTGTATTAGCATCTGCTGTAAACTCCTGTCAATTTGTCAATACCCCCTTGAGCCTTTTTATATCTTTGAGCTACTCAACATCCTAGGGCAATTAACTACACAGGTATGGGGTGAATGAAAGTTCACAATAAAATCACAGATTTTGGTTCGACCGCATTGATTTCTGAGTCTCATGTGTTTTTTCAAATCCTTGTGACTAATAATGCTGAATGAGCAGGCATACATGTAGACTACGCAAACATGCTGACTAAAACACATTCATATAAAAAAGGCAAAAAAAACAAGACATTACTTCCCCGTGCACATTCACTGAAAGCACAAGTGCAATAAATCATTAAGAGGACATGTGCACGTCCTCACAAACGTGAAGTCACAAACATGAGAAAAAGAAAAGGAATCTATGCATGTGGAATATCCAAAAGTCTGGCTCTTTCACAAGAGCTTGCTTGGCTAGAAACAACTGAAAGCTAATCATGGATCCAATACTGTCTCAGGAGCAAACAACAGGATTTTATTCATTCTCTTTTGTAGTATCTATCTAATCTCATTCCTTCTTCTGACCCTTTTTCCTTTGTTCTGATTTATTCAGGAACACATCGACAGAGGTAGTGCTGGAGGCCAGAAAGGTTAGACACTATTTCAAAGTAGGAGGGTGAAAAGAGGAGCCTGATATTATCCCCTTCAACCCTCCAATCCTCAGTATACATCTGATTTACTGTTTCAATCAGAATGCGCACAGGAATATTAGTAGCCATGTGTGCCGCTCGATGCGATTTTGCATGCACGCACGAAGCATCTGCTGCAAGGAGGATGAAGAGGATGGTGCCTGAGGGTTCATAATCAGAATAGAGAATTGAATTTTTTTCCTCTTGTAAATGCATGTGGAAGCATATTTGAAAGTTGTAACTGTGCAGAGAAGAAAGGAAGAAGAAAAGTGTTTATGGGGAGGGGAAAGGGAATATCGGATCTAGGCAGAAGAGGTGAACATCTTGACGAGGAGACACAATGCAGGAAGAGGGAGGAAAAACAAAAACATTACCAGGTATGAGAAGACAAGGAAAAGGGGGTTAAGAAGGGGCGGAAGGGAAGAGAATGATTAAAATCACTAGAGACTGCAAAAGAGAACATAATGCAGGAAATTAAAAAAATATATAGTAGCAATGAGGAAGAAATGAAGGAAAAGGGGAATGAATGTGAGAATAACAGACACAGAAAGACCGAAGAAAGGATGAGGTGAGAATACCAGAAAAAGTATAAGGTGAAAGGAATGGAAACACAAATAAAAAAACTATTGCATTTTGTGCAAAACAAATACAAAGCATCCATTTTCTGGTTCAGGACGAATCTATTAACTGGCCATACGGGCAACTACTGAAAATTTCAAATAGGGAAAACTCCTCCCTCCCTGCATCACTGTTCCTCTGACTGCTTTCTGCTCCCATCAGCTGCTCACCAGTCAGTGAACCAGTCAAAAGGTATTTCCCAAGCAACTTGTTACTGCCTGCATATTCCGAGTACAACACACATTTTCTACTTCTGTTATTTCTTTAGATTTATAAGAGACACCAGCCATTCAGGAGGGGCCTCTATTATAATCTACAATCCTTTGCACCAGTCAATTTTACAATCTTATCACTATCATTCTAATACACAGAAAATTGCTCAATGCTCACTAAACAATTCTTCTAATGGTCTACAGACCAAATACAACATTGGAGGAATAATAAACATTTCCACGCCCTTCCAGGTGGTTTTAGAGAGGCTTTCACAAAAAATACCTTAGTATCTGCCTACTCGTGTTTACCATAACAAAGAATATTCTCACCTTTGCTAATTCTATCAGAAATAGGCTACATATTGTCCCTCTTAACCAAATCCCAAACCACTTATAGATTTTAAACTGTAAAAACCCCAAGGATCTTCTTCAAATGTGCAGGTTGCCAGCACAGCTCCCCAAGCATCAGTGCAGCCACTTTCAGCAGACTTAGCCTGAGACCACTGAGAAATTGCTGCTCTTCCCTAACACATTGGAGCAGCACGAGGCCGAGGTGGCAGACACGCAGAGGAGCAGAGTAAGGTCAACCCGCTAAATAGACAACAGCATTTAACTTACCACGGCCAGATCAAAGACACACACACAGGCCTTGTTACAGTGGCTACCCAAAAGACTGCCCATGCAAGTACTGAAGTAGTGAAGGAAAATAAGGATGCTGACAGCAGTTCTGGTGCAGGCTTCTTTAACCTACATCAAGGTTGCCTAAATTTGACACCCATTCAGAAGACTGACCTACCCCTCATTGGAAATTGCTAACATTACATTGCACGTCCACATTTGCACAGCTCCATATTGCATCTCCACGTTTGCACAGCTCCATCAGTTTTACGACTGCTGTACGCATGGAGCCCTGATTTGTGGATATCTGAAGTTTTTCCTCACTGCACTGACATTTAGAAATTTGAATTCATATTTTATCATTGCTTTAAGCCATCTAAATACCTCTCTTTTTTTCTACACGTGTTGACGAAGTGCTAGGTTTATAGGGCTCTTCTCGTTTTAAATCTCTTGCGTGTTCACTTATACCTGCTTCTGATGTTCAGCTGTTTGGTCCTTTGTGTGTTTTACCTCATTAACACCAAATGTAGTGAATAATTAGCCACGGTAGGAGCCTTGACTCTCACATATGCATTCTTAATTTGACATTTAAATTAACATCAGATTATGGTGGCTTCACTCAAAAGTGACACACAAAAGCAGTGGCAACCTACACAAGAATACACCCGCTGAAAATCTGTCTGCTAGATACTCTACACAAAAGTGCTAAGTTATTTATGGAATTAATTCTATTGCACTGTTCAAAGAGAAACAGATTGAGGCTGTGCCCAAAAATAAATCAAGAGGAGGGGAAACCTGTCACAAGGCAGCAAACAACTGTTATTCAAATATTTTTTTAAATGTGCACAGCAATGGGTGATCCACTTTGCATGACGAGCAGTTCTGAAGAAGATATCCCAAGCTGACTCTGAAAGCATTAAGGCGATTATGTCACTCGAATGAAGAATCCTTTAGCAAATTCACTTGTGTACTGGCAAAGAACCACTTCCTACCTTACCAACACGGATGAAACGCTTATTACCTTTTTCAGACTATTGCAATCTAGTTACCATGGTCAAATCAAGCCAACAGTGTTTCTCAGATACCTATTTCCAGTAATAACTCAAAGGAGTCATGGAAATTTTAGATCTTATTTCACATTGATAACTTCAGTATTGCTTTTTCTGATTTCTGTTGAGAAGCCACAGATCCAGATAAAAAGGTAAGTTTGAAGGTGGCAGCACAGCTTATGTTGAATTACTATTTCTTTATAGAATTTTATTTGCACAGGAGAAGTGGGCAAATCAGAATATGCACATTCTGGATTAGTAGCATGAAAGAGTGATTTCAACAGTTCATGAAACCTATTGATCCGTTAATCTATAATCTTGATGCTCGATGCACTGGACACTGCATGAAAACTGTCCAACTTTTTAGTCTACGGAAAAATGAGCCTGGGAAGGTGCGAAGAGCACTGGCTCAGCCTGCAAGTTCAAGTTGCCTGTTTTCTTCCTGTGACTGTTTCAAAACTTTGAATTGACAGGACAGTAAATCCAACTGTAATGCTTAGACTCAAACTTCAGGCACTGCGTGACACAAATCACCCAATCTAAGCTCAAACGATTCTGATAGTTTAACTTGTACAGCTGCTTTACGCTAGATAAGGTTTCACTTCTTCTGTGATACTTTATCAGGTACTGTATTTGGCATAAAAACATGAGACCAGAATAAACCTCAATCATTTTTTCTGACTAATGCAGCAGGAATGTGACTGCACAAACACTGCTGCTGCTCGGAGTTTGTGATATAAGCGGGCAAGCACAATACCTAGTCTTGCAAACTCCCGCTTTTCTTCCTATCACCACAGCATCCCTTTCTCCCTGCTGTTTCTTAGATCCTCTTTGCAGGGCTCAGTGTACAGCCAGTAATTTACAGACTGCTGGGTTGATTGGTAACTGGGGAAGGTTTGAAAACGCAAGGAGCCTGAAAAAGCAAAGCCTGTCTGTCTGGCCCCTGCATGTCAACAGTTCTGGGAGGGCTACACATCAGACTTGTTAGTTTTCAAAAACTTTGAAATACTATCTGGAGAATGAGAAAATCATACGCTGCAAGCTGAGACACAGAATAGGCTGCACAGAGTCAGAGAAACCCCAAGAGTAATACTGAGCCCCGTATAAGGGAGACGTGAGGTACACAAAGGCAGTAGGAAGACCAGGGATCCCTCAGACGCTCAGAAAGTCAAAGAAAGGAAAGAAGTGATTTAAGGCCTAGCAAAGAGCCTGTGAACCCCAAACACTAGATAAATGCAGACAAGTACAGTAGGATTTCAGAGCTTGCGGAGAGGTTTTTAAAAGGCTAGAAGCACATGCAGTAGAATGAGAGGGAGTCTCGTGACCTCTTGGTGAGGCTGTTTTCAGCGCTTGGTTCAGAGCAAAAACCAGCTCACCTGATTTCTGGTTTCTCTGCGAACAAGGGGCACCTTCCCAGAACAGCGGCAAACCCCCTTGAAATGCCGAAGTCAGAACGAAATGCAAAACAGTCTCTACAATATAAAATAAGTAAAAAACTGCAGAGACTTCTCATCCTGGCAATTTTATCGTGGCGGTTAATAAAACACGCCCTCACTAAAAGGGAGCCATAGCCTGCCCTAATCAAATGGTTCTTAAAGCAGAACATAAGGTCCACACAGAGAACATGCATTCCCATTGTACCTAACCATTAAGAATTTCCCTCTTGGCCTCAATCCCTGTATAGTCGTATAAAAACAATAGTGAACTGCTCCACTCTTAGTCTTGTGTTTACTCAGCTCGAGCACTCCAGCAGAAATTCTGCTTTGGGGACTGAAGAGCCCAGGAGCACAACACGCCCCAGGGTCCTTCCCCAGCTCAAGTGCAAAGACCTTTTCCACCTGTGCAGCCCTGTTATCAAGACATGTCGCAGCTCCTAATGGATTTTTGAAATACTGATTTTGAAATGGTAATTAATATTATTGATGCTATGTAGAAGCTAAGGTTGAAAACAGGAGGGGGAGCTCTCACTGCACCAAGGAGGAGGAAAAACTGTTTGAAAGTGGTCCTTTTGTGTCTCAGGAGGACTCAGGCAACATCTGCTCTGCTTCCTAATGCCATACCTCAGCAAGCATGGTTGTGGTGGGAAGGGGGCATCCCTCATCCAGCTATCTTCTTACCTTTAAGGCATTTCCCATGTGCTGCAGCCACAGTTTTTAAGCTAATCTTTTAACATTATTGCGTCTCCTAGGAACAAGGGAATGATGACGTTCTGCTACATGAAAATCTGCTCCTCTCCCCCTGACCTGTGCTGAAGAAGGGTGAGAAGGGCAACTCACTTTCTCCTCTGAGTGCTGGGATAGAGGACCTGTGTGCATTTCGCTCTCTGTTAGGGTTGCATGTTCTCATTTTCCATTATTTGTCTTTAGTGACTCTTGTTTTCATCATCCCACTTTTAAGAGAAAGTGAATTAAATGGAAAAAAAAAAAAGTCATCTCTGGCACCCTACAAAGATCTTATATTAAAAAAAAAAAAGTAACTAACTCAGCCACCCTGCATGTATATATTAATACATCAGGGCTTAGTGGTACTAAGTATACAGGGCTACTAGAGTACAAGCAGGTAAGAATCATAGTTGCTTTGGTAACCACCACTTTGAATTTCCTGACTTTTTTTCCCTTGCATTTAAATTCTCAGATATAATTCTACATTAACTCAGGTGTCTGCATCTATATTCACAGTATTTAAATAAAATATATATTCCCCAATGTTACGGCCTGACATTTCAAACATTCTCATTTTAAGCATATTCCCAGATACATTTCAAACTACTTTCATTCAGGGCTGGTGCTAAGCTGAGGCAAGAAATGAATGCAAAGACAGCTAGTGCTCTGATGATTCGACTGCAAAATAAAAAACAGTTTCAACTTCAGAACTGCTTTAGCACTCTCTTGCCATTTCCTTCATACACCAAAACCAAGCAGTGCGCAGAGAGCACCCAGGGTGCTGGAGCCTGCGACCGCTCAATGCCAGTGTGAAGGCCCGTGTTTATCACACGCACACCCAGCTCTGCTGCTGGTCTTACAAATCCTGATTAGGCTTGCCAAAAATACACGCACGGCTAATGAAAGCGGTAGCTACTACCTATAAAGGGATGCAGGTGCTTTCCTGTTTCATAGAAGATTCATATGTTCAGTTTTAATTTTCATCTACTCGACTGGCTTATGGGGAAAAAAAAAATCTATGTCGCACGAAAATAATCAAGGATCCTTTTAATCAAGATTTCCTTTATCTGTGGAACATCAGTATCTCAGTGCCGAAAAAATATTTAAATGTCCAGATACCAATAAAAAAAGCTACCACAAAGAATGAAGATAGCAAGTCCAAGGGAAAGGCTTGTAACGGAGTCAGCATGGAAATACTATTTATAGCTGATCTGGACTAAGGAGAATGACAGCAAATTAACTGTTTACAGAATTTCTGCCTCAGACAGATTTCATAGGAATGGAGAAAAACAGGCAGTGATTCTAGAATACAGTATGTCTTTTGTATTACACAGGGAACCTGATCTTCTCTTAAAGAAAATCTTAACGGCCAGGAATTAATCTTGTTAGGAAAAAAAAAAAAAAAGCAAGTCACACTTTTCTCAATTACACAAGACCCTTTATTCCCCTAGTCGAAAATCATTCAGATGGAGTTTGCATATAGCCTAGATACTGCCAAAGTTGCATTTAACTCTATGAGGTCTTTTACAGGACTGAAATGGTGAGGAGTGAAATTAAGCTTATCCAGAAAACTGCGAGGACTGTGTATTCCTGACACGATGATGAGAAGAGGGAGAAAGCAGGGGGCAAGCCTGAACCAGCAGGTTGCCGAGAGGAGCGCTTCGGTACGCTGGTCGGCTGTGCAGCTGGAAACGCAGGAAGACGCAAGACCCCTCCAGGTTCACCTCCCAGCTGAACCAGCATTGTACAAATGAGCCACGAAGTAATGAAGCTCCACATCTTCTACTGTCATTCTAAAGGTTACACTAACCTTTAGAAAACGGGTGCAGCTAGCTAGTTTGCATTTGCAAAAGACACAACTTGAGTTTGTGAGCAAAATAAAGGAAAACTGGTACCTTGCATTCTTTGCAATACACAGACATTAATTCCACCCTCGCCCCCGCCCGCCCTGCCAACGTCTGCATCGTGTATCACAGAGAGTTGGTCTGAATGGAACATTCAACATTATCTGCAGGTTCAAATCCTCCCAGAATGACAGAAACCAAAATGAATTACTTTAAAGCTTAACTACATTTGAAGGGCTGAGTGAGATGAGCTGGTTTCCGCTCCCTTCTCAGCAGAGCCTTGTGACAGCTAGCATTCATTTGCAGCCTTGGGAAGGGACTAAATGAATACACCTCGCCCATGCCGGCACCCTGTTCCAGGGCAGAGCTACTAGGAGCCTCAAGAGAGGAGGCTCTCGGCCTGTCACAGCTTATACAGGATCTATCTCCCGGATAAAAAGACGACACCTGAAAGTGACCCCGAATCACTCAGAGTGTTCAAGTCTGCTTATAAAACTGCAAGGCTGATGCTAGATCTGGAACAGTGCAACTACTGAGCAGACCTGGAACCCAGACCCTACTGTTTCACAAGGCATATGTTTTTAATCCTTCCCTGTTTTACAAATCTTTTCTTTAACCAAATATGTTTGGTTTTTTTTAGAAACCTCCTGACAAGTGGAACTAAAAGTTAATGGTTCAAGTCTTGCTTTTACTGCCTTGCTAATACAATAGCACATATCAAAACAGATTAAGAAGACTAATGCAAAATTATGCAAAATTCAGTAATACAGAATTACAGTGAGAAAACCAAGTACTTTATCAAACTGTCTATAAAGGACTTGGAAGTATCTGGGGCATTTGCTAGATAATAAAGAGTGAACGTTTTTCTGTACAACAATCTATCATCCTATAATTTTCAGAATCACAGAAATCATATATCTACAGAAAAAAAGGTTTCCATAGAAATTTTTATCCATTGAAAAATGCCACTAGGATGGTCAAGACTGTTCACAAATTCAAATTATGCTTGGGTAATCATTTTGGATGAACAGAGAATTCAACATTTAAAAGGATGCTGAAATGATCCATTTGAAACATTTCCCTTTTTCAGGCTGGTTTCAAAACAGGACAAAGCATCCATCGACAAAACTGGAAAAGGAGGGACAGGCCCACCTTATTCAGAGCCTGCAATATAGGATACCCAGGTTCAGATCCAGTGTTTGAACAGCTCTGCCTGAAGCATTCGGGCAACTCTGCACCTCCTCTCTTCCAGACTAAAAGTCAAAATGCCCACAGATTAGGGGCAAACTATAGAAATTGTGTGGCGCCAAAAGGTAAATGCCCAACAAGTAGAGGCCAAGTGGCATGATTTCTGACTTTCTCAGAGATTTCAACAGGGACAGCAGCCCTGCCGCTGGGAGAGCTCTGGCAGCTGGAAAGGTCCGAGGAAGCAGCACCCAGGTCCCCCCAGTCCACCTGGCCAGAGCATCTCTGCCTGCGTCCTGCAGCTCCGTTTTGCAGACACTGCTGTTCCCATCACCTCTGGCTCCAGCAAAACTCCACCCATTTCCCCCTAGCACAACCCCTTTCTTTGGTTATCAGCTACCAGAGGCTTCTGTTGAACTTTATGCTGGCATAATCTCTGCGTAAATCTCCATCCATCTGACTGGTTTTACATTTTGCGTGCCGGTACGTTTTGCGTGACACCCTGCACTACAGCATTTGATTTACCCAGTCAGGTTATGCTTTACAGACCAAATGAGGTGTCCGTAAGACAGTAACACATTGACATTCTTGGGGATTTGTATCAGAACTACCCCTCAGAGGTTTGGATATATCAACCTTGATACATAGCAACAATTCCTATATCTGCATTACAAAGGATAGCTAGAGGTAGCTCAAGAGCAGGAATGAATCTGGTCCAGCACATCTTCCTTGCATGGCCCAAACAAAGCCCAGTTCCTCCTGACTTCCTCTGCTGATGTGCTATTTAGCAGCACAGCTGCTGCTTAAATTAGCAAGTTAAGTAAATCAGTCAGCGCTAACCTGATTATTCAATTGCAGTACAGAGTTCCAGAATGCAAAGTCACATATGGGTAGCTATCTTCATTACTTTGAACTTGTCATCTTAATAAACAACCAACCTATTTTCTGGATGTAAAAATATAAACAATGCTTCTCTATCACCAAACTGTTTCTTCATATTAGTAAAAATGTTTTAGATAAAAGCTGTCATTTTTCTGGAAACTGAGTATGTCACCACTTAATTCTAGAGGACAAAAGTATCACTTTCATTCAGTTTCGGTACAACAGAGCTACTGATCCAAGTTCATCAATTCCTTGTCAAGTTACAGAAGCTTCAGAAATCCACCTCTAAATCTCCAGTGATTTCTTCCTCCCCACCTCTGAAGCCCTGCTCACTGTGGCAAAGTGCTGAATTCAATTAAGCGGGTACTTTTCCTGGCTCCCGCACTGAAGCTCCCCACAGGATGGGCTGAGCAGACACAGGAGAATCTCACGTGCCGCTGCCCATGCGCCACCTCAGCCACTGACCAGCTGCAGCTATTACCAGTCACCAGCAAAAAAAAGGAGATGTGCAATTATTAGCACAACCTCCAGAAGTTTCACACTGGCAGCTCCTGTAGAACCTCAGAAGGCAAATGAAGATTTAAAATATCTCTTTGGTTATTTAAAGAGAAAACAAAAGAGTATTTTGTGCTACAAATCACATCCCTACAATTCCATAAAATATATTCTAGTTATTTGGAAGTGAATGGGAATAACAGAGAACAGGCTTTGTCCCTAATTACTCCCCGGCACTTACCCCTGCCATCGAAATAATTATTCTAGCAATCAGCCACTGGGCAAAGTGAAGTTAATCTCTGTACATCAAAGCAAGTAACTTCTTGCTTAGGTTTATTACTTACATCTAGACATTAGTTTTGTATTGGAATCAGGCTTAGTCATACAAAAACTACATTAAATGACCACTCTAGCTAAGGAATTACACAGTTGTATAAATTACATTATTAGACGCATATAACACTTGTGACGAGTCAAACTGATCCTGTTAACTGCACACAAATTATTTTACGAAATCCTACTTTCTGCAGCCCAGTAAACGGAAGTAATGCCAAGGGACAACTTCCTTTCTCCATGTTACGAGGCTCCATACCCAGCACGAGATTGTCACAAGAAGGAATCAATACGAACTTTTTATGAATTTGAACACAGATGACCTTTAAGAGATACAGAATAGAAATATCAAATTTAAGATTTGCCCTTTTTCTGTAATCCAAATACCAGTAAGAAACAGATGAAATATTTCACAGTACTCCATTTCAAAGGAGCCACTGCACGTTTCAAGCCAGGGAAAAGAGGCAATTGCTCGCCAACAGACGAAAAATAAAATTTGGGACTCCCTCCACATCCCTTTCCACCCTCAGTGCTCAGAAACTTTCACACTGAAAGGAAATCTAACTTCTATTTGGTGCACGGGCCACAGCGGAAAGGCGTTTATTTACTCTCCGGCACTGGCTAGCACGGGTCTCGGAGCACCGCCAGCACCCCTGAGAGCCAGGAGCGTTGTGCTTACGCCCCGCGCTTCCCCACGCCCCGCGGACGCCTCCTGGCCACCTGGTACCACAGAGCTGCGTGCCCTGGGACCGCCCGGGGCCTCGGGTGCTGCTGGACGGAGGCACCCCACGGTCCGCAGTGGCCTCCCACGAGAGCATGCAGCCTCCCGATTCCTCCCACTTCTACACCGGCCCCACGGCTCCAGGGGCACCTTCCTCCCGGAAACGCGAAAGGCTCTGAGGTAGCTAGAACCCTCGTAGAGTAGATTTTGGGTCCGAATTATATATAATGCAAAACTCTCTGGCTCTTTAATACATCTCTGTGCTAAGGCAGCAAACACACAGTCACAGGCAATCGTGTTAACCTCTACCCCATGCCTTCTCCGTGTGGACTGAAGAGGCCAACGACTAGTTACGGCAGTGTAGTGCAATTGTAACTCACTCAGTCCAGTGACCTGCGTGTATAAATTCCCCCATCATATACATGGCCAGAACCATGTCCGAATGGTCCTTTGGGCATAGTGAAAAGGCAGAATGGCTTATTTCTCCAAGATTTCGAATAAAAATAAATTGTAAATTGAGTTGGCCTTCATTTTAATGAACAAACAGGATGGTAAGCATATTAGCAAAATAGGTCAGCACCAGCAGGAAATTAAAAAAAAACAGAAAAAAAAAGCTTGGAAAGCCTAAATTAAAAATAAATGAAAAACACAAGTATATATTTTAATTTATAGTACTTTCTTACTTGTGGTGAAAATAGTAGTAGACATTAGGAACTTCTTATCTGATTTTAACACTAATTAACATTGTTAAGATATGCCAGCCCTTCTCCCCCACCCTCCCACCCCCCAAAAACCCCAACAAAGCAAACAACAACTACAAAGGCCAATTTATTGGTGACTTTAATAACTAGTTAAGAACGTACTCATAAGCATGGTCCAACGTCCACTAAAGGCCCAAGAATTGGTCCCACCTCAGTAAGTCTCTCCTCATTCTTGGAGATGCTTGTTGTAGTACCATCTCATTTATATCCAGATTGGATCTCCTTAATTTATAAGCAATCTATTGCCGGAAAGCAGACCTAGCAGTCAGAATACCCAACCTGGTGGGTTCTGAAGGACAAGCCAGCTTACTTTCTGTCAATTATAAACTCTGCATCAAGGAAAAAAATATCTGCAGTTATACCAATGCAGTGTTGGTGTCTTCTGCATTTTACATCAGTTATACTGTGCCATTTGACTGACCAAGCTTGGACAGAATTTGGCCTTACGACTGGGAATTAATTATCAATTTCAGTGATTAAGTATAAAGCAAAATAGAATCCATCCTTTGCTACATCAAGTTTACTAACCAAAAGGGATGAACACCAGTGAAAGATGACTTTTTGTCATTACAATTAGCAAATGAGACTCAGACTAAAAGTACACAGATCAGACCTTCTGGGTATAAAGGCGCAATTTTATAATCGCGTTTCAGTTCAGAACCTCACTCTGAATGAAGCTAATGTTTCACAAAGCACATTTATCTTCTCAGTTCAATGTACCTTTCCAATTTTTTCTAAGACTCTCCTGACATATTAAATAAAAGAGATGAATAGATTTGCAAAAACTATGAGAATTTAAAAAGTAATGACATATAAAATACATTTTAGTTGGCCCACTAGAGAGTATATACTACTAAACTTCACTTCGATAATATACATAATGTTTAATAGCAATTTAACAATAAAATAGCGTACATACGTTTTATTACTATATATTGCCAACTATCTTTTGGCTTTTTTATTTTTAAACTAAGTATATTGTCCTCAGGATCTGAATGTCTTGCATGACTGCACCACCTTATATTTAAGTGCTTTATTAGACATAAAAATATTCTCCAAACGATCACATTAATCTTCTGAACACGTCTTCCTCCAGCCAATAAGCTGTTTACTTGAACCCCACTTGGCTCAAATGATCTTCACCAAACCCTGCTACAAAACACTGTGCCAAGTGCGTACTTTCATGAATAACACCACCACTGATAAAAATACAACCTTGCAGGGAAACATTCAGCCAGAGGATGAAGAGAGCCAACTTCTATACGCCATAAAATTAACTGAATATTTATCCAGCTCACAAGGGCTTTGAAGAGTCATCCATCTAGCAATACAAAGTTATTTGAGCCTCTAAAATGAAGGGCTAGGCAGATATGGAGAAGCAAAATACTGTTATTTTTATAGAAGCATTCGCGGGTGTGTGCATATATACACACAGGTGATGCTGCTCACATCCCTTGCAATTAACAGTACAATCTGTTATAAGACTCTGTTTTCTGTCAATTATGTCTTTGACAATATGAAACATTTAAACTGAAATAGTCTACCCAGGGCACCTACTTTATGATGCATCCATTTTACAAGGAACATTTTAGTAAGACAGATTCAGCCATTTCTCAGCTCTAATAATTCCACTGCTTAACCCATGTTAAAAGCAAACAAAAGAGCTTGCAGGAGTTTGGCTGAGGAGTTTTAGCATTTTTATCTGTCAGGGTCAAGAGGAGAAACTCCACGCGCCTGGCCAGCTCCCTCCAGCACCCTCTCCCCAGAGGAGCCCAGGCAACCTTCCCCGGCCATCGCCTGCATCCCCGGGCACGTGCCCGAGGAAAGGCAGTGGGCATCTGAGGGGCAGGGGACCCCCGAGAGAGGTCTGAGGAAGAGCCAGGAAGGGGAACAACCAGAAACGGGCTCAGGGAAGTGTTCTTCCTCTGCTTTCTTGGCTGGATGTTCCTCAGACCAGACAAGCAGTGGGCTCATGGCAGGAAGCCTGCGTATGTGGGTGCGCAGTCTGCACCCCACAAACAGGATGACGATACCATGAAGACACCCAGCCAACTGTGGCAGCAAGCTGAGAACCACTGCTTTAAAAGCAGAGACTTCAAAATGGCCAGGAGGCTGCTCTGCTGCCCGGATTGCACCTTTGGCATCTCTGTGCAAACCTGCATTGAGTAACGAAGAGCTCAGCTCCCAAAAATCCCAGTTCTCGCGTGCTCATCAGAGACCTGCCAAGAGCTTGGCAGCTGAACTCCCGCAGGACTGCACCCGCGCGTTCCGGCTCCGTGCTGGCCTCAACAGACCTCTTCCACTGCTCCAAACGGCAACACGAGAGCCCACTGCAGTCTGCTGACCTCCAGGCAGCCTGTCCATGGCAGCAGCAGGGAAAGGCCACTGACTGCCCAAGCTGTCAGTAACAGCTATATTAAACGTTTCTCCACAGCTTGAGATTTGCACGTGCAAAGCCTTAGCTTGCATAAATTGAAGCAAGTCCTTTGACTTTAATAAGGTTGTGACAATTTACATCACTTGAGAATCTACCCTATAATGTGCGTCTATATTTATTTATTTAATAGAGTTGTGTTTTGTTTTTTTAAGAAATTATAAAAGCCATTAACAGACTAGATGAAAAGGTCTAACTTTTTCTGGGCATCCTTCTGATTTCACACAGTCCTGCCCCTCCCTCCTACTTAGCGACTAGGATGCTTAAAGAAGTAGAGTACCTGAAAAGTTGCTGGATGTCTCAAAAGAACAACCAAGCTTTCATAAAGGAAAGGCATCACAAACTGAAATACTAAACTTTAAGCAAAAAAGGAAGTGCACTCAGGCAGATCCACGTTATGGCATACAGGAACATATTTAAGTTGCATATTTAGTTATATATTTAAGATAATTTACCAAGTGAAAAAACAATACCCGACTAATATTTTCAATGAGTCCTATCATGCTTTCATTCCACACCTTTCCAAGCATTCACCATACAAAGTCTCCAAAGCATCCAACCACATGTGCACATATTCCCTATGCAAGAAAACTTTTTCTAATGATATAAAAGCTGTGAACCTCCAAGGTGACTTATTTTTCTAATTTTCTAATTTCTACCTACTCATCTAAATCTGAACTCTTGCTTTCTTCCTCAAACCGATTTAGTAAAGCAGCAAAGCAGTCATCAAGAACATGGAGCTTGAAAAAAGAAGAAATAATGACTTACATAATAATATCTTAGTTTTTTTGTTAGCATGCAAAAGCCTGATAGGCCAACCCTGCCCCAAGAGGGCAGATGAAGCGGAGTATCCACCAGTTTGGACCTCTACCTCTTCACAAAAAAAAAAAAAAAAAAAAACAAGCAAAACTTTTGCACGTTGATAGATTGGGAGTGGCATGAGGGCTGCACTCTGGTAGAAGAGAAAGGGAAGAGGAGCAAAGAGAAATGAACAGATAAAAGCAGGAGAAAGCCCTCAGATCTACTGGGGAAAGAAAATACAAGTGAACACAAGTGCAACAGGGGAGCTCACATCTTCTGGTGCGCGACTCTAAGCACGATGCTTGAAGTTTCTGTAAAGTTCCAGGTGTCTGGAAAGGACAAATCTAGCACCTATAATTCCTTGGGGGGGGCAGGGGGGAGGGGAGTGGGCAGGAGCAAGAGAAGACCAGGAGTTGGAAACCAGCTGGTTAAAATCCAATTCCTGGAAAGATACCGAAAGCGCTATTTTTCAATAATTTAGAAGAAAACAGTGAAATAAGCGACAGCCAAAACAAGTCATTAAAACCAACCTAGTTGTCTCCTATGACGAGGCAACAACACTCTGTGAACTGTGAAGAAGGCAAAACATTGCTTATCTTGTCTTTAATAAAGATTTTTTACATTAATCCTTACCTAACCAAGCTAAGAATACGCAGATTAGATGACAATATCATTAGGTCAGTGCAAAACTGCACCCAAAAAAAACTCAAAATACTGAAAGAATTTTGAAGAACTATTCCTAGTCCACTGCAAAAACGGAGGGCAGACCAAGAGGTGTTTTATAAGAATGTATCCCATATATAACACTGTTCAGTTGTTTCATTAATAATGAAATAGAGGCCATACTTATTAAATGCATAACCCATATAAAGCTAAGAGGTGCTGCCAGTACTTTGAAACATAAAATCAGATTCTTTTTTTCTTAATTTTGACAAAACAAAATGGTAAAAAAGAGGCAAGTCAGTAAGAAGAAACGTTACGTTTCACACAGAACCAGAATATTCAACTTTATAAATCCAGATGAGGAACAATTTGTTAAGAGTCAGTTTGGCAAGGAAGAATTTGGGTGACTCTTTTTAAGATTTGGCGTGTATTCACTTATGTCACACTGGTGAGAAAAAGGCAGTCATCGGGGCACAGCCAGCAAGACGTACGAAATAATGCTGTTCTTCAGCACCCATCCTTTTATGTCACTGCGTTTCAATGAAGGCGTGGACCCTGTGAAGAAAGCACAGCTAATGGCCATGAGGATGTCCAGGTGTCTAGGAAATAGGACTCATGAAGAAACACTGAATTAAAGGAGATTCTTAAAAAGATAGGACTGAACAGACATAGTCTACAAATACATGCAATCTTCAGGGACTTCTCCTAGGAGTAAGGATGGAGCAGGGATAAGTAGCTTAGGTGAACGGCAGAAGTGCTGCCACTGCCTGACCTGTTCCTAAAGACCTTGAAACACCAGGGAGGAGTGACTTCAGCTGCTCTTGTCTGGGGACATGATGGTCATATGGCCAGGTCCCCCGCTATCTCTATTTTTCTATCCCTCACTATATTGAATTCACTGACAGCTGACGTATCACACCTTAAAGAAATGTAGATTCAATATTTGGTGTCCGATACCAAAGCCGATGAAATATGACATGCAGCATAGCGTCATACGTAAGTATATGTACAAATTGAGGGGACGACCTCTTAAGAAAAACAATCTAGTTTTTCCTCAATCTAAATTTACCATGGCTGTCAAGTTATTTTAATACTATTCTTTGGAAGCAGTAAAAGCTAATTTAATGTTCTATAATCTTTGTTTACCTATCTTTTAATATCAGGCAATATTTCAAATTAACATATCAAAATCAATCCATAAATAGGAATGGTTATTTGCTTTATATATGAGAATTAGATCTGTTATCAATAGGTAAAGAAAAATATCTGAATGTTTTTCTAATTAAGCGTACTACAAAAAGACAAATTTTACAAGACATTTCTCTACCTTACTTCAAAATTAGAGTCAAATTTTATCCCCAGACTACAGAGAAATCAGTCCATGACAATGCTGTGAATAATTAAAGAAACGGTTAGCTTTAATAATAAATGATACATATATATAGATCTCTAGACTGGAATTGTTCATTTTATGTCTATGAAGATTAACGATAGCTGAACTTTGACCATTTTAGAATAATGGAATTCTAACTCCAATTCCTATTAAAGCTACCTGACTTAAACCTTTGAAAAATAGATTTAAGAGGCTTGTCATTCCTTTAAGTTATGAAACACCAAGTATTTCAGAAGGAGGATGCAATATTTCTAGTAAAACTGGTCCATATCTGAGCTCTTCTTTGGAAATTGTGGAAGGCAGTAAGCACACAAAGAACATTATCATTCAGTTACATACATATAAGGGGGGGAAAAAGGCGCTGTACTTTACCGAGCAAGTGCAATTCACCATTTTACATCGAGCTACCACTGAAATCAATGGTATTTTTTTTTAATTTCTTTTTCTCTAAATTTAATAACTACCTGTAAATAACCTGAATTCCTGGTAAGTTCCTCCTTAATACAAACAAAAGCATTGAATGAGGTCAGACCTTCACTCTGAAGAACTTATTGTCAATCATTCTCGTTTAAGAAGACAAAGAAATTAATAGCATTTGCCAAACCTGTTACACTGCTGTAAAGCTATAGATTCAACACCTCCATTACTATTACCCTAGTCTCATACCAGCCAAAACACGTGAGGCATGTATTAATACCCCAAGAAAACATGATCAATTGAGACCAATTGTTTAATAATCTTGTGCAGAAGTTTTTTATGAACCAGAATATTCCCATCTCACTACCCTTTCAGGGATATTGCTTGTGGCTGAGTGATTAAACCCTGAGACATAGCCAAGGCAATGGACACTCATAAAATCTACTCTTGGCATAGCACCATAAACATTATTCTATACTATGACACAGGGAAAACATGAATCAAACTATAATAGCATTTAATTTAGCATTTTCCTACTACAAGAGAATTAAAAGTTAAGAGTTGCTACTTCCTCAGACTACACATAACTGAAATAGGTAAGTAATTGTGAAGAAGTAACCGTTCAGTGACTATCCCCTTGGCCTGAACCAACCGGACACCATGAATTAGTTTCCTAGACCTGAGCAACACCACAAACTTGAAGCATCATAGATGTCTTTGCCAGTGAAGAGAGAGATATGGCTCTAGCTTCGAAAGATATTTCAACACTGATCAAAGGCCATAATATATTTTAAAATAACATCCTTAGCAGAATAGGCTAATCTGAGAATAATCAAATGGCACTGCAGAGAGCGTTTAGCCTTTCTGCACTGACAAGAATCAAAAAAAATCAAACCCTTAGCGGCAGGGGGAGAAAAGGGGGGAAGTATTATGATACCTCCTAACACTCACAGCTGAAACACTTGTAGAGGGCTTGATATTTTCTGGCCCTAAAATGGTGAGAAGAAGAATACTTTAAAAAGAAAGAGCACCCACAGTATCAATTCATAAATCACAGTAATATTTGCTCAGCCTTTCCCAAAGTTTGAATAAATAAGATAAATATTCATGCTTAAGCACTGCCACTGTTCTTACTTGCATTTCAGTTTTATCTCCTTCATGGAAATAGTAGCACAGCAGCCACTGAGTATTTCATCTCATTTCAGCTATGGGCACTAAAATAAAATTTCTCTTTCATAAGCAGTTCAAGAATCCTGATAGCAGTACATCTATCACTATCTCAGGAGGAAACTACTATTTAATATTTCCATTACAGTAACACACAAAGGTTCCAATCTGATCAAGACTTTGTGCTGTTAATGAGGGACCAGACTTACCGTATTTAAAGTACCAGTTGAGACAAGATTCAGTACGCAGGTTCTTATGAGGCAAGCAAAATGGATGAAAGAACATGGGTGGCATGAGATGCACAGTATTATTTACTAAAAACCCACAATCAGACACAGAAAAGCAAAGCAAATCCACAATTATATGAAGAATTATCTTGTTGGAGTACAACAAGGAGTAAGATTTTGAATTGTAATCAACGTTATTTCTAGATTAGTAATAGCAATAGTAGTATTCCCAGAGAGTCTAGACAAATCCAATGGGAATCAAGGGTTTATAACTGGAAGCAGTACAAACTGGAGTAGTAACAAGACATACTAGGGATAGGCAACATAAAAAGAGGAAAATTTAATATTGAAAAGCGTCTCTCTCCTTTACTTCCGAGCTGTCCATTCTGGCATGCTGTATGCATTTCTTTCATATGGGATTCATACGGGTGAGAGAACAAGTTGACAGCAGCTCCCAGGATTAACAGCCGGGATGTTCACAGGCATGGTCAGAGGGATGAGGAACGCATGGGCACACCAGAAAGTCTTTAAAAGTCATCTTAGCAATTTCACACTTTTGCTCCGTTTTATATGTAAACTGACACACTGAAAAATTAAAGGTGACTAATGGTCACAATGGGAATCAGGGCCAGAGGTTTCAATGGGACGAAAGTGACGTGGCTGCTTCAAAGTCATTATATTCTCAGCAGCAGGTAAGATCCCCTCAAACCTGGGAAATCCATGGCCCCAGCATTTTATAAGTAAAGATGGTGAAAAAAAAAAACAGTTTTTCACTGCAGTGGTTTTTAATAATGGTGGCAAGAGCAAAACGTAAAATAAATCTCTTGCTGACTTTTTTTGGATGAGTTCAAGAAAGATGTCAGTAGAACGGAGCACCATCAAGGATTTGCAGTTTCGTTAAGGATTACAATTTCTTATACAAGTTGTCTTAGTCAGGGATCTGCTACCATTCTCATTTTCCCTTGGTAAATAAATATATTCATTTCTTTCATTACACAGAGAAAGACGAAATAAGAGAAGCACATGTACATACACATACATGATTTTGCATGACATACTAACGTTGGACTTGCGCATGGAAAGATGAACTCATCTGTGAAATGCCCAAATGTAATGAAAACAGAGGCTACAAAACGGCTGCGCAAGGTTGAAAGCAATTATTATCTACCTGAGCACGCAACGAAGCTCTGCCGTGTCCTCAAGCCTGCAGGCCCAAATCAGCCAAGTATTTAACACTGGGCTTTTACCCTGAAACATTCTGACAGCGAACCAGATGTGCTGCAATCCACAAGTCTTAAAAGCTCCTCTCTTTTGTGATTATTAATACTGTTAATGTAGTTTTACTACTATTTAGGCACATACTTGGGTATAGCAGTTTTGGGCCAAAAAGGTGGATTTCTAAGCTGCCAAAATGCAACAGATGTAAGATGATGTCCTCAACCAAGGGCTCTCCCAAGATGTTTTTGATATGCATGGACTGTTTTCAAAGCAGAATTTGTAGGTGTTGTGTGATTATTGCTTTCACTCCTTACAAAGCAAGCCCTCTTCCTCTACCAAGAGGCACATATTTTATTAGTTTAGCCCCCAAAAATGGAACCAAATTGTATCCCACAGATTAGCAATTCCCTCAGCTGTGCTGGCTGACTCATTCCCACGGCAGAGCTTTAGGGCTATGTCAGGAAGCAGCGCAGCCCAGTCAGGAGAGATTTGCAGAGTGAAACAGCTGCTGTTGAAGACATGACATCCACAGTACAGATAGAGCGTGTGGGAGAGAGGCTATTTCTGACTAGTTCTTGTCTGGTCCCATGGATTGAACACATGCTAGTGGTTGGAGCACATCATCTGGCTTAGTTTCATCCTGGAGGAAATCTAGTTCACGTGGCCCAAAACTGCTCTATGAACCATAGTGGGAATACTGACTTTGAAAGTGTATCCACAATCCAAATTCAAACATGAAAGTGGACATATCCTGAACCAAAGGCTACTGAACCAGGTCCCATCGTCAAAAGGCCTATCTCTTGATTTACAAGAATCTTTCTTCCTGATGAAGGACTAGGTAATTTAATTAGGGAACAGAAGAACATATCTGCTGCATATTCCAAATCCAGGCAAGGGTCATGAAAACAAATGCCCTGGTTCACATGAGCTTACAATCTATTCTAAAGATGCCTGACTTCATAGCTTACTAAATCCTTCCCAAAGTCTAAGGAAAAGGGTACACTTGTTTTGGGGGATAGGGTGACAGCATGCAGATCAGAACTTCACAGGAAGTGATACCATTTCCAGAGCCTGTGGTACACCTCACCTCCGTCTTGAGTCACACTGTATTTAAGTTCATTCTTATTTGCATGTGTCGATCTCTGTGTGATATGATCTATATGCCACCTGCTCTATGACTACACATGCACAAGGAGCCATGGGGACAGATTCTCAGGCATGAGTCGTCTTTTCACACCAACTGAGATAGCAAAAAGACTCTTATCCTGCCAAACTTCACCAGCCAAAATCCTCTCCTAGAGACTTCCTGCTAGCACGTATCTGCCAATGCCAAGCCTTGGTCTAACTCCTTCTCTGCCCTGCACTGGGAGCAACGTGCTTCGAGTGAACAAAGAACATTTCGGTTCTCCACTCAGTGACAAAAATCCATTACTGAAAGATCCTACTCCAATGACCTAGAGCTATTTGAAGAGTTAAAGTTGTAACAAATTCCCACTGTGAAAAACCTGGCTCTTGTCAGAGAATATCTGTACTGGCAGCAGTATCCCCCATTCAAAAGCGGTAATATCAATTGATGATGTGCCATCTGGCTCTGAGGTTCCAACTCTTCCAACCTGCCACATTTTCTACCATCTAGAGGGTTTTGAGGGGGGGGGGGGGGGAAATGGTGATTGGCCACAGCTGTTCCAATTAAAATAAAGCAAATAAAGAAACCAAAGCCTTTGAGGGCAAAATTAAATGCTTTGTCCTCTCCTTGGTCCTTGTACAGTGAGCTACTTCCTGCAGTATGCAAAGTATAAAAGGCTTTAGCTTTCTTGTTATACCTAAAACTCCACTAAACATCTTGAGAAACTGTGAAAAATACACAATTAAATACTGTTACTTGAACACCATCAACAAGATGCTATTTTTGAAAGCATGTGTGATATGATGTAATTCTATGCAATGTTGAATTTTAATACTATTTTTAAGTTATGCACAGACTGAAATTTCTTGGAATCTAAGAAAATAAAAACAGTATTTTCAGTGAACCACCTCAGAGAAGTTTCTGCATGACTCAGCTATGACATCTGGGCTGCAATGGTTATTTAAGTGGCTTCAGCCTTATCCTGCCATAACAACCAACTAGGGTAGAGGGTTACTGAAAAAGCCTTACATGCCCAAGTCAGCTGTGTTGCACGCTACTCAAAATTCGCCACGTGGATAGCTCTAATTTAACCAAGAACAGTGGAAAGTGATGATTAATAGTCTCTTAGAAGCAGGAGTACAGAAGGGGTCTGTTTGATGGAGTCAAAAAGCCTCAGCTGAAAGAGCACTCAGAGAAGTAATTAAGATCTTATTTTTGCATACAGTGGGCAATACGCATTAGAGACGGACCTTCATTCAAAACACTTCTAGAGGACTAGACTGCATGACAGTTTGTATCATATCTTTGTAGATCATGCCTATCTTTCATCATCAGTGATTATAAAGATGACATAGGAAATGTGTTTCTATCTCATCATGCATGTGCATAAATCCATAGCTTACAGGCAACACTACCCACAAAAATCTCATCTCAGACACTGTCCCCACTCCCAAATTAAAATACTATAATGAGCATCAGACATATCAGTTTCACACAAAGATTTGACTACAAAGTTGTCCTCCACCTATTACTGCCTCAGTATTGTAACTCATCAGGTAGAATCTGTATCCCATGTCATCAGTATCACGGGCCCAACATAGAAATATGTGACAAAGAAAGGGTCAGCTGGTGCAAAGTCACCCTATCTGTAATGACTGTATCACTGCTTGGCAATAACAGCCTTTTCAGCACCCTGCTTTTGTAATCCCTTTACAGAGGTATGGCATAAGCGCATTATACTAACTCTAGAATCCAAGTACCGGAGATGACTTGCACGGAAGCAGTGGAGTCTCTTGATTAAAATTGCTGAGCACAAAGATAAAGATAACTTGGTTCGCAAACAAGGTCTGTCTGACAGTTTACCTTCCTTTTTTTGTGCACCTTCTCTGGCAATTTTCAGTTTTTCTTTTGCTAGCTCTTTGCTGGTATTTTCAGCATCAAACCACCACTTACTGAGTGAGGCACCAAGGGAAATACGTAGGCCAAACAGGGTAAGGGAGAGGTTTTCTATTCATGAACTGACCAGGCATAAACCAGGCTCTAAAAATAATCTTGAAAACTGATTTATCTGAAACAAAGCTTGAAGAGGTTAAAGGATTGCAGGTGAAACCTCTGTAAAAACAATGAAGTTACGGGCCATCACTAGTGGTTGTCATAGCTCCAGAGTCAGACAGGCAACACACATGAAACATTTTTCATGTGATGAGACACAGTTATTGAATTAATTTTATGCAGCAGCATACCAGAGAGTCATTATTTAGTTCCTCAAATATTTTTAGTGCAGGTAGACTGTGCTTCTAATTGCAGTCTTTGCCAAGAAATACGTATAAAAGATACATGAAAGCATCTTGCTCCTTTTACACTTAGGGCTCAACATTGATCAGCATACCTGCTCTGATAGAGCTGCTCTGACTGGCAATCAAGGGAGGACCGGACATTGTGGACAACAGAGGACAAGCTTTAATTATCACCTATATGAACAGGAACAATTTAAAACAATATATTGGCAAAGTCTAGAACAACCTTTCTTTTGGGGGTAGGAAGAGAAGTCAGCAAAAATTTGAAGGAGTAGGCATTTCTCCATAGTAGAACAGTGCTTGTATATGCATTGAATCTTGTAGAAGAAAAAGGAAAGAAAAAAAAAAAGGTCGTACAGCATGAGAGACCAAGAGAAAGGATGCAGACGGGCAATAGACGACATAAGCTTGTGAAGTCAGCAGAAATGCCCATTACACTGGGACTAGCCAAGGAAGTCAGAGACAGGAAAGAAGAAGAGAGCAAGCTCCAGAGCCCAGAGTCACAAAAATGAAGTTCTAGAAAAAAGATCTTAAAAGATCCTGGCCCAATTTCCAAAGATCCCTTCAGAGAGGTGAGGATGGAAAAAACAGCCAGTGCTTTCTAAAAGGAGAAGTGCTGAACCCTTTGCAAGGGATACATCTGCATGCTTTCACTACTGTCTGCTCCTAAAAAGATGCCCAATCAGCATCACACGTTTTCCTATATCCTCTTCCTGAGCTGCTTGGGAGTTTGGAGACATGAATAGTGGTCACAGAGCTTCACCGGCGAGGCCTTAAGTTCTCACCTCTCCAAAGAGGTTAAAAAGGGGGAAAACTGATGAAGCAAGTTACCACAGCTTCCTGAGTTAACGCATGGCAGATGAACAGTTACCTGTGCACATGCTGCCTTGTATTTAGTGTGGGCTAAGGACATGCCTTCACTTAGCCTAGGATGAAACATGGTTATACTAAGTGCAATTACCCACTACTTACTGTGGGCTAAACATACACTTTGCATTTCACAGACTTCTGCATGATCAGCTGAGCCACAATAACCTCAGCCACAACCTGAGCTCTAACTCTTGCTTAGAAAGCCACAACCAGAGACAGCATCTGATGTGTGCTTAATAGCACACGGGACAGAAATACATAGTCCAGTTCAGTGGGATCTAAATGCAGAAGCCTAATGAACAACAAGCAGAAGAGCTTCTCCCCACGTTGTGAGATCTGTTACCTTCCTACTTGCTACGTTTCAACATTACGTGTGGTAATGTTTTGTGGGAAAAATATTTAAAGGCTTTCTTTAACAGAACATTGAATCAGTTCTGTCAGTCGTTAATTTTTTTCCATGCTTGGCCCTATATGCTTGCATAAAAATACCACTTCCCTACTAGAAGATCTTGAAAGCACTTTATATCAAAAAAGCATCTAAACGTATACAAAGCATTCACTGCATGAAGTCTAAAAATAAAATAAAGCTACATTAGACATAGTTACATGAAACAGTAAAAAAAAAAAAAGCAGCACAAAACCACAAACCCAAATACATACTATTCCCTTTCAACTTATGCACCTAAGAAGGTTCTTTGGTAAAGCAAAGATCAGCTTAGTAGCACACAGCTGTACAGCCTATTCAAAAATCTTCATTTAGACACCTAAACTCTCCTAGTCAGGCCCCAACAGGATCCATAAATGCTCACATTAGGCAGAAACTTCCAAACAGTACAAAAAACTCAACAGGGAGAATCTCAGGCATCCGTTGCTCTTCTCCTTAAAATAAACACAAACTGCCCCTGATACTGTGACTACAGCTCTGCTCCAACCTTCTCCTATGGTCAATAGCATGTAAGAAATTCTGACTGAGATTGTATCTCTTGTAACTACGAACACCCCACTTTAAGTAAGTTTCATAAAGGAGGGCCTAGGATCCCTATTTCTTTCTGGCAGATAAGCATCATAGCGTTATGCTGTCAACCAATTCTATCATTCTCAGAAGGAACATTTGTAGCTATGAACACCACCTCTTGTCGAAGCTTTCTGCATGTAAACTTTGGTTCCCTCTATCTTAGGTGGTAGTAGAGCAAACTATCTGAAATGTAAAATTTTTTATTTAGGTAGAGTGTAGGCACTCATTTTCGTGGTAGATCTAGCGCAAAAGAATACTGCATATTTAGAGTTGAGCATATTTTTAAATATCTTACTCAACTTGCCCACTATGAAAGTAATTAATTCTATCAGTTCTCCTAGTTATTTTGTGGTCCTCACAAAAGTAAGGTTTTATGGATTTCAAAAGGAAATCTTAGTGTTCCAGCTGAGTCCAGTCCTTTACTCTCCAAATGTAAGTCATTAACAAAAGCCTTTCAACTATTGCTCACCCATATTACTATTATAGACAGGAAAAAGAAAATTAATTCCCCTTTGATAGGGCTTTAGTGTCTGTATTCTTGTTCCAGTATTTAAAATCATACTCATACCTCTCTTCACAGACTTGAGCTGGCTTATTTGATAGCAAACATACATCTAAAAACTCTAACTTAGAAGTTTGGCAGATTTTGTTGTTACAGTTTTAAATTATGATCTTTTGGTCATAAACACCGTGACTGTCAAGTTAGCAATAGCCTTTCTATAAAGTGGGGCCAAAATATCCAAGTTCTTTTGTTCATAGTAGTGTGCTAGACAGGAAATAATGAAGTGTCTTATGTGTTTATGCTGCTCGTGGTCTTTTTCTGTTTGCTTGATTTTTATTATGTTACTGTTTTAGGCAAATTAGGAATGTATTGATTCACAACAGTCCAGGCAATTTGTGATGACCAGTCCAGGAAACAGTAAAATGCTATGGTTTGTCTGCTCAGAAGTTATGAAGCAACTGACAAGCCATTTCTGGATGGATTTCTACAGCTACAAGCACTGTTTAGACCAAGACCAAATAAAAAAAGTCATTAATGAGTAGTTTTCAGTATCACTTATTCTGCAGAAACACCTTAAAAATGTAAACTTCTGTTGTGATAATTCAAAATCAAACCAGAAACTGTAAGAAGCCTGCCCATGGTGTTATACACGTGGGGAGAGTCTACGTATGTCTGTGTACAAATTATCTCCAGTAAGCCACTTTCTGCTCAAATAAATACTGACCCAAGGATTCTCAAGCTAAATATTCACATTCTCATATAGGTTTTCTTGCCATTGCCTAATGCAGTAAACTATAAAGAAGGCCAGTACTAAACTGAACAAACTTATTAAAGATTTGTTATTAAAGAAACTACTCTTGTAATAAAACTAAAAAGGTTTTATAAACCAAATTCACAACCAAGACCTCCAAAATCTCAACCTGTTATCACAGGTGAAACGATTGCTCTGAGTGGGATCCCTCTGAGATTAAAACACTTACATTTAGTGGCCCATGAAAGGTGTTTAAGCTCCTGTCATATCACTAGTCAAGGCAATGGACTGTAAATGTCTACTTTAGGGTAAGCTGAATCACTGCCTGGGAGCCTCTAACCTGTCCTGACTCAAAGCTCAATGCAGTTGCCTTAACAAAGGTGTCTGGTCTCACTAAATGTGCCCGAGGGATGGCAGATAGGAGGTAGGACCTATGGAAGAAATTCATGCCCCTCTGGACTGGCAGCAGGAGGCCACACAGGATACCCAAAAGTATCTCAAATGGCACTAGATGCCTATTTAGGAAATTGAATTTATGCTCTGGATCTCCACTGACTATAATGGGAATTAGGCACCTAGTTCACATGCCAAAGCTACAGATAAATGCTTAAATTGAGGTACCAATCTCAAATGGCAATCAGCATGAATTTGAGGCCCCATCTTCTGCGCTTAGCACATAATAAGGAACAGGGAAGGGGGAGAGGACGGGTTGCTGTCTGGTGGTTAAAACCAAACAATATTCTCTCTTTTGAAGCCTATACCCCTTCTCCCACCTTTCCTTCTGGCCAGCATCCAGAGATGTGCACCAGCTGCTAAGTGGGAGAATAATGACAAGTTGCATTCAAATTCTGTGGAAATGCAAGCTACTTCACATGTAAACAATAGAAAAATAGAGCCCTAACTACCATGTATTTAAATAACAAAGGGTTAGCTAGTACATGTGTAAAACGCTATTTTTCAACTTGAAGACTTGGAGGGCTTTAGGAAGGGAGTGAAAAATACTGTTGCAGCATATTTACCATGCATTGTTCATACATATGCCTAGGAGCTTTACACTTCATAATCCAGTTGAAAAACGCTGATAAATCTTAATTAAAAATAGCCTAGGGTATAATGATTCCAGAGCTCCATGTAGTTCAAGGTTTACTTTTCAAGAGATTATTTTAGCATCCCTGGAACAAAGTTTGTGTAGCTCCACTGTAGAAAAACACCATTTTGCCCTTTAAAACATTTAACTGCAAGCCTGAATTCAAGTAAGAAAACAGATCTACAACCTACCACTGACACTGTAATGTCGTGTTTAGTTCTTATCTTATTATCATGCTAAATTTTATTATTATCTTCATTTGCAGTTTCATTTAGATTTAGAATTGTGGCTATATCTTGTCTTTCAATACTAATGAGGTAGAGGATGTTGAATTATATTCCAACAAGCTTTCTTCTACTGTCTTGCACATAATTTTTCCTCTGCTTCCTCTCAATTATTTTCCATAGCTCTGGTGAAAGTGAACTAGCAATTTGCTCAATTTCTATAGTTTGTGGAATACAGAGACTGCCACCCAGGAACGGCCTCTGAATCCTTTCTGTAGCTCTTAACCAAGCAATCCAGTCAACAACAAAATATGTATTTGAAGAGTAAGCTAGCTAAGGACTGTACCTGGGGAATTCCTTGTCCAAGAGCCCTCCAAACAAGCAGCACTGCAGGACTGCGCTGTCCCGTGCTCATGAGTCTCTTAGCACATATGCTACAGGAAATTTAAGTCAATCACAGGGATGCCACTGTCTCCCTCGGTTTCTCCTGTGGGTATCCTTAATGAAAAAAAGGTGAATTTGGCAAAGCAAAGCTATATTTATATAACAGCATCCATTTTTTTCCCCCCTTACTCATTAAGATGGCAAATGCTGTGAGGAAGTGAAGGCAAATACAAATGTCACTTTGAGAAAAGCAAGAGAATAGGTTTGCATTTTTAAAATATCCCCTATTCAAACATGCCTCTTGAAGCTTTGAGATAGAAGTTAAACACTATTTGTAAGAGCACTCTGGCAAAAATAGCAATGCAAGTCAAAAGCACGGACAAAACAATAACAAACTGACTTGTGGCAAAATCAAGGGACCAATCAAGAAATTCAGTAACATAATAAAGAGTACTATTAGTTTTAAAAGTGCAAAGCAAAGACACCTTAGTTTTTAAAAAATGATAAAAACAGAAGTTCTTTGGAACTGAAATTTGCAATACAAGAGGAATACAGCCCCTCCTTCTGGGCTGTTCACAAAGATCCTGGTGACTTTCTCTGGGAGACTGTAACACCTCTATGACCCACAGTAAAGCTTTGAAATCCAACAGGCAAACTGTCTTCATCCCATTAAACTCCATTCAGGCAAATTTATGAAACAAACATCTCTGGAAATCACTGTTTCTGTATTCAGGAATATATTAACAGCGCCAAAATGAGAAGTGAAGGAAGTGAAGGGGGGAGACCCCTTACACTAGCATCTCTTCTCAACTGCTGGGGCACGGGGGAAAGCACTAGGCGGGTTTCCTCAACTCAGGCTAAAAAAGAGCCTGGGGCTTAAGAACAAAACCACTGCCTTCAATTTCATTATTTTATTGTCAATACATAGTATAGATTAAATGGCAGAGGTCCATGCTACAATACTGACATTTCGGCTTTGAAAAACCTGATGAGGAGCATTAACTCAAAATTATCACATGCTGCTACAGCTTTAAAAACAAAACCAAAATACACAATAAACAAAGTTATGTTACAAAGACAAGAAATTGATTTTAATTAACATCTCTCATGCACAAACATTATGGTATTTTGTGAAACCATACTATTTTTTCTGATCGTGTCCACAAGCAGAACGAGTGGAGGAGACTCTATATGGGCAGTTCTCAGTATGACTTTCCACTGCGTATGAGAACATCAGCTTCCTGACTTAATACTCTTAAAGATGTATTTGTCTTTAACTTTTCAGAGCCTTAAAAACATGCATTAAAAAAAGGAAAGAAAAAAACAAGAAGAAGGAAAAAGAAAAAAATCCCACCACACGAAACTAAGAGCAGCCATTTCTGACAGGGCCAAAGATCCATCTCCCTCAGCATCCGTTCTCCAACAGTATTCACAGTTTAGGGAGCTAAACAGTCACAGAACACGTGCAAAATGATTGTTTCCTTGGGATCCCAACAGCTTCCAACAATTTGTAGCTCAGGGGCTTTTCTGAGCCAGAGATTGTATTGAGACCCTCTATTCCTATCAAATTGCTTTGGTCCCTTTCAAAATCTTCATAACTTTGGTCTCTAAAACATCTTCTGGCTGCAAATTCTACAATATATTATACAGACAAAGCTTCCCTTTGATTTGTCTGACATTTTTACTGCTCTGTAATTTCCATATGTCTCCCTGCTTCTTGCAATTAGTGAAATATTTGCTCCCTGTTTACCTTCTCCAGGACAGAACATGAGCAGAGATAGCAGCTAGATCCACTTCACCACATTCTGCCCATTTAGGAGGCCAACACCACTACAAAACAGTCCTCTGTGTGACCCAGCTACCAGAGGGAAGTAATGCACGCTTTCTCAGTAGGGTTTGTAATTATTGCTGATGGCAGGACAGCGGTCAAACCCAGGGTGCCCATCCATGCTACCTCCCGACACCTGCTCCTCATCCCAAATTCAGCCAGTCATACTTCTCCAGTCTCTCTTCGCCACACTTTATGCTCGGATGCTCCATTTCCCGCTCTCCAAACGCAGGCAAGTCCTCCAAAACCCCACACCAGTAACTTCCTGTTCTCTCCTGCTGCCCAGGCACAAATTACAAGCAGTAGAGGTGAATGAGGATCAAAAGAGAGAGCATGCTCTTGATTTCTGCCTCCTGGCCACATGCAAAGCAGTTACAGAGAGGTCTCATTCAGCCAACATTGCTCTGGAATGGAAACTGCTGAACAATGATGGAATTTTAAATTATTTTTTGAACCTAAACAAGCCTCTATTGGATTGAAAAGGAGTGCTGGAAAATGCCATTTTGATGAAACTGAAGGTTTGAGAGTTCATTTTCAACATTTCAATTAAAGAATAAAAACAAAACAGCAACAGCAACAATTGATGCTTTCAATTCTGCCATTTCTCATTTTAAAAAGTCATTTTTCCTTTTAAGGCATTTTATTTAGAATGATATTTTGTATTACATGGAACAATTAAAGAGTCAAAAGCTGAATACAATGTTTTGATTTCCTTAAAATAGTGCTTCAATGGAGATGAAATAATGTTTTCTGAAAAATCAGTTTTACGGACAAATTAACGTTTGTTTTCATTCTCATTCAGAAGAGGGAAAATTCAGTTCTGGCATTTCACTGAAAACAACATGCCAAGTTTCAGCGAGCTGTAACATCAAGTAATTGTGAAATTAGATTCCAGAGGTTCATACCTTAACCAGATTTGGGCTACTGCAAAAAGTATTCCTCACCCCGCCAAAAAACCCTACTCATAAAATGGCAGACGGAAATGATTTGACAAACGTTTCAAAGCACTTGTGTCAATGAACAGATGTGCTCAAGCTTCTCAGTGCCATTACTACAGGAGTCTAACATGGGCAAAACAGCTCACTTTTCCATGGACTTGTTCTGACAAAGGGCAGAATTGTTTCTGCTAAAATTTTCATATTTTCCTTTCTTCCCATCCCCTCCCTTTCCCTCCCTTCAAAGATCATCTGAGACAAATATGAGCCACAGAAAATTCCTAATTTCCTAAATTTCCTAAATTCAGGAGAGTTTCAAGCAACCTGAGGCATGATATAAGTCACGGATAAGTCAGAATAGAAAGTGCTGCAAAATAAACAGCTCTATGGTGATGCCTAAGATTATTTATATTTGTACCACATATCAGCAGCTAACTCATATAAACATGAGCTAAACCTTCTCAGGAAAGATGCATGCACGCCTTGCTGGATCCCAAACACTGTATTCAAACATTCTGCCTGGGATTTTGATTTTGCACGGTCACACTCCTTTTTATCACAGCATAACTGACAATTTAGACATTGCATCTGTATCCACTAAAGATCAGTTTTTTTAAAATTCAGTTCAGTATCACTGCCATGTGTCTTCAGTGTTGAAATTACTGGAGTGATTTTTGTTGTTTTGAGAAGATTAATCTTCTGCTGGATAGCACCTTGAAATTGTCTGTGAAGTACCCTACCCGTCTCATCAGCTGCTAGTATATTCACAGATTATCTGATGAGCTGTGGTGGCTGAATGACCAGAAATCACACATACTATGATTTATCATCGCAAAGCAATGGTATTAAAAAAAAGAAAAAAGTGAAAAGAAAAAAGACCCCACAACTCTGAGGCACTTCTCCATTTAGTGACTCTAGATACTCGAGATCATAAATTAAATTGCAAAATCAAAGTCATAATAACAAGACCTGCTTGGAATCCACTCTCTACCAAGTTAGGCCTATCTTGGGTGTAGAGCAAACCATGACAGAATGTAAGAGCCTTAAATTCACATAACACAACCTTCTCATACAAACTTTGCTCTTTTCTTAAACCTTGAAATGAGTCCCCCAGCCCTGACAGACATGGGGTCTCCAAAAGAAACGTGCAGTAATTGAACACAAATAGGGACCGTTTATACAACCCAAGGAAGGATGAAGGGACCAGGACGCCTGTGACTTTCACTCTCAAACACAACAGCCTGAAGAAGCACAGCCAATATTTTGGGGAGTGTGCCTTGGGAGTGTGCCTTCACCTGAGTTGCCTCCCCTGAGCAAGAGGGGCCGTGCTGTGGCAGTAACAGGGCTGTGCAGTGTCCTGACTACTGCATCGTGCTGGCATTAGCAGATGACCGGCTGAGCTAGTTGTATCGGTAGCCTCTACTCCCTGATGGGACAACCAACACATCGTAAAAGCAAGCCGAAGTCTGCGTACAGACAGCTTTCACGTAGCAGCAACACTTATGCGCTCACTTAAGACAGGAGTACAGGTGACCCCCCGGCAAGTCCCTTTACCTGAAGGCTTAGGGATTTGCAGAAGCAGATCTGGATTCCCCCTCTGCGTCCTCAGATCTGTGACGCTTCAAAGTCACTTTTACCTCAGTTTTTCCTGCAGTCTCATGAGCAATACAGGAGAAGAAAGACAGCCCACTACCTACTCTTAAATGTACTACAGTAAACTAGAACTACACACTGGGAGAAAAAAAAAAAAGACCTGTATTTCCACAAGAAGTATCTGCTAAAAGAAGGAAACAAGACCGTCTGAGAGTAAAATTTCTACCTCGAGTTTTCACATTTCCATTCTACCACCTACACCAATCTAACAAACATTTACTGTTCTAATTTTCAGAAAAAAAATGAGTAATATTGACAAAACTGATCTGAAGTATATTATGTGTTCAGAATTAAGAACTTTGTGTAACAGAAGAAAATTACAGAATCACAGAATCGTTTAGGTTGGAAGGGACCTCTGGAGATCATCTAGTCCAACCTCCCTGCTCAAGCAGGGTCACCTAGAGCATATTGCCCAGGATCACATCCAGACGGCTTTTGAATATCTCCAGCGAAGGAGACTCCACTGCCTCTCCGGGCAACCTGTTCCAATGCTCTGTCACCCTCACAGTGAAGAAGTTTTTTCTCAGGTTCAGATGGAACTGCCTGTGGTTCAGTTTCTGCCCGTTGCCTCTTGTCCTGTTGCTGGGCATCAAAGTTTCTAACAACACTGATAGAAGCATAAAAATAAGTATGGTTTTCACACTCCAGGCTCTACAAATATTAAATAATATATTAAATAATAATGAAATACATTATTTTGAGTATGGCAAAATGCACTAGAGAAAAAAATATCAACTCTATCCAGCTTGCCACTCCGCCAGAACAGAAGGAGCTGCCCTCGCTAACAAGGGTAACCTTATAGCGCACAAAGGCTACCCGTTGTTCTTTTAGAGCTACTTTGTCTGTTGGGAATAAAATTTAACAAAAACGAATAAAAATAATCACACAGGCAATATTTCAGAGTGAAATCCAAGCTGATGACCTTATGAAATTTCTGGTCATGTCTACATCATGCTTGGATATAAGTATATAGGTTTAGAGAGAAAACTAGATTAAAAGCACCACCTATGTTATAAAATGGAGCTTTCTACGAGTAAGTCAACACACTCTCATGTGCTCGCAGCCAGCTGCTCACTGCCCTTACTTAGCACTTCCGTGCCCACCATCCCACCTGGCCCGCGGTCCCAGAAAGTTTAATGAAAAGCAGAGCATGACCCTCCTGTTCCAGGCATTACAGGAGAGCATTTGGCTAAACCACATTAACAGCCTTTATAAACTTATTCTTGCATCTGGATCTACAAGATCGTGTTACCGACCAGCTCCCCCCATACAGGCACAGTTTACTCACTACAGACCAAAGCAGTCTCCAGTATTCAAGGACCAATGCAAAAGAGATGCTAGGAAGTCGAGTTAAAAAATGAATCTGGGAGTCAGCAAGACAGCGTGAGTGAGTGATGCTGGCTGTCATTTGTATTTCTAGTATTATCCTGTATCTGTAATTATAAAAATATAAGCAGCTTAAAAACACCTCTGAACTTCTACTTTAAAAAGTAAGCTTCCAAATCTCAGTTGGGGGAGGGGGGGAGAATAACACACACAAATACGTAAATAATAATATCCATCCATCCATCCATAAGTGTAATGGATCCTAAAGGCTCAGAAACCAAAAAGCCAACAGAAAAATAACTCCAAGTTGGTTTCTGCAACGTTTACTGTTTTCGCCTTTTCTTTTGCCACCAATCACAAGTTCCACAAATATGGTCATGCTGGCCTTACATAGGTTGCTTTCTCCTGTACAGAAAAAAAAAAGAAAACCAAACAAAAAGCTTCTTACACTTTATCTTTCCACATACGAACAAAATGAGACATTCAATTCACTGCATTCTTTGAAAGACAGGAGACTGGGCAACAGACAATTTATATACCAAAAGTACTCAGATCATTACCCCAAATATGCAGCCTTTTGTCCTAAGAGAACACTTTAAAGTAACCTAAAGATTTCCAATATGGTCATATTTGACCTGTAGTTTAAAAAACACATCTACTGAGCAACCAATTTCTGCTAGTTCATCTCAGAGTTATTTAAAGCATTTTAATCCTACTTCCTTCTTCTCACACACATATCTGTTATACCAACACACATTATTCTTAATCAAATATTGTTTTGGGGCTTACTACCTTAAAAGGGAAATATAAAAGACCAAGGCTGTCAATTCAATTCAAAACTTCAAGGTGCCAAATTTCGGGGTACTGCTGCTGTACCTTGAAGGTGGGTCCATGCGGTGTCTGCAGCCATCTCTGATTCAAAACACAAAATGTTGTCTAAACGGAGCAGCATTTTTGTCTCCAGATCAAATTAAGCTTTTTCATCCTTACCCTTATGCAGGAGTTTGGAGACAGAATTTTCCAGGTTACAAAATGTCAAAATTATTTCTTTTTCCTCAACAGACATTAGCATTATGATGAGGATTCTCTTACTCCTGAAGTTTTAGTTCATCCTGTCGGCTAGAATAACCTGATTGTGCAAAGTTACTGGAAATGAGTATGATCTTTTGTACAACTATTGCATAGCCATTGTTTATTAACCTTTTGTAATGAGCTTTACTGACCTGTAGCTATTTGTTCTAGCTTACGTTTTAATGCTTTTTCAAATATTATGTCAAAATGAGACGCAATGTAACAGAAAAATGCAGAAAACGTTTTCAAAGAGATTTCATAATGGAGTGCATTTCCAACTGTTTCTCAATGTGTTTTTGATTTATGAGCCTCTTCTTGCAAATCAAAACATCAGCATCACTCTACAGCTGGATATCTACTAGTCTGCATTTTATAGAAATAAAATGCAGGTCACAACACTAACAAAGAACACCTGAATCCCAAAAAGGAAGCATATAAACTGACTCTGCCAACACTAGGCACGCACTAAAATAAAAAGTAAAAGGTGCCAAAATAGCCCACCAAAGAGCAAAGAGATGTTTTCAGCTCTTCTTCACAAAGAACTGAAGCCACGCCTGGGATTTGGATGGATGGTGGGAGCTGCCATGAAGAAAACTATCCAAAAGCCTCGTCTCTCATTCTGCCTGCCACAAACATGCCCTAGCTACCTCCGCACCAGCCTGACTGCTTGCTATGCGTCCCTATATATTTGTGGATGCGCATGTACAAGCCCTGCAGCCGGCGCCCAGCACCCACCCAAGCTCCTCTGGAGCTCCAAGCTGGAGCAGAGAATGCCCAACTCCTTGCAGAGTTTGATCAGAACACGTCAGCACACATAACAGCCTTCAATTAAAGCAGCAAGAGCCAATTTCAATCATCAAGCACAGAACATGACAGTGCATCCGTTATTAGATCAGTTATAACGAAGGAGAAAAATCTTTTCATCTTGGACCAGTGAGGATTGTCCACCTCCAGTGGATCCCAGGCTCTTGCAATCTTTGCTGTCCATTTTCAAGGAGGAGACCAGGGGAAGTGAGTTTGTGCTCGCTTGCACTCACAGTCTCCTACTGAACACTTGCAGGATGCTCCCTACTTCATACACAGGCTCTTCTAAAGAGATGCACCCCTTCCAAACAGAGGGATTGGGCTGCCAGGCACCTCCTTTCTTGGTGCTGGCTGCCCAATGCAGGCATCCCAGGTCTCGCCCCGATTGCAGGCACCGACCACCAGTAACACTGGGACCTTGGGCTCCTCAGGCTGCCAGCTTGCCTGTGAGGTGTCCCCAGCCATCCTAATTAGCAGCACATTCCTACACATGGCATGTAAAACAGGGCAGTTATTAGCTGAACAAATGCCATGTTGGGGGTGAGGTGAGAAACAGTGAGAAGAAATTAACAGTGGTAGCTTGGATTAATGAGCCAGCACAAACGCTGCAGGCTTAATGGGAAGGACTGACAGGGTTCAATTAGAGAGACGTCTGCAACCTCATTACTACCACGAGCTGTCACTTAGGGCACTGGTACAGACAACCTATGCAACAAGAGGCAAAGGCAAAGGAAAATAATGGATAAATGGAAGCAGAGAACTTTCTTAAAACACTTTTCATACTAGAGTTCATCATTCTGGCAAGTTTTGTGCCTCAGGGAGAAAGAGAAATGCAGACATCAATGCTCAGAAAGGATGGATACGAGAAAAAGCCCAGACACCCACAGAAGCATAGCCAGAAATGTTTTCTTCCCTTCCCTCTGCCAACCAGGAACCACCCATTTGTTATGGAACAGTTAAGTCTTTTTAACCATATATTGACCTGCAGATGTCAGTATTAAATAAATCTTCAACAGTTAATACAGATTACCAGCTTCCTCATACAAACGTTAGTGAACCGCAAAGGAGCCCTCCTAGGAGCTCAATGTCAGATAAGCTTATTTTATCTGCTTCTGCAAAATGACAGGATGTATCTACTAGAGCTGCCTGATCAACTGCACAGAAGTTTTCCAATTTAAAACTTTAAGACTAGTTGCCACATCCTACTTCTCCAGACCAAAAGCCCATTTAGTCCACTATCCTGATTCCTATAGTGACCCTTATTCTCATCCTGTTTCTTTTTGCAGGTATGAATGATCTGGAGGGTTTTAATAGTTATTTTTCCTCCAGATTCATTTCTTTCTTCAGTTCTATGTCCTTTCCCCTACTATGTTCCCTCAGTTAGGGACAGCTTTTAGTTTTTTGGGGGGTGGACCTCTGTAGCAGACACCTAGAGAGGGAATATAAGAACCAGCAAGTACAGGTTCCCCTTTAGCGGTTCCTGGCAATAGTTTAGTGACCTTTTGAGCTTGAGGCTGCATCCAGACCAGTTTGTTTAATAGTAACCAACAGATTAAATAAGATATTTAATCAGTTTCTTTGGCACTAATTAACCACTTCTAGAGTGCTTCATTCCTTCTAGAGTATATACAAAAGAAAGATGACCAGAATGAGCAGCTAAGATCCAGGGCTGAGACTCAGCAAACCTGATTTCTGATCCTTGTTCTTCTCCATGTGACTGCGAGCAAGTCAACTAGAAGGGGGAAGTTTTCAATTAAAGTTGGAAACTTGGCTCACTTTTGTAACGGGAAGATTTCCCATTTCATTTCGCTGAGATTAAATTCACTTTTAATAAGGAGAACAAAGCCTCCTTTTCCCTCCTTACTTAAATTGTATGATTCTAAAAGCAGGAATCATGCGTTTACTGTGCATCCAGCTAACTTATAGGAGGCCCATGTTGATGGCTACAAATTATAACACTAACCTTGATACTTAAAGCCTTGAAACAGCCAAAATAAGCAGCCTGCAGCTTTTCAGAAAGTTTTATAGCTCCAAGATGGAAACTTTTTAAGAAGTCCAAGAAGTCACATGAACAAATGCCAATAAAAATCCTATGGAGCCTCACTCCCCTAGACGACTGCAAATTCCCTGCTTCAACAGCTACCATAAGCAGGGAATGAAGACTGACTTTGGCTGTATATATAATTCAGCACACATGCAGGCTGTCAGCGCAAGGCTATCACTTTTTCTCTCCACATCCCTCACCTTAACAGCAAAGTACCTCCTCCTGTCTGCTCTTGGTATAGCAATGAGCATGCTACATCGTAAGTCTGCTTAGTGAGCAATTCCAGTGGTTTATTTTCCACAGAACTGGCCATGTGATCACTAGGAAAGCCCTTGGGATGGAAAGGGAGTAGGACTATCCTTTGCTGGCAGCCTGCAGTTTCACTGGGTTAAGTGTAGCATGAAACTACAGCCTTCATCTTCAGCTCCCACAGACCATCATCACAGCTGCCAAAAGATGCCATCCTGCCCTCTTTTCATGGCCCCTTCTCCTTGGCCATTAATTGCGATCCCCACAATGCCCTTCACTACATGTCTGTCACTACATGTGATGAATCAGATCAGAGGAGTACGCTCCTCCTCCAGCTGGATCAGTTCCTTGATCTAGTTCACTAAGTTGCCACAAACACTGGTGCTACCAAAGGCAGGGACAGAAACAAAGCAGGGATGTGATATAAGCCTTTTTTTCCTGGGCTTGCAGGGGGAAGCTGTTGTCAAGTGTGTTCAGACTACATCTTAATTTCATGCTATTTGAGGGTTAAATAAAAAAAAAAAGAAGCAAGAATTTAATATAAGCTTATAATGTCTAGACTTTCAAAAAGTACCGAAGTATTAATGACTGTTATGGGAAATAGGTACTTTAATATCTCCATAGGTCTGGGTCTGCTGTTTCAACAGGTAATCAGCACTAGGAACCACCCGTTTATTTTATAATTAAACACGATATGGAAGTTATAAAACTCCATCTGATTAGCTCACACGGGAACTCATTCATAGCATGCTTTAGGGAGATTGAAATGCCTACCTGAGTTCACACACTGCTACTGGATCATGTTTTGAACATTTGTGTGGTGGCTTCTAATCATAATCCTTTCCCAGGTAAATTAGCTTTTTCTGCTGTTCACACAATTCTGTCTTTCAATTTTTCTTACACTCTTTGGTTGCAAGAGCCAGGTGTTGCCCCTTCCAGAAAAAAAGTTGGTTAAGATGAAAACCTCTCTGCGTAACACAAAAAAGAAAAGCCTCTGTCAAATTCCTTGCAAATAGTGCATGCACCTTTGCATGCACTATTCAGTCCTATTTCAGATGCGGGAATAGTTAGGTGCATTTTAGATTTCCCAGTCTGCAAGGTTCAGCAAGTCAGAAGTTGCCACATTTGAGATGTGTGTGTTCAAGATACTTCATCTAACATGTGATGCACGATGACCAGGTTCAATAAACCTGATAGCTCTGAATCAGTATCATCTCTGAGATTGCAGTTTTTATTTCAGGACACCAAAATATCCCCTGAGAAAGCTTGCTGGAGGGGTGACTTGAACCGGGTGCCAGATTGCAGCCGCAAAGTTAATATGCTATATACTAGGCACAAGCAAAAAAAAAAAAAATGGCAACCACCTGCTCACTGTCAGACCAGGCATTATCCAGCAGTTGTACAAACTACAACACAGAGGATTAAGGGGAATCTAATTACATCCACATCATGGTTTCACCGAAAGCATAAAATGCTTCAGGTTATTGCTAAACTAAGAGTCATATGCATTTCATTTTATTAATGAGAAAAGATATTCTTTTTAATTTTATCTTTATTTGAAATTAATCTTCATTAAAATCTTTATGGAAAAAATTGTTTTCTATGATGAACATGAAAGAAGTTCATTTGGCAGGTAAGGTAATATCTTGCTTATCTAAAATCACAGTGTACTTACCCATAAGAATTTCCAAAGTGTCATAAATCCACAATATTTATGAATACAATGTTTTAGAATTTGACTGACAGATGCAGACAGTAAATGTATTCACTTAAAACTTCAGTGATAACAGAGGTCTGGAACATTTGAATTATTACTGCTAAAATTGAAACTAATTTACATTGAAACATCCTCCCATGTCTCTTTCCCTTTTCAATGGCATAAGTTTGATTTAAATCATTTCCATGATTGCTTTATTACATCATTCTTAGTATGCAAAAATTAGAAATCTTGTATATCCAAAACTGGGGTGGAATGAATACACAGAAAGATCTTTCATTCCAAACACTGATATCCCTTCCTTTAAATATAAAAATAAAGCCTAAGTTATGAACCTGGCATATCATATAGCCCTAATAGTTTTTGTTTTTATTCCAGAGGTCTTCTTAAAATGGGAAGGAAAACATTTTATTTTCATATTGAGGAATTCCTTGCAGAATACTACAAGGAAAAAAAAAACTGGATCAAGGGAGGATGGCGAAGAGGGAACAAGAATATATGTCATCTATGTCTTTTCAACTCCTGCCATCTAAATCAGGACCACAACCCTATAAAATCTAACCTGTGCATTCTTATATCTATGATTCATTGTTTCAAAACAGAAATACTCTGCCATTACCAAGAGCCCCAGCATTTCGCTACGTGGAAATTAACTATCCAAATGCCGTTCCTTAAAATCTCCCACCTGTCGCACCTCTGCGCTCTCCAATCGCTGCAAAACATCCTGTCCCAGGCACAAGTCTGCTTGTTTGTAGCGAACGATTTCCCATTGTGTCCAGCTGCCTTTCCCAACAGCAGCCCTGGGCATTGTACTCACCTTCTGGCAAGCTTCGCTGAGTTTCTTCTGTATCAGAGTGGGAGAGAAATAACTCCTTTTGCAAAGAGGATCGCTGAACAGTCTCCAAAGGGGAGGGAAATGTTCCCACCCAGACGTATCTGCAGTGAGCAGACAGTTTGCACAAATCAGGTAGAGGGTACAAGGGGACAACAAACCTATCTAAGGTTTGGCTGCACAACTTCCAGGTTGCCCCATGTGAAAGTTGGGGAATGAAGAGCAAAGAATTGTTTTTAATTAGTCCCAGTGAGTCATTTAACTGTTGCTTGTTTAGCAGTCAGCAAGACAGATAATTGAGTTCCTGCATTACAATCTGGTATAAAATCAGGAAAGTAAACTTACTTAAACACACACAGACCCAGATATATTGCTAGTAAAATGTTTACTGCTGTTATGCAATACATTCAAAAAAGAAAAAAAAAAAAGATGATCGCAGCAAATAAACATTTTCCTAATTAAGTGAAAGCTCTTTAAAAGTTTATTCATTAAAATTGGATTACTGTCAGACGTTAACTAAAAGCGACTTTGTGGGGTTCCACGCTTATCTTTTTCAGTAATTTACATATAAAATGTAGCCATTTGCAAATCAAAGTATGCTTTTTTGAGCTGCAAATTCAACATGGAGTCTCAACAGAAATTAAGCTATTTTAATTACTGTCTCTTGTCTAAGACCTCCTTGAGGAAAGCCGCCACAGGACAAGAAGGAGGGGAGCCCAGGCCCACTGCCTGCACCTTCCCAAGGCCCCTGCATGCCCTGTGCCCACTCACACCACCCACAGCTCCCTCCCCAGCAATACTGATATGAGCGGCTCAGTACTCAAATACACCTACACAGAATTATTTATTGCACTTAGAGCTGTTCAGATAAGGAGGCAGGAGTAGTGAAGAGTTCTGGAAAGGAGTCTGACCTGTAACAGCACAGGCTCTCCCACTGAGCGCAACGGGCAGCCCTGCCACGCCCTGGCACTTCTCCATGTCCTGCCTGGACTCCATCATAGAGCTCACAAGCCCACATAGATGGAGCAGACTAGGAGGCCGCAGCAACCGGCCGTTGCTTGAGATGGGCAAGCAACACAACGGCGCACCAGTCACACCTCCCTGACCCCTCTGGCCACCTCCTCCCTCCCTACTGCCACCAGCTCGTTGAGAGTGAGCATTGCTTGAGGACGGATGGAATAAAACTCCATGCAAGAAACCTTGGAGTTTTCTGCCATTTTAGTGGATTAAATGGGCTGATAGGAGGGTCAAAGAGTTCCAGAGGCAGTGCAAGAGAAGGAGCAGGTCACAGAGCCAAGAAAAGGGGATAGATAGGAGAAGAGAAGGAGCAAAACCCTCTCTCTGTGCTCCAGCAAACCATCAGAGAGGTTCGACTGCTCCTGAAAGAGTACTCTGAGACCATCGCAAAGAAGTGGAAGTTCAGTATAGCAGAAGAGAAAGACATTAACTAACTACCTAGAAAAATCAGAAAAATCACATTGTGTCAGCTAGGCTCTTCAACTGGGACAAGAGCTAACTTTGTGTGGAAAGAGGTGCTGAAGTGCCAATACATGTACAAAGGCTTCAGTGTAACATATGAGGAAGGACACGCACAGCCCAAACTGTGAAGCCTGCTGTTTCACCACTGTATTAGCCCCATGGGGCAAATGGCAGGAATATCTTTCTCCCTTCCATGGACACGAGCAAATACAGTTTAGCACTTGTGGGGGGTAGAGGGGGCTGACATTCAAGGCATGGCGACACCATTCTTTTAGAGATATTTTCCTATCTCTAATCGCACTCTAATCTATCCCATTTTCATCAAATATGATTGGGGGGAAAAACACAACACCATTTGTCTCCATCGCCCTTGTGAAATGGGGTTTTGCTGGAATTCACATGAGCCGCATCTGCACTACCTGCTACCTGCATCAATTTTAATTCATTTTTTAAAAGCTGTTTCTTGCACAAAGTGCAAGTAACGAATGGCTGCACACTATCTTGTAAGGGCAGGTGGTTGTGTCAACTCAGTCCATTGGTATGATTAACAATCAATCAATCAAAGTTCACCAATTTCATCTCAGTATTTCGCCTGAAGATACTGTGAATGAGGTACTATATCTACCTCGAACTTGCTGTAATTTTAAACTGCTTCACTTTATCACAGCTCTTCATCTGAATGACTGGTGCCAGGAACTTGCCACTGTAGAATTAATAACATACTGACACTTTCAGCCCCTCGGTCTATCTTTGAAGTTTGAAAAGAATAACCAGCAACAGGGTATTTTACTTGGAAGTGATGACAATTCGACTAAGACCATAATTCTCCAAATGCAAACAAAACAAAGACTACACATTTTGGCAGGAATAAACAGATTCAATTTGCTTGGACAAGTCTTGAGAGCTAGATCATCATTTCTGGCTTCTCCATGAGGGCTCTAGCATACAGAGGAACAGAACTACAGCGTCTCTTCCTTTCACAGTTAAAATCTGTGAGGAGAGACTGCTCTCTGCCAAGGCAGGTGAAGGGCAGGTGGGGACCCCGGTCCAACCCCACCTTGGAAAACGTTTGATGTGACACAGGCTATAATGTGATGGTGCTGCCTCATACCAGGGGCTTCCTTTCTCTCTCTGTGTGCCTCCATGAGCCGAGCCCTGCACCCCACAACAGGGTTAGCGCCTCTGCTAGGATGGACAGTCACAGCGCAGAACCATGGGGAGCCCCAAGCAGGATTTAGAGGCAGCAGCTGAAACCTGTCAGGGTGCCTGCCACTGCTCAGTTCCTAGAAATTACAGACTGCGTGCGCAATGCCTTCCTCCCCACTGCCTCAGTAAGACTGCTTCCCTTTGCCAAACGTCTGTTCTTACATTTCGCATTGCAGAAATGAATGTGAGCCCCAAAGGGCGAAACGGTTACTCCTACAACTGACAGAAATGATGGGGAAGGTACGTTGGCAGGCTTCAGCCTGCAGAGCCATTGGGCGTAGCCCTAGCCACACATGGCTGAGCTCAGCTGCTCCCAGGGACAGCTAACAAGTCATCACTGCTAACATACCCTGTTGCCCAGGCTAAGTTTAGGCATACGCTAACCTTGAGATGCCCATAGATCAGGAGCACATCTGGGTAGAAGTACTTCCTTTCACTATTAAAGGAAATCTTCAATCTACTACCACTGTCTATGCTATCTTCTTTCATCTTTTTCCCTAAATACGTCTATCCCTACCCCAAAATCACATATCTCCATATTAATAATGTCATCAAGTGTTTCACATGGGATTGTAACTTTCCCCTACACATCCAATAGCTTTGCACTGATAAGAAAAAATCATTAACACTGGAGAATGTGAACAGTCAGAGGGGCAGTACTCTTGTGACAATGCCCTAAAGAGAGACGGAAACCACTGCTAACACAGCTTGAGCATTCCTGTGAAAGCAGTCTCCAAGAAGCTGATTATTCTTGGACAGCAATATACTTTTTCCCCGGTAATTTATTCATTGCAAAGTCTAATCCTGATGCCGATAAGTCAATATCCAATCAGCAGAAAAACATAATCATGTTTGAGGACAAGAGTAAGAAAGCATGCCCAAGCCATTTCCTGCTTTGTCACACATGATTCCAACACTGTTTTGTTTTGTTTTTCCCTGGAAGCTGAATGTTTGCTCCTAGCCTTTCACCAGAGAGTGTATTACGCATAGGCTTTTCTCTACCAGCTTTATTAGTCAAGGACGAATTTTATAGCTTAAAAATATGGATAAGCTGCATTAAAAATGAAAGAAATGGTGGGACGAGCTCTGCTTTGCAGCAGTGATGATAAAGGGATGTAGAGTTTTATTACCGTTGTCTTTTCCATGCCTGAAGCCTCTACTAATCTAAACACAATTAGAACTATATTGAATGATATGCTTTACATACACAAAAACAGGCATATTGTCTAGGAAGTTCCTCTTAAGTAATCTTAGCTTTCATCATTTCTACACTTTCTTTCTTGTACGGTATGTTTCCACCCTAGAGCAAAATTTTCCCAGAACTAAAAAGAAGGTCCTAGATCAAACCGGACTTGTGTTCCCAGTTTCGTTTTCAGTGTCCACATCAGGACCTCCCTCTTGCAGCAGTCTCCTTAAGAAGTAATTTCATTAGCTATGCTGGTGAAGTGCAGGTTTGTTGCCTGGAAGTCCTTAGAAAGTCCTTAAAAAGGTAAACCTTCCTTCTTAGAGCAGTCTTCAAAACCCTCCTCTGCAAGCAGATTCAGAAAGACTTTTGACTCTAAGAAGACCTATGATTTATGAGCCACCAAAGAACTCCTACATGCGGTCAGATGCAGGACCTAGTAGCTAATTTGGGGTCACGTTGTCCAGATTTCTTCTTACCAAAAGCTTTAAGTAGTAGCAAGGACAAAAAAGGAGCTATTTCTTTTTCTGAGACACAAGATGGAAGAGCTGAAACAACAAATTGGAGTGTATGAAAACAGAATAATATGAAATAGGAAGAAAAGGTGAGATGGCCAGAACAGACTAAGACATGGGCAAAAAGTAGCAGCTAGAAAAAGCTAATGTTTTAGAATGACAAAAGTATATAGAACTTCAGAAGGAAAAGAACAAAACAAAGCAAAACCCCCAAAAGGCAGGACTGAGCTGCTATTGCAAAAGGTAGACTGAAAAGCAACTGCAAAAGCATTACCTAAGATTGTACAAAAGGTGGGATCTGTCTCGCACCAACAAACAACGAAAAACAAACACAGTGAGAGCAATATGGTTTATACTGTCGAAGGCAGTATAAGGGGCAGAGGTTTGAAATTCGTGTCCCTCGGAAGGGGAGCCAGAATCCCACGCTGCTTCCCTTCTCTGACCAGGCCTAGGTGTGAGAATGGTGCCAGCTCCCCGTTCCCTCCCCAACGCGCTCAGGAATGCTTTCAGGAGAGAAACGGCCTCGGTTACCGCAGCCATGTCTTGATTAGAAGGTAAGTGACTATTTTTCAACATAGCTGTTAGACATGGTTGCCCCATTGGCATAAAGATCACAAAGAAAATGTCGTATCTTCTGTCTAGCACAGTCCCTACTATAAATCATGCTCGAGTGGTCTTCCTACCATTGTTCAAGCGTTCTGGTGATTTGTCTCAGCATCTACTATTCTTTACAAAGAGCTGCCTCAGTATAGTGAAAAAATAACATGAGGCAACTAACTTAATGTTTTGAGCCAGGACGTTTAAGGATTCATTTACATACTCCAATTGAATCAACTTTCAGATTACAGACCAATCTTCAGCCCTTTGATCTGGTGTGCATCAGTTAATTACCTAACTCAAGCAGCTGCTATTTCCCAGAGGAAAAGAAGGATTTTATAACAATCAGAGAGGAAGGAAGAAACAAATAGAACAAGCTGATCAGTAGACAGAAGGAAATAGTTCCGGGCAGTGAAACAGCTACTGTTAAGTATAGAGAGCATACAATAGCAGGGAATAGTGCACATCAGCAAGGTCTTTGGAGGTCAAGCAGGGGATGTTTCACTTACATCGTACAAAGCAAGCAAGACACCATGTTGAATAAAAGCATGGGATCAGCATCAGATGCATCTACAGTTTATCATCCTAATTTAACTGAGATATGACAAGAGGAGAGCAAAAATCAAGACAAAGATAAACCCAGGGGATTCCAGGCTGTCCTGAAGGGCTTGAAAAGAAAAGTAAGAGGAAAGACATGTATACAGAAATCTTTAGCAAATACCATCTTCATACAACACTGCCCTAGGAGATCACCTCAGGTATCTTACATATCCTAAGGCATTTTAAAGCAATCCATTGTCTTCACCACTTGATCAGCATCATCCAATATTGTCCAGAATTAGTTCCAACGGAACAGTATGCTTTGCATAATTTATATTTTTAAATTGAAATATCAGACTTTATTACTGAGATTTTAAGTACATGCTTAAATACATGACTTTTCAAAGTTCTGAACATGAAGGAGCACTCACTCAATAAAAGTTCATATATGTTTAAGGCAAATAGCATGATCTCAGTGAAACGTGGTCTTTTTTAAAAAAAGGAATGGGGAATGGAGATCATGTTTGATTACTTGTTTTTTTAGAAACAAAATTGTTTCTAATTTAAGGACCGAGTTCTGCTCTCCATTACACACACATCAATTTAGAATCATTAATGATGTTAGTGAAGATCTTTTTAGCTGATCTAGTCCTTAGGGTTTTACAAAGAATAAAACTGCCGATCTCCAGTAGCTATGGTTTAGCCATAAGCTTTTTCCTTATTTTTAGCCAATTGTACTAAAACCCCACACCCTTTAGGAAAGTAATTCCTTGAATTGTTTGACACACTGAATAGCTATGAACATTAAGAAACAGTGCATATGAGAGCTTTGAAAAATATTACTATAGAATTGCAGCCAATTAAAGCTAAGAGAAGGGGAGGAACATTGCTATGTTGTTACTGAGCAGAAACACAAGAATAAAAAGATCATAAAAAAGTTTTTTGAAAGATAAACCTGCCATTTTAAGAACGAGAGATTTAATTTATTCAGCTGGATTACGCAAGCACAGCCAACCAGCTACAAAACTATAATTCCACTTCTAAGGTCTATGGCAGGAATTAATCATTTGTTTTTATCACAGTAAATCGCAGAATACATGTAGTAAACAGCATGGACGCATATGCAAGAGCTTCTAATCAGAATGACTATAATTAAGTTATCATTGCTAACTAAAATTACAAAAGAATGGGCAAGAAGTTTGATTTTTATTAAAAAAAAAATAAAACAACAAACACACACGGCACATTTCAGGTGAAATCTGTTAGACTTTTTTAATCTGTGTTTTCCCAAATTATATAAATGAGAAAGTGAGTAAATGTTAGATTAGGGGTAAAAAAGAAATACTGGAGAAAAAAAGCCCCAAATCTTAAGACTGAGAAACAGAGAAGTACTAAAGAAAAAGGGACAAGAGGCACCAGTTAGAACCACATGCATAAGCAACTAAGTGGTCCTTGTCAAGCCCATTGGGCTTGACTGTTTTCAAAACAAACCAAAATCAAAGCACCTCCCTTAGAGAGCTTAAATGTGGCAAGAGGTGGAAGAGAGAGAAAGAGGAGAAAGAAAGAAAGAGTTTGGAGGGTAGAATAACAAGAAAGCAAAGGGTACAGCAGTGGTCAGGCTGACAGGCTCCCAACTCTGCACACCAGCAAATTGTTGTTTTTGATAGCATAATGGAGGAGCAAGTTTTAAGGAGGGATCTGAGGGAGATCAGAAAAACTAGCTTTACAGATGTTTATAGGACACTGTTGCCAAGTGAGGGCAGGAGGAAACCTAAGAGCGCTTACTTGAAAGTTATGCAAAGCAGTCTTACAGCCAGCATGATAAAGGTAGTAATCAGCCTCCATACACCACAGGAAACATTATTTGGGGAGCCTAAGAAAGGCTTTGGAAGCAAGCAAAAGCAACTGAAAATCAACTCTAAAAAATGAATGCCAATACAAATAAGAAAAGTAGATTGCAAAAGAGCTCAGGAGAACTGAGAAAAGCATTAAGTAAGGGAAGAGAAAATAAGATTGCTTAGAAACAAGTTCATTTCAAGAGGAGGTAAATATCATTAACAATAACAAAAAAAGGTATTTTTCCCTCTCATGAGAGAACAAAGGATCCCTCTCCACCAAAAACCTAACGAGAGGGTGCCAGAATGGGACTAAAGAATGATGTAATTCTTCCCAAGACTTTGGGGCATCACCTGTCCCGCTGCGAAGGGCCTGGAGTGTACAGATTAGGCCTTGAATTTGGTCTCAGGACTCCCCAGGGATCAGAAGAAAAGGAGCTCATCAGGCTCTCTGCGCTGGGGAGCCATCTTCAGTGATTTATCTCAGTGTTTTATTAAGTGCCTGTCTGTGAAGTTCTCCTGTAATTGCTGCTCTGGAAAGGACTGCACAAGAGCTAACGCAGTTCGGTACTAAAAGAGCACTTCCCTCTTCTCTCACGTAACACAGAACGCTGCCCGCTTACGTGCATTCTCCTTCACTTGCTTATGTAGAGGAGTGTGCTCATAACCAAAATAAAATCCAAAATCCCATCCCTAACTCTAGAACTTCCAAGGTGTAATTTAATAGGCCAGATCAATACCTACTACCTGAAAGAAATCAGGAAAGATTCACCAGCCTTTTAGCAGACTGACCAAAGAAACACAATTGTCCTTAGAAACAGAGGAGATGTCCAGAGGAGATGCTTCTGTCCCAAAATCAAGCTGTTCTGAGACTGATATTTAGAAAAATGCACAGACAATCTAGGACATTACAGACTGGTAAACTCTCTGTCAGAGCCATGGGAAATACAGGTAGCAATGAATAGAGAAGAAAAGAGTTGCACAGTATTTGTTTTTTGCTTGTAATCACACATAACATGTAGAGAGAAAATCCCCTTCATTAAGATTTATGCAAGTTTAAAGCTCATTGACAGTTACAGCTCAGTGTTTCTGGAGCCTGAAAACCAGTACAATGTGAATTGCGTAACAAACGACAAAATCCATTCACCAAGCCTCCGAATCCAGGCACTGTTCCTGAAATTCAGTGTGATTTTATACCTAACCTGGTGTAAATGTGGGCTGCAGGAGAAAGGAGCGCTCTCACCTCCCACCAGATTCCTCCCTAGCACCAGAAGTAGCAACCATGCAATCGCAAAGCAGCTGGTGCAATGACCTGGCCTGACAGAAGATCAATCTGCCAAAACAAGGTTTTCTATCAGATCAGTTGGCTGAAATGACTCACTCTGCGCTCACAGATTGCTCAGCCTGGTACAACATAAGCCATGGAAACAGATGAGAAGTGTGGGACTGCCCCTCCTGAACACAGCCTGTACTTAAACCACGTTATGTGGAAAGCCAAGCCACACGCTGAGAGACTCATTTGGGGTGGGGGGGATAAGGCAGTCTTTGCAACTATTTAATAGCTGAGTCTCTTTATCACAGAAAGTGCCTTTTTTTTATTGCAACCAGGACTGAAAGGCCAAATAGCTATTAGAAAGCAAAGGCTTCAAATAAATACAGAGCTCCTGAAATCTGAACGTAAAGGCAAAGCAAGTATGTATCTCAACACAGAAAATCTGGCAGACTATGTCTAAGAATTTAATTTTAGGAGAACGCTTTGGCACAATACTGCACATTAATTAACAGGGTTAGTAAATTTAGCCTAATGTAACCCAGGAATCCGCCTATTTTCAAATGCAAGAAATTGTCACCAGCTGCCTGTCGCTGAATGGAGAGGAGACACCTGCAGAGTCCACTGGACTCAGTCGATCCACTCAGAAAAGCACAAGTTAAAGCCTTCCAAATGCATTGTTCTGTTGACCGGCTACAAATAACAAACCTCAAGGAAAAATCAAGGAAAAGCACTAAACAGTTAAAAGTGCTTGACAACTTCTGCTCATTAGAACTGCAGAATAAGAGGCACACAAAAATAAGAGAAAAAATCTAGAAAAGGACAAATGTATTTTAGAACAAACAGGGCCCAAAAGCACATACAAATCCCAAACTGACAAAAAGAACACGATCACAAACAAACCAAGAACATCTGTGCAGGCAAGAGAGAAACCTTTGTAGTTCGCATTACTTGTGAAATTATCACCTTAATTTTCATTTGCTGAACATCTGAGACATGTATATTTTTAAGGGACTTTTATTAGCAGACACCAAAGGTGATTTGAATCAGTCACAAGGTTAATTACCTCTGATAAAAGGAACGAGGTGTATGAGCGAAGATAAATTTCAGTTATCAAGCAGCAGAGATATTTATATTGAGTGAGCAGAGTTCACCTTGGATGAATGTAGTTGGGTATAAAACTAGACAAATCTCTGTTCCAGACTTTCTTCTTGTACTATATCTAGTGTAAGATATACTGGCCAGCCAATATGCTGTTACACTACTTAGGATTTTCCTTATCAGCAGAGTCCATCTTTGATTCAAGCACAAATCAAACACTTTATGTTATTCAGTCCACTAAAATACTTTAGTATAGAAAAAGAATATAGATGACTATAACCGGTCATTAAAATATCACAGAAAAATCAATTCAGAAACAAATTTAAAATTTTCCGTACTATGTACCTCTGACCACCATCAGCACATTTACTCAGTGGAAATCTATGCAAATGAGCGATCAAGCTCCCCAAAAGAAAAAGGTTTAGAAATCTTTCTTACAAATGAATCAAAATGCCTAATTTAATGTGTTTAGTTTCTCTGTCTCTTCTTCTTGGGTGTAAAGGGCCTGTTTCTACCACTTGCCAGCTATGCTTCCCCAAATGGAGAGTGGCTGCCAGCAAATGCAACCTTACAGCTGACAGCATGCCGCAAGTTTTTTTTTTTTTTATTTATTCACTTGGGAGAGTTATCACACAAGCATTTGCCTCTGGCAAACTATTCCAACACACGCTGTGATAATTTCTCATGTTGATACAGGCAGACAAAAATCATGTCTAGTTTGCATAGCCACCATCTCATTGGGGGGGGGGGGGGAGCACGTTTCTGCCCCTGAACATGGTTATTTGAAAACATGGGTTCTTTTATTCCTCTTGCTTTGATTGTCAGCCACCACCACATATTTCATAACTGCAACCCCTGACTCCATCTTCTCTAAGTCTCATTATGGTATATTAAAAAGTTCTCTAGGTCTCATACAATAGATTCTCTGCAGAGACAGTCATGGAAGAATGACCTGCGCCTACTTGATTTATGCTGCTGTCCACCTTTTCTTAAAACAATATATTTCACTCAGGAGCTTATGTGTGCCTGACATGGAAAGTCAATGACTTGATTTGCTAATGAAATAACTTATAAAGAGGACTTCAAAATAGCATACACAACATGTATACCCCCTCCTACAGTACAGGGAGATTAATTTTGCTTTCTTGGAAGAGGTTGTTGCTACTAGCGTTTTATTGAACTCTCCTACAGACGACAGCATGATCGTGTTGGAGCTCTTCCCTTCCCAGATAGCCTTTACATTTCTCCCCACTGTGTAGCCAACCCTCTTGCTTCAGCCATGAGGTATCCACCCCAGAGTCCTTTTAATCGTGCTCCCAAAGCAAGATTCCTCCAGCCTTGGATGTTCTTCCCAGGTAACCAACCCCAGCATGCATGTTCATGTCACCTACCCACTCTGTGAAATTTCATATAAGCTTCATATACGTTACCAGCCAAAAGCATCCTTCACCACATATAGCACTGAATCCCAACCACAGTTTAGCTTGTGTTTGCATTTCCAAAAAGCATCTGTCCCATTTCTCTTTCCCGCAATCTCTTTCCTTCCCAAAAAGCTGAGGCTGGCTATTAGTACCCCATGCCATTTAAGACTGAGATGTCTAGCTACCTCCATTTTCTACCCACTTCCTATGCTCTGCACTTTGGAAGCAGAGCTGCCATTGATTTCCTTCACAAAGGATGATTTCCCTCATCCTCATCATCAGGAGACAGTGTTCTTTTGAACTGAAAAAAAAAATCTTTACACAAAATAAAATTTATTTCAGCATTTCAGTGCATTTGGATTTTATTAGAGCATTTTTTTAAGCCATACTTTATTTTAAAACTGAAACAATGAGATATTATTGACTGCTCAGTGGCACATGTGTATTAATAGCACTGGAAAATGCATTACAGAGCTCCGAAACTGCAAAAACAGGGATAACAGTTATGTTCTCTGCCCTTTATCCGTAACGTGTTTACCCGTTTCAGCATATACACTGATGGATAGTCTTCATGGAGTACCAGGATAGCAGAAACTCCTGCGGAGTCACTGGCTTCCTATTATTGCAATATTGCTGGAATCTGATGGAGTAAAGCCAGTGATACTGTGAAAACAAAAGATCTTCCTGGCAGCAACATGTAGAGACGTAGGGAAAGAATAAAATTCAGAAGCTGCCCAAATGACAGCATATAAAATGTGTCAGAAGTATCAAGAAGACAAAGGTAATTCAAGCAAAAAGAGGAAAGAAAGGTCTCTTGCATTTTATAACTTCGTTCTTCAGACTTCCTACTTAGCGTACTAAGACTTCTGGACTACCTAACCTCTTTAGCAGTTGCACTTTTGTAATGAATTAAATACAAAAATGAATGACTGAATCAATACAGCTATTAATGATGATACTACAGGCTAGCAAATAAGCTATGTCTACTAAAAAGGACAGCACTGAAGGAGCTGAGCAAACTTCATACTTAAAATTATCAAAGCACGAAGTTTCAGAGTTCATAAATTTAAATGAAGTTTTCATATTTCAGGTTGTCAAGATCACTAAGGAAGACACTTTTTCATTCAGTTTTTTAAGATCTTCTTTGCAGCAATAAAAGTTATGGATAATTTTTTTTTTCTTTAAATGGAAGCTCAGATTCCAGCCCTGAGTTTTGTGGCAAGGGAGGAATTTTGAAGACGCAGAATCCTAGAAAACAGAAGACTTCTACTAAATTATCTACTGTGTTTGTAATAAAAAGTCAGCATTTTTTTCAAAGTCTTAGCACCTTTTCGGGAAAGATTATTTGAAACATAGTTCTTACTATAAAACGATATCAGGTTTTACTTAGGCAAGTTTTTAATTCATGATAGGCATAAACTGCCCAAAGCAAATTATAAGCAGCTTCCCAGTAAGAATTGAATCCATCTGTTTGTCCAGAAAGATACATACATCTACTCAAATCTCAGTCCAGAGAGAGCTTTAGGACTGTTAAAACATGAATGCTTATTAGGTTTCCACTTAACAGCGTAGCTCAGAACCAATGTTTCAAACAAAGCTCTAGCTATGACCTGCCAGAGAAAGTGAACTTTGCCACCTTCAAGCAATTGTGGTCTGGAAAACACCACTAACTAACATATATCACCATCAAATGTTTAAACAAAAACACATTCTTCCTTCTCAGATTTTCCCTCTTGCTGTCCCTTGTAACGCACAACATTTCTCCTCTTCTGCCCTTTCCCCATAAAGCCCACGGCCCTGCACTACTATGTACTACCGATCCTCAGAACATGAGACTAAGGCATCATACAGGATGGTGCAGTTTCCCTAAAGAAGTTAAGAAAGACATATTTTTGAAGATCAGCCTTCTCTAAGGAACACATTTCTTTGTAATTTCACTAGTCGCAGTATCACTGCGGTGGCAGCATAAAGCCATAAGCGAACACTTTCCTTTCCCTACTGCTTCACTTAGGGAATGTAGGGATACACATGCTAGAGTCTTCATTTCTGTGCTGGTCACTATAAAGTGGAAATATATTTTCAAAGGAGGCATCACTGCAACAGATGAGTGATTTACATACATTCATGCTTTAGCAAACAGTAAACGGGGCAGAGGTAGGTCTAGGCAAGGTCTTCTTCAGGGCAAAACAGCATGTTTTGGGAAGGAAACAAATTTCAGGCGCATCAGTTTGCACTATTTGGTAGGAAAACCATGCGTGAATTTTTTCCTCCTAAAGAATTCCAACCACATTATTTATATTTGCACCTTGAAAAAACATACAGTAGGGAATAAAATCCACCAAAGGAAAGGACCACAGGAAGCAATTCTGTAGCACAGCGCCCTCTACTCCCAAGTCCTACGCAATCCCCTCACTCCAAATCAGCAATTTGGGATTGGGGAGGTATAAGAGTCTCTTTCTTAAAGGCTGACAGGTCAAGGCTGGCCCTGTAACTGTGTTTTCCATGAAGTTGCCTTTTACCTGCCAGGAATAACACTGCAAGAAAAGAACTTGATACAGCAGCGAGCAGAGAATGCAGGCAAGTATGCTAAAACACTGCCTGTCTGATGGTGACCCCACTTCTATCTCTTCTTTTACTATTTGGAATAAAATCCAGGCTTAACTGTGAGGAAGGATGAAGGGCAGCATATTTCTGGGTTTTGGGCCTCACATTTTCCAATGCTAATAGGGTTAAATAGTACATGTCATCCTCAAGTGCTGTTCACACTAACCAAACTGATTGTTACCAACCAGAATTATGCCACATGGAGCGCTTATGCCTCACAGAGCAGAAAACAATTAATTTTTCAGATAACCAAATAAAAACATTTTTCAGCAGGTAAAATGCTTCACAATTGTGGAAGGATAAAATTTTTGGCCAAACACGTTGTTGCAAATACTTAGGGCTAGAAAAACAGCTGAAATATTGTTGATGATATGAAATATACAATATTTTGAGTTTAGGGAAAGAAAGAAGAGGTCACCTGAAGATCCTTCAAACTGCACAACTCTAAAGCTTTCTTGTGAGGGAAGATGGGATAAGTGATACTACTAGGCATCAAAATGTCTGCGCTGATGAAGTTGTTTCAAAATGAGTAACACCTTTTCTGGCCAAGAAGCTCCATTTTAAAAGGCACTGGATCAACAGCATACTAGTTGTTGCACTGCAGTTTTTCCCCCATGTTTTTTTCCCAGAAAAGGGAAAATTATGCAGTAATTCCTTAGCATGGCTGACGGTGGACAGGGTCCCTCCTGTATCCGCTACATCGAGCAACAACCAGTCAGTTTCAATCAAACAGAAAGTGGAAGTCTAAAACACAGGTAGTAAGCTCATACAGTGTTTCTGAAGATAGGTATCAGAGTAGAGGAACTAAATTTGATCAGTTTTCCCACTGAGAGAAAGGCTAAAGGCCGAATCTGGCTTCTAATAGACAAAGAAGAAACTACTCAGAAGGGACATATTAGGACTAAATTAGCTTTACCTACTGTTAAGGCAATCAGATCTCACACCTAATGATGCCAAAGGATCCAACCACACTCCAAGTGATGCGCACGCGTGCACGCACAGGCACACACACACATCCTCTAGTAAGCCAGGCTTCAGAAGTTTCACTGCTCACACACCTACGAAAACTAGTATGGGTTTCTTTCCTTCCTCAAATGAGAGTACCATTTTAAGCTCACTCACATACATAGCATACATATTTGGACGGGCTTCAGAAAGCTGAGGGACAAGCTAGAAAAAAAGAAAGAAAAAATCAGGAATTCAGGAATCACTGGATTATTTGGCCCACCTGACATAGCTTCCAGTCTGCCCCTGGGAGAAAGTAAGCGGCTGTGTAAAAGCAGAACGCAACACTTTAAATAATCTGTTTGAGGCGTAACAGCATTTGCCATAGTCATTCAAAAACACAAATCATTTCCATGGAGAATACTACAGGACAACAAGGACAAATCACGTTGCATGCCAAAACCGTCACAGTCACCTCAGCAAAGAACTGGTGAACATTGCAACCATAGAGACATAGACACTGGGATGACCTACATGTATCCCCTGCCACAAATCGTTAAGTAAATATGGGATTTTCATACCAATTCTCAACTCTAACCTGCCATATTAAGACAATTTCTTCCATACAAAGTTGCAACAGCTTAAAACAGCATTCTAAATCTGTAATTATACCACTTTATGCATTTGTTGACAGAAATACAGTTCTATAATTTTAAATGATTTCCTGAGGTCGTTATGGCACATTGCTTTATAAAATGGAGTCTCAGTATTAGTCCCTCATGATGCAAGAGGGCATTAACACTACTATATCAAAGGTGCGGTGTCAACAAGTAAATCACCAGGAAGAGTTGATGAGCTGAAAATTGAACCTACCTTTCAGTTCGGCTCACAGCCCGACAGGCTTGATGGTTACCATAGTAATCATGTGGCAGTTTCGGATTTATTGCCTTGTATTGCACGGTTATAAAGGTTCTTCAGCTACCTTCTGCACTGTTTCCAGAGTCAAGAGGAATGCTATGATAAATGTCCACTATCCAAAAGATATATTCAGTGGGACGTAAAACAGGAAATCAGTGCTTTAAATGCAAATTACATGCTTTTTGCCCTTTTTAGAATATTAAAGAGTGATTTCAAAGGAATGAAAACAAAGAACTCTGACCTCTGACACCATGATTCTTTGCTGTACAGATCACAATTTTCTGCGGGATTGGCTAGTGCATATTTAAGTAGTGTGAAACTGAAAATGAGGTAATAAATTCCACTGAAGATAGTCTGAGTAATGCATTGATTATGAAAATAAGCATACAACTGAGCAATTACTGGAGCAGGCAGTCACAGGGTCTTGTTCAGTATATTTAGATCATTTCGTAATCATTAGAAATTAAATTATTTCATTACATCTAATTTGCATTCTGTTATATTTTCAATAACCCAAAAGAATATTGTTATGTGGAATACATCTGATCAACCATTACTGTTCAAATAGTCACATGCTACGCCATAAAGAGTGCGCATTAGTGTTACCAGATTGCGTTAGATTTTCGTTTACCTCGCTGATGGACTTTAAAGGAAAATATTAACAATTTGCCTTTCGTTGCTACGCTAAATATTCCTCGCTGCTCTGTTCAGCCATGTCTTGAAAAGAGCAGCTTCTACTCTTGTTAGTAAACATCACAATTCATGAAATGTTCCATTTTATTTTACTGGATTGTTTGTGTCCATAATTCTCTTTGATTGCCCAGCAATAAAAGACTGAGAGAATACAAGCTATCTTTCTTAGCAAGTGCAGAAGAACCATGCACTAATTTGTGTATTAGCAATTCCCATGTGGATACTACATTATTGATTCTGCCATCTAAATTCCACTGTTTGACAGGAAGGATATTGTGTGCAGGATTAATAAAATGATCTCCTCAAGCAGTATTTTTAAAGCATCGGTTGTGTACTTTTACTTCTCATAAATGTACATTATAACGTGTAAAACAAAATAATTCTGTGGTGCGACATACTATAGGCCAACAATTTTGTAATATGCTTGTTGATTAAAATATCAGGATAAAATTGCTTTTACAATTCAGAGGAAGATGTATACCTTATAGATCACGTAAAAGTACACAACACTGTCGTCTGATGAATGAATGCCTTCTCTATTAACGTTGCAAGGTACAATATCCCAAAGACAAACAACAGAAGGTTCACTGCCTGCTGTTCTTAAAAACACCCATGAAGTCCAAATCTTGTGAACTTTGTACTGCAGAAACATAGCCTCACTTCAAGTATTTGCTTTTATGGACAAATTGAAAAGGCATCATCAGAAGAACCATCTCTTGCTATGTAAGAAACATAGGGGGGGAATTTTGGCTTGCTTGTTGTATCACAGGAACCACTAAGCCTATCTTATGCAGGATTCACCGTAAGAGACTGTTACACATGAGCAGACAGGCCTTTCATTTTAATTAAATCTACGCTGCGCGTTCAAGCTGCTGGGCCTTTATGGACACCTGCCCTGAAACCACCACACTGGAAGAATCTTTTAGCTCTAAATCAAGTATATCTTGAAACAACTATACACTGAAAAGGTAGTTTTTATTTTCAAAAAAGCAGAAGAGCACAGCAGGTGTAATAAAATCTCTAAAACAAATATGCACCCCCTGCCTCACTCCCCCAAGCTTAATCCTGGCTGGGGCTACAGCAGCCATTGAAATGAGAAGCTCATCAGATCAGGCCACGGTACCTGTGTATTTTTTCAAGCAGCATACCTTTTAATCACTTTATATGGAGACAACAAGAGTGACTGAATCAGGTATTAGCTTCAACAGCTGAGGCTCTGCCTCTTGCGATGGCTCCGGACTGCGGTGTGGCTTTGGACAGCATACCAGACCTGCCAGCCTGCATCCAAACCGCACGACCACTGTGCTCTGCAGTATGTGCAGCAAACCTGGTCCCCTGCTCAACCACAGCCAGGGGCTTGTTGAAGCTCACTGCATAGCTGCCTTCATCTCCACACAGATCTTGGGTTTTCTTCTAACGGCAAAGAGGGTGCAGGGAGAGGAAAGAGGCTGTACCTTGGTCTTCCCTATCTGTGGGATGCGCATGCTGACCAGGGATCTGGTCCTCACAGTCTGCACATAGACCCAGAGGCATTACATTTACCAAGCTGTAGTATATCCCAGCTGCTCTTGGTTAACGGTATCTCTGCCCACTAACTCCTGTGGGGCAGGAGGGGGCTCCTTGCCATCTCTCTGCCTGTCACCACGCAAACCCATGCAGGATCCCACAGTCTAACCTATGACTCTAATGACTTTCTCCCTGCAGACTTCAGTGAAGTGTATTTATATTTATAAAGCTACAGAGCCCACAGAATATGTCTTTTACTGTATGTTACTATCTTTAGAAAATGTATGCTGTGTAGAACGATCTAAAAGAGTCCCCTCAACACCAAAGCACAGTTAATGTTCCAAAGAAAGGGCAGGTTCAATCCTATATCCTTTTCTTTTTAGGAACAATCCTCATCACATTAATTTCTCAGTAGCTGACCGAGAAGCACAGAATCAGGCCTTATTAGAACTGAAGGCTGGCTTTCATTCAACACAAAGGAGTAGACACAGATCAAACATTCAACAGGTGGAAGTCAGTGAATTCATTTTGCTACTTAGGCACTACTACATGCTGTGATATGCTGTTCTAACCACCCTCACCAGGAAATATTTCAATGCAATACATTTTAAGTCACAACAATATTTATTTCTATTGTCTATACGTATGATTAATAAGCATAAATACAACTACTATATGTTTATCTTTTCTCTCCATACTTCTTCTGGCAAAAAGCACCTTTACTCCTCTCTTTGAGGCAGGAAGGGATTAGGGATCAGTTCTGGTTCTTGACTATATACAACAGCCACTGATGGGACCCGTTCTCTCAGAGCGACGAGGGCAATGTGACGTTTCCAGGCAGCAATACTTGCTGACATCACAAGTCATTTTAATGTCATATTGTATCTCATTTATTAGCAACCATTTAAATAATGAGCCTGTCAAAGAAAACAGAACTCAGTAGACCCTAGCTTTCATCCATAACTTTACAGGCTTGGGAAAACCCTGTGCTAGGCTTGATTCAGAGCTTGCTACAGATCAGCAGTCTTAGTGAAGCATTATTAATCATGTTGCAGATAATAAAAAATAGTATTTTTTGCACTGCGCATGCAATTACATCAAATCATGAGACGCAATGTGAATTGAAATAAACTGACAGCAGAACACAGCCTTTGCTCTGAATCAGGATGCCATACAGAAACCATTAGCTTTTTCCGCTGCAGGAAAAAAATACTGGGATAAGCAAAAAACTAGCTTGTGGGTATCTTGCTGCTGACTTGTCACAATATTTTGGTTAGCTTGGTACATCTCTGCACTGACATCAGATGAGGACAGTGAGAGAGAAACTGTCAGCAATAAGAGAGCTGGGCAGCAAAATGATACCAGTGTCCAGTTAGAGAAACCCATCACAATCTTTTCTGGTGCTATTGCTCCCTCGCAGGAGAAGAGGTTGTTACTGTGGAAGGTGGCCAGTAAAGGAGAGTTAAAAGGCACAGGGGTCTCCTCCCAAGCAGCCATCAAGAAGGATCATCATATTATGTCCTCTCAAAGACTGTTCCTAGGGAAAGCTTTGTAGTACGGAAAACAGCCATGGAATCCATCTCTTCTCCATAGTAAGACCCAAGGAGTTCTCCACAAAGAGCAGACCTAGAAATGTTATGCTGCCCAGCAACTGCAAAAACAGCAATACACACATAAACACCCAGTCAATAAAAGTTGGCAGGCTAACACTGGCAGGCTGAAGCATCACTTGCTGCTCTAACTGGCTCTTGATGCAATATTTTGTTACGATTTTAAAAAACAGCAAACATTATTTTTGATAATTCCACCTGATCAGGAGGAAGTTGTCGATGAGGCCTTCTACCGACAGCTGGAAGTAGCCTCACGATCACAGGCCCTGGTTCTCATGGGAGACTTCAACCACCCTGACATCTGTTGGGAAGACAGCACAGCTAGGCACAAACAGTCAAAGAGGTTCCTGCAAAGCATTGATGATAATTTCTTGACCCAGGTGGTGGAGACGCCAACGAGGAGAGGTGCAATGCTAGACCTTGTACTAACGAACAGAGAAGGTCTAGTTGGAGATGTGAAGGTTGGAGTGACCATGAGACGGTAGAGTTCAGGATCCTACGAGGAGGGAGCAGGGCAATGAGTAGGATTGCAACCCTGGACTTCAGGAGCGCTGACTTTGGCCTCTTGAGGGACCTACTTAGGGGAATCTCATGGGGTAGGGCCCTAGAAGGAAGAGGGGTCCAGGAAAGCTGGTTAATATTCAAGCGTCACCTCCTCCAGGCTCAAGATCAGTGCATCCCTCTGAGTGGGAAGTCCAGCAAAGCGGGCAGGAGACCTGCCTGGATGAGCAAGGAACTCCTGACAAAACTCCAACAGAAGAAGGAAGTACACAGAATGCGGCAAAGGGGACAGGCCACTTGGGAGGAATACAGGGACGTTGTCAGAGCGTGCAGGGATGCGTCAAGGAAGGCTAAGGCCCAGTTGGAATTAAATCTGGCAAGAGATGCCAAGGACAACAAGAAGGGCTTCTTCCAATACGTCAATAGCAAAAGGAAGACTAGGGAAAACGTGGGCCCGCTGCTGAAAGGGGCGGGTGCCCTGGTAACAAAGGATATAGAGAAGAAGGCAGAGTTATTGAATGCTGCCTTTGCTTCAGTCTTCACTGCTAAGGCCAGTCCTCAGGAATTCCAGAGGAAGGCTGGAGAAAGGAAGACTCTCCCTTGGTGGAGGAAGATCGGATTGGAGATCATTTGTCCAAACTTGACATCCACAAATCCATGGGCCCTGACGGGATACACCCACGAGTGCTGAGGGAGCTGGCGGATGTTATTGCTAGGCCACTCTCCATCATCTTTGAAAGGTCCTGGAGATCAGGAGAGGTGCCTGAGGACTGGAAGAAAGCCAGTGTCACACCAGTCTTCAGACAGGGCAAGAAGGAGGAGCCAGGGAACTACAGGCCTGTCAGCCTCACCTCCATCCCTGGCAAGGTGATGGAGCAGCTCCTCCTGGAGGTTCTCACTAAGCATGTGGAGGACAAGAAGGTGCTCAGGAGTAGTCAGCATGGATTCACCAAAGGGAAATCATGCTTGACCAATCTGATAGCCTTCTCTGATGGGATGACTGGCTGGGTAGATGAGGGCAGAGCAGTGGATGTTGTCTTCCTGGACTTCAGCAAGGCTTTTGACACTGTCTACCATCACATCCTCCTAGGTAAGCTCAGGAAGTGTGGGCTAGATGAGTGGACAGTGAGTTGGATCGAGAACTGGCTGGATGGCCGAGCTCAGAGGGTTGTGGTGAGTGGCGCAGAGTCAAGTTGGAGGCCTGTGGCTAGTGGTGCCCCCCAGGGGTCAGTCCTGGGTCCAGTCTTGTTCAATATATTCCTCAATGACCTGGAGGAAGGCACAGAGTGCACCCTCAGCAAGTTGGCTGCCGATACTAAACTGGGGGGAGAGGCTAACACACCAGAAGACCGTGCTGCCATTCAGAGGGACCTGGACAGGCTGGAGAGGTGGGCGGAGAGGAACCTCATGAAGTTCAACAAAGGCAAGTGCAGGGTCCTGCACCTAGGGAGAAATAATCCCATGCACCAGGACAGGCTGGGGGCTGACCTGCTGGAAAGCAGCTCTGCCGAGAAGGACCTGGGAGTGCTGGTGGACAACAGGTTAAGCATGAGCCAGCAATGTGCCCCTGTGGCCAAGAAGGCCAATGGTATCCTGGGGTGCATTAGGCAGAGTGTTGCCAGCAGGTGGAGGGAGGTGATCCTGCCCCTCTCCTCAGCCCTGGGGAGGCCTCACCTGGAGTACTGTGTCCAGTTCTGGGCTCCCCAGTACAAGAGAGTCATGGCACTCCTGGAGAGACTCCAGCGGAGGGCTACCAAGATGATGAAGGGGACTGGAGCACCTCTCCTATGAAGAAAGACTGCAAGAGCTGGGCCTGTTCAGCTTGGAGAAGAGAAGACTGAGAGGTGATCTCATCAACGTGTACAAGTATCTGAAGGGGGAGTGTCAAGAGGATGAGGCCAGCCTGTTCTCCGTGGAGCCCAGCAACAGGACAAGAGGCAACGGGCACAAACTGAACCACAGACAGTTCCATCTGAACCTGAGAAAAAACTTCTTCACTGTGAGGGTGACAGAGCATTGGAACAGGTTGCCCAGAGCGGTAGCGGAGTCTCCTTCCCTGGAGATATTCAAAACCCGTCGGGATGTGATCCTGGGCAATATGCTCTAGGTGACCCTGCTTGAGCAGGGAGGTTGGACTAGATGATCTCCAGAGGTCCCTTCCAACCTAAACGATTCTGTGATTCTGTGATTATTTTCTGAATTAAAATCAAGTGTACAGATAACTTTAGGAATCAGCAGCAATAGAAAAGAAAGCAATAGAAAAGAAATTTGCAAAGATACAGACAAAAATTGTCCAGCTCTCATTCTGAATTCAGTGGAAAGATACATCTTAATGATTTTAAGACTGTAATCGAAAATTATACCAGTTTATCCTGGGCTTTTTTCCAATGTACCTTAAACTAGTCCTGTTACTGTAGACACTATACAGATATTCTTGTTTCTTTCAAAATGTGAACCAACATAGGCCTGGTCCTTCCCTGCCAGGAAAGGGAAGCCCTTCCTTCCTAGCAAGTGAACTACATGGACCTCACATAAAAATGGGGCCTTTGATCATACTGAGAAGACCAGTGTCAAGGACAAGCTGCTTTCCAGTTTGCTTATCATTTCAATGACATCAGAAGTCTGAAAATGTGACAAAACATGTCAGTAGTTCATAAGCAATTGAGGCAAGACACAAGGCAACACAAGGCAAGGTAACTTTTTCTTCCTAGGTTAGCAGTGATGCAGGTATACTCAGCTTTATCTGAACGCTTCTTACAACACACTGTAGATAGAGGTGAATGTTTGGATTGGGGAACTGAGGCAACAGGACTTGAGAAGAAATCGGCATTAGGAGCAGAGGGAATAAAATCACTTAGCATTAGCCGATGTATTGGATTATTCATAATTCAGCAAGTAAAATACCAGCCAAGTTACAGACCAGTTTGTATCTTTGTTTCGTTTCTGCTTCTGATTTAGATGGAGATGATCGCTGTGATGGAGCAGTACCATTTGCAAATTGCGAAGAGCACAGAAGGCAAGGCGCCTTCCTTTCTACCACTCTGCAGCCGGTGTGGGATCTTGGATTATACTTCAAAAGCTTTAACCTGTGCTGCTACAAGTTGAGTAAGTATGAGGAGGATAAGGGGTGAGGGAATGAATGGGATACGACTAACTGAAAACCTGCCCATTGCTGTCTGATTCTGAAAAGATTTCCTAGTAACAGGAGCATGGAGCTCATTCACATTCAAGCCCTGAAAGAGTTTATTTTTCACAGCCTCTTAGTTGTAGTGGGAGAACAGCCTGGAGGAGTGTTAACATATTCTTTGTTCCCAGGGCCTGAACTTAACTAACTTTTCTTAAGCAAAAGGCTGACGATTCATATTTTTTCTTACAAGCCACCTTTTTACTTTTTATCTAGCATGTCTTTCCTTACCAATAGTGGTATGCAAAAACTTTGCGAACTGCCCTGAAAAAACAAATAATCATGCAAACAATAAAGAAAATATGCATTGCACTTTCAAGTACATTGCCTTTATCTGGTACTTAGCATGAAACTAAGTTTCGGTACTTATATTTCATTCAGTATTCAAAACACTCAAGCACCTCGCAAAAATGTATTTTCAGTTTTAGAAAGAAATTCCAGTGTAACTGGTTATTACTTTTATTGGAAAACAACAGAGTCCGCATTTTGGAACTTGGATAAATCAGCAGCTGATTTTTGGATTGCTTATGGCACCAGAACTACTTCAGAAGTCTTTAGAAAGCAGCTAGCTTATTGTCTGCTTATTCTAGCGGACTCTAATTTGGTCAAATAGGAGAAAGAAGATTTCCTAGCATTACAAACACATACTTTTTTGGTTATAGCCTGAAATTACTATGTTGCGCCATTCCTCCTGCTAATAATAGAGGCAGCATTTGACAAGTACAACGTGATGTAGAGCATCCCCTTGCTTTTTTACCAAGAATGTAAATGCTAAAATTATTATCTCAGAAAGTCAGAAAATACTGAATACCTGAAACGTGTTAGAGGAATAAAACGTAGTCAGTTCCTCAAAGCGGGTCATTCATAAAAGTCCCCCAAAATATGTGTAGGGCATTGTTATTTGTTAGGATAATTTGAACCAGGGTTAGCTTAATGGCACACAGAAAACCACGCTGAACTAAAAAACGAACTGGACTACAGATTCAGCTGAACACTAAACTAATATGCTGCCCATCTGCACTCAAGGGACTGTGGTTAAATGCTTGATGCTGATGGCTGAGTTACGAATCACAAGTGGGTGATACATGCATGGAGAAAGAGAAAAAACTTTTTGAGTCCGGTTTATGTAGACAGGGGGACAGTACTTTGTCTTTTTGGAGCTGCTGGTTTGTGGGTTTGAAAGAGTAGGTGGCCATTATAATGATTTAGCATTATGAAGCAGACTTACTCCACTGGATTATGACTTTCATTAGGATTTACATAGAATGGCAAATACAGGCCTATTGCTATTCCAGCTTTTCATTGCATATTAACTCGTTCTCGAACAAGAATTATCCTGACTCCTTCAAAAACGTCAATCAGAAAACATTTTACCCTGATAGATGAGGAAAGTATAATTATTGTGCATGTCTCACTATTTTAAAAAGAAATCTTTGTTTATCCTTTCTTCACAATAACGCTTAGATCATTTTTGGACAAAGTTTTAAAACATGACTGGGGTCACCTTAAAAAGGCTTGGGTCTTTCTGAGAATAAGGTTGAAAATCAGGTCTCTTATTAATTACCTCAAGTGACTACCAAATAACAAGGTAGTCCCCCTCCAACACCACTGTAAAATAAAAACAATCGACTGTGACTTAGTGGCCAAGTATTGTGCCCATATGAAACATTAAGCACAAAACAGTCTTCTTGAATACTAGGGGATGGGTAATGCAATGGAAACGGCAAGTCTTCTTTTGTACTTTGCTGTGTCAAGGCCTAAATTCTTCACTTTCAGCTGTACAAGAAAGTACAGACTAAGCACAGAGAAGAAAGGCAAATTTTTAACATGTTATTCTTGACCATGACTCTCTAATATACAATTGTTTTTGAAGTTTATAGTAATCAATGATTTACACTAATAGTCTACATGACATTATTCATAGAGCAGACCAACTTCCAGTCACTTCATACTCTGGGAGCACCATGCTAATAAAATAACAGCAATATTTTCTATTGCTAAGGATGAAAAAAAGGCCAAATGAACCTCACTGTGACCTTCGACTCTCAGATACGTTACATTTTTTTTTGCAAGTGTTTTCTGCAATATATATGCATATACATTATATACACTCATTTTCAAGACTTCAAAATAAGAATGCTAAATGGTGCTATCACCTTACCTTGTACCCCTGAGTTTTAGGAAAAGCTTGCAAAAAAACACCACAAAACACAAGAGCAGTGAGCTACTGTTCTTTCTCTTTCCAAAACAATAGATGTTACAAGAATAAAATAAAAGCCAATTTTAGCTTGTTAGAACAACGGCTGTACATCATACACCAGCTGTAGAGTAGGGAGACTACAAAGGATGCACCCAGTTGTTATGGTAACTAAATTGCAACTTTGTTGCACAGAACAGTAGCTGTTCACCTCTGGAACTGAAATTTGAGTTGGCTGGTGATCTGCGCTCTGACCTGCATGATCACAAAACTGCTGGATGAGATCTGGCTATCTCGACTATAAAGTGAAGCCAAGGGCCTGTGCGGCACAAGCACTGATTTGCCTCCCTCCCCTAGATTTTCACACCCTCTTCAAGCTCCCCAGAGCTTGCAGAATACACTGCAGCTGCCTGCTAATTAATGGATATGTTAGAAAGGACATGAGCCTGACATCTCCAAGTCATCCTCTCAAAAGATATCCATGACACCTACAGGCATTCTAGCTGAACTGTGTAGCGAGACTGAAACCCTGATGTTAAACAGAAATAAAGACCTGGAACGTTTCTTCTTTTACGCAGAAGATGCAGCAGGCAGGTTCATTCTACTAAAAAGGGGCACCATTCAGTCTATCGTGTCTTATGCTTTTTTGGCTGATATAAGGAACAGTTAATCCAGTTTATCCCCCACCAGCATAAGAGCGTTTCCCTTTCCTTCTGCCTCCCAGCTCAACCTTCCTTCCCTTTCCCACATCACCTTGTCCACCTATTCATTTGTCTGTCGATATCTTGACGTCTCTGCTAGAGGTAGAACTGTGAATTCCCTGAGACGGAGCAGTGCATGGCGGTTGCATCTGTTCTTGCAGAGGGATGCAACTTCTTTGTCCAAGGTTCTTCATCACCGGGCAGTATATTACCACGGTTGATAGCTTTCAGCACTCAGTTCAGCATGCCTTACGAAAAAAGTATTTTCCTCATACTTCTGGACCACTTTGCCCTCTGCTCTTAGTACTGCTGCTACCACAGAGAGAGTTGTAACAGAAAGCAAAATTGGCATTGCCTGACATCAGCCAAGAGCGTTCATATACCTTTCCTGGCAGGCTTTTAGGAAGATTGCTTTCGGAAACAGTTAGATTGGCCATAATCTCTGTGACTGCTTGGAATGGGAGAATCAACTTCCCATTACATACCTAAAAGTGAGGAGCCGTACACAGGGCAAGAGCATGCCCTAGTGAGGAGCGAGGCAGAGAAGAGAGGATAAAACTTAAGCTGAAGTAGCAGCAGCTGGGAGCGTTGCCTGTGCATGCCATAGGGTACTCCTGCGCTTGCAGTCACGGCTGTTAGACATACCTGAACGAACTTTAAACTGCTCAGCACCAGAGTTCCTATTTAAACAGCACAGCAGCACCATGCTGACAATAAAGTACAAAACTCACCAGAGAAGCGCTGCAGATACCCTGCAAGAGTTGGGCCACTTCAGGTACTCAAGCTAGGATGCACAAGCACAACAGTCCTGCATTTTTAGGAACATCTACTTGACTCCTTGGCTGCCTGTAAAAACACACACAGTTATAGGTGGGCAAGACATTTGCTGCAGGCTAGACCCGTTCCCGTCAGAAGGACCAACGTGCAGGGCCCAGAGCAGCCCACGGCCAGCGTGACCCCGCTGTGGCGTTACTGTTTTAAAAAGATATTTAAAAGATGGTGGCAAATGCAGGATCGGGGTAGAGTCACAGTAAATATACCAACAATATGAGAGGTGCTCAGCAGAGAACAGCCGATAAGTGAGGGTCAGAAAGGATGGAGCAGGATGGGGATAAAGGACATCAGTAAACTTCCGCTTTGAGACATATTATCAACATGACATATTGGTCTTGCCTTTATTTGTGTGAATACAAAAGAAATTCCTGGAAGTAAATGGGTAAGAGATGGGTTCATTATAAACCTGATGAACACTGTATGTGCTTTTCCTCTAATTTTTAAAAACCCCAAAATCACTGCTGTTGCTATAACCATAAAGACCTTTCAGAAGCCCTGAACTCCTACATTACAGTAGAAGCACACACTGCACAAATGTACAGCAGTAAAAATATCTTCTTCTCACGGCAATAGTTCTCCTATAGCTACAATCAAATGTACTGAATTTTAGAGGGGAAAAAAAAAAAGCCCTGCTTTGCATTGTAAGCCTGCTTCCTCATCTGAAAACAGGTAATATTTCAAAAGCTCAAAGTGACTTTGGGGCATACGTCCCACTGACTTGGCATTGGGAGTGAGGCGGTTTAGGAAATTCCGTCCTTCATCTTTTTCTGACTTTCTCGAGGCTAAAGCAATAAACATGCAGAAAGCAAAGGTTTGTTTACAGGCTTGCAAATCTAACCCAATCTTTTTCAGATTACACATAAGTATATAGTAGGAGCACGGTACGAAATTTTATGAAACCCAGTTCAGGCTGCGACATGGCAAGTTAAAATGTATACATATTAAAGTTGAGCTGCGCTGACCTACTTAGAGCAGCCTCAGTTGCTGCCCATAGGATACGGCGACCTCTGGAGTGCAGCTGGTTTTCCCCTTTAATCTTCCTCTGCTAACAGAAATACTGCTCTGCTCTTAGTAGAACTTAAGCGATGACCGCTTCAAGTAGCCAGTAATTTACATGCATATTTGTGAGAGCGCACAAACCTGGTATTTAAACCTGAGGCAACATGCAAGTCTCATCTTAAAAATAAACAAACAAAACCAATAAAAAAGACACTTTCTTTCCTTTTTATGGAAAGATAGGAAAGTTCTACTTTTAAGCTTGTTTAGATTTGTATTATTTTAGCTAATAGCAGGAAGTTTAGTTTTTTAAAACCAGCCTTCTTTCCAGAAAAAAGACACATGCTTACTACATTCCCCTCCTTTTTTTGATTCACATGTTCTCTTCTGTCCTACTACTCCATCCCTTTCCTCTTACCACTTCTTTCCTGCCATGAGAAATAAATTAATTTGGATATCTCTTCTGAGGGAAGATTTATGGGGAAAATTCTGGTTTTCACAGCACGCCGTAAGCAGGACCAGGCTCACCTTTACATTGCTGGTTGCTCAGTCCATGCTCAGAGCGTTCTCTGCTTCTGCCTTCCAGTTTCACGTGGCACAGCATCTTTGCTCAGCTTGTGCCTCTTGGCTGAAATCAGAAAGGTGGTCTCTGAGACAGGCCCTAGTCCATGATGAGCACGAGGATCAGGACCTCGACACGTATTCAGAATTGAAGGGGCAACTACTGGAGTGAGTAGAGCATTAATGTGATACACTCTTGATAGTCTTTCTTCCTCAAAAGACATGGCGCTACATATCATCTGTATGGAAGTTTTACCAGTGACTTTCACCTTCTCTATGTCTTGTACTACCAACATGCTGACCTAAATCTAAAGTTATATGAAACTGGAATGGATTAGATTTTGTTTCACAACTGCATTACTTTTAATTGCCTTGAAGGATTCATTTGTCTTCACTCCAGCAACCTTTGGCAGCCATCAGCAGTTCAAACACCAGTACTCTCACATCTAGCAGCACTTTTCACATTCACATAACATTTACTGAAAACTTCATAACAAACAAAAATACACTCACTCAGCTAGTTCTTCTGATGTATCTATTTAAATTCCACCACTAATAAAATGAAAAGATCAAGTATATTTCAGAACAGCAAGAAAATGCTTCATCATTACCAGTAACGGGCATTAAATTTTTGTCTGTTTTACAAACAGCATACTCAAAGTTCAGCAGATAACATGCAAAGACTGAAATTCTATAGCAGACATAGGAACTTACATAAATAACAGATAAGAATAGCTGAAGTTTACATAAATAAAACTGTGTGTTGTGCAAATAGAGTAAAATCTATGAGACTAAACAACATTTAATTATGCTGGTTTTCCATCCCAGGGCTCTTTGTAGGTGAATATAGACAAGTCATTTCACTCCTATAACGCAAAGGAGAACACCTATAGAAAACATGCTACGCATTGTTATCCTATACTGTTTTGGAAATTTGGGCTAAGGATTGCAGGCTAACAGCATTTGTTTCCCTTACGTTTAGAATTTCACAGCTACAAAAGGGTCCGGTACAATTCATTTGGAACTGGATACCCAGACCTTAAGCAGCTTGAAAACGTATCTGATCCATAACATCCCACATTGAGGACAGCGTTTGAGTTTTTAAGGGTCTTATGTAAAATACCAACACTGGTTCAACTGCACTGAACAAAATGAATCTGCTTTGGAAAAATAAGGGAGGTGTCATAACAAAGGTGACAACTCACTAGTCTGTGAGCTAAAATGCGAAATGCAGTAACACCGTCAGCACAGTAGGACTCAATCCCATTCATTCATCCTAGAGCTAGCCTGTCTCAATTCATGACTGTAGCTTCATAAGCCAAATCTTGCTCTTGCAAGCACACACACGGCTCCCACTGGAATCAACAAGGACTCTACACTAGCAGTAGAGGCAGAATTTTGTTCGATACTCATGTTAGCACTTACTCAAAAATATAAATAGGGAAAGGAATCTGAATAAGCAAACACGCAATCTTCAGGAATATTTAAAAAAACAACCACCCCAAAAAGCAAGGAGAATCAGTACTTCACGTAGGCAGATACCTTCTATTGTGCAAGGTCACCCTAATTCACAGAATTCAGTTAATCCTCTAGATGAATGCAGCATGTGTTGTACTCCAAATAAAACTGTACAGGCTCCAAATAAGAGACCATCAACTACTGCTATGAATGTAATCAAACAGCTGTCAGTCTGAATAATACCTTTCAATTTTACCCTTTCCAATAAACAAACAAAATAAAGAGAAATGTTTCACTGAAGGTGTGTATTGTTTAAAAGGCCAAAAGGTGCCTTTCCTCCTAAATTTTAAAACTATTAACATGACATGAGACAAACAACATGTGCAAGTCAAAGGTTAATATCCCAGAGTCTTTAATGTGCGATTACCACCCACTTCTTTTCCATTAACACCAACACCTCCTCCTTGTCTTTTAACCCCCCCCAACAATTCTTGCCTTGTGTCCCACTGATTCACGTAACTGAAAAGTAGTAATTATTTAGCACTTACTCTTCAGAAAACTGCTCCACAGAAAACAGGATTTGCCTTCTGTTCCAAAGTCTAAAGGGGATGACCACTAGGGAGAAGCAATTGTTTCATTTCTCCTCTAAAGAGTTTGCCTTTTTCCTTTTTTAAAGGACAATAGACTAGTTTCACTAGTGCTTTGCAGACATCGACATCAGGCACACATTAAAAACGGTGTAAGCAAGAGCACTATGGAACAGATTCTGATTTTAGAGATAATGGCATTAGTCCAAGATAGATTTAAATGATTTAAATAATGTGACTGTAGACATTCACCAGTGCTTCTGAGCACAGAGCATGGCTCTAATTACCTCTAAACAATTAATCTTTACAATTGCACTGTTTAGCCTGTTTCTCTGAATAGGTGTATTCTTAATAATTGGGAAATTAATTAAAATTACTTTGTGAAGGGGTGTCAGAAGTCCTCAATACAAAAATTGGGCTGGGGGTGGAAACAGCACAAAACACCCCCTAGAAACGTATGTTCTATAATAGTCACTTGAAAAAAACAAAGCAAAACTATTAAACTGAATAAAGCACTTGTCATTCCTGTATATTCTCTCCATACCCAGCAACTGTGGAGCAGTATTTGAAAAGTTTCAGAAACATTGCCATGCCAATGAGAAAAAGAAAATAAATGAAAAGGCTAACCAGCTAACTTAGAATTATTTCCACATTCTTTCCTGTAAGGCAGAATGAACCTATTGGCATAGTATATCTTTTTTTTTTTCCATTTCTCAGGCTGAATTTTTTTAATCCTGCCTAAACTGTATTCATCAATGCAATGCAAGTCTCTATCAATGCAATGCAAGAGATAGAAGAGATAGAGACTGTCTGTCTCTTACAGAAGGCAAATACTCTCCAAGTTATCTTTTCATCAGAGAAAACAAGGGCTGTGTTAACTCAGAAAATATTGCCCAAACTATGTTGAAGGAGCAAGTTAGAGAGCAGAGAGAGAGAGAGAAAAAAAAAAAAGCAAGAATGATCTAACCACCACGTAGCTCAGTTGGTGTCACTCTCAGACCTCTGGAACACCGAGTCCAGCTGGACAGATTGAGCCTGCAAGTTTATCATTAGGTTTAATTCCACTTTTCTGAAAATACACTTCACCGAATAGTAAACTCGTGAATTTATACCTGCTCTTCAAGTATAGCACCTTACACCAAACTTTCTTCTTTGATTTTAGCAGGTAGGTATCAACGGATCTGACTTCTGATACTGTTTCTGTACAAGCATCTTGGTGAATATTCTCAGATGATAACTTGTAATCATGATCACAGATGAGTCTGCGATATGCAATTCCAGAATGTATTTCCTTAGTACATCTGGACTTATTTAACTGACATACTACTACTGAAATTCCTTGCAGTAGGGAGTTATTCTGCATTATTCTGGGTGGGAAGGCCAGCAAGGGCACTGGCACAATATGCTGCCCCATGTGGGGCAGGAGATGGGACAGCTGGGCCAGTTTTAGTCCAGTAAGACGTACATTATATGATTATAGTGGCCAAATCTAGAAGTCTTCGGAGGTGTCAGCGGAGGTTGGTTTTATAACACATGGGAAGAAAACAGCTTGTTCAGATACTCTCCAAAGAGATTTCTGCTCCCCTCAACTCCAGTGCCTCAGTATCTGCTATTTGTTCTCCCGCCCACTTTAGGCAAGGGGTTATGGGGCACACACCAGATTTCCACATCAGAGACAGGGAAAATCTATTTCAGGCCTCCAAAGAGGAAAGTGGTGGTACGGGTCACTGAACGCTTACTGGCTGCATTATCTCACAGGAGCCCTAAATGAGAAGGATGGCAGGACTGGGTAGGAGGAGGACCAGGCCTCAAGCAGTACAACACTAAGTGTCTACTGTCTGCTCCTCAGGACAGTGTCAGCAGAGCTAGGAAAGCGTCACACACATGTGCAGCTAGGCAGGGGCATTCATATACTTGAAAAAAAATCATACCCCAAGCCATTCAGCAGTTTGTGAAAGTGAGTTATAAAAGCATGGAAACAAATAATCGCAGGCCCTGCTTTACCCTACCATTACTCATTGCTTCCAAAAATTCATTTTTTGTGTTTTGTCTCTTTTTCTTAAGAAGTGCTACAGAAATACATCAAAGTACACACATGCTCAGAAAATTAATTTGAGCATCTCTCACTACTAAATTCAGTAGTGCACATTTGTTTTAAATAACCGCTTTAGTACTAGGCTAACTTTGACCTATACTGTATTTTGTGACATATATTGAAAATCTTGTGTGTAAGTGCAACAATGAAACAGCAATGAGTAACCTGTAGGCCTAATACCAAGCTTCATTTGGCATTAGTTCAAGTGTAGCTTCACACTGGGACTACACAGAACTGCTAGGTAGTTCAAATCCTGCCGGGAAAGAAATTGAGCTAGCAGACGATGCTGAGGCCATCATTATCCTGTCAGCCTAGGACCAATCCTGTCTGTTGCACCTGCGGAAGCCGTTGTCATCTCCCTCCGGAGAACTACCAGCATTCACCCCACCTTGCCCCATTTGCTCTGCGAGGAAGGACGCGCAAGTCCTGTGGCTCTCGCTGTGTGAAGGTCTCACTGTGCAAGCTGGAGCATCAGAAAATTGGTCTGCTTCTGGGATAACATAGTGCTCGCAGTGCAAGTACTTGAGAATCCTTGCCACCTAATGGCTGAAATAAATCAGGACTTCACTTACACACATTGACTGATCATCATAAAATGAAGATGGCTGGGACTCAGTGCCTCAAAATCTCTGCGTGAAACAGTACGGTGATGTTACGAGAAACAGGCACAGTTTGAAAAGGAAGTAGCATGTGATGGGAATGGAAGTAATCTGCAGGTGAATCTCAGCTCTATGCAGGTTATGAACTCAATTCCCTTGCTACTTCTGAACCTGAAATTTATTATTAAATTTATTAATTATTTAATAAAAAGAAATACAACGTGAAAGGGAAGGGAACGAAGCATCCCATTTTTAACATCACTGAATTATGTGCCATAAAGGTACCGTGCTGAAGAAAAGTTTTCATTAGCATGAGGAGAGGCTGGGTAAGTTAGGGAGGAGCAGTTCTGTATGCAGACTGCCAACAATAGCTTGCAGCTATATTAGAAGCAATGTTTTAGAAACTGCTTATCAGTTTTTACACTTGGAAATTCCATGGGCCCATACCTGGTCTAAATCTGTTCTTTAATCATGGCACTGATGGTAGCACATGCTTGTAGAGAGCCTTAATAACTAGTGCAGCTGATTTTACCTTGGAATTCTGAAGTTTCACATTTAAGGTCTATGCATAATCCTGACAACAAACAGAAAAACAAAATATTTCAAGATTTAGGATATGGGGCCAAATATTTCCCTTTCTCGTCCCTGTATTTAATCTGTTGGCTTTAACATTATGAAATATGACATAGTTCAAGGAACATATATGGGACTAAGCATGTTGATACTTCTACGGATACGTGAATAAAGCGTATTCTTTTATAAAGCACACGATACCAGAAGCGCTCCAGTCATTCAAGAATAAAGAGGCCAAGGACTACGTACGAGAGGCTGTAACAGTGCTGTCACTACACTATTTTTTTAATCAGCAAATCAGTGAAATACCTGGCTCAAGGAGAAGAAGAATCAAATTAAATGACAGCAATGAAAAAATACCCAGCAGGAGTAAGGCAAAGTCATTCTGACTCTGAGTATCAGCCTGTACTGAGACTCTAGCCAGCTCTTTCCATCCTCCACCCTTCCTTGGGGAAGACCTTTTGAGCAGTGGGTACCTTCAGCGTGTAACAGAAAAAATACCCTAATAAACTTAAGCTTCCATCTGCCTCATAAAGCTGACTTACATTGTAGGCAAGGAGAGTCTGAAGTCTGTTCTTTTGCTTATTTTAGCCTACTGTGACTCTGACAGAGTCTTCTGAAAAAACGCCTCAATAAATTAATTCTCTCTTGAGTTTACCAATAGTCAATTCAAGAACGACCAAAATCAAAATTGGGAACTACTAAGCAATTTAACAAGCACAGCTGAATCCAAGGATTCAAGATCATTATTTTTTTTTAATGTCCAAAGGCTTCTTCAGATTTCTTTCTTTAAAAACATGACATCCCATGGTGATAAACTCAGTAGACCAACCAGAAAAGAAGTAGGCCTGACAGAATCACTAGGATTTAATCCTTCTAGTTGTGAAAACAGCCAGTAAAACCTGAATCAGCATAGTGCTGTCTTCTTCAGTCTGGCAACAGATAGATAGTAACAGTAGCATCAAGAGATTAATTTGGCTGTTTCCCTTATCTCCATGGGTATTGACTCTGAAAAAGAACGGCAAAATACAAATTCAAAGCTGTTAACTATTTTGCTACTCAACATTTAAGCCATCAAGTAGCCAATGTCTTATCTAGTATGGTCCCCTACCTTCCTAAGACAGGAAACAAAAGAAAAAAAAGAGAAAAAAAAGTAAACTGAAGAAATGCCCAAAGTGTCCACAGTCTCAAAGTATTTTCCAGGATTACCCAGGTTCTCAGCCATAAATCTCCAAATTAGTTACTTGGCACCCACAAAGTCACTTAAGGAACTTCTTTTTCTACACACAGTAAGGTAAACTATTTGCAATACGCTGCACAAGAAGAAGATATGCAACAGTATGTTTCCACAAAGATCTCTTCAGAAAAAGGTATCTGTAGATCCTCCAAAAATGAAAATATAAATCAAATGAGGATATAAATCAAATCTGTACTATCAAAGTACACAAAATAAATAGCAAGCAAATGGGTAACTAGTAAGAATACTTAACTGATTCACCTATGGAGGAGATCACAGAAAGTTATCCTACAGCCAACATACTGTAAACACAGGAAATCTATGTTTGGTTCATCATGTGATACACCTTTCAGAAACAAATTACAGAACTTTAGTCAAAACTGACTCAGTGTTAAAATCAGCATTTAAAAACTGACTTCTGCTGAAAACGAGCAGTTACAGAGAAACATTAAAGTGACCACAAGGGCACAAGCATCATTTCAACTGCACAGGGAAAAACGTGGACTTAAATGTCATCAGTTTGCAGACGTCTAAACTAACAGTGCATCCCTTTTAGCTGCAATTTCCCATTCAAGACTTCTGTAACACTTCATCATTTACCAGCAAAATCTAATCCAAGAGTGACAACGAGGCAGACTGTCATTTTGCCTCAGTCTGCTCATTAATAAAATGTGATAGAAAATTACATGAATTGAAAAGCATATGCATTTATTGCATTCTGCCTATAGTAGGTTAAGTGACGTAAGTCCTTTCATTGAACTCCTTTTAGCTACTTACTAAAAAGTAACTAAAAAGCTCATCCAAATGGATTTTCAAAAAGGGGAATTGGAAGAAAAGTACTCACAGTCGTAGCAATGTGTGTGGCAGACTATGGCTCTTCCTTAACTCTTTACTACAGTAAGACCGAGGTTAGGCTGGAGATAAGCCATGTAACACAAGGAAAGGTGGTTAAGAGCCAGGTACTGTCCATAACGGCAGGAATGCCGTGAGGAAGGTAAGACTACTCACGTAGAAGCAATGTCCATAAACATACATACACCAGGGAAATGCTTTATCAGTCCTTAGCTCTCGACAATGAAACCAAAAGCTTGGCCTCTGTATGTTAAAATGAAACTTTTATACAGAAGAAAATTGTTTTCCTGTTCTATCTCACCTTCTTCTGAACAGAAAATCCCTAAGTAAACCATTTGGTCTTCAAATGTTCCAGTAATCCTATCAGGGTGCCCTTCCCTCAGTGCTGCTGAAATATAAATAAATTTTCAAAAATTCAGAGGCACTTTTTAATGTTCCCAAGTCAGGAGAGCTTATTAAATCAGTCTAGCTTCAACTGTGCTCACATCTGCTGACAAGGTATTAGTTTCTGCCTTCTTTGCTGCCTGTCCTTCCTCTTTTCTAAAGAACTGCTCTCATTTTAGGAAAGATGGCATTCGGCTGGACAAAAACAAGAAAGAGGGGAGAAAAAAAACACTTTGAAGTACACTACGTCCTGTGTAACACATTTGCAGTACCTTCTCAGATAAGAAGAAAAACAGGAACACCTCACACCAAACAGAGGCAGCAAATAGGAATTTTAGAAATTTCAAAGGATGATTGTTTCCATCACTGCAGCTATGACATCTTGCTATCAGTCCCTGCTGCCCTCTCGTCAACATGCATGCATGGAAGCAGCTGTACATACTTTCAAAGAGCACCAAAAAAGCAATGATGGAAGTGAAAGAGGACTAAGGTTAAAACTAAAATTTATTGACTATTTTAATTAGGTTGTGGAGAGGAGGGAGGAAGAGAAGATGGGAAAAGGCTAAAAAGACATTCCTTTTTTAGAAGCTGTTCATGATCCGGGTACTGTATACTGCAAATTATGAAAATCTCAGCAGTCCGGTTTTAAATGGATAACTGACCACTTCGTACTGTTTATTTCTACCCAACTGTTCAACTTGAAACCTGCTTATCAATTCAGAGCTTTTTTGCCTCATTGCTGAAATTATCTCCAATGCACTGCCAAAATAATGACAGTGTTGTGACAGCCCGTGAAGGTTTGCCTTCATTACCTGTGCATCACAGTGACACAGAACCACGGGACTGCTTTAATATTCAAGAGAAAGGACAACTATGGTTATATAAACAAAGTATTTTCTATCAACACAAGAAAAATAAATTCCTCCCAGGCCCTCCAAAGTAATGGCCTAGTTTACTTACTACTGCTGAAGAGTGAATTTACTACGGCTTTATTCTTCTCAAAAGTGGTCCCTCCCTTTCTCTCCCTAACAAGTACTTTGGAAATTCACTATGCACTAATAGTGATCCTGCATATTCAGTTTTCATTAAATTTTACTCAATCTTACTGAGGCAACTCCTACCTGCAGAATTTACCCCTTCATAAATTCTTCACAATGGTATTCTTCAGCTTCCTCAGAGCTATCTTAAAAAAAATCATGCCCCAAACATATAAGCATTACATGGGTTTGTATCTGTGATGTGTGGGCAATGCTTTAGAATCAAATGATTTTACTGGAGTCTTACATTGCCTAATACTTTGTAGTGTAACTCAATGCCTTATGCATATTGAGATACTTTCAAATAACTGAAGCAAGTTTCCAGAGTCTATTCCAAGATAAGATACATAACTTCTTATTTTAACTATTCTGGCTGCTTGGACGACGAATCAGCTTTGTATGTTGCAAGTGAAGAACTTCAGTACGGATGTTTGGATTTTTTTTCTTACGGAAGAGTGATACTGTATTAATTTGCAGTGTCCTTAAATAGACCATAGTAACCCTTATCTTGCTAGGTTGTTCTGAAAATTCATCAGATGCTCCTTCACCAATTTTTCAATGCTGGCTTGACGAGGTTATTGTAAGTATCACCAATTTTAAGTGTTTCCCCTGCTTTACTAATTTTTAAGGCTTAGTAACTATGAATTAGAACATATGTTCAAAGATCAAAGACTAAAATTTTACAGTCCAGCTGGAAATTTACCATAAAATCTGTTCATCTGTAGTAAAAAGGATTTATCAAAACCAACTATTAGACAATTTCCTTTTCAATATCCTTTTCCAAATGGCCATGTTATTCAGGATCAGTTTTCTGACTGACTTGATAATGCTATATAAAACTGATATAGACATGGACAGTACATTTAAAAGGCAGGTGGAACTGAGCCTACTGGCTAAAATAAACTTCATGTTACATTTACGCTTGAGAGAAAGCTACATTTCATTGCATGAACTAATTGATATTACTGTGAAATACAGCCAAATATGAACAAAATAGAACCTTTAATACAGTAACTTTTCCTAAAAAAAGTAATTGCACCGTAATTTCAGATTTGTAACTGTGAACTTGAGTAATGCATAATTTACAGATTGTCCCATCATGCTTGCTGAAGATTTTTCTTCCCAAATCTAAAATAGAGATGCTCCTCATGTTCAGCAAACCATTTTGTTTTAAACAGCATCCATCATCTTGCCAGTGAAAATGTCAATAGCACAGAGAGAAGCAGCACATTTATCTAATTTTTCCATGTAGAAGAAAGTATATATGTAATAAATCTAATATGAAAAAATCTCATGTTGTTTTTATGACATGTAAACATATTTGATATATTTTCCCTCAAAATCAAATTATTTAGAACAATATTGGTTATACCACTCAAGAGTCTCAAGTTTTCTATTTTGTCACTGAGCGTTCATTAAAATCTGGTGAGACAACAACCACTTATATTTCTGTAAGCTCTCAGCCAAGCATTCTTTTTTATGATCTTTAAGAGCTCTTCAGGTTTTTTTTTTATTTCATGCAAATGTTTGTCTGGTTCACAATAAATCTTTACTTTCTTTACCAACGATATTACTAACCCAAACATTTCACAAGCTCTCAGTTAGCACTCAGTTATTTTCATATAAACGGTATTATCAGTGGGCTAATCTCCAGACTCCAACATGGGACGACGTCTGTTTTAAATTCCATGTTAGTACCCAGTGCTAGAAGGGAAAGTCATCAACATATCTATAGACATAATGGCATGATCTAATTTTTCTTACTCACGTTCCCCTGTTGTGCTTCGGTTTGTCACTTGTTATTTGTTGAATTAGGCAGTCTAAAAGGACACTTCAGTCTGATTTGAAATAGGAATACTGACTTAAGCATCTTGGTCTGGAATATATTTGCCCTAAGGAGCCATGATCTCGACTGAGCTCTCTAAGACTCCACTTAAATACAAATGCTGTGAACCAATCTCTGCAGTAAGTGACATTTTACTGGCCCAGTCCTGAAAGACTGGAACATTTCAACTTGCCCATAAGTTAACAGAGTTTAAAAAGCTCATCAGGTCAGAGAATCAGCTTGCTCCATTTCACAAGAACCCCTGGAAGAATCCACCTGTGCTCGCATTTTCCTTTCTTGGAGGCATATAGTTAGGTAGAAGGATCCTTAGTGCTTGCATCACCGAACACGGAAGTCCTCACAAGACACTCGATCTACATGGAGACGACCATATGAATCGGTTCTCAGAGGAGCCAGCGAGGACCAAGAAGATCCATTAGAAGGACTAGACTTTTTAGTGCTTTTGCCCTACAGCAGTGTTTCTGTAACACCTCACCAGTGTCAAGCCCAGGTGGACAGGAAGAGGAGGGCACCAGGACCCAGTGAGCCTCAGGGAACACTCAGAGCAGGAACCCCAAATCCAAGTTCTGACCTGCTGATGCCCCAACAAGGAGAGAGGCCAGCTCACAATCCACAGGGTTAACAGAAGTAAGATATCACTTTTGTCACTCAATTAAATAGATCTGATTCTAAATATAGATGGGGAAGGGGGGAAAACAACTGAGTGAAGAGGTACCATTTGTATGCAGTCATTTTCAAGAGTAGGAAAGCACGTTAAAAGGAAAACTTACAGCAATTACCATTACATAGTTCTACAAGAAGTTTTTGCAAGTAAATTTTATCATTGTATTTCCTGTAACAATTGTCAGGCAAGTGTTGAGCACTTGCGAAAGGCTTTGGGTGTACACTGACAAAATCTTAAGTATTTTAATAGCAAGTACAGTCCTTGCAAAGTATATTATACTGATTTTCATAACCTGGAAACGGGACATAATCACAGCACTATTTCTGCCCCCTGACTTGCTTCTCTGACTTCATACGCAAAGGTTTATCTTAAAATACAGAGATGGGACCCAGTTTTCGGAAACTGGGATGGGACCGAGTTCTGCATACACAGCTTTCTGCGTATCCACTTATCTTTGCAGTAACAGCTGATCTACATATAGACAAACAAGTTCTGTACATGCAAATTCTAACAGCTCTCTTGTAGAATGTTTTATGAAAGTGTGCAGGTAACATCACAGGCAGCTCGTACCAAAAAATGCACAGGCATAAGTGCACACCAGATTCCTCATTAAAAAAAAAAAACAACCAGACAGCACACCAGATTCCTTATTAAAAAAAAACAACCAGACAGCTCCCAATCATATATACTGCTGACCCATCTCAATGCAGAGTTTGACTGTAAAATTTAGCATGAAGTAGATAACACTTCTCTTCAGCCAAAAAAATGCCTGCATCACTAGGTCTCTGCACTACCAATCGAACATAATGAATTTTTGATCCATTGTAGTATAAACCATTTTAATGCTAGCCATCTAAAGCAAACGTTCTCAGACTCAGAAACAGAGATGTAAATATTACTCCACAGGATGCTGATCTTGGTGGCAATACCTGGCATTGATTCCTCTCTACTCTTCCTAAGTCCACACCAGTCAAATCTGAGTGAAACAACTGCTCTAGGAAAGATTCTATCTATTTCTTAGAATTATTACTGCTAGCTGCTGAAACAAGGTAAAATTCAAATTACTTATTTTTACATTTATTTCAAACTAAAAATTATTTTCAGATATTCTCTTACAGTATTTTAATTGGATCAGTATCTTTCAGCCATTTTGAAAGCTGTTATGCCACACAAACTAATACATATATACATGAATACAATCTTTAACGAAGGATAAAGGTTACGCTGCAGCTCGTTTTTATACACATGTAACATTAAAGTGTTTATCAGAGGAGACCATGAGGGCTGCATTTCCCTTCATTCCACTCCAAGTGTTTTGTATGGGATGCATGCTCCTTGCATGGTAACAGCTACATACCTCCTTTACTTTAATCCATACTGTGTCTGATGCTGACCCCTCCTCAAAATGAACCAGAATGCTCACTGGTGAAAATGCCCTACAGCTGTTCTGAATTTGCCCCCCTCAAGTCATAGTGCCATAGGTTTTTTTGATTTTAACTGTGGGAGTCTATGCTATATAGAATGTGAACTCAGGAAAGTGAGTATATTAAAAGGTTCCTCAGTTCTCAGATCTGATTTTTGTTCATATTTAAAGCCCTCAGTAGGGAAAACAGATTTTTTTTTTCTTGCAGCACTTCAGAGTCAACACATTTACAAAGATATAATCTGAATTCCATTCTGATTTACAGAATGGTTAGCTAATTGGCAAGCACATACAATTTGAGAACTAGATTTCATAGATTAAACTCATTACTTCAAGCTTTTAATGTCAAGCTTCAAGCTCCAAGTCCCTGCATAACCCCTTCCGCTGCCGCTGGTCTGCCCTGCTCTCTCTTCCTGCTGTATCCCCCCATTCCATGCTGCATTTGCCTCCCTCGCCAGAGGATATCGCCTCACCTGCCCCTGGTGCTTCCTCCGGCCAGGGCTCGCCCTCTCACAGCCCCAGCTCCTCATGTCGCAGCCACAGGCTTGTCCGCGGGGTTACGGCGGTCCTTGCTGAGACAGAAGTACCCCTGCACAAATTACTTGCCTCCCAAGCTGTTACATTTTCCAGCTTGAGGCTAGTTATTAGTGGGCGACAAAGCTGTTTGTTGATCTGCATTACCCTCCAGCTGACTGCCTTTTTAGCATGCACGATCTTCAGGCCACAGACTACGCCTTTCTTTTGTGTCTGGAAAGCGTGTAGCAGTTGCTGGGCACTAGGAACAGACCAACGTTTGTATTGTTAGCTACCAGAACTGTTCTCACCTAAGACCCTCGCAATCCTAGACCACCCTGACTAAACTGAAAGATTAAAAGAGGCAAGGGGAGGTTTTAGGATGGGCAACCTTCTCCAAAGCAAGGATATTTTCCTGTCTAAACTGATGCTTATTATTTATATTGGAAAGCTCATCAAAAGCTTGAAGTTGCCTTTGCCTCGAAAGGAATACATCATCTTCAAATATGCAAAGTAGATTTAATGTTGATAACATAAGAGTTACTGACCTTGTATTTCAGCTGCTCTTACTGTGCACTTTGGCTTTTTCTGTAATAAGATCATCTCTTACTGCCAGATGATTATTGATCACTTATGACAGAAAGAAAAAGCCTTGACCAGACTCATCTATTCACTGTGCTCGGCACTAACCAATACCAAAATGACGACACCACCCCCCCCCCCCAAAAAAAAAAACAGAGCTGCAGTCTAGAAGAGCGTTTACAGCTGAATCCAACAGGGAAGAAGGTAAGCAACAGGAAGTTTCAGCCGAGACCTGCTTGGCGAGCAACTACCATGTGGCGACAGCAGGGAAACACGACGCGACCAAGGAAATCCCACAGAAAGGGGAAGAAGCCCCCATCGCCTAACCCAGACGAGCCGGGCCCAGCCGCAAAGGCGGGGAGGGGGAAAGCAGGGGCAAACAGCACCCGGAGTCGACGGCAGGGACGGCTTGGCGCAAGCCGGGGGGGGCAGCAGAAGCACCCCAGCGAGAAGCGCCGCGAGCCCCCTGCCTCGTGCCGCCTGTGGCACCGCCCTAACGGCCGCGCTAACGGCCGCGCTAACGGCCGCCGAACCTTCTAGACTGCCCTGCCGCCGGTTCCCGCCACCTGCCCCCGGCGGGCCGGGCGCCATCAGCCGGGGGCCGCCTCGGGGCCCGCCGACGCCGAGAGCAGCCCCGGGGCCGCCAGCCCCGGGGGGCGGCAGAGCTCCGCGGGCCGGCTACGGCCACGGCCAGGGCCGGGCGCCCCCCGGCTGGCGGGGAGGGGAGGGCACGGCCGGGCGCGCCGCGCCATGGCAGGAGCCGGCAGGCAGCAACGAAGTGCTGAATGCGCGCCGGGCACCGGCCGCGCTGGAGGCGCCCGGCTGGATGGCGGCGTCCTCACTCGCTGCGGATTTTGAGGTAAAGTGTGTGCGTTTGCATCCTCAGCGAAGGGAGGAGGAAGGAAACACGGTCAAGGCAACAAACAAGGCGGGCGGGGGGGAGAGAGAGAGAGAAAGAAGAAGAAAAGGAGGGAGAAACAAAGGGAAGAATAAAACCCTCTCGGGGAACAAGCAAACAAAGAAGGTAAGAAGAGCTCGGCGCGCTCCCCCAGCTGGCACCCCCCGCCGGGCTCCGCGGGGGGCTGCGCACCGCCACCGCGGCACCCGCCCGGCCCCACCCGCCCGGCGGCCGGCCCGGCCCCGGCCCCGCTCCGCGGAGCTCCGCGGGCGGCACTCCGCGCCTGGCCGCTATTGCCAAGGGAACTTGTGCGGCACCTCGCGGAGGTAAACACGGCTGCGGGGGTCCGGGCGCCTTACCTGTCAGATGTCAGTCCTCGGGGGCGGGGGGGGGGGGAAGCAAGCGAAAAAAAAAAAAAGAAGAAGAAGATAAAAAAACCACCCAGTTTCCGAAATTGCACCGCTCGATCAGGTTACTATGGAAATCATCTTGAGGAGGGAAAAAAAAAAGCCAGAAGCCACCTTCATCCTCTCCGCCACCGCGAGGCACCGGCAGCCGGCGAGCCGCAGCGGGGTGCCGCTGCCTCCCTTGCGCGCAGCGTCCGCGCTGCCCCCGCCGCCGGCGGCCGCCGGCTGCTCTCCGCCGCCGCCGCGCACCGGCAGCCCCGGCCCCAGCCCCGCGCCGCGCCGCCAGCGGTGCTGCCCCCCGCCGCACAGCTGGAATTTAAAGGGGCCGTGCGCGGCGGGCGCCGCTGCCCCAAGCCGCATGCAGCCTCCCCGTCGCTCGCCGGGGAGGGCCGGCTGGGTGTGCCTTTTTAACCCAAAAGTTTCCCGCAGGGGCCAGGCGCGAATGCGCCGAAATACGAGCATCCGCAGAGGCGCACGAGGAATGGGAACAAAGTACTTGCTGTGCCTAGCCCTAGGCATCATGAATTATTATTATATGTGTAACAGCAGGCTCCAAAGGCCTCAACAGGGCTCAGTTGCAGTGAGCGCTGTACACAGGCATAGATAAGAAGAGGCAGCCCCTGCCTCAAAGAGCTTGTAAGGTAAGCAGGGAGGACAGACGAAAGAAAGGATACAAAATGGGGGGGGGGGGGAAGGAATTGTTAAAAACTTCCTAACCCCCCAAGACCAGCACCTACAATTTTTAACTACATTTTAAAAAACACCAGAAAACAACAGTTTTGAAGCATAGCATCCTACCTGTTTTCCTTCTCTGAAGTGTTTGTCAACCACACAAATGCTAACAAGTGAGCTTGGCCTGAAGGACTCCCCAGCATCCTTGAGTGCAGCCTTTTGACCAAATGGAAAGTCAGGCTACAGGGAGAACTATGCTAACAGATGCAGCTTGCAGACACAAGTGGACTTTGGCATGGCAGAGCGCGGTAGCTGGCGTTACCACTTCCGTCTGCCCTGTTCACATTCTCCACCTTTCCCCCCGCATATACTGATCTGCTTCAGCCCACTCATGTGTGACCACCCGCCACTCTTCTCTCCTACTGCAGTGTCAGATCCGCTGATGGTTCTGCCTCAGCCATCAAAGGGTCAGTTTTCACCTCCACTAAATATACTCCACAAGTTTTTGCTGATGGGGGAAGTGGCTTCTAAGTTATTCCAGCTTTGAAAAATGCCTGGCTGTGGGGCACACAAAAGTCCCATCGCTGCTCTGTCATTGCAGCCAACACCTTATGCGCTCCAACTCCCAGGAAGGGGAAACTGAGAAAAACATCTTGAAATGGTTGCCTTACATACATCTAGAAAGAAAAGGAGGGCAAGACTGGGAGGGAGAGAAGAAAGAGAAAGACCTGTGAGTAACATCCAAATCCCAAGCCTGAAAGATTCTGTGAGTATAAGCCAGAATACCTCCCATTGAGTAAAAACGTGAACAACTTCTCTCCTTTTGTCTTGTAAGAGCTAGAGGAGAAAGAACGCATTGCTAGTGATACATTTAGGGAAGGTGATTTGCAGTTGGTAGCCCCCATGACACCTGCGTGTCTTTGAAAAACCTTTCCTTTACAGCCTGTCATGGACAGCGAGGCCTCAAAGATGTTTATTTTGCACAGGATACTCAACAGCGCTGGTCAGCCTAGTTGCAATTGAAGCTGTACTTTCTAGCAGATCAATTTAGATTGTTAGTGGGGTTTGAGGTGAGGGAATTAGCTAATGGAGCTATGTTTCAATGCAGGACACAACAAACAAAAGAAACAAAAGGCCCTCCTACTGAGTTGTGCGATATTTGCCTATTCCAAATAATGCCTGGCATTTCAGCTAGCCATTTCCATTTAAGAAAACAAGAGGCGTAAAAAATATGTCAGCTAGCAGTCTAGAGCTTAATATTAAGAAATAACAAAGGCTATTTAAAAGGGCTAAACAAAAGGCAGGAGTTGGTCATATTGTCCAACTGCCCAGTTTTCCAGATATCACTGTAACTTGCAGTATACCAGTTATCCTACCAAAATAAAACAAAATGGGTTTTGCCCATAGTTTACAAAGCACAGTAAAACACAATGGTGTATTGGAGGCTGCCTTTTCTTAAAGGTACAGGACAAGAGGGAAGCTGACTATCTTCAAATTTTAATAGCAAAGCAACAGATCTGTAAAAGAAGATTCCAGGTGTCTGTCACATCTTTTAGAAAAGATAATCCACACACTTTGGATAACTCAAAGGTTATTTGTTTAAGTGTGTCAAAGGCACAGAACAGTGAGTTATCCAGGTAGTGTCCATGCTATGAGACTTCTTCCTGAAAGGTTAATTGGGTTAGAGGTGTAATTTTTATCCGGTAGAGATGTGCTGGCAGTGGACTCTAATGTAGATGCAGTTTATATTGACAGAGTTACAGTTTTGTTAGTGTAACATTTTTCGCCATTATGCGGAGTAATTTCATTATGCCGGTACAAAGATTAGACTTGGTGGTCTAGCCGCATCTGTTGAGCACGCTTTGTTAGTGCAGTGCACTGATCTCCTATATCAAAACAGATGGCAGCACACGCAATTCTCCTTTTAGTCCAAGACTAATCTGTAACTGTTTTTTCAAAAAAGTTTTGCAAATACACTTCTCTTGTGGACAGCATATTTTACTGTTTCTTAGGCTCAACACTTTGTCTTATGCCTCAAGTAGTTCTAGGAGCCTTTCTCTAGGAGATGGCACAAGAGTAACCATTTGAAGCCCTCTGCAAGGCAACATTCCAGATCAGAGAAAGTGTCTGGATATTAAGTATCTCTTTTACTTACTAGCAAGAGTTGTCTGCAATGGCTTCACAGTTTTGCAGAGAAAATACCTAATTAATTACCTATTTTTCCATTTATTGCAAATGACCGGCATGTGACTAATGAAGCATAGTAGAAAAACTAAAGAGGCAACGCTAAGACACCTTTAGAATATACTGCACAGTTATACCTCTGATATGCTGTACTTCGTCGTTCCTTCCTTAACGAAGTGTAAGAAAAGTTTTATTGTAAGTATTCTCAAGGTGTCTGTGAAATAATCTGTAAAATTTTGAAAAGAAAAATATTAGTCACATTGTACTTTTTCCCTTTATGAGATATAAACAAGGATGTTTAATGGAAAGGACGAGGTTAAATGTATATTTATTTCAGTGATATTTAGGATAACTGCAGTGATGCATCAATTTGAAGTTTCTCTATCTTGGCTTGTGTATTTTAATGAGATCAATTATCTTAGCTAACATTACGCTCATGTAAGTGGAATGACAAAACAATGAAAAGCATACAAAGGCAAACTAATATATTATCCCTGTGGACTAGGTACTTTCAATCCTTTCAGAATGACATCACCATATGACATGTGACCTTGCCCTAAAGACTAAAGGAGTTTCCAACCAGCCATAAAGAATTATACAACATTGCCATTTAAATACATTAGCACCTTTGGTATGCTAAATCCCCATCTCAGACAAAACCCCTTTTATAAGACTCTTGAGTCAAGTAACAGCAAAAGAGTGTGCTTCTTCATCCAAAAAGTATGCTATATTAAAAGTTTACTGTTACTGAAATGTTAAAAGCTTGACAATTCCTGTCACTAATATTTCTCTCAATATGTTAACGCAGCCTCCTGCATATTCTGTGTACTCAATGGAATAAAATAAAAGGCAAACACCTTTCTTGCTTACCATGGAGACTTACCATGGGCTACCCTGATGCCACACACATCATATGTGCACATGTCCAGATAGAAAATTATATCTTAACCCTTAATATCTGAAAAAGAATTTGAATTAAGATTATTAATGCTAAGGAATTTCACATGTAGATAGTGAACATTTGGGTGCTTTGTGGTTTAACTCTACAAAGAGACAGAATGGGACAAGCACCTGCCACTTACAAAACTCTATCCTATGTCTGCAAATACCAGAAGTCCCCAGGCACCAAATTCCCGAAGATACCTGCTGTGGCTGTTCTTAAACCCTAAACACATGTACCCGTTTCCTGCCCATCCACTTTTCTCAGCCACGGTCACAGCACTATCTCTCCTCTTGCCATCAGCCAAGAGGCTCCCTCTCCTTTTCCAGTTTCTCACCCCAGCAGAGAGCACTAGCCATGGAGTGCAACATGCTGGAGCAGCAGCACAATACCCTGGTCCTTCGCTTGTCAGGGCCAGGGTCAACATCGATGGGAGCTGCCAGATAGTTTCCAAGGTGCAGCAGGCAATGCACTCCAAAATCACTAATCCAAGCTCCAAACTGCAGTCCCTGGGGGCTTCCCATGGGATTATGTCATCGCCGTGAGTGATGTTCCACATACATTGGAAAACCCATGGGCAGCACAATATGCTCAGAAGTAACTGAACACACTGAACTGTTCACACTGAACACACTTCCGGGAAAAAGCCAAATTGTTTAAAAAAAATTAGATCTCCTTATCAAGACGAGCAAGCTTCTGTCTTCCTCAGGAGCATGAAAACTAGGGGGTCGCTTAATAAACCATTTTAGATCATCTGTTTGCTGTTTGGATTGTCTTACCCCTCTTTTGTTTAAGTGCAGCCATTTGGTAAGCACTGTCCACTTTCCAGGCTTTGACAACCGCCTCCTTTCAGCATCACTGCCTCTTTTAAAAGGATAGAAAATTTGCTGAGACACTGCTGTTAAAAATGTCAATGATTAGTGGCTGTATTTCCCAAAGGGAAACACTATCCATTCTTCAGCCTGTTTTTGAAATCACCTTTCACTAGTATGACCACACTATTATTTGTTCACAAGGACACATACAAACCTGAGGCATAACCACCCGCTCTTTGGAGAAACTGGCTGCCAGTGTTGGGTCATGTGACAGGGGACATCTCCTCACAAGGGAAGATATGACCTGGTGAATGAGCTGCACTCTTTTGCTGTGACCCTGGCTATGGACAAACTCACACGAGTGTTGGTTAGGTGGTGTGGAAGGGAAGTAGAGAGGGAAATTGTGTTTCCCATTGAAAAAAAAACTAGTCAAAATAGTCTCTCCAGATTTTTATTATCATGCTGATAACAGCTTCTGTGTTCCAGGGATCTCCTGGTCAAATTGGCATGTCTTATCAACTTACCTTCTCCATGAGAGCTGCAAGAACCATGTTCTTTCTTTAAAGCTCAAGGTAAGAGCCCCAAAAGGTGGTAGTCCTCACTGGAAGCAGATCATGTATGTTGATCCTCTTTTTACATGTAATTACACTCATACGTGTTAAAAGATCAGTACAAAGTCAAGCACTCTAAAATTAGGAAATTGCAGTTGCCTGCCCATCTTAATTTGGCCTCGCATACCCAGGCACGCTCTTAAATGAATTCATTAGACTTGGTGTACTTGCTGGATGATGCGCACTTAATGAGCATCTCTTCAATAATGTTTTTTCCTAATTGCTCACGATACAATCTTATACTGGGTGTGTCCTACTCTGCAGGCAAAATTACTCATTTCTATGGCCCTCATTGCTGTAGGCAGCAAGATTTCATAAATACGGATTTATTTCTCTTCAGGACAGGCAATGTGGAGATAACTCGTAGCAAGGGAATTACCAAGAACACAAGAGAGAGGGGCTTCCTCCTTTATTTCCAGCATTGGCACCACCTTGTAGTGGAGCCACAGTTACAGCAAAAGGCAACCTCGTGCTTGGAGCCCTGTGGAAGGGGATCATTTCCTGGTCCCCTGTAGCGCTGGAACAGCCCGGCTGCCAGCCCTTAGAGGTGTGAGGTGCTCAGGAGTGCCCCGTGAATACTGAGCTTTTAGAAAGTAGAACTGCTAAAATATAGACATCACTACAGCATCTGTGCAAATGTGATTTTTTTCAGAACAAAATTGGGAGGGTTTCCTCAGTGAAGACAGAGCCTTCAGTGCCCTGACTCGTTAACCTGTGACCATCAAATGCAGTCTGTTGAGCAGCTATGACTTGGAATTTTTCAAGGGTTTATAAGACGGCCAACACTGGACAGCTTTCTCTGAAATTGTAAAAGGCATATCTCTGCTGCAAAGATTACTTTGCTACTAGTTTTCAAATACCTGCTCCAAAGCTAGAGGTATTCAAAGAAAAGAGCACAACAAATTTTAATATGTAAAGTAGCACTGTTGTCTGTAGTCTCATTTTCACGTATTAGCTTAATTTTTCAGCAATTTTGTTTTTATTACATTCTGGCTGTAAAACAGCAACCCAAATGGTCAGAAATGGGCAATATTAGAAGTGCCTAAAAACGGGCTTTTTATAAGAAAAAGTGAGTGAAACGTGCAATTCCACTTGTATCAGCAATTGCAACCTGAGTCTGAAGAAGGGGAAAGCTCTCCATTCCCATGAGCCAAATTCACAGCTTCTTTAATAGCATGCTCAAATCTTTTTATAGTTTTAGTATTTCCAGAAAATTCACTTTTTTGATTTCTGCTGTTTCCATCAGCTCCGGACCCTGTATATTTTATACCAGCTGTATTCAACCAAAGGGATACCCAACTGGGGATACAAATTGGCTGCTGAATAGCCCTCTCCTGCTTCATGCTGTTACTCAGACGGCACAGAAAATACTCTCTAGTTTACCTTGTCTCCAATTACAAAAAAAAGCTTCTAAACATAAAACAGAGGGAAAACGAAATTAAGTAACCTTGCAAAACAGTTATATCACAAATATAGCAATCAGAAGACATTATAAAAGTTACAGTTCTCATAACACAGGGCAAAAATACCCTGAAGAGTGATTTGGCAATGCTTAAATAAAAGCTTGTATACATTAGAAAAGAGCAACTATAGCTTTCTTACAACAGAGTTTTCGTAGGCAAACATTTTTTTTCTTATAACTGGATCTGCCTGGAAGGCATAAATATGTTTCTGTGAAATTCACCAGTCTTTCATGGATATCAGAGAATATCTTGGGGAGACATGGACATGGTTTTATTTCCTTTTGCTGCATATAGGAGATTGTGGTTTTAAGTGCTTAGTATGAGCGAATACAGAGAGAAGTGTACAGGCGAGTATTTTAGGTAGGATGCATGAAATAATCTTTCTGCCCCATGTGTTACTGCTGCTTCCTTGGCTGTACCACTGGGTCCAGATTTGGGTGCTGATTTCAAAAACAGTGCAGATCACATAAAGTCACTAAGAGATGCAACAATGACCAGAGATTTAGGAGTATAGAGAGAGAGTCCATTATTTTAAAATCTGATAGGCATAATTTTGAGAAGCCCAGTCTTTTATCAAAATGGCTCCTATCTAACTTTCTGGGGCATGTGTATAGCAAAGTAAAGAGGAAGAATTAGTCAAAATAAAGCCAATAAGTGGCAGAATTCCTCACCCCAGAGAAACTAACGAAAGGTGGAAGCACAGTCTGAAGATCAGAAAGGGGAGAAGGAAGATAGGATGGAAAAAGTTCTGACATAGTCTCCTGACATTGTCACATCACCTCTTAAAAGATAACAGGTTAACAGAGGTTAATCTGACCAGTAATGTTTCATCATCATCATATCAGTTGTGAGAATGAAGGAAGGAAAGAAGGAAGGAAGGAAGGAAGGAAGGAAGGATCTCCAGCCCAAACTGTTACCAGGTTAAGTCCTTATGCTCAAGCTGAACAGCTAAACAGCTTAATACAGCCTCCAAAGAGCATCACATGAGAATCTGTCCCTCAGAATGTAATTGAAATAGATGCATCTGTTTGTGCAATTGCCACCAGAGTGGAAGTCTCTACTTTTGTATTTGTGCCACTGTAATTATTTTCATAGGAGTGAACCATCTGAATTTTAATATCTCCTATACTCAGTGCAACACTGCATATTACAATACCCTGACCTTTTCAGTGTTCTATCAATTGATTATCTCATCATTCCAGTCCTTCCTTGTTTACAGCCTTGGAAACCTTAGAAGGAGAGGTAACATGGGCATCTCTGAGTCCTATCTTCTATGTTTATCAGCACTTTCTGAATCATACTGCCGGTCTACTACATACTGTGTGCCTGAAACTACATACTGTTTGCCTGAGGTGCCGTGGCATATAAAGTCATGCCTGAAAAGGCAGGGATAAGAGCTACAGGCTGGCTCATAAGGTCCACCACAGGTGGTCCTGTTGTAGGTCACACTGATTGACCAGTATTGTTATCAAATTGTGATCTCTCCAGTGAGTTATTCTGACAGCCAGGTACACCTCCAGTTAAACAAATAATGTGTATAACCTTTCAACCAACCAAATGTATTTGGTTAGTTATTGTGCTTTCTAAGTAAATTAGAAAGGTGGGGGGAAGGCTTCTCGTCTTTTAAGAACGAATAAAGTAGAAAATGCAATACCAGATCTAAACATGCAAGGGAGAGAATCTTCTCAAAGCTGAGGATGCAGTGGTAATGCAAAGCAGGAAAATGATTTTTCATTTCCAACCATAGCCTCAATCTGATGGACCAATAACAAGAAGATACAAATAGTAATAAACTGCGTATTCTGGAAGACGATGTTAGCATCAGTCCAAAAGAAGAGTAATTGTTGCTCCCTTATTGCTTGTCCAAGACCAATCAAAGAAAAGGGATCCAGAGCAACAACAGCTTATGACAAAATCTGGTCATACCAAGGAATGGTGTTGGCATTATGACCAAGAATCTTTTTAGCTTTTTGCAAGATGCCTAGGAACCTTTCCTCAGACACCTTTGAAAGGCTACACTGTGGTCCCTCTCTGTCTAGAGTATAGTACAGACATAATGTTTGATCTTTTCTTGCCTGCTGAGGAGGGAAAATGCCCTTTTGATGCTGCTAATGATACACATTGCCCTCCCTAAAAGCATGTAGAACATGAACAGTAAATGCTCTGAGATGGCTCAAGTTTTTTCTCTGAAGCTACATTTTGAAGGTTGTTATGGGGGAGCTCTTCCACCTCCAGATCCCTGCCCATGTGTACTTTAAGGAACGCTCCTCTGCCAAAGAAGCAGAAGGTGCCAGAACTCAACTGCAGTAGCTTGGAGGCATACCTCCAAACCTCTAATCTGCCCCTTCAAACAGTGGCCACAGCAGCAGAAGGACCTGATTTGTGCCAACCTGTTCAACAGGAGGACCATGCAATTACCTGCAGTACTTACAGATGGTGGAGCAGGCAGGCATGACTGCTTCATTACAGGCCATTACCTGAAAACTGCTGCCATGTTATGATGCCATGTCTGTTCCCAGACCTTTCTACTTTCAACTGTACTTTCAGTGTTTTGATTCCACTTTCAGGAACCATGTGAAGTCTCAAATCCAATTTGGGACTGGGGAGGTTGCTATGAGACAACCTGTGTGAGAGTGCCTGAAGCATACAGTGGTTTTCAGTTCCACATCTCCTCTGCATCCCATGGAGATCAGTGCTGCCTTTCCAGTCTCCTGCTGAAAGCAATATCAAGATGAAGAATAATCTTATTAGGGTGAATCCAGACAAAGCAGAGCAATCATTTCTGGGAAAAGGAAAGCACCTTTAAGAATTTTCCTCCTTGTTCGAAGGCATACATTTTTAGATTGTTAAATGGTCTCATTTTTGAGTTTTTGGACTTCTTGTTGGTTTTGGATGCCCATATGCCTATTATAGCAAAATTCATGCATTTCTGTCTTCAGTTATCTAGAACACCTTGGACAAGCCAATCAGACCTACGCCTGACAGCTGTCAGATGGACATTACTTCCTACAGGTTTGACTACTGGAACTTGAGTTTCATGAACTCTGACCAGCACAATATGCACCCGTCTTTTGCTCAGCAATAAAGATCATCACAGGCAGATCAATAGCATAGTGATCTGCACGTTGTCCTCCTTCTTTATTCAATACAGAGCCTAAATCATGGCCTTTGTTCTGGTAGTCAAAGGCTTCCCTAATACCGGCTTATGTTACTTAAGGCATGACCTGTGAATATGTTACCAATCACAATTTCTGCCTTAACAGAGTCTGTACATCATCCCGTTACCTTACCACCATAATGGAAAAAGCATCAATGTCAGGAGGCAAAGTAGTAGTATTACCAACATCTTCCACAGAAGAAAAAAACCTGGTTCATATGCAATGATATAATTTGACTGACAACCAAGAAGTCTGCAGTAGAATCAAGCTGTGACTGACTGTGAAAAAGGCATTGAGAACAGGGGAAGATGTATTCCAGAAGAGCAAAATTCAGTATGGGAAGCAAGAAAGGAGAGAAACCTTCAGCAAGAAAGTAACTTACCATGATTGTGGGGAAAAATTGCTTATAAATGTATACTCCCAAATTAATGTTTTTGCCACTGGTGAAAAATTCATACCTGCAGATCAAGCTATGAGTTTGTTTGGAGTGTACTTGAGGAATGAAATAAGAGTTAAATGAATGCTTATATAATCCCTACATTACTGTGATGTATGATTTGTTTATGTAATTTGGGTTACATCAGTTAGACTTCAGCTAACACTGGGGAGCTGGAGTGGACACACATTGTAAGTAAGAGACACTGCCTTAGAAATTTTGCTATCCAAATGGGTTGTACAGACATAGGATGGAGATGAAGAGAGGTGCAATATGAAGGGACTTTCCCGTGCTCATGTGACAGATCCATGCCAGAGCCAGAAAATGGACAATAAATTCACAATATTTGCATCTTATACTTGGCAGACAGGTTATGCAATTTATGCTTCTTGAAAAGGGACATAACGAAATAGTCCCCTTGCTGTCCAAACAGTCTAACACATAAAACCCGAGTTTGTGTGATTACAAAAAAAAAAAAAAAAGGCTTTGTATATTTGAAAAATTGTCAAGAGGTTCTTTCATAAGTAAAAAAATTGTTTTGGTTATTTGTTTCAGGTGTGAGCCATTCTATAGCTTTTCCTGAAACCTATCCTAAGTCTCATACGGCATAAACACCTAACTCGCTGATTTTAGGCTAAGCCAAAAAGACATAGAGGACCAAAGAAAGATATTTTTCTTTTATTTGCCATGTCAAGGTTTTTCATTGATTTCTGAGAGCGATTTGGCTAGAAATAGTTTGAGAGGATGGTGGTAATGATTTTGTGCATCTTTTATTGCTCAGGATACATTGCCAATACAGGACACATTTCAAGATCTTTCAAGTAGTTTGTGTTGAACACACAATAAGAAGGGTTTTACTCATAAAACTTAGTTAAAGAGAGGCATAGTTTTCTTTCAGGAAGATAAGAATGAGTCATCCGTGCACGCATTTGATTTCCAGATCCGAGAGTTTGCAGTCTAGACTTACGGTTTTCATTTTTCTAAACACTTAATCAGTCTCTCTGTAGGCTGTTATATCCTGATGTCAGTAGGAGGTTCATGAGGATATGAAAAACAGAACAGGAGGTACCAGATTTTCCTTCAAGGTGAGAAGATTCAGTATTTCTCCAGAGTGACTACCTTCAAAAAAAAGCCTACTGTCTTAAAGCTGAGGGACCCTTCCAGTCTCTCCAAACCTGGTGCGCAGAGAAATGACTACCTTTCTGTATTAAAGTCTCTACGAGTTCATTTGTGCCTCCTCAGGGTAAACAGATTTGCAAAACCCTACCCTACTCTCAAGTAACAGCTCTGCAGTTTTACTCTCAGCTCTGCAAGAGCACCAAACAACTTGGGGAATGATTTGCCTAAGAGAATGTAAGTCTGGATAGATGAAATGAGGTTCTTAGGAAATGAGAAAGCATGTATGGAATAGCAGCACATGCATTGCCTTGAAAGAATAATTACTCCTCCTTGACTCCATATGTGCAAGATGGAAATCTGTAGCAGAGCTGAGTCTATGTTTCCTCTTGCTCTGGAAATAGGCTCTGAAGGCAGAGGGTTAAAAGTGCCATCATAAAACATATATTTGAGATACATGGAGCAAAAAGCAGTCATTCCTCCAACTGAGAATGTCCTAAGTTATCCTTTTATTTTCTAGTCACTCTCTGGCTCATCCGTGAGACAATTGTATTGGGAGTAGGTATCAATCAAGGTGTGTGGTCAGCTCAGCTGTCCTATCTGGGAAGCAGGAAGAGGAGAACCTTTTGCTTCTTTGGATAGATCTAGGAGAAAGAACTTCTTCCTCTTTCTTCCCAAAATAGTTTAGGAAATGAAGCAATTCCCAGAAGATAAAAGAGAGTTAAGTGTGGCTTGAACAGCTGCTTCAGTGGCAATCAAGCAGTGCAGCACTTCCCCAAAGAGTTGTGTGTGTCTCTTGTAATCTGTGTTAGCTGCTGCTGGAGGTGGCAGTCCTTGGGAGTAGACTGTGAGGTCCCTCCTGTGCCAGCCTCACATTGCAACCCTCTGTGTCCGCTCGCATCTCCTCTTCGCACCTATGCCTGAGCCCCCCCCTGCTTTTCTGGGCACAGCCACAAAAGAGTTAACTTGACAATGTCAGTGATGGATCAGCAAATAGGCTTAGAAATGAGACTGCTCTGTAACCCAAAAGCTGGAAGCATCTATTTTGAAAGTAAATGAAAAAGTCTCTAACTGGTAGGGAAGGGCCACAGGTTCCTGTGTTTTTCCAGCAAGAACTGGTTATAACAGATTAAAAAACAGATCCTTCACCTCAGGTCCTGACAGATGCAGCTATTTAAAAGAAGAAGAGCTTTCTGCTTCTGTGTAAAAACTGTATATGGGCTCTGCAACAGTTAAAGCATTGTGACACTGCCTATATGTGCCCTAGCCCTCAAGATGAATATGGTGTGGCGTGGTTCAGTAAAGTAGCAATGTTTCCTAGAAAGCAGGCCACTTTACATCCCTACCTGTTCCAAAGCTGTCTATGCATGTGGCCATTGAAGCAGGTCACTTACGTGTATGGGGCTGCAGGCGCAGAACGTTGCTTGTCTGCTCAAGTCTCCCACCTTTCTTCCTGTGGCATTAAAATAAGTACCGACAATATATATAACCTGTCTTCATCAAATCAGTTGATATTTAGGCTCCAAGCAACATATTGATTTATTCATAGCAAAGAACAAAGAGGGAGAAAAAAAGAGAGAATTTCAAGTAGTGGAAAAGAAAAATATATCCAGGAAAAGGAAGGCTGCTCATGAAGCAGTCAAGAACAGCTGTCTCTCCAGCATTTGAAGAGCTGCTCCAGGGAAGGACAGCAGACAACAGAGCTCGGCGATCTCAAGCACAACACCATTGCAGCTGCTGGGAAAAAATCCTATTTTTCTCTGCTTTGCTCAGAATTTCTCACCTGCTCCTGTCCAGGCAGAAATAGTCTGTAATAACTATTTAAAAAACAAACCTCTTGGTCCCCACATGTTCATGAGTTATTATCCCAAAGTAAAAGGGTGCATTTGATCCCCACTTTGTTAGCCGCCATTACCTTCAGCATATTGAGTGTAATGGACCAAGGTGTACTCAGCCGGAATTTCCTGGCAACTTCCAGAAATGGCATGAGGTTTGAATGTCAGCATGGCCTGTCAATCTTCCCTTTGTATCCCGGAAAACAAGGCCAGTATGCAGGTATTTAATCTTCTGAGTCACTCTGGTAAAGCACACTCTTATTTGCTCTCTCTTTTTGTCTTTCAAGAACTTCCAAACCAGAACCAGGGCCGCATTTCTGAAACCTAGAAGTAACTACTTCTGTCTGCATACATATACAAGCAGCATACTGTGCATACTCTCAGGGACACTGGAATTGTATTCTGCCAATCAGTGATGCAGAATATGTTTTTTCTAGGCTTCACATGTTGATCAGAATATTAAAAAATAACCACAGAGCTTACAATTTCAAAGCAATACAGGACTTAACACCATTTTTTCCATGCATATAGTATTGTCAATACTCACTATTTTATTTGCTATTTTTCTTGGACAATAAGGTTTGTAGCTCAGTGTTTTATATCTTTTGTTAGTGCTTATTATGTAATTAACAGTTATATCACAAGATATGTGATGCAATCTCTTTTATTAGTACAACTGATACACTTTGGAAAAACGGACAAGCTTTTGGGCTTAGACTCTACAGGTCTGGCAATATTTATTCTGATTACTGCATTAAAGACAGAACGGTATGAGCTTAAGGAAAAACACCTCAGGTATTTTTGTCACCAACTTTAAAAAGATACTTAGGATCATTACCATTCAACTCAAGCTCCTTAAAAGGTTGGTTTACAAATTTTAATAGTTACTGGCAAGGAAGATTAGTGCTCATGATCTTTCAGCAAGGCTGTATCCTGGCCACAGCTCTTAGAATCAATTTTCAGGCTCCTCATAATGTTTTCCTAAAGTATCCAAAGAAAAAAATTGCACCACATACAGAAATGGTGTGAGGTACAATCTGACATAGAAATGACCAGAGATACAGCTCTTTCCTGAAAATAAAATAAAATGCTAGAAATATAGAAAAGTTTTTGCTTCTGGCAGGATCAACTAACACTACAATTGTAGCAGGTTTGTTGGTATTTTCCTTACAACTGCTGTTATATCCACACTTCAGGAAAAAAAAATCCTTTACATTGTGACCTATATAGAGAGGTTTTGGCTTTAAGCACTTGCAGAACAATCAATCAGTTTAATTTTTAGTCATCTAAGTTGTTATCATTCTATGGCTACATTATGCTCTTATACTCACTTTATTAATTTGACTACATACATTTGCCAAACAATAGCAGAAGATTTTCGTATTGAAAGCATTAGAAACAATCGCTTCCATTGACAGCAATTCTACCCAATTACGGGATTTTTTAATGGGAGCTGTACTAAAGGGGTGGTAGAAGTGCATTTTACTTTTTTTTTTTTCCCCTCACAAACTCCCTCTGTTGAATACATTTTCCATGAAACATCACAATCGTCCCTATTGGTGAGGAATGCAATGTACTGTGGGAATCCTCAATCATATAATTAGGAGATATAATCCAGAGAGAGTGATCAGCCTATACAACAATTACATTACGATATCTGAAACCTCAACTGACTTAGTTCTAAACTGAAATGTTACAATTTAGAATGGAATATTTTATATTCAATTGTTCCAGTTTCCAACACACACCAAAATAATCCAAATTCCTGCAGACAGTGACTGCTATTAGTTAAAACAGTATCGTGCCACAAACTGGCTTTCCTGTCGAACACTAACATGGACAAAAATTTAACAAATCTTGCAAATATTTAGTAAATTTAATGTTCACAGGATGCTGCAAAGTGACAAAACAATTAGTGGGAGACACCTGCTTCTCTTTGTGTCTCACTTGCTCATCTCACAATTTGGGCCAGGAAAAAATGGAGGCCGCATGGAAGCCACCTGCATGGCACTGAGGCTGAAGGACTTGCATCGCAGTGCATTCCCCTTCTCTGCTTAGGAGTGAGAACGGCAGGAGCTGAAAAAAACCCTCTTCTATCTTTTCTAGGAAGGAAGGAAGGAGGCTGCAATGTTTCTAGGAGTGGGTGGCTGCTGAAAGTGTGTCTTGTGAAGTTGTTCTTTGACAAATGTATAGCATCCCTAGAGGAAAAATAGGAGTTTGCCAAGTTAAGACTTTTTCTGATCTCACATAACTAAAGCTACTTTGAGCTAAATTTGACGAATGATGTGTATATTATACTATTGCAACCACTTCAGTCTTTTTAGCTCAAAAAACAAATAACCCAGAGACTAAAATTACAGAATCACAGAATGGCCAGGGTTGGAAGGGACCTCTGGAGATCGAGTCCAACCCCCCTGCTCAAGCAGGGTCTTCTAGAGCATGTTGCACAGGATCACGTCCAGGCGGGTTTTGAATATCTCCAGGGAAGGAGACTCCACTACTTCTCTGGGCAACCTCTTCCAGTGCTCAGGCACCCTCACAGTCAAGAAGTTTTTCCTCAGGTTCAGATGGAACTTCCTGTGGTTCAGTTTGTGCCCATTGCCTCTTGTCCTGTCGCTGGGCACCTCGGAGAAGAGTCTGGCCCCATCCTCTCGACACCCTCCCTTCAGATACTTGTAGACATTGATCAGATCCCCTCTCAGTCTTCTCTTCTCCAGGCTGAACAGGCCCAGCTCCCTCAGCCTTTCTTCAGAGGAGAGATGCTCCAGTCCCCTCATCATCTTGGTAGCCCTCCGCTGGACTCTCTGCAGTAGTGCCATGTCTCTCTTGCACTGGGGAGCCCAGAATTGGACACAGTACTCCAGATGTGGCCCCCCCAGGGCTGAGTAGAGGGGCAGGATCACCTCCCTCGACCTGCTGGCAGCACTCTGCCTAATGCCCCCCAGGATGCCATTGGCCTTCTTGGCCACAGGGGCACATTGCTGGCTCATGCTTAACCTGTTGTCCACCAGCACTCCCAGGTCCTTCTCTGCAGAGCTGCTTTCCAGCAAACTTGTTGTCCACCAGCACTCCCAGGTCCTTCTCGGCAGAGCTGCTTTCCAGCAGGTCAGCCCCCAGCCTGTCCTGGTGCCTGGGGTTATTTCTCCCTAGGTGCAGGACCCTGCACTTGCCTTTGTTGAACTTCAGGAGGTTCCTCATTGTCCATCTCTCCAGCCTGTCCAGGTCCCTCTGAATGGCAGCACAGCCACTCCTCCCAGTTTAGTATCATCAGCAGACTTGCTGAGGGTGCACTCTGTCCCTTCCTCCAGGTCATTGAGGAATATATTGAACAAGACTGGACCCAGGACTGGCCCCTGGGGGACACCACTAGCTACAGGCCTCCAACTAGAAACTGCACTGCTGATTACAACCCTTTGAGCTCTGCCATCCAGCCAGTTCTCAATCCACCTCACCGTCCACTCATCCAACCCACACTTCCTGAGCTTACCTAGGAGGATGTGATGGGAGACAGTGTCGAAAGCCTTGCTGAAGTCCAGGTAGACAACAAAGATAGCAATTATAAATTCAGTAATCTGCATTTTAAAATCTTTAAACACCTATTAGTTTGCTATACTGTATCAGAGACTGTAATAGTCTCTGATGGAAGCTCTCACAAAGTGTTTTCACTTTACAGCTTCTTCTAACTTCCGTATAACTTCTAGCTTTGATTTACTTCCTGGAAGACTGTTTTAAAATTGCTAACTTGATTTTTAGATTAACTCTAATCCTTAAATTTAATGAAGGTCACAAATATTTTAATTATTAAACTACTTTATTGGAACATGATTAAAATAGTTTTTGAGGCACAAAGTTCTTTAAGGAAATTGCCTGGAACAATATTCTATTTTATTTACACCAGGGTTGTGAGTTTTAAAGGGTTACAGAAAAATATGCTGAAAAGGGTTGGTAACAATTGTTTAATGAATGAAAAAACATGTGAAAAAATCCAGAGATGTTTTCTACCGGTTTCATATGAGCAGTGACTTAAAGCAGGCTAAGTCATGTCACTTATACCATAAGTACAAACTGAATCAAATGAAAAAGTCCAGCATTGATAGCAGAAGGCAACTTGCCCTTAGGAATGAGAGGCATGGACATGCTGGTGTTCTCTGTGAAGTGCGTACTGGTCCCTGTTTGTCATTTCCACTTCTCTGAGATAGTCTTACTAGAAGATGGTACCAGGTAAACATATGAGCAGGCTTAGCAAATCAATTTTTGCTGGTAAAATAGTGTCTGACACTGGGCCATAGTTAAGATGGAATAGATGTAATCAGTTTTCAGTGAAGCATCTGTTTAGACACGTAACAGCCAGCTCATGTTATCCACAGTCCTACAGACTGGTGGAAAATGGTGTCAAGATATTAACATACCTATTAAAAAAGGGTGAGAAGTCAAACTGTCATGCCTACCTGGCCCTGCTACATTATGGAGCGGAGCCAGCGAAGCCTGCACAGGCGTCTGCTGACATTGGGTTCGTCAGAAAACCCAGGCCGAGGGACCCAGCACTGTCGGAAGCAGGCATCAGGTCACCAGGGGGTTGCAGGTGTATAAACCAGCAAAGCAAAATTAAATACTCAGGGCTATCGAAGGTCTGAGGAGCAGTCAGTGCCACATAAAAATCACGCTCGCTTGGGTTCAATATAGCAGAAACATCAGTGGTATCACAAATGGTAGACTCTCTAATCCCAGATAGAGAGATATCATGCAGAAATAAGTGGCGGTTTGCGGACACTGTGCTGGTACAGGTTCGAAGCAGGCAGTGGCTAGGCAGCCTGGGACAGCTGCCCCAGGACACCACCCCCTTGCACCAGGGGCTCACAGCTGCACAGCAGCACCAGTGCTGCTCTCTCAGGGGAGAAGCGCTGAGCCGCATAGCTACTAGGGCACCACAGAGACAATCTGAACAGTAATGGCATGTTTTATATATGCATTTGACAGCCTGATTGTTCCCTTTGCTTTTTTTGCTGCTTTTAAACTGAAGAATATGCAGGCAGTTGCATTACAACCGTGCATTACTGCATTACAACCGTGTTCGTGCACAAAACAGCAGTAAAGTGGGGTACAATGGATTTGTTTCCACCTGTTTCATCTCCATCCTTGAGTCAGGGCACCAGCTGATGACCAACTTGTTCCCATTGCCTGGACTAGTCCTCCTTTACCCAGACCAATTTATATGTCTCTCTGGCAAATACATGAAATAGGAGCAGTTGCTTACACCTTCCAACTGGGACATTAAGAGAGAGTTAGCACTAAAATAACGGTGCTAACTCATGAGGACTGCTACCACATCTAGGGTTAAAATATTATCTGTTTCGTTCCAGTTTTCTTTTTGAAAGCCAAGTCATTGCCTTACTTGTTTGTTTTCCCCCCTCTCTCCCCTCGTTCCGCTCTCTTTTTATTGCCAGGATGATTTTCCAGGAAGAGACTTTTAAAAATTACAACAAACAAGCCCCAGACTGGAAGGAGGCAAGGGAAGAAGTTACTGTCCTATGGATAATGAGAAGCTGTACTTTCAATGGATTTAATTTGTGTTCATTAAGCAAGGAAGACAATTATTGTTTTTTTTAATATTTCAGGAAATCATACAGTAAATGCCCCAAGAAATGTACTTTGTTGAGGCCAGGACACACTCCAGCACAGCTTCCCACATGAAGAGCTGTTTGCCAGGTCTGGCTGATGTACAGTTTTTGTACGATATAATTATTTCATTTTGGGGCATGACTTTTTACCAAATTATTTGCATTATTACAACACTTAACATGGATGTTTTTACATCAGAATAATTGTTGTTTTGTCCTCTAATTATGAGCATATTTACTATAACAAAGAACTAGTAGGAATAAGAGATCCTTTAGGTCATCTCCTCTATTCCTCTGCCTGCAATGGATTATTTCTTACATAGTGTTCATTAAAGATTTTTCCAGTCTATGAGAAACACTGAAGAGTCATGTTATTTGACCGGGGGGAAATCGTATAGAACCAGTGAATAGGATTAAAGGAACATCAGATGGAAACTTTTTTCATATGAAGTATGACATTTATACCTTGGCAATGAGCTATAGTCACAGTAACTACAGATTATTTGCACAATCAAATCTTATTCCATTTCACAACACTCCCCAGCCTGTTTCCATGGCAGTCAGAGAGACTTTGCCATACTCTGTTGGAAGAAAAATCCTGGAACAATTGGACTACTGGTATCTTACTAATTTCAGTGTTTAAGCAGGATATGTGGTGCTTCAGTATTGGCTAGTCTCCTCTAGGATGTATCTACACATACATTTTGTGTCTTTGAGGCAGATCTTTTTCCCTAAGAAAGTGAAAAAAATCATAAAGGCCAAATGCCTTTATGCCTTGCATGTAGCAAGGATGCTACATACAGTAAATCAGGGAATTTCTCTGTTTTAAAGACAAATCTTAATTGGAAGGTTTCTGTCTTTATTTACACAAATGCCTTTTCCTTGTATTTTCAAAAATTAAAAAGTAATTGTGATGATAGTGCTGTAGGAAGGAGTAAGAATAGGTAAATATAAATTACTTTGGGGATTAATGGGCCTGATGAAAGTGACCGTGGATGCATACAAAACAGCATTTTAAGCAAATGTTTGGCCTCTCTGGTACAGAAGGAGCCCTAAAAGTCACTGCCTCCAAATTTCAGACTGTTTTTTCGTTCCTTCATCTCACGTGTGTGTGGGTACTCCATGCAATGGACTGCCTGTGCAGTTACGATGGGGCAAGTCCAGAGCCCAGCTAAGGTGAATCCAGTTCAATAGTAGTTAAGGAAATGAGTGAACCGCTTTATTCCTGATTTTTGTTTTAACTGAAAAAAGTGGAGAAAGTGACCAACGCTGCAGGAAAGCTCAGGGGCTTTCTGGGTGGATGGCAGGAGCAGGAGCAGGAGCAATGGAGCTGCCAGCAGTGGCCCTGGGGCCAATCCTCGGCCCAGAGGCCCAGGCAAGCGCTGAAGCTGGGGAGGCGACTGCTTCTCCAGATAGAGTAGTGCTGGAGTGCATGGCCTGTTGGTAGCTGAACCATGGCACTTAGGTGGCATTTAGGAGCAGAATGTTAAAAATACAAAGAAAGTGAACCTTTATTCTCTCTGGCTCTAAACTCTTTATACTGCCAAAGCAGAATTCTCTTTTTTCCCTCAAAAGTCCAGGACAGGCATATTCGAGTAAGTTCCCTGTCTAATTTTCAAATGGCAGTGGAAATCCTGTCCTCATGTTAGCATCTATGTCTTTGTTTCCCCTATGTCTTCAGCTCTAGTTACTGTAAGTGAAGGTTTTAGCCTGCCGTGGGCATCCGAGAGAAAAATATCACCCTACTGTCTAAGACAGACAGGCTAGGGCCCTATGCATTGTTTTATCTTTTGTCTCTTCTGCGTAGATCAATAAGGGTTAATATGTGGCTGTGGCTCACCCCGCGTATTAGGCAGCTCAGGTAGTCATTACACCATTTTAATGGAATCTCTGGCACCAGCCTGTTGGGTATATAGAGTTACACCATTCAAAATGTTTTCCTAGACATCCAATGAATAATGAAAAGAGTTTAAGAGGTACTTCGACCGATATGCCCTCACATCCTTTGGGGTATGGGGTTATCTTTCTGAAGGTCTAAATCTATGCTAGTTCTAAGTGATTTCCTAAAAAAATGTACATCTGTTAATGACAGAGAAAGACAGATGGATGCAGAGCTTGGGAAAGCAGTTGCTTCGGCATTTGTTTTATTCCTATGCATACACTTTGCCTTGTCTGTATTGTGCCTATTTGATCCACTTTCATTCAGTCTAGGTTTTTGCTGCCATAGGCCCCCTTTGAAGGTAGACTCCAAGGAAAGGGCTGGGATGGACTACAGCAGCGGTACCCTTGTCCTAGACAACGATGTTCCTAATAGGGAACATGTACTACAGGGCAGTAGTGCCTGCCAAATGGCCACAGTCAAAGCTGTGAAGGGTGCAATGACTGTGAATACCCTTTTAGTAAATTCCATGCCTGGAATTTGTTTAAAGCCTCATTATAAATGCTAAATGTTAGCTTTCTTCACAAAGCCTTTGCAGAAGGCTGGCAGTAGACGCTCCTGGTATGTGGCTGGGCAGCTTAGATTTCAGGCTGACAATGTTTTCTTTCAGTTCATGGTCCCTGTTGGGAGAGTATCTTGTCATGTCAGCAGTGACTATCTAATGTAGTCTTCATACTGTGCCAGTAACCCATTAGGGAAGTCTCCCGATTACAATCCTACTGCTGTCTTGCTGGCTTTGCATCTTACCTATACAGGCACAGGCAATGCCAAGACTTCCTTTGGTTTCCCCTGTGCGATGCCCAGAATTAGTAGTTAGTATTTCTAAGCAGAGGCTTAGGTAGAAATGGCGGTGGCCAGGGACTCAGGAGAACTGTGTTGTCTGAGTAGTTTGTTTAGACAATAAATTTCTAACACAGAGACTATCTCTATGGTTTATTGTCATAATGAGGAGCTACGTGCAAGGGAACATCTCAGCACTTCCATAATCCCAATAATAAAGACTTAAAATGAAAACGTAAACGATTATGCCTTTTGGCTGATCTATGCAAGGCTTAAAAACAATGTAAATGCCCAGTGACAGTAAAGAAATTTCAACTTGTCTGGTAAATTAAGATATGAGTTACCTACACAAATTCTTTTGAATTAATGGAAGAAAGGAGGTTAGTAAGAAACCAAAATGCATTATGACTAACAGTTGGGCATTTTCTAGGGGGTGTAGGGCATGGGGAGAGAATCTCAGAGAGTGAATTGTAGGTCCAAGGTTATTTTTCAGTCTTCTAAAAATTTTTAAATTTTAAAATAAAATAGTATTTTGTTCAACATGCTTTACTCAAAGCTACTGAGCATAAGTTTCCATTCCATGGTAACAGTTGCTTAACGGGTCATACTGTTTAATTGTTGACTCCTTCTTCCTATCAGGTGGTAACAAGAGCAGCCGTACATAGCAAAACAAATCTGCATGTGCTATTGTTCAGCAGATGCTTTTGGAATCCATTGCAAATGTTTAATCTGCATTGGAAAATGTGCCCCTTTCCTTGCATTCTATTTCAGGGTCTATTTCACACTTCCACAGCAAAAATCTAGTTTCACACTGCTAATGCAGTTTCCCAGTATGTGCCATAAGTATAGGTATATTGTGTTCAATAGAAGTCAATTTTCATTTGCTATACCCTAGAACAGGAATATGAGCTTACTCCAGCCACACAGGTTCTTCATCCTACTACACAAAAGAGAAACCAAGCAAAAGAGCAAACTTCCACCATGGGAAAATCAGGCATCATAATTTATGCCAATAACAGTTAGAAGAGAAACGCATCTAATGACACTGAAAATGGCTATTTTTAAATTTCTCGTGAGTAAATTCAATGAGAATTTGACATGTATATATAAAATATATATATATATATGCATGCTTTTATCTGTAGTAATTTAACTAATTTAAGTAAAGATAGTGCTAATGCAAGCAAATCATTCACAGTAAAAACAAAGAAACCACAAAGTATTTAGATCTTTTACTGTAATCAAAAACTTCAGAATATTATACAAATATGAACCGTTGTAATCTCATGGTATCATTTATGGTACACTTTTCTATTTCTATTTTACATATTGGAGAACAAACTGAGAGAATTTGAGTGAGATGATCAAATATTGTACTGAAATCCAAGGTTCCTGACTGCACTTGGCCCATAAAACATTCCTCTACTTTAAAATTTGTTTGGTTTTCTTTCTTTTCTTCAAGCAACCAATCATGAACACATCATGTTCCCCGCTAACACACACACAAGTAAATGAGGACAATAAAGAGCTTCATTTCTGCTGCTCTTACTTTATTATTTCAGGTACTGAAGCCACTGCTGTTCTTAGGGCATCTGGATGTAACTTGCAGTTCAGGAATCCTGCTATTGTTTGGGAAGCATACAAAGATAGTTCCCTCTCCTTTGCTTTTGTACCTCCCCCGCTCTCTTTTGTTCTTATATTCCTGTCTAAAGATCCCCTAATGACGTTTATAGGAGACAGAAGGCAGGCCCAGATGAGCCTTTGCACTGACATAATATGAATGTTCTGTGTTATGTTATGTTACGACATTACAGCAGGGCAGACTACTCCTACACTCTTCAGGCTCATTTCAGCCAGTCCTGCAAGCTGGGTATCTGATGCAAAGCCCGATGGATTCAGAGGGATCTTTTTTCCAATCTTTAGAGCAGGCTCTTAAATGCAAGTCTGGTTAATACTACAGTAAAGAACATCTGATTATTACGTGGGGCTGGTCAGGAACAGTAATCAAATTACCTAAAGGAAAGCATTTAGGATACATTATTTAAACTGCATTAGATATCTATGTGGTCATTCCCAGGCAGAATGAATATTTCCTCAATTTGCTTCAATTTAATTCAACTTAATTTACACCTTTCTTTAGTTTGGATGAATATTGCTCTATAACATATCCTAAGGAAACAGGCGCTGCAGGAAATGGAGGGAGCTACTGACATCATTTCTGTCAAGAGAGCCTAATATTAGAAAACAGCGCAATAGTAGGGAGTTTTCTGTTGAATAAGATATAAAACTGAGGTTTGCCTCTGGTTGCAATTATGTGGTAAATATAATTGTGACCTGAACATGGAAGTACATATGTCAGCAGTAGGCAAGAATGGCTTCTCTAATGTTCATATTTGTAATCTTTCCCTTACTACATGGAAATGATGCTTGCCAGTACAGTCCTTCCCTCCGTGATGTCTGTGCTGCTGCATCCTCATAGGCTTTTGGATCCAATTCCCACTGGCTAAATTCCACCTAAACTGCAATGTAGATGCATTTGAGTCATCTAACTCTTGGGCAATAACTTTACTCCCGACAACTACTTAATCTCACAGGGCCTAAAATCAAACAGTGCCTCTGTTTTTGAGAAATTTTCAAAGCCGAAACTTCTGAGCTTGCTAGTGAGAAAAGGAAGATTTGGAGAGAGGCAAAGGGATTATGACACTCTGCCGACCTCTTTTCCCTCTCTCCAAATATTGTTCCAATCACTGAGCTATTGTGTGGAAGACGGAGTCTTCCTTCCCCTCCGCTCCCTCTTTCAGGCCCCCTACCACTTGCAAATCAGTCACAGCATCTTAAAAATATCCTGCATCCCATCAATTCAGTGATGATTTCTAAGGAACAAGAAATCACAGTTCTTTCTTACTGCTACTATACTCTTGGTCTGAAGTCACCAAAAGGGTAAGGGGTGACTAGTCTGTAGTTTAGATGTTTCAAGGAAATCTTGTTCATTATAATCTGAAATTAGCAGAAGTATCAAGACAGTAGTTATGATGATTACTCAGTGCTGATACTTATGAAAAATGTGATCCCTGTAAATGTTGAATTGTGTCATTATCACTGTATATGCTGGGCTTTTATAAATATTGACATTCAGTAATTAGACAGCTGGCTGTAAACTTGAGGAGACAATCATTAAAACGGCCATTAACATTGCTCAGAGGAGAAAAAAGGCTGCTGCTTTTTCACGCAGGACGCTGGAGCTCAGAAAAAGGAAATTTTCATTTGAATAGGACAAATATTTTACATTTTGTGGAATCTTTATTTTCATATTCCTTCAGCCCACAGCATATTTTGGGTCCTCATTTGCAGATTCATCCACAAAAGTGTGGATATATTTCTGCACGTCCATTCCAGAGTGTGCTCTAGCAAGATGAGCACTTGCAAAAATATTTGCAAGGTCTTTGTATGGATTTTAAAAGCTGTGCTTTTAAATATCAGGTAGCATCTGAATGCCTGTATGAAATGATTGATCTAGGACATGTTTTCACAGGATAAATATCACAATTTTTAACTGACAACTTTGCCTTCTGTCTCAGAAAAATTACCTACACTTGACTGGGAATGGACATTGGGCAATTATCTAGCTTGGAATTTCTGTTTGAAAGATTGAAGCATACTGGTGTTAGGAAATTGTTCTATTGCTTGTGATATAAAAACGCTGTTTCACTGATTAAAGAATTTCAGTCAGTCTGATAACTCTCAAGTTCTATGCACCGTTCACTCAAATTTCTTTCTTTTTAATTAAAAAAATATACAATGCGAGGTCAGATTCCACCTTTTCAGTGGAAAAATGACTGTTGTTATTTGAAGCACATAGTCACGCCCGTTCAGGGCAAGAAAAGGAATATTTTCAGAGCTCAGAAATAATAGGTTGAACTATAGTGCTTTTCGGTATGTCGTCCAGGGCCATTGTTGGTCCATAAATCATTAAGAGCTGAAACAACTGCAAAAGTCCTGCCCTTCAAAACATCATAATTCACATATTCCAACATGTACTAGCAAGCAAACAAGCAAAATGGGTGAAAGTGAAAAAAAAAATGAATATTGAAAGTCAGCCCAGTTTTGTGTTGGTTATAACAATATGGGTTGTCATGCTTCAGAAGACAGCTCACAGATTTTTTTCTCTCCAAGAAGTCCAGATGCTACTGGGATTTTTTTAAATAAAAAGTTAAAGTTGTCATTAATTAGCACTGATTGAGAGGTACCTCTGCAGTGACTATAAAGAAACAAGCAGCTTTGCAATTCTTTGATTTTAGTCCTGCAACGGTCAGGTAGAAAACCCTCAGAGGCGCTGCCACCCAAGGAGCAGGCTTTCCTATCTTGTTATTAATTGCACTTCTCCACCCTTCTCTTTGATAAGAGCCAATGCCAGTAAGCATTACAACTGGGTTATTGTTTTACACTCTGCATGAAAGATGTGTTTAATAAGAAGAAAAAAGATTAATCTGTCTAAAATCAGTTTAAAGGAGTGATTGCACATTGAAATGATTTGTAACAGTAACAGACAGTAAGTCTGAAAATTTATGTGATGCATATATGCAGCTGCAGAGGTGCTGGAATTCAGGGAACTGCTGACATGTATCACTTGAGTTTGCAATAATTTAGATAGATATACTAACTTCACTTACACATTTTGTTTATAGTGTACTATATCATAGCTAAATGCATATACAATCTTGTGCATGTGTTTGTGTACACTTTTAGGGAGAAGGAAAACTGTGATGGACTTCCCTTATTCAAGATAGCCCTACATATATTGGAAGAAAATATTATCTGCTAGTGTTTGCATCAGTGAGTGTGTGTATTCATGAAGCATTAGAATCACAAAGAAAGCCAACTTGTTCATGGCACAGCGTTAACTCATCTCTTTATCCTGCTTTTTCACAATAACTTCTCAAGGAACGATTGCAGTTAAGAAGACTGGAAACTGAGAATCATGTCATCTCCATGAACAAATGATCAGTTTTCTCCTGAACAAAAAGGCTTTGGAGTTACATGGGTGTAGCCATGTGACGGAGACGTGGCACAGTGGGACTTGAACAAGGAGTCTGGCTCATACACCTACCACAGCTCCCTGTCCACAAAGCTTCTCCTGGGGCTAGGTGAACTCTTGATCTTGCAGAAATTACTCCCATAGGGATTTCACCTCTGAGTCTCAAGTCTCCATCTGTAAAACAGGGCTAATATAATCTCTCTGAGCCCCTTTCTTGCCTCTTTCTTTCAAAGCTCTTCAGGGCAGGGCTTTCACCTTGACATATTTGGAAGGTGGCCCTTTGCCTTAGTTGCTTTTCCTCACTGGGGTCCGTTCGACTGTGTGCACAGCGGTGTGCTAAACTCGGCCTGGGAAATAATTGCTTTCTTAACAAAGCCCCCCAAAGCAGGCCTTTAGAGGGGAGATTTCAAAAAGCCTGGTAATTTCACTGCTTTGCCTTGGAATCTGCAGGATTTTTTCAAGCCAGCCCCTGTCTGAGGTCTTTACCCTACCTTCCCTGCGTGGAAACAAGGGCTGGATACACCACAGGTTGCAAAGAATTCCCTCAGGAGTTCTGGTGGGACAAGGGTGTAGCGCTGAATTAATCCTTCAGAGTGCTCTGAGGGGTTCGCTATGCCTCTACTGTAGGAAAAAAGAATGACAGGAAAAACTGGGGCCCACAGACAATGAGATAGGCTTTTGTTCCAGCTGTAGCAATTACCTGAACTATCAGAAAAATAACAGATCTTAAATTTTAAACAGAAAAGATTAAATTCATTCCTGGAGTCACTTCAGCAATTTCGGTGGGTTGTAGAATGATTTTGGCCCTCCATCTGACTTATGCACAAAACTAAATAGTTCCTCTAATGCTGAGTCAGATGACTGAAATCATTTCTCAGATTAAGAAGACTGGTGTTAAAGTTGGGTGGAAAATGTACCTTACTGCCATTGAAACTGTCTGCTGTATTCCTAACTCATGCTAAGTAAAACAATGTCTTTCAACTAGATGGCCTTTGTTGATAGCTATTTCATAATTCCAGTTTCAAATGCATTTGAGGGTTTCTCTGTGAGTTTCTATTTTCTGTATCGCTTCTTAGCACATCAGTTTTCAAAGAGTTGCAGCAAGACCAATGAATTTGGCTTCCTTTAAAAATCCTGTAGCATTCTGAGCTAAATTCTGTGGTAAAATATATCCTTGACCAGTTGCTGCCTTCACTATCTGGGTATGTATCATCTCTGGTGTGTAGAAGTTAGCTCAAATTTTCACCCTACATATTTATGGCTAGTAGTGTTTGACATGGCTAAAAAAAATCCTAACAACAGCTAAAGCATGCAGCAGTGATATCTTTATAGTGTGACATGTAGTTCAGTGGGATTCTCAGCATTTCTTGCAAATTGGTAATTCTAGTTATAATTCTAGTTATTTCCAGTGGAAATTGCATGGCCTTCGATTCCCACAGGTGGGGAATGGAGCGGGAGGCTTGACATTGTGTGCTCCGGCTTGGCACAGGGGGACAGCGGCCGATGCCACCTCTGACGCTCCCAGTCATGCTCCCGTCCCCCAGGGCAATGTTCCTGTGGTGACTGCTGAAAACACATCGCAGCTGCAAAGGGAAGAATGGAGACAGAGGCTGAGGACATTTATCTGAGCAGGAGACTGCTGAGCTGTATTTCCAGTGAGGTCACTTGTTTTCAACTTCTTTAAGCTTCATTTTACCCATCTGTTACATAATACTCATTTGCCCAGAGTAGCGTCACAAGACTTTACTGATGTATCTAATGGTCTTTGACGCATGACAGCTCTACATGAAAAATAAAATAATCAGAGCTTGTTTCTATCTATCTGTATCACTTTAACTTGGACATCAGCAGCTATTCAGTGTTTCTGAATGTTTTCAGGGGAAAAATGGTTTTATTTACTCAATGGCCCTGTGCCCTCAGCTCAGGACTGGTTTCCTGGCCTTGTTTTATTTTTGCCAATAGGATCTAAAGATCTGCAGTTGTTTATTTTTCTCACGATACTGCTTATGACCTCCTTTTCCCTCTTAAAACAATACACAAATCCCCTATTCCTCTCCCGTAACTACCTTCCCCTGGAGTACAGTGATCTGTATTGTTTGCAAATTATATTTGCAAAAACAAACAGAGGAAAAAACATTATTTAAAAGTTTCCTTGCCAGGGGTAAAGCAAAGTACTATAAACAGTTCTGATCCTAAAGCTGATCCTACAGCAAGTTTGCTCTGATGGACAGTCATTAGTTATTCAGTTTGAGAGCGGACCAAGGCCATGTGGTTAAAAGCTGGGCAGAGCAGAACGAGGGAAGCGCAGAGAGCGGTGAGCACGCAGTTACGGACTTTTCCACCCAAGCCTCCGTTACAAGAACTGCTCCTCTTACTTATGCGCCACGCTGCAGACACTCAGAGGCCACAGCTAAATGACTGCAAAAGCCAAAACCCTCTTTTCATCTGTCAGATTGACTCTGACCAATCTGAGAGAAACGGATGCAGAATGCAAAGCTGCTAGTTAATAGGCATTGCCACTAATGTATTTTAATTAAATAGAGGAGAGGAGATGGGAAGGGACTGAATCAGTGACAGGGGAGGGGAAACTGAAAAACAGAGAGCCTGGCTTTCTTTGCTCTCCTATCTGTTTCATCATCAATCAGGGCACCATTGCTGCTTGCTGGATTAGTGTATATTACAAAGAAAAATGTATTTTTTTTTGTTTCTAGGTTGAATGTAAACCTGTGACTAAGTCTCTCTGAATGTTATTGAACATAACCATTTCAGCCTTGTATCCCTTGCACGTACTAGGCTTAAACTGCTCATGTTTGATACATTTTTTTTTTTTTTTTACTTTCAGTTATCTCGGATTCACCGTCGGTCCTGTGCCCCTGTGGTTCTCCAGCTACAGAATTATATTAGCAAACATCACCACATATTTTAGTCCTAGATATTGTTATGGAGATGCTGCACGGTATTTGCGGTTTCCTGATGTTCCTACTGGCCTGATTATGCACAGATTCTCCAAGAACGCATACGTGCTGCAGATATGTTACAAATGACCTTGGAGGTCTCTCTATTAAAGAAAACTCCCTAGAGAATTGTTGGTAGACTGCAGCTCCCACCTAATGGTTGGTGGGGAGGGCTGATTTTGGGGGAGGGGGGAATGTGTGTGGGTGGCTTCTGTTTGCAACAGATACGTAACAAACGTAGAGGCAGAGTATGAAAATGTACCTCACATGGAAAATTAGGTAGAATAGAAATCTACAGTGAAAATTTCTTTTCTCCATTTACAGCGAGTCTAAGAAATCTGTACCGCTATGGATCCCAGACACTGTATATCTGTTTTGCTGCTGCTTATACTCAGTTGAATTTTCTGTGTGGGGATCTCTCAAAAATAAAGTCTTGTGGAATTTCTCAGCTGCTTTTAAAAACACTACTGTTACCTCCCTGCTGGTGAAGACAGTCTTATGAAAGCAAAACAGAAGCATGCCACTTCTTTGTGATTTATCATAGTTAATGTTAGGAAGATGTATGCTAATTCCTGCTCCTTTCCTTATTTGTGGAACTTGTTCTCCTCTTCTGTTTAGCTCTGTTTTCAGTAATCATTTCCCATCTCTCTGGAAATCACAATGTCTAGGTTAGAGTGCACACAGTGTAATTTACTTCAGTGTAATTTATAAACTGCTGGAAGATTTTATAGCGATAGAGTAAATCATAAATAAAATCTAGATAGCAGAAGCATTTTGTATTTAGATAGAGGACTCTGGGTGTGAAGTACTGCTCTTGTTCCTTTCCATGCTATAAGAATGCACTTGTATTTAGTCCAGTATGGATAATGCAAAATTTTTAACTGCTAGCGCTTCCAGAGATGTCCTTTATCAGGATAGCAAAGACAGTAGTGTGTTAACATACATTACTTCCCTCACCCCCTTGAGTTTTGCAATTGGGCCAGCCAGGAAACCTCATAACAGCCGGCGAAGTTACAGATGGATGCAGGAATTCAACTCTACAGGACTCGTGACAGGAGGAACCCACCACACTAGCGATGTGTGATTCATCCTTTCTAAAGTTAGCTGCCTAAAAATGGCAAATCTCATCTCAGGTTATTTACTATGTAATCAATGGAAAAAGAAAGGCAACCCACAGGATGACTCACTCCCTCCAAGGGTAAGCCCATGAATTAGAAAGGACCCTAAGTGACTGAAGCTTAGGCATCATATTCAAGCTGGACAAGCACAGTCAATCAAAATCATTCCAACCCCAAATGACTACGGTCCTTCTGGGGTTTATAAAAAGCTGCAGTTCAGACTTCAGTTCAGAAGTGGTAACAACTACACCATTAAATTCCATGTCAGAGTCCCTGCATCAGCTTTCCTATTGGACTTCATGCAGTATGTTTAGTTTTTCTAGGAAGTGGGAAAGAGAACGAGACCACTGTTGTTCTAGTTCTTTGCTGTGGTGGTCTCTCTAAGATTTAAAAGCTGCCAGGTTATTTTACAAGGGGTGAATGAGAACTGCAAAAAGTAAAGTGCAAAAATGTAATGCAAGAATACTCTATACACATCACAGTAAGGTTCTGGGACTGAATTTGGACCCAAAGATGCACTGAACTCCATGTGCTTCTACACGGCCACAGCTAAGGGCTTAAGAAAATGAATTTTAGAACTGGGGACTAAGACAGTCAGGGAAGGAATTAAATCTCTTCCTAGGAGAAAAATCTAGCAGAAAAAAGAAAGAAAGAAAAAAGAGACCTTCAGCTACCCAGTAGGAGGGAAGAGAGAAGGTGGAGCCAGGGAAATTCTTGTTTCCAGGATACATTCTCCTAGAGAGGTTGTGAAATCTTTATCCCTGAAGATATTCAAAACTCATGTGGACCTGTTATAAGCTGACCCTGCTCTGAGCAAGTGAGTTTGACTAAATGATAATCATAACAAACAACAAAAAAATCCTCTTCTCAGCATATAATTGGAGTTGTTCTCCTAGTTAGTGTTCCAGCTCAGTATCCATGAATGAATGACTTATATGTGAAAGGCAACATAGACAGACAGACCAACAGATAGCCAGATCAATCAAGTACTGTGATGTTCTGAAACCGTTGGTCCTGGTCTCCCTGCAAGGTATCATGGTATTTAAATTTTTATAGCATAACCTCCAGAGGCCCCTTCCAACTTATATCATTCTGTGATTCAGTGATTTTACAACTTCAAGGCAAATTAACCCTCCAGAAGTTATTTCTCTGGCCTAGTTTATAGCAGGATGAAACTAGAGCAAGGATGCCTGCAGCCCTGTCTAAAACAGGGAAAACCAAGTATTGGTTACTTTACCAGGGGAATAAATCTTTAACTTTATAGCCTTTAAAGCTTCATAATCAAAAGGTCATTTCTGCAATTCTCCTTTGCTGTTGAGTTTTAAGTCTAAGCTTTGGATTTTCAGGACTGGCTAGAGCGCAGTGAAAGGCAATATACCGACACCGTCTAATGCCTCATCATTCTCACTCACCTTATATTATGCATAGCCCTCACACAAGTCTTATGCTGTGCTCTGTGACACAGTGGTCCTGATCTGCCGACCAACGAAAGACCGGGAGGAGACACGAGAGAGGTGCTCATATAGCTGAACCTCCTCCCATTTAGGACACGAAGAATCTGTACCTGGAGAATATTCTCCAGATATAGGTCTCAGTATAAGCCATCTCCCCGATAATGAAAGCCTGTATTCTTTTCTTTATTGGCCCTGGTAAATTTAAATGCAAAGGTCTGACAAAGAGTATTTTGGGATATGGCATCTGGCATGTTGATCAGAAGAAGACTGTGGGGTATGTATCTCAGCTTAAAGAACAAAAAAGATCACGATCATCATCAGCTCAGGTAGCACCTCTTTCAAGACCAATAACATTACTGGATTTAAGTTTGGTTTCCATGTAGAAGTGAAACAGAAATTATTATTTTCTTTACATTCCTTAAGGAATTTCCAGTGACTTGATTAAGAAGCAGGAATATATAAGTTAATGCAATATTACCCCCTTCCTGAAAAGAGAGAAGCAGCCTGGGCTAGAGTAATAAAATTAAGAAAGGATGACTGTAGATACGTCCTCTACACTCATTCTTTAGGGTGCTCTCTCAGCCACTATTTTAATCACAGTAGATGTGCAAAAGGGGTTTGAAATGATTAAAACGGTGGCACTGTTCTTGGGATGAGTGAAATCTCCAGGAGCATGGATTGAAGGATTTTACAGTCAAGAGCTGACAAGCAGGGAGAGATTAAGTTATCACCAAATCCACAAAAAGAAATAGAGCACCTAGCTGTAAGGCTAATGAATGAAATCTTGCAGCTGGGTTAATTCCTACTGGATATTCTAACAGCAATATCTTGCCAAGAACAAGGAATAGTAGGAAAATGTCGGCATGTTTCTGTAAAAAAACTAGTGACAGTGATTACAGAACGTTATCAATTTGACTGCAGCTGTAACTATGAGCTCTGACTTAGAGCAGCAAGGATCTACTGTATATCATGTGGTGATTCGCTTGGTGCAGATGCTGTGGTCTTCCAGAACAGATGAAATATGAGGTGTCATTATTCCTAGGACATAATTTTCAGAGCTAAGGATGGAGTCAGGCTTCATGTCAAAGAAAATAAAACTTTGCTGGAAAATCACCTTTACAGAGTATGATAAGAATGATCTGTAAGTAGAAGGAAAAACTCTGAAGCGTAACAGGAAGAAGCATTTTCAAATTAAAGCACACTGTTTCTAATGAGCGTTTTGTTCCTGTGGCTGGAAGTTAAAATGAATTTAGTGTCTGTGACAAATCTGGACTTAAATCAAGGCCCAAAATACAGAGCTTTTGTCCCTGGCACACTCTGTCTGTCTACCAGACAAAGGGCACAGACAGCTCATAGGCCAAATAATGCCACTTTAGATGCTCTAGCGCCATGCTTTTTTTTCTTGTTATAATTGAGTAACATTAAGGTATGTTTTACTGTCTGGCCTGCCAAAGGCATTTGAAGTGCCTTTTTGGCTCCTTACTGGAAAAAAAACCCTTTACCATGTTTCCAAACACCTCGTATGAGAATTACTCTCACTTTAAAATGGCTTAAAAACCAAAGAGCTGGTAGTTAAATACAAGAAGGGATTGGATTCAGGCTGGACTTTAGCATTTTGCTGCTGTTTCATGGAAGTGGAAATACTCCTTTAAACAAAGAAGAAAAAAAGTACCACCAACTCTCCATTTTATTAAGATGTTATGCTGTAGAGGCCAAAGTGGTGATAATGCCAGGATAACTGATATCCATGATCTGGAAGCCAGGTGATTATTCTGTGTTTAACTACCAGAATGAAGTCAGAAGCCCTAGTTGATATTTTCTCTGGAAATCCCCTGGAGGCATCAATATGGTGTAGCAGAACTCCCTGCCTTACTGTTTTGCTGACCCTGCACCTGTGTAAGGAAACGTTCATGAGCAAAGGGACTGTGGACAATATGCTTCTGTGCCCCAGCTAGCTGGCCCCCTCCGGAGGCCTTTCTAGTCTTCAAGCCGTATGCAGCTAGAATTCAATTAGCCTCTTCCAAATTGTTTTCTTAACAAAACTAGATACGTGGAGAAAATCGTCTGACATATATCCCTGCTTGACCTTTCTGAAGGCAAAAAGTGGCCTGCAAAAGGCGGAGCTATTTCTCTCCCGGATCCTTTAAAATAGTCAGTTTGCTCGCTCCTGTGGCATGACTCTGTAAGACACATTTTGACAGGGAAATTTGCTGGGCTCAAAGCTGCGTGCCACCTGGCCTTCCAGTGCGCAGCCACAGGGAAGCTGGCAGCACACCTGAGGTAGCACCACAGGACGACGCATCACATCTGGGGTCTAAACGCTTCCACCGTTTTCCCGTTACGAAGGAATACAGCCTTCCGTGATAATACTTACCCATCATACGGGACAAAAATAAAGCCTAGTAACTTAGGTAGACTGAAAAGGTGTTGTCAATTGCAAAAGTCCGTCTTGGGTGCTTCTCGGTGCACTGTACATAAGCTTCCCCAGTGCCATAAGCTATAATTCTGGATCGTTCCAAGCCCAGGAATATGTACATAAGCCATTCATAGCCGTGCCATTTTTAATAAACCAGTTGTTAGCTAAACATGGGCTGATAACAAAGACATCTACACTGAGAAGGATGCCTCCTTTGAACCGGAATTTGCACAGTACAAAATCCCATTTCTTCAATCGTCGGATTAATGTCTATATTATCTGTGTGTGAAGACAGTTCTACTTTGTCCTCACTGTAACAAGGGCCTGTGCACCCAGGACGTGCGTGTTTGTGTGCGTTTGTAGTAAGATTGCATTCAAGGCAAGCACAGCTTGACTTGGGGAGGGAAATGCTGCATAATATTTGTATTACCATTAAAAAGCCCCCATGCTGGGTATTAGGCATTATTTCTCTCCTAGCTGGCATGTTGTAATAGGTTCTGAATGCTGTAATGCCCCTTTGAAATATAGCTGGAAGTAAAGCCATGCAGAGAAATAGAGAGAGAAATCCATCTTACACGCTAACCTATTCTTGAGCTCAGACTGCTTCTTACACTTCTCTTGAATTTAGGCATGGTGTTTGTATAAATTTGGAAATACGTCTATGTCTTATCTGGTTTGTAACTTAGCAATCTTTAATCTAGGTTTCTTGCTGCTCCTTATAAAGCAACTGATAAATCTAGTCAAGCTCTTACACTAAACTTGGTAGGGAGAGTATAAGGGGCTCGTCAAATACATAAGTAACACCCAAAGCTCCGTTTATTTTGCTGACATTTACGTTTACGTATAAAGACAAGCACAAAAACGCCCACTGCTCAAAGTCACATTTAATCAGACTGAGTGGATTTATATTAGCAGACATCAACTGCTGGAGGGAAGGCAGTGATTTACAGACTGAAGAAGTTTCATATGCCATGATTTGTCTTGAGACCTGGTGATCTTTGTTTTAATCGCTTAACTTAGTTAATTTGCCATCTCTATATTTGGGAAGGGAGTTAACCAGATGTAAAAATGAAAAGGAAGTGATAAAAATGAACAAGATTATCCTGATAAGGTACGTTTTTTACAATGATTTATCCCCACTGAACACCACAGAGCACTGCTAGGTTCAGCCTTATCCATAAGGCAAACGCATTACAGAAAATAAGGTCTGAAGGCTTTGAGTGACAGAACTCTGAATGACACAGTTGTCAGAAGTGGTTGGTATATTCATTACAGAACTGCACCTTCCCGAAAGGTTTTTTGGCATGCTGCTAAAAGATTCCTAGTCATATACAGGAGGCTGTAGAACAAGCTTTTCTCTGTTTGCTTTCTGCCTGCATTAAGGTAACTACGTCCTCCTGGAATTGAATGCTGTTGCTGCGCATCCCATTGATTGCAGTGAGACGTGTCCAAAGGGCAGAGTTGCAGACTCTGAGTTGCAGGCTGCCTTACAAGTTTTTTTCAGGCACTTCTGTACGCTACAGCATTTGACTTATTTCTTTTGTTCTGAGCGGTATGGGTTTTTCTAAATCCATTTTGGTATTCTTTTTCATCTAAAAAGCAAGCCCTGAGACAAGGTGAGCTCCAATGGAGCAGTGTCACTCCTAGCTTAAAGAATAACAGCAGCAATAACAAAGCAAGACGATCACTAGTTTACAGGCTTCAAATTTAAGGGTAAGTTTTATGGAAAGTGAGAGGAGAGTTTTATCAATGCCATGAAACAGAGCCTTTGATATAAAGATAATGAGAGTCCTAGATAAAGTACAGCTGCTCCATGCCCCCAAATACATGACTATTAGCCAGTACAAAGTCTAAAAAATATACCCAGAACTGATTTACAGTGATGGAAAAGTTTGCATTTAATATCAGTCTGTTTGGGCCTACAGGCATATCATCTCAAGTTGTCATCTCTCATCCTTCAGAGTCGGATTGACTCAGCCTTGAGATAGAAAATACTGTGTTTATGCCTCCTCCAGGTGTTACAAAAAGCAGCAAACGGACTTGGTTTTTGCTACAAGGTGAGTACTGAGTCCACATGCCAGAAGAATAAAACAGGCTTCTGGGTCCTGGTCTTCTGGAAGAAGTGTAAAACCAGTTTCTGGACTACTGCTACTACTGCTGAGAAAACATCTCAGTATTGGCTGAATCCCTATTGACTGAACTAATGAGGATGCTGAAATGTTTCCTAATTAATCCTTTAATGCCCATTCATCTTATTTATTAAATAAAACGTTGGTTCTCGAGGCTGCAGAATGCCTTGAGGATTGGGGACCAAGCACACCCCCTACCTACATGCTTCCCTTTTCTTTTGCTCCCCATTTTGGATGGCTGTGCTGCATTCCTATAACTCCTACCTAACCAGTGCAGCTCTGAAGCCTGCAGAATAGTATCATGGGGGAAGCTTGCATACTCTTTCTGGGAAATCAGGATAATTGGGTGCCTCTCTGAAGTGCCTGTACACTAACACACACAGCATGGGCAGCAAAGAGGAGGAACTAGAGGTCTGCACACAGTTGCAGGGCTAGTATCTCATCAGGACCACAGAGACATGGTGGGATAGCTCATGCAACTGGAGTGCTGTGATGGATGGATATAGGCTCTTTAGGTAGGACAGGCTGGGACAGGCTGAGGAGGGGGAGTTGCAGGAATGCATGGAGCTCTGCCTGGGGATGGGTGAGGAATTAGCTAAAAGCTTATGGGTTGACAGTCATTGGCAAACCAATGTGGGAGACGTGGTGGGTGTCTGTGACAGACCACATGCCCAGGGAGCGCTGATGATAACTTCCTGAAATGAGTGATTGAGGAGTTGCTGAGAAGAGATGCTCTGCTGGACCTCATACTGAAAAACACAGAAGAACTGGTTGGGGATGGGAAGGTTGGGGGCAGCCTTGGCTGTGATCACTATGAGATGGTGGAGTTCAGGAACCTACGAGGAGGGAGCAGGGAAAAAAGCAGGATCACAACCCTGGAGTTCACAAGAGAAGACTTTGGCCTGTTCAGGGACCTGCTTAGAAGAATGCCACAGGATAGGGTCCTAGAGGGAAGCGGGGGTCCAAGAGAGCTCACCGATATTCAAGAATCACCTTCTCCAAGCTCAAGAACAGTCTATCCTGATGCGAAGAAAATCAAGCAGACATGGCAGGAGGTCTGCATGGATGGACAAGGAGCTTCTGTATAAACTCAAACATAAAAAGGAAGCATACAGTGGGTGGAAGAAAGGACAGGTAACATAGGAGGAATATAGAGACGTTGTCTGAGCATGCAAGGATGGGCTTAGGAAAGCCAAAGCCCATCTGGAGTTGAGTCTGGCAAGGAATGTGAAGGGGAAAAAGGACGGCTTCTACAAGTACATAAGCAACAAAAGGAAGGCTAGGGAAAATGTGGTCCCACTGCTGAATGGAGCTGGGGACCTGATGACAAAGGACATGAAAAGGCTGAGGTACTCAATGCCTTTTTCACCTCAGTCACTACTGGTGACAGTTGTCCTCAGAAATGCGAGGCCCCTGAGACCAGAGGAGAAGTTTGGAGCAAGGAGGATGTACCCTTGCTGGAGAAGGATCTGGTTAGTGAACATTTAAACAAACTGGACTCCCACAAGTCCTGAGACCCCATGACATGCACCCATGAGTCCTGGAGAGCTGACTGATGTCACTGTAAGACCACTCCTGGTCATCTTTGAAAGGTCATGGTGATTGGGAGAGGTTCGTGAGGACCTGAGGTTCCTGAAAGAAAAGAAGTGTCACCCCTACCTTCAAGAAGGACAATAAGGAGGATCCAGGCAACTACAGGCAGGTCAGCTGCACTTCAATCCCTGGAAAGGAGATGGAGCAAATCCTCCTGGAAGCCATTTCCATACATATTAAGGATAGGAAGGTGATTGGGAGCAATCAGCATGAACTTATGAAGGGCAGATCATGCCTGACCAACCTGATAGACTTCTATAATGTCATGACTGGCTCAGTGGATGGATGGGAGAGCGGTGAATGTTGTTTGCCTTGACTTTAGCAAGGCTTTTGACACTGTCTCCCATAAGAGACAAACTGATGAAGTATGGACTGTGCAAGTAGACAGTGAGGTGGACTGAAAACCGGGGGAACTGCTGGGCTCTGAGGGTTGTGATCAAGGGCACAAAGTCCAGCTGGAGGTCAGACACTGATGGTGTCCCCCAGGGATCGATACTGGGTCCATTACTGTTTATCACCTTCATTAATGACCTGGACGATGGGACAGAGTGCACCCTCAACAAGTTTGCTGATGATATAAACTAGGAGGAGCGGTTGATGCACCAGCGGATTGTGCTGCCATTCAGAGTGACCTTGACAGGCTGGAGTAATGGGCTGACAGGAACCTCATGAAATTCAACAAAGGAAAGTGCCCTATCCTGCACCTAGAGAGGAGTGACCACGCGTCCCCGTTCAGGCTAGGAGCTGACCAGCTGGAAAGCAGCTCTGCAGAGAAGGACGTGGGGTTCTGGTGGACAACAGGTTGGATATGACCCAGCAACGTGACCTTGTGGCAAAGGGCAACAGCATCCTGGCCTGCATTAAACAGAGTGTTGCCAGCAGGGCAAGGAAGGTGATCCTCCCCCTCTACTCAGCCACAGTGAGGCCACATCTGGAATGCTGTGTCCAGTGCCAGGCTCCCCAGTACAAGAGATGGACGTATTGGAGGGAGTTCAGCAAAGAGCCACAAAGATGATTATGGGATTGGATCTTCTGTCATATAAGGAGAGGCTGAGACAGCTGAGGCTGTATAGCCTCAAGAAAAGAAAGCTCAGGGGGATCTAATCAAGGTGTATAAATAACTAATGGAAGGGAATAAAGAAGTTGGAGTCAGATGCTTCACAGTGGTGCCCAGTAACGGGACAAGAAGCAATGGGCACAAATGAAACACAGAAAACTCCATCCAAACATAAGAAAACACTGTTCTAATGGTCAAACACAGGTTGTCCAGGGAGGTGGTGGTGTCTGCATCCTTGGAGTTATTCGAAATCCGACTGGACACAGCCCTGAGCAACCTGCTGTAGCTGACCCTGCTCTGAGCAGGGGGGTTGGGCTGAGCTAGATGATCTTCAAAGGAGCCTGCCAACCTCAACTAGTCTGTGATTCTGTGATTCCATGAATCTGTGATATGTTTGCTGGAAATACTTGGGAGATATGGGGAGAAAGAGCAAGAAAGAGAAGAATTTAGAAACTCTTATAGTCAGCTTTTCCCTTCTTTACAGGTCAGTTCACACTGAAGGGACTAGGAATGCAGTATTGTTCTCTAGAGTTTGGACTCAGTTTCCAGAAATAAAGTCCAGACCTTTCTGATTATGGGGACTTCCCTTCAAGAGCAAGAGCCCTCTGCACAGGAAGGATAAATAAAGCTATGTTTTGTCTGCCGCCGTCAGTCTGGTTGTCACAGACCACAATACATAACTTTCTGTGAACATATTGCAGAAGCTCTCACAGCGAGAGTCAGGTGGAAAGATCTCCATGGGCAAAATTCCCAGCTATCACAAAGACAAATTTCCCAGCTTGTGCCAGGATAGGTTGTAACTGGCAGCGAGGAAGAGAACTGCAACCTGCTGCTGCTCTTAGGCAAGAGCACAAGTCGTGGGGTGCCAGGGGCTGCGGAGAGCGATGGAGGAGCCCAGTACTCCTTCTGCTCCCTGAGTGCTGTGCTGGCTCCTGTGGCTTGCAGCTCTTACCCTAGCTCCTCCTGCACCAAGATTTGGGGCTTCCCTGCTGCCAGGCACATCCCTGGAAATGGCAAAGGACAATGTATGGGAAGGAAATTTTATAAGTGTGACTAAAGGACATGAGTTATATTTAGTCTGGATTCTTACAGAGTTCTTAATGGAGTTTATTTCAGAACTGTAGACATGGTGCATACCACTCTTAGAGGACGGTACAAAAGAGGTGCCTTTCTACATTACACCGCAAGGGGGAAAGGGGAGAGGGTGACTGTTCTGCATTGCTACCAAAAATTCATTCAAAGTCTCATTTAAAGCAAATTATCCATGTCAATAGCAGACTACAAGAGCTTGCTTATCCATAATTAATCATACCCTACTTCGGCTTTCTTCTGGGAGCCCATGTGAACCCAAAGCCAGGAAGGGTTTGCTAATCAGGTTTTCATCATAATAGTTTCCGTGAGAAGAAACCTTTCCTTTCCTTTCTGTGAAAGGTGACAGTTTACTAGCAATCTCTCTGAACCTTCAGACTATCCACTATACCTGCCCATGGACCTCATTGCCCTATAGTGAAAGGAAGCACGTTCCTCCTGCTCAACTTTATTTTCATGGCTGGAAGCAAATTCCTCAACATGGTTCCAGCAAGCAGGAACAGCAGTTTTCCCAGTACAAAATGTAAAGCTTGGCAGGAGACAAAACATCTGCATTTTTATCTTGAGCAACAAGATCTACCAAATTAACTTCCTTTTCACAAGGGAAAAAGTGGTGTGCAGTGCAGTCCACTGACATAATTGTCTCTGACAACACTGCCAGTTCATGTAGGAGTGACACTGAGGAGGCATGTTGGAATTAGAAAATATGAGCAAGCAACACCCGAGAAACACATGAGAATAGGGCTCAGTGCTATCTACCAGTTGCATGTTCCAGTTATCAGATGTCTGTGTGAGTTCTGAATTTAAACATCTCTACTGGTTTGCTCAGAAGTATCATGTCTTTCTTTTGTCAGGGTTTAAATATGTGTACTCTTTGCTCCCTCCTGTGGGTTTTTACACAGCGGTGCCCTTTCAAAATTTGCCTACTGTAAGTTAGATAAATAGATGGTACTTCCTGACATCTGCAGTAGCCCTGTGCTTCCCTGCACTTACTAAATGCACCATGAAGGTTTTGGGCCTTTTGCTCTGTAATAATGATTAAAAATAATAATGGCTACTTTTTCCCTTAGAAATAAAAGTGCTTTATAAAGGAAATTAGTATCATCATTTCCATTTTATGGTTGTACATAAGGTACTGATCTCATCATATTACTTTAGGCTTAGGCTTCATATCTAGTTAACAAAGAGGGAGGTGAGATCCTCCAGAACACAGTTCAGAGCCTAAACTAGCTCTGACTACTAATGACTAAAAGGAGGTATTGTGAATACTCTGCTCCCTTTGAAGGAATAAGTGGAAGAGCTAGAGTCAAGCAATAGAAGAAAGGCAGAGTTGAGACAAACCAAAGTCCCAGCTAGTTCTCCATCCACCAAAGCTGGCTGATTCTTTGCCCTGTTCACTAGCACTAAGCAGTGTGGAAGGACGAAGAAAGGACCAAGGACCATGTAACTACAGATATCGGTCTGTCTTTTCCTAAAGCAAGAGGCAAGTTTTTAACATTAGCACTACAAAATTCACTGCTTTCCTGCTTTCTTCCTAAATCATTTATTTCCGTTTGTTCCTTCTTTATTAGATACACCTTTTATATGTATCTTTTATATATACAAAACATATTTATATCTATATGCTTAAACTGACATATATATGTATATATCTTAAATAAATACCTTATTTTACTGAATAACATCTAAATGCCAGTTAAGAGAAACTGGTTGCAAGTTTTCTGCCCTAACATCTAAGGGCCCTTTCTAATCACACTGCAGAAGATGGAATTGACTAAACATGCCTTCGCAAAACACAAAATAGATGTTTATCTTTTTGAAACACTAAATGCAACTCCAGTGATTTTAAACTCTTAAAGATCTAGAACATTTTAATTGCACATGCTTAAAACCAATTTAATTTTTCATTTCTGGGGTTTTAGAAACCTCCTTTTTACAATTTCTTAATGAAGTGGTACTGAAGAAATCCAGAAATACTTTCAAGAAGTCTCCTCCCCATTTTCAGCTAGTAGTGAAAATGCCAAGTACAAAAAGTGATTTCATAAACTCCAAACAACATTTTTTCTCATCAGGCCATTCTAGAAGCCTGAAAAACAGCAAGACAGTTATTTTTGCTTGTCCCTGTTTTCATAATGGTCACTATGAAGCATCCCTTGTTACTCAAGCGTGATATCAGTGGTAACAAATACCCATATTCTTCTGCTTCAGCAACACAGCTGCTGCATGTTACCCCCCAAACCAAAGCAGAGGTGCTGTTCCCCATCAGCACTGCTGTCTTTGATGCACTTGGGCAGTTCAGATTCTACATAGAGAAGCCAGTTCACCAAAATGTTTGAATTATTATCCATCCTTATTATTTATCTGAAAACAGTTGAAATTAACCTCACTAGCTTTGTTTTAAAAGTCCAACTACTGCAGCAGCTTACCTGGAAATGATATTTGCCAGTAGCATAATTAGGGCTAGAATTTGTAAGTTATTTGCTAGGCAGCTGCATTGTTTTTTAATCGGACAACCAGAGGCTGGGTGCTGGGAGAGACATCTCTTCTTTTGCTCTGTGAGTGCTCGTCTGCTGCTGAGCTTGTTCAAGCTCCTGAAAGCATCCAGTGCTCACAGTGAATGCTCAGAGTCTTTGCATATGTGGGCACTGTTGCTCCCATGCCAGCAGCAAGATGCCCACCTCAAAGCCTGCGGCTTCCCAGTGCCTGTGCACGGTGCCGTGGCCCCAGGCCCCATCCAGCCACAAGGGTGTTTGAAATCAACAGGCGTTCTGGGCAAACAGACATTAGAAAACTTGAGCTCGAGTCAACTCTGGTTTGTCAGTGCTGTAGGTATCTGGCTGTACGTCTCGGGGCACAGCCATTAACATGACTCACTCCAGGCTGATTACGCTGCAGCCTGAGCCAAGCACTACTTGAATCCGAGCAGCACTGCTGTCTGCATTCATTTATTGGCTCTGGTACAGATCCCTGCATATCCCCATCTGCTCTTGGAGCAATCAAGCTCTCACTCCTTTTTTCTCTTGCATTAAAGAAGCAACTGGGCTGCTTCACCTTAGGCTTGGTGCGACACCTCAGTGCTCTCCCTTCCTGAGACCCTCTGGGGAATACATCCCGCACGACAAAATTCCACTCCAGTGTAGGGACTCTCTGTTTTCCCTGTTCTCTTTTGCTTTCTGCATTCGGCAGTGGCTCAGAGTTAGCAAAGTGAGGATGGGGTGAGGGGGTAGGCTGAGTAAGGGTCCTATATGCCTCAGAGATAGTGATTTAAATTGAGGAACTAGGGAAAGAGCAGGGAAAAAGACACAGAAGTGATTTAGACGTATATTCTGCGGGAAGCTGAATCTTTCTTACACTGCCTAAGGTAATGAGTAACTCTTGTAGAATCACTTTTGCTGTGTCTGCACATTCTGTGTTTCAATTTTCTTTTCTCTCTAGACAAATAAACTGTAAACCAAAGAGCCCACAAATTTGCCACTCTTGGAAGAAGTGAATGTAAGCAACTTGCGTATCTTGAAGCCTCTGGGCTCAGGGCACTTAAGGCTCACTAAGGTCTTAGTTCAATGAAGGAGCAGCAGAGAGACAGAGCCTGAGTTTAGGAAGCACGCCAGAGACCAAAGGAAAAAAGGGTTGCCACCGGAGAGAAGCGTGGAAGCGTATGGCTCCAGTGCGTGGCGACAGAGCAGCCCCAGGAAGGGAAAACAGCAAAAGCTAAATAAAAGCAGTGACAGTCTCCACTGGGATAAACATTCTTGCTGGGTCTGTTCTTTGGCTAGTTGTCTGACTCTTGATTTGCTCCTGTATATGTTGCTTGTTTGTCTTTGTTGTACTGGTAGGATTGGCATTTGCATAGACTTGAGGATCTGAGCTCTCGTGGGGAGAGACGTCTTTGTCAGCTGCTCATTAGCATTTGTGCTGATATAGTCAGTCCAGCTTGTGGAGTATTTCTGAGCTCCAACTGGGGCAAATAAAGAGCTTTGTACATTTAGGAGATTTTTCACTGTCTGAATAGCTCGCTTTGTCATCTTGTTAGTGTGTGGTTACCTTGGCAGAGAGAGATGCATTGTACTAATAGTTCTTAGCAAATTCCTGATATTCTGCATGCTTGGGAAGCGCCAGTGTTCCAAATCTGTGGCATTCATTCTGGTCCTTGCAAATAACGTCTGAGGCAGACGGAGGGAGGGAGAGTGAGAACGAGACATAGGAGGAAAACATGATGGTGTAACACAAAAGTTTTATATCTACATGTTAGCAATGATCACATGCATCAACAGTCACCTCAAGTGAGGGGCGATAAAACCTCTGTACTGCTAACCAGGATTCTTGCATGTTCTCCTGCAAGCCTAAGAGCAGGTGAGGTAGGTGAGTAGGTGCCAAGTGCTGGCAGGGCTAGCCTCTTTATTCCCCCCATAAAGACACTACATCTCTCCACCTAGCTCCTCCAGCAACCTGTTGAGACAAGATGCTCAGAGTAGCTTTCTGGAAATGCCTACCCATGGGATTTAGGGGCTATGCCCCATTTCAGCAAACTAAACAGGGCTATGGATAGCACATTGGCCTGTGATCACCCATTCTGTATAACTGAACAGATGAAGTAGCACATTACCTGGCAGGGATTTGACCCACGCCAAGTGGCACTTTCCCAGACTATGTCCAGGCATGGTCTGGGTGATGCACAGGCCGTGAACTGTTTCCAGAAGGCAGAACTAACGAGGTCACTTTGCCCAGGAGGAAGGCGCAAAGAGAGTTTTGTTATAGGAACACAACTTGCCACTTCTCCTCAGGGCCAGAGAACAGTTTCTGATCTTATTTATTTATTTATTTATTTATTTGCTTATTTATTTATCTTATTTATTTATTTTATTGCTTATTTTCCAACATTAGCTAAGGAAACCTGATGTCAGATTGTAGGTATTTTTTGTTACTATAAGTCGAACGGCAGAGGATTTTGACCAAGAAAGACCTTAGAATAAAGACACAAAGCAATTGTTAAAATGGTCCAAAATATTTTTTTCAGGAGTTAGAAGGGCCCCTTCTTTAAAACCCAAGGTTAGAAGCCAAAAGAGGTTCTGCTGAGAAGCTGGACACTCCCAACGTGAGGCCACTGGAAGACAAATTTCTGAGTCACAGCATTTTTAGGAAGAGACAACTGTGTTTAGCTAGCCCTAAGTCAAGGACAGGAATGGAGGATTATATGCTTAGGAGAACTAGAATGGCCACAAGAGGAAGAATATTTCTTTCACAGGAAGAACACAAAAGCAATCGAAAGGAAATACTTGCAGATGCTCAAGAAGTGTCTCAGGAAGTAGATTAGTATGCTGACTGAGATGTCAAGTACCTGATAAACTGCACAGGGACATGCAGTTTTATGCATGGATTTTATTTCCACATATGGTTTGGATGTCATATGGGGAAATTTAAACAAAATTTAACATTGCTAACAAATCCCTATGAGTCTGGATTTAGTTTGCTCTGTTTTGTTGCAAATGCAACTGACTGATCTTTACATAAAAGTACGTATTAGTCTCTCAATGTCAGTGATACTCATTGACAATGTAAATGCCTTCATTAAGTTACAGTACTTTAAAGCAATTTTCTTGGAATTACTCCAGTGTGTATGCATACCTTTAGCATCTCCTTAGCGGCCTCTGGTGCATCTGGGGAAGAAGCAGAGCTGAAAGATTACACATTGGTTTAAGGCCTTGTAACTGGGCAAGCTTCTGCCACCACAAGCTTGTATGTGATAGCTTGAGATCACTGCTTGTCAGTAAACTCAGAATAGTTAGGTCGACAGGACATTTCCTGTATAGCATTCCAGGTTAAAAAGGTCTGTGATTTATCCTAAGCTGATTCTGATGGTAACTGAGAATCAGCTTAAGGTGAAAACTTCAGTTAGGGATATATCTTGCTTATGAGCCACATTGCAACGTGCCTGATATGAAGGGTTTGTCATTTCCTTGTGTTTCATCCTGTTGCCATAAGCAATTGTGGGAGAAGCTGCCCACTGGTACAGCCTGTCTGTTCTTATATAGCATTTACCCTCTACTGGCACCCAATGGTGGGGATGGCGGGGCTCTGTCCCCGCTGGACACTGGTAAATTCCCCACCCACGTTATAAGAACTGCTGGTGCAGGAACATATGCCTAGGAGAGCAGCAAGAAAGCTTGACTAACACCAAGAGGACATGTGTAACAAAGAGAGCTAATCTGAAGCTGTGCCAAAGCATACATTTGCCTTTTTCATGCAGCTATGGTGCCCTCCAATACACATACAAAACCGGTTATATTTCTTCTTATTTCCACACGGGATTCCCTCATCCCAAGGTGAAACTGTTTCCTGTTGCCCGTAGTCAAGCTGTCTCTGTGGGAAGCATTGGCCCAGAGCCAACATCCTACCTCCTGCACCTTTGGCAGTGTCTACACTTGGCAGGATCTGGGGCCCTGCAAAGAAATCAGAAAAATTAGGCTGCACTACGATCTGTACCACTAAGATTAGACTGTTTCAAGGCCCAAGTCAGACAGTCACTTCTGTGACCACAGCTCAGGCACACCATGAGCATGCATAGTGGAAATTGGATGTTTTCAGAAGCACCCAGCACTCATTTTTGTCCTGCATCTTTTATATCTAATATGAATGGAAAGACCAATGCTGTTCCATCATAGCCATTTTCCAGCTACTGCCTTAAGGGTATTTTTAGATGGATTTGGAATGAATTTTGGCAAATATGGCAAAATAGCTGATGGCTCCCCAATCTCTATTGGTCTCTACTGAATTCTACTGCTGCACAAGAAGGGCACTTAACTGTTGTTTTTATTTTATTGAGATAGGAGACTGACCCATCTTTGCTCTACTGTTTTTTGAAGCTCTAAGAACTACCACAGCCATGTATCATGTGGTAGACATCAGAAAAATAGGGGGAAAGCTGGAAGAAATTTCAGCCAGAGATAAAATGGACCAGGAGAGCACATAAAGAATGACCTCTCAACTTAAATTAGTTCAGTTCTTTCTCCTTTTTTCCCCAACTCAAGAGCAGAAGACAACTACTTCCTGCCATTGCGCTCCTTATGGTTTTTACAGTAAATCGGTTCACTCTGTAACTTCAGCATCTTGTGATCTTCCATATCTACATAGGATCTTTTCTAGATTTTGGAAACTAATAATAATGCACATTTGCTTATAACATCCAAGGGATGTATTAACAGATCAGTTAGAATCTGGCAGGTAAATTTTAATGTATTAAATTGCACACTATTTAATACAGTCAGTATTTTTGTTTGAGACCTTCTCTGCCAGCTGATATTTATTCTGCATGTATCAATTCAAATGTCATCTGGCTTTTCAGCTGCAAACGTTTTCCTACAGTATATTACAAACTATCAGTCACATGTAGTGTTTGCATATTACCAAATTATCCTCCTCTTTACCTATTCGGCTTATACATCCTTTCTAGACAGTTAATTCAGTAATTCATCAGTAACATTACTGATTTGTCTATCAAAATGTACTACAGTACTTGGGAGTAAATTCGTATTAAGTATGAACAGAGATGAATCAATCGGTCAGCTAATAAACTGTTGGCTGCAAGTGCTCATGATTCAGTTTAAATGCTACACACTATTATACAGTCAACATCACCTTCAGGATAATGATAAGCAATGGCTTGGGGCTATGAACACACCTATGGCAGCACTGAATTAAGTTTGAGCTGGTTGCTGGGCTTTGCCCTTCGTCTTGGGTGAGTTTTCATGCCAGGCTGGGTTGCATGCTGACGTGGCTGTAGTGCCTGTAGCCCATATCTGGCCAGCCACCTCAGCGAAGTAGTGCAGGGCCATTCTAGCTGTAGTTCAGTTAGGCTACGGCAGCGGGCTGCTGTGGTCGGAAAGGCTGCCATGTCCCAGTGGTGCTACCTCCGAGGGGAAACAGCTTGAAACATATGGCCACTGGCTGCTTTTGGGATGGGGCAGCGGGCAGCCCTTCAGTGGGGCAGCCATCAAAGCCTCTCACTCTCTTCCATGGGGACGGAGCCACCTCCTCCAGGATTTCTCCCAGACTCCCCATCCTACCTCCCTGCCCGCCAGCTCAGTAGCTGTGCTCCACATTCAGTTTTGTCCATCCTGCTGAGAAGCCTTGAGGAAATTCAATGTTGAGATGAGCCACAGAGACAGAGCTGATTGCACAGCTGATGAACCCGAAAGATAGCATTTTAGAAAGGCACAGTTCTGTGCTCTGCTGAATATTTCCTCTGTTTCAGGTCAAGAGAAAGCAAATTCTGCAGGAGGAGAACAGTAACTCGTAATCATCCATATGTGTGCAAGGAGTCTTCAGCTCCTTGGAGGCTAAATGCTTCCCTTCATTAAATGATGAAATGGAGGTAGAAATACTATTCAAAACAAAATGACGCTGATAGCAGTGGACAGAAATCAGGAGGTAAGAAATATAACTAATTAATGAAAGAGCGAGGCATCAACGGCTAGCTGAGCTAAAGCTAACCAGGAGGAATTATTTACATATGCCAGGAGCAAATGAAATTAAATCCCATTAACAACATGGACCTACTGTTAGACAGGGCTGGCAGGATCATCGATCACAAAGTGCAAAAGGCTAAAGTACTCAACCAACACTTCCCTCTGGTGCTGAGAGGAACTAAGGCGACGTCAGCCAAAGTCAGTCACCAGGGAACGCTCCTCTGCTCCCTGCACAGTGGAGAGGACGCTTATTCCCACACATATTGTTCAGATATTTTTGAATCCATAGGACTGGATGATTTGCATCTGTAAGTATGAGAAGTTGCAGATCTTTGAATTATTAACATTGGAACTTTTAATAAAGCTTAGAATGATCAAGATATCCAACTTGCAAGGTTACAAACAGGCTTAGATTGACATCGATCCCTGATAAAATCCAGGAAAGGCTGTCAGGGAAAACAATCAGCAACGAGTCAAAAGAACAAGTGATTCAATCAATATTGGCCTTTTTTTTTTAATCTACCTCAAAAGTTTTGCGACATCACAAATTTGATTCAGTTACCCTACTTCTTAGGCATTAGACGAAGTCCTTCATAATGTTCTTATAAAAATTAGCTGCACACAAAAATCAATGCAGACTTATTTTAAAAGGATTAAGAATTGTTCAAGTGGTAGATCTCAGAAAGGCATCTGCAATCACTAAGGTTTTTTTGAGCAGAAGCCTCCAGGGAGCTGCTCTCATCCCATTCAATATTTTTATCAATGATCTTGAAGGAAATATTAAATCATTGCTGAGAAAATTTGTAGCAAATAAAAAGAAAACAAAGAAGAGAGACAAGATGATGGGCATAGACCTGGACCACTTCGTAAGGTGGGCTCATTCAAATGCATGTTTCAGCACAACCAAATGTAAGGTCATATTTCTGAAGAAAATAAATCCTGTTTATAAGGGGGTCATATCTGAGGAAGCAGTGGCTTTCAGAAGGACTTAGGAACTGTAGTAGATAAGCAATACAATGCAATAACCGAAAGAGCAAATCACATCCTTCAGCGTATAAGCAGACTAATGCCAACGAGAAGTAGGCAAACAGCGTTACTCTTATATACCTGATGCTGATTACTTCAAAATATATAATTGACTATGTGTGCTGATGGAGCTGCCACTTTCATTTCTCAGGCAGCTGGCCCAGATTTCCAGCTCCTGGTTTCTCCCACATAGCGCCAATGCTGCATGGCCGTGTGCAGCCAGGCCGGCTCAGTGCCCTGGCCAGCTCTGCACTGCCCAGGAGCGCCTATGGACAGAGACTGGCCACTTCCATTCACGTCCTGCCGATACTGCAGTGGGACAGGCACTGGTTATCCCTGCCAGTGGGTTCAGATGGACCCAGATGTCCCAGGTGAGGAGCTGAAGGATGCTATCCTATCCGGAAATTAAAACTGTTCAGGAAAGAGCTGGGAAAGAATAAGCAATGTTTTGGGAAACATGTCTTCTGGTAAGAAAATCTAGAAGTTTCATCTATTTTGATTGTCGAAGAAAAGGTTAAAAGGTAATTTTGGCACAGCGTAAAAGAACTTAAATGTAGAAGATATTTTGCAGTGGACAGCACATCAATCCAGCAGAGAAAGATATGTAGTCCAACGGCTGGAAACTACAGCCAGATGAATTCAGCCTAGAAATTGTTGCTTTTCAACAGGAAGGGTGAATAATAACTCAGCCATAACTTACAGCTCTTAAACCATGAGTGAATGTCTCGCAAAATGATATGCTATGGCTCAAAGAAAGATTTGGGCTGGAAATGGAATTCACTGGGTAAGGTTATTTGTGAGAAAGACGATCACATAAGGCCCTTCTATGCTTACTTTATTATTTTGGTATTTTTCCCAGGCCGTGGAAGACATCTTGAAGACTCCTACTCTGCTTCTCGGTTTTTGTTCTCCCTTCCTAAGACTGTGGCATGACATGCAAAAAGTACAAATACAAATTATATATACTTTGTGGTCAGGCAGGTTTTCAATCCTAGATTTGCAGGCTGACTACTTAGAGAGTTGACACGGATTTTTTTTTTTAAACAAATGGAAATAGCTACTTGTACTAGTGTTTTCTATACTAGCCATGAAGCAAAAGTAAGTTTAAAGATTTCTGTATACATTAGCTACGTTACTATTTTTTAACACTGCAATACCTTGGTTTAAGGACCACTACATCATGCAGTGGTTTCAACTTACTTACACTTGATTTGTGCTGCAATGACATTGCAATTAGGCTTTGATTATACTTCCCTGAACACACCAATTTCCAAAGCTGCAGATTGCCTACATGACTGAGTTACTGAACACTTGGTTTCAGAATTAATACATATTTTTAGATTCCAGATACACTAACTTGGTTGAATCTATACTGTAATAACTCAGTCATGCACTAGCCAGCTTATATTGATTAGTAATTGCAGGCAACAAGGAAGTACAGTAATTTTACTGTAATTTCTGTGCAATAATTATGTAATTAGTCTCTGATCTACAAATTGAAACAAATACAACTTTGCTATTAATGTTTTAACTACATTTGCCTGTCTGTAATAGATTTTAGCTGTAAAAAAGTACTCAAAGTAACAGACAATCTTGATTTTAACTCTGTAACACATCTTTGAAAAAATGATTCTTTTCACTTCATGACTGACATCCATAAATCCATGGGCCCCGATGGGATGCACCCACGAGTGCTGAGGGAGCTGGCGGATGTTATCGCTAGGCCATTCTGCATCATCTTTGAAAGGTCCTGGAGATCAGGAGAGGTGCCTGAGGACTGGAAGAAAGCCAATGTCACGCCAGTCTTCCACAAGGGCAAGAAGGAGGAGCCAGGAAACTACAGGCCTCTCAGCAAAGGTGATGGAACAGCTCCTCCTGAAGGTCATCACTAAGCATGTGGAGGACAAGAAGGTGATCAGGAGTAGTCAGCATGGATTCACCAAAGGGAAATCATGCTTGACCAATCTGATAGCCTTCTATGACGGAATGACTGGCTGGGTAGATGAGGGCAGAGCAGTGGATGTTGTCTTTCTGGACTTCAGCAAGGCTTTTGACACTGTCTCCCATCACATCCTCCTAGGTAAGCTCAGGACGTGTGGGCTAGACGAGTGGACGGTGAGGTGGATTGAGAACTGGCTGGATGGCAGAGCTCAGAGGGTTGTGGTGAATGGCGCAGAGTCAAGTTGGAGGCCTGTGGCTAGTGGTGTCCCCCAGGGGTCAGTCCTGGGTCCAGTCTTGTTCAATATATTCCTCAATGACCTGGAGGAAGGGACAGAGTGCACCCTCAGCAAGTTTGCTGATGATACTAAACTGGGGGGAGAGGCTAACACACCAGAAGACTGTGCCGTCATTCAGAGGGACCTGGACAGGCTGGAGAGGTGGGCGGAGAGGAACCTCATGAAGTTCAACAAAGGCAAGTGCAAGGTCCTACACCTAGGCAGGAATAATCCCATGCACCAGGACAGGCTGGGGGTTGACCTGTTGGAAAGTAGCTCAGCCGAGAAGGACCTGGGAGTGCTGGTGGACAACAAGTTAAACATGAGCCAGCAGTGTGCCCTTGTGGCCAAGAAGGCCAATGGTATCCTGGGGTGCATTAGGCAGAGTGCTGCCAGCAGGTCGAGGGAGGTGATCCTGCCCCTCTACTCAGCCCTGGTGAGGCCTCACCTGGAGTACTGTGTCCACTTCTGGGCTCCCCAGTACAAGAGAGACATGGCACTCCTGGAGAGACTCCAGCGGAGGGCTACCAAGATGATTAGAGGGCTGGAGCATCTCTCCTCTGAAGAAAGACTGCAAGAGCTGGGCCTGTTCAGCCTGGAGAAGAGAAGACTGAGAGGTGATCTCATCAATGTGTATAAGTATCTGAAGGGGGAGTGTCAAGAGGATGAGGCCAGTCTCTTCTCCGTGGTGCCCAGCAACAGGACAAGAGGCAATGGGCACAAACTGAACCACAGGAAGTTCCATCTGAACCTGAGAAAAAACTTCTTCACTGTGAGGGTGACAGAGCATTGGAACAGGTTGCCCAGAGAGGTAGTGGAGTCTCCTTCGCTGGAGATATTCAAAACCCGTCTGGATGTGATCCTGGGCAATATGCTCTAGGTGACCCTGTTTGAACAGGGAGGTTGGACTAGATGATCTCCAGAGGTCCCTTCCAACCTAAATGATTCTGTGATTCTGTGATTCTGTGATTCAGGGAGGTCCAGGAGAAATGTCACCTAATCAGGACAGGCTGCCATGAAGATGTGTGACATTGGCCTCAGTGTGGTCAGGATTCACCCTAGGTAGGAAAGAGCCTAAATCTTGAGTCAGATAAAACGCTCCTTGATTCCAAGGCCTGGAACAAAATGACAGTGGTAAATGTAATCTATTCCATCATAAGTCTCCAATACTTTCTACTTTAATGTTGAGTTGACCTCGCTCCAATGTTGGCTGGGGCAACCACAAGGCTAAGGGCTGCTCTGATATTGCTTTGATCCAGAAGCTTTTATACCAAAGATGAATACGCAGAACCAAAACAAAGCTGACAGAGTGCATTTGTTGCAATATATGCCAGGGAGAACTACTTGTGCTTCTGTAATTGGTTCCCTGCATCTACGTTATGAGAACGTCCATGTGCAAAACTTAGAATCCATTATGACTGACCATCTCCCTAGTGTTTAAGTTCTTCTATAGTGAAAGAAGTGAAAACTCTCTTAGAAAATGAATTTTTGAGTCAGTGCCTTCTCCTTCCCATCTCACATTACTACCATAATTTATTCTTTTTCAGTTTCCCTTTACTTAAAACCTTATCTTGCCTCTCACGAATGTGATCTGTACATAAATCACTAAGTTTCAGGTAGAAACAGCATGGAGAATAATTTACAAATATTTTAATTTACAATAGTTTAATAAACTACAAACTCTCTTGCTGACATTACTCACCTCCTTTGAGACTTACAAGTTTTCTTTTCTGGCTAAATTCGCATAAAAACAGCTCAGATACAAAGTCCACTTGCAGATTAGATTTTCTAAATACTTTTTTTATAATGCTTTATTTTTCTGTTTACTTCAGTCTGGCTTGTTTTCAGGAGTTATTTCAGCGTGAAATGCAGGACCCTCTATTTCTTTTGGATGCAATCTTTAAACAAGGATTTGGGAACCTTTAAAACACTCAGTAATTCAGGACGTGACATGATATGTAAGCTCTTCCTTACAGCTTCTCGGGCCAGTCTGGGAGCCCATGCAAGAAGCAATGTGAAAGAAGTGACTTCCACTGAGCAGTGGTAGCCAGGTGGAGCTTCAAATGGCAGTCAGATACCAAGTAGAGAGGCTGAACCCCCAAAATCTTGAGGGAATAGTAGGCACTACTTTTGTGATTGCAGGAAGTACTAAATTTGCTCAATAGCTTCTACTTAGAAATGTCCCCTAACTTACCCTTTTGTAAGGCCACGTGTATGATAGAAAAATTCTGTGAGTGGAATTCAGTTCCAGTTATGATGCCTAAATTCAGGTATGTAATTCAGGGAACTATTGCAATTCCCATGATAGCCCATGGAAGTCTAGTCAGTTCTGCAGTGGAGACGAGAGGGTTATCTCAGTTGACCAGCCAGGATGTATCTACCTTAGGGTGAGCAAAATCACTCTACATCAATTAGATCTCCAGTGACTATAATTAGGAGGCGGGACTCCCAGTTAGACACCTACATCTACCCTTCCTTACTCAGGAGCTGAACCCAACCTCAAAGCACGTGTCGTCCCATTTTGTCCTGCCACCTACAGGACCTCTACAGAAAGCCCTGTGGAGACAAACACTATAGAAGAACACGCTAGTAAATTCCTAAATTCCTAAATGTAGTTCAAAACTGAAGCTGAAAGTGATAACTAAAAACTATTCTATAATACCAGCTAGCTTTTTGCCAGATTATTTGACAGTAAAGTAGTATGTATAATAAAGAACTCCGTGATTTATTTGTAATGTTTATTCAAAATGTCAAAACAAATTACTTTTATCCAATATAAACTACGCTCTAGAATTCCATCTATTTTCGTTACAGTTTTAATACTGATTCTAATTTGCATCTTTATGCTATAACATGAAAATAGAGTTCCTTTCCTTGAACACCCACATTTTTCATTAACTTCAGTAGAAACTTCTGATGTAAAAGGAATGCTAGATCAGAACATGGTAGCTACTATAAGGGCAAGATGAATAATGGCAAGTGAGAGGGGACAGTGTCTTCCCATCCTTAACAAGGAATACCCTTTTTTAACCTGACGATGTTATGCCTAAAGCTTGCCACACATTCTGAGCTTCATTTTAGATTTCCTAACTCCAGCTTTCTGCAGTTCTGGTGAGTATTCCTGTACTAATTTCAAGAAATAGTTCACAATCCCACACGGGTAAAACAAGAGACTAAAGGAGATCCCCTTGTTCCCTACAAACTTTCAGACTGACAGGATGGCAGAAGTTAGTGGAAGAAGATGGGAAGGCGAGTAATTACAACAATTACTTTTAAGCCAAACAAATCTTTGGGTATTTCTGTTTTGATTTACACGCCAACTCAAAGAGGATTTGCGTCATGTACATATGTGCATATTTGACACTGATAGTGATATATTAAAGATCAAGGCCAAAGTACATCATCCACTAGGAAAGAGACACTTCCAAATATAAGCTTTAAAAAATTCACGGGGTACACACACAGCGAATTTTCTGCTTCTGCAAATGTTATTCAAAATGTTTCCTTTTTCTTCATCTTTCATATTTACCACTCTCAGCTGCATGTACAAATTGTGTTGTTTTTCCTCAGAACTGTTAGAAAGATTGCAATGACATTGAACGTGACCTGGATTCAATGATACTGAAAAGATGAAAGTAACAAAACAGAACTGAAAAAACAACAGAAAAAGAGATCATAACCCAAGTAGTGCTGTAAACCAAAGGTATTTATGTCAGTTCCAGCACAGCATCATAGTAGTTACTTCTGGCTCCTTTTGTTAAGAAATAGTTAAGTTTCTTAACTAGAAATCTGCATTTTATTCCTGATTGCATTATGTATTCTCACTGAGAAAGTGCAGAGGACACGAATATTTAAGCATGTGAATCAAGTAATACTGCAAGGTTGCCAATTTCTTTCAGTCTATTTTTTCATCAGTTCATTGGAGCTCTACACATTGCTTCCTTGCCACTAAAAGGAGTTATTTGCCACATACATCTCATGAACCAGTGGTAGAAAACTGCAACATATTTTGTTGATTGTTTGCATTTACAAAGTAAGAATACGCTCTTGCACCAGTGATTTCAGTGGAAGCACTGCTATTGAGGTAAGCAGAAGTAGCAGCTACTACGACAGAGAACGTTTCCTCTTTTTCTTCACTAGATGAAGTCGCAAATCAGTTTAAAACATTGCCAGTCTGGAAATGGCATGCTAATTTGCCAAGCTGCTGAAATTGTTTTTAACACATATTTTTGTACTCCTCCTATATATTTTACCATGAAGAATCTCTAAGTGTAGGCTTAAAGACTACCCAAAGAGCTAAGAAATACCATGTGTAGAACAATATGGGTCCATGATTGGGGCCTACATACTGCAGTAGCAAACTGTACAGGAAAGCTACTCTTGTGTCAGTCAAGCAGTTAAACATGTAGATAAGCCTACACAATCACACTGATGAATCCAAAGCAGAGCATGGAAGAAGATCACTTAGGTAATGAACTTCTAGATGACAGAGAAAGCCTGAAAAATGCTAAGGAAAATAAAAAATTCTTCAGTGTGAAAACACTTGTTACACCAAGCCTGCACAGAAACACCAGGATCAGGCCCAGAAACTGTCGGGCTCTCTCTTTCAGTTTTATTGGCTTTAAGATAAAATACCTTGAAAAATGACCTAGTGCCCGCAGCTCACAGTTCCTAGTCCAGCAGCAGCAAACCAGCGTTCTCACACAAGGTGAACCCACAAGAGATTTGCATTCTCAAGTTTGCAGATTATTCTAAACAGACAAGAGGAACATTTTGGACATCAGCTTCAAGTGTCCTTTAACATTTACCCTAAATTGTCATTACATGCACCTATTTTTTATGTTCAGATATATACCCTGGCATGAAAATTTGAAGCAACACTAAAATCTTCAGTACATATAACTTATTATGTGTGTTTCTCAAAAACTGTACATTTTCACCACAGAAAATTTATATCTTTACATACAAGTGTACACTAGACATACTTCTTTGCAGTCATAAAACCTTTTAGAGAGGCCACGATCAAATAACACTGCAGATTTACACTCCCATTTTAAAACAAACAAACAAAAATCTGTATTTTCCGTTGAAGGGAAAAAAAAAAATCACATTACTGTTTTAGCTTTCCTTTTGGAGTACTGTATAGGGCAACATTAACGAGAAATTGAGTAGTTTGGGAAGAAAAAAGGTTGAAAATGTATCTCAGAAAAGCATAGTGAAATAACCTACTGTGGGAGGAGGGTGCTACACCCATCCTCAAATCCTCTCAGCAGACTATCACAAATCTAACCTGCAGGCGTACGCGTGCTGCCGTGAACAACTTCGGTAAGGCAGGGCACGAAGGCATAACCCCATAGGGACAAAGGCTGTATCTGTGTTTTGACTGTTCAGAGAAACAGTGAATGAGGCTGGTTTAACCCTGTGTGTATGAGCATGCATGGACACTCGCACATCTCCTCATGTCTGCGCAGGCTCTCGTCCCCGAGCAGTTGGCTTGGTGACTAGGGAGGGTTTGCGCCAAAGCTGTTCCAGGAACCACGAGTTTTGCAATGCTGCGTCGTCATGGGTTATTCATGCTAGCAGCCTCAGGATAGCCAGAAAGGAGGGGTCTGGGGATGGCTTGTGTTGGGATATAATTTCCACTAGCTTTTTCACTTGTCTTATGTTCAAACCAACAAAGATAATGAATATTTCTTCATAAGGCTTAAATGACTAATGATATTAAGTGTAGAGTAGTAGTTAGTATTAGAAAGCTAATACGAAACACACCTTTAGAAGTCAAATGGTCCTACTCCTACCTTATCTGTTCTGAGCACTTAATTCAAACAAGCACCCAAATAAGGCACAGGTGATGGATAATTTATGTTTGAGGAAAACATATTTAAAAACCTACATGGTAACAGACAGCTTCAGGAATGAAGAAACAGTTTAAAAAAAAAAAAAAAGAAAGAAAAAGATCAAAATATTGTGCCCTGAATGAGTTGGGGCACATGAATCATTTAGGAGTGAAGAAATCTAGAGCTATACAAGGTCAATGTGCACAATAGGAAACAAATTTAGGTTGATTCTGTTTATTTAGTGCAGGGCATCTTGCTCGTTCCACATCTGGCTAACCTGTAATGCTTGCATTTCCACAGGACACACAATAACGCAGGACTCCAGCAGAAGTCAAATGTCCAAACACACACCACGGAAGTCCTGTGGAAGAATAAAAAGTTTCCTTCTGGAAACTTTGAAAAGTGGAGTTCAAATGGGTTTCCTGGGGAGCAGGGAAAGGATAACGATATTTTATTTCTAGCACGGAACTGAGTTGCTGTGCTTGAGGCATCGTGTGAGGCTTCTGGAAATATTGTAGGGTGGGATTTATTCACACAATTTTAGCCATTTAAAAAATAAGGATTTAATCCTCTGTTTCTCTAGTTAGTGATCAAAATTGTTAGCTTTGGGAGAAAATCCTCTGACAGCCCTGTTACAGAACGGGATAAAGCGCCTCATGGGATTTCTCTCTTCCTCTCTTCTCTTGCTCTGTAGACTGCAGAGGAAGCCTAAGTGAATAGCTTACACAAGACACTTTACTTTTAGATGAAAAAGTTATTTGAGATGAATCCCACTTTTAGCTTGTTGTTTCATTGCTGAAAAATACCACCATGTGTGTTACTTGGAGTTTCTGTGCTTGAAATAATTTCCCCAAATGTAATTATATACTTAAGAATTATTTATGTGCATAAAGCAGCTAATGATTTTCCTGTTTTCCAGAAGAAACTGGCTTGTTGGACAAAGAAAATGGAACATCCTTGGAACACCTTAATCCAAAACCACAAGAGTTAGGCAGAGGCTGCTTCTTAAGATACAAGTAAGAGAAAAACACTCCTAATTGTACCTTTTGTAAAAATTGTACAAAAAGGAGGTCCCACATTTGTTCATGACAAAGCAAGCATGTATGCACAGTACAGGATTGTAATTACATTGAACATATGCATATATAATCAAAGAAAAAATTGTGAATTGGCACTGCTTTAATGACGTGCCAAAAGTCAAGCGATCCATTTTATACTCTGACTCTCAGTAAATCTTCTGATTCTTGAACAATCTCTGTATTAACAGGACAATAGCATTTCATTTATCCACTTCCTGACAAAAATTTTCCTCTGTCAATTTGGAGTGAATGTAACATTCCCAGAAGTTCAACAGTAGCCAAATCCTGCAGCGCTTATACAGCTAAAATCTGACTGCAAATTGCAAGTGGTTAGCGACTGCGAGATAATGGTCTCCAGCCTTTGTTAAACTCTCCATCTCAGCGTTTAACGGTACAATCCTAGAGACTGCAGGGAATAGTCTTACTTTAGTATGACTCATTTGATTTTTTGTGTGCATTTCCCACTTAATACTCAATGTGATAGAGCATATAACCCCGTGACCTTAAATGAAATTCCAAGGATGTAAATGAGAACAGAGCTTAGTCTGAAATATTTGTTGCATAAAAAGCCCTTGTAAATTACCTTGCAAACAGCCCTAGAGTGATACAAACTGAATAGCTTTTAGTGTCTACTTTACAGTGTTATTTTAGTTAGTTTAGCAGCTGATGTGGGATTTTACTCATTAGAGATCTGCAGTGGCCCCCTTCCTCATACAACCGTTGGAGCATCCCTACGCTTCCAGGCCAGATTGTCACGATACCTTGAAGACAGGTAGCACGTTGTGAAAAGACATCACTTCATTTAAGCAGCAAAGCATCCTGCAACCTTAACTTTTCTGCTTGCGTGGCTCTCTGACACACAACACTCATCCAGACACCATGCTCCCAACTGGCAGGCTGCAGGAGGCAGACCCTTACAGGAGCCCAGAGGCAGACCTCTCCCTTTGGAGCAAGCGTGGAAAGCTGCCAGGCTGCTGAGCCACAGCTTAACCCATGAATTTCCTCAGCCAGCACAAGCCCAGTGCAAGAAGCAGCATTTTGGAACCAGTGCCCTTCCCAGCATCTCTGTAGCCCTGCAAGCCCAGGCACACTCATAGGGTGCAGTGAGGGATACAATCTCCTTAGGGACCCAGAAATACAACTGGCCCCACCTGCTCTCAAGGAAAATTAAGTGCAGGTGCTGGGAATCAGCCCAGGGACCTTAGTCAGAGCTGGCAGGTTTAAATAAGCTTCCAGTCTAGCAAGCCAAGAAGGCTGGTTTGATCCCAGCCCTGTGGGGAAGGGTGTGTGCCTGCTTCCCCACCACTAAGAAATGTCAAGAGGTTCCTTGTGGGAGGAGGCTGTTTCCTTAGAGAGCTGGAAGGCCAGTCCTACTTAACTGGGAGGAGAGCAACTGTTGCTTTTGCTATGAGTGGAATGGAAATTTCCCTTTTCTTTGCTGGATCAGGAATAAAGAGTGATCTGTATCAGAGCAGTTGTGCTGAAGGTATGTTATCGTGGTTGGCTGGAGGCATAACCTACCAGTGCATAACTTACCAAACTGAGAACCTTCCCATTTGCTTTGGACCTGGCCCTCTGAATAGATGCCCTAGCACTTGGACCTTCTGCACGCGGGGGCTGAGAACTGCCTGGCCATACAGATATGTGACTGTCTATAAAGGAGCCACATGGAAAAAGCACTAGCTGTTTGTGGTCTCAAGCTAAGTGAAACTAGAAGTGCTAGTTTAGTCCTCCTGCTATTCTTTGGAGCTCAGAGTTATGAGAAACCCCTCTTTTCAGGGTAACTTAACGCGGTTACCTCTTGACAGGTTCTTGGAAATAAGTAAATTATCCATTCTTATTTTAAATACCTTCATAGCAAGTTATCCAAAGATTCACAGAAACTGAGTAAGTTTGCAAGCCTGGAGGGTCCTTAATCACCAGCTTGACTTGTGTAGTTGTACAAAGGAATTAAGGAGTGATGCCATGCTAGACCTAACTATTTGGTGCTTTGGTTCTGAGGTGATTTTGCCCGCCAGTTCTAAGCTCTGTTCTACTCTTGTCTTTTTTGTTCTCCCTAGGTTTTATCCAATGACTAATGGAAAGTGCACCAAAAGTATTCCTAGGAGTACTCCAGAGCATGGAATTCCCATAGCCTTGATGCACGGAGTCAGGCTCTTTCTTTAATTCTTTCTCTCTGGACCATTAATTCTGCATTCTTCCTTTCACAATTGCACAGTTTCAACGGGCAGGGCTAAAGACACTCATTTCCAGTTTTCCTATAGACCTCCGTCTTCCCCTTTCCCCAGCCTTTTTCCTCATTCTTCTTGCCTCTGCCGTAACAAGTAACACAGTCTCTTTACAAATTGTGAACAAATTGTGAGGTTTAAACCTGAAGTGGGTATCAAAACCGCATCTCCCAGGCCTTGACTACAGATTACATGAAAGATGAGCAAGAGCTGACACTACCACTTTGGCATGAAAAAGACGTATCTGCTCTGTTCTATGATATCAGTTCTCAGTGCCATCAGTCAGCAATGGCATGTTATAAACTACTGCGTTTGTTGAGACTGAAGGGAATTTTACATAGCTATAATGCAAAGAGAGCTGGACTCCATCCAGGCCAGAATGGCGTCCAGCTTTCCATAGTACATCAAACTTCCAAGTTTGAAGCAGTAGACACTTCAAAAAGGTACATGAACTTCCACAAAAAGGAGTTATAGAACATTTTTTCCAGATCCCTTGTCATTTAAGGTTGGATGTATGAACTTTCAGACTTCCTTTCACATACATCAACTTTTAAGGAGTTTACTATTGTAACTCTATTCATTCCACTTATTTATATCAATATCTGCTCCCTGCATCCTGAATGTTCTCGTCCTCCATGACTTCCTGTGGCAATGAATTACACAGCTAATTATGCAAAGACATTTCCTTTGTGCTCAGACACTTTCATCCAATTAAAATGTCTATAATAAATGCTTTCATCTCACATAGTATTTGTACATGCTGCCTGATACTAAAAAAAGCTTTCTCATTGAGGGTGGAAAGCACTGAAAATCCAATAAACAAATACAGTTTGAAAATCCATATTGTCTGAAAGTGATAGATTTGTTATCACAATACTATCTTGTCAACCACCATACCTTCTGCCAGCTTTAATTTGTCTCATGCTATTGATTGTCAGTTCTGGGATGTTCCTGTAGTACTTCACTATAGTTACAGAAAAAGAGAGGATCACTTCTACCTATGGTCGCAACCCACACAGCCTTGCTGAAATTAATGAGATGACCTGCCATCTGAAGTCATTAATGTAATGTTACAGTTATACAGTCTGGGCCAACTGTGGCTTCCAGGCAGATGTACATGCCAATAATTCCATTAACTTCAGTAACATTGGACAGATAATAATCCATCTCAGTGGAAATACTCTCCTTTCCCCACAGGCAAAGCAGGAGTTGGCATTATGCATGCACTTGTTCTTACTTAGACAGCCAGGAGGACTTTGGCCCTTGAAGGTACTACAGGCAGAGTAGGCAGAGCTAAAGTTGCCCGCCTAGCTTTGCTATCAGTTTTCTCACTGCTTTACTAGACTAATCAGCTGTACTCTTTTTTTTTTTTCCTCCATTCTAGTTATCTGCTTCTGGCTAATTGCACATGGGGCTATCCATTTCCCTCTCTCTTACGAGGAATGCCACACAAACCTGCTCAAAGCCTGCTAGCTTTGCTTTAGCCTTCCTCTGGGAAGATGATCTATATGGAGAGGCAAAGGAAGCTATCAGTTATGTAGCCTGGAGCCTGTCCAGTGACTGGTGTTCCACCAATGACTTCCACCTCTTTGCATTTCAGAGATTTTCTGAAGAGGGCTTCACATGCTCACCTTGCAAAGCAGTATCAGGCTCTTTGTTGCACAGCCCAGATTGCTCTGGTTATACTAAGTAATTTTTCATAGAGCTGGAGTATATTCAGGTGTATATACTGGCAGATACAAGACTTGCACAAGCTTCAGTCATGCCTCTAAAATGGGATAATACCTTTTGTCACAGGGGAGCTCTAAAGATAACTTTGCTGATATTTGTGAAGCAGTCTAATTTCCCAGCGACTTGCATGTCAGAAAACCACACAAGGAAATGATTGTATCCATTTCATGCAGCATGGTGCTTAGTCAGAGCAACACAGAGCCCCTACATGGAAGAACTGGAAGAAGAGAATTACTGAACAGCTGCCCATTCACAGAGCATCCTATGCTCCAAAGGAAGCAGGAGTTAAATGGGGAAGCACCGTATGTGATCATGTAATTAGCAAATGTATCATAATGCTTAGGCATAAGGGAGTTAAATTAAGCTATGGCCATATAACCTAACTTACCAACGCCAATCTTAGCTTGCATGTAAGATCTCTACAAAGACTGTATCCCTTCCACTATTATTGGTTGATGCTCTCTGCAATAAACAATCTTGTAGATATATTTTCTTGCTTGCACGTTTACTGCTAAATTCAGCATTTATTAGTGGTGTGAGAGAGAGACCGTTGTTATTGATGACAGTCTGTAGAAGGAATAGCTGCAGTTTCTGAGCTATCTCTTTGTAGAAACGACTAGGAAAATTTTAACACTTAAAAATGGCTGTGCATGGGTAATAATTCATACTATTCTATGTGGTATCTGAATAATTGAAAGATAGGATGGTTTTAAACTCTATTTACAGGATGAATGAAGGCTGCTTCTCCATATTTACCTGCCATGAAGCTCAGTGTAGATGCCTGTAAGTACTTGTTTGCTAATGGCATTATGAAGCTGAGTTAATGGTCTGTACAATATACCCTAATGTTTGATAAAGGTGTTCCAATACTCCAGGCTCAATATTTTAGGAGAATATTGAGTGGGAAAGATATAGATCAAATGGGAAAGACTGATGTTCCCATTTTTCATTTTTATTATGGACAAACCTGATAGTAGTAACACTGTTTCATAGTCTACCTGGAAACAACTGATTTACATTTTTGCTTTGCAGCATGTGCCTTCCCTGGGTGAATGCCCTAAGTGGTATTGTCCAGCTCACTGCTCCTTGAAGACCAGGCTTCCTCTCTCTGAGCCATGACAGCTCTACAGTCCACCAGGATAAAGCCTATTGATGTGGCTTTGCAAGTTAGCGTGATGATTTGTACATGCTTTGCAGGAGGAGGGAGGGGATCCACCATGCAGTGAAGGATGCTGTAATGCTACTACCTAGTCAGAACTAATTTGCATTTATATTTCTTGTATAAGTCAAAAAACGTACATTGCGTTACTAAATAAATGCAATACTAATATCTGTATCTTGGCAGAGCGCTCACACTTATCAGCTATGGGGTGACAGTTCTAGGAAGAAGGGAGGCCTGGGATCCTGACCTGGATCATAGATTCCTCCCAGCCAGGTGCTGGGCTCATCATTTCTCCCTCTCTTCTTCCTTCCCTCCTTCCCTACCAGCCTTCTTTTGTTAACTATATATGTGTAATGCTGGCTTAGAGCAGCAACGTTTTACATTATCTTCTTTCTCAGAGATGAGGCTACAAGGAGCAGAGGTAGGTCTGGTTTTACCATCTGTAGGTTGAGAATGTGATTTGTTGCCTCACACAGGTGCTATGAGGTCTCATTCATTGCCATTTTGTGCTTTGCATGCAGAAGTACTAAACAAGGGCATGTTTTATACAGATATTTGCCAGAGGCTTACAAAGCTTCCCATATGGCTTCTCCACACAGCACTCATGAGCTCAGATTTTCTCTGCATAAGACTGAGAAAATGAAATAGTGTCTCTGTCAGACTGGAAGCCTTCAGGTACCACCACCAATTCCTCAAAAATATTTTAAAGGTTAGCCTTTAATTTCTTTTTTTAAAGCATATGGAAGTTTTCTGGCCTTTTAAATTTTTGCTCTAATTATAATCCTAAATGCTCCCCTCCCAATCCATTTAGCTTCCTTCTCTTCGCTTTCTACTAGGAAAATGAGGAACAGCTTTAAAAGGTTGAAGAGGAACAGTTGCACTTTAAAATCTGACACTTTTGAAGTAATGTTTGCTTTTAGAATTGGGATTGTTACTGTATGGTAAAAGTAACGCTTTCTTTCACTTGACCTCCCTACCTTAAAAACAGCAATGCAGACATTTACCATAAATGTAAAGAAGAAATGTCTTTGTCCTTTTCCTAGCTTCAGTAATTCCCTCTATGAACAAAGAGAAAAAATGTGCAGTGGGGGTGGACAGTGCCAAAGAAGGAAGAGAACTTATTGACTGATCCTGTCCCACCCCCTCCATTGCTCTACCTAACAACTAAACTCACTTGCTAATTTTTAAGAACCAAACTAAATTTAGACTAAGTCATATTTATTTATGACTAAGAGGGATAATTTTCAGTCAAGCCCAATGACATATTACACAGTGATACATAAGGTCCTTTCTTACTGAGAAAAATACAAGCACTCCTCATCACACTTTCATAGCTCATTAATTAATTTTAGGACATCTCTGGAAGGCAAAATATATGCACAGTACTTCAGAAGGATGTAACATATGAGGATGTAACATAATCAGTGACAGTAAGTTGATTGACTGACTAAATCCAACTCACGTCTTTGTCTGACCTGAAAGTCAGGTGGGACTGCTTCAACTGCTGCACTCAGCAGAAAGCCACTATAAATATACTAAAAAAGAAAGCAAGGATCATTTAAAGAGCTGTGGTTAGAACTGGTTTTTGCTTGCCTCTTACACTAAATATATATTTATTTGGGACAAAATATTTTGCTCCAAATTCAAGTATTTAGTTTTGGTTTAGAACTTTTCTAAGGGTGAAGTGAAGTTTAATTCAAAATAGAATTTTACTCCGGAAAAAAACCCACAACAGAGTCATAATATTTTCATTAAAACATTACCTTATGGTTTTGGCTAAATTCACAAAAAATGTCAGTCATCTCCCCACTGCTGGTCAGTCTGTACCTTCATGACTGCTAGCTCTCAGTGCCCCAAAGTTTAAGAATACTCTTCCCCTGCGTACCAATCTTGTGACCTGGAGGAGCATTTATCTCTCAAATAAAACTGGAAGATCGAGACAGTGGGTCACTTCACAGGGTGAATGCAACTTTAGCATGGGAGGAAGACAAGAAGTTGTGTTAGAAAAAGGGGACTGAGCCCAGTCTTTCCCCTCTGTCCTCTCATGCAAGCCATACCACAGGAATGGCTCTGCCGCACAGGACAGGGAGCGTATGGCAGAGGTGTGGGCAGATAGCAGGCACAGACAGCTCTCCCTGCTGAGTCTGGTGTGGGGGCAGTAGCGGAGCACCTCAAAACTGAGGGCTGAACCCTGTGTCTCGATGACTGCAGAGGCAGGCATCCACCGTACAGCGTGGCTGTGCCTTTCCCAGCTCCTACAGCTGGTGGGTAGGACTGAGGAGCAGAGAAAAGTCAAAATGCTGCATGGAAAATATAGGGGTTACCAGAAGCTTGGCCCAGAAGAGGATGAGAGTTCATAATACCACTAGCCCTCCCCCTGCCCCTTTGTGCCCCATCACTCTGGAAAGTCCATCTAGGATTAAATTAATTACCCAAGGTCACAGGAGAGCTCTGCAGCTGACCTAGGGTTGCACCTATGTCATGTAATGCCCAGTAAGGCTTCCTTCCCCTCCTTGTACTGCTCCAGTTTGAGAAAAGAGCTCCATATGGTTAAACAAACATATAAAATGGTTGCGATTTATGGGTTCAGAATTTTATCCAGGCTGTTTTGGTGATTTAGAGTTGGGTCAGAACCAAAACCTTTGAACACACAGAGATTTGGGTGGTATTTGAAATCTGGATCTACTTCTGAAGCCTCCATCTGACTCATCTCTAGTTATAGATATGGTGTTTTACAGTTTTATTTCTATTCCAGGGGGACATTTTTATGCATGCCTTGTAGCAGACAGAGGAGGTGGAGATCTCTGTATGATTTATATTCAAGGTAATGCATACATAACTACATCTCCTTTTTCTCTAGCACATAGTGAGATACAAATTTAACTTTATTCATTTGTTGCACTAGGAAACAATGTAGCTGCCTTGGCAACATACCAGACACAGACAGGAGTTAGGTAGAAGAGAGCTTCAGAGCTAGTCTCCTAATTGACTTTTTAAAGTCATAAGCCATTTGTATCTGTAGCAGTAATGATGGTAAATAGATTGGTTTAGGGACAGTAGAGAAAAAAACATCCAGAATGAATTTTTATCTAATAGAATGCTGGAAATGCTTTACATGTTTTCTAAAGTTGTCCAAGAAGAAGCTTTGGTAGGGCTGCTCTGCTAGTAAGACTGTTGAAAGCAAATTCCCAAACATTCAATATTTTAAAAGGTTAAGACTTCTTTTTTTTTTCTAAGCCTGGTAATTTAATCTCCATGTAGCAGAAGATTGTATTACCCTGGAAGAAAAGTCATTTATTTAGCTGGGAATAGATGACCTTGTTGAATATGATTCACTTATCTGTGGTTTTAGGTGAACAGCTTTTTTTAAATTGATCAGGAGCACAAGCTGTTCAGCTGGCTCTGGCAAAAAAAGTCATCTTTTGAAAAAGGCAATGGCTGCTTCTTTTTGTGGAATATGTGAAGTCTAACAGGTGTAACACAGAACAAAACGAATGCGAAAGCAAGAACACATTTGCATATGCTATTTTGAGAGTTCTGGGTGGGACTGAATAAGTTTCCACATGGAAAGGCAATGGGATATCCAGTGGGATATTTCTGTTGTCTAACCAACATATGTATGTATCTTTTTGAGGGGCTGCAGCGATATCAAACCACCCTTCAAATTCCTGGTGCAAAGCAGCAGGACTTTTCAGGAGACTGAAGTCCATTTCATTCCCACAGCAGTGACAGCCTAGACAATGGCAAAGCTCCCTCTTTGTTGCTCCCTCATCTCCATGAGCCAAGGCAGACCCCTCTGACCAGGATGATTGCTCCTCCAGTCACTACTTCTCCTATCTAGCTGCTGAAGCATCCACTAGTAAGGTTAGATTTGGGGCCCTTTGGGGTTACTTCCACATATTCCTCAGCTGTGCCATGAGAGTTTCTCTCGGCATCGGGTCCACTAGATACTAACTCACAGAGACCTAATTAAGCAGTGGATGCAAATTTACAAAAGGACCTATGTCACATATTTAGACATTATTTAGGGAGAAAGGCGTGGGCGAACCAGCCTTCAGTAACCCAGTTTCCCCAGTGAATGCCACAACTGCAGTGGAGGCCCTCAGGTTCATCGGACATGAGGAGAGCCAGACACACATGAGAACGGTTCTGGGAAGTCACATGCTGAATGGGGAGCTGTCTTATCCATCCAGGAGGAAATAATTAGAAGAGAAAGGAGCAACTGCAAAGTTAACTGTTGACTAACCTCTCACATTGCTCTGATGGCAATTCTCAGCTGTATGTCTCATCCTGGAGCTAAAGCTTTCAGCCAGGTCAATCACAGAGCAGTCATAGCTACCTAAAAGGAGACACCTCATACCATTTGAGATGCCTAGGGTATCCAAGACGGGGCTGGCAAATATAGCACAATGCTGACTGGAAAAGTGCACCCATCTGGAGGCCAAGGCAGGTTATCCCAGAGCATCTCAAATGGCACTAGACATGGTTTTTTAGGCAACTGATCCTGGCCCATATGCACACCAGCAAAACCACCAACAGTCCCTCTACCCGCTCTCAGAAAAACCCTGGAGACCTGGTAAAGACATGGCCTCACGAGCCTGGCACTCCTTTCAGGACTGCAACCAGCGACTGAGGGTGTTCCTACAGAGCTGGACCCTTTTACATTGCAATTAAAAGTGGTTGAACTCTCAAAGGCCAAGGAGGACCTAGAACAAGTTCTCATATATCCTGGAAGAGTGCTATAACCCCTACAATAACATACAAAGCAGATTGGGGGCAACCATCCCTATCTGTAGATTTGAGGGTGGGTGGCAGCTGCTGCTACATTCTATGCTAACTGAAGTGCTGTTGGCCTACGTTTACTATTGTTTCCATCCTTCCGGAGACTGGGGCACATTTTTTGTGCTAGCATTATAATAAAAGTATGCTATTGCAGTCAGATTAAAGCTAATTCTGAAGAGGCCAACAATGAACTAAAGGAAGCCCACAACAAACTGAAGGGGGTGGGTGTGTGTGTTTGTTTGTGCGTGCCTGCTTGTGCAAAACAGGTAAAACAAAACTGTTAGCTGAACTGGTAGGAACCTCTTGTTGAAATGAGCATTACTGGACATACGAGCCTAGATTACGCTGTCCACTCACAGAAGCAAATTCTGTTAGTTGTACGTAATGAAAGAAAACTCAGCAATGTAAATCTGTAATTAGAGAGCAAAACCTATCCTTTCTATATCCACTAATGCTCTGCAACACAGAAACCTCTACCACACAAACTGCTGGATTTACAAGGGTCAGCATGTTCTTCCAGTTCCCAAGTGTCCCATTAATAATACAGCTAAGCAAACAGGAGAGCTAGTTACTGCTGAAAGGCATGATCCTACTTTCCTCTTCTTCCTTACACTTTTCATTTGGCAGTAGTTTTCTACTCACTGAACTGTCTCCCCGTGAAGTGTGGGGAGAGTGCCAGCAAAGCGGTGTGAGCCCATGCTAAGTGCAGGAAGGGCCATGGGGATGATGCTTTCAGAGACAATTAGCTATTAAATCAAGTAATCATCTGTAGCATCAAATTGCACCCCCAGAAGTAGACTCAGCCCTTTCCCAGCACAACCTTCCCTTAACCAAAAGTTCTGTTGAAGTATCTCACATCTCCTTTTCTGTCCCACGTGCAGCAGGGAGGGTACTGACTACTACTGTCGTAGGCCTTGCAGAATGAATAGCAGATTTCAAGTGTGATGCAGCAGAAGTGTTTCTTTTTGAAGGAGGATTCAGGAGATGTTACTTATCATAGACATTTCTTACTCTGTTTGCTCAACTTTTTAGCTTCCTCAACTTATTTGTGAAGGAATTCCAGAACAATCAGCAGAGGATGTAAAGCTGACAGCTTATTACCTAAGAACTATAGAGATATACACATCCCGATATATATCAGAATAGAGGAAGGAAGTGATTAAGTCTTCTAGACTGTGAATGCTAGTGCCTCTATAGCTTACAGAAGCCAGCACATATAAATGACTTTCAAAGGCTGGTGAGTAATTCAGTGCTGACTTTTTCAGCTGTGTGGAAAACTACAAACACAGCAGCTCTGCCATATCTGTGAAATGTAAAATGGAAAGGTAGTGATAGCTGATATTTGCAGCTGGGTTTGTTCTGTTATTTACGTCCTGTTTCAAACGGGGAAAAAAATAGAATAGCATGTTAATGCTTAAATAGACAGTATCCTAATATCAAGACTTGGTCTATAAGAATAAAGAGCAATTTTGCCTCAATTACTGTGCTCCTGAAAGCATGCTACCAGAAAGCAGAGCTGTGAAGACAGCATGTTCAAATTCAGTGCCTTTCAGGAAAAAATAGGATGAACTCCAATGCCTGTTTAGAAAATAATAACAAAAAAGTGATATCAAAGCAAAAATACGTCTGTTCAGAATATCATTTTTAAGACAATATTTGAAAAGTGATATCTTTCTAGCCTTACTGTCTCCCTGGAGCTCTTAAACTAAGTCAGATTTCTAGGCCTTTATACTTTCATCTTTTGTTTCCATTCACTTTTTTTCCTCCTTAGGTTTCTTCTTAGTGCATAGATTCAAATCGTGCACAAATACTCAGAGTGGGACTAAGTCTGAGAATACTCTAGGCCCACAGCAGCACTGAAATATTAACAAGCAATTGGATTCTTTCCCATCAAACTCATAATATTGCTGACGTCAATAAAATAAAAATGGCTTATTTTGTCAACGCAGAGACTTAGAGAGGGCCACATACTTTAATAGCTGCCAAGGAACAGAGTCCTCCATGCAAGGGGGCTCCCACAGACTTTAGCTGGATTTCTTCACCCACTGCTTCTTGACTTATAACCCTACATGCCTACACCCAGAACATCACCTCAAGGTCTTTCTTGAAAGGTTAAGATCAGCAATTTGGAAGACAGTTCACCTTGACTTTAACTGAATTTTATGGTTATACCATTTCACATGAAAACTTGGCTCTAGGTTTGTTTTTTTCTACTCAGAAGATTGCAGAAGTCTGGGAAGCAAAGCATTACATTACACTGTAGACTGAAATTTGTTGTTTTGATTGTAAATGAGCATGATGAATTCATGCCTGCGACTGTGGAGCCAGCTCACAGACACACTATGTCTTCTTGATAAAGGGCTTGCTAACACTATTTCAAGGCAGAAGCCTGGTCATTAACCATAAGCTTGATATCTTACATAGTCTTTTAGTCTCACACCAAGATAAAAACACTAGAGAGGGTAAAATCTATCCACTGGATGGAACTTTAAAACTTCCATTATAGTGATGTTCTCTTCCATCACTCTGGTCATTACAGGTAATTTTCAGCATAACCACTCTGAAGAACAATGCAACTGTTCATTAGGAAACAGAAGAACTAAATAAGGTTATACCTTCAGACTACAGGCATAGTGCCTTCACCACATCCCCAATAGCTCCCACATACAAAATAGGTTTTTGCCAGCTCTCGCTTGGACTCGTTGTAAAATTCCAGCTACTGCATCCCCTCTTCAGTGAGTGCTATTAGCTCTGTGCTATTTTGGACATAAAGAAAAAGGGAGAGACTTGGAAGAACTTTTTGTAAGTGAGTAGGGGATGTTAACACAAGAGATTTGACCAAACCCTTGATCTGGGTTTATATTCTCCCAAGCTGAATTTGAACTTCATTTTTATCACAACCTGCTCACAATTCATCACAGACTGATAAAGTTAGCAAACAGCCTCTGTGTAAAACTCAGTTGAAAAGTTCTTGATGAAAGGGAGTGTGTAAGTCTTAGTGGGCACATGAAACACACAAGGCATGATTTCTTTTATCTACTTAAACACAATGTATCTACCTGTCTTTTTCTCCTCTCAGAAAGTATATCCCTTTGCTAGACGGTTGCAAAATTCTCTGACTCAAGAAGGAATGTAAGAAGTGGGATTTGTGAACACTCAAGACCACCAAGAAAATAGCTGAATGTAGCACAGAATCTGTTTGAGTCCAAATATTTAGTCTTCTTAAGATACTATTGTGTTAGAGGCCAATGCTTATTTACTGCTTCCATTATGCTACAATAACATACACCACACCTGAGAACTGACGCATTTTGCTTTTAAAAGGGACAGGATCCTAAGAGGCAACAGTATCTGCAGGCAGATTTAAACCTAAAACCATTACCAGCATAGAGGATCTTCATCACCTGCTGTTGCTGCTTTGGAGATTGCTCCTGCAGGAACTGCCTGCTGCCATCTATTGATGCACTAGAGGAAGGCACTGGAAAAGCAAACCTTACGAGCCCCACAGAGGGTGCCTCAGCAAACGTTTTGCATGCTAGATTAGAATTAATTTAGACCTGAGGTGTAGTACTCTTAGCACAATCCTTATTAGTTGATTTAACAGTAGCAGAATTAATTATTATAGCTTAAGCCAAGAGCTCACTGTAGCTGACCATTAGCTACCTACCCCAGCACACAAGGTTGGGTGATAAGCACAATTAAAAGCAGAGAGTTCACCCTCAAAGGCTGGGCCCAACTCAAGAGCTTTAAACACCGTGAATATCCTTTCCCTTCCAGTGTAATAGGAAGCACTAAAGTCTTGACCTTTAAGGTACCCACCCCATGGAGAGGTAATAGTATCCATTCATTAGAATTCATTGGATGAATTGGTCCTCCATCCAGCACCAGCAATACTGAGGTTGCTTGGCCTGGGAAAGGAAGGAGCCTCCTAGCCAACCCTGGCAGCACCCTGCCACATAGCAGCAGCTTTGTCTGACAGCCCAGGAGCTGCAGTCACTGGATGCAGCAGGTTTGCTGTTTATTGGAAGAAACCAAGCTGATAGGGAGGCAGCAGGAGTGAAGCAACCCTTCCTAAAAGGCAGCTGCCTTTGCCACTACTGTTCAGAAACAGTTTTCTTCCAGGTGAAGCATTCACGGCCTGTTGAACTTGAGACTGGATGCCTCAGTCCTGGGCAGCTGAGCACCCTTGAGGCCAGAAGCGTTGGCCAGTTGTGCTCAGAGCCAGCCCCCTTCTGTACGCTGAGGGTGTCTCCAGGAATGCACAAAAGGTTGGGCTCACCATGGCGTGCTGCAAAATTCACAGGGACTAGAAAATGAGAAGCAAATGAAGCTTTAGGGATCTAGCTTTAAGTACGGGTGGCACCTGAAAGGCCAGTAACCTCTAGGGTGCATGTAAATGGTGGGGACTGATTGGGGGTAAATGACTGCACCTTTGCAAGCAAAGAAAGGACCAAGGAGATTTATAGAAGCTTCTTCAATGCTAGGCAGCAAAGGGATGAGAAGGTTTCAGTCTGGGAATAGAAGTTGGAGGAATTATTGCAGAGCATCGTAATGAAAGAAGCAAGTTTTAAAAGGGAATCTTTACTCATGATCTGATCCTAGCTAACCCTGGTAAGAAGAATGACAGGAAAGTCAATGAGTTAGTCCCTGTAGATAAAAATAGCTTAGAGAGCAAGAAGATAGGCAACCAAAAGCTGTGATCCTATTAGAATGGATGTTTTACTTACTATTGGCATCCTGCTGATTCACTGCTGCTACGATTTTCTTAAAACAAAAAAGCTCTCCTACATCCCTTCTCCCTTATTCAGTCTTACATTGCTTAATGGGCAGATTCAGATCCTGAAAGTGGGGAAGCACTGACTGCTGAGCTCCTCAACAGAGATATCAACACTTGAGTGGGAATGGAGGGAGGATGTGGACATGCACTTTTTTTTTTTTTTGGTAATATTTTACAAAAATCTCACAATTCTTTTTGAACTGGTGGCTAGTGCTGCTTCTGTCAATTGTGTGTGTCCAAGTATTATTTTCATGGATATTCTTGTAGAGCTTACACACAGGATGGCAGAGGCATTAACGAATGACTCCCCTTTAAATGCAGTTTTGGTGCTATTTTATGAAATAATCATGAGGAAAGGCTTTGTTCTCTGAGATGAACATGTCATATAAGGATAGATGAAGTAGGTGATACAGTGAAAGTGGAACATTCATGATTCCTGGTTTTTAAGCCTAGGGATACTGATAATGCACCTATGAAAAAGGAGCAACTGAAACTCTATCAAATAACATTAAAAACCCTCTTTGATAGGGAGGCCTAGCCTACACATCTACACTTCATGATCCAGCTCTTTCCATTAGCTTGCCTTTGGTATGTGAACATGGAGAAAACAGCTTGATGATCTGTCTGGAAAGACAGTGTCTGCAAATTCAGACTCAGGAAAAAGATTTGTTTCACAGATTAATTTTTGAAAAGATGAATTCTGAATAATGGAAAAAAACAAAACTTTTTCTCCTTGTTTCTTAGGACTAACCATTCAGAGGTCTCATCCCACAACTTAGCTCTGCTAGCTGTTATCTGGTGCACCAACTGACCATTTATTTAGTGTTTCATTTTGGATTCTTATGTCTGTGTTGATGCATACTTAGTATGTCCCCCCACCCCATGCAGAGAGGTATTGCACTGACAGCTCCTTTGATCAGCATTACACATTTGATTTGATGTGAAAAGGTGTAAAGGAAAAACTGATGTACAGTCAATCTATCTACAACATGTACTACTTACCAACACTTTTGACAGCATGATAATGAGGAATACTGCTTTTATTTCTCCTGTTTTGTTGATTTAGGTGATTTTAGTTTTTTGTTTGAACACTACATAGAAAAGTCCCACCATGAATAATTTGGTAACCATTCCATTTCAAGGCAAAAAGAATGGTCACGTGGCTTCTAAGCTGTGTGGATGCATTTAAAAACACTACAAGTATTTAGAAAAGTTGTAAGTTAAACCTCTATTTGGTATTCCTTTTTGATATGCTTTTGTGAAAATTCATAAATTATGGTTTCATAAAGGGATATTTTTCAACAAATTTTTTAGAAATGTAGTGAGAAAGCTGAATGGCTCATATACCTCTGAGACTTGCAAACTGATTGCTAGAACCCACAGCAGAAACCACTGTAGGTCCTTCACCTTATATTCTGTCTTAACCCTCAGACTTGCTTTCTCTTCTAGGCAATGGCTTTCTCTCACAACAGCACAACTGAGGCTGTAACACCCCTCTTTTGCAGACCTGCAACAGGGACAGAGGTGTGGAATAGTAAATAGGGTGCAATAAGGCTATCTCCAGTAATCTGACCGTGCTCTCTACTGCCCTATCTATTCCCTTAAGACCGCACATTGTGTGTGCAGGTGAATTAGTAAGGGCACTTACAAGTAAAACAGCCTTCAGAAAAGGACTAGATTTCTGAAATGCTGTCTAGTTTCCTGCAAGGACATTGTACATGCACCTATATCAGGAAGTATTAGTTTGGTGTACAGTGCCAAAGGGGACAAAAAACTCGTGTCAGCAGATTTTATAAATACACCTTGTATATGAAATTTGAGTGTAAACAGAATAACAGAGTGACTCAATTACCAAAGATGCAGCCCAGAGACCTCACACTAACATGGTTAAGAAAATTAAGCATAGATATGTCATCAGTCCATTTTTCTTATACCTAAGATAATGAAAAGTCACAGAAAAATTAAATAAGCTATGTGTAGAGTGTTGCTTGGGACAAGCAAACCTGGCAAGATGCTCTTACACATCCTTAAGATTCTCTAATCCTAATGGCCTCACACCGTCCAAATCCGCTAATGACTCCTTCCACCTTGGGGTTATCAAAGATCCTGGGAGTGGTTTGTGCACTCCCCCACTCCTCAGTTACTCATCCAGTTAGAATATTAAAACAGTACCATTATGAGATAGTAAACAGTAAAAGCCATTTAAAAGCAATAGTTAAGATGAAATTGATCCTGAATTTTTCCACAGTCATAAGTGTACCAATCTTTAAGCACTAAAATTAACTGTGTCTAACAAACATTTCAGCAAGTGCTCTGGCCACCTGAGTCCTGTGTGTACAATTCTCACTGGGGGAACTCAGATAGCACCTTGAGCCCCTCTCAGTTTACACCCAGATAGTGATGAGGGATTTTGATAACCATCAGCCATTTTTAGATTCCACCAGGAAAGAATATCTGCATCTTCTTTACACACATTTTGGAGACAATACAAGGTGTTAAGACTCAACTCCCTGCCAGCTCAAGCTTTCTATCTACAAGATACAGCATCAGATACAGTTTTGATTTCATTTCTCAAAAACGAACCAAATGCTTGCACTGGAGGGACGATCCATGGGCAAAAGGTGAGTCCTTGCCCATTGAAACCCCTGGACGGTTACTGTCATTCTTGCTGGCAGCATCCTGTGGAATAGAGAATTTCAACTGACTTCCGCATAGGTCAAACATACTACGGATGTGAACTACCTTTGGTAACTATTTATTGAAGATGACTCAGATCGGTAACCCAGAGGCTCCCCAGCTCATTAGCAGTTCCCTGAACCATTCTGTCCCCTCTCTGCACGAATGATTTGTCAATGCAGAAGGCAACTCTGAATGAAATGCAATAGCCACAGCTACAATGAGGGAACTACGCCATCCTCTGGACTGGTTGCAGTATGAGGAATAATTCAGCAAAGATATATACTGCAACTTTTATGAAGAATACAGGACAGATAAACACAGCAACTTTTACGGTTTCAATAGAACTGTAAGAATGATAAAAGACACTGTGGAAGAACAAAAAGAATGGTCATTGCAATCTGAGACATACCTCATATTTTTTTACCACTCAACCAAATCGACTACAGGCACAGCATACTTGTGTGTGGGTCTTTTTTTAAAAAAAAAACACAGACAACCCTCCTAACCACACACAACAAGCCAGAGTCAGGAACAGTGCGCTGCTGTTGCTTTAAAATGGAAATCAGAGCATTGTCACACAGTTAGTGCTCCTAGTCATAAATGTAATTGAGACAAGCCTTACTACCTGGACTTCCAGCAGCACTGAATTATATAACACTACCCTTGTTCCAGTACTGAAGTAAGAAACTTTAAGGCTCGTTACAAAATCTTAAGTACACTTTGAATATATTCTGTACAGTACACAGGAAAGAGTTTATGAACAGTGCTGAAAAATGAGTTAAACTCATGAGTAATGAGAAAAAGTAGAACAGCAGTATAGCGTTTACCTCTGTCTACCTGGAGTAGAGACAATGTGTAAACTTAGTCTATGGATCTAAACCACAGGTAGCTTAAATAGCTTTGGGCATGAAAGCTAATAGAAAAATAATTTCTCTTCCCCCGAGAAGAAGTACTTTTCATCAGCGTTGGCATATAAATTTGGCAGTCTGGGTAGAGGAATGATTATAGCATGTCCTTCACCTACCTCATCATCAATCTATCTGTCCCCTTATCCCTTCCTTCACAGTGAACTGCCAGAAAAGGCAGAAAAAGAGGGAACAACAGACTAAACCAGTACAGACATTTGTTAATTTTCTCTACTATATGCACTTTCTCCGCTATATCAAATAGAGATGTTAGATTCCTCCAAGGAAACATATTTCTTGCTATATTCACACCTCATTTTACAAAAAACCTTCATTCTTTTTCTGCAAAATCTTATTTTTTTTGCTCCAGCCTTGGTGCATAATTTCAGCCTACTTTGAGGATCAGTTTGTCCCACCCTGTAATCCCAGATGACGGGGTCAAACTGGAGTTCTCCTACCTGAAACAAAGGTAGACAGCTGGACTTTGAAAAGTCTTGGGTTCTCTCTTGTCTCCTCACATCTCGGAACTTAAAATTGAAGGAGATGAATCAAAGAAGAAGCTGTCCTTTCCTCTGAAAACTCTGCATTTTGTTTTCTGTTGCATTTAAGTTCAAAATTGTAACCAAAGCAGTTCCTATAACAGAAATGTAAATGACTTTTTTCATTCCTGTAAGCAAGTGATCTACTATATAGAAGAATAAGCTTCAAAAAGTATTTAAAAAGTGTGTTATAAAAATTGGGAGTAAACACTGTCTGCTGTCTGGCTACTTAGTAAAATGCAACTAGAGCTGGTGTCATTACTAACAAAACACCATTGTCAAAGCAAGGGCCTGAAGCTTAAAACTCTGCCTTGCATGAACCCCTGCAACTTCCAGTCAAGTCATATTGTCTTCACCTCTCTGTCCTTGTCTCTATCATTTATGAGGCTAGAAAGCCACACCTCCTCTCTTACACCAAAAGTAGCTGTCTGTTCATCCAGAGACCTTTAAGAACCTTGCCCTTTCACAAAGCTTGTCAAGCACTGTCAGCCACTAGCCGGTAAATTGCTCTGCCTACAGTTATCTCTGCTGTTAATCAGACAGCATTATTCATGATGTTGACCTAGGTAGAATAATTTCTGTTAGAAATGAAGCAGTGGCAAGCATCCTGCACCATTCCTCCCTAAGTCTACTTCAAATTCTTTTACAGATACACACTTATTTTCAGTTCATAGATATGTAAACATAGGCCCAGCTATCTATCTGTTTAGATGGCTCTGTCAAGTGCTGCTCATCCTCCTGTCTATTTTCAAGAGCAAACAAACAAAAACTCATTTCTCCTCTCCCTCAAAAAAGAGAGAATGAAAAATGATGGAATGTGTAAACTTCTATATCCTAACAAAGGATTAAAGGTGTTGCACAGTTTTATTTTCAGAAAATAAATGTGACACACTGGAAATTTTCTATTCTGAAATAATTACTAAGCTGGCAATTTTTTAAATAGTTCAGACAGGATAAAGAATAGCTTTAAAAACGTGGCAAATAGAGCTCATCGTACAATGAAAGAGACTTTGAAGTGAACCATCTTTAGATTTAGTCATTCTAACTAGGATTAATAAAATGTCATTGGCTGCAGAAACTAACTGAATAACAAATGGTAATTAGCAAGCAATCATTCAGTATTATTCCTCAATAACAAGTCAGTTTTATAAGGCCCCTATGTAGCCTTTCCGTCTATGCAGACTTTCCGTCTACTGTTGAAAAGCTTCAATGTCCAAAAAAGTCTTTAAGATTACAGTTTTGATCCAGTTTAATAGAAAGACTTTCAGTGACTTCAGAAGGAACTGCATTGGATCACCTTTGTGCAGGAAGTGCTTGGGCCTGTGTTGGGCTAGTGTATTAATTGTTACAACAATTGACTAGGAAAGTAATCAGTGCTGAGGGCGACTAACACTTTACCCAGATGAGTTGTGTCTGGATAAGTATCAAACAGTGCAACAGAAACACCTGGTGACAGACAAGGTTTGGTGGAGGAAAAATGGCAGTGGTAATTTTGGAAAAAACTCTCACTTCTTGAGATAAATTCAGTGTTGAATATTCTGTTTTCAGTCTTGGACAAGTCTGTTTTACAAAGTTCTTTAAATATCTCCCTTTTCTAAGAGATGATATCCATCAGCATCATCTGAAAATAGCCTAGATAGAAATTCTAAGATAAAATGCCTTCTTTGCATTTCCCCTCTGCTATTCACGGACCATCACCGGTAAGAAAATATCACTTGCAACCTATTGCTTCTTTTTGATGGAGGAGGGAGCTGCTGACAAAGTCAGGGTAAGAAATATTGTCAGAATGAGATTGTTTGGCCTTTTAAATATAGATTTACAGCTCACTATCTGTCTAAGTGTAAGTATAACTAAAGATAGAATAGGTGCAAATGTAGCAACATACACTGCTGGAAAAAGAGTTTGCTAAGAGGAAAGGTAAAATGTTCGCGGAATAAATCTTTACTTAAAGAGTCATAGAGTTGATTAGGGCTTTCATTTACTCATAGTGCCAAGGTAACACTGCTCTGCAGAGCAGACTGGGATCCCCAGTGGTGTCTCAGAAGGGCATTCAGGCATCAAGACAGTGCCATCCTTTACCTTCCCATGGAGGCTGTCCGCAGGACAGAAACTCATCTAATACAGGCCCGACAGCCAGCAGATTGTAGCAGCTTTACCGAAAAATAATGCTTTTGATGGAAAGCTGAGTTTTGCATTGAGTGGCATCTGGCTCAAGTCAAGATTAGCACTGAAAAAAAAGCCAGGCAAACACATAAGGCCCTTTTGGTTTGCATTTGATAAAGTTTTCCTGACAACCTGGATCCGTAACTCTGAGACTTCTCTTCCTGCTCCCTCGGCAAAAACTGTTCGGTTGGCTCTAAACTAGACCCTTCGCCTCTGACCCCTTTCCCCCCCGGCTCCTTTTTTCTGTGGGCAAATTGGGTATTTTCTAGTCTCTCCTACTCCTAACCTGAAGTGCAAGAGTTCCTGGCGCCACTCACCACTGAATACCACAGGTCAGGCAAGCGCTATAGCTTCTGGCATAACTAAACTCTTACAGAACCTACCACTAAAAGATTTCCGATACGTTTCCACCATCATATTCTTCTGAAGATAATGAAAGCATGCTGCATTCGATTCATTTCCCAGAACAGAGCATGTCCCAACTCACTAGCGGCTGCCTCTCTGTTAAGGTGCAGGTCTTCCAGAGGTTCTGTGTCATAGCTGGTGGACCTATGCATGTGTCTTGGGTACCTTCCAGCCTCCCAGAGGTCTCTAGACACCTCTGTTCAGACAGCTGAATTGGGCCCCCTGGCTCTATGCCTCATCCTCTCCCCTGCTACTTCTCACTGTCAGAAAAGTATCCCCTATATGATTTCTCCTGAGCAGGAGTGGATTCACCCTCTGGAGATTTACTCTGAGTATCTCTTACCATACAGCTGTGCAGCATGCTGCGTGAACAGTGGGGCAGCCTGGAAAAGTTCAATGCCAGTATGAGTAAAAATCTGGGTTTACTTGATGTAGCTCAGAAAGCCAACTTGAGCAGCTCAGTAAATATTTTTTCTTAACCGAGCCAGTTTGGGTTTTAATAAGTAAGAGATGCTCTCATATTACCCTGCACAAGTTACTTGAAGGAAGCAGGTCTATCCCAAAGAGCCTAAATCCTGTAACAGATGGGCTTGCATTTATGGATCTGGCTCCTGTCTCCAAGTTGGCATGACATTCACTAGCACACACCCATTAAACTGGATGGGTCTCTAATCCTTAAATGTACTCATGACCTTTCAGGCTCACTCCATGTCGATATAAAAATACATGAATCTGCCAGACTGAAACCCTCCCTCCTACTCAAGATTTAGCCTTCCTGAAAGAACATGGGAATGGAAAGGATGGGATGACATGCAGGCTCTGAAGGATGTTATTGGACCCAGCTGGTGGGGGGGGGGGAGTGCCAGGTGCAATATTATTGCTCCAAAAATGATAAATTAAAACCTTTATTTTTTTCATGTTGTTTAGTAAGGGTACAGACAGACTATCACAGGCAATCAAGTTACTGCAAACAACTGTTACAGTGGTCTGAAAAGCTGACTCATTATCTGAAGAATTTTAACTAACCATCTGCATGTTTCTGACTCATTGCAATTGAGGAATAAAACCTGTAAGTTTAGCTTAGCTTAACATGTTCTGCTTTACCATTGTCTCAAGTCAGGAGTGTACACACAGCCCAGGTTAAGGCAACTCAGCTTTCTATCTGCAGATTGATCATCCGTTCAGCCCTTAATACCTTCAGACATTCAGCATACCCTACCAGGAAAAGTTTATAAAATATTTTGGTCCCTAAGCATTTTGTTTTCATTTTGTGCTCTGAAAATCCCTCTTTAAATCAAAGATATCCCCTAAGCCTCAGACTCCTAGCTGGAGCTCCAAGGAAAGCTGTTCAATTTGCAGAAAGAGGTCTGAGCTTCTACACTGTTTTCCATTGAATATTTTGCTGGCAAGATTTTGACTGCTGTTTGTAAATCCCCACAAGCTTAATTAGTTTGAGTCAAACCTAGATTTTTTTGGTTCAGCGAGCGTTCTTGAATAAGAAGCAGACTCTTACTGAACTGTGGAATTATATAGCACAGCTCCCTCTAGAAATAAATTAAAATTCCGTAATTAGACTAGGGTTACATGAGATGTTTTTGGAATGGCCAGATTGGGGCTTTGCATTAAAGTCTTCTTAGTAGAAAACACCTCAGCTACATAAAAGCTTACTTCAAATTTAGATTTTCATATTTCACATTACTAAATACTCAAAGGTCAGTTTCTATTTTTGTTTCCAGAACAGTTATTTTAACTCTATTCTTCCTAAAAATACGTTCAACATTATAATCAAAGCCAAGGGACTGCAATATATTTTGTTGCCAGGTAAAAGAACATTTTCCTCCCAAATCAAACATTCACTCAGGCACAAAGAAAAGAAATTATTGGCTTCTCAGACAAAATGTGTATCCTTAGGCTATTGTGCCTTTTTGTTCCATTATGTCTGCAGCAAAGCTCAAATTGACCAGAGATAAAAATACACTTTTTATTTTGTTTATGATCAAGCCAAAGTATTTGTCTGCATAGCTGAATAAAAATAAATATTTGCTTAATGCAGTTGAAGATGTATTTGGTAGTTCTGGATTGCTTGATTATGATTGATTTTCCCGTTTTATCCTTATCTTGCTCAGTAAAATAGTAATGTGGACACATATCAGCATAATTCATGTCTGGCCATTCTCAAGGCTCTAAAGAGTTCTATAGCGTTTACCAGATCAGCCGACTGACGTTTTTACGTATGGCATAAGGATTCCTTTGCTCCAGTAAATCTCTTGATTCTAGCAGCTATTTGATAGACTTGTGTCACTTTGGCAGGTTTCTAATTCTATTATGAAGACGAAAACTAAAAAATGATCCCCAAACTGTACATGCAGGAAAAAACATAAAATGGCAAAATCAGACTAAGAAGCACATCATATAGCTCTAAGTAACAAATAATCTTTTGGATTTTTTTAATGTATAGCTGTCATTTGGGTTTTTTTTTTCCTTGTATCAAGGAACAAGTATAGCTTTCAGAAGAACTCAAGAAAAATAATAATATGGGGCACAGGAAATGTATGTTTTGTGGGCAGAAGAGGCTACTAAAATACTCTTTACCATTTCAGCCAGAGAGCCATTTCTGCGGCTTGCGTTATACAAGGAATCTGGTAAACAATCTGTGCACCCTGAAAACACAAAGCATCTAACTACTGGGTCAGTATTCAGTCTCCACTTGAACCATTGGCCTCCCTCAGCGATATCGCAGATAGAGAGCTAAATGGAAGTATCCAAGCACATGGGAGCCCCAACTCACCAGACTTAGTGTAGAAAGAGCCCATTTTATCTGTGGGTGAAAAGCAGGCCTATGTCTCAGCCTCTGCCCAAGGCCTTTTTATGTCTCACGCTAGTATAGCCTATATAAAGCATATTCCTCAAGTGACACGATGAACAAGCACAAACGCTTCAAGGTAACTCATTCTAACCAGTACTTCCCTTAATGAAAACATGCTCAACTTGTGGGTCACAGCCACAGGCAGAATTTGCAAAGAAGTTCCTCTTTTCCTACATGGCTACAAGGGAGAGGGCAATTTTGAAACTTCTATCCTGAAAGCTAAGGTCAGGATGAGGAATAGGTTGAGAACCACAACTCTGACATTAAGAATGGCCACCAGAAATATCACAAAGTGTGTTTTCTCTTTGCATTTTGGCATCAGCATTTTTACGTTTTAAGTTTTTCTGTTTTTCCCTGAAAGATGCAAGCTATCTTTAAAGATGAAGATAGAAGACTTCCTTGAGCACAAGCTGTCAGAAAGTTACTTAGGAGAAAGACTAAATATTATAGGACTTGTAGTAAAATCTGAAGGAAATGGCAAGACTGCATCACTTTCAGGTGGGTCCCTCTTGCTCGAGGCAGCCTGATGAACTTGAGTTGTTTGTGCTTTTTTTCCCTGACACTTCTTCTTTTGCCAACACCTTCCTCCTAAGGACAATGTTTTTCCGGTCTCAGTACACGTGCGAATGGCTTCAGCCATGTACAGTCTATCCTGAGTTGTAGACAACTGCTCCAGTATGTCAGGTGGGATCTTGAACCAGCCACAGCTCCTCCTCAGTGGCTTAGCCTCCACAGGCTGTTTGGGGAACCCAGCTGAAACAGACCTTGAGAATCCTTGTCCATACTGCAGTCTTCTGATAGAGTCCCTGCTTAATTCTACATAGAAGACATTAGTATTCTGTTCTTTATTTTTCAGAGCTGTCACCTTCTGGTGCAGTGCCTTGCAAGGGCTACTTCTCAGCATAAAATAGCAGGAGGCTACACAGTACCCTTGAAATTTCCTCTCAGTGGCAGAAGGGAATTTGCTAGGTGAAGGCAGAGAGAGCAGACTGCCAGGGCTAGCAGACTGCCGCCTACACAGATCTTTAAGATCCTCAAGGAGAAAAGCTTCCTTTCCATGGAAGTCCAATATCTCAGGACTTGCCTAATCTCCTTTGTCAGCTGTTAACTATCAGCCCAGCCAGAGCTGTAGCAAGATATCTTGGCATTTGACCTCATCCCCAACTGACTTGGCCTCTTTCCAGCTACTGCTAGAGACCCTCCGCCTCTACGTTTGAATAACAGCAGCAACAGCCAGGAACTCTCAGGCAAGGATTGTCCCTCTTCCACAGGCACCTCCCCACAGTGCCTCTCCTGTGGCTCTGGGCCCAGCTTTCTTCAGATGAAATGGTTCCCGCTACACAGCACAGACTTCCTCATGTTGGAGCAGGAATCTGATGTCCAGAAAGGAGCATATAGTGCTATGGCCTACTGTGAAGAAAGGTGGAAGAATAAAAAGATAGTCAGGAGGACAGCTACATTTGCATTATCCCTCCAGAAAAGGAGACCTACACCTAGGCAAAATTTGTTATTTGGACTTTAGAATTTGTCCAATTAAATGATTATTACAACACCCCCTTTTTCACTATGTTGCCTTTGCCTCATGTTCACAACTTCCTCTTACTGTGACCAATTGGTGGCTGAGAGGCAGCGTGCGCTCCTAAGCAAATCCAGGGACTTAGAGATGATATGTGTTTCCTGGCAAGCAAATACAAATATAGGTGTTTGCTCTCTGGCTGGATAATCAGGCCCCTCCTCATTCCCAGAAATCCATCTTCCTCTACCATATCACCTTACATGTAATGAATATCTTAATAATGCCGTAATATTGCGATGAACTGTATGCACAAGAGCATACCTAACCCACTATCTTCTGTTGTAACACAGCCCTCTGTGATTTTTCAGAGTGACAAGTTAACTGTAAATCTGTTTGTTTTAGGATGCCTTTTGCAACATCTCTCTAAATGAAGTAGCGAAACAAAAAAAAAGAACATTCAGTTTACAGAGATGAAAAAATTTTCAAGGCTCCAGGTTATACTTCCTGGAATAGGTATACCCAAAAGGAGATGAGGTGCTCTTAAAAAGCTCAGTGGAGAATTTAAGTTTAGCTGCCTGTGCTTTCCTAAAGCAGTAATCCCACATACTTTACTCTCCTTTTAGCCAGAAGTTAAAGCAAAGATTCATACAGGGTTTACACGGGGCAAAGATCAGAAACCCATGAAATTATGCTGTTGGGAGCTGAACTGAAACAAAAATCCATTTAATGAGCTTGGAGAGTGGCCTGTACTTGCTCAAGCAAACCTGCTCTTTTATCTCCTTGAAGTGCTCTTAACTGCCTTGGCAGACTGATCCTTACCCCTCATCCAAGCTAGGCTGGATATTTTGAAATGAGCACATTTATCCCCCAGTTATACCACTGTGCATCACTTAGCTGTGAAGCTGGAGGGTGGGACGTCCTGGGTAAGGTAAGCTGTGGGCTGCCATGGCAGCCGTAAACACACTCCTGTTTCACTAGTTGTGTCACTTTTCGGGGAATCTTCCTTGGGGTGGACCTAACTGCCCAGCTCTAACTGCCACTCTTTCCTATGAAAGAAAGCACAAGGCTTTGTGAACAGGCCTGCTTTATGTTTTAAGTGCATAACAGGACTCACTGTCCTTTCTCCATTAATCTTGTTCTTTTCTTCACTTCCTTCTTTTTCATGGGAACCCCTTGTCCTCTTCTCCTTTCTTGTTTAACCTATCTGCGCTGCGGCTCCAATGCAGCTTTTGCATTGTTAATTGATTAATCCTTCTTTGTTTCCCCTTCCTTCCTTCCTTGCCTCCTCTTTGACAGAAGGTGACATGCTGCTCATGCTGGGAGCAACTACCAGATAACTGAGAAAACAAGCTTGGGCTTGTAAACTGCTGGAGGAAATGACAGATGCCCCTTCCAAAGTGACTGCCACACAAGTGCCAAAAAACAGAGGGATGAAAATCAAGCCATTTTCAGGCAAGAATGTATCATCTTACCAGATGAATGGCTCACAGGAGCCTGTATGCAGTAGAAAATGTGAAGGCTGCTCCTCTAGTCCGGCAGCTCTTCTGCAGCAGCCTTCCCCACTACATTTCCCCTTGATAGATTGAAGTCCTTGCTTCACAATATCCACATCTGACCTGTATAATGTTGCATAAATAGGGCACTGCATAAATAAGTAATAATATCTTGCTATTTTCTACACTAGATTTCTGAAATGCCTTACCAAGATCAGCATCCTCCCCCCTGTTCCATAGAGGAAAAACTCTGACACACAGAAAAGTGTGGAGATCAGGTCAGTGTCATACCACAAAGTGATGACAGAGCCCATACCTTGTGTGTCCCCAGCCAGCGCACCATCTGCTCCCCAATAACTAATATGCTGATTTGCTTTTAAAATCCTTTTCTTCAGAGGCACCCTTCAAATGCTGCATAATCTAACTTGATACCAATCAATAGTTTAAACATTCCTCCTTTTAAAAAGTCACACGACAGCTGCATTATACTCTCTTTCTGAAAGGGGACAAAATAAACAATTTTGCTTTCAATTGTTATTTTTTGTAGTTATAATAATTAGGCACTTTATAAATAAGAAAGGCCAAAATAAAGACCTGAAATAAATTTACTGGATATAAATTTCCGTGTATCTTCCATCCATAAGTATTGTTTTGGCTCACCTGACTAGAATGATTACTGTATTTGTTTGTTTTTAAATGGCCACCTTGGGAGTCTGAAAAACTTAAGACTGATTATAATTTATGCAGAAGTTTTTATAGCCAGTAGCACTGACAACACTTAGGAGATGCTTTTGACTTCAAAGCTAACATATATTTTTGGTCCAGTAAGCAGCACATTATCTAGTATGCCTGCAGTTTATGTTAATATTGGATGATCTTAAGTGTTGCATTTAATTTATGCCTGAAAGTTGTGTCGCAACTAACAGAAAAGCTAAACCAATTCTGAGAGCCTTTCCCCTTTTAATAACGTTTGCTATGGCAGATATTTTATGCCTTACAACTATAAAGAAGGGTATGAATGAGAGTAAATGAATCTTTCATACACTTTAACACCAGAAAGTAACATTCTGCTTATCTAGTTTGACCTCCTTTGTTTGAAAACAAAATAAAAATAGCAACAAAAACCCCAGGCCATAAAATTTCATCAAGATGCTGCTGAATCAAACCCATAACTTTGACATATGAGTGCCAAAATAAAAAAGTCTGCATTTTACAATCTCTAGGATGTGGAGAAACACTTTTTAAAATAGGAATTGCCTTTAAAAGGCCTGTATACCAACTCTCCAACAGTTCTCCCTACATACAAAGCCTTGTTGTTGGCTCATCCTGCAGGGAAGAAACTGTTGTTTACAGCACAACTTTACCACTTTCGCTATTTCAGGACTCCTCTCTATCACGGCAATATCTGAAGATCCTTTAGGTCAGCTCTCTACTTGCCTGAGCAGCGTAAGCAGCTGTGCGAAGAGGCCAAAACTCCTTCAGGTTTATAAAATCTTTGCAGACACCAATATCAGCTGCATGCGTCAGACTAATAAAGATGCAGCATGGATAGAAACTGCCTGCCAAGAAAGAAATTCGGGCCCATGTATGGAGGCTGTATCTCTAAAGTGGATTGACAATCTACTTCTTGCAGCCCCAGCTGCTCCTCAGTCCCTCAGCCCCAGGCCCATAGGAGCCCGCAGCTCCCTCAGCTGCTCTGTAAAACAAGTCTTGCTGAAACAAAATCCTAATGCTTTTTCTTTAGGAGGCAGTTTGAGCACTACCATTTTTTCTCACTAAAATTTGTTAGCTCCAAAGCCCTTTAGAAGACCATTCCTCTCCCTTTACCTCCTTTCTGGATGCATTGACTCTCCTCCAGTGTTATGTAGATACAACTGTTTAGTGTGTAATGCTCTAAATTGGATCAGTAAAAAGATCCAGACTAAAATAACATTCCACAAAAAGATTTTTTTTGATATATCTCACGGTCTGTCCTACATGGCAGCCACAGAAAATGTATCAGCACAATAAAAGGGTGGTGAACTGCAGAATAGGGATAGGAAGGAGCGGGGTGGGGGATGTGGAAAGAGTAGGGGCCCTTCAAGCCAGCTTTGCAGGCCACAATTTAATGCCCAAGGGATGCCATCCCTGTCCTTGGGCTCCACATGGCCTGCTATAAGAGGCAATCCTGGCTTCAGGAGCCCCTACGTCTCTCTTCTTCCCACTTTTAGATATTTGGTCCCTCTCCACAGTGGCCCCTCCTTTGGCCAAGTGCTGGTGGAGCTGCACTGAGAGCTGCGCCAGGGAACTGGTCTGGGTTAAAAATAATCCTTTTGTACCCAGGGGCAGGAACTCCTACACCTGCATGGCTGCTAAAGAAAGTATAATACAACTATAACTTGGATTTGAAAGTGTGTGTGTGTATGCACGCGTGCATGTTTTGTTATGCCAAACAGTTTGAGGGATTTAAAGAGCAGTCAGGCAAACAACTCAACTGGCAGTCACATCCAGAAAGGGAAAGGACAGAGAGACTGGCATGAACAGTGAGGGCAATTACTGTACCTTAAGCACAGTAACACTGAACACATAATAAATCCCCTACCTTCCTTTCAACTTCCATTTTCTTTTCCTGCTACTTCCTCATCATACTGGCAAGAAATAGCAAGTATATTGAAAGACTCAAGTCAAGGCTGGACAAATTTATTCATATCCTGTTACTTAATTATTCTACCGACATGTAGTTGATCAAAATCAGATGTCTGAATCTGGGCCCAAAGCTAGTTATATTAAACAAAGTTTTGAACACAGAAGTCCAGTTGCTCATAAAAGACAGTTTCCTGCAAAATGCAATTACACAGTACACTCCTTTCTGAGAACAAATGTCTCTTTAAACACCCTACAGAAGCATGTATTGTAAGAGAGAGAATGTTTTTATTTAAAAAAGCTATGTCAAAATTATTCTTCTCAAAAATAACACATAGGGTGAATATATATGATTGACAGGAAAAGTTCTTAGACATTTGCCCAGTGCATTACACTAACTTACTTGCGTCTTTCAGAGTTTCACAGAAACAAAAGTCGAGAGTGTCTACTCTGAAACAACAGAGTATCTCATCCACATACCAAAAGGTAATTATTTTCATTATTAAAAATCTGAAAAAGTGTGTCATGGAAGCGCTACAAGTAGAGAACAGAACACTGGAAGCCCCAAGAGGAATTCCTGAAATGGGAATTGTCCAGAAAAACTCAGCAGCAGAACAAGACCCCGTGCTGCAGCAAGGGAAAAAAAATCCCACTATCATTCCTAAACTCAAATCTGGTGGCAATACAAACTAGAGTACAAAAGCAATATATACCAGCCAGATATATGTGAAGACTTAAGTCCTCAGAGTTTTGTCCATAGCATGCTGAATTTATTTTCCTTCTACATGAAATATATAGCTAAGCTGATGGGTTTTATGTAAGAATGTAGTAGCTATTTCATAAGCTGGTTCAGAAGTCTCGAAGGACTAAGTACTACAGCTGAAGCGTGTCCTTCTGTCCTTCCCTCCGACTTAATAGGACCTTTCACACTTCAGTTTGCATTATCTTGGTCAGTGAACAGATAGAATATTAATATATTTTTATTGAAATTACTTGCCAAACAGAAAGCTGCCTACAGGATTTTTTTCTACAACTGTTATTTTCACCTCTGAACTATTAACACACGTCTTCATTTCAGATGCCAGTATCATACCTATAAAACCAGAGAGTAAGAACAAACGAATAGTGACAGGTATATACTTAAACCTTTTATTCTGTCAGATTCGTTTCAGCAACAGTTGATTTCCAGAATCAATATTGACTGACAGCCAGTCATTCTAAATATCAGCATCTTCATGAATCAAATCTTACTCCATATCACACTACGCAGACAGCATAAGAAAAGCAAAACCCTGAGAGCTTCAATTAGGTATATTTATGATTGATGTGGCTAAGTTCACTTTACATGCACATACACCTGCTAAATAATTTGTCCTTAGCATGCTTTTCAACTTCCAAAGGAACGTAGAAGCTTTAACCAATCAATCCACATGTTTGCAAGACTGATATTACAAGCCTCATTACAAGCAAAGAGGTGTTGTCCCGTCCCCAGATAGAGGAGTTATCAACAAGTCTCAAGCAAAGCAAAGACATTTCATGTCTGCAAACATTTTGTGCTAATCTCCAGCGAAGATAACAATATTCTGACCTTGAATCCGTGTCACCAGTTACCAGCCAGTGTCAGCAGACCTGTTTGTTTTGTGATTTGCACAAAAAGCAGTGTCTTTCCCTGAGCTGAATGCTTGGGAATACCTGCTATTCTCGAACTAAGTGCAATCAAGGTGCCCAGTGGTGTTGCCAGGGGGATGCAACTTCTTATCCCAAATCACTCAGTATTACTCTCTGGTCCTCTAGGTACCTAAATTTACTAGCCAACCTTCTGCATGACTTCTCCAAAGCTACACAGAGTGCCCAAAAGCTACATAGGCCAGACCATTCAGCACCTATACCACCATACCTACTTGAGCTAGCTCCCAGTTTCACAGTGAAATTTGGACATTGCCAGGCTGTGCATGGAATTCCTAAACCTGAGGTCCTGGGGCAGAAAGGGCACACTTTGGCACCCCAGAGTCACAGCACTGAGTATGCTGAGCCTGGGACAAGCCCAAACCAGGCAACAGCAAATAGTGGACAGAGGGATGCTCTGAAACCCTGCCTCTCCTCTGGACCTGCAACCAGTGCTTAAGCACCTTCCCATGGCCCTAGCCTGGTTACAATTGCAAGACTGAAAACAACTCCTGGATTTTGGATACCAAGCTATTCCTGTGGCTGTTAATGACCTTCTCCTCAAAGCTGAGGAGGCCAGCTCTCAGGGGCAAGTTTGTCTAAACTTTATTCCAACATGCCCCAATCTCCCATGCAGGAGTGTGAATCTCCAACTCTAGACTCCTGAGTCCACTCAAGGGAGGTTCCCAACCTTTAGACATTCAGGTCCTTATTGTGTCTGGTCATTATTATTTTTTGTTGGTGCAGCAACAAAAAGGGCCAGCAATCTTAATCTTACATAAAAACAACTGTAAACAAGGCCAGAATGTACCTGCTAACATTTCTTCGTTACCGCTTTCCTATATTCTTATTGAACATAGGCAGAGAGCAGGTGGTTCCATAACAACCCCCCTGAGCATCCTTAAGTTTCTCATTTGTACCAAACATTTTAAAGAGAAAAAAAGACTAACTGAAAAAGAGTAAAAGCATCATGGGCTTTTCTGGAAATTGTTCTGATTCCTTAGAGAGTGAGAAGGGTTAAATAAAAAAGCTGGATTATGAACAATTTTCACCAAGAAATACAAGTAGGCACTGAGTTTGTATTTAGCCATCCTTGATATAGTCTTGATATAGCCAAAACAAGTAGTGGTAGCTTCCATTTAAGTTTTGGTGCCCGTTCCCTAGGTTAGATACTGTATTCTTTCTTGACCGTGGAGGCAGTACCACTAAAATCCGTTTTGTTACTCCATCTAAAAAGACAGCCAATGCACTGAGCCTAATTACTTGCATTCCCAGCTACCCAGAGCATGTTAGGAGGACACTGGATATGCTGAATAAGCAATTCATTCAAAGCCTGCACTGAAAATGACTGGCTTTTGTATGTGATTGACTACCTGGTCTTTGCATCTTCCCAGCCATTCAAGAGGGAAACAGCGCTGTTACCTATTTTAAGCACTATGGCATTTCAGACAATCGCAAACTATGTTAGCAAGCTGCAATGCAGGCACATTCAGAGGTTTCATACAATTATTAGAGGCCACAGAGCTTTCATAATTTTTTTCACTTTTCACCTGCTCAACCAGAGTAGCTGAAAGAGATTAATTTCATGCTATAACTGAATTCTCAAAGGAACCAGAAGCCTCTGATTGTACATGCTGCAGCTCAGACATAGCAGTTCATTTATACACTGCAGAGGGCTTCAGGGAGTGAGAACGGCACTGCCACATAAATATGCAATTTACCCCTGCAAATCCAATGGTAGTATTAACACACTTGGAGCTAAATCTTACAGTGCGATTCCATAGCAGACCTTTCATACATTCATTTTTACTATTTTAACAGATAGCTTAATGTAAAGAAAACTTTTGTACTCAGTCAGGCAGCATATTTCAAAATTAAGTATTTTTCACACCGTATAATTGAACTGCGGAACTCATTGCTCCAGAGCACTGAATTGGCCAAAAGCGTAAGAGAGTCTTGCTATCTCAAGAAGTCCTCTAAAGTATTGGACATGGGAAGACTGATCAGAAAAAGGATTATTTGCTGTATATCCCAATTTTATACACATTCTTTGAGTGTTTGCTACTGCATGTTGTGGGACACAAGATGCTAGGCAGGGCAGACTTTTGGCTTCGTCTAACATGACCTTTCTTATGTTCTCCTGTACTCATCACAAAATTACAGAATAGCTGGAGTTGGATGGGACTTAAGATCACCTGGTCCCACCCCCCAGCAGGTTGCCCAGGACCACGCCCAGATAGCTTCTGCATATATCCCAGGACTGACAAGCCACAAGCTCTCTGGGCAACCTGCCCCAGTGTTCAACTACCCTCACAGTGAAGTGTTTTCTTATGTTCAGATCGAATTTGCTGCATTTCGGCTTGTCCCCATTGCCTCTCCTTCTGTCACAGGAAACCACTGAGAAGAATCTGGCTCCATCTTCTTTACACTCTCCCATTAGATATTCATACACATTGACAAGATCGCCCCAAACCTTCTCTTCTCCAAGCTGAACAATCCCAGCTTCCTCAGCCTCTTCTTATATGTCAGATGCTCCAGTGCCTTAATCATCCTTGTGGCCCTTTGCTGGACTTGCTCCAGTATGGCCGTGTCTTCCTTGTAGTGGGGAGCCCAGGATTAGACATAGCACTGCAGATGTGGCCTCACTAGGGCTGAGCAGAAGGGAAGGATCACCTCCCTCGACCTGCTGGCAACACTCTGCCTAATGCAGCCCAGGATACTGTTGCCCTTCTTTGCTACAAGGTCACATTGATGAATCACATGCAACTTGTTGTCTACCAGGACCCTAGGGCCTTCTCTGCAAAGCTGCTTACCAGCTGGTCAGCCCCCTTCCTGTATTGGTGCATGGGGTTATACCTCCCTAGGTGCAGGACTTTGCATTTCCCTTTGTTGAACCTCATGAGGTTCCTGTTGGCCCATTGCTCCAGCCTGTCAAGGTCCCTCTGAATGGCAGCACGAGCATCTGGTGTATCAGCCACTCCCAGTTTTACATCATCTGTAAACTTGCTGAGAGTGCACTCTGTCCCATTATCCAGATCATTAATGAAGATGATAAACAGGACTGGACTCAGCATCAATCCCTCAGGGATACCACCAGTCACTGACCCCCAGCTGGATTTCATGGAGCTGATCACAAGCCTTTGAATCTCACTGTCCATTTACATAGTCTGTACTTCATCAGTTTGTCTATGAGGATGATATGGGATACAGTGTCAAAAGCCTTGCTAAAGTCAAGGCAAACAACACCCTCTGCTCTCCCCTCATCCACCAAGCTAGCCATCTCATCATAGAAGGCTCTCAGGTTGGTTAAGCATGATTTCCCCTTTGTAAATCCATGCTGACTACTCCTGATCACCTTCTTGTCCTTCACATGTTTGGAAATAGTGTCCAGGGTTAGCTGCTCCATGAGCTTCCCTCAGCACTTTCCACCATTTTCTTATTTGACCATTCTCTCCCTCTCCCATCTTTCCTAGTTTAAAGATATCCTCACCAAGTTGGCCAGTCTGTTCGTAAAAATACTTTTGTGCCACTTTGTCAAGCTGATCCCATCTCTAACTAGCAGTTGCTGATCCTTAAAGAGAGTTTCATGGTCTTAGAAACCGAAACCCTGCTGTCAGCCCCAGCTACACAAACACTTGTTGATCTGCAAGATCCATTCAGTCTCCTCAGACCCTCTTCCCTCACCAGCAGGATCGAGGAAAACATCACCTGGGCCACCACGCCCTTGACCATCACCCCCAGAACCATGTAGTCATGTACTTGACGCTTTCCAGACCTCCTCTGGCATTATCACTGGTACCCACACGGAAGAGCAGTGGGGGTAATAGTATGAGGGCCAGGCAAGCCTTGGTAGCCTCTCCATGACACACCAAATGGGCGCCCCTAGCAAACAGCAAACCTCCCTAGATGGCAGGTTAGGTTGGCAGACGGGGTTCTACGTCCTCCACAGTACGGAGTCTCGCACTACTTACACTCGCCACACTTCCTTCAGGCTCCCGTGTGGCTGAGGCTCAGCTGGCACAGATGCTCCATTTGAGAGTGCTCCCAGCTCCTTGTCAGCTACAAGGGGAGCGAGCCTATTCCAAAGTTTGCCAGTCTTCACGCGGAACAGCAGCCCTCCTCCTGGTGCCAGAAGTTACCAGCTTCCAGCCTTTGCCATCGGGGGAGTTTCTACTTTCTGATCCACTTAGCACTGACTCTTCCTGCCCTTTCACTACAATTGGAGGTTCAGGCTCCCAAAGCAGGGAGCTTAAATAGCTGTCAGACTATGCCCTGTGGCATGTCACCACCACAGCTGAGGACGTGTGTGGCGGTCTGAGCAGTGTTGTCAGGCCTTTCTTTGTGCCCTTTTGCGTAAAGTGCTGCGCAAAGTGCTGCATCCATTGGCTGCCTCTATTAGCTGTGCTCATCAGCAAAAAACAAAATGACTGGGCCACAGCTATGAATTCATGGGTGTTGTACAGCTTTGCTTAAGACATTCTCCCTGCACCTGGTATCCTTCCTGCAAATGACTATGTCTGTACATGGGAGTCTTTAATAAAAGGGATCTCAAGTGTATTTACATAAGTTAATTGCAGCTGATAGGCCTGACCAGATCCAACCTAAGTGACTTCCATTTCTATCCTTCCTCCTATTTCTCACCATCTCCCCCACAGTTTTAAAATACTTGAGAAACAGATGGTGAAAAAGACCAACCCGAGGCATAGCTAATTTTTTCTGTATAGAAGTAAAAGTTATGAATTTTTTCAGTGAGAATTTTGGACTTCTAAAAATCTATATACTCTTGAGAATTCTTGATTTACTAAATCAACTGCAAATAAATACATCTAAGAATTTGTGCTATTTTTGTCACTGCAGACTCAGTAAAGAGGAACTTGATTATCATCTTTGTAGTCAACCATGCCATATGCGCTGCAGCAAATCCTCTAGCAGGAAGAAGCAATGCTTCAAGAACCAGGGCGCTTTTACATCCTCTCCTGCAATGAATCCATAGGTCATATTTGTTGAGACTCTTGTTTGCATCAGTATCACTGAGATTTACGGTACATGACTTCCTTCTTCAGTGTAAGAGCATGCAAATTAGGTAGCAAAATACTTTAAGTAATTTTCTTTGCACAAACTATGGAAAGCCCTTTTAACACCTTCTGATAAATCTTTGCATTTTATCGTACCAATGCAACAGTTCACAAAAGTCTGCTTCACAACATCCAAGGAACTGTTCTGAATGATTCTGATTTTGTATTTAAACTTACTTTTCACCAAACTGTCATGTTATCTCTGTACATCTGAAGCAAATACTTATCTACCACAGGTTAGATGCATCTAAAAGCAAAGTTTGTTGAGCGTATGCACATTCCAGACATCTAGACATACGTCAGAGCTATAACAAGGTAATGTCATCTCTGCTTCCAAGAGAACTATTGCTTGTATTTTTCTAAGAGAATAAAAATAAGTGCATTTATGACAATCTTGCTAATAAAGCACTGCCCAAAGCATACACCAAAGGCTCTAACAGAAAGCCTTATTCCTCATTTGTTTCACACAAACTATGGCAGGCTTAAGCACTCAGTTAAGTTAAAAAATAATTTTAAAAATGAATTCACTTAGAAATTTGACTAGTTGATGAGAAAGGATATCTTCTCATGATTTTCCCTATAGTACACTCAGGCAAGAAATGTGAAAGGATAGACAAAAAAAAAAAAGCAACAAGAGCAACTAGAGGAAAGGCAATCTTTCTGGGCTTGTAAATTAGATTCAAATCCATCACTATCACTGTGATTGACGAGCTATTGTAGTAAGTCAGGACTTAAAATGCACCAAACTCTTATCAGGTCCAGGCTTGCAGGGTATGTCTTGAACAACAGACAAATGGTACTCTGCTTTTATTTGAAAGAGACTCACAGTTCTGTTCTATATTGTTATTTTAAACCCACGGTTAGGCTGCCGTTCTAGTGTCATTTTTATGGCATTGGTTGACTTCTGCCAAATTATTCACATTTGTACGTTAGAGAAAAAGTAAAATACTTCTGTTGGCTTACAAACATAAGAGAAATGGAAATGTTTCTAGAGCAATCTTTAAGACATACTTTGTAATATACTATATCTCACAAAACTTTAGAGGATAACAATTTTAGAGTCTTCCCTGTTCTCTGGCCATGACAGGACCACTATACATAGGCATTTCAGTTTATTCCACTTCCAAGAGCTCTCTTTTCATATCAAGGAGGAAATTTCATTTATTTACAGCCTCTGTGTGCCAATCGTAAATATCAGTTGCCTCCTTTTTTTTCCTTTCAGTGCATTTTATAGTATTATAATACTAAATCCTTATAAATACCAAGGGATTCAGGGTCTGCTCCTGTAAGGCACTAAATGTCCTTTTGCAGGGCAAATAAGCCCCTACTCTCTATCAAATGAAAGGCTGAAGTGTTGCTTCATTTCAGTATCATTGTTTTTAAAACTGCAGCTATATGGGACTTCAAATGTAGAGCCAGCTTTGCTCAGTTATTTATTGGCAAATTATCAGGATTATAGACTAACCTTGCTGCAGGTAGAGACACTTCACATGGCTCTGCGCAGAACAGCTTAGGGCTGGTTTATTACTCTAGTGACAGCACTGCACGAGTACACCTGTACTGCTCCATGTTACAGTCCAGAGGCAATGCTTCTGGGCGGGAGCAATTCAGCTAGTCAGCGCTACTAAACCCTCTTCCAGGTTGCAGTTAGTCCCCTTAAAAACCATTGAGGTGTTTTTGCTCAGAGCTCCAAGAACTAAGAGTATTGAAAAGCAGTAGGATACCACTGCATACAGTGAGACAGATCTCTGGCAGCTCCATGTAGACTGGGTAGTGGCCTTCGGACAAAAAGCGCAAGGAAGAAAGAAAAGGGACATAACCAACAGAAGCTCTGAGTAGCACTCTATACACTATGGAAGGAAGGAAGCTGAAAATATGACCACAGTGTCAAGCACTTCTGCACTTTAAAAGGGTTTATTAGGCTGGGTGCAGGGTCATATCGCACCAGCCGGGGTTCACTGTCCAAGCAACACACTTCCAAAACCTAAACCGCCAGACAATGCAACGCAGGGTCACCAGAGCGTCTGCGCAACATATGTTTCCTGGTTCCAGATTTCACCCCAAAGTTCAGTTGCTCTGAAGACTGCTGCGCCAGGCTCTACTGCACAGCACAGAGAGTTTCAGAAACCTAGACTTATGGCCCTGGCTTTATCCTCAGTATCTCCCGTTTTCTGGGTGTAAACGGCTTCTCTCTCAGCACATGGGCTTTAGGATTCAGTAGAACAGCCTCTGGCTAGCCCTGGGCTTCAGATTCTGCTCTGAGGGTCGGGGGCCTAAAAGCTGCCGTTTAGGCACCAAGGTGCCTAAATCTGTTATCAGCTATAGCTTCTACTGCATAGAATAAATGTGTTGTGCTGTACTGTCCGTACAAATATGATTGGGTCACTTTAGAACTAGTTATTGACAGTAACTAGAGCTGACAGTGGTGGAGTAGGTATGCCAGTTTCAGCCCAAGCTCCAGCCTAGTATGCTCCTAAGCGGCCAGAGGGATCAGGTGAAGAGCCTAAGTCGTCTTATTCCCCAGCAAAGCTCACCTCTGGGTTTCTAGGCAAAAAACTTTCTGCTCTTAGATACAGAAGTCTGCCTATGCTGCTCTTTAACTGCCTAAAACTCCAAGTTTTGATCTGATCAATTCCTCATTAGTATCTAAGAGCTTCCTGACTCCTGTTTACAGTACAGATTTTCCCATTTTTGCTTATAAGAACTGATTTTCTTTCTGTTTTGGGAGCCCTGCCTTTAGGAGTCAACACCAGACAGGCCAGTTTCACGTAAGCATAGAGCTTATGTAACACAAGAGACCAGTGGGAACTGCCCTCCTTTCTATATTAGGTTGCTGGGCAGTGAGCTCGGTGACAGTTTCACTGATGCATGGTAACTTGCCGAAGCAGTAAGCTTTGAAGACTTATTGCAAATAGATAGCTGTGCCTGTTGTCTTCCCTTTGGGTGCAAACTTTGCAGTCAAATAAAAAATAAAAACTGGCAAAATTTGCAGATGAGCAGGGTTTTCATATATGAGATATGGATTGCCTGCTGAGAAGAGCCCTTTGCAAACGAAGAACATCTGTATACACCCAACTTAAGTTATTCATTTAGGAAGAGGGAATGCAGGTCCCTCTGCATAGCTATGGGGTGACAGAGCAGCGACTTCAAAGGATGACCATAGGAGACAACCGGTTAATAACAAGCTCCCACTGCACATGCCGGTAGAAGGAAGACTAGCGCAATCCCTGTATCAGAAGCAAGGAGCAGAGTAGTTTGGACATTTCTGTAATGAATTTTTCCACCCTGATGGAAGTACTGATTTTATCAAAATCAAGATTTTCCTGGAAGGATGGTTAATTAAAGAAAGCAAAATATATAATTTGACTAATATACAACATTTTTTCTGATAATTTGGTTTGGGAGAAATAAAGAACCTCAAAAAAAACACAGTCATAAATCTCCATATAAAGTTTCAAATTTCCTCCTGCTGAAGGAGAATCCTCTTGCACGCAGTTTTCTAAGGGAGTACAGATTAGGAGTGGGCAACGATTTTACAACTGCATAAAGCATTAGTGAGACTGGTACAGTAACACAATATACAGCTTGGATATCTGTATTTTAAAAACACATAAAGAAAAATTGGAGAAGCTCTTGAAATAACAGAAGTCATTAGAGAGCAACAGAAAAAAAAAAGGCTTTTTGTGAGAAATGAAGGCTCTGAGTCTGTTAAAATGAGTACGAGATGACTTGCTTATTGTTCCAGCACTTTCACAAGAAAATGAAATACTCAAAGGCCTTGCAGTTGAGGGTAGAAAAGCATAAGAGCAACCAATGGCTTGAAACTGAAGCCAGACAAAATCCAATTAGAATTTAAAGAACAAATTTTAATAGGGAGAATGGGATAATATTTTTTAAAAACCAATGGAAATGATGGATTCACAGTCTTTTGTTCAGATCAATACCTCAGGCTTCTCTGGAACACAGGCTTTAGCCAGACAGAAGTTTTTAGGATCAATACAAGGATAATGAATGAAATTTAATAGCCTGCAATATACAGCAGGTCAGACCAGATGATCTAATGCTCCCTCTGGCTTTATAATCTAGGGACAATCATGTAAGATTGAAGGACACAGGGAAGAGTAATGAAACGAGGCAGGAGTGTGTATGGTAGTCTTTGCCAGGATCACTACGCTACAAAACTAAGAAGCATGTGACTTGCTTTTTCTTCTTGCTTACCCATACCTTGATTTTATTCCTACATTAGAGGATATTTTGTGGATACATTGCATCACTGACTGTAACAGTTCTCATAGAACTCTCTTGACAGCACATTGCTAGGTCATACTGGGACTTCTGTTACAACACTTACAGTCGCAATTTTCAGGTAAGGTTCTGCCTTTCAAACTCGGACTTCCCATGTTTGCTCTCAAGAGAAATTTTAAAATGAGTGAGGACCATTGACCTGTTTTTGATGAGAAATAAGGACAAAAAAGACTCACCTGTAAGAAAATATTTGGCACTCTTTTTCACTGCTAACTCAAAAAACTGGACTTTCAGGTGGCAGGTCCGTGGAGGAAACCACTTGCTGAACCACTTTGCACAATGAAATGGTAGCAAACGATGAGTAGAGAGCATTTTTGAATATTTACAGTACAGAGTGCATCCTTTTTTGAGCTAAACTACTGACAGATCTATGAAACAACAAATCTTCCCTGTGAATTTTTGGTAGAAATGGCTGCACGTTGGTATTTTTTCATATTCCACAAAAACAAACCTATAGCTCTAGAATTTAGCTTGAATCAATGAGACTGCAGCTGTGTGGGGAATGTGTGGTCTCATGTCTGAATAGCATCCCATACTGTGAGGTCCTGATTCTCCTTAGGATGAGACTGAACAAGCTAAACAGAGGTACTTAAAACACTTTTCACTGAACGAAACCTGGAAAGAGAGAGAAGTGTTACACTCTCTTGTCTCTATGATACAGAAACAACAGCCAAAAGACATCCATAATTCTTTTCCTTTTAGATTGAGGGCTATCGGGGTAAAGAATTTACACTGTGACCAGGAAGACAGGGCTTCAACCAATTGTGGCTTTCTGGCTTCACCATGTAACACTAACTATAATCTTACAAAGAACTGATCATTGATAACAATTTTATTTCAATATCTAAGAATCCCTGGAGGTATAAATGCTACCTTTGTGAAAGATTCAGCGTTCCGTAAAAGCAGCAACTGGAAGGGATTTTCAAGTGCAAGGGAATTCAAGAGACAGATGATTTAGTGAGCTACCTACTTCCTTCTGTGATCGCTGACAGGTTACTTGAGCTCAGATCCATCAAAGGACTGAGGCGCTGCCAAGCCAGTTGCTCTGCGCCCAGAAGGGGTTTCTCAAACCAGCTGCAGTGACTAAGTGCACCGCAGGCAGAGAACTGGCTATCTCCTTTGAGCAGCATTCACAACCCCAAGCAAGCCCACACCTATGTTACGCAATGGGAAAGGCTGAGGAGAGGGAACTGAAGCTCTTCTACCAACTTGTAGCCTCAGGTAAAAAAAAAAAAAAACAACAGCTCTTCCTCATTTGAATCCAGGCAAATTGCGTACTCTTTTCTCTAAAGCAGAGCCAAGGGACAAAGCAATTGTACCGGTAAAACAGTTTAAGCAATTAGAGCACTCAGAAAATGGGAGAGTTTACCAATGCCTTCCTCCACTGGAAGGAATTCAAACTTGTATAACCTACCTGTTGTTTACCTGAGCTACCCAGCTGTGGTCTACGTTTGTTGCTCCTCTCTGTTCCTCCAGTCAAAGCTGCAGCTCCGATTGTAACGAACGCAAGCTTCAAAAGCACGTGGCCCTGCAGCACAATGAGAGAAGGGCCGTGCTGGGTCGAGGTCCTGCTCCCAGCCCTGCTTCTGTACTTTAGCCGTGGCAACTAAGAACGTTCAGCTGTTCACAGGGTCACTTCTAATGCAACCTCTTTGGCTGTTTTTGAATGTCACATGGTCACGTCACGGTTACTGTCCACGTCTGTGCAGAACACGCCTAGCCTAAGGCAGCCTGAAGTCACCGAAGGGTGGGAATGTCCCTAGGGAGGAGACGGTGCCGAAGGCAGCATCCCAGAAAATGATCGGCAGCAGACCCCAGGCACACTGCTAACTTCACTGGTGACTCACTCCGGTGTCTACAGATTCCCTGACGGCTCAGCAACTTGGTGACTCAGTCTGATTTTCAATGGAAATAAAAACAGACAATTTGATCTGTGTGGGGATCTGTCTCTTCCTCATCCATCGCTTTTAAACCAACTGGCTGAACTTTCAAATGTCAGCCAAAATTGTTAGAGAAATATCATTTTTCCAGAATAACCGAGCTCATAAGAAGAGACAGCTGCGGAGAGGAGAAGAAAGCAAAGGAACTGTCAGGTCTTTGACTAGTAATACTTTTTGTGTTACAAGAAGTCATGCAGTTTTAAAGCTACTGATGTCTTCAAAATTATTTCCCATTCTGTGATGGAAAGTACTGTTTGAACACTAATACAATGATATAATTTTTTTTATCCATCTCCTGTGCTAAAGATATTGGCTATCTATCACATGGAATTGGCACCTGCACCTCCTCCTTTGATGAAATATTGTATTTTTGAGGTTGGAAACAAGTTAAAAAACATCAATGGCAATGTTTATTTCTTAACAGTATTCATGTTAAATACGGAAAAAATATATATTAGTCCATATATCATTCACATCAAATTGTAAATAATCTTACAGGTTTTTGTGGGTCCTGTAATGAAGTTATGTAATGCAAAAAATTAAAGAATAAGCATTCCTACTTACATTTAGTTTAGTTTTTACCTCATTCCTTCCAGATGTAGTAGGTTATCTGTGTACATCACGTATAGAGGTACATAAAAAATTGTCTTAGAGCGTATTATGATGCATGTGTATACAGGTGCAATAATTAATCTTATAATCAGTAAGCTTCTTTCAGCTGCTACAGGCAGAAAGGGAAATGTAATGTCATTTCTGTTCTGGTTAACTCACAGTATGCTAACTAGTTACAGTTTGCATTTCGTTATCAGAGATTTGGGTGTTCATTTCACTAAACTAACGAGCTTATTAAATTCATTTCAATACTGTATATTGATCTTAAGGAAAAATAAGCATTGATTAACAAACATAGTGTATATTTGGTATATATGTGCCTTAAACGGTGTAACAGCTTAAAATCAATTTGCTAATTCTAAACATTCTCAAGTCCATATTGTAGAATAATTACTTTACCCAAATTATTGCCAGCATCTCCCATCAAAGCAGCTTCTCCAGTGTAAATACACACAATTTTCTCAGATTAAACCAGCAGCCATTGCTCCTTCACCCCACTGCTGCTCCCACAGCTGCCAATCTGATGTTATGCTACTCACCTTCTCCCACCTTGATCTACATAGACAACACCAGCACCCTCACATTCCTTACTCTACCCAGTGCCAACGCGGATTCTAGCATCCCTGTTAAAACATAGTAGTGCTGCATGTCTATTTCTGGCTCTTTCTGTCTGCACTTTGTCCACATGCTGGGCTCCACGACTCTTTCTTGATCTGCTCCAAGGACTGAATTTCACCCAGTAAATAGGCTTCATTTCTAGCCTGTCAGAGATCTAACTCACATGGGTCCTCTTTAATAGACTGCAGTTTTTCCAGAGCAGAGCTATTACATAATTTCAGCCTTGATGTAGTAAGCAGTCTGGCTGCCCAGATTAGTGGACATGCAAACGTCAGCAAAACTAAATGAAGGTGTTAAACCTGATTCAAATTAGTCCTCTCTGAACGACTTGTAAAAAGCTTTAGTAGTAATTTATATTCAGAGGCATCTTTAACCTAAAAGAAGAAAAGCCACAGGTCCCAGGTCCATTCCGACAGTGAAACTGAGATATTACAAGTCAGTAACATCTTAAATGAGACGTGCTATATGACCTGCACAGTCTATCTGTAGTTGATGGCGACAAGTCTGGACTAACGCCTCTCTGATCTCGTGCCAACCTATAGATAGGTTTATTTAATCACTTACAAATGCTCAGATTTTTAAGACCAGAAGTAATTATATCGAAAGTACTACAACCATCACACCTGACCTTCTGCATGCTTGTGCCATAGAATCTCGCCAAGTGACTCAAACATTAAGGTCCTAACTGCTATTAAGCTCTTAAACAGTCAGAAAAACTAGAGCTAAAAATGCACTTAGACCTACCAAACTTTCACAGCATATACTACTTTATCACAGATTTTATTAACTGGCAATGGATGTACGATTGCTTGTGACAAATCTAAGACAAAGCTCTGGAAATACATTTTTCAAAGTCACTGTTTTCTGAGTAGATGGACTGAATGGGCCAGATGGCCTTTTCTCATCACATGGGATGCAGCACACAAACAGGTTCTCAGATAGTAAACTTTTTTCTCTCTTTACCTCAGCCTAGAGTCCTTGCCTGGGCATGCTGGAACGTGATGCAAGATTCGTTTGGATTTTTCATGACTCTGCATCTCTTATGATTCTCACAAGTCTCCTTTCAGAGTTCCTGTGAGTCAGAGCAACAGTAGCTTAATGGGAATGTCCCTTCCTACAAATATAACGGCTACGGATGCAAATATATACTGGGAAAATACACTTTGCAATTATGCGATTAATTTTCCTCTAGAAAATAGGAAGACCAAGGCCTGAAAGTGTAAAGGACTTTTTTTTTTTTAAATTAAGGGGTTCTTTAGTAGTTTATATTTCACTTTGTTCAACACACTATGGTGCACTGGAACTTGTTGAAAGGAAGAAATTAGAAAAGGCTAAGAATGAATAAATTAAAGTTCATGCCCAAGACTTAATATTCACCTGTTATCTACCTCCCTATTGAAAAAAATATTTTTTTCTTCTCCTCAAAATCGATTATTGAGTAACTTTAGAAAATATCAGAACTGCATACAGGAGTTTTTCTTCTGTGATGACTCATTACCAAGTCATGAGTGATTTGAGAAGGAAATCCTCCTACAATAAAACAAGACAGAAATAATGCAGCAGCGTGTCTGTCATTAGCATGACAAAAATAATTATCTTAAGTACAAACTCAATTTAAAAAGCAAAATTGCACTGCACGGAGGAATTTTTTCAGACACGATTTCAAGCTTAGAGCAACCCCCTTTCGAGTTTGAAGTATTTCTGCATAGCAGAAATCCATTATTTTGTCACTTGCTACCATTTCTTCCTCACATCAAATCTCTGTAACTAAACAGGACAAACTGCAAAACAAGGGCACGGCGAGAGGGGCCGCGGCCCCGCAGCCCCCCACGCAGCATCACCGACAAGAGCAGCAGCGGCGGCCCCACGCTGCACCCCGAGGCCTGCCCGCACCCGCGCTTCGGGGCGGTGAGCGAGCAAACCCAGGCAGCCCGGGCTGCCGCTTTTCCACAGACAGAGTCACCAACCCACCAGAATCTTATTTTTCCGTTAACCGGTGACCTCGCGTCACGCTCCCTCAGCCCTTCCTCCCGCACGAGACGCGAAGACCCGACCGCAGGGATCCCCCCCCGCCCCCGCCCCGACCTCTCCCCTCAGGAATTGTCCCCCCCCCCCCGCCCCATCTGCTCCCCGCTCGCCCGCGGGCGACCGTTTCCCGCCCGCCAACGGCCGGCGCGAGCCCGCGCGGCGGGCTGAGCTGAGGCGGCGCGGGGCGGGGGGGGGGGGGGGGGGCGGGAAGGGCGGGCCGGCGGCGTCCGCGCGCAGAAAAGGAGCGAAGCGGCCCCGCGCGGGCGGGAGTGTCGTCCCGCGCCGCTTCGCCTCGCCGCGCTCTGATTGGCCGGCCGGGCGGCCAGGGCTCCCCGGCGGGCCGCGCCTGATTGGCCGGCGCGTACAGCGATGTCTCAGGGCGCCAGAACGGGGGCTTTAGCGCCTGGTGGGAGCGGCGGGCGGGCGGCAGCGCCCCGGCGCCGGGCCCGGCCGCGCAGGTGAGGGGCGCCGCGGCCGCCCCCCCCCACCACCACCACCTCCGCCCGCCGCAGCCCCTCGGGGGCGAGGAGGGCCGGCTCCGGGGCGGGGGAGGTGGGTGGGTGGGTGTAATTTCTTTTAATTTTTTATTTATTTATTTTAAACGAGGTGGGTTAAAAGCGCTTTCTCGCTTGCGCCGTTGGCGCGCGTTGCAGATGGAGGTGAGCTGCTTGTCGCTGCGGGACCTGGCGGGCGGGCGGCCGGCGCGGCGGGGCCGCGCGGACGGGGCAGCCGCGGCCGCGGCGCAGAAGGTGAGCGGGGCGCGGGGGGATCGCGGGGCGGTGCGGGGCGGTGCGGGGCGCTCGCCGCCTGCCTCCCTCCCTCCCTCTCCGCGGCGCGGCGGCTCTCCGGGCTTGGCCGTTTAACGGCCCCCCGCGCGCCCGGCGAGAGAGCCGCGAGGGCAGCCCGAAACCAGGGGACCGTCCCCGGCGGTAGAAAGGGAGCCCGGCCGCGGCGCTGGGCTGCAGCCACGTTGTCCCTCGTCCTCTGTGCGAGGGGAGGCCGGAGGCCCCGAGCCGCCGAGGGCAAGTCGAGGGGCTTTGGAGGTGGGTTAACCCCCACCCAGGGTCATGTCCTCATTTTCCCCCCCTCCCCCCCCCGTCACGTCCCCCTCACGCAGGACAGCTTTGCTAGGGATGCTGCTGCGCAGCTGCTTCACCTTGGCCAGCCCCTGCTATATGGGTTTGTAGGCTCAGAGCAAGGGATGAGGCTTCTTACCTGGCTCCGGCTTGAGCTTAGAAGAGCCTGGTGCTACCGTTAAGGCTAAAAGACAGCCGGGTAAAACAAACCTGAGTCACGTTACAGTTGTCAGTAAGAGGAGTGATTACATTCTGGGGTTATTCCCAAGGAAATCGTTTTTAGTTTTCAGGTAGTACATAAAATTGGCTAGCTTATTGCAAGCACCCCAGTAGCTACAGTTTGGTAAGGTGGAGGTTTGTGTACAGACTTTCACATTCAAAAAGCTAACTAACGCCAGGCCTTAAATCACCTTAAAATAGTATAGTCCCGTTATTTAGCAGCACTTTGAGCATATCAGCCGGGGCTAACGGAGATGCCTGCTAGGCTTGCCTTCTGGCTTGGAAGAGTGTGGCCTCGTTAATATGGTGGTGTTCCCAAGCTGATAAACTAAATTGCTGCTCAATGAGGAGTAGCTAACTTGCCATCCTCTTCCAGCCCCGAGAGAGAATATTTAGGCTCAGGCATACATTGCTCCTGAACTAGACCTGGTTCATGACCTGCCTCATGCTTGGTCCAAGTCCACCCAAGATCAGACAGCTTTCTTGGCTGTTGACAGGCCAGATTCAAAGATTTGTTTCAATTCCCGTTTACATGCTAAGCTTATTGGGCCAGCCTCTGCTTTCCTCTTGTAAGCCATCTCCCTTTAGATCAAGGTGAATCACAGACTTTTTCCCAATTGCCCTTGCAGTGTCATGAATACAGTGAGGAGCTCATGGAGCAGTGTAGGCCACTGAAAGAACAGGGGGAGGGGAAGGAAAAGGTAGAAGGGTTTAAGTTAATAGGCAGTTAATGACATTAAAGAAGAAATCAAGATTTTGAAGTTGATAGTAGATCTCTGCTCGTCATAATAGTGGCACTATTTTATTGTGATGTTTTCATGTTTCTGCAAATTTGAAGTAATAGAAGTGCTGGTTGTTCCAGCACCTTCATTACAGTTCTGCTAGTATCAGCTATAATAAACAAGAACTTTACAGGAAGGTAGCATTTAATCTGTAATGGAGAAACTCTGATTCACTGCCAAATGTGAAATTGCAAGAATGTATTGAGTGCCAGTGCTATGTGAACATATATTCCAAAAAGTACTGTGGCCTCTAGATTGACTCCTATTTGTCATAGTGTAGTAAGTCATAACTGGCTAGCTGTTAATTGTAACATGTACCCTTTTACATGCTTTTGGGTAAGCTGTAGGAGAACATATGCAGAAGTGTTCTTTATCAGTGCTCAAAGCAAAGTATTCTTGATGTGCTAACCTCATTCCCAGATTGATTGTTACGCAACTACTCCTAGTAGAAGCTTCCTTCACTTAGTAATAAACCTGTTTCTCCTTTCCAGCTACAATGTACCTGATAAGGTGATATAGATACTTGAATAGGTGACTCTAAATATCAGCTAGTTACAGCTGAATTGCTGTAAATAAACACCAAGGTTTTACTTAACTTAGAGTTCTTACAGCAAACCTGTAGTAACTTAACATTTTCTTTCAGGCAACTATTCCATTTCTTATGCTTGACTTTTTTCAGTGTAAAAAAAAAAAACATGCATAACAGTATCCAGTCTCAAAGTTATCATGTTAGATTTAAAACTCAGCCCATTTTGAAGGAAATTAAGTAGTAATGTTAGTCTGAAAAAGATGAGTTGATCAGTTTGAGACTAACACCAGAAAAAACACAGCTAGACTGAAGAGCCAGCAACTTCAAGCCTGGTCTGTAGTTTAAGAGTTTGCTCCTAAACAACCTTGTTGCAAAGGCTTCACTCAATTCCAGCAAGTTATAAGCTCTGGTAGCATTCTGTTGATATTCTGTCTGCTTCACTTTCTATCTCTCACTTTATCATACACAATAATTCCAAGGAACTAAACCTATAAACCAATGAAAAATATTATCTGGAGTTTGAAAAAGACAACGCCCTGTTTGTAGGCTAAGGAGGATTTTAGCTGATAACTGGGCTGCCTAAAGGCGAAACACTTTTTCCCTGGGGAAAGAAGAAATACAGCTTTCTGCATGGGCATTTCTGCAAGTGCTGCTCTGTCCCAGGTCCAGAATACCTCTGTTTCAGTTCTCAATATCTTGCAAAGAAAACTAGTCTGGCATTCTGTCTTCTGCTTCTTTTAGTCTTCAGCCTGTTAATGCAAACAGAAAGGCAATCCCTGGTGTGAAGTAGTAACTCAGGTTTAAAAGAAGGATCTCTGCAAATTAAAGGATACCATTGGTACTTTCTTGAACCACTCCATTTAGATTAGCTGTTGACCTGTAATGAGAATTTTTGCAGTAAGAGAAAAGGGATAGAGGGTAGCCTTGCTGTAGGACCCAAAGAGTAAGAAAAGTTTTAATTGCAGCTAGGGAATGGAGACAGTTGAGCTTTATTTAAAGAATGATAAAAATCAGCTGATGAATCACTAGACTTCTCCTTCCTAGTAGCTCTTAGCTGTAGTCAAGGTATACTCTCAGGGAGACTTTTTTCCACTGTTCTGAGCAGCAGATAACACAGCTGCAAAGTTTGTTTCGCTTGCAGATGATAAGTTCATTTTAGTTTGGCATTTTGCGAAAGTCTGAGCTGGATCTTCAGCACAGCTTTTCATTGGGGAGTGCATGAAAGCAGAACAGCATGTTTTCTTGCTAAGTGCAATGTGACCAATGCATTATTTTGGTTTTAATCCCATTTAGTGATTTATGCTTATGGGCACTACTGGCATATAGTAACAGGCAGAATTTAGAAGTCTGATTGATAGGCTGCAAGTTTAACTGCTTGACCTCAGCTTCTGTAGTTCAGGGCAGTATCTCATACACACTGCCTCCAGTGCGCTACCATATAGAATATTTTACTGCTTCTGACAAAGGCAGAAGAGTTGTGCTAAATATAGCCATGAGTACTGTGGCATGAGTCACTAAGATTACCTTCAGAAGAGCAAAGAAATTGATTGTTGTACTGTTTTCTTTCCTGTTGTGTCTAAACGACCTTTTCTTCTTCATAGGAAAACCTATTTGATCGATCCCGGATGGCCCCGAAGACTCCCATTAAAAATGAACCAGTTGATCTATCAAAGCAAAAAGGCTGCACCCCAGAAAGAAATCCAATTACACCTGTTAAGCTCATTGACAGACCTCAGCCTGACCCCTGGACCCCCACTGCTAACCTGAAGATGCTTGTTAGTGCTGCTAGCCCTGACATGAGGGACAGGGAAAAGAAGAAAGAGCTCTTCAGACCTATAGAAAACAATGAGCAGAATGACATGTCTGATTGTTTACAGGTGAGACTCAGAACACAGTTAGCTTGTATTCAGTCAGGACTCAGACCCTCTATGCGATTTTGCTGATCAGGCTGAACGGCTGTTTTTAATCAGCTTCTTTAATTTTAATAGTGCTTCAGTTTTCTTCCCACTGGGCCCTTTGCTCCCTTGTGGAGAATTGCGTATTCCTAATGACAGTTGCCCATCCAGCACTAGCAGAGCCTTTCAAAGACTTAAGGTAGCTGTCTTAAAAGTAATAATTAGAGAGATGGAAAGCCTGAAGATTAGTGATCAGGAAGGATGGAGAAGGAAGTAGAGCGTAAATGTGGTAGTTTTCCCTACCCTAAGTACTTCTGAAGCTGTTTTCCAGCCACATTAAAAAAGACTGCCAGATCACTTGTAAACAGGCAGGCAGTCTGGTTAGCCACAGCATAACCATTTTCAGAGCAATTAGATGAGTGTGGGCATATTTTTTTATTGTACTTTTGCAGTCTTTGTGCACAACAGTCAGGCAAAGCAGTTAAACCATCACCCTCCTCCCAGCTCCAAAACTAGCAATCAGGCAGCATGGTGAAGCGTTATAAAGATTTTTACCTTCCGAGAGTCAAGCAGTGGAGGGCTGGTCCCTGTTCGTTCTTTAAGAAGTCTTCCCTGCTCCCTAGGCATGGGGAAGATTAATTCCTCAACTGTAATGAAGCCTTATTACAGTTTTCTTCCCTCAATTTTCTTTTTCCTTTTGCTCTAACCACTGCTTTCCCTTTATTGAATTATTTCCCATAGACTGTTGTTCCCCAGTGATGACAGTGAGAGGAAGCTGGTTCTGGGGTCTTCCTGCTGAGGAATGTCATTTGATAGGTACAGGTCCTGTCTCCAAGTATAGATTTTACAGCATTTACAGTGATTATAGTCTGGAGAATTCTTCTCTTAAGATCATCATAAAAGAGCAAACAGTTATCTGAAGATAATTCCAGCTAGTAAAAATACTTACTATTAAAGGTTAGTTATATTACATTCCAAGCCAACTATAACAAAAGTGCATACTAAGATCATGTAGTATTCTTAGGGTAGCTACTATAAAGAGCTCATGTATTTTCTAGGGAATATAACTGTAAGATAATATTCTCCACACAGAAAGTTAACTTACAAAATACAAGAAAATGGTCTTGTAAGTATGTATAAGCCTTAAAGAATATTGATATTTCCTTACCATATATGCATCAGAGTTCAGTCAGAGCAATAGCCTGCTGCGAGGTTACTCAGTCATAGTCAGGAAGGAGCAGGTAAGATCTTACAAGCATGGGAACTTTAGTTTCAGCAACTACCACTCAACTTTTTTCTTATTTTTTTTTTCTTTTCATACAGAAGCAAAGCCCTCAAATTACCAGTGCAAATACTTTCTCAGCCGTTCTCCTTTTCTGAGTCTTGTGTGCTAAACATACCTCTTTACATGTTTCTGGCCTCAGTTTTTAGCAGAGGCTGAAAGGCCTTATTCAGGCCATCCTGCAGAGTTCCTTTAAGTTGACAGCTTGACTTAGGTTAAGGTTCAGAGACTTGGTGGTGCCTTTTATAGTCTCGTAATTAGCATCACACCCATCTTCTTAAAGCTATAGAGCCGCTCCAGGGGACAGTGAAATTTACCAAAAGAGGTTTTGCAGGAGATCTTTGATGGTTTGTACGTCTTCTGACTTATAAAATCCAGAGATGTGTGAGGGAGTATCCCTCCTCGCTGTCTCAAAAAGAAATACTCCTTCTAAGTAGGATCTTACCATCTGCTAGTTCTGGGTGTTTGATCTTACCTGTTTTGTTTCCTGATGCATACCCATTACTTTATGAGCTGGTAGATAAAGACTTTTCCTGTAGAGATCTCTTGTGTTGGACACTAGATTAAACTGAGCTTGCCAGCAAAAGGATGTCACCTAGGTGCTCTGTGCTTCTAGGAAGCCCAATTTTTTTTTTTTTCCTCCTTATTAGAAAGTCTGAGCTTGAATATTGCTAACATCTGAAATATGCCTCGCTTGGCTACACCTTGCTTCTAAAGCTCTGCACTAAAGGGATAACATTTATTTTTTAACAGTATGATATGGTAGACGACAGCACGGTTGATGAATTTGAAAAGCAGAGGCCCAGCAGAAAACAGAAAAGCTTAGGACTCTTGTGCCAAAAGTTTCTAGCTCGATATCCAAGTTACCCATTGTCAACAGAAAAAACTACTATTTCTTTGGATGAAGTGGCTTCAATTCTTGGTATGTATATCTGCACAAATGGGGTAACTCTGGTCACCTGGGGTACCTCTTACAGAAGGGCCTTTAAAAGACATCTTCCTTACATAGTACATTCAAGGTCTGCCTTTCCTTGGGTCTGGATGCTCTTCTAATCATATTAAACAAGAGTTGTAAGTGCGTAATATTCATAAGTGTCTTTACTGCTTGGTAATGCTGCCATTTTGAAATCTGCTTTCTGAGTCAGTTCTCCAGCTGTTTACAAACACTGGTGCTTTCTAGAATTTTCAATTTACTGAACTCTAAAGGAGTTAAGAGTTAAGTCCTCTTAAGTCCTCTGAAGGAAGACTTAACAAACAATAAATTATGTTAGAACTGAAGGTTTGAGAACAATTACAAAACGATATATGTAGGAGATCGGCTGGGTTTTTTTATTTCTCTTCAGTAATGTGCCTGACATACCTTCCAAGATCTCATGGGTCAAGGTTGCCTTGGCTTTAAATATTGTCCTGTGATGGAAGGTTAGCAGGAGACATGCAAGAGTGGATTGAGAAAATACGTTGTATTAAGGTGTGGAGGAGGTATTAAGTAGCCTATTTTCTGGGTCTGCTATTAGGTTTGGTATTAGCTAAAAGGTTAATTAAATATTTGAGAGAGGTAGTAAAACTTGGGACTGAGGGGACTCAGCCAGGCCACATCAATAAGATAAGAGGTCATTAGAGAGGTTTTCCCTTAGATGGTGAGGGTTTAACAAAACCGGACTTCAGCTGAATAAATGCAGGTGTGTATCTACATTTAGCATTCAGGCCTTTAACAGAAAGGTAGCAAAAATGAAGTGTGTCTATTTTGGGAATAAAGGGAACAGAAAAGGGAAGTCCCCTGTGACTCTGGTAAGAAAGTTCTTGAAATACTCGTGTAGGATCCTTGGCAAGTTAGAGAATGGGGGAGAGTTCAGATAAAGCAAACAGTAAAGAAATTACTGTTTAAGGGAATTGTTCTTTTAGATGTTGCATTTACTCCTTGTGTGTTTGCATGAGACCCTAGTGCTCCCAACTGGTGGAGCTGAACACAAGTAGTACTCTATTCTGTGTTGGGAGTGGCATTGCCTTGCTTTCCATAAGACTAGAATTTTGTTTTAAAACTCTACTCTCGTGGATTTTTACCTGTAAAAAAAAAAAAAAAAGATGTTTGCTCTTCTCCCTTTGGTTTCCACTTCCTCGCTGGCCTGCATCCACTTCCTTCAAGGACCACAAAATTGCTATTGCTGTTCTCTGTGTAACATGGTTGTAATGCAGCTTTTGCTACGTATGTGAGGCTGTGTTCACTGAAGTCCTGGCTATGGAAAGGCCACAGAAGGGACTATGCTGCTGGTGTCTGAGGGATACCAGGATATGTGTAGCACTCTGTATTTCTGGAGTATATGTTTCACTCCAAGATCTCTGTACACTTGGAAATACTCTTGAATTGTTTATTCTAATATCCATTTGAGACTGGTAAGTATTATCCATATTTTCCAGATGGTAAACAGATGCATCAAGGCCTCGCCTTCCCTAGGGAAGTCTTTCAAAACCTTCCCCCTTGGCTAACATTTGTTCTGCTCAGCTGCTGTTAGCAGTTATGGGATTTCTGGTGCAGACTGCTGCCACCAGCATGTTGTGCGCTGTGTCATGTATACAGCCATGCTACAAACAGCACTGAACAACAATACTGGGGACAGTGATCAGAGCCAACAGCCTATTTGCATTCAGGCCCCAACCTTGCTCACACCAGTCAGACTGAAACCTAACTGAGCCTATCTCATAGGCTTCGTGTTGATACCTTTCTGCAGACCCAGCCAGACACTGAGGACTTGTTTCTGCTTAATTGGGAACAGGTGCTGTCCTCGCTGTCCACTGCTTTACACCTTGTGAAGCCTTTGACACTCCTTGGAACTTGCTACTACTTGGTAATACTGCCATTGAAAATGCAAGGGGAGATCTGTGCTCCTACTGATTTCTGTAGGAGCAGGCTTCTATGTCTGCCCTATATCAGTGCCAGACCTGGACCCGTTCCTGCCCTCTGAATGCCACACATGTATGTTGACAGGCATGGGCCTGACCTCTGAAGCTTTCTGTAAAGAAGGGCCGGAGCGCTCTGGAAACCTTCGGGAAAGAGCTTGCAGCAGTGTAGCCTAGCTAGGTCTGGGTAGACTACATTCAGTTCTTCTAAAGATAGTGTAGGTGTTTTAAGCCTGAACCATTGTTGGGCTGGCAGCTAATAATATAGACAAAGAGCACCAGACCATGGGGATAGCCATGCACAAGCTGGTTCTTGCCATGCAAATTCAGATGGATCTAATCTGATGTGCTCAGGAGAACACTGAAAGATGCCTTGTGACACTGGTATATAGAGAACAGCCTGCTCTCTGTTCAGCTCCTGCTGAAAAGCATGTTAAAACTAGCTGAGCTGCTATATCTCTTTTATTCTTCCCCCTTAAAACAGGAGTTGAGCGGAGACGAATCTACGATATAGTGAATGTCCTGGAGTCATTGCACTTGGTTAGCCGTGTGGCCAAGAACCAGTACTGCTGGCATGGCCGGCACAACTTAAGTCAAACTCTGAAAAGGCTTCAGGAAGCAGGAGAGCAGCAGTATGGAGAGCTCATGGCCTTCTTTCAGCACAAGGAGCAAGACCTGGACTATACATTTGGAGAAAGGAAAAAGGAAACTATTCCAGAGTCTCAAGACAGACTGCTGCTTGACTTTTCAGAACCAGATTGCACCTCTGGTAAGATGACTAATAGGTGTTATGTGATACACAGACACAAGGCTCCTTCTCCAATTTACTCTGTGACTTTCTTCCCCATGCTTTGTTTTTAAGTTCAAGAATAAAACTGCTGAGGAGACAGAACTCTTCCTTCTAGCCCTAGTATAGGTTTCAGAACAGACTTTCCCTCTGTCCTCTGGACTGGCAGGAACTTCTGCCTAGCACTCTGATTCTTCATTTTTACCCACCTATTGCTGACAGTAAGCGCTTTGCCCTGACAGAAGGCTCGATCTTCCATTTCTCCACTGTTTACATGTGGCCCATATATTACATAGTGTTTAGGTATAAAGTCCATTGGAGTCACAAAATTTTAGTGGCACAAAACTGTATAACATAACAGAGAATCAGCTTTGGAGTCTGACTTCCTAAATGTCATTTCTGTAAGCTTTAATTCTTATTGCCTTTTGAAGAGAGACTTCCATCTGCTCTATTCAGTTATTTGTTGCCTCTCAAAAGATTTCTGCTTCCCAGCAAGGAAATACGTTGCCCCTTTTATGTGTGAGAAACCTACTTGCTACTTTTTTGGCCATGCTGGATGACATATGCTAAGAGGCTTGGGTATTATTTGTAACACAGCATCTGCAAACAGCAGAAAGGACAAGTCGTTGCGGATTATGAGCCAAAAGTTTGTCATGCTGTTCCTTGTCTCCAAGACCAAGATAGTCACTCTCGACATCGCAGCAAAGATACTGATAGAAGAAAGCCAGGACACGGTGGACCACAGCAAATTTAAAAGTAAGAAACGTCTGTTGAGAGAGGAATCAATCAGTCAGTGAGTAAAGAAAACAGGCATGTTTGGACTGACACCAGTAGATAACAGTGAGAAGGGGTCAGGAATCTTTTGCTGAAGCATGAGTTATTTTAATTGGAAATGCTGGGTGGTGAAAACTGACCTGGGGGTGAGAAAGGGTCTGTTTGACAAATATCTTCCAAGTTTTAATATCAGAATTAAGAAAAATCAGGGGAATCTGTTCTGGTTTTTTGTTTTTTTTTTTACACTTTTTAACACCTTGTTTCCTGTAGCTTTCTGAATTGCGTTTCAAAACTTAACTATGTTGCTTAACTTAATTTAATTTTTTTTTCTCTGCAGAAATTTGTAACTTCTCCTTTTCACCCCCAAAATCTTTCACATCTGGATGGCCCAATTTTTTCAGTTATTGGGGGTTGGAAAAACCACTTGGAAAAAACTAAGCATTACTAAATTATTCTGATATTTTTAAATGAAGTAGTACTTCAGTCATAAAATTCTGCCCCAAATACTGGGATGAGGAGTTCAGCTGAACGATCTGTTGGTATCCTGTCCAGTTCAAACATGTAATTCGCTGGAGTCAGAGATGTTTTTAAGAGTGCTTCTTCTATAATATAGATGTGGGTTCTCTTGTGATCAGCTATGCAAACTCATGAGCCTCTTGCCTCCAGGTGCTTGTCTTTGCCTGTCAGGGAGGTTGCTGCCTTTTCTGGGTAAGCTGATCATGTAATCCCTCCCTAATGCATTTTCATCAAAATGAGGAAGGTTAGCTTAAACCTGAGCAGCTAAGCTGGCAGATGATGAAGAAGCAGTGACAAGCAGCTGGGAGTAGGAGCTAGCATGGGAGAATCCATAGGAAGTAGTCCATGAGAAGAGTCCGTGTCCCAACTTGATTTTATTTCCTTCAATCTGTGAAGTCTACAGCTGTATTCCTGAATTAAATTACCTTATAAATATGTTGCATGCATTGTAAATGTGACTGTTTTGGCTATTTCTGTCCTTTCTTGTTAGCAAAGGTACGAAGACTTTATGATATTGCCAACGTTCTCACCAGCCTAGGCTTGATAAAGAAAGTTCATGTCACAGAGGAACGAGGGCGCAAGCCAGCCTTCAAGTGGATTGGCCCTGTGGAATTCAGAGGAAAGACAGGTAACTTGCATAGCTGAGCTCTTTTCCTTTCGTTTTGACACTCCCTTTCAACTTGTGAAGAGTGGTTTTGCATGTGTAAAGAATGACTCAGCATTCACCATTCACCGTGTGCAGTACCCATGCCCCGTGATCATTAACTGCTTGCCAGCTCAAAATTTGCCCTTATTAGACTATACGCTCAAAGACTGGAGCTATTGAGGGATACTATGCCTTGTTGGTACTTCTACATTGGCTTATATAACGCTATAAAATAATGCAATATCATGCCTGTGTCCCCAAATTTGGATCTGTATTTTAGCTCTTCTGGGCTGCAAAAGCTCGGTAATTCTCTCCTGATTAGACAGTGAATAGTTTTCTCTGTAAGGGTAAGTATCAAGGTAAAACAAGGCTGCTTCTTGCACATGTCCCCTAATGCAGAAGGTTTGTTGTAAAGAAAAAGGAGGTTGGTCAGGGCATCTTTGTAAGCTGCTGATTCTTGCCTGGAAGCCAGTGCAAAGGAGAGCCCTTTTGCTACATATTTTCTAATTGGGGCAGGCTAGTCCTAGGACCAAGTAAAAGTAAAGGATATTGTTAATGTCATCTTTGTCCCCCTTTCCTTCTGGGTGCTCATGCTACAGTGCAGATGCTGTCTGAGACTGCCATAGAATGGAAAGGAGGGAAGCCTTTATCTTGTCTTCCCCTGCTTACGCACTTAGGCCTACTTCAGTTTTGGGGTTGGGATGCCTTAGAGCTTACCTCTTCTCTTATATCCAAGTTCAGTAAGACAGAAGAAGCCTAAAAGATGAGCTGTGTTCCCTGAATGACTTGTACAAAATTATATACCTTCAGATGAGCCAAGAGGGCATAGCCCAACATGTGGTCATCTACCAGAGATGCAGAGAGAAGCCTGTGCCCCGTGTCAGACCTGTGCTAATGGAAAGCAAAGATTCACACGTCATGCTTCGTTGAATGGTGTACAGCCTTGTGAAGGTACCAAAAGGAAGGTCATTTCCGAGCCTAACAGCTCACATCAAGAGAAGCAAGGTAACTACTAAGGGAACACATTCTTCTGTATTCCACTGGATCTGCCCAGATATGGGGCTACCAAGTTAAGGTTGTTAATGGGTAAATCAGCCTAATTAAATACATGAATTAGCCTTTGGGAGGTACCTGCATTTCCTGGATGATGAGGTTTCTGATTTGGACCCCCCAATCAAGTAGTTAAAGTTAGATGAGATACATCTGCGTCCTACTGCTTTGAATCCACAGTTTGTTTTCTAATAAATGTTTCTGTTCTCTGCTAACTGCAGCTACAGTACAGTTTCTTCTGTTAAAATTTGGCATAGATGCAGAAGGATTCTTTAGACAGAAAAGTTTGCTTTATTTTATGGTCCCTAATACAGTGGAAGTTATTGTAACAATCCAATGGATAGGTCTTAACAATGATAAAGCAGTTACCTCAGGAAACAAAAAAGGGTCCTTTCACAGTTCCCTGTTACAGGAAATGATGGTGTTGAGCACCTCTCTGGAAGAACTGAGCGCTTGCAGGCTCTGGCTGTAGGTGATTAGTGGATGTTAGAAAAGTGTGCCATGATAGAAAAATCGTAGCCGTTATTTCGTATGACCAGTATCAAAATATGCTTGGTAAAGTTGCCGGTCATTGATTGAACGCTCCTTTGTTCTTTCAGCATGTATTGTGAATTCCGATGAATATTGTTCCAAAATGGTAGATCTGACGACTGTCTGTAGGCAGAAAATAGAAGAAGCTAACAGGTAAGTTGGTCTGTAAAGCTCCTGTCATGTCAGCTTGTCGTGTTTAGTTTGAAGCTAGGCTCCATTGATGAGAAGCGAGATGAAAAAACCCCAGGGTCCCATTATTACTATTTTAATTCTGATAGGTCTCAGCATGGCATTTCTTTCTGTAGATTATTTTAACAAGCAAAAGTTTTAATATAGAACAAATTTATAAGAACAAGTTTATAAACTGATATAACCTCCAGACTCCTTTGTACCCCTTACTGTTCTGTCAGGTTGTAGACCAACTTTACTGCTCTGATAATTAAAAGCTTGCTTCTATTTCACAACTTAAATGTACTCATGGGCAGTTTATACCTACCTGTACTTGTACAACTGCTGTCCTTTAGCTTCAGTAGTTGTTCTTCATCTCAAGTGTGTTTATATAGGGCGTTCCTGTCTCCTTTAACCTATTGTTAGACTGAACAAGTCATTCCGTGCAAGATTACCTCAGTCATATTAGGGGGTCTTCTCTACACTTAACCAATTTGAATTCATCTGTGGGTGGCAGTCATAGCTACCTAGTGCCCCATTCTGCTCCAGTCAAGTGCAACTGAAAGCACTAAATCATAGTTCTGCCAAAAAATTGGCGAGTCTGTTTCTGTGTAATTTGACATAAAAAATGACTCTCCTTGTGAAGTGTTTAAAATCAGTGGATTTTATCTGGGTATTTTCCATGTTTATGTCCATGAATGTACCTGTTTGGTTTTAAAGATGATACACGGTTTTTATTTTGGACTAAAATTTCCTCCTTTCCTTACTTTTTTTTTTAGGAATAAAGCTTGTGCTACAGAAACGATCTTAAATTCAGGAAGGAACCCAAGCATAACCTCGCCTTTCTCCCTTCTTCCTGTTCCAGGGGACTCTGATTTTTGCCTTAAACCTTTGCCTCACGCGTTGTTGCCTGTGGCTCAATCAGATGAGCCGTGCCTCTTGCTGCCAAATGGAGTCAGCAGCCAAGCTCTACATCCTCCTGCTCCAGCAGCCTCCAAAACAGAAAATGGAAAACCTACCCTGCTCCCCAACCAACCTTTCCTGTGCTTCCCCTCTTCTTCCCTTTTTATGTTGTGTGGCAGTCTTCAGGAAAATGTCTTGAGGGAGAACCACCCCATTGCAGGAGACATGGGAAACAGGAGTGCTGGGGAGCAAGACTCACCTCTAAAAGCACAGGGTGCTGTACCTCCAGTTAACTCCCAGAAACGCGGCTCCCACAAGTGCACGTCACCCTCTGCCCCTATGGACAATGAAGAGCCTGTTGCTAAAAAGCAGACCATGGAACAGAGCAATGTCCCTCTTTCACTTGTAGTACCCGAGGTAAAGTGAATTGCATTAGCACTTTGACTTCCTATTAGTCAGGAGAAACTTCTACCCAAGACAGTGTTTTCTGAAGTGAAAATTCATTGCACCACTCTTATTACAGATACAAATGCTATCTCCCACATGTTAAGAAAATTACAAGTGTGCTGTGCCAAGAAGTATGGGTATTAATTGGAAGATGTTTTTACACTTCGGGGGGGGAAAATGGACTGTGATTGCTTTGCATAGTGAAGTGATGCTCAGCTGTTCTTTGGAATCAATGCCTTGATCGTTATCTTCAACGGAACAGCCTGCCAGAGGAAGAAATCAATGTGAATATTCCTCTTCATCTTCCCCTATTAGCTGGGTCTTCTCTAGACAGCAGCAGCATTGCTTAGCCCACTGAGCCATAGAGAAGGTAGTTTGTACCTTCCCGCTACTCTCCAGCCCGAGTCCTCCTCTCTCAATCCCAGTATTGCCCACAGGAGACTGATGAGAGACAACATAATGTTAGAGATAAGTGAATCTAGTCCACAGTTCTTTTAACTGCTGAAATAGGGGTCAGGCTCAAGCTCATATCAATTTAAACCATTTGAAACAGGAGTTTTGCCTTCTTATCAATAAAAAGAAGTTAATCCCCTAGCTCGAGTACTTCTAAAGAATCTAACGTCTCCAAGTATTGAAAGTGAACTACAGCCCAGGGCACAGGGCTCAAGCATCACTAAAATTGCTCTTCAGACCCTCAAAACAAGATTTTTAACTCACTGACTTGCTATTCACAGCTCTTGTGCTGCCCCTTTGCACAGGTGCATGCTTCACTCTAGCTGAGGAATGTATATGACAGACATCATCCTGTTATTTCAGTTTGGACTTCTCATTTCCTCTTTTGTTTTTGCTTAGAAGCCCTTTGAGTCACCTGAGGCAGAAGCTACCCTGGGAAGCAGCTGTACATCTGCTGTACATCTAGAAGCTTTTCATCTTGACCTCACAGCTCCTGCTGCTCCAGAGGCTGCAGACAAGGAGACTACTAAGTCTTTAGATTCTCAGGAGCAAGAAAAACCATCTCAGAACAAAGACCCCGATGAACCTTCTCCAGGAAAAGAGCACATCTCTAAAGAAAACACCAATCAACCCTTCCTACCACAATATCTCTATGTTCAACCTACTGCTGGTAAGGACAGCTGTCAGATCTAGAAGCACTCAGACTTCTGCATCTGTTCACTGAGCTGTTCAAACAGGGACACCTACAGACAGGCCTATAAGCCTATATTACAAAAAAGTGTCAGCAGGTCTCTATAGTAGTTTAATAGTCCTGAGTTCCCTTGACTCCAGCTGAACTGTTGTCTCTGAAAATAAGGCATCTAGGTTTCATGTGTTTGAATTAATGTTCAGCCCTTTTCAGTATCAGTGTGTTTCTGAATCTCTGCTGCTTTGTGAGAGAGAAACACAAAAAACAAAAGAACTTCAGCTCTTTGACTGCAGAAAGACTGAAATCAGCCCCGCAAAGTGTGAATTGTCACCCACATTTCATATAAGGGCTTGGGGACTTCAAAGCCAAAGTTTTTAGCGTTTGTGCATCAGAATATTCCACGCTGTTGCAGCCTGGTATTTTATAACTCCATGCCCTACCAGAACCTGCCTGCAGGTTTTTAAGTGAACAGTTGCTTGGGAAAGTCTCTATGCCTAGTTCTGCTGCATGGTGTTACTCGGCAAAAAGGACACCTATCTGGCATCTGAAACTGGGGAGCTAGTCTAGGCTTGTTAGACAGCCAGAATAGTGTAACAGCATTCCCCTCAGGAGTGAGTTTAGTGTTATCTAGGAGCTCTGTACTTTTCCTGGCGTGTGCATCGTCTGGATAACGCCATAGAAACTGAAGTGCAGGTGCGTGGCCAGGCCTGCTGGTGGGTACAGGGGGGATGGGGAGGAAACAACTGAAAATCCTACAGGAGGATTTCACGTCCACTATTTTTTTAGGACTATGTTTGTGTGGAGTGGAAGGTTATTTTGTAGGAAGAGAGTACGTGCTGCGGATTGCCACGGCCACTGCATTTTGTTCCCTTGTGGCACAGAGTCAACTAAAGCTAAGCGGGGTCTATGGGATTTCAGTTACGTGAAGCAGCTTGCAGGGTGGAGACTCTCAGTTTGAAAAAAAAAAATTGATCTTGGTGTTTTGGAAGGCCAGACAAACTGGGAACCAGTGCAATTCGAGTTTTTAAAATAGTTATTTCTGCTCAGGAAAATGAGTGTCTATGGGGTACGTCTTTACAAGGTTTTTTGTTTCGTTTTTCTTATTAGAAAGCTGTGTATATATTTAATTTAGCTGAGGGTATGATTCCTGTTAATAAGAAAAGAGTTTGTTTAGCCAAAACATTGTTTTTTAACTAAAGTTTAGAAGCATAACGCATCAAGGGGTGGCTGGTACTCAAGAGAAACAAAGTCAATGGATGCAGACATAGTGAACAGGCAGCAGGGGAGAAGATGGAGGTAGGTAAAGAAAGGGAGCCTGACTGAACAGATCTAAAGCAAACAAGTTTTTGTTACTTAGCGCAGTTTTGTTTCTTCTTGGGCAGCCTTTCTGTTATCTCCCTCTCCTGTTCTAGATGAAGTTGTAATAGCTTAATTCCAATTTGTCAACTGTATTAATGCCTTACTTTTTTCTCTTTGGTTTAGGATTAAGCAGTTTTAATTTTCTGTTCTCGGCAAACCAAGCCCCTGGTGCTGTTGGTCTGGCTGCGAGCCATTTACCCTCTCTGAGCGTCCCCTGTGTTGTGGTGCCATCAGCAGCCTTGGCTTCCTTCCCGCTTGTCTGTTCTCCCACAATTCCCAGCCCTCTTTCTCCAGTTCCCGATGGTTCCTTCTGCGCTGCTGCCTCCATGAATTTAAGTATGTCTGGCGTGGCATCAACAACGCCTGTTTTCATAGGCACCACAGCAGTGGTTTCTCCAAAGGTTTCACCTTCAGCAGATCCCCAGCAACCAGCTCACCCCACTGCGCACTTCAGTCCTGTGCTAGCAAGGTCTTGCAGTACTGTTAAGCTGGACTCCCCTATGTATATGGGGCATCCTGTGACCCTTCTGAAACTGCAGCAGGTGAGTAATAAAAGGTGACTGAATGAGAAGGAAATAACAGTACTGAGTCACTGGGACTGAAGGAAGCTTGTGGTGCAGGCTCCTGTCTGTGTGTCAGAGTGATAAGCTGGCAGGCTGGAAGCTGGTGTCTTCTACTTAATTTCCATGTCCTTTTGTAGTGGTGGGAGCACTTGCAGTAGCATTAAATACATAGCCCAGTGATAGATAAACATACCTAGCATTGAACAGTAAAGCGGTGGGTTTTAAAGTCTTACAGAAATAGAAGAAAAAATGAGTTACAGGGTTTTTTCCAGAAATCTGAGTCAATATTTTTCCCTAGTGATTTGATATTGCCATTAGAGATGTATTATACAATTGCTACAGAAACATGTTTAGGACGACAGGAGGATTGTTTGTCATAATTCAGGCGTCAACTGACTGAAAAAGCGTTTCAGACAGTAGTGTGCTGGGTGACCTAATCCCTGCTTTGCTCTCTGTTCACTAAATAAGGGAACCTTTTAATGGCAGCCTGAGATTGGAACTGGGGGAAACCACAGATTTCGGTGTATTGTTGATCTTTTTTTACAGAGATAGTTTCAAAAATCTACACAGATAGGAACTTTCTGAGTAAAATAAATAGCAAAAGAAATTCAAAAGTGGAGACGAATCCATTTACCTGAAGTACAATGAATGACATGAAACCATCCTGTCAGTTAATATGTTAGCTGGGACTTTGCAACTATTAGCAGTGCCAAAATGGCCCTGCTTTTAGCTTGAATTCTTAAGTTTCCAATATCTTTTCCTGTTGTCTAATGCAATGACAAATATATTGGACTTGTAGAAGCTTTATGAATGCTATTTGATGTTTATCCTGGTCAAGCTTTAGAAAAAGTCTATAATAGAGTCAGTGGCAGCTGGCAGCCAATCTGGTTACAGATATTAGCATTAGAGGTTACAGTAGAGTGGCACTTAAAATAGAAGTGGGCTGGGTTTAGGAGATGCTTTAGACCTGTTTTGATGCTAACAGATAACCAAAGTGAGTAAAACATCAAGGAGGGCAAAGAGCCCTTTAAGCCAAAGGACAAGATTGGCATAAGAATGAGTATGAACTACTCATGAATACATTAAAGCTGAAGTAGGCTTTCAGCTTCACAGCTGAGGTACTGGAAGACAGCTTCAGATCAAAAAGCAGGGGCAAAGCCTGTAGTTTTTCATGTGAAGCTTCTGAACAAACTGTGTGACGTCGTTCCCTGTAGTAGCAGGGTAGAGGATGTAATGTCTACAAGTTCTGTTCCATTTGCATGTTTGCATGTAGGCTTTGACAAAATGCTACTGAATCACTTTGTTTTTGTTTCACAAATAGCCTTTGTCAACTCCCCTCACTCCTAAGAGCATTCGTCCTGCGCATCATGAGGCATTTTTCAAAACTCCTGGAAGCCTTGGAGAACCTGTTGCATGGAAAAGAAATGAAGGCAACCAAACCAGAAATGGCAGCTCTGTGCAGAGGAGACTAGAAATCTCTAGTACCTGCACAGACTAACTCCATTCATTGCAAAGGCTGGCCAGACTGTCCTAGAATTCTGTATCTATTACAGAAGAGCAAGCAAGCTTTTACCTGACAAGAGGAGCACGTTAAAATGGCATCCCTTTTGGCATGTTTCCCTGCTATCTATTCACCTACTAGTTCTGTTAACCTTTTTTTTCACAAGTCATCCTTACTACTGAAATACCTTTTATTTGTTCGTTCAGTACCGATTTGAATTTGGAGGCTGTGCTTGGCACAGCCTTGTGGGCATCAAACTGTATTTGTGGTTTTAATTTGGAAAACTCTCTTCATTGCTGTGAGGAGATGCAAACAGATTTCCTTGGAGTCCCCATGGGTTCTTTATTCATGTTTGTAAGTGAGCTGTCAAGCACTTATCTGGGTGAGCATTTTTTTAACTCTACTTACCCTGAGTAAATCTGTGGTGAAAATAACCTCCTGCAATTGCAAGAGCAACTACTTCCTTGTTTCCAATCTGTCAAATCCTGCCTCAGCAGTGCAGCCTCTTGGTATTTATTTTCCACGTTGGAGTGGGATTTAGTGCAAAGAAGGTTTTTTGCAGCTTCAGAATAACACACTTTCTCAGGCTACGATTACTTGAATGTCAGTTGGTTGTTGTATTATTTGCCCAGCACTTGTGGTTATGAAAACCTAATAATAATTTAATAACACAGTATGACTGAATGTATACGTGTGAAAAATGTTAAGACCAAAATAACTGTGAATTTTAACACTTTTATAGTTGTATTAATGAACTGTAATAATCCTTGGTATTTTTCTATTTTTTCTGAGGAAAGAATTACAAGTTAGATTTAAAAAAAAAAAAAAGAAAAAGTTCCCAAACCTGATTCCTAAATAAGTTTGACAAAGTGATTGGAGAGTGGTAAGCCACTGAGAGGTCTGTGCTAAGATTCCATCTCCCATTAAATGTATGATCTAGACTTTATGGCCAAAGAACACTGAGTCATTAACTCCATGATTAGGTTTGGTTTCTAGGGGTCTACTTAAGTGCCTAACTGTTCATCTATGGGAATCTCACCCACTTGTGAATAGTATATTTGAGTGTACTTGGAAAAGAAGGGAGGTCTTGTCTTTTGATGCATACCTATCTAAACTGTCAAAATAGGCTGAAAAAGAATGTGAGTCCTAAATGTTAGAATTGTGGAGAAAAAGGTCTGTATTCCTAGTGAGAAGATAAGGAGGAAGAAAGGGATTTGTAGCACCTGGTTTTGAGAATCCTTAAATAATGGATGGAGCTCATAATACTTTAGGATATAATTTTAAGGGTTAATGCTGACCTTGGATATGTTTTCACAGGTGTAGCAGACTTCAGTTACGTTTGTGCAGTTTCCTTTGTTTAAAAAAAAAAAAAAAAGGTTTTGCTGTTGACAACATGTTGCTTTGGATTTTTAGCAAACGTAGGGCCAGTTCTGCTCGAGTTGGCAAGAACTTTGTATTGACTGGTACTCGTTTTCGAAAGGTAGATACAGTCTGTGCTACTGCATTGGTCTTGAGAGGCTAGGACTTTCTTTGGGGGCTGGGGATCTGATGAGGGTTTTATATTTTTATAATGAAATGTATTATGAAAATGGAATTTAAGAATGAATTTTAGTGGAACAGCCTTATAAAGAGGGCTGGTTAGCCCTCACTGAAAGAAAATGTCTACAGTAGAATTATCATAGGAAAATTCAGGGGTGATTAAGAAGTCTCCAGACTGCTAAATTTAAGGTTTTTTTAACTTAAAAAAAAAAAAACAAAAAACAAAAAGAAAAATACACTACAGTTGTGAAAGTTTACGATTATTGCTTCTGAATCATTTCTTCTTATACACCCACTTAATTTCACTTCAAAAAGCAATGTGTAGTTAGCACAGTGTTGCTGATGCACTTCTACTAGCATACATTGGTTTCTGTTCTGGCTAGAAACAGGCTGCTGAGGTTCCAGATTGCATGTACATTCTCCAAACCTTTTCTTTTCTCTCCCCCTCTAGTATGGGCAACCTTTTAGTGAAATGGCAGTTGGGAGAAGAGAGGAGGATTTGAGCTAATATTGACTCTTTGCTCTAGTTAAAGCGTCTTTGCGAAAACTGTTCCATAATTAACCTAACTATACTTGAAAATGCAGGGACTGAAAATAGATCTTCAGTTCCTAATTTCCACTTCCAGTTTTGAGTTTCTGTAAATACAGTGGGCCTGCTCTCACAGCAAGGTAAATCAGGATTGACTGCCTCATAATTAATGCCAGCAGATGGGTTATGGTCGTGAAAGCAGATTTATGCCTGTGAGAAGGGGGTCTACACGCTGTTCTGCTTCTGTCGATGCAAAATTTTCACTGTAGTAGATGGGGCTGGGGGAAAGGAGTAGGACAACTGCAGCATTCAGGTGATGTAACGAGCAGCACTAAGTGCAGTACCTGAGCCGCTAAATGAGGCTTGTGAGGGGAAAGAGCTGGTTGTCAAGAGGGAATGCATTTCTCTTTTTCCCTTCTTTGCCTTCACTAAAAGCTAAGAATTAAAATAAACTAGTAACAATTCATCAGCAAAATAGCTTTGGAAAAGCAGAATTTGGATTTGCACTGAGGAAAAGTGCATATCTACGATGTTCTGCAGGGTTTATGAAACCCTTTTGTTCCAAAACAGGTGTTGAGGGGGATGAGTGTATAACTTATACTTGAATCTACCTGTCACGTTTACATTTCTGATTATCATCTGTAAATTGGTGCTATTTCTGTATTTAAAAAGCTGTATTTTTAATGTAAAGCTGCTTCCAGTTTGTATCTTTGCACTGCTAGTTTAATATAGATATTAATTTTATTGCTGCTTATAACTGTTCTTCAGTTATTAGACATCCTGCTTTTTCTGCTCTCTAGCAATCTTTAGTTGTTTGCATATAAGTTTACTCCAATCACACTGTTAGGTTGAATTTTTTTAATACTATCTTTTAGCAAAATATTAACTTTTACAGAATAAAAATGGAACTAAAAACGAGACTGAGAATGTTGGTTTTTTCAGTATGGATAGGAGAATGTCCTTTGAAAGAAATACCCATCCACCATGCATTCAGACTAGCAGCCTCTGCTAAATCTGAACATTGAATAAATACCAGAGGACTACAGATCGCCCCAACTGCTTCCACATTTGGCTATTTTACTTAGCATAAGCAACACTCCCATTCCAACTGTTGAAGGCAACAAAAACTGGCTCTTAAAATGCCAGGTCTGGGAAGGGAGATACCTGACCCTGGCTGAAAACTGCTGTGTGATTCCAGGCTTTGCTTCCTAACGCGCAGCAGATGTTGTGGCCGAGGCTTCTGTAATTCAGAAGCTTTAGCCGATTGTCCAAAAGTAGAGCTGGGGTCTGCTCTGGGAGCATGCATTGGGGTTAGTGCTGCCTGTGTGCCTCCCTGGCACAGCCCAAACTCAGCTCTATATAATAATATTAAAGTTGAGAATAACAGCAGTAAATCACACTTCCCAGTAGGTAGAGAGGTTCTACAGACCTTTTCTCTGTGATTTTTTTTTTTTTTTGGTCCAAAGAAAAGTAGATGTGTATTTCTCACTGTCTGTATAGAATTTTCACCAGTGACACTTGCAGACCAGCCCTAGGTCAAAGGACTAGAAGTTCAGTTACAGTTTTATTTCTTACTATGCAATTGATTTCTTTTTTTCGTGCAGATAGTTTTACCAACTGTTCATACTAGTAATGGTCCAGTAGACATCTGAGGGGGCCTCCAACCTGAAATTTAAATGCTCTATCAACAAGCTGTCTGTCAAAGAAAAATTTCAGCCCATGTTTAGGAGAGTCTTGGGAGAAGGAGGGACTGGGCTGTCTGCACAGGAGCTTCCTTACCAGCAGGTGCTGGTTGCTCAATGCAGGTAGAGGTCCTTCCTGTTGCTGCTGCTGCTGCTCCCCATCTTGGGTGGCTAAAGGAAGCCCCCTTGGGCAGCAAGGGCCAGGTTAGCCTGCCCCACCACCATCAGGACCTGCCCCCCCTGCTAATGGGGACCAGCCCTGCCATCATGTGGCCTGCCCTACTGCCTTTGGTGCCTGCCCCACCAGCATAGGGACCTGCTGCACTGCCCTGGGGGCCAGCCCAGGGCACCCCCATGGCCCCAGAGCTCTCCCTGCGCCCCAGCTCTCCACAGGATGGCAGCAATGACTGCTGGACGCTGCCCCTCGGACACCAAGGAGCAAGCGAGGCTGCTGGCGGCAGAGCCTGTCCCCAGGGAGACCACCCCAAACAGCTCATGCGAACAGCCACCGTGGCAGCCAGGCCCCCACAGCCCCACCACCCACCGCACGCCCCGGGCCTCCCGGTTGCTGGGCTGCCGCAAGGTCCCTGCTGGCTGCCGTGCGACTGCAGTCATCTGGTGTGCATGTTTATGAGCCATTAACTGCTCTTAAAAAAAGGAAGAAAAAAAAAGAAAAAAGGGAAAGCCAATCCGTAGCCCACAGCGCCTCGTCTGCACGCAGGGCTGCGTGCGCTGGGGCGGCTGGGGACGGGTTCGCTGCACTGAAGTTGTGACTGGCAAGCTGCAGGGGAGCGCCTGGCACCCCGCGCCGGGCTCACGTGGCAGCCCTCGCCCCGGCCTCCCCTCCAGCAGCCCCCGCGCCTGGCCGCTGAGCGCCTCACCTGCCACCACGCAGCAGTTTCCTCCGTAACGAGTCAAATGGGCCCCAGCTCTTCTGAACTGCATGATTTTTAATATTCCCAAACATTGGATGAGCATCCTTTAATTGGCTGCGTTTAAATTACCCATGCTAGATAACGGTTTGCTCCCATTAAAATCAGTGAGAGCTTCACCTGTTGATTTCAGCAGGAGTAATGTTGCCCCCTGTCCCCCATCGTTAAAGAGATGTGAATTAATGTCTTGCGCTATGAACAAATGGCTGTAAAATGCCGGCGAGCTGTGACTGGCTGAGTTCCTCAAAAGTCATTCTTAAAATGAAACCTCCGCACTTCATTCCATATTGTGAGTTTTGGGGGGAGGGGGAGGTTGACCTGTGACTTCACCAATATTAACTTTCCTTTTCAACCGAAGGAGGAAAGATGGTAAGTTTAATAAGATTAAATATGGTATGAGGAGCGCTAATAAACCCTGAACCTGTTCCAGCTCCCCGAGAAGGAATATGGCTATAGTTTTCACAGGAAAGATCAGGGCTGTAGCTTCGAGTAACGCTCATCTTCACTGGTGCACTTTTAACTCTCCTTTTTGAAGTAAAAGTAATTAGAGGGGGGACATTAAACTTCCTCTAATTTAGTTCTCTCTATAAAAAGGGTAAATTAAAAGCAGTGGCATTAAGGATGAAAGTCTTATTGATCCGCAGGCTGGGCTGCGCAGCCCAAAAACAGCTGGGAGACAAAAATAATACTATGATGCTGGAAGGTGTTAAACACTGCCGGCAAACACGGCTTTGAGCTGCGGGCGGCCGTAAACCTCCGTACAGCTCGGGAGCGTCACTGTCCCCTCAGTCAGGTAAAGCAGAAGAGGCAACTGCACTCCCTTATGCAGTAAGACAACCAGAGCAATAAAAGCTGCCGCCAAGGCACTCTGCCACATGGGAAAAATTTAACAAAGACAGAAAACAAAAAAATGGGACTGCAGAGGTTGCACCGGACACCGAGGTCCTGAGCAAGGCTGGCTGCTTCATAATCTGTGTAATAATTCAAAATTTAGTAGCTCAGTATTTCTAATAAAGGAGTGAAAAGAAAGGCTTCGAACACAGATGAGGCAAATCTAAGCCACTCTGGCTGGGGCCCTCTGAGAAGATCCTCATGGGCAGTAGGCACTAGTGTCCAGAGTCTTTCCAAATGCAGTTACTGAGCTACACGTACAATGAGAATTAGGCTATTCTTCGAGCGCTTTACCCAAGGCCTCCTGAAGTGATGAAATGAATCCTAACGACTTCAGTCAGCGCTGGCTTTGGCTCCACAAGCCTCAGGCCTTTCCCCGCTCCCCTAGGAGGGCATGGCAACTTGTTGATGAGTGGGCAAAAGACTGCATTGCTAGTCTGCAAAATGCCATGACTTCCAAGTCTGATATCACGGGGCCTGCCAGGGAAGGAAAAAGCCAGCGTGATGTGCCTCACTGGGAACTTCAGATTCCTCCATTTTCCAAACAAATGAAGTTCTCGTTCTCACGCTGCAGGAGAAAGTGAGATGCCAGATTCTATGCTTTTACCTGACGCCTGTGCGGGTATTTCTCACCCCGGACGTGACAGCAGCTTAATCGAATAGACGACATTCCAAATTTGGTGGGAAGGGAGCACGGAACTTATTTATTTAGACAGTTGCCTTCTTATCTTAAAAATAACAGCTGTCAGAGGTTGTCCCGCAGTTTGCAGACTTGCTCCTAGCAGTGGTATGTTATTAAAGACACAGTGGGGAAATCAAACAGATCTGCATCATATGTAATATACTATTCATCATGTAACACCAGCTGAAATAGGTAAGTTTGGAGCCGGTTTAATATTTTGGGAGGAGAAGAGAAACGATTTAAGGCCAATGCAATAAGATGTAGATAAAAAGATTTTACTCTGCAACAATAAATTATCCAGAAGGAAACATCTCCCCTATTTTGCTAGTCAGTTCTTCACCTTTTATTGGGACAGTACTAAGAAAAACGCCTTGTCTCTTCACAGTCTCTGAATCTCACTTATAGCCAACTAATATGTGATCCAACAAGCCTATACCCCTTTAAAATTGTCATTAGCTGGTAACAATTAGTTGGTGCTAAAAGCATCCTCCTGTGCCTGAAATGCAAAGCAAATTTCATGCACATAACATAGAAAAGGAAACTAAAACTCTGGTCAGAGTGTGAATTTAAGAGGCAGTTAATGAGGCTAGTTTTCCTCTCCTTCCTTGAAGCTGACGTCACCGAGGCCCATGACATTGCTCCCACCTTGCACAGCTCTGAGGAGGCAGCTGGAGCTGGAGCTCTGCTCAGAGCACCGGGATTTTCTCCAAATCTGAGAAGGTTTGTCTGGTGTGGCGAGAGAACAAACCACTGGCCTCCGACATACGTTAATGTTCCCATCATTTCTGTCGTTACTGGAGCCCACTGAAACTGGAACGCTTGGAAAACGTTGATGAAAAAAGTCTCTGTAGACACTCTAGGTCTAAATGTCAAACACTTGAGTCTGAGTTCCCATCTTTATATTGACACGATGCCAGTGACTGCAGTGGACTCACTCTTGATTTATTTTGGCATGAAGGGGAGGAGGATCTGTCTCCTGGTTCTGGGCTTAACTCCGCTCAGAATTCATGGCACGACATCGAGTAAATCAGTCTTGGACTTCTCTAAAACCAGAGCAATAATAATCAACCAAGAACATCACTTCGTCTCACCGAAGCTAAGGATTTGGCTTATGGAGGTGACGTGCTGGAGGAAAGGGAGATGCAGAGACATACGGCTGGGGAGAGGGAGGGGGCAGCCCCACTGAGCTAGCATTAAGAAACAGAGTGACAAGTACCTTTGCTGATTTGAGAATAATTTAGGGCTTTGCTGCTCAGCCTTGCTTGGAATTTCACATTATCTGAGGCCGACCCTGAGGACATGTCAGTAACTGCTAGCCGGGGAGAGAATCAAAATCTGCCCTTGTGTTATTGCAGCACAAGTCGGATAGTCTTGGAGTGACCTTATCTTGCTGTCTGACCACTATGTGCCATTGATTTTTAATGTAAGATTCCTCTTCATATGTGTGAGGCTGAAATCACACAGATCAGAGCCCATTACATCTGTAAGACATTTACAAAAATACTTCCAAATGTATTAGATAAAAGATTATTTTAAGAGGCTGAGGAAGAACAAGCTTTTCCAGTCTTCCCAGCATATACAATTAAAGAGGAAAGAACATTTCAGATGCAGTCAGGGAACATATTTTGCTATAATCAGATAACTACACAGTGCCCTGGCAGAGTAACTAGGCTGGGCTCCAGGAGTCTCTATGTAGAATAAAACGATTCACCCAGGCGCCAGCCTCCCTCCTCCCCCCTATTAGAAAGTCTCTCCAGAAATGTCTTCAAGCTAGTGCAAGCTGCAGTGTCTTGCATGACCCTAGTGAGCTGCTGTCTCTGGCAGAAAGCAGAGGACAGGAAGAAAGTGCAGACCTAGCAGCCTTTTCCTTAGCAAAGTCCCTGCCGCTTGTTATTTTCGGTAAACATGCCTGTAGCCTCCCTTTGACTTTTTCAAGATAGGGATAGGTGAATTAAGGAGCGTAAAATGATTCTGTTAACCTTTTGAGCCTGTCAAGGCCCAGGAGATATTGGTCTGGATTATGAGTTTGGATAGAAAAATGTGAATTTTGTAATTCAGTGCAAAGCCAGGTCATACTTATTTCCTCTGCTACATTTTCAGGGAGGGATTCTGCTCAACTAAAATTAAAAGAAAAAAAAGATGAAATGACAAGAGACAGGAATCAGTCCCAGAGGTATCCCTGCATGCCTATCTATGTGAGCTCTGGGGCTCTGGACTCAGTCACCAGTAGACAGCTGATTAGCAAGCAGAGACCTCTCCAAAGCCTATGGCAAGAAAGGACAGCGTTTTTAGCACAACAGAGAGGAAGTTAAAAATGACTGAATGGATTAAAGCAAGTAGAAAGATAGGGCCAGCCCCCAGACGCTATGCACTGACACATCTGCCTCGACTGCAGGAGGGCTGTGAGGTTTTATGCAAGGTACGGCCCTGAATTCTTTTAGGTTTTGAGGCACCACGGAGAATGCTTACACAGCTTTGTATGCCACACAGGTCATGTGGGAAAAAAGGTCCTTGGATCCACATTTCCAGGAGCAGTCTATCATCTCATAAGGTGTAGGCAGCCAACTCATGTGTCTCCCACCTGGCTTTCCAAAGTCTGTCCTCTGCCTTTGGCTCTGCAAACCATGACTGCCTGTGCCCAGCACTGTTGCTTTTGCTCAGCACCATCTCTTACCTCTGAAAGCCTCTTCTGTCCAGGGGCAGGGGAAATAGAATATCAGCCTTTCCTAGAGGAGGTCCACTTCCTAATTTCTTCTGCCTTTGCTCCTGCTATCTGCAGTTCAGGGTGCTGCTCCTTCCACATGCCTAATGGCATGCTTTCATCCCTCCTTGCTCAGAGCTGCTAGGAGGTCTCTCCAGCTCAAATTATGTCCACCTCTCCCAGGCTGGGCAAGAGGCAGCACAGACTGCACCTGCTCAGCAGCCTGAGCTCACAGTCTCCCAGCTGGCCCGTGGGTGCAAACACACCGACTTGGCACCTCATACAGAAAAGATGGGTTGGAGTCAGGATGGAGAGGGAAACAAGACTAGGTGCAGGTGTAGCTGCTGCACCGCTGCAATGTTGCACAGGTGGACCAGCGGTGTAGCCACAGCTGAAAAGCAGCTCCCAAGGGCATGGAGGGACAGCCCTCACCGCTACGTTTCTTCGCCACGGCTCCTATGAGCTGACCTTGGGCTTAGCCAGCTAGACTCCGTAACTTACCCAGCTAAACTCCTACAACGGGACGTGCTCAGGGCCCTGACAACTTGATTTGCTGAAGAAAAAGAGATGAAGGCAATAGTTTTAACATGCTATTCAAGTTTAGGTGATTAATTAACAGGCTAAAAATCTATTTAATATTAGAAGACCTCTGCAGAGCTACATGCACATAGCTACAAGACTCGATCACATTTTCCAAAGGAAATTGGCTTCTATTATGCCAAAGTAGATTCCAAGATATAGAGGAAGGTTAAAATGACTCTGTTTAATCCAACAGCATGATAATAAGACAAAGTGATTAATTATACCTCCTTAATGAGAAAGAGATTGTGTACAGGCTTGAATCAGTTTTAACATATCACCTTGTAAACTGAGTGCATGTTAACCTACAGGCATTTCTGTACTCTAATTACCAGTGTTCCTGAGCTAAACGGAAGAGTAAACCCTGTAATTAGGAGAGAGAGACCATTCTCGTCTTGGGCCTCTCCCTGGCCAAAGGGAGCCTGGCTGAGAAGATTAGTCATAACCAAATGGGAGTAGAAAGAACTTTCCCCTTTCAGTAGTACTTCAAACAGAGGATATTACATTCAGTAATTAGCAGTGTAATGAGCTGTATTAAACATCTTTCCAGCCAGAGGATCTGTGGTCACTTTCTATATCATAGGCACACAGCATCAACTGAAAACAAGCCTTCCTAGGATGGCAGCAGCTGCTAACGCTCATTGAATGGCAACCCACAGGAGACCTTGAGGTGCAAGGAGAACTTTGCCTAGTCACGTCTGGCTAAGGTGGCCTTACAGCAAATGGCTTCTGAGTATACATAGCTTTTGCTAGTATTGATGGGATTTTTTTCCTCGAGTAGCTTATCAGAAAGAGGTATTATCAGAAGTCTGCACATGACCTCCAGCACCTCAGTACTGATGAGTTTAATGGCCCCACTAGAAGTGTGAATACCTCCATAACCACAGCCGAAGATTCCCAAGCTCTATTCTGATAGGAATTAATTATTTTTATGTCCTTCCTGTCCTTTCAAGCTGTTTTCTGCCTGCTCCAACAATACATCCTGTTTACAGCACCTTGCAAATGTATATGGGAGGAAAAAAAAAGACTTAGAAAAACACTTTGGAGGACAAGACACTAAACTAAAACTGATGCTGTGGTGGAGGAGGATAATAAAAGAATTTCAGGAGCCTTTGCAGTAATAACAGCCAGCCAGCAGTTCCACCACAGATGAACCAGAAGAGAAGCTAGGTCATTTTGTTTCAAATCTAGGAAAACGTGAAACAACTGTAAGATGATCACAGCTTTGGAAACAATTCTGAAAAGAATGAACAATATCAGCAAATCCAAGCAGTCTATTGCCGACTATCACACCACAGTGCTGTTTTGTGACAGTCCCCTTAAACTATTCGCCTTGTCTTCTGTAGGACTGCTATTGCTGGCACTTCATACACTACAGTACAACAGCTAGAGACAATGCTGCTCTTCCTGTTTATATCAGCAGTGGATGAAACCCTTTGTGCCAAACATCTTGCATAACCCCATATATGAACATCTGGACCCCTCCCATATTTTCCTGATATGTTTCATGGCATATTATGATGCCTTCCATCCTTCTCCAAATTGCGTACCAGCTGACCATCCCAAATAAGTTCCTTCAAATGGGAAAGATGTTGCAACTCAAGGCAAAGCCATAAATGTGCTGCCTGGAAGGTGATACAACCGATCAGGGATAGCCCTTGAGGCACAATAGCCCCCCACGCCCCTCTTGTTTCCAGAAGGAATTTGCTTAAGAACTGCCCTCTCTGTACTGGCTTGTTTGGGGGAGTGGAGAAGTTTGTCTCCCGTGTCTTGTTCACAGCCTTTGGGATGGGGACTAAAATGGGTATATAACTATACTACTTCTATAGGGAGAAGTCCTTATTTTCTTGCTAAGGCAAATCCCATGTTAGCATTTAGAAATCAGCAACACTAATGGCAGGTTGGAAATTACCCTCATTGTAGCAGTTACTTGAAAGGAGCAATAATCCTAAAATTAGAGATGAAAATAGCTTGTTCAGTCCTGTCCCTCTGCTAACAGAGGACTGTTCCACACAATATTTTCTCCAGAAGATTATTTATATGCCAGATAGATAGATACTTTTCCAGATAGATACTTTTTAAGGAATCAAATGAACCTGTGCCAGTCTGCTCTCAGAAACCTCGTTTTAATTAAGTCCTTGCTGCCGTATGATCCAGCTTGCATAAATAAAGAAGGGTGATCATCATTGTTCTTTTCTTTTCTTTTCTTTTCTTTTCTTTTCTTTTCTTTTCTTTTCTTTTCTTTTCTTTTCTTTTCTTTTCTTGGGTCATTGATATTACTGGCATTTCAAAATAAAGCTTTTGCTAGTTTAGATGAAGATGATGTCTGTCAGCAGAAATCCGTAAATCAATGTACACTTGTGATTTCTGTTTGAGAGTCAAATCTTTCTGTGCTTGCTCTCTAGATATTATAAAGTTATACCAGAAGTAAAACATCAGTGTGTCTACATATAAAAGAACAGAGGCCATATTCAAACTTTCCATTTAATGGGTTCACCATTCAGCATTGCCACAATCATCTCCTATTTTTAAGAGCCTGTAATTCAACAGTAACATTTTGTTTTGTTGTTCAGGGACAGATTTTTAGAATGAATGTCCTATTCCGTAGTGACACAATTTCAGGAGATTTTTAGGGATGAACGAGTAACTCATAAAGGACATCCATCATGCCACAGCACAGACAGAAAAATCCCACTTGGGACCTGGATTAAAACTCACTTGAAAGACATCAGAATTTCTCTTATGACATACTATAAGGAGTTAATCTGTTGCACAGAGAGCAAATTTGTAAAAGTAGGTTGCTTTGTTCTTTGCCTTCTGAGGCTTTCAATTTTGTGAGGCTGTTGCTTACACCACACTGAGGGTGTTTAAGCATCTGTTTGTGCTGAAATCACTCAATGCCAATTTTAGACTACGAGGGCAGTGGACCTCAAGGTAAGGAAGAATCTTACCCAGACTATTTGTTGATTATGTCAGTCATATCCAACTAAATGCACTGATTTTCTCTTAAGGATTGGCAAGCAGGGCATGCTAATCCTTGATGAAACTGTGCTGAAGTTAACAGAGTTGCATCAGGAATTAAGTCAGCTCGCTACAGTTAAGAAATGAAGTAAACAGGAGTTAACTTTGTACTTCTAGAGGAAAAGTAAGGTCAAGGAAGAGACAAGGACTTTTATAAGCAAATTCAGGACAATGAGTGTATTTGGGTATGCTGGAAAAACGAATGCCTAAGAAAAATAACTTGGCAGCGTGCTAGTTAGTCTAAGGTGTCTCAGTGCATGACATTTTTGATTGTTTGCAGTAAAGTTTTGTCATGTCATATTTTTTCTCACTGCATTTATCTCAGTGAGGTTCTGTCCTATCAAAATATTGAACCTGGAGCCAGGTATGATTATGGGTATCTATATGTTCATAACCTCTGAATTTAAACCACTAAAATGCACATCTGGACGGGAAGCCACACACACTGGAAATGTTTCAGCTGATATGAAACTGAGCAGTGTATCTGCTTAGCAACAACAAATTGCTGTGAACGCATCACCTGCACGCTCAAAATGTTGTTTACTGTGTCCAGAAAAATCATATTAATATCCTTACCAACTATGTCATATTTGAAGACCACGCTCTGAAAAGAGGGCTAAATGAATTCTCTAGCTAAAGCAGGCAGATTAAGCCCATTACCATATAAAACAGTTTATAAAACTGGCATTTCATTAAGTAGGGCTTTATATTTTTTACAGGAAGAGAAGTATGGGAAGGTAGATGGGAAGGCTATGATATGGTCTCCATTAGCTCTTGACAGCAGAGTTAGTAGTGTTCCTCAGTCTGTTCAACATCACTGTGTCACAGGTCTTAGTACACCTCCAGTTAGTAAAGCTTCCAAACAACTTCTTCAGCAGGAACATAAAAAAGGTCTATTTCAGTCTTAAGAAACCTACATGTTCCAGAAAGTCCTAGACACAGGTCCATCTCAGTAATAGGGAACTCAGAGGACAGACAAGTTGGAGCATCCTTTAGATGAGAAGTACTGACCTGCTTGAGGTCTGCAGCTTTGCCTGCATGAATAGCTTACTGATTTCTAGGTAAATACCAATGTTGAGTCTGAGTAAGAAGCTTTCTTAGTTCTGTTCTAATGATCCACAAGTCCCCAGCAGTGACAAAACTACAGCCACTCAGTTTTGCATCACAAAATGCCTGGCCAGGTGATCTCACATTGCTACCGATTCCTAAGTCCGTAATGCTACATTCTAGACCCAAATATGCTTATGATTTCCAGTAAGGAATACTTGAAGCAAAATGTCTTTTTTACATGCATTTTTGATTTGCAGCTGTAGGAGGGCTGTAGAAGGACCCTGCGACAGTCAGTGCATTGGCCTGGGGTTCTGGCGAGCACCAGCACTATCCCATGCATCTGCTGACCGCTGAACTGCTCCAAAAACACAGCATAGCTCAGCTGCAGGAATGAAACAGGCTCCAGCGTCTAGCCAACTTGCCAGTGCCTGCCTTCCTTTTCCCCCACTATAGCCAGGTACATGTATTTCTTCGGGATATGAGCTAAGACGCAATGTATCACCTGCACGCTGGGCATCTACTCCAGTAGAAGGGCCATTTCAAACAACTGTTGAAGTGCATAACTCTGCTGCCTCTTTACAAAAAGCTAATGGTTACTAACCTGACATAGCCTTCAGTCTCAGAGAATGTCAAAGGTCCTGGCTGTGCCAAGATCTTGTACAACGTCAAATGATGTTTCTGCCTCTTGGGATTGTCCTTGTCATGTAGAACCCGACTCTTTTCCTCAACATTACAGAGGACTGAAGACCAAGAGCACTTCCAACTTTCCTTATTGTGCAAGAAACAAAATCCATGCATGATAAAAACACAGAGCCTTTTTCCAGTTTCCGAACTAACAGTTTAAATAACATAAATGTCACTGCTTTGGCATCTCTTTCAGCTTTCCTCATGTTTACCGTCGCCCTACCCAGATAGGAGCTTTTCCAAGTAGCCACAAATTCTCTGAGAGTGGAAATATCTCAACAGCAGGGGGACACAGACAATCACTTGTATTTCTGCTCATGCCTTCCACCTCAGAGAGATGTCATTCCTCACGCTTTCTGCAAAATTTAAAGTTCTCTCTACGTATTTTTAAGGGCCTTTCAGCTGTTGGGAAATTTGAGATAGAGTTCTTCTTATTAATATTTATTGACATTTTCTCCATGAAAACATCAACATTCACACAACAGAATAAGTAGTCTCAGTGGCGGTAACAGCATGCTTAAAAATTGCACTTCCTGTAGCATTGTTCTACGAATATGCCTAACTGACATTTGTTGAACCTGTAAATCAGTGCTGGAAGCAAAACTGTCTGTCTGGTTAGTTGCACATGCAAAACCATTGGTGCAAATGGGGGAGTGAAAAATCTTACAGAAAGGAAATGAGACAAATCCATCCTTTCCTCCTCTGTGAAACACAGATATTCTATTACATGGAATGAATGAAACACATTGAACAGTGAATAAATAATAGCAATGTGTTCTAAAAGATATGAATACAGATACAATAGAAAAGCTGGTGTTTAGGGAACTTTGCTAGCTACTGCTTTTGGCCATTTATCAGTAGCCCATGAATCAGTCACCTTATATTGGATTTCAGTAAATCTGTATTAGCTAACTCTTTGTTGGCTGGGCAAACTGTCCTTTTCTGAGCGATACCATATACTCTTCACAAAAGAAAAGTCACAGCTCCGTGCTCTCTTCTAATTAACTGCATTTACTGTTTGCATACAACTAGCATCCTGGGACCCTAATCTGCAAGAGGGTCCCATTACCTGATATACATATCTGAAAACACAATTCCTGGCCTGAAAATTTAATTTAAGCCAAAGTATACCAGAGGATCGTTGATACCATGCTACAGTTAACCAGACTATGCTGATGTGTGATGTTGACATGTCAAATCACTAAGCCAACCGTAAGTAAATTATCACAGAAAGCGCCTACGGTGCCTTGAGTGATTCAATGTAGGAAGAAAGAGCAAGCCAGAAAATTATAAAGAGCATGCTCTACCATCTTTGAATCTGACTGGCACTTAGGTTTACAGACCCTTTCCCTAATTCAGTCTTGATTTGGTGAGCACAGAAGCGGAATATTCCCTAGAATTCTTAGAGGTTCCTAGTCTATAAATGAAACATGCACTTCTGAGGTGGACTTTACAAAGACTATACAAAGTTGTATCACAGTTGTACTACCTCTGTAGTATTGTTTGGATGGCTTAACTGCACATCTCTGCAGCATGAAACATTCTCATTTTTACAAACCTAACTCTGAATTAAATATAAAACAATTGCTTGGGTTACAGTGACCAAATGTGTTGAAAGCTATTTTATTTTAAAAAATTTGCTTAAATTATTCTCTCATTTTTCTCTCTTAGTTAAGTCCATCTATTTTATCTAAGAATAAATGAATGTTTCCCTTATTAGTTAGTTGCAGAGGATAACCATGGAATTCCCCTAAGATGGAACCGGATGTATCTGTGGAGCAGACATAGCCCAACAGTAAGAGTGTATGGAGGAACTGTCAGTGAGGAGTGAATTAGGGGGACGTATAAAGCGTATGAACGAAAATACTTTTGCAGTATCCACCAGGTACTGCAGAGTTTAAGTCCTAGTCATCAAAACCACTTATTTTTTGCCCTTTGGTCAAGGTACCTTGATAGGCCACTAAGTCCCATGAAAGACAAAAGAGGCTGTGTCACATCAGTGTATATGTCACACTAGAGGGAGCCGCCTCTACAGATCTGGTCACTGGTGCATATCATTGGAGTGGAGACACCACTCCCTTCTCATTTACTGGACTTGTTGTGAAATAAATAGTTGAAGAAGGCTTGTGCAATAAAATCATATTTTAAGACAAGAATGGCCCCACTGCTAAATTGAAGAGAAGCTGAGAGGAGGAGCTGAGTTCCTCCTCAGGGGTCTCCGGGCACCCAGGTGCTTCTCCCTAGCACCCCAGTACATCCTGATGAGCCTTAACATCCCCACTTTCCAGCTCCTGTCCTCTGGCCCGACACCCTGTCTATGTGAAGCTGGAAATGTGTATGGTGATGTGCATTCCACCCTAACCAGTGGCCTCGATCAATGATGCCCTGATAAATGGCACTCTGACAAGAATCGTGGCTCTTGCAGGGCTAAAAGCGCTGCCCAGTCCACTCACTTTGGGGCTGATGGTGGTTTTCCAGCCAGCAGCTCCGGTAAGGAAGATAAGACATGTTCCCTGCTCCCTCTCTGCCCTTTCTTGACTGCCTCTGCCTGAAGCGGGAAGGAAGGTTTGTCAACATTCTCCTCAGAGCATCTCTTAAATTACCTAACACATATTTGCATTTGCATTACATCTAATGCATTTGGAGACACAAAGAACATTATTCAGTGCTGAATTTTGAGCCCCAGAAAAAAGCAACTGCCCAGAACCTCAGCTGAGTGTATCTCTCATTGCTTCCAATATACTCCTTACAGACAAATGACCTTCACCATATTGTGATGCCCGAGAGAAAAACGTGGAAATAAAACTTATCATTTTAACTTTAAAAAAGTCAGTCTAATCTGATCTGGCAGGAAAGTTGACTTAATTTCAATCATAGTGTATGTCACTACAGGGTAGACTTACAGTTATGTGGGTGAATTGCCTGAGTATTTCTGTATCTTAACCTGCCTCAGTTTCTTTTAAAGCTTAACCTTCATTCTGAGTGATCTGGTTAAGCCTTAGTTTGGGCATAATTACGACATTCTCATAAAGTTTGTTAGTCTCACAAGCACATTTCAATAACCTCAACTCAGGTTTAGCAGTTTTTTCCTCCCTCTGAGAATACATGTGAACTCAGTTGTTCCAGAACGTGAAGCATTTCTCTTTCTGCGAACTTGTAGCCTGTATTACATTAGCAATTGAACTTTCCCTCAGCAGCAAAACCATAATAAATGTTCAGTTTCCACTGAACCAAAGGAAAATCAGAGTAGAGTCTGCTTAGCTTCCTTTGGCTGTGAACTAATGAACACAAACCATAAATGACTGTCTGCAAGATCTAGTTATCTACCTCTACAAAAGGACAATACACTGCAAGAGAAAATGAGATTGCAAGAAAGAGGAAGCTGGAGGATTAATAATTACAGGAAAGGAAACTAATTTAGGACCCTAACATGATCATTATGTAACTTAGCTTTGTTTGAGGTCATTCAAATAATAAAGTAATATAAACCGAGAATGATTTAATGACTTGTTAGAAAAGCTTTAGAAGCTAAAGTTTGTTAGCATGAGCCTAGACCAAACCTAGACCAAGTAGATTATTATTATTATTGAATGTGTTCTGTACACAAAAGTAAGGCTGTCCTCTCCCCAGGAATCCAGTCCTTAGGAGGAAAAAGGCTAGTGGACTCAAATTACTCCTCAGAGATCCACAGGTAGCAGGAGGAAATCTGTAGAAGTATTGGAACCAATCACATGGAAGTGAAATGTAAGAGAAGGGCAGCCCTCTAAGGACCAGGTTCAAAAAAGTACTCTGATATTATGGTATTGTCATCTCATCCAAAGTAGGGGTGTGCAAAAGTTTTCACTGTCTCCCTACAGCTCAAAAGACTAGGAAAAAGTGGCATGAGTGACTGCTGGACCCATCAGCAGTCAAACTGCAGTAAAGCAACTCTTTTACAGCTCCCCATGAGGACGACGGCTGGGGTGGCAATGGTCTGTGCTCTACCTGCCTGGAGCTAGGGCTCTTGCTGAAAAGGTTTGCCTTTAGAGGTTGTATCTGAATTCCTTTCAGTCTTGTTATCTTTGTCCCCACATCTCCTTCAGCATAATAGCACTGAGGGGACAGTGAGGCTTTGTTCACTTCTCCATGTGATGTGAGAGAGTCTCAGCTTGTTCTGCACTTGAGGGAGACCTTTCCTATTAAAGGAAGTAAATACAAGCAGGAGGGAATAACAACCTACCAACTGCTCTTCCAAAATCAAGCCACCATTTAACAATCAACTAGCAAATTGCAGAAGCATTAGTCCACAATGGCCATCTCAGACCTTAGCCAAAATCTATTTTATCTTTCACATATCTCAGGAATTTACTTTGCTTCTTTGTCCCAGCGGGTGGATGAGTGTGAGACTGTCTATCTTCTGCTAGATGGCAGCAAAGCCAAAAAGCCTGTCTCTTCACAGTTGGTCTTGTACTCCCCTGCTCTTGAATATCACTTATTAAAAAGAAATGAACAGCTGCTCATGGCTTTCCCTGTCTGTCCCTGGATAATCCTTCCTGGTGAAGGTAAGTAGCCTCATCTGGTTCTTCATGGCCCATTTCATGCTGTGCCAGGTACCGGGATGGTTTTCCCTTTATCTCCTCTTTTCCTTGCTCACAGTGGAAATGAATCCATTCAACCCCAATATAAAAGAACAGAAGAACACGGGAAATGGAGGAATGGACAATAAGTGTAACACTGATTTAACACTGCTACAGGGGCTGTCTGTCAAGATACAGATCAGAGCAGTGTTGCACTACTCCAAGAGTTAACCCAGCTCCTGCTTACTTCTAGTAATAGGATATGCAATACTTTCAGTGCACTAGAGTGCACTCCTCCTCCTTTTGCCAAAGAGACCAAAAAAGCATGCTACCAACCAACTTTGGACACAGTGATTTCAGTTTCATTGGTGGAAATCTAAGTTCAGCAGTATGTTCAGCTCTAGTCAAGCTGTTATGAGCATTGACACTTTTCAATAGCTCTCATCAAGACTCCTATTGCTTCACTGTGGTAAAGTGATCTCTTGTAGCATATTAAACTTCCGCATAAAAGGCAGAGGTACATTAGTCGCATATATTAGTCTGGAAGCTCAGAAAAGACATTCACAACAATACTTGCCAATGTCTTCCAGAGATTCAGCATACAATAAGCATACGAATTTCAATCTTATTTAATTGTAATGGTGCTCAGCATTCCAAATACAATTCTGCTGTTTTTCTGGGAAATGAAGGGCTTTAGATTATATGAATCAATCCTCATAGAAAAAAATTCACCCTGTAGCTGCTTGGAGGGACAAATCATACCAGTGCATGCAAAAACTTTTCATCTCTAATATACAATTTCATAGAAATGAATCTAATTTATTCCTTAATTGCTATAAAAGATTAGGCACTCACAGACAGTTGCCAGGCAGTGACCATGTAGATTTGTAAAGAAAACAAGTAGCAGACAACAGAGAGAGGCATAAAGATTGATGTGAATGATGCATTTATTTGTGGGATGGTTACTGCAGCCCCCAACGACAGAGCAGAATGCAAAGGGTAAAATGCCCATCTAATCTCATAAAGTTCAGAGTCACTAAAGTAAAATTAGTATTTATGTCTTCAAAACACTGTAAATATTAGCTAACAAGTCCTCGCTATGTCTCTGTGAGGAAGACATTTTATAGATGGGAACACTCACAGAGAGATGAAATAATTTCCCTAAAGTCACAGGCAGAATCAGCATTAACAGAGATTAGGACACAGCACTCATTAGACGCATTTGCACTGGGAACAGTCTCTTAAATATTTAACTGAAAAAATATATTGCACACCCTTCTGATCCAAAGCAGAATAATTCTGCAGCTGTGATAAATGCTCTATCCACAAAAAAAATGAGCAGGGTCATCTCCTCTACCTCTTGTCAAATATGCCACTCTCCCTGCTTGGCTTGACTCCCACAGTGTCTCATATGAAGAGGAAATATAGATCTGCACCCTTACCTACACACTCTTCCACAACCTGACTCATTTTTAATGAGTATTTTGCATATACAATGAGGGAATTGCTTGGAAAAAAGTGCTCTCACGGACCTGGCTAGTTTTTCAGGAGCCATAGCTAACTGTCTTAGTGTGATTCTAACTGAAGGAGTTGGTAAGAACATTAAAATTATATGCCCTCTCTTCAAATTCACAGCTGGAAGCAGCTCCAGGGTGATATTTACAGGATGATAAATTTGCTGGGCCAAGTTCACAGGAAAGTCTGACAGCAAGGACAAATGTAACTATGCCAGCTGAAAATATTACTGCTCCTAGCTTGCTGCCGACCACTTGTCACCACTCTCCCCTGCTGCTCAGGAGGGCATCCCCTCCCTCCTGTTCATTTAAACAGCTCCATTTGGAGTTGGTTAACTCAGCTCACTTGGACTGAAACAAGGAAGGGAGTTTCATGAGCAGCCCTACCAGCAGATCTGAGCAAACAGGAGCTTTGGGCAGCCCAGCAGAAAAAATGAGCAGATAATACCTTCTTCCACCATTGCATCTGTTGGCAGAATGCATGCTTTCTTGCACACTGGGACAACACAACAAAGTCACTTACACCTTCAGGCATCAGATACAGGGGATGCTTCAGTCCCACCCCTACTTCCATTCCCTCCCAGAGTCAGTCCCACTGTGTATATAATCCTCTAATTCCTCTACTAAAGGGCCAGATGACAAGCAGAAAACAAGAAATGTTACACAGCGTGGTATGTCAGAACGCCTCAGTTATGATAGTCATTCCCAGCTTCAAATTATTCCATCCTAAATGGAGGTCCGACCCCCCGGCACATTTTTACCACAACTTTAATTACCTGACGATCACAGCTTGGGAAGCAGATGAAGGCAGCCTAGGATAATAGAAAGCAGTTTAACCTTCACCTCTTCTCTGATCTGCAGACTTACAGCACTGCTCAGCCTTAAATTTCCATAGTTCAGAATCACAGAATCACAGAATCACAGAATCGTTTAGGTTGGAAGGGACCTCTGGAGATCATCTAGTCCAACCTCCCTGCTCAAGCAGGGTCACCTAGAGCATATTGCCCAGGATCACATCCCGACGGCTTTTGAATATCTCCAGGGAAGGAGACTCCACTACCGCTCTGGGCAACCTGTTCCAATGCTCTGTCACCCTCACAGTGAAGAAGTTTTTTCTCAGGTTCAGATGGAACTTCCTGTGGTTCAGTTTCTGCCCGTTGCCTCTTGTCCTGTTGCTGGGCACCACGGAGAAGAGACTGGCCAAGAATCTCTGTTAGACCAGAACAGAATCTCTGTTAGAATATTGTCTTTGATGCCTATTACTGATATATGTACCTCATTGTATCTTGCAGTGTTAATTTGTTCGCCCCTCAAGGAGAAGGAGGAGAATTTCCATCCTATTCTGCGTCATCATTTCATTTTTTGAAAATTTTCCTTTTGTCTCTACACTGGAAACTGGTTTTGTCTCACTGTTTGATTTTCTTATCTTGCTTTTGCTTCATGCTAGACTGTAACCTGCTCTCCTCCAACCGTAGTTAAGATAGATAGAGCCTCAAAGGGAGAAATGAGTCTGGACTTTGGCAAAATAGTACAGAAGTATCTCTGAAACAAAAGAGAGATCTATATGCCTACCTGGAACATCTGTAAGCCATTAAGATAGTTATACTAATTCTTCCTCCTTTCCCTTCGCAAAAGGTATTCCCACCTGTTCTCTTTTTGGTGTTCATCACACTGGAACAGAAATAAAACGGGAGATTTCTGCCAAAAACTATTTTTTCTTTCAGCCAAGAAGACTAATTTGATGCCTTTTCATAGTAACGCAACATTAGCTCACTTCTTGCCAGAGTAGACATCCCTTCTTTCCATTAACTTCTGCATGCTCTGCCTCAGGTGTATGATTAACAAAGAGCCAAAGCTGGATGAATTTATTTATCCAAATAATCCTATTAAGAGTGCTGGGGAGTCCAAATGCCAGTAAGGTAAGTAGCCTACCCGCCAAAATGTTTGGACCAAGGAAGAGAAAATGAGTCCAGGCTGTTTTTTCTATATTCTTCAGACAGAATGAATAACTATGCAGGAAAATACATTTCTGGTGTATTTTAAAATCATCATAGCAGAGCTAGAGGCCAATCTCAGACAGCAGAAAAAAATCATTTCTGGATATGAATGCTATACCAGATGCCTAATTTTTAACAGCAGGGCACTGAGTTTCTGTTTGACAGAAACATTACTAAGCGTTCCGAGTACCACACTTGACAAAAACGCAGCTCCATTTTTCAATGCAATTTTCAAACACCTCAGTTATTCTAGATACCAGCACTATGGCAGATTGTGTCTCCTAAATATATTCAATTACGTTTAATAATGTTTCATCTCAGACATTACATGCTGGGAATGAAAAGAATGCCTACACATAAGAGAGCTGCCATGCTTGGAGGACAGAGAGTGAGCTGGAGCTGAGGAGCATTTACAGTTCTGGAATTACTTCAGAATGGGGTCAGTTACTGCTGAGTTTCACTGATTTGTTGGGGTTTTTTGCCCAGTTTCTGATCAAATCCATAAAACAGAATACTCTTTCCTACATATATATATACACATATATATATATATATATGCTTCTACTAAGAAAAAAGAAAAGCACAAGGAAAATACCAGGACAAGAAAAAACAATTGCCAAACCATGTCTGAGCAACAGAAGCATTACATATCCTATTATGGCATAGAGCAATCAGGATTAGAAACACCACAGAAGAGCCTCTTGCCATCCTTCTACAGACAAATCTTCTGAGCTCTTCCAGGGAAATCGTTCCAAAGCAATGACTGCTAGATTAGGCCTATAATGCTGATTTCCAAGGAGATATTTATTAAGACCTAGTCTTGGCAGGTAGGGTTCAAAGCTCCTATCACTTTGAACAGGTTCTCTAGTTCTGTAAGTGTTTTGGATCAACATCATCATCTAATGGACATGGAGGACAAGAGAACCTATTTCATTCTGAAATTTGGTTTACTGCAGCTTAAGTCACCATAAATTTCCAAAGAACTTTTTAGAAACAGCTTGAGCAGCCAGCATCCAAATGTTAACTTTGTGTTACATCTTCCTGGCTTCTTTCACTTTTTGAAGTTGATAGCCTCTGAGCTATTCACCTGTTCCACCTTTCCCATAGCTGTAAACCACCTTCAGAAATCCTGTCCATAAAATGTGACCCACTAATATTGTTGGTAGGGAGCAGGGCAGCAGGGCAGTTACTTCCTGCTGTCCCACAAGATGCTCTGTCTGTGTCAAAACCCTCTAAGTGAATGGAGTTGCTGGGAACGCACAGAGGTCCTGGGTTCTCTGTTCATGCCGTACGGCACGGTGGTGCTGCATGGTGCGTGGGCATCACATGGTGTGTAGGGGCCATGCTGACACCTGCCACATCCTGCCAGGTCCCCTAGAAGGGGCTGGCACCGGGGCCCAGGGCTATGCATTCCAGTCTGCCCAGACACCGGCCTGGTCTCCAGACGGGCTGCTGCCCTGCCCATCGTTCAGATTCAGTGCAGGCATAGCTATGGCCCCTCCAATTAATTTTCTTTGGCATCTCATGCAAAACAAGCAAAAATTAAAACAAACGGAAAACATCAGCCCTGAAATATTCCTAAGTAGCAGGATGTTAGCACACAACTCATTTTTCACAAAAATGCTTGAGTGGCTTGCTATAAATTTCCTCAAACCAGCGCAGAGGGAGGACTCCTCGCCACCCTTGCTCATGTCCACAGATGTTTCCTTCCCACATGTAGGCACGTGGGTGTCCTTGGGAATGTGAAACCATGCTCTGTTCTTCTTCAGGGAAACAAGATAGCTATCTATTTATGAAAAATAAAAAAATACACTTCAAAGTAAAGTGGAAACGTTCCACTCCACAGCCCTCATTGTTGCTATTATTGTGCGAAGCAAGGCCTCCTGCACTACCCCAGGCTGGATCATCCCTGCACTGGCTCCTGGAGGCAGTGAGCTACACTGGGCTGCTTATGTCGAATTGCTGGAAGGCCATACGCTACAGCGGGTAGCACTAGCCAGAGAGTTACAGCCATCCCAGTCACTCCACACCCTGGCTGGCTACCCCAATGGCCTGAGAGCACATGCCCTGTAGTTAATCTTTTGAGTACTGTGACAGTTAAATGTCCTTGTACAACTTATTTTTGTCTGTCTACATGAGTTTCAATTTTCTATTTTAATTTTTTTTTAATTGCACATCCTCCAGATGATTTCCAGTGAGCTGGGGCCCATTCCCTCTGTGTCCATGGTTATACAGCAATCTAAGTGATCACTGATTAATCTGGTCTCTGGAATCCCCAGGGATTTTGGATAACTCCGAGACACATGTGGAAAGTTTCAGGAGTGTTACACTACGCAAAATGAGGTAAATACAATCTCCTGAAAGGTAAAAAAATTAGTTAATTCCATGAAGTGCTTGGGGTTTTCCATTTTTTAAAAATTTGCCTATTTGTTTACACAAATGGATGAAACTTTCAATAGATAGACAATGAAAGGAAGAAGGATTTCCTACCCTTAAAGATACTTTTCTAAAGACATATAGTGTACACTTTGATACAAGAAAAGAAGGAAACTAACACTCAGCATGTGCTCTCAACTTCAAACAAGTGGGTAGCTGTGTGAAACAAAAGCTAAATGTGTATTTTGACATCTGAACAGGAAAGCCAGCATCTTTTGAGTACCAGCATCTTTATTTCATAGGAACAACTCTTGAGGCCTGGGATATGTTTTCTAGGTTCACAGCAGGAAAGAGAGGATTTCCAGGATGCAGACAGCCTACTTAAACACCTCAGGAGGCCCAGCATGGTCCAGCCCTGGCCTAGGAAAAAGGTGGGTGGTCACTTTCTGATGGTGCCTGCAGCAAGCTAAAAAACAACGGCCATCTGGAAGCAGCTCTCTCCATTGACTAGGCTTCTCCCTTTGGCACCTCATTTAAGCGCCTGAAAATAAGAGGCAGGAATCTAGGCTACGGTTTTGAAAAATATCTGACAGAAGAGTTGAAGTTTGTCTTTCTAGCGCCTCTTTCTGTTTCCATACACACACTGGCAGTGTGTTTGTTAAAGTATGGCAGAACTATCATGTCCTGAAAAGCCACAGAAAATGGAAAGGGAGACAGCACTGCATGCCTTGTAATGGCAGAAGGCAGAGGAAAAAGCTGTGCTGTCTTTCAGAAGAAGCGGTTGGAGATGTTTTACCTGGTGCAGATAAACAGCATGATTGAATCAGACCTTCTCAAACACAGTAACTGAGCTCCAGGAGGAAGGTAGTATTAAACAGGGGGAAATAAGGGGCTGTGGAAGGGCTAGATGCTAGCTGCAACACAGTTCACGTGCAGCAGCACCTGCATGCAAAATGATGCACTGAAGGACATCGCCCTGATCCCTTTGTACCCCCTATGGAAGAAATCAGTTGGCAGGAGCTAGAAGCTCAGGAAACAGCCCATGAGCTCATGCTTGCCTGCCTCCCCAGAGAGATAGGATCTTCCGGGGTGGACTTGAGGCAAGCATATACCAAAGACTGAGGTGGGGAAAGAAGAAAACCAACAAAGTGTTATCAGGTCTTTATGGATAGGTCTTCTTCTTCCATGTAGATTTATGTTTTAGATTTTCAGGCAGGCAGCAGCTGAGTCATAGCTGTTGTGCAGAGCTGTACAAAGAAGCTCTTGGAAATCTTGGAAGTCTGTCTGCTCCAAATGCCCAGACCAATGTGATGAAGCATGCTGCTCTCACAGCAGGTCTGACGCCTCCAGGAACCAGACAGAAGGAAAATGTAGGGAAGACCACTGCAGCATTTTGACAGTAATAAGCTGTTGCACTGGCTGACTTGTGAAAACAAAGCCTTGTGGAACTGTTTTTCAAGCTCAGCCCTCACCCTTAGCTTACCTCTTAGCCATCCACAGTAGGTTAATGACTTCTTCACTTTCATCTGCAGTAGCCCTTAGACTGTCTGGGTGGTGTGTGTCAGCAATGTGCAGAGCCCAGGGCTGACTCACTGCACTGAAACATTCAGCCAACAAAATTAACCGCAACCTGTAAGTTTTTCATACGCAAAAAACCCTGCTCCTGGCTTTTGAGTTGATAAATAAAGAGAAAGGCTTGGAGGGCCTACAGTAGTTACCCAAGGCTTCCTTACATTCCAGAGGGAGATACAGATGCCCTAAAAGGGTAATTCAGGTCACAGGGGTACTAAATTGCCTTCTGGAGTTCCTTGTCTACAGAAATAAGAGAGCTTAAGACAATGAGATTCTTAGTTTAGGTGCCTCATTAAGTACCTAAAATGAGATGGGATGAATCTGGGCAAAAATTTTCATGCCACTGCAACAATAGAATCCTGTGAGGGATGTTGCTGGGTTTCTACTTGGAGAAAGGCTAGCTCATCATTTTCCCACGAGCCTTTGATCTCATCCCAGTGGCTCTGCCGAAGTCATTAATGCCCAAAACCACAAAGCATTCCCTTTTTTTCCAGCTTAGAAAGAGAGTAGGTGAGTAGATGAGTGTACCAAAAGGGTTTGAGGAAATCAAAGAAAAAGGGAGAACATCATTTCAAACCCCTGCCCTCAGTGAGGGCTGTGCTTATTTTTCCCCTTCCATGTTTCAGAATAGAATATCAGACTTTTTTAGAGCTGTTGCTCTAAATGCGGAGTGTTTAACCAGACATACTGTACTCCTGCTTGAGGACAGCTGCAGCACACAAAGTGCATTTTAAGAAACCATTAATTTTACTAACTGCAATTATACAGGCCTGTAATGAAAACAAGAAAGGACTATTACCCAGTTTCTCCCACCTACCAAGATTCATAACAACAGGTGTCATATTACTAATCTATAAAGCAAATAGTTATAAGCCCGCCAGAAATATCCAAGGCAGGAATGTAACTAACCAGAATCCCAGCTTTCATGCACTGCATTCATCACCTTTAGCCCACCTTATGAATTCATGATAGGTGTTCTTGTCCGGGGAGGGACTCCATGAAAATGTTAAGTATTGTCTCTAGTTCACATTGATATATATATACATAGATCAGCAGAGCTTTTCATCCATATTTTATGGGAAAAAACATTAAGTTATTCAGAGACTAAGCTATAGAATCACGGAAATGTAGGTTGGAGGAGACCTTCAAAGGTCATCTACTCCAACCTTCTGCTCAAAGGAGGACAGCTGCCATCCCAAGGACGGAGAGCTGACAGTGTTTCTGGGCAACCTGCTCCAGTGCTACACTACTCTTCCCGTGACAAAGTTCTTCTTAACGTTCAGCTGAACCTCTCAAAGCTGTTTGTGGAGTTTTCCCCTTGTTACACCATCAGCCACTGCTGAGAAGAATTTGGCTCTGTCATCTTTGTAAAGCCCTTCAGGTAGTGAAAAGCTGCTCTCCTTAGATCACCCAACAGCCTCCTCTTCTGCAGACTCAGCAAGTCCAGCTTCCTTAGCCTCTACTTGCAGGTCATGTGCCCTGGGCTCCCAACCATCATAACAGCCCTCTGCTGTTTTTCCATATATTTCTTGAGAAGGGGGTCCTAGATGGACACAGTTACCTAGGTATAGCCTCACAAGCACTAAGTAAAGGGGAGCATTAATTTCCCTCAACCTGCTAGCAATGATCCTCCTAAGGTAGCCAAGTACATAGTTTGCCTTATTTGCAGTGACAGTGCCCTGGCAGCACTTATCCATCATAAACCCTCAGGGCCTTTGTAGCAGGGTTACTACCAGTCAGTCACTTCCCAGCCTGTACTGAACCATGATGCTATTCTTCCGCAAGTGCAAAGGCTGTTGTTAAGCCTTTCAAGTGGTTTAGGTTGGCCTAGTCCTCAAGGTTAGCAAAGGCCCTCTAGATTGAAGCTCTGACACTCATGTTATCAGTCACTTACTCCAATTAAATATCTTCCACAAATTTGCTAATGGTTCATTCTGTGTAATCAACCAGTTTGTTGATGGAGACGTTAAACGACCCCTGCACTAACTGGTCACTAAACCAGATGTAAGCCACAGATCACCACCTGTAGAATTCTCGGTATCCGTAACATCCCTCACTCTCACTAATCTTAGCCCCACTTAGGCTTTGATCTTCCTGATATTGTCTGTACATACTCAAGCAACGGTTTCATACACCTCCTTTTCTGCCTGCCCCGGTATTTGTCCCTGGTACCTTCTCCTTTTGTGTTTTAGTTCATCAAGAAACTCCCTACTTCACCAAGCTGGCCTTTTGCTGCAACTCCTAATCTTTTTGCACAACGTGATGGTTTGTTCTTGATCTCTCATTAATTTTTCTTTAAAATTCAGCTTTCTTCCCCTTCATGGCATTTCCCAAGGGATTCCGCTTAGCAAATCCCTCAATGAGCTGAAGTCCACTGTCCTAAACTCCAGAGTCCTAACTTTTGTCACTCACTTTCCCGTCTGTCCTCTGGATCCTGAACTCAACCAGCTTGTGGTCACTGCAGCTGCAGCATGGAGCTGCGGCTCCATGGTCACATTTTTCCCCAATTTCTTCCCTGCCTGTCAACATGTCAAGAGATCGTTGCTCCCGGTAAACACCTTCACAATTCACATTAGAAAAGCGTCATTAACACATTCTAGGAAATGCCAGAATTGCCTGCACAGTGCCAAGCTGCCTTTCCAACAGATGTCTGGATCACTGAAATCCCTCCTGCGAGCTCACCCAGATGCTCTTCAGAGATTCAGGAAGTAGAAAAGGGTTCTGATTTTTCTTCCTGGATGCTAAGGCATGGAAGCATTTTTTTAAATCTATCACTTTCTAATAACATAATCTGTCTGTTACCTAAACAATCCCATTCTACCTCCATAGGTAGAATGAATTCAGCTCTGTATCTGGCTGCTTCCTTCTTTCTTCTTGTGTTGTTGAATTTCTTGCTTCATCTGCAAAGCTCCTTTTCATGCAGTGAAGAAGAGTGACAAAGATGTGCCATAGCACACTCAGGGGCTAAGACGACGAAGTATTTATTTATTTTTAGATCCAAGTTGAAGTATAGAGCCCTGTGAAGCTACAACACTGAGAGCTTATAGCACAGCAGCTTTTTGGGCCTTGCACTTTTTGCAGTCATTTCTACCTGTGCAAAGTGCACAGAAAAAATAAGTGAAAAAGCCAACAAACTGAAGAAGGCATTGCATTTGTTTATTCATTTTTGTATTCCTCTGATTTCAAGCATCGAGGCAGTACAGAATCAGGCCTCTTATACAATATTAAATCATATCCTTAAAAGGATACAAACAGGAATGTGTGTATTTCCTTATAATACATATAAGAAAAAATTCTGTGCTGTAAAAAGGAGCAAGAACGTATCCTCTGTTGGGAGTAAAGCCTTATGTGCAAAGATTTGATGTGATGTCACCAATTAGATACATCAGGGAGATTCTTATGTCAGGGAGCTGGGTTTTATCAGTATCCTGGTACATCAGGAAAACATCAGTGTCCTGGTAACGTCCATGATAAGCAAACAGTCTAAGTGGTTAAATCTTTCATTCCCCATAAAGATACAAAATGCTTTTTTTTTTTCAAATAAAGGTCTCAAATAAAGGTCTGGCAGCACTTGTGCTGTGCCCTATCATCCTACCCCTTCTCAAAAGTATATGCTTTAGCCATAAAAATGGCTGGAAAATGGCCCTTAAAAATAAGGGCTGCGCCTCTGCTTCTTTCTAACCAAATGATTACTTTTTCAGTAAGAATAAACTCTTTTTGTCTTGCTTGTATCCTGCATTTCAGGTCAGGAAAATCAGAATCCTGTTGCCCTTAGAGGCAGGATCTCCCACAGCCTTAACAGCTTTTAGGATCCTCTTACAGTCTGTTCAATCAGACCAGGTGACTTCAACAGAGCTCCTTCCTTATCTTTCACACAGAGAGAATTTTTGTAATTCCTTTCAAATGGACTTCTGAGGTTTCTTCAGCGCTCCGGGTATTCAGTTATCCATTAACACGAGCTAGTTTGCACTGTCCTTGCTGTCTGGAGTTTAAGTATCCAATAGTTATACTTAGCAGTGGTTCTCCAGCCTCTCTCCCTAACCAGGATGTTTATTTTCCACAGGACTCTTACGAGTTGAACTGCCTCCCTGGAATCTGCATTTGTCTAGTGAATGTAAATTCCCGCCCACTGGCACCTGGTAGCCTCTAACAAGGTAAGCCATTGTAACAGAGTATCTAGTTTCCAGGCAAAGCTGAAATCTCATCTCTTTGGGACTCCTTTGGCTTTCGCACTACACTGACCTGAAGAACATATCAATGTGGATGTATTTTGTAGGGCCTTAAGGGTGCTCAGTTTGAAGAAATTGTCAGTACCAGTTAGCTTAAGCCAGCTGGTCAAGATCTTTGCCAAGTGGCTTTTTAGTGAGATTTACTGCTTTTAGAAGGATTTTTTAAAGCACTTATTGATAATGGAGATTACCCCTAATTTGAGCCAGACAGTGGTACAGGCACATCGGTGCAATCGCCGGTGCGTACATTGTCCACCCAGCTCCTTGTGCCTTTCTCTATTTGAAACTGCAATGTGCTCCACCAGTGAAAATGCTGATTTTGGGGGCTGCACTGGGAATTCAGCCACAGTGGCCATCCCCAACTGGCAAATGTGTTATGTTCGGTCCAGAGAGGCTAACAACAGCATGCAAGACCTCTGCTCTTCCACTTGCACAGGAACAGCAGATGCTTCTAGTTCAATTTCCGAAGTAGATGCCAAGAGCTGGAAAGGCAGTCTCTGTTGCTGTTGTAGTTTGCGTATGCTATGCTGGCAAGAGCACTTTTTGTTAGCATGACTGTATCTACACCACGGCTTTTGCTGGCACAGATATTTTGTGCTAAAACACATGCCTCTGCCCCAGCCAACATTCCTGTTCCAGCCAGCATTTCTAGTGTAAGCCTTGCTGGAGCTCTCAGCAGGTTGCGATCGTACACAACCAGCAGTGTCCATCTGCTGCTTGGTGGGGAGGTCTCTTCCTGGAGCATGATGTTCTCGTGATGGCTCATCTGTAATACTTAACCCAGATATGGAAACGTTTCTGAAATTGTTTCATCTTTCAGTCTAAAGAAGCTATGTCAGAGTAATGGTAGATTTACACTCATTGTATTATCTTACCTCTCCCATGATTCCTATCTCAACTGGGAAATATTCCTGGACCTCAGAGAGAATAGAAAGTTTGGAGGAAAGCTGTTTTTAAAGCAAAATCACTCCAAAATGCTCATCTTCAGCCAAACAATAGAGGTTTGGCACCATCAGTCACAGTCAGCTTCTAGCTGCTTCTGAGCATGCTTGCCAGAGTGACACTGAGAGACAAATACTGTCACATACAGCTAAGGAAAATGACAAGCAGGGAAAAGCTTTGCTTCTCACCTCCCACGGATTCCCCTAGAATAAATTCTTCCAGAAAATAATTAAGGTTCTTTGTGTCTTCAGTGTTATATTTGGCTATAATTCTTTATGCTTACAGATTTTATAAGTGCCACTGGGAAGAAAAGTATTATAAATTGTTATGTTGCAGGAAACCTTTCTTCCCAGAGCAAAAAAAAATACACTCATTTGAGCTTCATCAGGCTATCTCATAGGGCTTGCCTTTACAGAAAACCTGCCTGAGATAAAGCAAACATTGTAGCAAGGCAATATACCTGGTGCAGTGATGGCTATGGATGGTCAGTGTGAGCAGGACCACTATCATCCTGGTTATTTGAAGTTTTTGGCAACAAACTGACAAAGCCGAGCACAGTTTACACCTGCATACACAATCAAATGTGGAGGCACCATGTCTACAACTTGCTCCTTAATTTTTTTTTTCCGGTGAAGACACATCCCTAGTGAACAGTGAACTGTGATGATCCTGCTGAGATCACCAGCAGAGCCCTTCTCTAGAGAAATACAGCCCTTTACAGGGTGTCCCCCCTCACAAGATGAAGACAGAGGTCAGTCAGACCGCAGCAACCCCCATAGAGTCAGACAGAGGTAGGAACGGTTGGGGAGTATATGTGTTAGAAAGAAAGTCTCTAGCTGCATACGTGCTGGCCAGACCGGGCCTCAATCTAGGTCTTCTCGGAGTGCAGAGGATAATTTTGGTGGCAAGGATCCCTGCCTGCTTAACACCCAGTGCAGGGGAGCAGTGAGAGCTGCTCTGGGGATTCAGCCCGCGCTGTGGTTTGTGATATTGCCTAAGGGCCACCACTGAGCTTACAGGCACCAGCAGACGAACTGTTGTACAAGCGTGGAGGAAGACTCTGTGTTGAACAGGAAACACAGGTGCTAAATGGACCTAACAATGGCTAGAGAAAACGGAGGGGAATCGGTTCATTTAGCATTCAGGATATCAGACAATAACCTGCCTCGGAGAATCCTGTGTTGCATCCCCAGGTGCCTTCCAGTTTCTTCTCTGTTGGACCCTTAGTCCCTGCCCAGTGAGAGTGTGTATAAAAAAACAAAAACCACCTAATTCTGGCTGGGATTTAGCTTTCCCCACGGAGACGAGAAGCGTGGACAGCTGTGCTCGGAGCAAAGCAGCCAGCCAGTAGCATCTTTTGAACAAACGCAGACCTCAAGCCACAAAGAGAACGGCTGCGGTAATGTCCAGTTTTAAGCTGGCTGGCTCCCAGAGAGGAATTTATGGTCCTTAACTAAGCAAATGTTGAATGGTACGAGGCAGAAACCCGAGCTAGCCAGAAGGAAATGCATAAAGGAAGTGCGCACTATAATATTACCCCCCCCTCCCCACACACACACACATAGTCCTCTCAGATTTGGATGTCTGCCCTCCGGCCCACGGTAGCAGCCGCTCTCCGAGCTGACTGACCACCCCAAGCCCCTCCTGACGTGCGCTGTCTGGGGAGGGAGTCGCTCAGCCCGCCCGCAGACCCGCCGCTCGCTGGGGAGCAGGGGCGATGCCTTCCTTTTCCAAAAGGCGGCCAAGCGACCGGCTAGCTCCTCTCTGCAGCTGACCTCCCCTTTGGGGCATTCCTCTGCCAGCAAGTTTTCACCATACTCAGTTATTTCTAAAGCACCCCTGGCTGGATCGTCTCAAAAGGTTTCGTGACATTTTCTCGTCGTACTGGCCGCAAGCGGCTAGCGGGAGGCGCGGCGGCTGCAAGGCGCCCTGTGCGCGGGAGGCCGGCAGCTGCCCTGGGCCGGTTCCAGCCGGTTCCAGCCGGTCCGACCCGACCCGGCGCCAGCACCTGCCGCCTTGCCAAACCGCCACCGCCCCGCCGCGGCGGAGGAAAGCGAGGAGGAAGCGAGGAGAAAGCGAGGAGCAAAGCGAGGAGCAGCAGAGGGAAACCGTCAAGCCCCGACTTCCCTCCTGCACCGGCCGCTGCCTCACCGGGGGACTGGGACGGGGCGAGAGGGACCAGGGGCCAAACCCGGGCAGCGGGGAGAGGAGAGGGCTTCGGCTTTGGCTGAGCCTGGGGAAGGGGGAGGAAAGGCTTGTCTCTAATTTCTTTAACTGTCTGTCATCTTTTTTTTTTCCTTTTTTTCCCCTCAATTCCCGAATCAGTGATAAGAAGTTTATGTTAATTTGCAATAAATTAAGTAAAATTCCCCAAGCGGAGACCGTTTTGCCAGTGACAGTCATTGAGAACTGCTTCTTTGGAAAAGCATCGATTTACAACCAGTCCGTCTGAGAGCCCCAAGTGCTTCGATGCGAGGCGCAAGGTCTGCAAACAGCACTGCTCTTTTACCAGAGACATTCTTGAATAACAGCCACAAGCCCCTCATAATTCCTCCGTTCCTGCAAAAATGCCTTTACCTCTTTTGCCTGGTTCTGCGCGCTGCAGATCTTTCCATTTCTAAGGCCAGAAGTATTCTTCAAAATTAGATTTCATTTTCCTCTGACACCATATCTTGTCTCAGATTTGGACACTTTGATGCACATACGCTGGGGTAAACTAAACAAGGTTTCATTTAAGAGGCTCTGGAAATGCAACTGCTTTTCTACATGTGAGTACACACCCACACCCACACCCACACCCACTGACTGCGCTAGTGGGGTCTTTTCTTCTGCTTCTTCTAAAGGAATTGGCCCATCAGCCACCCACCTGCTGGGCAAATCGAAAAAACAAATCACCTCAGATGAACGTATCCGGCTGCATCTTAAAGCATTTTCATACCTCCACGTTCACTGCCTCCCATATCGGTACTTGCTGCAGAGCGGTGCAGGAGTAGCCTGCCTCACCTGCTGGTAATATATTTTAGTGTGTACGAAAAAACATATTAGCACAGCGCTGCCTCATTTCATGTCGAATATGGGGAAATAGTTGTGCAAACCAGTTGTGCACATGGAAACTATCACTCCAAAATCTTGGCTAACTTCACTGGAACACCAAAAGGCCCGTCACCTCTCCAAGGACTATTTTCCTATAGAGTTTCAGTCTTTTCTTACTCCCACCTGTTTTGACACCAGAACTGTTCAAAACAATCTATGACTAGTTTTTTTCCCTTCAGATGAAGGGAGAATATTTTCCCTGTCAATGAGAATAGCTGAGCTCTGTTGCTTACACATTTAAATGAAATTGATCTGGGGCAGAAAGCTGGTCTGGAAAACTTCAAGATTAGAGGCTGAAAGTTTCAGCGGATAATTAGTATCTGAAAATAGAGCTGTTAAACAGGAGTAGGTTGACTGTAATATTCCAGATATATATCCCAATGAAGAACTAGGGGGAAAAGAACTCTTTATTCCCCATAGAATAACGATATGTATCCCAATGAAGAACTTGAGGGAAAACTACTCTCTGACGAATACTACCACGTTATTATGGATCAGAGCCTGAGGAAGGGCTATGACTACAATAGCTCCAGCAGTCTATTTGGTGGATTTTAAGTACTTTCATTTGTATCATTGAAGCATGTCTCACTCTTCAGCATCCTTAATCAGTGTGTCTGAAGTAGAAAGTACTATTTTCCCCTTTTACAGATCGGGAACTTTGGGATGGGGATACTGAAGCACAAGCCCACAGAGGTGTTTCATACCTAATTCAAAGGAGAGTCTGGTACTTACATGCTTCTAAAGGTCTGGGACTAACCAACCTTCACAGGGTCACGTATCCATTCTGCGAGCGCAGATTACCTTGGGTCTCCAGAGTCCTGCACTCGTGCTTTAATAACTAGACATGTTTTCTCCTATTATGACAACTTCCCCTGAATTCAGTGTGCATTTTTGCTGAGTAAGAGAGTGGGACCATCAGCAAATAAATAATACCCAGTCTGCAGCCCTGCGGCAAGTTCCCCATGAGCTCACTAGGGTCAGCAGGGATCCATGCCAGCAGTGCGGTGTCCCAAAGAAGCCTCCCAGCACAAATTCAGCTCCAGACTGGGAAGTCTGCACTTACATCATGGTCAGATAAGCCCATGGGATCCCTCTGTGGCATGTTCCTGCCTCTGACTCCTTGGGCCATGACTGAAACGCCTCATCCACTGCAATGCAAAGTCTCCTTGGCTGACCAATAAGCTAGGAGCTAGTGCATGGCCACATACCCTGCCTTCGCCAGCCGTGCTGGCCACATGCCGTTGTTCTTGCCTGACCGCATCCTTACACTGCCTCTGAAATTTGGCATTAGCTCCTCAGACCTCCTTTGTCTCTGTCACCTTCAAGAACAGCGTAAAGAGCGGTACCTCATGGGGGATAGTTCTTCTTCCCTCAGACACTTAAAATATTTCAGTTTGACCTAATGGCAACAGATTTTCATAGAAATAGTTTGGATTTTGGAATTGAGCCCTTCACAAATCTTTTTGAAACTCCAAGGATTTATTTCCTTGTTGTGAGAATCACACCTTCAACCTTCAATGCACAAAAATGTCTCTTTTGTTAGAGGATTTAACTGCTGCTTAGATTCATTAGCAAAAGTAATTTTGCCCTAATTAGCCTTCTAATTTCTGTGTTATCCCTTGTAGGAATATGCCCTCAGAAATTAGTAAAATGGTTTATAATACATGCTAATCACCGTAATCTGATTTGTCTTTAATTATATATGTAATGGGGAAACTAATTGGAAAGTGAAGAGCATTCTGCAAAGGGCCAAAATATGTAAATCAGCAAAAGAACAGCATATTATCATTTAGCAACCAAGCAAAATGCTTTCCAGTATACAGAAGAATATTAGTTTCCTATAGCAGGAATAGCAGGTTGCTTAACTTCTTTTCGAGCTCCTCGTTGTAGCAAAATTTGTTCATAAATGTAACGACAAATCAGGTCTTGTGCTTACAACATCCTCCTGGGCTGAAATGGAATATTTATTACTAGGACAAAATAATGGAGAAATTATTTGCAGAATAGGAGACAAACTATAAACTAAAATTGCAAAGTATAGTAGTAGATTTCAAATGAAATCTTCCTAGTTTTGACATTTCCTCACTGCAAGAATCATATCACTAAATCTTGAAGTTTCCTCTGTGTTTGAAAAACAGCTTGGGCTGGTAGATCTTTTAGCAACTTTGCAGTGTATTTTTTCCGTTTTCAAGGATTTAATTGATAATGACAGAAAACAGCAATTTCCTGGGCATTTATTATTTCTGTTCTTAAAAGTGCAGTTTGCATGAACTACGGTCAAATCTACCCATGCTTTCAAGTGTTGCAGTGTAATGTGACTTTGCAGAGCAGAAAGAGAGAGAGAAAGTGAGAAATTACAGATATTCTATAATGATATCAGAAGATGGTTTTTAAAAATGCCTTATTACACAAAAGGACATAGATTAGTAAAAAATGAAGATATAGCTATCCCTTGTTTTTAGCATAAATATTTGAACAGATAAGGGTTTTCTGAGTTGCTTACTTTTTGATTATGGGAGAATTCCGAATTATCTTCATGGGAACTAGGTTTTCGTTTGATAGGGGTTTTTGTTGTGGGCTTTTCTTTGGTTATTTATTAGACCGGAGTTGACAAAAGTAAATTTATGTTTGCATTTTAACCAGTCGTGGTTCACAGTCCTATACCTTATTGAAAACTTGGCCTGGGTGGCAGAGTGCAGCCGCACACTGCAATGTGAACAGGGGCGGCTGATGCACATGTTCCGCTCTTCTTAGTTGCCCCAGACAGATTTGCCAGAGCTTGTCTAACAAACAGGCCCGAGTATGTCTTCTTCACTTTGTGCCTGACCTGAGAAGCACGTCTGTAGTGGATTTTCTATTGAAAAATAGTTAACATTTGCACCAATTTGCAGACGTTCAGTCTTTAGCTTGGTTGCTCCCAAGGGTGAGTTACATCTCTCTGATCAAGAATCTGGGGAGCATCCACACTAAATTTTCAGATATTGTAAGAAACTTAAGTTAAATAGCATTCATTTAATTGAACGTATGAATGCATAATAAAATTTGTCACACCTGCCTGCGCAGAAGCTTTCAGGAACCAGAGCGACACCCTGGCTCTTCAGCTCTAGCAGGCAAACAGGCTTCTGTAACTTAGTGCAGAGGGAAAACTGCTATCCCCAGGAAAAGCATGCTGGCTACACCCTGCTGTTATACCTGGTTGTGGTCATAGCAGAGTTAGGCCCAACACATTCTGACCCAGTGTCAGTGCTTTCCTTGGGTACAAGCTATTTCCTTCAGTACGAAAGTTTTCAAGCAAATTTAATCACATAACAAGCAGCAGACTCTTTCTGAGCGAAAAGACTTCAGTCTAACAACATTCAACTTTTCAATTTAGAGTGTGTTTTAATTGCTAAAAAGAGACTCAAACATTGAAAGTTTTTCTCTTGCAATTTCAGAGTCTAACAGATGGCTGGACGCAGGAATGACCACACCGGAGTTATGTGGCAGACAGGGCATGCTACAGCGGAGCACAAAAAGAAACCTTGGCCGTATAATTAGCAAATACAATGTATAATGGAAAGAATTTCATTTGTACATTTCAACAAAAAAGATAATGGCTAATTTTTTGTTTTTGAAATACGAAGTCTTGTACTGAAGGCCCTTCTAGATAGTCAGAGTGAGTTGCATTTATATTATTTCTTTCTGTGGGTTTCTATCTGCAGTGTATTTAGCCTAACAAACATGATGATCTGACATTTGCCTCATTTAGGCAACTTAAGACATACCAACAATTATATTTTTTAATGACTTGTGTGTATGTGAGGGAAGATCCCAGCCTTTCAGCAAATGGCAGCCAAGATACCAGCACGGTCAGGACTGGGATGCTGTAACATCTGCTAATCTTCTTAAGAGAACTAACTGCACAGCAGGACATGCCTTAAAGCTTGTTCTTAATTTTTTAATATTTTTTATTAAATAGGGAATTTGGGAATCACAGCACATTCATACGTTTTTTGCTTCCTCTGTCAATAGGACGAAAGCAGGCCAGTCAGAGAGAATAAATTAAAGATGAGCCAGCTGAAATATTAATTTAAAATAATATTCTATATAGACATAGCTCTGTCACGATGACAAAAATATTCAAAAGGTTTTCTAATTGTCTGTGAATTTGCAATATTTACTGAATAATTGGAACAAATAATTTTCCCATGAGGTAGTACAAAATGTTTTGTTTCAGCTATCTGCTTGTTTGGCTGGTAGTGTAAGTCATCTGGTACTGGTTACTGCTGTTGGAACTTTAAAGAGCAACAAGAGCAGAACCAACCTGTACATGGTGTAAGTAAGTGCTTGCAATAATAAAATGGTGTTGTTGCGCTTGTGAAGCCTTTGAAATAGTCTCCTAAGTAGCTGGTGACTTTTGAAACTTTTACACCTAGCAAGCAACAGTGAGCAGCACTAGCCAAGCATGAAAAAAGGTCTTTTTTTTTCAGCAGAGTATGTTATTGAACATACTCCAAAACAAATAGAGTCTAATTCAAAAATCTGTGTAGGTGAGTGGATGTCACCACAAACCACAGTGGGTTTTGAATCAGGCCTCTAGCTATATTGTCCTACCGCAGCAAAGAACTTCGCCAGGCACCGAAAGGTGTCTTGCCCGATGACAAGCTGCCCAGTCAGAGGTCCAGCAGTACTTCTCCCTTCTCCAACAGACTTGTTTAGGAAGCTGTGCACACACGCGCATTGCTGCAGACCTTCCTGCAAATGATCACTATGCAGCTCCTGGTGAAATCCAAATGCTATCACCACTGGTGACCTTGCCTGTTTCAAGAACATACATCTTCACATGCAAAAGCTTTTTTCCGGATGCAGTCTGTTTGCAACTGAAGCCACAAACTAGAAGATGGCTTTATACTTTTGAAAGTATAAAATCAAATGGGAAAGCTAGTCACCTATCCCTTCTGGGCTTCATTTGAGCTTAATCTTGTGTTTTTCCACGGAAGTATCACTGAGTGACCCCAAATGTGGCCACACACCATAAATTATGAAAACACGCATACAAAAGATGCAGAATGATATGAACAATCTGGATGACATTTAGTATAACAGTTAATGGCCATATTGTTCTTGGGTTTTATTGAAAATTACCAGGCAGGGGCTGGAAAATATGTGCTGTTGGGAATCTGTTCAGAGTTTTTATCAATGCTTCTTTACTATTAGTGGCAAATTATTGTTCATTCCATTGGAACTCTTTGAAATAGGATCACCCTGATTTCAGCCCGATACTATTCATGGGTCTGTGATGCGTAATTCTACGGGAAACGTATTTTAGTAATAAATGTAATAGCAAGTATTTGTGTGGCAAGCAGCAGCAATAAAAAAGTTAGCACTGTTCAGCATTTTCATCACCCAGGGACTTTACAAACATTAATCTTTACAGCTCCCAGTGAGGTGAGCGTGCAAAGCAGTTTATCTCAGTGACTGCATGGGCACCGCAGCTTACCTGCAACTGCTGAGATTGGTGAGTCATGCCGTGACCAGCTTTGGCTTTGCTGTGATGAGGAGGAGACTCCAGGCAGGTCAGCCCCATGGCAGCTCTGCCCAGCAGCCGTCCTGGGCTCTCTGCGCCCACCAGGCAGTGGGAGGTGCACAGAGACACCCTGCCAGCCTCTCTTCCCCGGGGAAGATTTCCAGCAGCTTGTCATCCCTTGGCTCTGTCGCTGTGCTTCTTCCTGGGGGACACTACAACGTCACCGCAGCACGACAGAAAACTGGAATTAAACACTCTTCTATGGGAGAGCTGCAAAAAGCCTTAATACAGCAATATCTCTATCAGTTGCAAGTGTGGTGCTGATGTGGCCCGAGGGGTACATTACTAGAAATGTAGATTATTATTATTAGATGAGGCCTCGAGAAAAAGAGGGCATTAAAAGTATTACAAGTAGCTGGCTTTTTCAGTGCCACGAGGTATGAGACAAAGAGGACTGACCATGAGAGACATAGTTGGAGTGATGTCGCTACCTTCACAGTTGTTCCCAATAACATGATTGTTAGTAGCATGGACAATGGGGAAGCTTTGTTAATTTAAACCACAAAACATTTTCAACAATTTATGCAGCACAAAAGCCTCTGACTTTTCCAACAGCTATACTGAAAGCATGTAATGTTTTTGAAGGCAAAGATATTACTAACAGTTCTTTTGAATTGATAGGATGCATACTGGTTTTTTCCCCCAAATAACAAAAAACGCTACTAATTTGATTAATGCTCAACCTTCAGAGATTGAGAATGCAGCATGGAAATCTTGATTAGCAATCACTGCTGCCCAAAGTTAATGATTGTTAATGATTTATTAACAATTGCTGCTAACTCAAATGAGTTCCTGCAGCAATGGGATGAAATTATATAGGAAATTACTGTGCCATGGTACACTAGACAAATGATTCCCCTAGTGTGTATTTATAGAAGTAAATTGCACAAAGAAAGCAGCAGAACAATTACCAAAACTAATCACTCTTGGAACTTGGGATCTTGTTTACCTTTTATTTGGGGCTGTGAAATGGACAGATAATATCCCTGAAAAGCAGTATTATAGTCAGTGGCAAGACTTAGCATCCGGTAACAGGTATTCACCCAGTATGCTAGCTTTATGACTACAACATACACTTTTCAGGCTCCCTGAGAACCTTCTAATTTTAAAGGAAAATATAGAAAATTGTGGAGATACCATATTTTTCAGTGATCAGTGTGGGGGATTGGAATAACAACTTTGTTTCTCTTTTAGGGCCTTAACCGGCAGAGAAATACAGGCAGGCAACTGTGCCTGCAGGTGTGTGACCGCCAGCTTCAAAGAGGCAATACAGATCTATCTGCATTCATCCCACTGTAGGATCAGTTCTTGGTCATTTGTTTCACTTAGATGTTCTTGCAAAAAACAGGCTGGAAACGGCTTTATATTATGTTTAAAGAAAATATGGGGGATAAGGAGGAAAAAATGATGCGATCATCAGATAATTATAGGAAACAGCAATAAAATTTTACTAGTCTAATGAAAAGGAGAGATAGAATACAAACTTACAACAAACATTTTTGTCACATGGCTATATCTTGTTTAATAAGAGAAGTTATTCTTAAGTGAATGAATGATTCACATGGAAAAATATGTTCTAAATGTTCATCATCTGTAGGAGAGTATTGTTTCAACATGCATATTGTGGTTTGAGAGAGAACAGTTCAGCTTTGTAATAAAGATGTGGGCTTTAGTGGCAAGAAAAGGCTACGTTACTTTAAAAATCAGTCAAGGCTCCCGAAATAAAACTTTATTTAATGGAAAAATATAGCATCATTATTCCCAAACTGTTATTACAGCTTGGCCTTGTCATGTGAAGAAATCCACAGTCGGTTATCCAGGCTACTGAATCATTTGATAGTCTCCTTGAAAGACATCATCCCCTTCACATTATAACATTACAGTAGCACAGCCACAGTTAGATGGCCAGGGAAGCTATCTTCTCTTTCCCGATAAATGAGGCTCATAACACTTCAGTGGGGAAAAATGTCCACATCCTAAAACTTTTAGCTGTACTTCTGGGCTATAAGCCCCTTAGCTACAGCTTGCTTTCCCTTCCTTCCTGTAGCATCAATTTATTCAACACAGAAATTTCCTTCCAAGTGAGCTTCTGATTCAAGTTTCCAAAGCCAAAAACTTGTTTCACAGGTGGTAAGGGAAGCCCACATTCGTTGTCTCATCAAAAACCAGTCCTGTCGAGGACTGTATCTAAAGGGGATGGTTGGACCGATGTTTATTCACAATAGGATGTTGGTATACAGCCCTTGGGGAAGGTAGGTGAGCTCCCAGGCGTATATCAGTTTGCTAATGCAAGATTACCCTGACACTTTGTACTGAAGTGACCTGCTGAAAGAGGAAGCAGAGACACAAGCAGGATCCAGCTTGTCCAAAATTCAGAATGGAGCTCAATTTGGTACATGAGTACCAAATGTACTGAATTCAAGTAAATGTAGCAAGTCTTTTTTTAATATTCTCAGAGGAAATTTGTGCAAGAATGACATTTACCATTTTGGGTGCTTGTTTGTTTAAAATATTGCAAATGAAATGATTTGCTGTGCCAGAAATATAGTTACTGCCTGTACACCATAATCGGACTTATCTGAATTTGCACTCCTAGCTGTGCTACTGTCTAGAAACAAAGAAATGTTCACTATTTACAATTTAACCTAATTACAACTGCTTAGAGAAATGGATAGGTGCACCTGAAACAAATTAGGTGAGCCAAAACAAGGAAAAAAGGGAAGGATTCTGTTATGTTGAAAAACAGCCATTACCACATCCATCATTCCTGTTTTCCAGGTCTGCCAGAGCAAAGGACAAGAGAAAATAACTTGTTTAATTCATTAGGAAACAAAGCAAAGATGAGGAAGCATCATTTCTGCTCTTTGATCCTAACTTCCTGAGAAGCAATGTTTATATTCAGTGCAAAGATGAAAGTTTCCATACCCCCTCATCCAATCTGAAAAATGTAGTACATTTCAGTCCCCCGCAAAAATAAGGTTCTAGGAAATCTTCAGGTAGGAGAATGCATCTATTTATAGGCGCTGTAGGACAGCAGCTGTATTCTTTCAACGTTACTTTCCTGTTAGAACATCTAAAGAACGCACACTTGCAGTTTGACATGGCTTTTACTCAAGCCGTAGCTTTGTTCAATCATCATTGGCCGCACCACAAAAATATGCGTGTAGCCAAAAAGGCAAGCCATTTAATTTGTCTCTCTCTCTTTTTTTTTAAGGTCATATTCAGGAATATCATATGAAGCTAAAGAACTCCAGCAAAGCACTAGCAGTCACATTAAAGGAGAAAAAGGAACCTTTAAGTAATATTTATATTAGTAACTTGTACCAGTTTCAGCAATCCTGATATGGACTAAAGTAAAATCTCAGCAGCTAGCTCTAATAAATACTGCATATAATTTGGAAAGATCAATATTTTGACACCTTTCTTTTGGCTAAACCTCAAATTAAGGCCCAAATCCCAGGCCTTACTGAATGTTCCCATGAATTACTGAAAGCTCCCTGGGGAATGCTGGTTGCCCTCTGCTCTCGTTAATTCAAAGCTCCCTTTATGACAGGAGTTTGTATAGATCTATTTAAGATAAAGGAAACACAGGTTCCACTTTCCTCTCGGGTACCTCTCTAGGCCTGAGGAAATGTAAATCAGACAGAAAACTCTTTCTACACTGGCAGGAAAAATCCCAGTTCCATGAAAGTGGAAGTTCCTTACAACTCCCCAGTTGGCTGGAATGGCTGCACCGAATTTGTCATGTAACTGGAATGCACAAACTGAGCGCTGTCCGTAACGATAAAGTTCAAGGAAATGGCCTTAATTGGACTCCATTCTTTGAAAATGCCAAAGAATTAAGTAGAACTGATGAACCTACAATGAACATGGAAATAAGCCACTCCAGCCGCTGAGCCAATAAACAAGCAAATAAATGAGTCGGCCAAACCACTGAAACAAAAAGGAGCTGAACCTTTTACCTTGCCTTGTATCTGCAATGCTCTTCTGAGTCAAATCCAGCACCAGCCATAGGGCAAGGATACTGCCTTCCTGCCCAACTCCTCATCCCTTTTCGCCCTTCAAATCCTTTTTGAAAACATATTCTTTTGTAAAACATTAAAGCTCCCTTCCCTGACCCGTAAAGGTATCAAATACTGATGTTCTCATTCTGTATATACCGCACCTTGACACAGACAAAGTGATGCTAACAGCCCCTTCGAGTAAATATAGAGCAAGGACTTCAGGATTTGGCCAGGAATATCCACATCAGCTCACACAGCACGGTGTTAGGAGGAGGCCCAGACACTAGTGCCCTCGCCCCAAGCCACAGCTGGATTAAAAATGACCTTGCTGAAGCATAATTTCATCCACAGCAGAAATTCGGAGCTCTCTCTCATCCCCCTAAAACTCATGTAAACTTTTGTTACCAGAGCACGTGCAGCACAGGGAACTGGTGACAATCACTTGCTGCTCCGCGGTGGGCTGCAGTGGCATCCTTCTTGCTACTGGAGTGACATTTTCAAGTGGATGCTGTCAAACTGTCATAAATCTTTTCAGCATCAGGTCTCTGTGTTCTCTACAACCACATGCTCTACAAACAACCACATGCTCTACAAACACATGCTAATGCAAGTACGAATTGTCCTCAGTGAGGCTCCTCTGGGACTTAAGGTAAATTTGTGGGATTGTGTTTGCTGTGTTGTGCCTTTTGCAGCATAACTCAGCACTCAAGATGAATGAGAAAATATGTGCTGGAAAACCGGGTTCCTGGCGATATTTTCATCGATTGTTGCTTTAAAAAATGCTTTGAAAAAATATGAGAGCGTTTCAGTTCAAAAGGCTGAGGATTGCAAGATATTTATGAGCCTCAAATGTGTAAATGCTCTATGTCTACTACCTCGGCTAGACCGTCTAGAAACTGTGTGCCAAGGGGAAGATACAGAAAGAGAGCACAGTGTAATTTCTGTGCTATAGATCCAAACTGGTGTCATATCTTCTGTGGAGAAGCAAAGCTTGAAACCCTCGCTCAGCTCCAGGACCTGAACTACCATGTAGCAGTACCAGCTTGTTTATCCCACTGACTCCAATGCCTGAGCAGAGAGAGCAAAATCAGGCTGAGCAAAATCAAGGTGACGGGACTTGAGGCATGTGCTTAAGCGTGCGTTTTACCAGAGACCTTACTTCAGCCACGACTGAGCAAAGAATATTCTTGGGAATGTCAAAAATAAAAATACTGTAAGTACTGAGCCGCAGCCCAGCAAATTGCCTCAGACTAAATCAGCTGAGCCCGCTAACCTTCGGAGCTGCGCACAGGTACAGGAGTCTACCCCAGCTGCCCCACACGATTTCTTTCAAAACCTAGCTGGAGGAGGTGGATGAGTAACCGGTCAAAGCCCTCGGCCAGGGCTCCTTGGGTTCAAATTCCTGCTTCGCTGGCCCTAGGAAGCGGGTGGCCCAGGCTGGGGACACTCCTGGTCCTGGGCAGCAAGCTCAAGGCAGGGCCCAGGGCAGCTGTGCATATGTGCTGCCCCAGAGCTGAACACCTCTGAAGACGGCAAAGTGCTGCCTGAATAACCTCTAGAGTACTCTTGCAGAAGACAGTCAGTGCATAAAGAAGGAAAGGGTCCTGGGCATGAGGAAGGGTGCACTGGATAAAATCCCCGATAGAGCAGAGCCGTCCCACAGCAGCGCCAGATCTGTCCCGTTTCACTCCCGTGGCTGGGCAGTCCCTGCCAACAGCAGGCAGCTCCTGGCCTGGCGAGGAAGGCAAGCCTCCAGGGACGCGGGCTGGTGTCCTCCCTGCCTGAAAAGCGCCCAAATTCCAGTCTCCCACACTCTCGCCAATTGCTGTAATTGCAAGGTTATCACACACAATAGCACCGCAAGTTGCCTTCGGGGAAGCATTAGTGATGGCATTTCTATGCAAAACAGTCCTGCCTGTGCGCTCAGCAGGGAAACGCGTGCAGGGCAGCAACATTTCGCGTAGGATCCCTCTTGGCGTTAGGCATCATCCAGGCCCCCAGCTGGCCCACACCAGAGCTGGAGAAAGGGCAGCTCCAGCAAGGGGGAACATTAAAATTAGGAATCGAGGAAGCTTTGCAGGCAGGTACAAACCTGCTATCGAGCTTCTCCTCTAACCAGCCAAGTTCCTTACTGGATTTGGCTCCAGGTTTTATACCTACAGACTACACAATGGGTAAAGCCTATGCACCAAAAAAAAGAAAAAAAGATCGAACCACTCCAAGTGCTACGATGTTGTATGAAAATCGTATTTGGTATCTAGTGAACATCAGCAACAGTGACAGCTGCTGGTCTTGGAAGAAATCATGAATGCTGACACTGCAACATGCAAGTACAATATTGCACATTATCTGCAAGTGTCCCCCTTCCACCCACCCCAAATTAAGCCTTCTGGGAAGGCATCCAAGAAAGAGTACACCTAATACCCAGGCCCCCGGTCTCCTGTGGCAAAACCCTATAGAATGTAGCAGATTTAAGAGCAACAGAAAACCTAAAGTAAAACAAAGAAAACCATTTTTAAGAGCTACACTGAGTGCCAGAAAGTTAAATGAAGACTTTATCTACTCCCAAAATAACAAATTGGTCCAGTGCCATGAGTAGTCTAGCAGTTCTGGAAAGTGTATCAGTTAATGCCAATAATAATAGACACCTTCAATGTCTTCTTCACAGAAATTTGCCATATATGACTGATTCAGACAAAGAGTAGTAAATCAAATGTCTGTACCTCATCTATATGTGAAATTATGAATAACACACTGAAAGTCTTATATTAGAGTAATATGTTGCGTAATTTTCTTTCATATTCATTTACTTTTCCAACATTTCTTCCCTGCAGTGTAATTGAACCATGGAGACAAGAATCAAACTATAAAATACTATGTGAATTCAATTGTGAAGGTGCTGCTAAGGCAAACTAAAATAACACAGAAACTTCATATGAGTTATTTGAAAAGGTCAGGGCAATAGATGTGTGCTCTCAAGAGAAAAAGAGGTATTCAGAATTGTGGAAATAATGAAAGGACGTGCTGCCAGATGGATTGAGTGAGTGCCCATTGCAAGCAAGAGTAAAAGGACATGAACTAAAGCAGACAATAGCTGAGGCACTAGAATAATTTCATTATATACAAAATACATTGAAGCATTGCTGAAAGAATGAAAAGCACCAGCAGATCCAAAGGGCATGGTATACAAAATGCAGATGGGCATGTAGAGGAGAAAAAATAACCTGAGTAGCAGGTTCGAGTTTAGCACTCGTATGAGCAGGCTCTTCCTGACTGCCTGTGCTCTGCCCCAACACAGTTGGTTGCTCACATGCCACCACGTAATAAAACTGTGCTGCTCTCCCACTCCACGTGAAAATAATACGTTCCTCTATACAGACATATGTCTGTATAGATATCTACAGACATATATACATATGCCTGTGCATGTGTGTGCACGGTCTACTGACTTGTGATCTGCTCCCAAACAAGGAGCAGTAAAAACAAGCCCAGCTTAGGCTTTAGGGTGGAGATAGTAAAAGGAGTGCCAGGCAAAGGGGAAAATAAAAGATTAGGCAGCATGACATGTCCTGCATTTTTCCATAAGGCAAGAGTGAGAGGACCTAAAAGGCAATGAGAGCAAAATGAGTAACGGGAAGCGTTTTTATAAGCAAGCAAGTAACCCCTAGAAACCACTTCCAGACGTGTTACTGAGATAATTAGCACAGAAAACATCAGGAAAGGACTACGTTTATACAGATTTGAACACCATGTGAAGTTACAGTAGCTAAAATAAAGAACTCCAAGCACCACTGACTTGCCTTCTGCAGGAAGGATTTTGTTTTGTTGTACAGTTGTGAGCAACAAGAGTGGGGGTGAAACCGTAACCATCTCTACCCACTGGACTAAACAACCCACCGCTTCCCTGATAAGAAAAGCTCTGTTCAAACAACAGGGCACCCAGGGTGTGCCTAGCCCCCACAAACCACTACATGCTCTCGTGGGGTCTCCAAGCTCAGAGGAGGGTTGTGGCAACAGCCCCGCCGAGGCGACACAGAGGCCGCTTGAGCGAATACAATCCTGCTACTGAGCTGGGAGCACAACGTGGGCGACTGCGCTGGAAAACGTCTGGCCAAGTGCCCTGAGCGACGAAGGAAACTGGTGGAAGTCTCTGAGACCTCCAAGCCTCAAGGGTGTCTAGGTGCCCGATGGTTAATGGGACGTAGATGTCTAATCTGCGCTACCGGAAACTAATGACATGTCTAGCTCATCTGTCTGTCAGCTCTTAACATGAGACCTGTACTCCTGAATCGTGCAAGCGCTTTGCAAATATCTTCCTGAAGTACTAAATGGGTCAGAGCGACCTGAACGTCCTGAGAGGGGAGACGATCTGTGCACGAGACGTCTTTTGCTGTGTGCTGGGAATTTGTCAAATCCTCTCTGAATACAAAACAGCCACAGGCCGATGGTAACCACCAGCATTCATTATCCTGAATGTGTAATTATCAGTAAATATGTCGGCCAGTGGTTAAATCCTCATTTCTCAGACGATTTTCCTGTTGTTTTTAGTACCAGCTTCCAAACGCACTGCAATGAACTCTTCCCACGGCCTTCTCTAAATTTTGGAGTAGTTCATAGACAGTACGATCAAACAGTAAATATTGTGCTAAGCTGCAAAGTTGCTTTATTTCACCTTAGGTCTTTTGCAATAAAATAACTATATTTTGCATTATGTTTTGCATAACATAATTTTAATGACTGCTATTTAGAAGAGCTACTTACTTTTGATTTCTGTCAACCTTTTTGCTAGGAACATAATACTGGATTGAAAACAGTATCTTGAAACAGTATCTTGAAAACATCTGTTGCATGACAACAGTTACATACAAATAAATCAAAACAAGTTTGAGCTGTGAATTTCAGGCCCATGTAATTATTTGTAAGATGTTAACAGCTAGTTTTGGAAGAATGCGTGCAATGCCAAGGGGCCTTTAAAAGGCCTAATGCCTACCAAATAACTGCAAGCTGGAAACAAAGCTCCTTTATTTCTGATGTACAGCTAAACACAGAGGTTAGATTTCAGAAAGCTAAGTTAATATGAAGGATTTTTAAGGCTGCAGCACCTCACGTGCTGAAATGAATCCGAGCGTGGTGCGTTTTTGTTCCATTGCTGTTTCTGTGAGGTTTGGCCTGAGCCGCGCCGAGACTTTTTCTGTTTGAAATACTGATGTTGCGGCCAGTTGAAGAAGCAAGGCTGAAAGGCTTGCAGAGGCAGAAGGCTGTGTGCTAAAGGAGCAGTACCGTCATAATTATTATTATTACTGAAATCAGTGGGCTGCTTTTAGATGTTTTCAGTGGGTTCCTGATCTGGCCTTTCAGCCTTGCCTAGATGAGGGGCTTGCCCACTCGCGCCAGGGCTTTGCAACGCAGCAACACTGCTGGAGTCCTACTAGCAAAACCACCAGCGGATACTGCTCTTCGAGGATAACTGCAGCCAGCCCCTGAGAAAAAGAAACCGCAGCGATAAAAGGCCCTTTTCCTGCTATTCCTCCCGCTCCCGGCCAACGCAGCCATGTCACCAGGATCATTATATGTGCACAAAGGGTGGTGTTAAACTGCACTGGAGAATGGGCTAATTGATGTTTTTTCCATTGAAAGTGGAACATTTAAGGTGATTTATACTGAACTGAAGGCGTGCCGCTTGCCGTGAGCTCAAACGTGTAGAATAAATAATAGAGAATAAACAGTAATATGTGTAACTAGAGATCAAAAATGACCCAGACTTCACTATGGAAATATATAATATATATAATAATATATATAATGTATATGTAAATGACTATACATACTTCTGACTTTAAATTCAGTCTCTCAAAAAAAATCATATATAAATTATTTTGAGTTCGGAGAAATAACCTTTTCAGGAGTGAGGAAAAAATACAATTAACTAACAAAGTTTCAATTCATGAATGGTTTGTTAAAGCTTTTGAACACCAGAAATAGAGCCTTTTTGGACTGCTACAGGAAAAATATCTTCAGACAAAATAGCATGCACAGTGCCAGTACTTGCAGGGAATATTCAGAATAAACATATTCACCAAGTAGCCAGTTTGGAGTTAATAAGCTTCTGATTTTTGAAAAGAATTTTTTCAACCTAATACGAAAACCTGCCTCATGCTGATGACTGACCATGTCCCTTGTTCTGTTTTCATGTCTCAAATAGTATTAAATGTTGGCTTTTTGTCCTCATCCAGAAGACCTTATCCACTGGGACCTTGCATATTATCTTCCTAGTTATCTGTCTCCCAGTTTCCATTGTTCCCACACATCTTTTTTTCCCATTTACACATTTACCTTTTTTGCTCTCTTTGTTTCCTTTTCTCACTCCTGGCTTCACACTTGCTGTTCTGCCTGTCGTGCTCTCCCCATGCACCCAATGCAGAGCACCTGCAAAAGCAGCTTGCAAAGCAACTTCCAAAAACTGTAAATCCCTGTTTAATTCCTGCCTTTCAGACAATAAATCTCAGTCACCTCCTCTTCGATTTCTGTTCGTATGTCTCCTTTGTTTTAAGTTTTGGATTAAGTGGGGTGTCTTTCTGTGCTGCACAAATGCTGTCTCTTTTTACTGTGCAATGCGTCTTTTAATTTACTCTGTGGAAGAACCTCGGGTCCCAGGCAAGGTCAGAAAAGACCCTTTGGTAGACAATGATATCAATTCACTCAGTTTTAAAGTTTGTGGAGATAATTATCTCATCTACGCTAGAAAAGAAATCAAAATAGCATTTACCACTGCCCAACATCTAGAAAGATAAACTGACTTTCAACATAAAGTGGAATCAATAAGACACACAGCAGCCTTGTTTCATTGCCTTGCGCAGTGAAGTGTAAAAAACAAACTGACAGCACAACTAAGAGAAAAGAATAATTGATTTTAAACATATTCCAAAGATGATGTTTGTAATCCAGTTAAGGAAAACATTGTAGGTCAGTTGGGCTTTTTCCTAACCGTGGGATTTCACTTTCATTAAAGCTGGATCTTCCTCTCCAAGGGATAAAATATCTGTAAGAATCCTTTTAGTTCTTTCATTTCTTTGCTACACCAATATTTCTCAGCAAAAGAGATTTGTATTATACAGGCTCTGCTCTATCTTAGAAAAACTGTTTGTGCACTGTTACAGAACGTGCACTATGCAACCGTGGCCGTTAGAACTTGAATGCAGTGTTGGAGATAATTAATAAGCCAAGTGTTGAAAGCTGACCAGCAGCACCATACAGAAGAGCTTCTGACACCCTGTAGCTTCCTAGTGCTTCTGTGTTTGTGCCAAGAAAAAAGGGTTATTGCCAAGACTACGTGATGTGCAATAGCCAGTCAACGTGATCTTTTTAAGCACAGCTTGTTTTCACTCACTCTTTGGGGAAGAAAGTCATAAATTATTACCCAAAGAAACCACAGAAAAGAGGAGTGCATTACAACGATTTGTTACCTTTGCTGTAGCTACATGATCAGCCAAAGCCAGTGCCACCACCATAAATGATTTTTGCACAGCCAGTTTTGACCAGGGTCTGTTCTGCGCCCTGGCTGAGCGAGAGGGACGGAGCATGGATGGGGACAGGAGCAGGGAGGCGCAGCAGGTCTGCGGGGCAGGGAGGGCCGAGGAGGAAAGGGAGGGCCAGGGGACGTGGGTCGAAGCTCGTGGTGGAAGGGCAGCATCCCTGGTAAGCGGTTTCTGCTGGGCCACCCACACCGGGTGCTCACTTTGACGTGCTTTCCTTGCTGAAACCTCTGCCTATAATCGGTGTTTCCGTAGTACAGTTATCTTCTATTTTTACTGGTTCCAATAATTATTTGGTGATAGTAGTAATTAAAATACTCCAATGGCTACTGATAACTGCGTTAATTAATAATCAGCATTAGCCGATTTAATTCATAAGGTATTCTTTCCTCTTCGCGCAGCACTGAGGTGAACAGTTCAGTTGCGCTTGTACCTAAAGCATATGGGGAAATCTAGATGTGAGGTGTCACTGTTTTATCCCAAAGCTGCTGCCATGAATCCTGCACGTGGGTACGCCCGCGGGTACGTTCCCCTCCAGAATGAGTGGGCGCTACTAGTCTTAGCAGTGGGGACGAACGCTGCCTTAGCCATAGCTGGTGTCCTCTGAGGAGAGTCACCACGTGAAGGCAGTGCTGCCTCTGGCAGGAAAGATGGGCTGTTCAGAGGAGGTCAGAAATACAACTGCTACACGCAAGATCGTGGCTCAGCAGACGGGGATTTAGCCACACATCTCCCGTCTGCAAGCTGAGTGCAGACAGGGCCCCCCGGCTCCTTTGGGCAGAGTCTGTTACAGAGATTTAAAGGTTTCCTCTGTCCTAAAACTGAGGAAACGAAGGTGGGCAGTAGCTTATGGCGGGCTCTTCCTGCTGCTGCCACACTCAACATCAGTTAGCAGCATCACCTGCACCCAACCCCAGTGCCGCCTCTCCTATTTTGCCAGGTTATTTATGAAGCATAGCATAATGAAGCATATGATTAGTTCCCGGGTCTTTCTTCTACTAGTGGATTGCACAAAGGCTGAGGTATACCTCTCCTTTGCTGCTCTGCTGCTGGAGAAAAGAGATTTGTGTAGCACGCTTGTATGCTCCATAGTGACTTATGTTTACCACTCAGACATTACAGTCAGTCGCAAAGTAGGAGTCTGATGCTCATTTTTGTCCAAATGAGAACAGGAACAATATGCAATCCCGCAGAGCCCCTCTGCAGACAGTCAGTGTAATTAAAACACTCCTGGTTGCGAGGAGACATGCTAGAAGTTACAGACCAACCACATTTAATAGCTTATTCCCCTGGAGGCTAGGCAAGTTTCCTGCCAAAATTTCTGTCCCTCCCTCTCCCTGGCTCTGAGTTTCCTAGCCTGGGAAAGGTGAGGCATCACTGCATCTTAGCACGTTGTGCTGCCAGAAGGAGGGACATCAAAGACCTATTTTGTAGCAACCCAGCATCCAGAGACAGCCTGCTTTCCAGTTGGCATTGGCGTGTTGCTGAATTCACACGCTGACCACCCTCTAGCTGCTTTTGTGGAGTCCAAAATGCTGCTCCTTTGATATAAAGACGCAGCAAACTCCACCAAGAGGACATGGAAAGGAGCCACCCCCTTCTTTCTCACCAGAGCTAGCAGTGAGCTCTGGCCCCAGACTGCTACTGGATTTGGCAAAGGTTGGGTGCAGGTGATGTAACCCAGCCCAAGGCAGTGCTCCTTGGCAGGCAAACAGGGAACCGGATGAGCATCATCCTCCCCGGCACTTTTCTCCTTTATGCTTCCTTTCCTTATCAAGACAAGAAGCTACATGCAGCAGTGCCAGGGTGTTGGAGAAATGTTTAGGGTCCAAACTAATACTGGGAATCGAGTGGATGGGAAAAAAAATCACATGGGTTCTTTTCTCGTCCTAACCACTGCTTTTTCACGCTATGGATTTAGTGCTGCTACCATCTGCTTGCTGGGTGATGTCTTCCCAGCAAATCGCTTCGCAGTCCAATGGAACTGGGAAGCTTTCCGAAAACAGCAGTCAGACCGTTTCACCTTGCTCTCCCCCCTGTGCCTGCTATCTAAAATTAAGCCCTCCTCCAAACTCGTACCTGTGTTATTGGAACAAGCTGTGTGGGTCCTCAAATTTTGTCCTGCACTAATGAAATTCTGTCAGTCAGCGACAAAGCTTGTACATCTTTGAGATTACTAAGCTCTCGCCTGCAGGTTTTTCCATGGTACAATACAAGGGATAATCTGGCTTTGTGAGTGTACTGTGAATAAGTCAAGCTTTATTAAAGAAATCAATACTTTCAACCTAAATTATGTCTCCTGCCAGGAAGGTGACATCATTACTAGTACAGGTATTAGTATTCTGCTGAGTTGGCACCTGAAACAGAGTTCATGTTTTGCTAGGCTTTTCAGAAATCTCCATTCAAAACCTCACAACTTCAATATAATAACTTCAATATTTTGCTGGGCTTTTACAGCAGTGTCACCTGATAGCATCAGCACCAGCAGTCTACACTGTGTGTTACTTTGCTAAACTTATTTAGGATTACATACCAAGCATGTGTTTCTTCCATCTTTGTGGGGTTTAGATGAACCTAGAAAAATCTCACTTGAGGCTTCACCATTGTGTGCAAGACCCTGAGAATGAACATAAACTCTTGGCCACTCTGAGCAGCGTTTTGTAAAGACTTTCCTAGAGAAAGCGTTTTACCCCACTCGCAGTTTCCTAACGAGGAGCTCAGCAGTTCACAAGGATTTATTGTCTCCTACATCCTGGACAACTTTAATTGAAAAGTTTTTGAAAGTCCACGTCTGAGGACTGGAAATTAGGACAAATTATTTGCAGGCATGTTTCAAGGTTTAAAAAAAAAAAAAGGGAGGCTTTCTGTTGTAGGCTGGTACACATGTGTGTGGACCCTTGCAGGAGTAAAGATCCCTATTATCTCCCTGGGCAACTATGAGGACCCCATCCATGTCCACTACACCGAATGCTTTGCTGAGCCGGACGGGGAGGCTCAGAGCCTATGCTGAAGCACACAGGAGTACACAGAGATTTCTCACGGGCCCTAAGGCCCCTCTGCTCAGCCTCCTCACACTCCTACTAGCACCCCCATTTTCTACAGTGAGCAGCTCCACAGTTGCCTCAATTTCTGCTCTGCCCTGTGACTCAGAGCTCATAAACTCAAGTCCCTGAAGTGGGACTGCTGAAGACAGCTATTCCTCTGTCCCTGCCCGGCCCTACCCCGTAACTCTGCAGCATCCAGGCAGGAGGGCGCTTGTATGTCTCCCTCTCCCAAATATCTCATTGTTTGGTCCATTTGCCTTGGCCACATGAAAACTGCGTTCAGATACTTGGGCTGCAGCAGGGATTTGTGCTGCAGCCTCCCACGTTGCAAAAGATATGGCAGATGGCTCAGCTGCTCCTCATAGTGCTGTTGTACTGGGATAAATCTAACTTTATAGCAAGGGGAGGAGGGGAAAAGACAGTGTCCGGGACAGTGACCACAACGTTTGCGGGCAATGCGGCAGACCGGTGCTCAGTGCACTCCACGCCACCATGCTCCACTGGGTGACGGAGCAGTCGAGGGTGGGAAATGTGCTCCTCCGCTCTCTCCCACCAGGCAGGACCTTTGCAGCTCCTACCTCTGGAGGAGAGGTGGTGCGGCATTGAGGAGGACCCATTTTATTTAGATAAGGAAGTTAGCTAAATAGGTATGTCCTTCTAGCTAGGTGCAAGTAAGGGTGATACTGAGTACGAATTAATTTTTTCACTAGCTGATGTTGCATAGAGCTAACTTCAAAATCCATTGGGGCGGGGGGGAGTTAGCCAGTGAAAAACTAACCAACGTACAAAGGAAAACATTGAAAGCTATCTGACTGGCAAGGCTAGCAAATGCTAGCTCTAATGCTAGTTTTGAAATAATCTTTCATAACAGGAAAATTACCTAAACTGTGCTCTGTCAAGAGCGTAATTAAGGAAGCTCTATCAGTAGTTTTGTACAAAAACTATGTCTGAATAGGACTAAAAGAAATCTGCAAAGTAAAATCTGGACTACAAAATAAACTTGCATAAGATAATAGCAAGGATTATCAGGAGAGCAAGCAGATTAACTGTCCACTGTAATCAGACACGTGGCACCATACTTAGAAGATCAAACCAGGATAAGATAATCTCAGGTGAGTGGAAAGTATTTCATGGATGTAAAAGGCCTGAGGACACTGACAGGCAGCAAGTCTTTTGAGAAGCAAAAGGCAAGCTGATTATTTACTCAGTCTCCAAAAACATGGAAAAAGCACTTTTACATAAGATTATAGCAAAGCCCAAACTGGAGTACTTTGGTTTGAGGTGAAAGCAATGAATGAACATGCTTTGGGTCAATTTTGCAAGCGCAGGGAGAACTGTTTGTGTGCGCTGCCTGTGGCTTTTCGCATGGCCAAGAAAAGGGTAGCGCACTTCCCTGCTTGCAGTCTAGAGCCAGACGTGGCAGGTCAACAGAGCAAGGGCAGCAGGGTTGGAGGTTTTGGGCAAGTGAGTCAGAGGAGTTTACTGCAGAAGTCCAGAGTTAGGCAGGAAGAGGACAGCGAGGCAGGGGATGGGGCAACGGGCCTGCTCAGGGAACTCAGCAATGAAAAGCGAATGGGAGAGATGATCCAAAGTAACAGGGTGTACGCGTGCAGGACAGCAAGGAGGAATGCTGTAGGGTCAGATGCAGACTTTACCTTTAAAAAATCCTGTATCATGCCCTCAGGAAAGAGAGAAAAAGAGAAAAAGAGATCTGCCGATGAGATAGAATATAGGTAAATGCATATTTATAAGATGTACTGATAGGGAATAGTAATTAGCAATAGAAATAAAGTATGTGGTGAAAGTTTTTATTCCTGAGTGTTGTAGTAACATAGTCCTTAAATGTTCTTCCTATAGTAATGGACTTACCGATGTATTTATGAATGTCCCTCACAGTTATTCTACTTCTCACAGACTGACTAAATATTAGAAATGAGAAAAGTAATTCCTGGATGAGAGACTGCCCGCTAACCGGCCTCACCACTGAGCAGGCCCAGAAGAGTGTTGTATTTCACATTCGCAGGACGCCTTGGTCATGGTAAGCACATCCTTGCTTTGAGAAGCAGCAGTTCAAATCCTAATAGAGCCCGAATGCTACTTTCTTTTTGTTGAGGTCCTTCTTGTTTACTTTCAATAGTCTTTAGGAAATGCTATCAAAAGGGAAAATCTAGTAGCATCTGGAGGCTACCTGAGGAGGCACGGTAAATAACTTAGCATCATTACACCTCGTTCCAGCAGGGCTGGGAGTGGGACTGGTTGGACAAGAGAGAACAGGCATAATTGGAGTCAGCCTAGTCTGACTCACACATCTCCCTTATTTTTCTGAATCGGAGAGCTCCTATCCCTAAATGTAATCTCCAAGTCATGAAGCAAAAGTCACTAATACTTTTGCTACTGTTTCTATTCCCTTCCCTCAGAACGTAGAGTAAAATTTCTGTCATTACTTTTGAGGTCAGGCTCTTGGCCTTACTCCACAGGAACTGATACTGAGTTTGCCTATGGAACAGAGCACTAAGACGTGCATAAACTGGGCACAATTTGGTCATTCACAATTCATTGCAAATGAAGAAGAAAAAAACCATAAACGGGAAGGAAAAAAGTCTCAGTGAGTCATGATTGCCAGAATACAGGCTGCAACACACTGGAAGCCCATTTTAATGGGAGAGGACAACTAACCTTTCTCATGCACATACCTTTTGTGGAGGTAAATTTTAATCTCGTGATACAAGCAGTTTGGCCCCGGAACGTATCCAGGATGTTGGACAAAGTGGCTCGAACAACGCCCAGCCACCTGTGCTAATACAGTCCCGGCAGGATCTATTGCATGCCTGTCTCACTGACTGCCATTTCTTTTTACAATACTCGCATTGAACGTTTTGTATGAAACTGCCTACCCTGAACTTGCTGGGCTTTGTTTCTGGTGCGCACGACGAAGTTGTTCCTGCGCTGAAACAGAGCGCCTTGGCATTTGGACGGGTAATGACTAGCTGATCTGGTGTTTGATTAATAGAGGAGGAGATAAACCTGCGTTTCCCTCTAAACACAGCGAACCCTGTGCATAAACCTGAACCAAACCCAGCAGCGCCCGATGGCCCTGCAGACGCTGAGGAAGGGGCCACTTTTAAGAGGGGCTTCAAGTGCTGAGGTGTTTTCCGCAGTGTGAACTAGCTGATGTGGACACGTCGAATTACTGTGAAAACTGTTAAAACCCTTCCTGACCGGTCCACACTGAAGCAGTGGTGCCGATCCCTCTTGTGCGGGGACCGGCAGACTCCCACGCGCCCGGGAGCCTGCTCCGGGTGACGCGCACGCTGTATCTGTCAGCGCAGCGAAACAAACTGCTTAGCCCAGCAAATCTTCCCCCTTTTTTCCTGTGGCAATCGACCGTGAGGCCTGCGTGGACCTCATGTGGGCGGTAGAGACGCTTAGAAGTGAAAAAGTCCTGAAAACGTTGGTCATATCTGAAACTGCGATTGGGCTATTTCTGCTTTGCCCACCCGCTTTGCGAGGTGGCCGGCGCAGTCAGACGCTGCCCTTCCTCACCCCTCGCTTGGACGCCGTGTGCTGGAGCCCCCCAGCCCCCGCGGCGGTTTGGGCATGCGGGTCCCCTGGCCCCGCAGCGGGAATGGGGGCCAACCCCAGAGCAGGGTGTGGGTCCACCCCCACACTGGGGGTGCAGCCCCGGCCCCACAGCGGGATGCAGGTCTGGCCCCACAGTGAGGGCTGCAGAGCAGCCCCATAGCAGTGACGGGGCTCCAGCACTGCAGTGGGGTGCAGGCCAGGCCCCACAGCAGGATGTGGGGCAGGCCTCACAGTGGGAATGGGGGGCTGGTCCCATGGTGGGGATGGGGTCTGGCCCCACAGCAGGATGGTGGGCATGGTGGTCTGGCCCCATAGCGGCGATGGGGTGCTGACCCCATGGTGAGGTGCAGCCCTGGCCCCACAGCAGGGTGCAGGTCAGGCCCCACCAGACAGTGGGGACCCAGCTGCATGGCGAGGTGCAGGGCAGGCCCCACAGCGGGGAGGGGGGCCTGGCCCCACAGCGGGGTGTGGGTCAGGCCCCATAGGAGAGTGGGGACCCAGCCCCATGGTGGGATGGGAGTTCAGCCCCATGGCAAGGTGCAGGGCAGGCCCCACAGCGGGGATGGAGACTCAAGTCGCATAAGCAGGGCTGGGGGCCTGGCCCCACGGCGGGGATGGTGGTCCTGCCCCACGGCAGGATGGTGGGCACGGTGGCCCGGCCCCACGGTGGCGACGGGGGTGCCGACCCCACGGCGAGGTGCAGCCTTGGCCCCACAGCAGGTCCGGCCCCCACCAGACAGTGGGGACCCAGCCCCATGGCGGGATGGGGGTCCAGCCTCACGGCGAGGTGCAGGACAGGCCCCACAGCGGGTGGGGGGGGTGGGGGCCGGCCCCACGGCGGCGCTGGGCCGGACCCGCGCTGGCTCCGCCTCGGCCATTTAAGCAGCGCCGGGGCCGGGCCGGGCCCAGAGGAGCCGGGAGGCGCGGTGAGAGCCGGGGCGGGCGCGCAGGTGGGTCGGGCGGGTGCCGCGGACGGGCTTTGCGGTGCCATTTCCCCTTCCCTCTCCCCCTTCCCCCCCCCCCAAAAAAAAAACAAAAAACGGGGCCGAGCGGGTGCCGTCGGGGCCGCCGCGGGGTGCAGCTCGCCCGCGCGTCTCAGCCGGACGAGCGCTTTCGTGGTGCGCCCGGCAGGTTGGGTTTTGATGTTTGACACCGCAGGCTTTTTTTTTTTTTTTTTTTAAAAAAAAAACCCCAAAAACTCGGAATCTGACTTTTATGCCGGGCGAGCTGGCAGCATCCGCCGGGCCGGGGGCGCGGAGGGGCGAGGGTGGGCAGCAGGGGAGCCCCGCCGGGCTGGCGCACCGGCGCGCGTTGGGCTTTCGTGGACTGGTGGCTGAAAAAGCGCTGGCGTTATCTGGTAAGGATAGGCTGCGGTTCCTCTGGGTCCTCCTCGTGGGAAAACCTCTGCAAAGGGATGGGTGGGAGAGGTGTTTGCCGTTGCCGTGGCTGGTGTTTCGGAGAGCGCTAGCCCGGTAGAGTGCCCCCCTCTCGGGCCGAGTCTCTTACGGGAGGAAAGTAGCTGCCTACAAGCCCGCAATCAAAACTTGAAGCTGTTGGTGCTGGTGGTGATGTTTAATTTCTGCTCTTCGGCTCCCTGCGGGCCTGCCGAAACCAGCCAAAAAGCCTTCAGGGAGCAAGGAGAGCTTAATGCCGCGCTGAAAGTCAGCGAAGCTCTCAGATGAGACCTGGACAGGCAGGAGCTCTTGGGTGGCGCTGAGGAAACGGCCCGTGGGCAGGGGTGCGTGTGGGTCTGCTGTCCTTCGCGCAGCGCTTCTTCCTGTCATCAGACTGTGCCTCCGGGGGTGCCTTCCAGGCACTCCTGCCTCGGGGTGACCCTCGCTGTTGGATAATGGAAGAAATATTGCCGTTCCTCCCACACAAGCTGTCGTGGGAACGCTATGGGGAAGACGAATAGAAGTCTCTTTTGTGGAAGAGACCAAGGTCACCTTGAAGTACTGGCTTCAACTCCTTTATTTAATGACCTTTTGGAGTCCTTATCAGAGGACTTGAGTCGACCCATGGTTGCCAGATAGTCTAATACTTAATGCTACCCGTGGGCAGGAGGGGTGGAGCTGTGCCCCGTGCAGCCCCATATTGCATGGGGAGTCTGTGGCAAAGCTGCAAACCTAATCCAAGTCTTCACTTCTAGCATGCATGGAGCTAAACAATCATTTGCTCATAAAGTAATTAAAAGTCATTTAAAGAACTAAATGCATGCAAGAACATGAGGATGAGGATTGTGAGTGCAAAAGAGGGCAGAAGAATACAGCTTATGCTTCGGAAAGTGCAAAGTTGGAAAGCAATCTCTCTCCCGCCCCGTTAATGCATTCCTTTTCCCAAGCTTTGTGCAGCCTATACTCCTCTTAACTAAGGATGCCGTTTGCCATGATTGATGTCAGCTGCTGTGCGGTAGCACAGCCAAACGCTTGAATAAAAGAAATGGAATCTTAATTTTTAGACTACAGTTGTGCCAAGAATGACAAAGACAAAGTGGTAAATGTCATAAAACTAATTTTATGAGCTTGGTCAGAGCATTAGTTCTAAACCATGGAGCAGTAATGGTGCTAATCCTGTAGAAATATTGAACAAAGGAATAGCTCAGTAATTAGTGTCAGTGCTGTAAAACGGCACTACTCAGCCACTCTGCTGAAGCTTCCTAAGCCTTTGCTTAGGAATTTACCTAAGATGCCCCCATTCACGTTAATAAACTAATCTTATTTTCCCACATGCCATGAATGGCTGTTTGCTCCTCTCAGACAAAGGTCTTCTAGCAGTTACTTGGCAGTACGTCTGACTTGGGAACTGTGCTACCCTCATTGCATGCCTAAAGCTCTGCTGAGCTACAGGTCAGGTTGTTTGGGCAGGCTGCTTACTTTAACGGTGCCAATATGATGGGCCACTTAATTTGGGCTTAGCAAAAACTGCTGCTCTGAGATGTGCCTTGCGAGTCACATCTCGTAGGTGCAGCAGCAGCCGTGGCACCCACAGGATGCCTTGCTCTGCGCTGCGGTCACCCTCTTGGCTCTGTATGTCCAACGCGTTGGTGAGAGCTCTTGGAGGAAGAGGAAGGTGAAATGAACGCTTCCCTCTGCTGACTGGGAGGCTGCGTGGTGCAGGCGTGTTTCCAACTCTTCTCTCCTGGCTGGAGAGACTTCCTTAAAAGACTCATAGTCCTTGGCTTCAGGCTAAAAGAGACAAAAGGCGAAGCTGAATCAAGGCAGCAGGGTGCAGGCTTTTCCTGTGGGTGCTGTCCCGTGTCCCTTGTCCCTGTCTGCAGACATAGGAGAACCTCTAAAAATAACCAAAGGTGAGTTGCGCAGGTGGAAGTGGGATATCTCTGTGAAATCTCTCCCTCCCTGCCCAACACCTGACTCATACCACAGTGCTGCTGTGACACTAGTGTTTGGGAGCCAGCAGCATTTGGGGAATGGCGCAGGTGATGATAGGAGCATTACAGTAGGTGAGTGCTAGGCGTCCAGCTGGCCAGCTCATGGTCCTTGCTCAAAATGCTACCTGAAACAAGGGCCAGTGAGGAGCAGGGGGGGATGAGGCCTGAACAGCTCAACTCAGTCTTTAGCTGTAGTTTTATTGGCCCAAGTGCTTATGAGCAGTCCTCCACCAGTGACGAACCGAAGGGGAGCAAACTCGCATTAACCAACCCTTGTGAGTTGAGGACAGGGAGGAGGAAGGTCAGGTTCAGGCATGACCATTGCAGCTTCTGGCTTAATGTAGGAGACTGTTCCTACAGCTGTAGTTAGGTGGGATCGGCGCTGGTGCCTGTCCTTCCTTACTAACCTGCTGTGTGGCTGTTGCAAATGATGTATGAGATACAGTTTTGCTTTCTTCCAAAGCAGCAGTCCCTCGAGTAGCTGGGTTCAGTTCATGTAAGCTGTCTGGCGAAGGCATAGTTCATGTGATGGCAATAGGGTGCCGGGGAACTAATCCCCGCTAACTTCTCTGCCGTGTAGGCATATCCTCGAAGGAGTTCAAAATATCCCTGCAGCCTTAATAAATGGCTCTGCGGTGAGGTGTGCTTTGGCTTGTGCTGTGCTCTGAATGATAGACTCAGCAGTAAAACAAAATGCCATTGTTGGCACAATTGGTGCGCTTCCATCAGCCGAGAGGCCCAGAGTTAATGAAGCATAGAAACTGAAATTATATCCATCTGCGGGGGGGGGGGGGGGGGGGGATGTTTGCTCAAGGTACAGTAAAGCCCTTGTGCACGGAATTGTAACTTGTGCATATCCAATTTATGTAACTTTCAGAATCTTGAATGGGGACTGGAAGATGTGTCTGGTGAAGACCGTATCTTTGTTTCTCTTGCTGTTAGGGAGCAGCGACCCCTCTTCCTGTTGGAAGTCCGTCTGCTTTTGCAAATGGCCAGAGAGGGTCTGCTGAAGCCTGTAAGCCTCGCCTGGGATCTAACGGGCCGAGAAGTTGCTCTGGTCAGACAAACTTCTCATGTAATGGAAGGTCGAATTTTTTATAAAGTTGAAAAAATCATGACCTTGTAGTCTGACAGCTGAACTCAGCAGACCTTGCTTAAAAGAGCCTGTAATACTAATTCTCTAAACTAAAACGCTGAGTGGAGCTGCAGTTAACAAACTCCTACCCTTCCAGCCTGACTCAGTCTGCAAGAGGCAGCATGCCGAACTGGGGAGGCGGTAACAAATGCGGTGCCTGCGGCCGGACTGTCTACCACGCCGAGGAGGTGCAGTGCGATGGGAGAAGCTTCCACAGGTGCTGCTTCCTCTGCAGTAAGTACTCTTGGGATTTCGCTGTGTGGCATTGAAACCTCGTCTGCTGTAGTGCGGGAGTTGCAGTGGCAAAGTGCTCTTCCACAGAAAATTTCCAGGGCTCCAAAGCTTGGTGGGGACCTGTGACACGTAGGGACAGCAATGGCCAGTGACAGCTCTGTCCATCACCTGTCAGGCTTGGCTCATGTTTCACTTCATGCTTTCTAAGCCTGTTGGTGCTGTGTACACCTGAAAAAATATTGTCCTAAGCAGAATGTGGCTTTTCTTTTTTCCTCATTGTTTCTCTCCTTCCCTTTCTCCTCCCTTTGCCCCCTCCTGGTCCTGTCATCCATATAGGTGAGGCAGGTACTTTAGGATGGAAACCAAGCTTGAGTATTGCTCACGCAGAGGAGAAAATCCAGTGACAGCACCCAGTTTGCACTGATGCACCAAGTTCAAATGAACTTTTACCTGGAGTCTCGGTGCAGACGGAGGCTGATAGAGTTATAAAACCCTTTCTCTGAAGAATGTTTAATCTACTGCCATGCAGCCTGGGACACTAGCATGCTTGCAGCACAGTTGAACTGTCAATATTTTAGCAAAGCCAAAAGCCTAGACTTTCTTGGCACAGGGGCCTGTGGTTTATCTCAGATGAAAAGAGTCCAAAGCATTGTTTTCCAGTCCAACCAACAAGTCCATTGAGGCATTGAAAATAGCTTTTTCTGCTGAAAAGACTTTTGATTAGATGAAAGAAACAAAGGGTCACTTCATAAACTCTAGGCTAGTACTTTGCAAACAAACAGCCTGACAAAATACAAAGATCTTACCTTATTACAAACATGAAGTATTGTTTTCTTACTTACTGGCATTTAATATCTACAGACAGGAATAGGATTCAGCATTCTTTATATGAACCACAGTTGCAACTAGAAACCAGCTTGCTAGTAACTTGCAGTATAACATCAGCCAACTGTGAGGGCATGGGAGTCTAGGTGCACCTATGTTCCTTTTCCTTAGCTCTACAGCAATTTTTTTTTTTTTTAAGTGCCTCAACTGCCTTATATTCAGCATTTTATGGGAGTTTCTATTAAAAGAAACCTGGAACTTATAGTCAAACAATGGCTCCAGTATATTTGATTCAATATTTGCTTTTGCTTAGTGCGTAGTTCTGTGGGGGGTTAAAGTCTGTAGACTTAGCAAACATGCATTAGTTGGATTACTTACTGGATATTTGTCTTACAAGAAGAAGTTTGGAGCTAATGAATGCAATAAGCAGAGGTCTCTATTTTGAAGACTAAGTGGTTTTTTAATACTGAAAATCTACAAGTGGTACAATTGGATATTCAATGCAGGTCCTTTGTTATGAGCATAATGCTGTTGCAGGTTGAAAAAGCACCTCAACTTTGAAAGAAGCTTCAAAACAGGAAATAGTTCTGCTTGCTACTCTAGCCTTGAGCAGGATGCTTATGCTGCACTGAAGGACAATTTATGAATGAGAAGCAAGGGAGGCCCATGTGGTATAACTGCGAACCAGTACCAACTTTGCCCCAAACCAGCACTGGGGAAAAAAAACTTTGGGCTTTTCGTTGTCCCTGCTCCACCCCAGACAGAAGTGCAGGGTAGGCACTCTTCTGTGCTGGTGAACTTTTGCTCCGAACTATGGCAACAGTCAAGGGAAGCTGCCGACTGCATTATCTGGGTTTTCTGAGCAGTCTCATTCATCAAGCCACAGCAAGTTTCCAGGCTTTAAATTTCTTGATCACGAAAGGGTGGGAGGGAATAGAGCCCCTTTATAGGGATAAGCATAATTCACTAATTCAAAATACAACCTGCCCCCTCTACTCTTTAGCAGTTCTAGAGCCTCATAGGAAGGAATTATGGAGAAGGAAACCTGTAGCATAGTTTCTTGCTTGATATTTTAGCTTACAACATGTGCTGATGGAGACGGTCCTTCAAGGCAATTTAACTTTTTTCTTTTTTTTTTTTTTCCTCCTCTTTCTCCCTCCAGTGGTCTGCCGGAAGAACTTGGACAGCACAACTGTAGCGATTCATGATGCTGAAGTTTATTGCAAATCTTGCTATGGAAAAAAGTATGGCCCAAAAGGTTATGGATACGGCCAAGGGGCAGGCACACTGAACATGGACAGGGGAGAGAGACTAGGTATCAAGCCTGAGAGGTGAGTTAATGAGTTGTTATGTGCGTGGCCCTTGTCCTCCACTACAACTTTCATAGGAGTTTTTCAGGCTGAATTTTGTCCAATTCATGTTGTCGGGAATGTAAATGCTCCCAAATACCCCAGTGTAACAAGGTGCAGGGCATTTAACTTAAAAATGCACAAAACTTCTGCTTGTAAGTACATGAGTAGGCACTGTATGAGTAGGAGTTAACCGCAGCTGAGGATGCCAGAACCAAGTCACACCAGAACTGGATTGTTAAATGCTGATGGTTCTGCAGAAGTCCACAGAATGCAGAAGTGAGTGTCCTTCTTAAGGCACTCTCCTAAATAAGACGTGAATGGTAACTGTTCAACAGGCTCTGGCAAGGGTGGATTCAAACTGTTGAGAATCTGAGGCTACAGGAAGAATAACTGTGTAAATGTGTAACTGGTAAATGAAGAACCAGCCTAAAAAAAAAAAAAAAAACAACACCTGAGGTATGCCTTGCAACTTGCTTCATGCAAGTTCCTAGATTATTACTTGACTTTGACGTGCTCTCCAGCTAGAACATGTCCAGAAACGACAAATAGTTCAATCCATTAGGTTCAGTGATCGGTTCAGGCTCTAGGTATGAGCAGCTAAGAGGAGTTCAACCGAATTATCTTTAACTTACTGTCTGATAAATCCAGTATCTTCTACAGAAGTGAATTCCAAGACCTGTATGAAGGTGAAAAGGAGAAGGCCCCTCAGAAAAGTAGCTTTTTTTCAGTAGTCATTATCCTTTGAAGCGTGGCCTTTCCTTCCTTTGTTCCTACCAAGTGTAATCAGATAGCCTTACTGGTAACTAATCTCTCCAACTTTAAAAAAAGAACCCTTTTTCCTGTACTGTGTTGGACGCTGCACCATTAGTTTTGTTAAGGAGAGCAAGAGATCGCTTATTCAGAGTAAGAATCCTAAATGTCTTGTTTCTTTCAGCACACCCTCTCCCCACCGACCCACAACAAATCCAAATACTTCAAAATTTGCTCAGAAATTTGGAGGTGCAGAGAAATGCTCTAGATGTGGTGATTCTGTTTACGCAGCTGAGAAAGTAATAGGTGCTGGAAAGGTAAGGAAGTGTGCCTTTTTTAACTGCTAAGTGGACTTTAAAGTGAACAACATGTGTTACTTGGCTTTGCTAGGGGGATGCTATCCAGAAGGCAGCAGGGAATCAACTGTGGTGTAGTTACCTTAAAATGGCATTTCTCAATACTGGAAATGATCAAATCAATGTAGTTTTTAACTTCTTCAGAGAAAGAACATCTGAAATGGAAACTCTGGGTGAAGAGCGCTCACCTTGGATTTCAGAGTTGAAGCTTCAATATCTTCTTTTGCCAGAGACTTCAATCAGATTGCAGGAGCGCTCTCCCCAGCAGGGGGAAACAATCCTGTAGTGAACAGCTTATGACATGGGCTGAAGGTTTCAGCAGAAAGGGGAGTTATCTGAAAATACCGTGTAAAGCTGGCTGACTCAATACTGATAGCTGAGATCTGCTCTGAATTCATTAGATCAAATCCAAACCTCTTAAAATACTTCCTGAACAGTAGGTTACCTGGAGTTCAGGGCTGTGTGCCATCTCTACAAATACAGAACTGATGCACTTAAACTAGTTTTCATTGCATCACTCATCTATACTGAGGCAGGTTTTTTTTTTTCCCCCAAAAAACTTGGGGATTCTGTGTATTTAAACTCTCTTGTCTTTTCCTCAGCCATGGCACAAAAACTGCTTCCGATGTGCCAAGTGTGGAAAGAGTCTAGAATCTACAACCTTAACTGAAAAAGAAGGAGAAATCTATTGTAAAGGTGAGGAAAGAAATGATCAGTTGTTTTTGGTTCAAGGTAATTTGTATGTTAAAAGGACAGATGCTGAATTTGTTCCTGGTATAAGGAAGCTTTTTCAGCTCCTGTCAAGATAGAAGTACTCTATACATCATAGCAACAAAGCTGAGAAATGCAATAGCACTGAAGCTATTGATGTAGTTTACATCTGCAGCAAATAAAACTTTACATACTGAATTACAAAACAGCAGCCTGTGCCCTTTGAGTGGGTCAGAGAGCAAATTGCAGAGCAGGAGCCTAACTAGCAATGATCCTGCCTTGCCTTACATGAGGTCATGGATATAAACTTGATTCACACATAATTTGATGACAACATATGTCTTTGGGGATATCTAGCCACCAGATAGATCTACAAATTGTTTACACTGAACATCACTCAGAGTAGGTTAGAAACTATACTGAAAGAGCAGACACTCTACATTAAGTTCAGGCATGGCAGTTGCCTTGCCTTAAATGCTTGTTTTTGAGCATTGCTTTGGATTCTGATAATCTGGTGCCTAAAGTGAAGTAGCTGAGTGGCTTAATCTAGAAAATGCTGCTCTTAAACAAGTCAGTAGCCTCAAGTACTACAAGTTCATCTCTCTTGCAGGTTGTTATGCGAAGAACTTTGGCCCCAAAGGATTCGGATACGGTCAAGGAGCAGGTGCCCTTGTTCATGCTCAGTGAGGGAGCACAACTTAGAATCTGTTATGGCTCTTCTGAGACTCTTCTGCAAGAAAACAGTTTCCTAAATGTTACTAACTACTGTGAAATGGATGCTAGTTTAATATAGTATTTGGGCCAAGTTTTTAGCAGGCATTAAAAAAAAAAAAAACACTGTTCTCCCTTTGCTTTATTTACCACATTTTAACACTTAATATTGTATATCAATTCAATAAAGTTCTGCTTGTTGATGTATCCTAAGAGGTGTTACATGCTTTGTCAGCTGTAATAAGGAGATGTGATGTGGACTGGATTCAAAGATCTATTCAAACATAGGGTTACTGCGTTGTTACGGGTGGTGGAGGAGATACGGTGATGTGGAATTGGTATAGGTCTTCAGCACAAGCACTGTGCTGATCAAGCCCAGCATGACTAAAAGTAAACTTGTATAGCACTGCTCACACTGCTCAGAAGTGAATGAATAACCTCGGCAAAGAACAGGTAACTCTTAATCCATCTGTTCAGGCAGGGACACAGTGGTGAAAGAGATTTTTAGAAGCTGTGTGCTTAAACGACCACCTATCTCTACCCTAGATCTTTCCAGGGAAGAGAAAGTAAGCCACTCTGACCATAATTTTTTTTGTTGCATTGCATCTACCTAGGTGTTGAGGTTTTGCTATACGCAGGACTAAGTGTACAGGAATACTGTACCAAGACAACTGCAGACTAATACCATCCTTGCTCAGCAACTGAACTGACCAGGCTACAGACTAACATGTCAAACGCAGTTTTGAGAGGTTTTTGACCTTTTTTTTTTGAGTAGTGTTATAACAGTCAGTTCTCTGAAGACGTTAGAGGATTGCAGATGTTTCAGTTGAAGGACTTCACCCACCTCCATACTGACAAAAATACATATAACTAATTAACATGTGAGAGCAGAATAAAATTATGCTCTGAACAGTCCAGTAGATAATGTGACTGTAATTCAAGTAGAATGGGCAAGGAATGACAGCAATTATGTCTGTCAGTGTGGTGCAGGTTTACTCCCACGTGAAAATGCCAGTTATGTAAAAGCCATAATAGTCAAGTGTCTTCTCAGCTGCTAACACAACTATTCATTAGTAGCAACTCTCTAAATGCTAAAGGCCTAGACCTAAGGGAAGACTACTTTTCTCTTGCATGGAAAGCTTTTCACCAGAACCCTTAGCTACTTTTAGGGGCTGGAACGGAGTCCTACATGAGAACGCTAGGTGTGAACTGGTAACCTCCAACAACATTTCACTTCTAGTGAAACAAATGCAAATCACTGCTGCAACTGGAGCCCTATGACTAGACCAACACAAAAGCTTTATGTGAGAAACATGATCCAAAAATATCCAATTTAAGGAAAAGAAGTGGCTTATTTTTCTGTCCTTATAAAGCCACATATACCTTCCTTTGGTGGAGAAGGTGTGCCTGAGCTCCAGCATGTAACAGGCTACTAGTGCAGGAGTATCTCTCAGGCCTTTCAGTAGAAGCTAGATATACTACTGTCCTGCAAGGAGGTTGGGGCTCAGTCCCTGAGAAAGGCAGTGTAGGTGAAGTGAAGGGAGGTCAGGCCAGTGGTTAGGACCTGGGTAATTTTTTTTTGGGGGGGGGGAGGGCAGAAGTTGAAGTTTCAGTTTCTGCACCAATTTTACACAATAGTTAGTTAAACAAAAACAAAAAAAAGGGGGGGGGGTAGATTTGAAACACTGTCTGGTTTCAGAAGCAGCCTGATACCTTTGGGGGGAGGGGGGGAAATCATTCACAGCATGAATTCATGGCGACATGTTCAAGACTGGGAATGCTACAATAAAAGTAATAATCAACTATGTGAAAAATGGTTGCAGACTGAGTTTTAAGGAACCTCTTTATTACTGCAGTTTGAGGTAGTGCAGCACTGCAAGCCAAAAGCCTGATCAGAAAAAAAAAAATGTATGAGGCAACATAATATACAAAGAGCATTTTGTATGGATTATTAAAGAAAGACCAATGTGGATCTCAGGAAGGACAGACAGACTGAGCAAAATGTGAGCCAAGAGGTTGTACAGTTCATATGGGGGGGGGGGAAGCCTACCACTTTTAAAACAGAAACTGAAAACTAGCACATGGTTGGGGTGGGAGAGGGCAAGAGGAAGCAAGAGCACAGCAGTTTAGCGCAACAGAAGGTATTTTCATTTCGCTCTCCTTCTTACAGTCATGTAATATTGCTACAGCTTTCACAATCTTTATTTCTAACCATGTGTGGGGAGGTGAGCAGCTGAACAGCAGCATTAACCACTTCAGCTGAGTTCACTCTTCAGGTGCCCTGTGCTAGTCAAATAATCTGGAATAGGAGGGGGGGGGTCTCCCTCTTCCCCAAGGGGAGCCACCCCAGACCTTGTCCTTGACATTTTACACCTGAGCTTTCCTCCAAGCAAGGCAAGGCAGTATCAATTGGAGCATCTCAGGAAATGCAGCGTACAGAGTGCAGTGCCCAAAATCAGTGCTAATAATTAGAAAATATGATATGTGTAGTCCAGCTTATTGGTACTTAGGGAAAAAAAAAGCCAGAAAAGGGAAACTATGTATTAACATATTCTACATCAGCACTAGATGGACGGTCTGCGTGTCTGGCAGAGCCTAGCAATGAACAGTCCAACCAGAAACACTTGGAAAATGCCTGTTCGCACAGCTGCCTCATGTAGGGAAGAAAAAAAAGCTTAATTCTGAGTCCAGACTTGGGCTCACTGCTGGGCTGCCCATAAGCCTGAGGGCAGCGGGCTGATTCGCGCAGCAGCCGGGGCTCCTCGCCAGGCACCAGCTCCCCACCTCAGAGCACACCCCAACTCAGGCCGCCCCAGCTCAGGGGCAGTAGCGGGGCCCCAGCAGCCAGGCAGGCAAAGACAGCGGCAGTATTGCCACTCTGCCGCCTTGTTACCTGATGGAAGTGCTTCCTGTTTTGAGGAAGGCTTTGTAAAATGCTGAGCGGCCCAGTTCGCTAGACAGAAAACAAAATTATGCTCTTGACACACACATATACACACACACGCACACACAGAGTCTTTAACAGCCTAAGCAGATGAAACCACTTCCCATTATTTGCTGTAGCTACTGTAAACGACTTAAAAACCAGCCACATCAGCAGAGATGGTGGGTGCAATTTCTGCTGACAAGACTTGGCATACAGTACACGGTTCGTTTTGCTATAAACAAAAGCTTTCAATTCTTAGAAAGAAAAATGATCAGAAATGATGAGAAGTGATTCAAGTTACTAAAAATCATAGGCCTTCCTGGCATTTCCTAGAGGGAGTTCACAGCAATAACTCACAGTTCTACACTACTCTAACTCAACTAGTTATTTAGTTTAACCACAAAAAAGAAAAAAAACTTGTAACCATAAAGACATGAAACTTGTCAAGAGAAATGTGTAACTTGCATTGCAGTGCTTTCACTTGGTTACTGTCAGCTTTTCAGCAGCAACTGGTGCATAAACGCTCAGCCCAGGCTGGAGTAATGCCTCGAGTTAGTCTTCATTTGAAGCTCGAATTGAAGAGTATACTGGTTCTAAAAGAACAACTTCGGTTTCACCATCTAAAAGTATTTCAGTAGTATGTAGGCATGCAGACAATGTGAATATGGGGCTAAGTTTAAAAGTTTTGCAAAAAAATTCAACCTCAAATTAGTAGGTGCAATTTTTACTGGTCCCCATTCAGTGCCATAAAATGGCTAAAATCCAAACACAAGTGTTTGCCTGTAAATACTGTCTTCAGAGCAAAAAAAAATTTCATGTAAAGGCAGTTCATGGAAGGCACAAGGAAGAGACTCCAATCATGCCGTAATGAGGATGCAGAGGGCAGGCTTCTTCCCAAATGAAACAAACCAAGCAAGCAGCTTTGAAGTCATGAGAAACACACCTGTACCTCCCAACAGCAGCCACTGCAGCGAGGGAACATCTCAAATCTCCAATGGCCATCTTCAGAGTGAGTCTTTTTAAAGGAGAAAGTAGCTTTCTTGGCCTTCACAAGGCAAGCTGAAGGATGGCCAACAGAGGTAAGCTTGGGTCCAGCCACCCCACCAGAACCACTGCCCGAGGAAGGGAAGAGCAGCAGCAGCAGCAATTCTCAATTTATTAAACCCATACCCCGCACAAAACAGACCCCCCCCCCCCCAGGTGTGCTTTGAAGTTTTGGCTTTATATATTATTAGATATTGCTGCCTATATGTATTCTGGTAAGTTCTGACTTGGCTGGTTACCTTGCTTCTACTAAAATCTACCTTTTAGCACAGACAGTTAAAGTCAAGGCACTCTTACTTCTAGGAAGGTATATGACTTTGTCATCCCATCTACTAGACCCCTATGGATATCTTGTTTATAACACTCAGAGTATCTCAAATGTCATTAACCATCTACATTGGGCCACCTGAAATGCACCTTAACAGCCGTTCTCCCTTAAGAAACGGTTATGTTGCCAACATACTTTGATTAAAGGAAAGGTTTATCTAACAAGTGAACAGCAATTTATAATCCACGGCACAAAGGTGTAATTTATTGAACTCCAACGAAGAAAATTTTTACAGGAACTCATGTCAGCGCAGAACGGGGTACCTGCTATCTCTAAGGCACTTGGTTGGCATCCTTTCTGGAAATAGAAATCACTCAAATCAGATGCAAGATAGCAGCTATTTTCTCATGGTGTGGCTTCTGAAGTTGGTCTAAAACACGACAGTGTGAAATCACACCCCAAGTCAAGACAAACACTGCATCTAAGAGTCAATATTTATTTGATTAATAACTTACAAAATTTAACAGATTTAATTTATGTAAGGAGAGCTAATTTATTAAACATTTACAGATATTTTTGTTCACAATGTAATACATCAAGATCTCGACGGTATTAAAATAATACTTGGCACAGTTATAAATAAAGAATATACAAAAAATCCATAGCTTAAAATGTAGTGATGCTGTTTTATGCATATTAACTAAAAAAACTGGTGGACATCAAAGAATATAGAAACCTGCAAAGAAACAGCACATGTTTAGGGCCAAGACAAAATTCCCATTAATTCTACCAATATCAGATTAACTTGAGCTGATGTGTTCTTAGTCTGGATCAGCTTAATCTTCAGAAGCAATGCAGTTTTGGTACAATAAGTGAATTGTATGTTTGATAACTGGACAGAAAAATGCTGCATAGTTGGCTTCCGCCCCCCAAACCTTGTTTTGATGATTTCACATCAAAAGATTCAATATTACTCAAGACAAGTTACATTTTGCACTGGAAACTGTTTAAACACCCCAAATCCATATATGCAAGTTAAGATTAACAACCATTGTTTTTACTATTGCTCAAATTCTGCAGGTCTTAGCTCTCTGGTGACAGTTTTGCTATTAGCAACTAAACAGTGCAGAATTTGTCTCTTATTACCAAAGATCACCTCCTCTTTGCAAACATTTGTTATGCGGACTGCATGACACAATTCATGGTAGTGAATGCAATTGTGCAATTTAACCCAGAACTCGTATTACACACTGAACTGCTGCTCTTCTGGTGCTATGATACATTTAATAAAGTGGACTGACGTTCTTTATGTCAACCGACCCCCAACAGAAATGTGAAGAGAAGAAAAAAGGAAGAAAATGTAGAACATTACTGCTAATTAAAATAAACAACGTTGTAAAGTCTTCATGCTTTCTCAGATTATAAAAAATACGAATGACTGGTGACAACTCTTTTCACTGAAGTAAAATGTGTCATCATTGGGATTACAAATTTTGTCTGACAAAAATAGCAAAAGCTTCTTGCCACCCCTACACCCAAATCTCTCCCATTAAAACTGTGTCCAAGATGTTGATTTTTCCAGTATTAAACATTCAAGTACTCTAACGTTGCACTTCCGTAAATCCTGATATCTGGTACCTGCAAACTAAGCACGTGTCTTGAGATCAAGGAACAACTACAGAAAAAAATGTTTTACTTGCAAATACTGAACATCAACTATTTACAGTTTCACTGCTCCTCTTACTAAGGCAAGGGGCGGGAATACCACTAGATTGTTTTATTACCTGTAATCTGCATATTACAGAAAACGCTAATTTTGCCAAGCATCAAACATGCAGTGAATTTGCAGGGTATAATGTCTATTAACAGCAATATTGAACATCACTAAAAGCTCATTAGATATCTTCCTACACTTTTTGGTTGAATAAAATGAAATGAGCAGCTTTAAATATACTAAACACACACTCACAAAGAGAAAACTATTTGATAAATTATTTATATACAGATACACATTCTTTACACTGGTCTCAGTCATCTGCTTTCAGGTCCCCTCCCCAAACTCCCCTCACAGGTTTCTCGAACCACTAGGTTGCTACAGCACTTAGAAGAGAACTAACCTGATTCTCAGTCTCTCTGTAAACAATAGTTAAGGAAGCAGTGAATAGTTCACTATGAGTATATGAAAACACCATAACAAAAATCAGTGCATCACATTCATAAAAAGCCCATTTGGAATGCAATTTCAGATCATTCCTTACCTTCCAAACATATTTGTAGCATGAGAACTTAACAAAAATAAAAATAAGGGTGATTTCCACTTGCTGATACACCATCTTCCTCAGATTGTTGCATCAGATTTTCTTTTTGTACATGCTATTATCGGGATCGTACTTTTTAAATTTAAGATTGTTTTCCACTAATTTACATGCAACAAAGTATTTCAGACCGCTTTAGGTTCTTCTTCTGTAGTCACATTGATTTTAAAACCCTTATATCTTGTCTTTTTATAATTGAGACTTTTGTAGTCACATCCTTGGCTCTCCTTATGCCACTTCTCTTTGAACATGTTTCTGATTACACTACACAGTATTGCATGGGGGTGAAACCTAATATTGAAACATTACTATTTTAAAAGTTGTTTATACAACCACTTCAAAGATAAACTCCTTCCACTTTTTTTTTGCTGAATACTATATACTGTAATCTAGTTTTAAAGGTGTATCATGCATTTAAGCAGGGCTTTAACTTTGACAGAAGAGCTTTCCTTATTTGCACAACTGTTTATTTTCAGACTATATAATCTCAGAACAGGGTTATTACAAGTATTTAATTGTACCAGGAACTGGTAGCAATAACAATCACTGAAAAACGTAGGCAACATACTTTTTGTTAACGTTATCTGACGTGCTCTACTGCAATAACTTAAACACATTACAAGGGATTCCCACCACATGATTTTTATCACAGTATTGGAATGCACATTTTTCAATGTACATAACACTATAGAAAACCTGTATTAAAAAGTCACATTACAGGAACTACAACGTAGCAATCTTAGTAAGCTTTGCATCATGAAATTTAGAGGTTTTTTTAATCTGGATTCTTGTTCCAGTGGAATTATCTGTACTGGGCAATGAATATTCCTGCTCAGCACAACATAACTACTTAGGTCAATACTTCAATAGTCTCATGCTCCATTGTGAAAGATCTTAAATAAAAAAACCCAACAACAAATACTGTGAATATGCTGTTGTGAATAATTCTCATGTTAAGAACTGTTAAAATCCCTTTTTGATCTTCCTCCTCTTCCTTATCAGGTTTGGCAGTTTATTCTGTCCATTTTTACTTTTGTTAATAAAATTCTGATGAAGAGAAGGTACCTTAAGATTCATCATCAGCCCTACACATAGCATGCTACTCTTCAAGGGATGTGGATTCGAGAGAGAGAGAGAGAGAGAGAGAAAATTTTTCAGGCACCACTCAGATATGATATGCTCACAGGATGAACGTGGTGCTACACTAGCTGGTAGCCTGATCCTGAAGTTTGGTCATATTCTATTGTGTACTGCCTTGTCCAGTCCACGATAACAGGACGAAAAAGACCACAGCATCTGAATTCAAAGAAGTCTATAATATTCCTTATACATCCATGGCTGAAAACAAAACAAAAACAGATGTTAGTAAGCAATATTATAGCTCATCTAACAAAGTATATTTTTCATCTACCTACAAGTCTAGTTTCTCTCCCTTTCAGTTCCTGCCTTTTCAAAACCAATGCATATAAAGAGTTATCTTAATGCTTGCTGATGAGCAGTTTCTGAAATAAGAACAAGTCACCAGACTGATCAATGTTTGGGTCCCAAACACAGCCAAGACACTAACTTTCTTCCACTATCTGCCAACACTGCATGAAAAAAAAAAAAAAAAGGAACATGTGATGGACAATATCATGATAATCAGCTCCCTTCCCAAGAGAAAAGTGATATCATATGGATGCAAGACACTAGAAAGCATGAAGTAAACGTGTTCCTAGAGTAACTTCCATTTTTATCAACACTGATCTTCAGATTGATTTATGCCTGTCATACATGCTGGTTCACCAGCTGCAGGTCTAAGACCAACTAAGTCCCCAGACAGCACAAAATTAAGACAGCATTATCCCATGGAATTAAATGAATAAAAAGTTGAAGCATTCCCACTGCTGAATCAGTTTATTGTCAAATATTTAAGATACCTATATCAAAAATTCCAGGAAAACATCTTACTTTGTACTTAATTACACATAATTTGAATAGATCTGCGTTTTCTGGAGGGGAAGCTTGTGTCATGACATATGTCAGACTACGTCGAAGCAAATATGAGAACATGAGTTTTTGATGTCAGTGCTCCATCTGATAGGCAATGCCAAGTTGCTTATTTTAGACTTCTTGTGTTATTTGCAGGAGTAGTTTTTAGAATATTAGTTATTTCAGTGAAAATGGTTTGTGAATGTGACACCAACTTGGAGAAGAAAATAGAACTTTTTTCATATCCTGTCCACAGCTCTGTGTTCTTCAGGAACAATAATTACATGATTTTGTTACAACTCTTAGTTCTAGGAAGAGTGCAACCATATCAAGATGCTTATCTATTTCTCACCAAGTTTTGCATAAAGGGATATAAAAAACAAGAAAAATCTCTCAGAAACTTTCTTCTTTTAGCACAAAAATCAAGCTACAAGAAAGACTCCCATCTCCTGTTTCCTTGGGTACCACCTGAAAGAGGCAGCTCCCACACGAGACCTAGCATACACAGCAGTATGAGATGTGCTTGTGCCCTTTCTCTGTTCCTTAACTTACCCTCGGCACATCAATATTGCAGTCTCACGGCTTCACCTACTTCCTGTTCTGACTTTGCAGACTGCTCCATGCCACCATACTGGCACCCTTCAAGTACTGACATCCCAGTGCTGTAACATCTCCTAGCTCCCTTCACTCACTCAGCTCACACCCTCACCACTACAGAAACCAGAACCCCAACCTACCCTGTACTTAGGGATACCCAAAAGCCCACGTCTCACCCACCCAACATCAGCTTCCGTCCCTGGGACTTCCTGCTCCCTTCCTCTTACCCAGTTTTGGCCGCACTCTTCCTCCTGAGCAAGAAGTGCTGCCTCTTCCCCACAGTAAAAAGAAAGGGGAGCCAAGGCGCTGCAGCAAGTCTAACAGCACACTAATACCAATCGGTAGAAAGTGCCTAGTGTGGAGGTGAAGATCCAGGGCAATGCCTGCACTATGCAGTAAGCAGCTACGCCTGGTTTGGATACCTCAGATTTACAAAGAGGGTATTTTCAATTTATTCCCCTCAAAACTCTACAGCAAAATATGACCACTTACTGGAAAGCATTAATTTCTGGATTTATGCATCCCTGTCCAGAGTCACTACAAAATGTTTTTGCCTTCCTATGACTGGGTAGAATGTGTAAAAATGGCTGACATTCAGCATTCCAAATAAGGAAAATACTTTAAAATATTTAGTTAAGTTCCATTTCAAGCAACTGTGCAATTCAGTCATGTACGTGATTACCCAGATGAGAAATACATGTTTGCATTTTAAAACTTACTTGAATGGGCTTTCAATAGATGTGGTTGTAACTTTAAAGTGCTTGTATCGTCTTGCATTCATCCTTTCATTTGTAGTGATACCTAAACAAGATATCTGAAGATAGGAGAAAAGCAAGCAATTTAGCACGTGTAAAACATGCGAGCAAGCCTCACTGAGATAGACTGATAAATGACCAAATTTCCTCTTATATTTTTTTCTTTTGAAGGACATTTTTTTTTTTTGAGGGGGGGGATTGTAGGGTCCCAACACAAAACACCATGAGCCATAACAGAAGCAACACAACTCCATCCATGAAGCTCGGTCAGCTGTACTATCTGAAACTTCCAAGTACAAACAGCTGTATCAGATTGCACAAAAGGTTTAATTTTGAAAGTGATTAGAAATAAATCATGATCATTGAATAAATCCCAATCTGATAGTTCATGACAGATGCCTTTAGCTATTTCTACATAGCCAGCTGAAATCTGCTGTAAACAGTTATTTTACACAGCATTCAAATCACTTCATTTTTCTTTTGGAATTCTGGTTCTAGTAGTAACTTCTTTCCCATTTATGACTTTGTTGCAACAACATAACTTTAACTTTTCTATTTATAAGATAAAAAACAATCAGAAAAAAGGTTTAGACACAAGGTATTTGGCCCAAAGACTGTGATTTACTGTAGTAGCTTTCCAACTGCTTTGGCCTAAAGAGGTATCTCACGTAAAACTGGTGTTTACTGTAATGAAACAGTATAGAAAACAAAAATATGAGAACTCCGCCAGCAGATAAAGTTTTGTAATTCCTAGTGAAACACAAATATTCAACTCTACTGCATGTTATGGGAGCAAGAATATTGAGATGGTTAAATTTGAGTTTGCTTGCCTCATCTGGAAGTTCTTGAGCGTTGTCTCAAGTGTTTTCTCTGCCCCCATGAAACCTAATGGAGTTTCGTGCCAGTGTATACAGATGAGCTCTTAATGCTAACTTTGGGGAAAGAAGCAGTCAAGGTTTTAAATTATTTTTCTGAGGTGGTAGCTAGAGCTTTAACAATAACCTTGGCCAGTTTAGTAAGGAGGACAAGTCAAAACTTAATTTTTACGCGGAAGGAAAGAAAAAGGCAGCAACAGCAGGGGCTGTAGAACTGTAAAGTAAAAGAGGTTATCAAGAAAACATTCTTAAATTTCATCACTATGGCAATGTCCAAAGAAACAGATGAAAATGATTTTTAAGTTTCCCATGCACAATACTTTTAAGAAATGTAGGAACGATTATGTATTCAGTTTTTGCATTTCCTTTTGATTCATGTTTCTAGGTTTAGTAAAAAAGAGTCAAATGCTAGAATTGTTTTGCACTAGACTAACGACACAAAATACTATGAGAGAAGTACTTTTTCAAAGGGGCATATAATTCAAAGACTCATCACAAATAATATTCACAGGAACCACAGAATGATTCCAATATTCAATAGCCAATAAGGAATAACCACAGAATATTCACAGGAATCACACAAAGCTTAATGGATCCTTATATAAACATGTTGGAAAGCTCTCTAGAAAATTGTGTGTTTATTCTGCTTCAGAAGTCTGGTGGTTTAGACCAATTTGAAAGCCATATGAAATGCATGCAGTTAGTTACCTTAGCTCATTTGTCTTGGGCGGGAAAGACCTCTAGAAGACTGAATGATCCTGGCTCATACAGATAAGATTTTGAAATTGGTGCATCTTGTAAATCATGAGCATTATAGAAAAAAGGAGGACAAAATTCAAATTGTCTGCATAGTTTTACCTATGCCTCAGAGGATTTTTTTAATTTCCATTATCTCTGGAAAGATTACATTAATTGTTAAGTCTCACTGTTCATTAAAGGCTTTCAGTATGACTTGCCTTATATAATGAAGAACTTGGTTTTGCTCAGATTAGAGTACAGTCATGTGATCCTAACAAATCATATTCAAGTAGTTTAAGAAAATAGTGCATCCCCTTTGCAGTTACTACCCTCTTTCTGCTTTATTCCTACTGCATTATTCCTACTTCAACCCATACATTTTAATCTTAGGCCTCTATTACTCTTTATTGCCTTTCTCTGGACTATTTTGCCTTTCTTGTCATTCTGAGAACAGAAAGTGGGGGGTAGATATTTTAACCCTTCGCTTAAAAGGAAAACAAAAAACAACTGAGAAGTGAATGATGTCTTCTATCCAAAGACCTCCTCCATACGTGGCTCAGAGGCTGAACACTCAGTCTTGCATAATGAACATTTAAATTAAAATGATGGAAGCATTTGATATATAGGAATAACATTCTTCTGCCACTCCCAACATTCAGCATTACAGATGAAGTGCTCTTCCATACCTGATACATCTGACACATGAGTAACACAGCCACCCACATGAAGTGAAAAACACTGTTCAAAAACATCCAAAACATCCAAGGAGAACAGGTAGCAATCTGTGTAATATAGGTCCAAAATCCATCTTTTGCATAACTTGTCTCACAGTGGAAACCCCAGTCTAGAGGAAAAAACAAAGTGTCAGAAAACACACAGAACGTTTAAGATCACACATTTACTATACACCAACACGATGCCAACATTTGAGCATATTCCACTACTTGAAATAAGGCAACGACAATGTGTTAGAACAACTCTATTTGCTCCTTCTTCCTTTCCCTACCCCTGGGCTTTTTTCTCAACTCATCTGATACATGGCATTCACACATACAGCTGTGATGAAGACAAAATCTAGGACCAGAAAAACATCCTTTTCTGACTTAAAATACCTGATACAGGCAAGGATTTTACAGTCTAATTTCAGAATAAAAAAAGTATCATAACTCTGACAAGGTAAAAATCTGAAGGAAAAACAAACCACCCAACCAACCCAGGAGAAGTAGTATTTACAAGTAATTAAAGAAAACATTTACTCACAAGAGATGCATCCATAAATCATCCAGCAGATCATAAAAAGCAGGAAGAACAGGTACCCCATAAAATAGCGATGGTTCCCTGCTCCTAAAGTTGCACAAGAACAACGGGGATCAAATTACAACACTTTCAGGAAAGAGACAACACCACATCAGAAAGTTTAATTCCCTGCTTAGAGGTACTACTTACTACTCTCCAACCTATTAGGCCTCTATAACCTCTAATAAAGTGAAATTTAGCCTTGTGACTTTTAAGGTTTGCATACGAGAAAGCTGTTTGAACTCCTGTCATATTACAGCTGAAATTCACAGGAATGCATTTCATTGGTAGCCTCTGTCATGAACTAATGCAATTATTGAGAGACACTGTTTAGAGCGGTGTCAGTAACAGCTGTTGCAGAGCCAAGAGCAGCCAAGAATTACTCCGATGTTTTTTAAAAACCCCACCAAAAATTGACAGACTGCAGAGTTCATTTACTTAAAAGAAATGGAAGTATGAAAAAATACACATCCTTCTGTGACAACATAAGTTAAAACATAATTTACACTTAAGCCTTCTCAATTGATGCAGCTAAATACAAACAAAATCTCTAGCCGAACCTGGAAGCAAACACATTTAACTGAAGTGGCCTAAATACCTGGCTAAAATAACGAATGGAAAGAAAATCCAAACATCCTGCTTATAGCTGAATTTAAATATAATTTAGAAAAATAAGAGCTGTTATTAAAAGTGAATCTATTTTTAAACACCAGAACAGCCACAAATATGCTTCTTATGTGAGTACATCATAATTCTGAAGTGCTCAATTTTCCCCTTTCTAAAATATGTCCACTATTGTAACATCCCAGCAGCTCTAGGCTGTAAACTAAACCCAGAGAGGATAACGGGCCCCAAAAGATTGGACTGTTAGCATGTACCAGCATGGCATTTATTTGTTTATTACGTCAAATGTTTTGCCTACTAAAACAAGGGCATCCTCTGGAGGCTGAAAATAATCAAGTGCTTTTAGCAAGCGAGTTGAAAGAATGTATAAATAAGAGATGAGGAAAAATAAACATACAACACACACTAGACTAAGCATAAGACATTTCCCTGAAAAATCAAACAAGTTCCTTCACACGTAAAATACGCTGTAACATTGCCTTCAGTCAGCTAAGAGCGTATAAGAAATAGTGCTAGGGAGGCCTCAAAGGTATTGCTTCCATTTGCATCCTAAATCTCAGAACTGCTATGATTTATGAAAGACATTCTTCTTAAAAAGAAAGTTAAATACTGATCTAGAGGTCCAACTCATAAGCACTTGAGGAAATCCTCCTTTCAGTAGCACCTCCAGTGAAACCAAACCAAACATTCTACTTTATATGAAATGCCACCGTATTTGATAAAAAATTGGTGTATGAACTGTATATAGCACAGACTGTTTGAACTGTGAGACAGGTACGGCCTTGGTCACAGTTAAATAAAGACTTTAGAAAGTAGAAGCAACAAAACTGCCCTTCTTTTGGATCTTAAATAAGACTGGGCAAAACATAGCATTATTCCCTACCGGGTCATCCCTGAGCTGGCAGGAACAGTGGCAGTGATCCTCTACAGTTAAAAACAATGTTGTAAGAAATAGTTGCTGATTTCCTTTATATGGTTGTGTTTATGTTACTCATACATAAATAACACAATTAATTGATTTTTAAATTAATGGAATCATATTGCATAATTTGGATGGTTTGTTCATTTCTTCATTCTTCCTACTTACAGCCTCTTGGAGAAGAATTGGTAAGGGGGGGGGGGGAAATCATTATTCTAAACTGTAAAATAATTACTTATACACAAGTGGCCTAACTTCTGAGCCACTGCTATTGAAACAACAACTCGATATGACTTCAGCATAATCAGCGTGATATATAACATGACAAAATTCAGTGATAATCTCCTTTCACGCTATTATTTGAAAACTAAACTTATGTTGCAAGTTTGCAGTTTGAGATGTAAGTGTTAAAAATGAAAAATCAACAGATTTTTAAATCACCAACTATAAAATATATTATATAATTTTGATACTGTATTAAAAGATAGGTTTAATCACTATTAGTGATTTGCTTGTTGCAAGGTTAACTAAAATTTTGCAGTTATGATGAATATAGTTTGCCCCAAACACCCAACAATTCTTGATTTCTAAAACAGTTTGCACTTCTTGTCACTTTTTTCAGTAGTGAAAGTGTTGATCTGTGATCTTTGTGCTACAACTTTCATCCAAAAAGAACTATTTTAGAGTTCCTGTACACACTGTTACAATATCTCCTAATCCTATCTTTAGTAAAATTCTTCTTATCCTTCTAACATATCCAAAGGAAGATTACATAAAACATTTCCAAATTCTGCCTTTCTAGAAAGTCATAACTGATGTTTCCCTTTTTTGGCAAGCATACCACAAATGCTGTTTTAAGAATGGATTTTGTTTTGTAATGTTATGCTCAGAGGCACCATGTACAAATTAGAGACAGAAAAGCCATATAAGGTCATCTAGACCATCAGGACTGTTCCCATAACTGGATTTCTAATGCCTTTTTTTTTCCCAGCATACTTCCAAGTGTTCTGACGTCTACTTTTACCACCAATTATCCCAATCTGTACAAGTCTATTTGCAGGAGGACTTGCTTTTTTGGCACCACATTTTTTTTTTTTTTTTTATATACTTCCTCCAACTAACATAATCCCATTACTCACATATTCTCTCATTAAAAACAAGCTAGGCTCTTTCTCCCCCATTTGGTTTTCATGCTTTTCAAACCACTGCCTAAAGTACTGGACATTCCTGAGCACTTTTATAAAACAAATATCAAACAGTCATTAAACATGTTCCAAAAGCTCCCCCATCCCTTTTTTTCCTCTTTTCTTTTCTTTTTCTTTTTTTTTCTTTTTCTTTCTTTTTTTTTTTTTTTTTTTTTAAAGATCTCTTTGGTCTTTATGGTAAAACATTTAAAATGTAACTCAAGAGGTAGCGACATCATTAGAAAAAATGAGATAGGAGGAAGTGAGATGAATTCATCTCAATAGGACTTCAGTGACGCCATATTAAAATAGCCAGGGCTGGAATTTAAATTGTACTCCTAATCATAAGGACAGTCTTTCTAAACTGCTGTGACCATACATTATTACATACGTTTGGAAAGACTATAGTGTTTAGTTGCAGTTGCATCATGTTGATGAACCCAAGTCCTACTTACTTCCCAAGATTAAAGCTACCTCCTCTTTCGTCCAGAAAAAGGGTGAAGCAAGCTGTATTCACTTCCTAGCTGTGAAAAGCCTTCAGTGTCCCCTGCGTAACAAGGGTTTTCAAATAAGCTTCTCAAAAAGGCAGGGAATAGTAGCATTTCTAGACTTCGTTCCTGTTATACATCTGTTCCTCCCATCATCATGGGAGAGAATAAATGACTAGAGGGAGGTCAAAAAGAACAGCTCCTCAATGGGAAGTCATTCTGAATCCAACAGCTGTAATTATTACATTTTTGACTGCATATACTTTCCCATTAATTTTCTCTTTACCTATGATTTTCCAATTTAAGTTTTATATCATATAATGAATAAATAGTTGTGGAATATGTACATGCCCTTACTGCACAAAGTGAAAATGCAGCTAAGCTACAAGTCTTTTAGTTGCTAGAGTTTATATTAATAAAAATATACAGATAGAAGACTGAACTAGAAACAAAGACGTTTTGAGGATGTGTACACAACAGACAATACAAAGGAGAATAATGCAGAGAATTATACACAGAAGAAAAGAAAAACTGAGTATTCAAAAGGCTTCTCCTTCTCTTAAAAGCCCTCAGCAGATTTTTCCCCCTCACTTCAGATTTTTGCAGAAGTCAAATCACTGTCATCATCAGACAAGAACAGACAAAATCCTGTACAACATGTAGGGATCGATTTCACAAGCTTTTCCCTTCTTTCACTATTATGATCAAATTATATTTTGGCAAATTACTCACCTACACAGTTACCCACCCATGGGCAGTGGTGATCGAACTTTGCTATACATCGATTGCATACACCACAATGTTTGGACCTCACCGGCTTCCGTATCTGTAACGGACATTAATGTTGTTTAGAAATGTAAGAGAAATCTGACAGTTTTATTATAGAAAAAAACCCGTGACTTAAATGTACATTGACTTTTCTGTTGTTAATCCCTTACAGAACTTCAAGCCTAATGCTAAGGCTGCATTAAAATTAGCACCAAACTTTATCTACATACTACGTAACACAAACATATATGTAGAACACAAACTTATTTCAGTGATGATTTTCACTTATTAAAGGTTTTTTCTTTTTTTATACAAAATTCTCTTAGTCCCTCCAGTTACTGAGCTTGACGTGCCAGTTTTCACTTCAGCTTTTTACGATGACAGAATAGCATGAGTTTGAGCTCTACGAGTCTGTCATTATTCATAACTGACTGCTAATTTAAAACTGTTCCAGCTTCTTCTCCAAAGAGAGGAATAGAATTAAAAAAGACTAAATTTCAGTGGCATTCAGAATGCTAAATTATTCCAATGTTTTTGAAAAGGTTATATTCTGAAAGAAATAAAATGGCAGTGAAAAGAAAACTATATTAAGTATTTTGAGATCTATCTATATAACATCCCCACGTAACTTTAAGGTATCACATATGTACGTAATTTTCCAGATTCAATTTTAAGAATGTGTTTTCCATAAGAAATACCATCTGTAAGTGCATGAAATGATTCTAAATTTTTTAAATTAGCATCAATTGCCTTCTACATACTAGAGAGCATTATAGCATAACACTGACAATCTTGATAATTTTCTACTAACTAGTTATCTTTCTAAAAAAGGAACACTTGCATTACATTTACTATGGCTACTTTTTCTTTTTTCTTTTTTTTTTTTTTTTCATTTAACAGTTATTTTCTCCACATATTTTGTGGTGGAACTAAAAAAACAACTAGTCCAACGGATATAAAGCTTGCCAAATAGAGAGGAAAAAGTACAAAGTTAAGATTTTTCAGGTTGCTGTCAAATTTTGAGAAGTACAATTGATTTGTGAAAAGTATTTTACTCAAAATATCACATTGCTTTACAATGGAGGTACAAAGAGAGTAGAATGTCACTCAGTTTTTATAACTTACTCTTTGCATAACCAACCATTTGTTCTCTTGCTGGACATAGTGGATATTTGGATTGTGACACTGGTACACCACTTGCACAATGATCAGTTTTTTCCCTCTTATCATTGCAGGGTTGTTTTTTGAGTAATGGATACATTATTTATTGAAAACACTGTTTTAATGAAAGATTGCAAATACAGTCCATCTTTGAAATTGCATGATTAGAGTAAAAAAATGTATTCGGGATATGAATATTTAGTTTAGGCCCAGCATTAAAATAAAATAAAATCAGGGCTGCAAATGATAAAAAAATACACTACCAAACAGGTACTGCAGAATATACTGAGGTCCAGACTTCCTGTCTCTGCAAGTTCTACTATCGTCTGCAGAAAAAACAGAAATGAAATCAGAATTTAGCATATAGACAAACGATGACAACCAATATAATATTTGCACCTCAGACTCAGGATTGTGAGCTCTATCTCAGGCACTTTCTACACACAGGAACAACTTACACTCAGCTGAAACTGATTTTCAACCTACTTAATTAAAACAATATAGACACTTATTTCGGAATGAATTCTAGCTTCTACTCATCCCTATTCTAACCAGAGTTAATCAGACAAAAAGCAAGCTTATGTTAATTCTGATACATCCACATAACGGTCAGCACCAGTTTGACTAGCCTAGTGTTAAATCTATCAAAATTAGTGAAGCTGATTTTCTAAACAGGACCACACAAGACCTTTCAGGAAGCTAGCAGAATCAGTCACTCTAAAAACCAGACTTTATTTCCAGAAGTATCCCATCACAACCTTCAAATCTGTATTCACCTCTTCACTTAGATGTTGAGCTTCTACAAAGGAAAGGTATAAGCAAGCCAAATCTCCTGTTTCTTACAGCTTAAGTAATACAAAATACTCATGGTATAGCATATCACTTTTTTTTTTTTTAATGAGATGACGACCAAATAAAGTAACTTGACTGAATTTGCAAAATTTTCCTCTCCAGATATTCCTCTTAATAACTGGTCAGAAAAGTGCATGGAAATATTCTAGAATCTGGAATTCTTTCCTCAAAATAGTCAGTAAAAGCTACAATCAATACCAATCGGGATCTTAATGCTTTCTTTGCTGATCTCAGGGCAATAAGAGGTTGCAATCCCAGCCAATTGTCAATCTTCAATTTGCAACAGTCTTTGCAGTTCTTTAATTTCTGCTGGTCTGGCTTTTGATATTCTAATACATTTTGGAGAATTTCACAAACAGTTCCTCTGATTTCAGGGGAAGTATCTATACACTAATGAAGAGGTGCAAAAAGGAATTTACATGTTGGGATGCTCAGCACTGGAGTTGAGTAATTATCCACCAGTGAGATCCCAAAGTTCAGGGGAACAGAACTGAGCAGGAGCAGAGACACTTCTAAATATAACCTTCCTTAAAATGTATAATGCATAGAGACTCATGAGTACTCAAGTTAGAGAGAGTTTTCTGTGCTTTGTATACCTTAGTTTTATTCTCTGTGCTTTTTAATTACTTTTTCAATTATCATCGGAGTAACTTAGGTTATTTCGTAATAACTAGACCAAAAAGGGACAAGACATATCAGAAGAATAAACATTTGAAAATGTTGCCTACTGCACATTTCCAAACATACTTCACTTGGTCATCTGGAATTAAAAGCATTTTTTGGGTTACTTAATTGCTCAACAGCTAAAGGCTAACTTAACCCAACCTAACCACATTTGGAGACAGATTATGGAACCACGGGAGAAAGTACGACACTAGGCCCCACAGTGGTTTACGCCCCAATAATAGATTGTTTGGTAATTCAGTTCGTTGCAGTGTAAAAAAATCTCAAACATTCATAAAGTGATACGCCTCTAACTGAAGACGTCTCATTCTACAAGTCACGTCCAGTTCAGCAAGGGGTTTTATGCCCACGTTCAACTACTTAACGCAAGCCGATGAAACGAATTGCATATTTCTGCAATTCGCTGAATCAGAACCAGAGTGCAGACGCTGACTGTTCTAAGCGGTACGTAATTACTTAGTCCAGTTGACGGAATAGTACTTAGACTAGAATCCATTTTGGCAAATTTGCACTATTAGAAAAGGAATTTGCATGGTAAATCTGCACAGCTACTAACAAAACCCAGTAACAATGAATCAGAAAACAAAAGTCATCTAAACAATCACAGCCATTTTTTATCCCTACAGACGGTCACAATCCCCAGAGGTCTGATGCCAATCCACACAGGTGTTTTCACAAGTCAGCGTGAACTAGAAGCACAAATCTCACTGACTTTCTGGTGGGATGTGAACTTTTTGCCCAAAAAAGCAGCAAAATGTTTCTGCTGCTTTTAATTTTGGCATTTTCAATACTCAGTTTGACTGTTAAGAAAAATGCATTTCAATTAAAAAAAACTAGAATTGCTAACAGTGTTATGAAGTCTCAGAAAAATATCATTAGAGCTGATATGTCTGATCTTATACGTAAAGCAAGACAAAAGAAGAACTGACTGCCAGGGGTTTGGCTTATTTTATCCTTAAAGTATTTGGAAGTAAGACAAACACATTTAGATGCTAAGGTAAAACAAAACTTGAGATGATAGAAAATCTGGAAAGTTTTCAGAGAATCAAATTAACTAACACTTATTCCATAGCAGGTTGTTTTTGTTCCACTAAGTCAAAATTCAGTAACTTCACATTTTCATTTTCACTTAAGTGCTTTTTAAACTTTTTATATTCTCAATTTAAGTTGCAATTTTATTTTGTTACTCAGTGCAACTTTGGATTAGTAAGACATATCTTTCAAGCTTAAAAAAATCTGGAAGGACAGAGGAAGGAAAAACCTTTCAAGATTTTAGATGTTCTGTTATACAATTTATTGAAGTTTCCTGTACTAAACAGCAAATTGCTCAGACCAACTGGCAGAAGACAAATCATCCTTGAAGCATAACAGCTTTAGAGTAACTCACGGGTTTACCTTTTTCTTTTGTTCTTCTGTGGCTTTGATGATTCCCGGATCAGATTTCCAGGATTTCCCAAAATTGTAGAAAAGTGCGACACTATTAGCAAGGAATGGAAGATGTATAAAGAAAAAATTGAGATGTGCTTGAAGTCAAGGAATCTAAAGTTTAAAATCAAGGTCGCTTTTTGAAAACATCACTGTAGGATGAATTAATAACACTGGCAATTTTGATATAAATTCAAAGTGAATTTAATTGTTAACAAATACTCTCGAGACCCTGTAGTGTTCTGAATTAATCAAATAAGTTCTGTTGCAAGAACTTATTTTGTATTCAGTATTTCCTATTAGTCAAACTTGAAAATTTATTTATTTTTAAAATGCTGTCCTCCACGAGACACTTTTAAAGCACTTATATTCTAAAACGTGAGTAATGATAGTTCAGTTTTTAATTTATTTGAGGGAAGAAACAACTATAAATTCCATGAAACTTATCACAAGGTATTTCCTGTTTTCACAATAAACATCTCAAAGTTCTATTTATAAAAAAAACTCATTTGACTGCTTATGTCTTCATTGGTTTGAGATTCCAATTAGATGACAAAAAAGGCTGCTTTTAGCCATATAAGGAATTGTGCTACAAAGAACAAAGTTACATAGCAACCACGTCTCAAACATCACTTATCTCCCAGAAAGGTACTGTCTGAAAACTTGTCCTTTTATAAAGCAATACTCATATGTCACATCCATAAAAGCTATTTTTAACATACGAACACATCTACTAATAGTTACAAAAACACAGAACTCTACTCCCTGGAAACGTTTATAAATTCAATTACTATGTAAAGATGGAAAATAACCATTAGCTTTAAAATAAGTTTCCTGTGCTGAATGATATTGAATGACATTCCACCTAATATGCGTAGTCTCATAAAACTTGACATTCGTGCACAGAATCAAAATATTTCCTAGCAATGACGTTGGAAAACCAAATACTTCAGACATCTCTTCCCTAAAAGCTGGAAAACTGGAGCATTTACTCTGTTTACTATATCTAACCTGACCAACACTAAAAATAACTGCCGGTTGTCAGTCATAACTGCAAAGCGATGTCATATTTGACAAAGCTGCATTGGCAGAAGCCTGTACACTATTAACTGCCTAAAATGGACACTTTTATGGCACAAATTGCCGCACGTCTGAGCTACTTAGATGAATATTTCTCTCTACTTTGGTAATCATTAAGGCTTTTCCTGTGATTAAAGTTTAGCGTGTGCTTGCACTATAAAACCCTGCATATAAGATTTAAAAACAGGCATTATGTAGCAATATGTACCGAACTGGTATCTAAAACTTTAAAAAAAACCACCAACAAAACATATTTGTGCTTGCTCTGAAAAAAGAAATCAGGCTTTGAAATTAAAATATATGTGAAATACAGAAGAAGAAAGTTTCTTGGAAAGAAAGTTGGAAAGTTGATAAGAAAGGTATTAAGTAGCATTTAAAACAATTGTTCATCAGCCATTGTCAAACAAATCTACACGGTACAGAGACAAGTGAATGTAAAATGAGAAAATTATGAATTCAACACAATTAAGAGTAAGCCTCTAAAATTCTTCTATACTGCTCTTGTGATACGAAAGAAACTTGAAGTTTTAATACATATAAGTAAGGCCTGTTTTGACTTCTGAAATGCTAACAACAGTCTAACTGGTAACACAAAGTGTACCCTGAATAAATTTTGCTTCCCTTTTCTGCTGGGTGAAGGAACTGGCTGTAAACTTCCAATAAAAAAAAAAAAAAATTGGCAAGTTAAGTTCAAATTTTAATCATGTTCCTTATAGAGCAGACTGCTAGCATGAACTCACTAAAGGCTAATTAATCTTTCCTGTAACAAGCTGTTTCCAGCAAGTTTATAATAGGGGAAGAAAAACAGGTAAACTACAACCTAAACACACACAGTTCTATTTGATGCATTACAGATGGAAAGCTCTGAGTTTAATGTTTATACAACCTAATTTCTTCCTATTCTTCTTCTAAAACTAACTGCTGCCAAAAATAAGCGAGTTCAACTTATTTGTTTAGCTTTAGGAGCTTACGTTTTCTTTATAATGCTAATATTACCACTGGTGTTTTTGCCACAACAGTGAAAACTGTTTTTTCATTTTAAAAAATCCCTTAATCACACATCTGTTACAAACAATAAAAGGTACAATTGAAAAAATTCTATGAACCATTCCTAATTACTATACGTCATGTCTAGACTGTTAAAGAAGATAGAGGAAAATACAATTTATTTTTTATTCAATAAAAAGGCTTTATGATCTTAAGGTTTTGGCCTTGTTTTTTTTTTTTACTGCCTCAAATTTGGACAACACAGCAGTGCAACCGTGAAGCCATACCTGGACCCAAGCCACAGAAGTACAAATTCAGCATGCAGAGCTGTCTTGCATGTTGCCTTCCCCCACTAAACAAGTACTTAAAACCCAGGGAGAACGGAGGAGGTTGCCACATAGTCCGAGTCCTGCCTTTCGTCTCCCCAGCGTCGTGGCGGATGAGTGCCATGCGGACACCGAGCCTGAGAAAGCACTCGGGTGCTGAGGATGGGAGATGCTGAGGACGCGAGAGGCTGGGAGACCACACGGGAAAGGAGACTTAGCTATAGGTGAGCAGCAACAAGGTGGTAAGAGACTAAAAGTGTGCAGTATTTTTCATCAATACTTTCAAAAACAAATTTCTCATAAGATTTAAGGAAAAAAATTGGGAGAAGAGCTGCGAACTACGCAGACCCTGAATGAGGGAGAGATGTTAGAACTGTCTTCTCCAGGACGTTTCTAGCAGCTGATGTGGAAAAGGAAAAACCCCTCCAACTGCGAGATTCCTCTTTCCTAGCTTAAATCACTCAGGCTGCCTTTATACATAATGGAAAGATAAAGCACTTCCCACCTATCTTTAACATCAAGATATGCAGAACAAAAAAAAACAAGCAATGTCCTGCAAGTGGCTATTTCTCTCCATCAGCTATAGAGAGCTTAAACAACTTGCTTAGATACGAATGCCCATACAAGAAGTATCTAAAATGATGTAACTTGCATTCTTCTCTCAAGTCTACTTCAAAAGAGGCCCACAGCAGCACATATAACAGACACCTCTCCAGACTCTCCATACCCAAGAAACCCTTGCAGTATTGCAAGAGCTACAGAGCAGGGAACTCCTTCTCCAGAGACAAAGCCTCATTTTGTCCCAATGTCCTTATTACAACCATGCAAAGAAACATACGTTACCATATCAGGAGCTGCAAAAAGCATGATACCGGCAGACATTTACTTTCTGTACTGCCACCAACTGGGCATCTTTTATGAGGTCTCCCCAGTTTTCACTGTGTGAGACAGTAAGTGTTTTGTGGACGTTTCTGCCTTACTCTTAGTCCTAATCAGTATAATTACTCCAAGAAAACACTTTGAGACAACAAGACTGCCTTGTTAAAATGAAAAATAAAAACACCCTCCCCCCTAACTCAATGAGCAATGTAAATAGCTGATGAGCTTATTTTTCATCCCGAACTGCACTGCCCAGTTAAAAAGGCCCCAATACTTGCAGATTCCAGGTATCTCAACTGCACATCATACACGAGGGCCTGAAACCAAGGCAAACTGCACATTATAGAATCAAGATGCATCCTCCTATTAACTACTAATCTAACAGTAAAGTCCCTTTCTCCTGAAGAGAAAGATCTGCAGCTAATAAAAGCTGTCAGAGATCAACACAAGCTAATGAATCTGCCAATCTACATCAGCTGCACATTTGGATCCAAGAGAACTGGTTGACAACAGCAGCAGATAGGTCCACAAGCTGCCTCATTTGACAGATATTAGACAACACCCTTTTTTTTTTTTAAACTAAATAAAGCTCTGCAAAGGCTCTCTATCTCTAGTACAAGGCAAATGCCCTTGGCTTGCACAAAACAGTTCATTTACTGCCATTGCCCCCACACACTGAAATTTTTTATTTTTTAGTTTAAAAAAAATATTTAGAGAAGACAACAGAAACTGAGTAGTTGGTTCTGACCTTTGGGTTTCTTCGCTCTTTCATTCCTCACAGAAACAGCTGCTCTTTATTTATTTTTTATTTTCTCTTCATGCTAACTTTAAAATTTTGATAATACGTATGTTTTTGCTTGACCTACATAACTTCGCCAATTGGCTTGGTACAGTTTTTAAAACACGACACCACTCTAATAGCTTTGTGAAAGCATGAAAATCATGATGAATTCTCTTACACTCAGTGCTAAGAAAGATCCCACCTTGCAAAAGTATGCGCACACTGTTTTCCTTTGCTTAAAAACAATCACCACACTTAAGTGTATCTGAAATCAGATAAAGAAAACTAATGAAGTATCAGTCAGTGGTAAATAATTTGGCTTGTTTTATCTCATTACCTCAGCACTGAAAGTTATATCTTATGCTAAAAAAGCTTAACAATTAATGAAAACTGCATGCTCCTAGTTGCACCAAATGGAAGGGGTAGAACCAAAAACACCTATACTGTGAATATTTTGTGTTACCGCAAACCCAGACATCTTACAAAAACAGTGCAGTAAAAGAACCTTCTGACATACGAGGCACTATTTGTTCAGCTGTAACTGAAAAGAGACTGCATGAACAGCCGAGATACGGACTCGGTGCACGCGCCCTGAACTTTTACAGGACACCAGGGAACTTTCTACCTGTAAATGCTATACGGAAAAAATGAAACATGAAACAGTCTCACCTGTTTAAAAATGTACTTTCAAATGCTTCTTTTTTAAAAAAAATTAAATTAAATGATAATGATTAAGTTTGTAAGACTATTTCTTTCCTTGGTGAAATTGCTCGTACTCTGCAAAGAACTGAAGATGAGAACACATGGAGAGAGTGAAACAACACCTTTTCTTTGCTACGGATCAAACAGACTTCTGAAAAGCACTGCGTTAAGAGACAATTTAGGTTATTCTAAAATTTAAAAAAAGAAAAAATACAAAAAGAAAAAAAAATGAATTTATAGTACTATGCTTCCATTCCATAAATACATCAGCCGTAACTTTCTCATTATCAGCAAGAATCATATTTCTATTTTAACAAATACACTGGTCTTAGCAGCTGCTGAGAAAAATCTAGTAGAATGAAAGCATTTGCCAAAGTACATTAGATTGATATAAACTGTTTGAACTTACTTTCAATATTGCTCATTGAAAAGACACATCATTAAATCTTATAATTTGCAGGCGGCCTTATTTTTCATGCGATCACCCTGATATTCAGCAAAATGCACTGCCAGTCTTTGGTTATGTTGCTATTTATGATGCACTGCTTCTGCTGTCCTTTTTTGCCTCATTAGGATTGAGCCCAGAAAACTAAATACCTTAAAAGGATCTATAGAGAAACAAATTCTTACTAAACACTTGAATATTCAAGTAACACAACAAAAAAAGACTTGGATATTACTAATATTACATTTAAAGTTATAGTAAAGCAATTCTTGATAGTTGTTTAACATTAGAAACCTTTTATTTATGAGCAAAACATTGTCAGGCTCCGTGAAAACTGCCAGGACAAGTTGCGTCAGATATCACTTCAACATTACAAGTATAAGTAGTACTCTGGTCTGCTGCAAGTAATCATATAAAGCTGTAAAAATACAAGAACTCTTACTCCAACCACAATAGTGTGCCTCATGCTATAAAAATAGAGCAGGCATGCAATCCCCCCCCCCTTTTTTTTCCTCTCCTTTCCAATAAAGCTACAGGGCAATTTTCCAGAAGAAGAAAAATGAATTTGGAATCTTATTACAACAATTTCCAATTTAAAATGAATTAAGAGAAGATGGCTTCAAGGACTAAGTCTCTGGAACAGCTTGTCTCACAGATTTGTGTCAGCTCTAATGAGAGCAATTAGTAGTAACTGAAATGTTCAGACTATTACTTTTGTGTACAAAAAGATTGTTGCAAAGGTTTTGAGGCACCTACTTGAAGTTACAGAAATAGCATAGTATTTACTGACTACTCTGAAGTCAGACTTGCATATTACGCTAATTTCCTATGCTTACTACTTCCAGTGAACAACTAATATTATTATGTGACAAAAATGAACTTCAAGTTATACTAATCACAATTAACAACTAATGGAATTAAAAAAACACCTCAGCAAGTTCATACAAAGGTTGATAAGAATCTCAAATTGCCAGCGTACTTTCTCACAGTGTGCTTTAAGGCGCAGCTTTCTACATTAAGATAGCGGCCATTATCCTATCACCTTGGCTGTGGCAGCTGTTTTAGTATGGTGTATGATTTTGATTTAAAGTTGCACGTACAGTGGATAGATTCTTAGATTTGTTTCAAGACCATGCAACGTTAGCATGGGAAGCACTTCATACTAACGTAACAACACAGGAACGCGTTTGCATCCCCCCAAATATGGAAATGCATGCTTGCCAATACTACTAAAGAAAACTTGCAAGGTAGAGAGGGCAGAGATTCAAAACTGAGAAGGTGTAGTAGTTATAATTGCCTGAGGAGCCTGTATGTTAGTATTTGCTGAGAGTCAGGCTTGTTTTCATATCAAAAAGAACAAAAAAGCAACTGCAGTCTAGTTACATGACATATTTAGACAGTATCTACTCCTTTCCACAAGGACTGGAAAAGCATACCTCCATTTTTAAGTACAGCTATTTAATTTAACTTTGTTATTCATACTGTACTTGTTTTCTTCATTCAGCACTTACTGATAAATTTAATTAAAAACAAATCCAGAAAGACAGGTCAGAACATGACACTGGTAGAATGACAAGCATTTCTAAATAACTATTTCAACAACAATAGTTCAACAATTTTGTGTTAATGTGGATAGAAAAATTTTCTTACCTGATGGATTTTTTTTTTTTTTAAAAAGAACATGAAATGACAGTCCCCTCCCATCGCATGGGATTTAATACTGTATCAAGATATATATATATATATTTTTTTAAAAAGAACATGAAATGACAGTCCCCTCCCATCGCATGGGATTTAATACTGTATCAAGATATATATATATATATTTTTTTAAAAAGAACATGAAATGACAGTCCCCTCCCATCGCATGGGATTTAATACTGTATCAAGATAGCTCTTACTCACAGTGACACCTTTGCAAACACTGTCAGCGCGGAAGCCAAAGGCAGTATGAAAACAGGGTCTACTTTGCGTTCTCAGCCCAAGAACGAGAGGCTCGTTTAGCTAAGATTTGAGAACATATTGACAACATGATAAAAGGGTTGCATTGCTCTCACCCTATTTCATGCTACAGTTCCTTTAAGGCTGAAAACAATTTCTAGAAAAGCCAAGTCAACATCTATCATAAATATTAATTTCACTTCAAGTATTCACAACTAGAAGAACTCTACTAAAAATTTAATGAAACACATTAAATCTCTATTCCATTCCTAAGCTATTGTAGTTACAATACCCAAGAAAGTAGCTTAAAAATCCGAATCTCTCTCTCTCTTTAATGTAGGCAACTGACATTTTCCAATGAACTCTGAATCAACTCCTACCCTGTGAGTGTGAAATATCCACGTCTAGGCAGACATTCACAGAAGAGATGGGTGTATGCGGAACCTCTATACCTCAGTGTTGTTAACCCATAACTGTATTTTCAGTCTTTGAAGAGGTAACTGTTAAAAATGTATCTACAGTTTGCATGAAATGCAATCTACCAAATCTTTGAAAGAACTCATTAGAAGGCTATTTCCACCAGAATTAACATACATTGGAAAATTATCGATTGCTTTTTAGAAGAGCACAGTGTCTGACATTCAAAAAAAGGTGACAGTTTCATTTGTCAACTCTCAGCCACAGCATGTTTTGTACAGTTGTTTAAATTTAAGAAATTTAATAAAGTACAGCAGATTTTGTAGACCACTGTAAATGAGTTTTGAGGAAGTCTTTTCTTTACTGAAGCAAAACAATACGGGTGCACATTTTTAAAGCAACAAAAATAATTATCAACACAGAAGACTTGTTTTTTAAAGCATATAGCTATCTTAAAAGTTTAGTTTAGTTTACTTTCATATATAGGATAACTCTGGGCATTACCTCATATTATTAACATAAGAAAATATTGCTAAACACAGAAAAAGGATATCATTCCAAAACCAGAAGAACCATGTCACATACATCCAGAATTTCGTTGCCAAGTATATTCCAAGAGGCAATGCACTGTGCATGGAATGATCAAAGAACGACCTGAAAAGGAGCAGCAATGTCACATGATCCATTTCGAAAACATAAAATATGAACTACCACTTGCAAAAAGCACTTCCTGCTAAAAAGTGGACTACATGGGATATCTCAGAATACTCCCTGAAAACATTTTTTTCACTTTTACCTTCAAAGTTTGCGAGGAATACCTGCTTTCAACCTGTCCAGCTGAATGGTCACAGCTGAAATTCACTTAATTAAAACTTATACATTCACATTTGAAGTAGATAATGTAAGTGTATTTCTGATAAATGTGAGCTGTATCTCATGTGTAACAGATCAGCCGCAACAGAAGTATATATATTTTAGCTGAAAGAGGATGTTAATAGTTAAATTAAGAAAAATCTATAAAAATATAAGTATCAGACTGGTCACTGTCTCAATACATCCTCATCATATTTCCTAATCTTATAAAAATCTTTACTCTCTCTCTCTCTACATATATATACCCACACACACACTTGAAATACTATATACTTAATAGTATACTAGTATACTACATACTTAAAATAAAAAATTCTCAGTCCTCCCAGCAGGAAAAAAAAATTTGATTTGATTGTTTTGGAATTGCTCAAAGTAACACTGAAATTTTTTTTTTCTTTTCATCCTCCCCCCTTTTTAAATTAAAGATAACTATTTCAGTTTCAGTATACTTCACAAGTCAACACCACCACAGCAGTCTGGTACTGGACAAGAAACGAAGATTGCTTAAATACCTATTCTAAAACCACATTACAAAAGCAGAAATCAATGAGATTCCTAGCCTTCAGCACAGATATTGGTTGCAAATTACATTTACACAAGAGATTTCAAGGCCAAAAATACTTAAGAAACCCATACACCAAAAATTACATTTTAAAATTACTTCCATAAGAAAAAAAAAAAACGAATTGAGATGTTGGTGTTATCAGACTACATATTTGAAATATTTCCTGCGTCTTTTGCTTGTTACGATTGCCAAGAGAAAGTCAGAGGAAAAACAGTTGAATTCAGTTCCTGTACCAGCAAATTTGTCAGGTTCTAAGAAAAAAAGTTACTTCTTCAAGCAAAATAATAATAATAATAAAAAAAAAACAGGCCATCTGAATTCTTTTCAGCTTCTTATAGTCCTGCATTCTAAAGTATAGTCTGGAAAAAAAAAAAGAATTTCACAGACACAAATTAGGCAAACGACTAGGACTCTGCATTCACAGTAAAGCTGCTAAACATATTAAAAGTCACATTCTAAAATGCTGAACTGCTTGAAATAAAACTTCTTCCACCTCTCCTTCTCAAACATCCTTTCATCAATGCATTTCCTTTTTGTCCTGACAGTGTCCTCAGGGTTGCTCTGGACAAACTTGTGCACTGAATTGTTCCCATTTTACTCCGTTATAGTAACTGTTTCTTGTCCACTGAAGGCGTCTTTCAACTTTGAGAAAATTCTATAAGGAGGATGGGCTAGGAGAGTAAATTAATTATTAAGAGTAGATAGATCTCAACACATATTAGTTACTCAGCAGTAACTGTTCTTCTTTCAGTGGCTTCTATATATTCTTCCTTTGTGAAAGTAGCAGGCAAAAAAAGCAGCTAAGTGGGTTAGCGAAAATTCAGCAGGGTAAGGGAATACTACTAGAACAATAGCAGAAGTCACTGCAATTTCATTCAGTTCTGGCCTTTACAGAAAGCACTTAGAAAAATATTTATATTAAACATTAAGCAAAAAAGAAGAGAAAGTGAAAGAATGTTAAACACAAATATGCATCAGATATGTTTCCTTAAGTTTTACACTTTTGACCTAAATCTTCAAAAACTTGAAGAAATGATGTCCTTGCCTGCAGGAGTTTGTGCTAGTTGAGGACTTGCATTGCTGAGAAAAGGAGCTCTGGGAGAAGGACAGTGAACTGCACAGCATCAGAGATGATCAAAAGGAGACTGAGTGCATCTGCAGAGACCAGATCCCGAACCCCTAACAGCATCAATGGAGGAGCAGGCAGTCTGTCCTTATCAGGTTGGGAAATGAAGAGTCCCATGCAGACGAAGGGCTGGGTGCTGTGTCCAGAAAAGCATCTGAGCCAACTGAGCCTGAGCCCAGCCCCACAGCAGCACCAGCAGGAAGCGGTGAGTGACAGTAGTGGGAAACTCCCTTCTGCGGGGGGATGAAGGACCATCTGCCAACCTGACCTGCTGCCTAGCGAGCTTTGCTGCTCGCCAGGGGCTTGGAACCAGAACCTGGCAGAGAGGCGGCGGCCACAGCTTGTCCAGCCCTCAGACTATCACCCTCTGCTGCTGCTTTTCCATGTGGGCACTAGCGATACTCCAGGTCTCCCCTGGGAGCGTCTCAAGCGTGACTACCTGGCTCTGGGCAAGGGCCAAGGCCAAGGCTGCCCAGGTGGTTTTCTCCTTGATCCTGCCAACGAGGGGGAAGGTCTTGAGCAGGAGTAGATGGATCCTACAGGTCACCAGCTGGTTGCACAACTGGTGTCAAGAGCAAGGATTTAGTTTTTTATGACCACAGGATCCTCTCTGAGGATGGAAGACTCCTGGGAAGAGATGGGATCTCACCTGACCAAGCAGGGCAAAAGCATCTTTGCCAACAAGCTGACCAGCCTGCTAAGGCAAGTGCCAAACTAGGAATGGCAGGGGAGCGAGATGACAACCCACAATCAAGTGAGGAAGCTGTGGATAGGGTTGGCAAGCAAAGGGTGCAGGGTGGACAAGAGTGACCTTGTGACCAGCAATACAGGGCTGAGGCGGGCCCCCCTCAGGCGTATGCACACAAATAGCAAAGTGCCTAGAGGACACCACTAAGGGGGAATCTCTCGCACTTTTTCCCTGGGAAATCGGCATGACTTGGTGCCTCTCTCAAGTGCCTGTACAGTAATGCACACAGCCTAGGGAACAAACAGGAGGAACCAGAGGTCCGCACGCGGTTGCAGGGCTAGGATCTCATCAGGATCACGGAGACGTGGTGGGACAGCTCACACAACTGGAGCGCTGCCATGGATGAATAAAAGCTGTTTGGGAAGGACAGTCTGGGACGCCGAGGAAGGGCGGTTGCCCTGTATGTGAGAGCGCAACTCCGTGCGCAGAGCTCTGCCTGGGGATGCATGATGAGCCAGCTAACAGCTGATGGGTTAGGATTCAAGGGAAGGTGAACAATGTGGTGGTGGGTGTCTGCTACAGACCACCTGAACAGGGAGAAATAGGTGAGGCCTTCTTCAGACAACTGGAAGAAGCCTCACATTTGCAGGCCCTGGGCCTCATGGGGGACTTACCCACCCCAGTGTCTGCTGGAGGGGCAACACAGCTCCTAACACAGGTGATGGAGGAGCTGAGGAGGCAAGGGGCTCTGCTGGACCTCATATTTAAAAAACACAAAAGAATTGGTTGAGGGAAGGGGAAGGTTCAGGGACAGCCTTGGCTGCAGTCGCCACGAGATGGTGGAGTTCAGGATCCTACAAGGAAGAAGCCAGGAAAAAGGAGGATCCTTCAACAGTCTAAAAAGCAGGATCCCAACCCTGGAGTTCAGGAGAGCAGACTTTGGCCTGCTTGGAAGAACCCTATGGGATGAGAACTGGTTGGTTTTCAAGGATCACCTCCTCCAAGCTCAAGCATGGTCCATCCCAATGTGCAGGACGTCAAGCAAAGCTGGCAGCAGGCCTGCACGTATAGGCAAGGAGCTCCTGACAAAACTCAAACGTAAAAAGAAAGTGTACAAGAGGTAGTAGCAGGGACAGGTGACCCAGGATGAATATAGACACTGTCTGAGCCTGCAGAGATGGGCTTAGGAAAGCCAAAGCCCATCTGGAGTCGAATCTGGCAAGGGATATGAAGGGACGCAAGCAGGGCTTCCATCGTCAGGAAAAGACAAACAGCCTCCTAGGCTGCATTAGGCAGAGTGCTGCCAGCAGGCTAAGGGAAGTGGCCATTCCCCTCTACTCAGCACTGGTGAAACCACAACTGAAGTGCTACGTTCAGTCCTGGGCTCCCTAATACAAGACAGATGTGGATTTACAAGTGCAGCCAAGACCATGAAGATGTTTAAGGAACTGGAGCATCTGACATATGGGGAGAGGCTGAGAGAGCTGGAACTGTTCAACGTGCGTAAGAGCAGGATCAAGGTGGATCTTAATGTGTACAAATACCTGATGGGGGCAAATGAAGATAATGAAGCCAGACTCTTCTCAGCAGTACCCAGTGAAAAGACAAGAGGTAATGGGCACAAACTGAAATACAGGACATACCATTTAAACGTAAGAAAAATGTTTTATAACGTGAGGGTGGTCAAGCACTGGAACATGTTGCCCAGAAGCTGTGCCATCTCCATCCTTGAGAGATTCAAAACATAACCAGACATAGCCCTAAGCAACCTGCTGCAGTTGATCCTGCTTTGAGCAGGCTGCTGGACTAGGCAATCTCCAGGGTCCCTTCCAACTTCAACAATCCTGAGAAATAAAAATAGCCATCTGTAGAAAGCGCTGATCTGAGAGTGGAAATAGGCGTAAGAGTATAATTAATTTTCTTTATAGACCATGGCTTGGACAGTAACAACTAATTAGCTTCACTAAGCTGATGAGTTTATAGATAGGAGACTATCTAATTCATAAGAGTATATTAGAAGAGACTGTCTAAGAGTAACTCAGACATTTCGAATGCTTTGAGGAAAAAAGATGCCAGTTCCATAGTATGTATTGTGGGAGTTACTCCCCAGGCAGCTAAAGAAAATCTTTGCTAGGGTACACATAAGACAGCCAAGTATGTTACCATGGAAAGTTACTTGCTTTTAGCACACTTAGCAATGAAAGGCAATTGCATCATCCAAGAAAATACTGTTTTAGGAAACCAGAGTTTATAAAACGAGCAGAGATTTGTCCCACGTATGTGCAAACTTAAGTGAGACAGACAGACATATTAAGATCATGAGCTTGATGCTTGCTTGTTCCTTTGTCACAAGACTGTACTTTTCCAAGGAATTCAAAAGATTCCTAGAGATGTTTCTAACAGGGATCTTTGTTAATTCAGAGAAGATCAGGCTTACACAGACATTCTTCCTCTGGCTTGAAGATTATTTAGAAAACAATGGTAATACCCAACGCATTCTGAAAATAAAGACATCAAGAGTTCCTTAGGCTGCTGTCATCTTAGCTCTGTTCTGTCTGCCTGTGTGCAGAGTTCCCCCTCAAACAAGGTATATTTTCCTTTTCTCTGTAAGGAGAAAGGAAGGAGGAGTAAATGGTTCTAACGGACATTACATCCAAAGCCAGAAAAGCACAAAGGTTCTTCTACATAGGTAATATAAGACACTGAGAAGCTAAGTAGAGATGAAGTAGCCCACAGATTCTGGGAATCTGTCAGAAGATGTCTGTCTGTGCGCGTGTGTATTTACAGGTATTTAAAAGTAATCTTAACGAATTTTAGTTTGTGTGTGCACATGTTTATGATTAGGTAAAGAATTAAAAATATATTAGAAAGAAGCCTTCTCGTTTAGTCCCCCCTTTTGGCAACAACAGAAGCTGCAAATCCTATGTCTGACTTTCTCTCTGTAAATCTTCGATACTTTGGGGTATTTTAATTCTAAAAAAATCTGGGATTTAATAGCACATTCACACATCTTTTCTATCCCTCTCAAATAACTTTCCCCTTGACTGTTCCCTTTAAAATTCACACAGATGACTCTTTGTAGACAGACATTCAGCACCCTCCTCTGGAGACTGACTGAATTTCTATTGTGCTGTTCTATTCTGCTGTTAGCTTCTGTTAACTCAGTGGTATTCATTCAGAGTAGTTCAATGGCTATTCTGTAACACCACAGAACATTAAAAGAGCTAAGCTGCAAAAGATCTTTCCTTAAGTAGTGATAAACAAAGAATTCCAACAAAACATAAATGCTGCATATCCAAAAACACACATTAAAAAAATATTAAGTAACTAAGATGCCAACTAAACACTACTTCAGTGCACACTGAAGAGTGTTGTGGTAAAACACTTACTTGGAAAGAAACTGCACCATAGCCCAAACGCCACCATACATCAGCCCTTTAATGAGCCAAGAATCAATGTCTAGGTCTGCTATAAACCCAATCAGCCAAATAACCAGGAAAGGAGTTCCCAGCATCACCTTCTGACGGAATTCCTGTATAGAAAAATATCAATAAGTAATTTTACTTTTAGGAATAGGCTGAATAATATATAGGACAGGTGATAAAATTAATTTTTTGCAAGCTTGACACAAAGTGAGGATTAAGGATTTTTGTTTCGTTTTTTGTCATTTCCCACATTTACATCTCTCCCCTCCACCCCCTCCAAATCATCCTAAAACTGTATAACAAATTAGGTGTCTTGTCTCCCCTCCCCCTCTGAACCGTCTTTTAAGGAGACTTTGCTACTGATCCAGAATAAAGGTAACAGTAGTTCTCTTCTAAAAATTTGTCAAAAGTGTATGAACTACTGCATATTGTGTACAGTAGATTTTGGACAGCGAACATTAAAAATTGAAGTTGCATAAGTAATAGATAAAGTCGTATTGAAAATTCTATGAAGAACGAACCTTTTTAGCCTCTTAAAATGTGGGTACAATTGCTGATTAGTGCACTCAACTCCAGGATATTTGAGGTACAGTCACAACACACTGACGCATAACGCAGTGCGCAAATCACAATAACGCAACAACTCACAAGTATTAACTTTTTAAAATGACCATAGAGTTAAAGCAGAGGCTGTAGCCAATGCTTTAATTACCAAGATACAACGTATCTCTAAAGACATAACAAATCAGTGATGCCACACTGGAAAAATATCCAGCACTACATGCCCACTTGTAAGTGAACATTAATTATATACAAGAACTCCAGCTATAGGTAGGCAGATAGTTCTTCACGACAGCAATATGTTACCCTTTACACTCTCATTTCTTGTTTCCTCAGTCACTTTTAGTACAATCACACCAACTCTCCAGGTACAGGTTTTAATTTAGTAACATGAGGTTCAACATTTCAGTTCTGCTCATGTGCACCCCCATCCCCCAAAAAGAGCCTCAAAAATCAAAAAATCCCAAGCCTCCAGTTACTGAACATAAGGATCACAAGAAATGAAATTAAATTTTATTTAAAATTGGTCATTCTGCACAAATATGGGTTTTTGCTAATTAGGAATTTATTTTGAAAGCTGACAGGGTTATTAAGTAAATCTCAGTTATCAAGATCAAATACTAGCTATGCTATTAAATAACAACTTGGGAAGAAATAAGAGGCCTTCAACTTTGAGGTACATATATTACATTATTATACCAATAAGACTGACTACATTTGTCATTCAACAGAAAACACTGAGTAATTAGGAAGATCACAGAGTTCAGGACATCTAAAACACTTATTTCCTCAGATACGTGAGAATCAGCTTTGTGACAGTCTTGACTATTCCCAGCAGTACCACTGCTTAGTAATTCCTAATGTTTAGTCAGTGCAAAAATTAAGGAAAACTGTGTGGAGGCCTGTTTTTTTTTCCCTGCTGCCTTGAATAAGGTTGCAATTAGTTGTCACCACAAAAAGATGACATTTCCTAAACCTGAAGCGTGGAGAAGCTTCAGTATTGAACTGCTTACAAAAAAAACCAAAAAAACAAGAAAATCTACATCCACCCAACACAAAAAACCCACAGACATAAAGCAGTAGTAACAGATATTTTATATGTTATAGGTCTTCTCACCTTATCAGCTTTCAGCTTTCTGAGAAAGGATGGACTGTCATATCCCTTTGCTTGTCTTGCTTCCTGTAAGTGGTTGATCATCCAAACATTTTTCCTCTGTTTTGCTAGATCAAGTGGTGATTCTCCCTGCCAAGAATACAAAAACGGGAAATATCTAATTTATACACAAAATGCATTCAGATCACTTTTGAAAGAGCAGATTAGCAGGTACAAATAATACATTTAAAGACAGATTAAACTACGTTCTGGCACTGTTTTCTCTCTGCAGCTTACTTGACACCAAACAGATCATTAATTCCTTTCAGTCTTTTTTGCTCCTATAACTGCATACGAGTGGACAAGTAGAATATTAAATTTGTGATCCTGACACTAAATGCCTTGATGCAGCAATAACTGTTGCCTTTGCCATAACACATCTGTGTTTCAGTGTTCTACACACAGTCTACTAGTCTGTAAATGAAAGACTGTGCTTCCCCTCAGCTATTGACAGGCAGCAGAAATCAAACAAAGAAGAATTTGTGACCCACTGGATCATGGAAATTCTCCCAGCATAAAGCCTTAACTCCTCAGTTAATCCTCTGCCTACTTGGCAGAGTGAAGTTACTAATATCATGGCATATTTCCTATAAGTTTTTTTTTTTTTTTTAAATAAGTTAAATGCTCTTGTTTGTCTCAGTCACTGTAGTCCTAGGAAGAAAAAAAGGGAAAGAATAAACTGATTCCTCATGTCCATCTTGCTCCCAAACTCTGAGCTTTCATGCTTGGCTTGTGCTTCACATTCATTGGGTGCAAAGCCAGCAATGGTCCACGCTTTTCGTTTCCCTACAGTCAGGGACAACTGACAGAGAAGGCAAGAGAAAGGTATAGAGGGGCCAGAGGTGCCTATCAAACTGATTTGATTTTACTGCTCTTTAAATATCTACAAAAGAGAGCTAAATGAAAGTTATTGACGGGGTCTGAAATTATAGAGGAGGCAAGAGACAACCAACTGCAGGTACCTCCAGCTTCAGTTTTGCATTTGACTCTTCCTCTCTTCTACTGGAGTTAACTCCCCTCCTAAACAAAGCATTCATGGAGGCTTGAAAAATGGCTGAATCCTCCATCGCTCGGCCCCCTCCTAAAAAAAAAGTGAGACAGGTACCAGAAACTGAAATTACCCAGAAAGGGCGATACTTACTATAGACAGAAGAGATTTCAAAGACACAAAGGACAGTTAGTTACCTATATCCCATAGCAAGACAATGGGAATGGAGTACTTAACTCTCATTTTGCCTTTGAAATCTTGCTCTGAATCTATAAAAGGAGGGTAAATAGTACAGACTACAGATTATGAAGTAAGTGTTTCGCTGCCTAACAGGACCTGGCATTTCTTCTGTCTGAAAAGTTAAGCTAGCAAAATCAATTAGTAAAGAATAACCTTTTGACTTAACTTGGCTTCAAAGCCTGAACTACAGTGCCTGTGTCATCACAAAGCTAACAGCATCTTGAATTGCTAATACTGGGAAAACCCCAGAGATGCTTTTTTTTTTTTTTTTTTTTTTTAAAATGTCATCTTATATATCCAGACCATAAGATTACCTGTGGACAAGCAATCCCCTCTGGGAGTTGACCTCCCAAGTAAATCCTGAAGTTGTCTTGGGGTCCAGCTGAGCATCCCTTCCACTAGAGGGCCATGAGACACCTAGGAACTGCCTAGATAAAGAGATTGAGGGAGCTTTAAAGACATCTTCCACTATGCTTCTGATCACCCGGCCATTTTAACATTTTCCTCGCAGTCACAGGGATGCATGGCCAATCTGCTTAAAAAGCAAAACTAAAGGAAAACACCCCCAACAAACCAGGGATCTTAAACCTTAGCCTAGTAATATAATTATCACTTTGCCAACAAGCAAAAAGGCTTTAATAGAATTCATTTAGAGATTTTTAAGTGATTAGACAGAAAGAATAATCTGAAGTGTCATTACCACATGGCACTTTATGTAGTATATCTGAAGACTTCTTTGTGAAAGTCTATATTTAATCAAGAAACTATACCTAAAGTCCATTCAAAGATAATAGTTTTGATATGTTTTAAATAAGTATCTTCCTTAAAGCATAAAAGTTCCTACCACTGTTGGGGGGTTTAGGGGGAAGGGCTTCTATATATATTTAAATAAAACTTATTCATCCCACCCCCACTCCGCTGATTAACTGACTTCTGAAATCTTCTCCTTATCTGCCAATCTGTTTCCTGCTGTAGCAAGATACCTTGTCCTAACAAAAAAACAAAACAAACAAACCCAAAAAAATCAAAAAAAACTCACTCCAAAATCCTATTTTGACTACCAAAAAGGAACTTGCATCTCCAACTCCAGTTCTCAAAAAGGGGGGGGAAAAAGTCTTACTACCTAAAGAGCAATATTAGTTTCTTATAGAGCATAACAAAGAAGATAAGTCACTAGAGCAGGACAAACCCTCTTTGATTAACTTGAAACGACTGCATCTGTGAGGACTATGTTTACTAACCCATTACACTACCTAGCATCATTATACTTCCAAGATAGATACTTTCTCCCTTTTTTTTTTTTTAAAACATCAAGTTTTAATCTAGAGTAAGTCTCATGAGCGCTATTGACTTATATTTTTCTCTTATACAGCCCCCACTACATTTCTCAGACTGCCATGCAAAATGAAAATAGTGCCTTACTTAGGCAACTGGTTCCAATTTACATCAGCTTCCTCACCAAAACCTAGGAGGCTAGTAGCATGCAATTTACTAACATATAACACCTCACACTTAATATTTCAGTCACTACATAATCTGAAAAAGATGAGGGGATTCTAGCCAATATATTTCTTTAACCTTAAATGTTTTATCCACATTTTTGGTCAATTCCATGGACTATCGGAGAAAAGCACTTCACTACACAGATCTTGAAAGGACTGAATCAGAAAGAAACCTTTGGTGAATCCTTTTTCTAATTCCAGGAAAACATGAGCCAGACACCGTAACAACCAATTTTGGCTCAAGAAAGAAAACATTTTTGCTAAACAGTCAAAGGAGAAGCACAAGACAGTGAGTTTCTATACACCTATGGAAATCTCTTAAAATCTTACGTTTACTATGAACTTTTACTAAACATATGATACACTGCTCAAATCAACATCTGTTATAAAACCATTGACTGGATGGCAAAGCTGTCACTGCTGGAATAATTTTGATCCTAGAAATCCTAGATATCTTAGAAATCAATAGAAAGGCAAACAAGAAACCTAGACTCCGCTGCAGAAGGAAAGCAGTGAATAATGAAACGAGGCTCATGTCTTCCAGCATGACTGAAGAAATATCATGATCCAGCAGGTTCAAAAGCCTATTCCCCTACTGACTGCTGCTGTCTGTCAATAATGAAGGAAACTATGAACTGCTTCAGGCTAGTAGATATCCTTTCATTTGGCTAGATGTATTAATTTTTAATTACAGATTCTATGAAAGTCAGGAAACTGAGGTATGGATCACTTTAAAACTCTAGTTAACGCCATCAGTCTCTCCAGGGAAGCAAGTTATGACACACTGATTGTTTCACAAAATATCCTAATTTTTACCATTAGGTGGAACAGAAAAGAGCTTCATAACAGTTTGCAAGAAGTGAGACTAGAAGTGTATTTCACCCACGCAGCTGACTTTATAGATCACTTCATATATATTCACACCAATGAATTTGAGAGACTAGTTGATTTGTCTTAAACACATGTGAAAAGCCATGTGGTTTTTCTGTTCAGTTTTCAGCTCGGGATCATCAGTACTTCTGGTGATCTAGAACTGATGTAGGACCTAGAAAGACAGTAGCAAAATTTGACTGCACTCTTTAAAAATTCTGACCCATGCCGTTCAAGAAAATGGATGTACATATTTTGTTAGGATATTTCTATCACTTGTGGATCACAACACAATCTTTTCTGTGGTTGACAGCCTAGTACAATAGACCCTGGTTATCTTACTCAGTAGGAAAAAATGGTGAAAGGTCAAATTAACTAAATATTAAGTATTTGATAAATAAATATATAGAGCTGTACTTTCCAATCTGTCCATCCCATTTGTACCATTTACTAAGTGCAAAATACAAATATGCAAATAGAAATTGAGTAATAGAGAATTATTTTTCCTAAAAGTGAGCTCTTCCCTGACCCCACAGACAGAAGAACTAACTTATGTGATAAAAATGCATCTCATGGCATATACAGGATGGTTTGGGAGCAACGGACAACAACCACTGCAGAGCAAAGCTTTAACACGCCCACTTCCCGTTGCTGGCCAAGCTCTTACGGACTCTATGTTTATAGCATAAATTGGAACAGCTCCTTGGCTATTGTATGGGTGGGATGGGCTCTGTTAGCACTGAGTCTAGCCTGGTTAAGAGGTTCAGGTAAAGTAGTCAGACAACTGAAGATCTGCCCCCCAAAAGGAACCAATTTTCTGATTTTATTCTCACTGACACTTTTAGGCCTCAAGCTTCCTTGCTGCCACTGGGTGAAGGAGACATACTAGAGCATCTGCCTTCTCCCTTGGAAAAGGCACAGCTGTCTCACATCTCACTCCATCAAAACAAGAAGTCACCCCAAATGATAACTAGATGACATCCAATCAATTTTCCAATTTTGTATCCAAATGCACGGTCTTCATGCATGCAGTCTAAATGCACACATGCAAACCATCTGTTTGCACGTACCTATTGGTAAGTGTATTCACATGTGTACTTCTGAAGGTGCAGATTTAGAGACTGTACATCATTGTCAGTAAAAACTGATTTCTAGATGGAACATAAGTGGCATGGCTTTTGCATGCATCCTCATGGCCCCACTATACCCTCAACAATCATCTAGTCTTCAGATTTATTACAGATTATTTCTGCATTAAATCACTTACAATAAAAACAGACTGAGTGTTTACCTTGATATTCTGAGCATCTACATTAGCTCCAGCTTCTAACAGAAGACTAATGACTGTAGTATTTCCTGCTAGCACAGCCCAGTGTAATGCTGTGTTTTTATGATATTTGTCTCCAAGATTAACGGAAACATTAAATGTAAGTAGTAATCGGGTTGGATCCACACTAGAAAAGAAAAGTCTTGTTTAGATCTACAGAAGATTAACTGAAATACATTCCAATTGGGTTAGTGAGTTCAGTTGCTATAATGGACATTGATTAGGTACACTATATAACAGTAACATGACATTATTTGCTGATTAATGTTAATATCTCAAATTTCCAAAAACAATCCACAAAGATCTTACTCAATTTAAAAAGGGGCCTAGAAAGACATCTATTGCTCAAATCTATTAAAACTTGTTCTCGGCTGTCTTGAACTGCATTTTGTATAATTTTTATTTTCACATCTCAGAAATGTAACAGTACTAACAAATTTGCAAAAGAATGCACATGATTATATGTCTGACAGATTACAATAAAAGTACTAAATATAACTCCATCCCACATGCCGAAAGCTGAAAACAAAAGAGGTAATGACAATGTTGGTAATAGTAGCTATTTGCAAAAGCTAACTTAGGCTCCTCTCAACAATCAGTGGAGATAGGCCCCTCTGAGCCGCAAACTGATTCAGATACTTCTCCAGACAACAAGTCTGAATTATCTTTTTTTTTTGCTAACCTCCACAAGTAAATTTACTTTGTGGACTGAAAGTTCATACTGGCAAATACATCTGCATAACCTCCTCTCTTGAATAGGTCAGAAATGAAGTAGAGCGGAAATTGAGAGAAGTACATTGGCTAGTTAAAACAAAACACTCTCCAAATCAGAAAGTCACTATCCCATGCCATTCGGTTAATGATAAAAGAAGATCAGAAATGCAGCAAGTATATTACCTGTGTGTTCTGTAAGCTGCCCACATTAGAGGTGTCATTCCATTTTGATCCATCATATCTACATCCTTAAAAAGAAAAAAAAAAGTGCTGGTGAGATATGCACGCTCAAGTTTCAGTAGCTATAAGGTTTGTAATAAGAAGCAGTATTTTATAACACTAGCCAACTGAATTGAAGACGACCTGGCAAGCTTTTACTATATAGTGCCTGTTTTCATTTTTAAATATCACTTTATTAACACCACCAGTGCCAAAATATGACCATTTCCATCTATTTTGGAAACTAAGGAGCAGCCACCGCAGGTTACAAGACTGGTCATTTCAACCTTAAATTTACCTTCAACATAAAAAAAAAAGCATAGATAAGTGGTGTAATATTGCACTCAAAAGCAGGAAAGACGTTTAAATAAAACACTCCAACGTTTAATAAACTACTTTATAAATTAACATAAATATGCCGTAGCATCCTACATGGTCACATGCTAGCTGTGCCTGTGGTTTTTTACTTGCAAAGCAGTTTTACTTCACACAGTTCCAAAGGTATTGGCATATCTGGATATCAACTTAATGGAAACCACAGAAGAGTTTTTAAGTGCAAGCAAAAGCCATTAATAAAAACAATTAACCTACTCAGAAATAAAACTAACTTATAATCAAGCGGTGACTAAACAGATAGCTAAACAAACAAAATGTATTCCATTCTTATGCTTAACTGAACATTGCCACTGAATGACAAAACATTATCATTCAGGGCAACTGATTAAGACAATCCTCTGAGATCATCAGAAAGGAAAGCATCTATTACGCACAGTATTTTGGCTGTTATAGATCCTTGCCTTAGTAACACGGAAGCTCGGAATTCCTAAACACATCGGACCAGATGAGATTCTCAAGCACATTTGGGCAACTTTCATGGACTGCAAACACAAAATTACTCTAAAACAAAGACCTGCACAATTTCCCTTAGAAATAGTAGGACTGTAACAGCATCTCCTACACTACTCCTCTCAGTTCTTACCAGAAAAATTAGGTTGGAAGTCTTTCAGTAAAGTCATTTGCTATTGAAAGCCTTGATGGAAACCAAGAAAGCAGATGATGTTGCTTTCCATTTCCCCCCAGAAACTTCTGCTCCTCTCTGTTGTCTGCCAGAGGCCAAGCACCCTGGGATCCTCACTGACTGTGCTGCTAGCCTGACCCTAGTAGAAATTTTCCAAAAAAAAAAATGCAATTTAGCCTTCCAAATAATTGCTTTAAGTCGTCCTCTGGCTTGCAGAAGCTTTTACATTTCTGAGTTTTTATTCTGTTGCCAAATTAAAAACACATACACACACACACGCACCACACAAACGGAAATAAAAACTGATTGACTGAGTGGAAAGAGAACCATTACTTGATTGCACTGTTTTTTCAGAAGTGTCTTACATGCACTGAGACCAGAATCCACGTCTGTTTGTCCCAGGCACATGCCTACACTAGGATCTTTTGAGTCTACTAGGGCTGCCCAGCAGTTGAGACTCCCTTTCACCTCCTGTTGCCAGGAAGAAAATTAGAAGCATGGCCTAACCTCAAGTTCGTTTGTCCCTCAGAAGCGTAACTGATTCACAGTTCACACTGTGTGAACACCACATTTTGAAGAATGCAAGAATTACTATAATATGAATAATCACTCTTCCAGCAGGTACCCGACTGCCTGCGAATAGGTAAAGAGACTCCTTTAGTGAATCCATGTTAACAGATCAAGGCTACGCTTTGCACTAGGTGACACAGAGTAAAAACAGATTATTCCCTGCACATCTTAACAGATTATGTAAGCAGCCTACAACTATTACTCAAAATAAGCTCCAGCGTGGGCTAAGGTACATCCTTCTTCAAGGGAACTACAACAAGTTCCAAAGAAACTGAGGTTCATTTGCACACAATTTTATAGACAGAACCTGCAGATAGCAGACAAACGGTCTAACAAAGCTTCCCTCCAAAGTTTTGGTATTCTGCCAGATCATAACCTCATCATCCAAAGCAACATGAGCATAACTTCCAGAAAGGAAGTGCTGCTGCTCTTTACCTAAAAGCTTGGGGCGGGGGGGGGGGGAGCCTCCTCCACCAGCATATACATATCTGGAAACTGTTCATGCGTTCTGGCTTGTACCAACAGGTGTTTTGGTACTAACTTCTTGTCTGACTCTCAATGACAGGTCAATCTTGATACTTCTCATGAACAGGTCTCTATGCCGTTAGGACAAAAGTCTGAGCACTGCAAAAGGCAAAGATCTCAAAAACCAGTAAAGTGATGCAACTGCATAAACTGCTACCCTGTACACATATTTCAACCACGCAAACACCCGGTACCAAAATTGGTACATTTATTAGTTGGTTCTGAAATAGGACAACTTTAGTTCTAAAACAGAACAACTTTGCACATCCAAAGACAAACCAGATTTTCATCCTAGGACGCGAATACAGGATTCCACACAAAAGCTTTTGGAAAGACAAAACCCGGGGGAGAAGCTCTTCCTTCCTTCATGGAAGGGAGCTGTGGTGACTATCCCACTGGCTAAACCTAGTTTCTGAAAACAAAAATCACTTTCTGAAAACAATATAACTGGCAAGTTAGAATTCTGAAGAGCAACTAGAGATCACAGTAGCATTTATTCTTATCAGGACATTTAACAAATAACGGTCAAACATTACCACGTTACAATACGGCCTTCTCAAAAGCACAGAAAGCATTCAGAGATTACACTTAGAAATGCATTGATTTGCATAAAAGGAAACCTTAAATTGATCATCTTTGGAACCACTATTAGTTATTTTATAGAATGCAGGCCTTTATACAGAGATATGTCATGCTCTTGTACAGAAAACTCTGTTCTCTACAAGGAAAGATCTCTTTTACATGGACTGTTATCCAGCAAAAGGGGAACTCGGATTCTCAAAGAGAGCACGTATTTAGAGGCAAAGAGTAAAGAAAATGTATCAGGAAGAGTTAAGACTGAAAATATTTCCTAAGCTGAGAAAGGCCTGAGCTAGTGATTCACTGAAAGCAAAAATTTTCGAGGTTTCTGAGATCAGTCTCAGACTCATGAGTGGTAAAAGCTGAGCGCAGGTTGACAGACAAGTTTATCAAGCAAGGTAACACGCAAAAAAACCCAGAAGTAACCTTGCTCCTTTGAGCAAGAAAAGCTCTGAAGAACTTAGTCCTTTATCAGAAACAGAGACTGTTCTGAGAGTTATGAAGAAGAAACGTGACTTGCCTTATACTTGCGTAGCTAATGTGCTATACAGTAGGTCTAGGGAGTAAACAACACTTCGTTCAGTGCCTTACCCTGGCCTGAACCCTGCTGGAAGAACAAACCTCAACACCGACAGAGAACTAACAACACTTAAGAGCAAGGCTGCTTTCATCACACTGACATCTTCCAAATCCATATGCCAGCTATTCCTAAGCCATAGCTCAAAATCAAGCCCTAAGTAGCTCCGGACAGTAGTTAAAGCATAAGACTGCAACTCTGAAAATGGAAAAAAAAACCCCCACACCCTGTACTCGATAAAGTAAGGGATAGTTAAGCTATGATCTTAAGGAATCAGAGAGACTCCAAGATAAGTCTCAGAACATGACTTTACCCCAATAGTAACTTTGCAGTAGTTTATGATCTAAGCAACTGAGGTAAGATAAGCCACTGAACTGAGAACACACATGCTGCCAGTTATTCAATTATCTGATATACCATATTCATATCCTAACTTATCTTGGGGTGATGTGTTTGTGTACCCTATATCCTGATTTGCCTTTGAAATTTTAAGTAATTTAAGTACAATGTCAAGTAGTGACAATTTTAAGAAGTTTTCAAGTGCCTTCATGCTATTTAAAGTTTTTCTTCCTCCCTTTTTTAATATCTTCTTTTATCTAAACCTGGACAGCGTTACAGACTCTGATATTTGCCATGTTGATTGTGTCTATACTGCATGCTTGCCCCAGGCTGATTTTGGCCCAGGCCACTTACTGACACAATATGACTAAATTACGATACGGCCAGGCAATTAGCCTCGCAAGATTCAGTGGGAGACGAGACAAAATAAAAAGCAACAGCTATCAGCAACTGTTGCCTCTTGGCAGAGTAGTGCTTGCTGGCATGAAGGTGGGTTTACTTTCCAACTGAGACCAGAGGGAACTTGATCAAAAGCTCTTCCCATACAATATACTCCAGGCACCAGAGGACTGGACTGTAGCCTCAGATAGGAAGTTTTACTGCGGGGTGCTGCAACCCGGGCAGAGAGCAGAGCAGCAATACTGAAGCTGGGTTCTAGCCCTGCCTAGAAAAGGGACAAGAAACAATTAGGAGCAACTTCAGTTAGGAGCGAAACTAAATCCATCTCCCAATTGTAACTCAGTTCTCTACATAGCTGACTGGAAGCATGAAACTTGGCTCTCCTCTGACCACAGAGGTCTCCAAAGGACGTCAGGACCAGGACTAACAAGGCATAGCAGCCTAAATGGATTTATTTTGACATTTATTTATTTGACATTTACCATGCAGGTACTACATTATAACACAAAATTATGTTCACAAGAAGGGCAAAAATAGTTTTTGGATTTAGGAGAACCTGGCCTTGGTACAGGTAAAAGCAAAGCTTACAAGTAGTAACAGAAAAAGCCTACATAAGCAAAGGCAGTTAAGTTTCCAAACCCAAATCATGGTATAAACTAGGAGGTAAATATCAGTGTAAACAAAGTCAGCTACTCATGATCTCACATACAGTTATTAAAGGAGAATACAGAGTAGAATTATGCAGTTCCCATAAGTTCCATTGAAATTATGCAGTTTCTGTAGTTGGATGTAGTATAGCTATAGCATAGAACTGAGTTCAATAATTTTTATTATAGTGTTATTACTATATTTTAACATTCAAATTGAGACATAATTTTAAAGTTTCACTTTCTGAAGTGCTTCTGAAAAATAACTAGCAAAATCAATTCAAACTTATGGCACAAGAAGGATACTGAAGTCATTAAAACTCAAATGTTATCAAGTATAAGAATCATCTTTTAAAAAGCTTATGATAAGGAGAGCTGTTCCCAAGATACTAGATTTTGGATTTTAAAAACAAGCTTTGTGTGTCTACATACGCACATATGTATGCACACACAGCTTCTCTTGGACTGAAGCATTATATGCTCAGATAGATAAATAGGACATTCTGTTTATATACATCAGGACATGCAAACACTTACAGGGAGATTTCATAATCAAGACAGAGCATTTTAAAGGTCGTTTATTCTTAAATTTAATGCTATACTTAAAAAAAGTTTCTACATGTATAACATTTGCAAAATTCTTCTGGTAACATAAGTTATGTGCAATTTTATGGGGGTTTTTATGAACAAAGCGTAACTCTTGTTCCTGATGAAACAGGATTTTTCTTGACCCACTATGCTCTTACAAAATAGTTAGTTATTGCATATGAGCAGCATCTTCTTGTGTCTAACTTGCTCTCTACCATATATTAAGTACTGTTTGACAAACAACTCTGAGATATAAACCGATTACTGCATACAGTAATAGTTTATTTTTTGAAGTGAATGTTGGCACAGATTTTCTGCAGTGAATTTAGTATTTGTTATATAACATATAATACTTTCCAGCTAACACTGACCAAAGCCACTGATTTCATAGTGAAATTCTACAAGACTCACAGGATATCCTACTTTCTGTTTGAAAGAAAAAAACAGAACACAGAATTGGGAACAGCATTAACTAAATTGTAAAAAGGGGGGAGGGTTTTGATTTTTCTATGTGGTCTGCAAAGCTAAGTCTCAAGTTTGTGCTTCAGGCACGTATCTGCGGGTATCTACAGCTTACTTAAAATGAAGGGTGAGTAGCAAGAAGGTGAACAGCTTTGAGCATACAAAATGAAGGATGGGAGACAATGAGAACAGTAACAAGTACACATGTTACATAATTAATAGATACAGCAATAATACAAGAGGCAAGTGAGAGGTTTTTTTTTTTAAATCTACACACATGCAATTACAGCAATAAAAAGTTGCTGACTGAGGTGTAAAAAAAGTGATGACCTATGACAATGCTTCGTCATTAGCTTCTTTATCCATGTCTAGCCTGATGCTTCTAAGATGACTACTAAAATATTTGCAATCATTGTCACCATGAGCATTTTAAAATTAACTTCATTAGAAATAAAGAGTGGTAAAAAAATATCATCTAGAATTTCCACATACTACACTAAACATATATATGAATTAAAGTCAAAGCACTCAGACCACTGTTCAAACAGATTAAGGTAAAACAGATGGTACATGTGTCAAAAACTGTAACCTGTAGTAAAACACATAGAAATAATTCAATGTTTAGTCAGCCAAATTTTTTGCATTACTTGAATCATAGGCGTAACTTTCAATTGTTTTCCTGTTCTGAGTAGAATTTATTTAAATGGGTTATTACTTAAAATTTACCTGTCCCTTTGCTATCAGGTAAGCAACAATCGAAGTGTGTCCAAACTGGGCAGCCAAATGAATACAGCTACATCCTTCTCCATCAATTAGCGACGGATCTGCCCCATATTTCATCAGCTGCACAACCATGGATAAGTGACCCTGTCTAAAAGCAACAAAACACAAAAAACAAACAACTGAATAACTAGACACAGAAAAGCTATTAAGATTTTAATATTTGGACAAATACATTTAACATATTTATACTTCTGGAGGTTCTGAATTTTGACCCATTCTTCGCAAAGAGTGATTGTCATGATCTGCTTCTGCAACTGAGTAAGCCAACTCATTCACATGAGCAATTCTATGCAACCAATGCATGCATCACATACAATTGGCTTTGGTGTGTTGTAAAGCAAAAGGTCAGTCAATAACACCACCACCAGCACCCAAAACCAAGTCATTAGCTCATATATCCAATCTATGGTGACTTCTTCCAATCCACATATGAAACCAGCTATATTAAGAGATGTCAAACTATTCTATATGCTCCTGATTTTTGTGGTGCATATGGTTTATCCTTTTAAGATCAGAACAGTACTGGCATAAAAAAAATGGGGAAAAAAAGAACAAACAAAGAAAAAACCAAGGGCCTACGTTCTCCACACAACATTAAAAGTTCAAATATATTTTGGCATAACGAAAATAGGAATGTTCTTCCTGTTAATAAGGTGCACAATTGCCAGCATACAGTTTCCGGTGTCAGCAAAAGACCTTAAGTCTATCAGAATCACCTCTGGACAATGCTTCACAGAACTACAGATTACAGCTACGAACACCAAGGAATTTCATCAAGCATTCCTACTATTAATACACAGAAAGTCAAGTGTGATTTTTAATACCAGGAGATATACGTGCTAAAACCTTTAAAGGTTGAGCATAACGAGGAAGTTCTCATCTTAAGTAAATAAATTATTTTGATACATTAAATGCTCTAAAAGCTAATGTGACAATCCTCCTTTTGCAGTCCAGTTAAGAATAATAATATGGACAGTGTTCCTTTCCTGCCTATTTCTACGCAATAGTCTGAAGAAGCAGCCACTAATAAAAAGTCATCTTCTATTTTTCCAGGCCCTTATCCTTCTTGGACCATCTCCTACATCATAAATCTGATTTTTCTCTTTCAAGTTCATCTTTAAGAGTCCATATACAATAGACCACTGCGAGGAAAATATCACACAAAACTCATCCCAAACCACACCTGCACAAGTGTTGCTCAACTCCAGAAAAGAGACAAAAATAAGATCTCCAAAGTTAAGAGTAAGTCAAGGTGACTATTAATTCTAATTATTCTTTACTTTTTCCCATCATAGCGATCATCTTCCTTTACATCAGAAGGAGATAAGACAAAAGTTGAACCACATGCTGAAAGCTCCTGTAGCTCAAACATAACTACATTCACAGCGGGTCCAGTTAACAATGACCAAATTCATTATTGCGTGAAGTATTTCCATAAAATAAAGGAATTTCATAAAACAATCAGCAGCAGATTCCAGTTAAAGAAAAACAACACAGGAAAGGAAATCCTAGAAGACTTTTCCCTACCTTGTTGCCCAGTGAAGTGGGGTAGAATTTAAGTCTCCTCCCAGCTGATCAACAATAGCACCTTTTGATATATAGTATCTAGAAAAACAAGAAAAGTAAATGTTACTCTTGATTGTCTTGGTTAAAAAGAAAGGACGTGCAGTAAACACTTGTTTGAGTTTACACAAAACGACAACTACAAATCCAAACCTTTCCTTGCCTTCACAAACTTTAAGGTCACGTATACATACGTAGGATTTTTTGCCTTTTTTGATGTGAGGGATGCTTCTTATTATTTTACACATGCCATCATTTCCTAGTTCAGTTCCAACGTAAAAAAGAAACGCTACAGTTAAGACAAATTGTGCTACTACATTAGTATCTAATAAAAATTGATTTTTTGTTTCATTTTTAAGATTTAAGGGATTTTGCTAGGTTAAAGAGAATTCAGAATGCAACAGTAAAAGAAAATGCTGCTAGAACACTGGCATAGTTAGAGAGTTTTTGCTAAGACAAAATAAAATTTTATATAATTCAACTTGCAGTATGTATCAGCACTGGAATGTGTCAGCTGAAGTCACTGTTCCATGTATTAATGCTTGTTATGCTTTTAGCTGAGTGTAAAGATTTTAGATGCTTCACAGTTACAGATAAATAACGGACAAAAACACTAGTTACGTTAAAAATACTTTTAAGTGATGGGCTAGAAGCTATTTTTCCTCAAGAACATTTTAAGCAGAGAAGCCACCTATAGGAACAAAATAAATTGTCCATATTTAACCACAGCAATTCATATTCATGTCAATTTGCATTGTTTTTGTAAGCTGTTTTCTCCATACTACTTTTATCTAGGTCACTAAATTGGCAATGATATTACTCTTCCACTGAGAAAGAAAACGTGTATCACACCTAACAAAAAAATCATGTTTTTAAAAACCAGACCTTCCAAAAACAAAACAAAAAGCCCAAAAACTTAGAATACTGGTTCTTTATTCAGTGCTGTGCAAGCCAGTGGAAAAAAGCTGCTACTAATAGATCTTTGAAAAGTACAATCTAGCTATAGGTTCATAAATGCTTGTACATGTCAAGTACTTGTCCCTGTGGACTTTTGCCGTCATACCACCTTTAAGGTACGTATGAACCCTACTCTCCTGCCCACACAAACTGCCCTTTAAATTCCCAGCACAGAGCTTATGGTCCCTCAATCTCCTCTCAGTATTTCAAGACTGAGGGCAAGAAGGGCAACAAACAAAACAATCTGAAAAACACATTACTGCTAAATAACTACTTCTTCTTGAGCTCAGTTTTCACCGAGTGGAACTTCAAAACAGCCCACAAGTTACCTATAGGAACAGCAACTGAAAAAATGCATTACAACATCCATGCTAAAAAACCCTACAGGATAATCCTTTCATATGGTTGCTTTAGAAGTGCCAGAAATGAAGATGCTCTTCAGCAGAAGTGCCAATGTTATACAGCTTTGGTATAATTAGGTCTTATTGCTAATCCTGCTGTCCTGCTGCTTTGGCAGGACAGTCCGCTCAACTGGCCTCAGATATCAACAGCCAAATTGCAATATCTTTGCTGAAGTTATTAAACTTTCGGATTTTTCAAAAAGAGCCAAAGACTGAAAGGCTTGGTCCTGTGTAGACGAAAAGATAAGATTTATTCTTTGCAGGTAAGGAGACAAGACTATTTCATTTATTGTGAAGTGAAGTCTCAGCAACCAAAGAACAAATGTGGAAGACACTGAGAAGATGATTTAGTCAATCTTGGGAAAGAATTCTCAAGGGAACCTTGTCTAGAGAAAACAAAGCATAGAGAAATTCACAGTCAAAGTTTTGATCCACCTCATCGATGTGATAACCACTTATAGGAAGGTGACCACTAAGCATATTTACCTTCGTTCATACACTGGTCCCTGCAGAAAGAGTCTATATTCAGATTCTACGGAGTAGCAACATTGCTTAGGGGTTAGTTTATTCTATTTAAAATGAAGAACTTGCGGTTTGACAACTGGGGAAAGACAAGGGGACCATCCCCTGCCAGATAATGTATTCAGATAAAAGTCTAGAACACCCTCAAGGGAACATGAAATAAGCTGAGATTTATCACGATTTCAGCTTCAGTACACATAGACTGGTTTTGAAGAAAAAAATCTCGCTATTTGAGAACTTAATCTTGTCTAGATAGCTCTTTCCCATAGAATCACATCCGTGCTGGATGAGAATGGCCCTGATAAAGGGTCAGCTGGCTGATTCTACTCTCAGCTAGTCATCTAGGCATCCATGCTTAAAGATGCCACGCCTGCAAACACAATTTAAACAATCTACTTGCATTTGAAACAAGCAGACCTGGTAAAACATTGCCTTAGGAAGAAAATATTTTCAGTGATCTCCACATTAGAATAATCTTTGCTAAGCATCAGAAAACCGCCCCTGCTTGGATTCAGTAGTTTGGGGATTAAAGTACATGCATTCAGTATTGCTAAGAAGAGCAAAAGGACAACAGACCCTTGTCTGTGGAAACCGTCAATAAACGGAATAGCGAAATGCAGTCACTGGGTAACCACAGAGCAAATTAGGCCAACGTGTGCCTCTCTAAAAAACCCCGTCAAAAGCAAAATAATGAATCAGTTCCATGGAGAAAATATGATATGTTACAGAGGTCTGACGTTTATCTTTGTTCCTACAGAAATGAGAAAGGGTTCTGCCAATGTGCTTTACTGGTATCCAAACTGAATCACAAAGTCTCACAACAGACAAGATTAGTAAAAAGAAACAGGAGAAGTCTACTTCTAGGTCTGAACCCTCCACAGATGAGCTACAAACCCACTTCACTGCGATGACCTTGTACAATCAGCACCCAGAACTCTGATCTGGAACCAAGAGGGCAGACCACTTGCACCTAGACTGTCTCTGCTATCGAGCCCAGCAGCCAGCACACTTAATGGAACTGCCCACTACGCCCACAGCAGACACATACTGGAAACTTGGGGAAAGATGTTGCAATAAGATCAAACAAGAAAAAGAAGAATCATTTCCTTCTGAGTAAATGGAATAATCCAGTGTCTCAGAAAAAAAGACTCAATATGACAAAAGCTAAAATAACTTGAGACCCCTGAAGACAGAGATGCTTAGAGAGAGTAATAATCCTATCAGGAAGAAAGAATTTTAGATGCAATTAAACATATTAGTAGTCTGGGGAGAGGAGGAAAAAGGGCACACTCTGGTAAACAGTAAGAAAATACACTGCAGTACGCCACACTAGCAGAGATGCATTAAAAAGGGACACGACCACTGCCACATTGTTGAAGAAAAAGGGCAAGTTAGACACATTAGGTTTATGAACGTTCAATTGCCAGGGGTAGGTACTGAAAGAGCTTGAAAAAGACATGGCTAGCACCATTACAGTTAGGTTGAACACAAACGTCTCAAAACAAAAGTTTTCAGTACTCAAATGCAGGTGGAGACATCTCCCTATTTATATAATCAGGAACAAATTGGAAAATCAGACATAGATTTGAGAGCAGACTTTCATCTATCCAAATTCAAAGGTGATTTTGGACCACCTCTATTTGCAATACAATAGTTGTAACAAACAGTTCTATTAGTTACAAGCTTTGAGGTAACACAACTGTACAATAGGACACAAAACATTCACATGCTAAATTATTTCTTTCAAAAGTTTAGCTACAACAGAAGATTAATAGGGAATTTAAAACTTCTTGGATTTTACTCTGTGAATGCCAAAAGGTCCCAAAACAAGGGTTAATCAAAAAAGCTGTAGATTAAATATAAGGCTAGTGAAGTAGAGCATTAAGCTGCAACCAGGTATCATGCAGGCAGGTTCACTGCTAAGTTAATAAATACAGTGGCTTCCATCTTTATCCACAATATAGATCTATTTTTATCAAGTGCCCCATGTCATAATGACTTTTTATGAATGAGATGATAGTTGTCTCAATGCCATTCAGTTTTCAAACTTTATAAAGACATGTCAAGTGACATGGAACATCTGTAATGCAAATACGTCTTCAAACAGCTGACATAAGATGATGAATTACGTGCAATGAATCAATTACACATCCAACTTGGACAGAAAAGTGAGCTTAAGATATAACTGCTTTCAGATGCTGCACTTCTACTGCAGAAAAATAGTGATCTGAAAAATTATAGGTATTTCAATTATTTCAAACCACATTGTAAGATGCTAACCATGAAAGACCCAAGACAACCCCCACGGAAAATATAATGAAAAAGGAAAAAAATAACAGGGTCTAAAATATTCTCTTACTAAAAAAGTTAACAAGCTAAATCCGGGTCTTGCATTTTGCTGTCACTTTTTGCAAATGGATCTCTTCTTAATGTACCAGAAGGACGGAGACTGTTACTTATCTTTTAAAGAAAGGAGGCTATCCAAATGCAAAATTATGGGTTTCTTTATAACCTGCTATCCACAATAAAGATATAAAATCTGTTGTACCATCCACTGAGGACAATAAAATCTTCTAGAAAGAGTTATTTAGAAATCTTCAGCAATTTAATGTTCTTTTACTTTAAGGGAACCACATTGGGACAAAAGAAGTCCTCTTAAAAGAAATCTGAACTTGAGATCTTCAGGAAACTTCATGGTACTCAAGATCTGGTCTGATGAAGGCTCTGGTGATAAGGCATACGTAGGGAGAATGAGCTTAAATGAAGCTGTGCTGTATTTTTCATGTGCAAATATATACACCCATTGATTAATGAGAACTATTTTGAAAACTAGACTGATCCAAAGTTTGCAGTTTATGCCAAATACTCCAGAGTCCTGCTGACTCAACAACAGTTTATGTATTTAGGTTTAATGGCATGTATTTAGTTCATCATTTTGTTAGTGTTATGAAAAAAGGATCATGTTCAATTCATATTTCTGATTTGTGAAATAGCAAATACTAAGATTTATCCCTTCAGGATTTAAGCTTTCAGGGTTCCGAAAGCTAATAATACACTTCAAAACCATAACCTCACACATAATGGTCTGGATTTTACAAATTGGGGGGGGGAGGGGGGAGGAGGGAATGTCACCCACCCACCCACCACACAAAGCCCGCCCAAGCTCCACAGCTCTCACTATTAAATACTTTTTTTTTTATTATTACTTAAAAGGAGAGGTGCTACAGCATTACCTATTGCAGCAAATCTGTTTTTAAAATGCAAAGAAGTTAAGTCAGGGCTTCTTGAAATGATACAGACAAAAGGATGAATTAAGTAGGAGCTTCCTTTATTATATTAATCATACCTATTAAAAAAATTCACTACCACCATGCATCAGGTTTCCCTTCCTCAAAGGGAAGTTTGATATTGCAATGAGACTTCCACAGTATAGATAAATAAATTGCACATAACTGTTTCACAGGCTTATCTTCTTTGAAAAATGCTTGAACCTGACTACTGGACATTTAACAGGTTTTAATTCTGTTCACTGCAGCATCACATCATTATTAAGTGCAGATTAAGTCTTCTATTTCCCCCTCGCTGAATTTCAAGGCCCAAAATTGAGTATGAGATAATTAAGACTAACACCATAAAGAAACACCAACATTTTTAAGGACACAATTAATTGATGTTTAAGTTCAAATGTAATACATACTTCACCAAATCTATCCTGTTGTTGATTGCAGCCCAGTGGAGAAGTGTTACATTTTCTTTGTCTGGTTGCCGTACATCATAACCTGCTTCTACCAACTCTCTACATCGTTCATATATTCCATACCTTGAAGAAGAAAATAAGATTTTTTTTCAAAAATGTTACCTTGGATTCAAAAAAAAAAGAGGCCAACATCATAATTATGAGCAAGATACAAAGTTTCAACAGACAAGAAAGAAGGTAAAAGGTTCACACCTTCTGGTGTGAAGGAGGTGAAGGAGGTTTCCAACAAGAGTTATAATAACCAATTCAACATTTTACAGAAAATTTGTCTCCACAGCAAACCATACAGCAGAACAAGGTGAAATATAGATCAGTCATATGTCTGGTGGAAACAAAACTTCTCTTTTCCCAGGGACTCAGCTATATTTGTTTTTTCCACCTCTGTTCCTCCCTTTCTCTTGAAGGCCAGAAAGGCTTAGCCAACTGACTTAACAGTAACTCCCCAAGATATTCACAAGATCGTCACATCAGTTACACACAGTAACTGGTCTCAGACACTTCCCATTTTTCTTCTCTGACAACAAACCAACAGCAGTTTGCTTGATTTAAGTACTATTTTCTTTTTTATAATACCACTTCAAAATTATGTTTTCTTCAATAAGAAGTCTTAACTTTTTCATTCAAAAGGACTATTAAATGTGAACTATCTCTACTTAAAAAAAAAAGTCTGCCTATAATTTCAAAAGTTGAAACAATTCAGGAAGGATAAATGTCACTTATGCATCTAATGTAGGACTAACTCCAGCATTCAGTAACACTGGTCTTGATCCTCGTATCTTTATCGCCTATTTTTAGCGGCAATAAAAGCAACCTGGAAAGGCACGTCAAGATTAAATTTGAATGTCTGTACCATCTACAGGGATAATAAAGCCTCAAGTAGGAGACTGATGTGTATGTCAAACTTGGAATAACATCAGTGCTTACCCTCCCTGCAATGTCTGCCTTCTGCTAAAGCAGCACCGTAACCTCTCAAAGTTAAGAGTTTAGGTATGTTTTCCTTAGGCTGTTCCAACATTTTGTTCTCTGCAAAAAAAGACATTCTTAGATGTCTGGGCCCCACTGACCCGACCCGCAGGCCAACCCTCCTGTCTCACTCAGGCCCTGTCACCACTGCCCAGCCTCACCATCAGTGTTGGGTTTGACCCCAGCTGTCCTCACTAAGCCTGACCCAGACCCACAGGCTGACTACCTAGCCTGGCCTCAGCCCTGCCTTGTCCCCATGGACCGCCCTGGCAAATCACTGGACCTGATCCTAACCCTCACCTGCAGACTGACTTCACAACTTGAACTTCGGCTTGCTTTACCACCATGAACATGCCTGATGATCTGAACTCATTGCTGAACCTGGTCACAATCTCTGGGCCTGCCTGGCTCCCTTGTGGGGTGGTGGGATGGGCCCTGGCCAGGGAGGCCGTGCCCTGCCACCATCGGGAGCTCCTGCAGCTCCCCAGCCGCAAGGGAAGAGCCAGCCCTTGCTGCACCCAGCCACAGACAGGTCAGGCGAGGACGAGGATGGAGGAGCGAGAGGGAAAGAGAAGGGAAGGCAGGACTTCTCAACGCAAGACAAAATTCTGAACTTACCATGTCTCATCACACTAACATATTACAACATCTAGAGTTAGAATGACAGGTGGTTCAGACAATAGCAAAAAAGGCCTTTTCTTGACAAGCTTTTCTACTCTAGAGTCTGCTGTTATGAGAATCTTTGTTAGCACAGACGATCCCTCTACCCTTCGTTTAAACAAGTAACTGAAGTAATTATGTAAGAAATAATTGTCCTGCAGCCCTGCTATTAAGTTTAATGGTCATCAGCTAAAAAATTGTACTGCCTAAGGCTGAGCTTAGCTGGATCTCATCTTGCTTAAATAAGCAGGATTACACAACAGGCAAGAATATTCAAGTACTCAGTAAATTATTGGAAAGATGCAAACAACACAAGAACACAATAATGCTAACTTCTATCAAGTGTAAAAAGTGATCATGTAAGTCTTTCACTAACAGATTAGTATAACAAAAATTAGCTCTTACTGGTCAGCTATGGTAAACAGTACAAACGATTCAGATTAATAACTATGTAACACAAAATGAACATCCTTGAAAGTAATCTCTCACGCTTAGTTAAGTCTTTGTTACAATATACTGCTGATACCCGAATGGCACTGCCACAAAGCCGTCAGGGTTTCGTTTGTTTGTTTTTAAAGCATATCTAGCCACACAGCAAGTGTGGCGCTGCTTTATGATGCACTTTGCTGAAAAGACAGGAAAAGGAAGGATAGCAGCAAGTGAATAAACTCCACAGTCAGTTGCAAGGTAGAGCGTTGTGGCTGACAGCCCTGCAGGAGCTCCAATAGTATGCTCTAATTATGCTTCATATCGATATTTACAAATATCACTCTCTAGAATTCACTCTTATGCTGGATTTATCAGGTTAATATATTGTCCCGAGCACCTGGGTAAAGTCTATTGCATGGTTTCAGATACAACAAGCTGCAGCCCTACCAGATTCCCTCCCTAGGCTTAACCACAGATCTCTTCTCTCCGCAAAGACAAACTGCAAGTAACAAATATTTCCTACCGCTTAGCCACAAAACAAACCATGCAGATCTGCAATACATCAGGAAAGCCTTTCCAAGAGCAAAACAGGTTCCAGTTCAGCCACTTACACTGAGAATGAGCTATACAGCGGATTGTAAGTCACCATCAGCTTCTCTGTTCCTAGCAACTTATTTTTGTTACCTAGAACTTAGTTACAACCGATTACAAAAGATACAACACAGCAGGCAAAATTTAATAAAGCTTCAATTTATTAAGCTGTCATAAGAGGGCTTAAGGATTGAGATATATGAGAACTGTCTGGCAAAAAGTTTAGGATTTAGCAAGTTGCTCCTCTTTCTGGAAACAGTATGCTGTAGACAATGAACAAAAAACAAAAAACACACACCTCATCCCCCTTCCTTCCCACCCCACCCCTCTGAATTTGAGGTAGTCATAGGTTTTTGCCCCAAGAGTATCAGCATTTTTCTCTCAAATATTTGTACTAAACTAATAAACCCAGCATCTGGTTAATTCTAGAAGATGGTATTTGTAAGCATCAATATGGAGCGTAATTAAAGAACACTACTGATCCTGCCTTGTTCTTAAAGAAACTGGACTGGTTCTTTCAGGGCACAAGCACCATTGTGTAGGCTTGTTCTATAACCACAGAGTCTAAGACATTTCAGTAGCTAAGTTATAGCCTTGTATTTGTCAGCCTAAGTTAAAACATTCTGGATTCAGTACTTTCTAAACAAGATTACATACTTAAAATGCAAAAGGATTCCGGCATACTTTTTTTTCCCCCCTTTTGTCCAAAAGCATATAGGGTTTCAGAAATAGACACATCCAGCATTGCTGTATGATTAACAAAATTTCGTCACAAAACTAGGAAGGAACCTCTCTTCAGTGAGTATATCACCATGCCAACAATCAGGAGGTAAGCCAGGAGCTTGTTTCCTCACCTTGCTATTGTAACTCCCTTCAAAGCTGTTTTAACTGGAAATGCAATTAGTAGAAAGAGGTTGCTCTTCAAGTCTCAGTCCAGCAAACAACAGTGGTTAAGTACTGACACAGTCTTTCATATATCCTTACTGCTTAACATGTAAAATATAAGACAGTTTTGTTTCCAAGAGCAAAGCAGTAACTCAGCAGAGCTGCCTAATGAATCTGAAACAATGACAAAAGGAGACACAAGCAGCTCACCAGCTGCATTTATTCCACAGCAACCACCACTGTCTAGCCAGTTTGAGTATGTCACTGCTCCTGTTAAGAAAAATCCACCACTCTTCCATGTGAACTTTGGACACACGTGACTTTTAGCAAAAAAGTGCATCATCATCCACTGGCCCAAACCACTACTGACAAAGAACGCGCACCCGGGTGACGGTCTGTCCATTCACTTGGATCAGACTGTGACAGACTCCTTGCATAGCTGCAAGAAGCTGGAAGTAACTGTCACTCTGGCCAGCCTTCAATAATTTGAGCTATTCAATATGCATCTGTTTTCCTTCTTACCAGTTACCCTCTGAATGATGAAAAATGGAGCAGGGGGGGGAAAAAAAAACATGCTTTCAAACACATTCAAGACATGTTTTTTTTCTGAGCAAGATCCAGCGTATTTCATTTTGTGTTGCACCATTTCACAGAGCACATGAACTTCATGTTGAAGGCTCTCAGTGAATAAGAGCAGCTAGAGAACTTTACAATAATAAAATCTCAATGCCTTAGTACTTGAGCACAAGGAATAAGTCTTAAAGAATGCATGAAAGCACTCATTAATGTTTAATACTAATGTTCATAATGATTATTTAAGATACTTTCAACATAGCGGGAATTTGCTCAAATTCACTACAAGAAGGAGGTGCCCACTAGCATCATTGCTCAAGAGAACTGAAAAGTCATGAAGATATAGAAGAAACTGAAGGCCTTCCATGCAGCTAGAAATGAAGTACTTGCAAAGTATTAGTAAATATCTAGTGTTCCTCCACTGCAACAGCAAAGGCAAACATGGCTCGTTTTAGACTATTGCTTTTAAAATAATTTTCAGATACATATAAGCAAATGGCCCAGTTCTGCTCTCAAAAATGTACAGGAAATTCTGTATGAACTGAATAGAATTTTGTTACAACTGAATACAGGATGCCAAGAGATTACACATACATTTTAACAACATCTGCAAGTTGAAGAGCTGGTATTGGTACACTAGTACTTCTAACTCTATGTCTTTGAGCACATTATAAAGGATACTTTTCACTGGATTAACTATAGCAATACAAACTGAATAAACCATACACCATCATTTTTACTCTAGCACAAATTTCTCCAAAATAAAGAGAGAGTATGGTATCAGTTAAAATATACCCAGTTCCACCTCTGTGTAAGAACTGCACGAACCTATCAGGAACGTGGAGTGTGTGCAGAGCAGGGAATAGAGAAATACAACTAAATTCTTTGCAACAAGAATATCAACGGAACTGCTCATTTCTGAAGTTTTAATTTGATTGTAGAAGTAAGCAGTTATTAGATTTGCAGCTCAGTGCATGAGCATGTTAATTTATTAAGTGTCTAATCCACACAGTATGAAGATAAAGGACATGAACAGTTGAACAAGGTATGAAAACAAAGAATGAACAAATATTACTGGAAATGCACAGAGATCACAAACTTATCCTCTTCCCCTACTGAAAAACATAAAAAGTAAATACAGTATTTACTAACGTCATTTTATTTCTCTGTAATCAAGTGACAACAAACTGAGCATTTCCAAGTATAATTCTACAGTCAAACAGCATGCGTGTAATACAGATGAATTAAATCTTTTCATCCCATTTTTCTTTCACTTCAAAAGTTTAAGAAGTTAGGTTGCCCATTTTAATGTATATTGCAACAATTACATAGCTAGTTTCACACAAGAAACCTAACAATGAAGCACATGCAGTATGAACAACAATCAAGAAACAAAATTTTAAATAACTGACTAGCTATTTGTACTGTATGACTCAATGCTTTCATTATCAAAAATTTGATAGCCAACAATTTTATACTACACTAAAATGCACTTTCTACCTGTCAAAAAGCCTACAACTTAACCATTCTTACATAAAAGGCCAAACCACAGAATGGTTGAGGTTGGAAGGGACCTCTGGAGAGCATCTAGTCCAACCTCCCTGCTCAAGCAGGGTCCTCTAGAGTATATTGCCCAGGATCGTGTCCAGGCAGGTTTGGAATACCTCCAGGGAAGGAGGCTCCACCACCTCTCTGGGCAACCTGTTCCAGTGCTCACTCACCCTCACAGGAAAGAAGTTCTTCCTCATGTTCAGATGGAACTGCCTGTGTTTCAGTTTTCAGAAGCCTTGCTGAAGTCCAGGGAGACAACATCCACTGCTCTGCCCTCATCTACCCAGCCAGTCATCCCATCAGAGAAGGCTATCAGGTTGGTCCAGCATGATTTCCCTTTGGTGAATCCATGTGGACTACTCCTGATCACCTCTTGTCCTCCAGATGCTTAGTAAGGACCTCCAGGAGGAGCTGCTCCATCACCTTGCCAGGGATGGAGGTGAGGCTGAGAGGCCTGCAGTTTCCTGGCTCCTCCTTCTTGCCCTTTTTGAAGACTGGCGTGACATTGGCTTTCTTCCAGTCCTCAGGCACCTCTCCTGATCTCCAGGACCTTTCAAAGATGATGCAGAGTGGCCTAGCGATAACATCCGCCAGCTCCCTCAGCACTCGTGGGTGCATCCCGTCAGGGCCCATGATCTCCAATCCGATCCTCCTCAACCAAGGGAGAGTCTTCCTTTCTCCAGACTTCCTCTCTTGTCCCCAGGGTCTGGAATTCCTGAGGACTGGCCTTAGCAGTGAAGACTGAAGCAAAGGCAGCATTCAATAACTCTGCCTTCTCTGTATCCTTTGTTACCAGGGCACCCGCCCCATTCAGCAGCGGGCCCACATTTTCCCTAGTCTTCCTTTTGCTACTGATGTATTGGAAGAAGCCCTTCTTGTTGTCCTTGACATCCCTTGCCAGATTTAACTCCAAACGGGCCTTGGCCTTCCTGGTCGCATCCCTGCAGACTCTGACAACGTCCCTGTACTCCTCCCCAGTGGCCTGTCCCCTTTTCCACATTCTGTACACTTCCTTCTTCTGCTGGATTTTTGCCAGGAGTTCCTTGCTCGTCCATGCAGGTCTCCTGCCTGCTTTGCTGGACTTCTTCCTCAGAGGGATGCACTGATCTTGAGCCTGGAGGAAGTGATGCTTGGATATTAACCAGCTTTCCTGGACCCCCCTTCCTTCTAGGGCCCTACCCCATGAGATTCCCCTAAGTAGGTCCCTGAAGAGGCCAAAGTTAGCTCTCTGAAGTCCAGGGCTGTGATCCTACTTTTTGCTGCCCTGCTTCCTCCTTGCAAATCATCAAATCATTTAAAAACTTGAATGAATATATGAATAACATGAGAGCAATAAAACAAACTTTGCACAATGACAGTAGATAGAACAAATTTTAGCAGCTACGCAACCCTGAATATGCTTACCAGTTCTTGATCACTTTTTTTTTTTTCCTAAATCTCAGATGGGAGACAATCAACATTAGCTCTTAGTTCTTCCTCTGTTTCCACAGAAAGAAGGAAAATAATTTGAAATAATCAAAATTATGGCAAAGTTTTAAATTCCACTAAAGGTGATTATTAACCTGCAGATCACCAGCCCTGAGTGAGAAGGGAATAGATTTCAGATGACACAGACAGATCAGTTTGTTGGTCCAGGGGCAGGGCAAGCTATAAGATCAAACCAATTATAATTGAAAAATAAAAAAAGTTGTGTTATCAGATCACTCTTAAATCCAATGGGATTTTGTTTTGCTAATGGCAAGCACTCAACTTGCCATTTGATGGTATCTCATTTTAAGAAAACCTGTAATGTTCTTTTAGGGAGCCTTTGAAGAATGCTTAGATGCAAAAAAACCTAATCGTGCTGCCAACGCCATGCTGAATAGCGAGTGTCTGGACTTGGAGGTAGGGGGGAGGGGGGATGGAAATAGGGGAAGGTAAAGAGCAAGACAGACACCAAAACTAAGAAACTGAAAACAATTCTTATTCTATCTTGCTACATTTGAATTTGCTGAATTGTTTGGGATGGGGAATTCTGGGAGACAGATGAATGGCTCTTTTTTGCAAACCTTTTTTCTTTAGCACTGACCTGAAAAGCAAACTAAGTCAGCATATATTTTAATCTAAGTGAACACTGATTTTTGAGGGTAAATGGTAGAGAATGAGATCTCCTATTTTTCATCCGTATTAAAAAATGAATGGTGTGGTTACTGACTTCTATAGAAACAAAACTTCATTTTTATAAGAACTGAATATCAGAGAAGCACTTTTTTACCACTGCTTTTTATCAAATGAAACTTTTACCTCTCAGAGGAATGTGAGTTTTTTTTGTTTGAATTACCATGTTAGCAGTATTCTTTATTTTGTTGCAAGCCTTATGATATGGGGGGGGGGGGGGGGAGGAATTTCCCATCTTAAATTTTAGAGATTTTTCCCTTATCAAAGGCAGCTTGTGAAGATCACCCTGCGTTGTATATCATTGCTATCAAATCCTTCTAAACACTTAAAATAAAGGTGAGATTGCCCTCTAGTCGAAGAGATTCCAAAGGATATTACTAACCTGAGCTCATAGTATTCCATGTTAGCTGCTACCTTTCTGCGTGATATGAAACCATAGCCCTCTCTTACAGAGAAGAAGAGAAATCACCAGTCCACCATCCTTAGAAGATTTTGAGGGAGAGCATAAGTCATTCCCAGCCCTGTTGATCCTTATTAGAGGACACCAGAAAAGGATTACAACAACTCAACTCAAAGCACAGATTAGCATAACTTTGAGGAATAACAGAAACAAGTGTGTTTTAGGGTTGAGTTTAGAACATGCAATGATCGCACAAAACAGAAGCGGGTAACTAGAAGTTACTTGTGCCATCATGATATTTGTATGTCTTTAAAAAGCAGAAAATATTGGCATGCCATCGAATTAGGGGAATTCCAGACATGCTAATAAGTTATTGTTTGCAGTATTACTGCTAAAGTCTTTACAGCAATGACTGTGGAATCAGTCAATACCTGCTTCAGGAAGTTTAATTCTTAATAATTTGGAATTAAAAAAAAAAATGGAAGTGATAGAAAGTACATACTTCCTACATCTAAACAGGGGCTGTGTCAAATACATAGCTGCAAAGGTGCTTTCAGTTGGAGGTGGTGGCTTTTAGGGAAAAAAAAAAAAGAAAGAAAACATTCTTTTGAATAAGATAAATACCTAGGCAAGGTAAGAAACATAAGCATTCAAATTACCTGTAAAAGGAAAGAAGCACCTTACAAAATAGCCTATCATCTCAGCTCGCCCAAGAAAAGTGACTGTGGTGGTTTGGAAACGGTAAATTGAAAAGTGATGTGATGTAAAATCACATCACTGCTTAGTAAAATCTTGTAAGTTAGTATATACTACATAACTGCATAGGAAATAAGCCTATAACATTAATCTGCATGAAAAATGCAATTATTCATTAGTATGATCTCAATTAATTCCTAAAGTCCTTTCTCAGCAAAGAAGTCAGTTTCACAGCAGCTTTGAAACAGCAGAATTAGAAGTGATGGAGGAAATTACATACAGACACATTTTAAGCAATAAACGATGCCAACAATTCAAGAAAACCCACGTTTGCTTATCTGTTTTGCCTATTTACCTCTTAATCATCACCTACAGAATATATACACCAGTCCAAATATGAGGAAAAAATAAAACTAGCGTCTCTTCCAACCATCTGCCCAGCAATCACCTATATTTACAATTTATAACAATTACTCCTGCATATTTTCATACAGTGCTCATAAGTTTCTTAACAGTGCTGTTGTAAAGTTCAGTTTTGATCCTGCATTACTAGTTCTGTAAGTGTAAAGTTACCCTTCAAGTTTATGTAAATGAAAGAAATTCATTTTGCTGTTTAATTACTACAGACACAGAATAACCTAACACTCAACAAAAATAAACTTACTGTGTGGCTTTGACAATGTCCCAAGTGCTATAATCATCAATGTGGCTTTTCCGCCCAAGAGATTCACTATATCCATGGTTGTAATGGCTCTGAGGCTTGAGTTCCTAAACAAAAACAAACAAACAAAAAAATTTACTAGTGGAACATCAGATTCAGCATTACAGAAGTTTCTCAGAAAAAAAATAAAACCCTCAATAAAGGTAAAAATAGAGAGAGTATAAGGACAGTACCCAGTTCAATATACTATACAGCTACCTAAACCTGAGGGTGGTCAGTTGCATGTTTTTACATTCTATATAGTAGAGAATACAGTAGCCTGTTTTGCATTTCAAACATTTTCCCAGAAGGTATCATTTGTAGTAGCAGAGTTCTGCCAAATCCTATGCCATGCTATTTTTGAATGCGAACAAAAGGAAATAGTACTATTTTATAAATGCAATACAAAATAACACAGCTAAGAAAAGCCACTGGCTGTACACTGACAAAAATCTCACCTTACTCCATTACTACAAATGCTATACCTCATCAAGTTGCACAGTTGAATACTGTCTGTAAAACCAGAAGTACTTGGGAAGTACCAATGCCAATTACTAGAACCTACTTTTTATATCTTATTGGCTCTTCAGCTCCTGTACCAGCTTCAGAGATGAACCACACATTTTTAACCAGCGAATCTCTTGACACAAAATTTAAGAAATAGATTCTGACACTTGGCCAGAGCTCCTCAGAGGTAAATGGCATCACCATGACTGGTTTGCAGATATTGTCCCTACATACTTAATTATTTTGATGAAGGGTGAAAGATACGGTTTCCCCTGCTGATTTTCCCATTTTGCTTTACAAACTACATGCACGAGGGAATTCAAAATCAGCTCAGCAAGCTGAAACGAATGATGAGGGGTTTTTTTTTTTTTTTTTTACCGTTTCTATAGAATTATTCATAGGTTACAAATATTATAGTTGATTATCTTTGTATATCAATCAAAAACTATGTATCAATCAAAAATGTGATAACTAGGACACTAGAGTAAAAAAACGATAAGAAGCAAGCTCTCTGCAGTTAAAGAACTGAAGCATGCATTTCAACTGATTTTAGTGAAATATGTAACTTCTTTTTAGACAGCAGTCCCTTTGCTCAATTTTTCCCCCAAGTACGTTTAAACAGACAGAAATTCTGTTTCGTTAATCTATACCTGGAAACATTTTTAAACACCTTTTGAAGTGTTTCAACTTCTACTTACTTATTAAGGTCAGTGACTGACTTTTTTGCCATTTTACTACCTAGGAATTTTTTACTTGGGAATAAAAATAATCTGAGCCAAGGTGACCATGTTACAATACACCAAACTTTAACAGAAGGACTATCAGTCACAAGCTCCCACAATTTTCCTAAAAGGCAAACCTCCCCCCACTCCTACCTCAAAGTGACTAAGAGCTGTATTATGTTATCGCTAGGGAGAAGAACGTATTGCCAAGACGAACAGACCTCCCATTTCTCACACCCTCTCATCTGTGCAATTATTTCTGGAAAAGGAGCTGTCAGTCACAAGGAGAAATATTAGTAACTTGTTACTTCGTCCAATTCTGGTTAGTCAGCCAAAGTAATTCGTGACTTCCAGTGATAACATTAACCAGCCATGTATCAACCTAGCTCACGTGCAAACAAGTAAAACCCAGGCATCTTTACTTCTTAATCTAGAGTTTATTCATTATAGATACATAAACACAATGGCTTCCCAATGACTGCATACAGTTAATCAAATCAGTCATCATACATTTTTCTTATTACATTCACTTTACAGGTATTTCTAGCCTAAAATAATTATGTGTATTTTTTCTTTTTGAGACACAAAAGCCAAGAATTAATTTTGTCTGAAAAGGACGTTTTAAATAGATAATACCAAATACCAACATACTGAAGTGTCAATTAATAGAAGTCTAAAACACGTTAGGCAACTGCAATCTCAGAGTAGACCATCAAGAAAGTAGTCTGGTAGCAAATCCCAAAACTCTCTGCATTGATTTCAAAACCAAGCAACTTAGATCGGTCATGTTTGTATTTGTTCCATATAAGGTACCTATGCACATTTTAGAGCAAAAATCAGGTCAGAAGCAGTGGAATTTTTCTTCATGAAATATTACATTTTATACTGCTAAAATGTATTATATTAATATAGTTTATAGAGATTTCACACATTAAAAATCCTTTTAAGGAAATTCAAATTTTTAGACCTTTAAAACAGCAAAACTAAGAAATAACACAGTGAAAATCTTCAGAAACAAATGTAAAAGGACAAATTAGGTCAAAAGTAGGAATTGAATGTTAACATCCATTAGGGCTATCAAATACTTTATATATAAAAATCGTTCTTCCTTCAAACAAACTAGGATTTCAGCCTTGAATAGAAAGAAAGAAAAAAGTGTACAAAAAAGTCAGTCATTAAACTTGGACAAACTGTGTTAACACTGTCTTTTTTCCCCTGCTTATAACATACACTTAGGTAAGTGAGCCAATCTTAATTTTGTATTTTAATAAATAAAATACTTTTTTGTATCATCTGTTACTTGGTTCTCTATCATCTCAAACTATAAGCTTGCACTTTAAAAAACAAACAATAAAGCTAAAGTTCAAAGCATTATCCCTGTCTGGGACCTAATTGTTATATCCAGTTCTTCATTTCAAACTGCAGGAGCTTATGCATTTGGATCACAGGGGAAGGTGCAGCTCCTGAAGACGACCCAAACAAGGCGTCTCCACACTACTTGCATCCTTCATCTATAAGGATGACGAACCTAACAGATCAGAAACAGTTCATAGCAGCAAAACAGTAATCTGTTTTTGAAAGAGAAGGAAAAACTTCTTCCCTTTCTTCTCAGTCGCTCCCTCTTTCAAAAGACCTAATCAGTACTCATCATACCCTTGGCAGACAGAACTATCACATATAAGATGATCAGAAAACAGATTGTTGAATATTGAAATTTAGCTACTCAAAGATACACCTAATTCCAAGAAGCCTATCTCTGTTTTCAACCCATTTACTGTATTGCACTTAAACAATAAAAACATTTTTATATATAGATGTGTGTGCATGTGTGTGTAGATATATAAGTAGATACCTAAAAGGAGATTTTTTTATATATAAAAGAACAGCCTTACTCAGTAGGAATATGTACATATGAAGAGATTGGAGAAAAACCTTGCCACTGAATGTTCACTTCTGCTCAGAGCTTCTTTATTCTACAAAATTAAAGATCTGACAAAACCATAAGAGAGAGAGACAGCGTATCTCATAATACTTAAGAGCCATCCTCTGACATTTGTGATGCTTCAACAAATGAGAAGGAAAACATAATTCAACATCTTTATTTCCTCCATGCCATTTTTAGGACAAGTGATCTATACATACACTTTGTTTTCAAAACGAATTTTTATGCATACTTTTCAGAAAAATGAATATTTCAATTTTACTTAGTACTCAAGTGATCAATAAAAGGGGCATATCTTTTCACGACTACAATGCTTTTTGTGATGTTGAGTATTTTGGCTGTTTTGCAAGCCAGAAAAGTTAACTAGATTAATCAATTAAACTTTACCAGCCCAGCGGTAGTATGCCATCTATACAGGACAGCCAGCCTAAAAGTGTACCAGTGCATCTGCTGTATCCAAATCACATTATAATACATACATTTACTCTCTGGAAATACAACTTCATTTGTATTTGAAGAAGGCAATAGCTTAATGAAGCCTTTTTTCCAGCTACAGGATAAGTGAGCGTGTTATTTGGAGTAAAGATACTGAAAAGAATACCAAACAGAGGACATAAATTCAGATAAAGAATAAACTTTAAAAATGTAACAGCATGCTAAATTCAGTATGCTGTCACATGTGACATTCTTTTTCCCTCATATTCCAAAAGAAACAAGGATTTATACTCACTGCTCACCTCATTATACGACTGCACAAGGATTTTGTGTATTAAATCGTAGGGCTCAGACCCTGAAAAGCCAAGCAGAGTCACAGGATAAACCAAGTAGCCAGAGGCCAGAACAAAGGAGACTTGCTGCCCTGGAATGCCCCGATGAGGGGATATTTAGTTCAATATTTCTCAGCCTTCATCAGCTGTTGGAAGGGGAAAAATTCTGTCTTCTTGTTATCTAAAACTTGCAAGAGCAAACTGAAAAACTTGAGTTATTCTCAGGCAGATATTAATTTACCAGGAAACACCACTCTTTGGCTGCATTTTCTAGACCATTTAAAGCAGACATAAGCCAAGCTTATGCTCCCTTGAGGCCACACTAGCAAATCAAGAGAGCCGCCGTTCTACGAACGGTGTACATTTATGCCAGTCTAAAGTAAACATGAAACCACAGCCTTATTTTACTAATGCTTTCTCAAAAAGGTTTATAGGAATACAGCAAAATATTAAATATTGCATCTTATTTCTTTTGAATTTACATAGTTAATAATTATCAGCTCTACCTACATCTTACCTAGTACTTTTACCAAGCACTTCAGGGTATCTATGTAGCACTCTTCACTTCTTTTTTTAAAAGCAGCTTTTAATCTCATTTGGTACATTTTTTTTTTTTAACAACTACTTTATATGCTGAAACTTTCAACTGTGGTTATATTAACAAAACATAGCCAATGTGACTAAAAAATTATATTCGAGGTGATGACAAATATGACTGCTTGACACAATGAGTAAATGAGAAACAATCCTTCCACACACTCCATGCCTATATTATATTTAACAATTGACTCAAAGGATAAAGACTCAAGAAAATTATAAACAAAGAATGAACTCTGTTTCCTTATTAGTAAAAAGAGTAGCCAAATTTATTTTGCATTTTACACGTAAAGATAGTTAAAACAATCTCTAAAATCCTGGAAGATGCATGAACATCACAGTCTCCAATACCATATGATGCAGCGTTATAACCACTGGGTTACTGTGGGGGAAAAAAAAAAAGTCTCCTCAGATTTGTCTGAAAAGGTCAAATTTCTGCTCATTTTGGAAATAAGTCATTTAAGACACTTTCCAGAAAAGCATATAATGGCTTTGAATTCTCATCTGATGTGGTCGATTCTTTGCAGCCTGGACACAGATTCCTAAGCTCAAAGTCAAAATTTAATATTCAGGACTACCTATGTAACTTGACGGTTGCATGTTGGCTCATAGCAGCACGTTGGCTGCTAGGAATGCCATGCTATGGGTTACAACTCTTACTTGGCATTGTAAGTGCTTAATTTAGGACTGCGATCTGCAAAGTGACTTTTGGGTTACCAGGTCAATGCCTGATATATATTTGGTCCCACCAATACAGCTCACTTCACTCTATATGCAGCACAACCCCAAAAGTTTAAGACTCCTTAGGAAATTCAAATTATGTCCTTGTCTAAGGGACTGTATCTTAAAATCATAATTTGCAATATTACAATATAGACTTTTTTTAAAATAACTGTTTTCTGAAGCATCTGTTCAACAAATGAAAAAAAGAGTAACTGATTCTTCTTTTGTAACTATTTAGCCAGATGTCAAGTTCTGCTGGTTATTTCTGTAGTTATTTACAAAGTAACAATCAGAAAAACTGTATAGGTAATTATTTAATTTTACTACACTACTTTATTGCAAATATAACCTGAAAGTAAACAAGATCCACAAATGTAATTAGCATAAGCGAACGCTTGTCTCCAGGACTGCAATGGTATAAACAAACTATAATAGAGTTTGTAGGAGAACTCAGCAGTAAAATAGACATTTGAAAAATGGCAGAAGTAGAGCATAAATACACAGCATTTCAATTCTGTCTCATAAATAAGACCTGTATAGACATCAAAAATTCTCATAAGCCTATACCTCCCTGTATATATTCATTGTTACAAGCTATGTAAAAAATTACACCTAAAATACAAGAAAGCTTTCTGTCCTGCTCTACAAAACAGCAAGAATTTGATACCATTCCACATCTTAGTTTTACAATGTGCACGGTAACTACATCTTTCAGATGCACTCTAGACATTAAGGTGACACAATTCCATCCAAAGGATATACTAAAAGGACTTACCACAGACATTTACACTATTTTCCAAATAAATAAGCCTAACGAAAAGACGCACTTATCCACGCAAGTCCACCGCTTTGTAATTCTGTGATAACAGATGGGATGTTTCATTCATAGTACATTTTTAGGTCTGACGCCACTAGACAATCATCCTGTCCATAGAGGGATTTTCAGACTAGGCCTCTCAAGTCATAATAATATGAATACAACACAGGGAAAAGCACAGGGCAAAAAAAAAAAAAATTGTGAGGACTCATGATATTTATACTATTTAATTTGTAAGACATTTAAGTAACCATTTTTACCTATTAAATGTTAACCCAGTGAATCTGATACTATCTACACAGTTACAAATCCCCCTCGCATCAGAATCTGACGGTTTTCCTATATAGCAGTGATAATTCCACAGATCTGCTTTCTAGCATAACTGTACAAAAAAGCATGCAAAAAGAGAGCTCACCGACCTCAGTAACACTTGAGAGAAACAAAACTTTTTTTAGACTGTAAAAACAAATATAATGATATTTTCACAAGAAGCTGTTCAAAGACAAAGCAATTGAGAAAGACAACAGCAATCATAGCAAGGCTCAGAACTATGCTTAAGAGATGCTACTCCTTAAAACAAAACCATCAGAGAATTTTAAGACTAGAAAAAAAACTCAAATATAAAACCAGCCAAAGTAGATGGCAGAAAAGCTTAGTATAGTAATGTAAGATACCACTATGTAAAAAACAATAGATATTAAGCATCATCTTTCTCCATGCATTATTACCAAAGATTAAGGCTTCAATGCAACCTTGATTGCAGGCACAGCTCTAAGCCTACCTTACGCTCCCCGGAGAGAGAAGCCTACATCCAGGAATAGCAAGTCCAGTTCACCCCTGCTATAACCAGATACAGTGGTGCTAGGCCAGGTGTGAGTTTGCCCGCTATGTTAGTCATTCTGCACCAGCAGCTAAGATAAAATAACACTCACCCATCATTATTAAAGAAACAAGAATAAACATAAAGTGACAAACAGCGATCGCTCATGATGCCCATGCCTGTCAGAAAACGTCGTATTATCAGTTTCACTATCACCATTTGCCTTTATTTTGTATTTATGTGAGAACTTAAAATTTTTTTCCAGATTAAAAAAAATATAGTTAAACCTCCTCTAAAACCACCTGCCTTGACACAAGTTTTTATGAAAATAGTTAAAGTTCCTGAAACTACTATGAAGCTTTTTAAAAATCAGTTGATGCATAGGTGGTAAAGTAATGACATAACTGTTTTTTGTTTGTTTGTTTGTTTTAAATATTTACATCTTAACTGACAATCACTCTTCTCCCCCTCCTGCCCCAGTGAAAGTCAGGAAAACTACAGAGAAGGCAGCAGGGACACGGCCTGATTTTACTGACTTAAAATAAATAGGTTGTAAATACTAAATCTCTTACTGACTTCATGCTATTTTATGGACCCACTTCCAAGGGTGACTTGAGCTTACTTAACAGTTTACCATTGCTAAAAAAGAAAGGTCATTTCTCCAGTCACCTTCTCCCGCTGCTCTTGGCTACAGGTTCCCAACGCTCACCTCAAGCCAGTTCTGTGATTACAGGGAGCCAACTCTACTCACTAGAGAGGGCTGGAAGAAAAATAAATAAATAAATGAGAACTCCAAACCCAAGGAACAGAAAGATTGATTCTTTTATCAGGACAGCAAGTTGAATCTTTCTCCTATGAGGAGACAAGCTCCAGAGCCACTGGCAGAGGGAAAGCAAGGAAAGGGAAGGGAGCAAGAACATTGTGGCAGCTGCCAAGAGTTAATTTGAGTCAGTCCTCATGGAACCGCACACTCCAAGGGCAGCAGGCTGACAGGGTGGAGAAAATGATGCTTTTTCTAGAAACTGGTAGAGCTGGTTGGCTTGGACGGCAGCAAGAGGAAAAGAAATCCCATCCACATATCAAGCTTTGTTCCCCAAGCTGCCTACAAACGAAAATCCTTTCCGAGCACCTAGGAAAGAAAGCAAGGTGCTAGGTTGGCTTCTCACCTCAAACTCTCCTTTGACAGCGCCCTAGTCACTCACATGCATCTGTTCCTAGTTGCTCATTACGCATGAGCGACAAATAGTACCAGTTCTTTGCACAGATGCATAAGTAATGCAGCATCGGAAAAAACTAGGGAGAATAAGGCTGAGAAAAGGATGTTTTGGAAAGAAGAGATAACTAGATACTAAAGAAAAGGGAACCCCCTTTGGAAAACAGGACTAATCAGATAAATGGATACATGGAAATAAAATAATACGAAAAATAAAGTGCAGTAGAGATAAAAAAAAAAGTATAACTTTCAAGAAAGATCACTAACAATACTGCTGTTCCCAATCAGTTCTCCTCATAACTAAACGCACAAGTAAAATTATGCTTATTTTTCCCCTCTGCATTCAAGTCTTTAAATCTTTTCCAGTAAACAAAAGCCAAAATGAAATCATTTCAAACAAAAATTCTGAGAACAGTATTCACAGGGGAAAAAACGGGAGAAATTATGCATGAAAAAATAAGATGACCAAGAGTGAACTAGTCTATGACAGAAATTTCATAATTCTCAATTATGTATAGCAAGAGGATATGAACAGGTCAATATGCCTGCCCAGACATAAGGAAGGGAAGAAAATACTGCAGCTTACAGCTGCTACACATGGCTCTGGTGGACAGTAACAGATGGCTAGAATTGCTTTCCTTTAACATTACACAATATTGCTGCAAGGAGGCAATACCATGATCAGAGAGCCAAATTCTGAATGTTGATCAATTTAATTAACAGACACTTAAAAGGAAAATACTAATAAGGTCTAAAATAAAAATTCAGAAATATAAACGCATTATCGTCCATAAAATATTCCATACTAGTTCCTGTGTTTTTAATGAAAGTAGGTTCATAGTTTTCAAGCAGTTGTTTTATGTTTCTTAACTTCTTAATATTATGATTGCAACCAGATATTGAAATAAGAATTGTGATAAAATTGGGCATGACTGGAACAAGCTGCACCTTCCTTTATACCCATCTTTAAGCATGCCATGCTGTTTCATGGAACTAAATAATAAAACAATCTTCCTTAGCAATCTTAATACTGACCTCCGGTAGCCCCTTTTACATCTAGCAAATTTATATATAAGAATTTTCTCTCCTCACACCCGTACATTCGTTTGCTCTGTTGTTTGTTAGAATATAATGCTTGGTTTTCCTCCCTCTTTTAAAAAGAAAAGTGCAAGAATCTACAAAGAGGCATTTATCTATATTTATTTGCATATTACATATAAGCCATATACACACCATACACAAGCCATTCATGGACTAGCATTAATAGAAAGACTCTCATGGAATGAGTGCAAAACAAATCAATCAACTACATTGCTAAAAAATTTATGGCAGGTATTTATTTTAACTTTTTAAAACGAATAGATAACTACATTGTCTCCTCAAAAACCTGAAAGAACTTCCTTTCTTGTCCCTACCCCCTTGTTACTATTACCACCCACCTCTGCAATAGAGGAAGTCATAGGAACAGACACTAAAGTCATCATGTCATTTTAAAAAATACTACATTTATTTCTTTATAGGCATGGGAAGAATAGCTTTTTCTCGTACAGAAAGAACACAAAAACTTAGGGTACTGCCAATAATACCTAATTTGACCAACAGCTCACTGTCAGCAAGTGGGAGCAGCAGTCCTGATCTGTCCCATACTCGCACAAAGAAATCCTAACCAGACAAAAGAAAAATTCTACAGGGCAGCACAGATTTTATCAGCTCCAGGAGTCAGAGCCTTCAGCAACCATGAGTTGCTACATTGGCTTAACAGGACCACACATATACACCTTCTGTTTAGCTAACATATCCTAGAAAACTTCAATCTAAACCAGATTACATTCCCCATGCGCAAAGGTGGTACGACACCACCTTCACTTAAATTTTAACTGGTTATTTTATATATCAACGAAAAAAAGAAAAAGAAAAAAGAAAAACACACAGTTAAGCATTTTGCTTGCAAATACACACTATCAGGTTATTTTACGTGACAAAATTTATTTGGGGATTCTCCCTACCCGCTACTACAGCATTAAATTACAAAATAGGAATGTGACATGACAAAAACCCTTTCCCTCAACTGTTAGCTATCACTGTTTTCCGTTTGTTTTTCACACTTGACAGTATTTTGCAAATCGTCTGTTCCACTTCCCCCCCCCCCCTCCTTTTTAGTCCTATTTGTGTGGATTCTTGATATACTAACAGAAAGGAAGATACATTTATGAAAACCTTCCAAGAAGTTAACTGTAGAATTTAAATAGTATAGGAGAAATTCAGTACCTGAAAAAACATTCTGATTCTTTTTGAAAGCAAGTTAAAGTGGACAACGCATTCTTTAAAAAGAAGCAAAATAGAGAAAAGCATCTGAAACACCCTATTGCAAACACAATATAGTAATTCTTTCACTAATACAAAGTTTCAGCCACAAAAGTCAGCCACTATGCAAAATGAATAAACTTGAATATTCTCTAATGCAAATACTTTTTTTTTTTTTTAAATGTAAAAATGGGAGAGAGAGATGCCCAGCCAGAGCCTCTAATCCCACTACTGCACATGAAGGTCAGAAAGATCATGTGGTTTAAGGCATAGCTGGTAGAGAGTAAGTTTTGTTTGTTCAAAGCAAGTGTCCACAATCAATTGACTGCTTTCTAGTCACTCACTTAGATGGCTCTAAATTGAAGGATAATGTTACATTTTAGTAAATAGCAGCTTCATAAGCAGGCTTTCCAATTTGCCTTGTATTTGCACATGCAGTGTTAGCAGCAAGTATTAAAAAAATATGTATTCACTAGCATTTGTAAAGCTTAAGAAAAATAAAGCTTAGAATATTACGGTTTAGCATTCATTTCTCACTCTAGTTCCTGTATATAAAGGTGAAAGATTAAGTATTTAGAAACAGTAAATACAAAGTTATGATATATAGATACGATATGTCAATAATTATTTCTATTTTGGAAATGTAGGCAAATTAAGAAAAATGCAAGTTCAAACACTTTATCATGCTATTTATTGATTTAGTTATTTAAACAGCACACAAATCCCCTATGTTTTGTGGTATTTTCTAATTGCGCCCTTATTTACTCCCTCAGTTCCTTTTCAGATGAGCATATTTCATGTAAAAGTACCTTCTGTTAAAGTTATTAAAATAAAATTAGTCTGTCATTTACCAGTAGAAGCTTCTACAGTAAAGTTCTCAGAGTATGAAAATTGTACTAGTCAACAATAAAATCCAGTGGTGAAAATACACTGGACAGAAAGCTGTTAAATAGAGTAAAGTTTTCAATTTGTCTCCTGGGAGTATGAATAAAAAGTAAAACCAGCAAGATAAACCTGCTGAGTACTAGAAAATATTAAGCAGACCACACACACTATTCCAAATGATCATTTTTCTTAGCAACAGTAGTAACAAAACTTTTCAGTAAAGATGATAAGAAGTGCTGATATCAAAGGAGGTTTGTCGAGTTTGGCCATGCACTGCATAAGCATGCTGAAATCCTCCTCTCAAACATAATTCTTTGAAACTGTTCTCTAGATCTTTATCTAACCCTCCCCCTCTACTCAGCCCTGGGGAGGCCTCACCTGGAGTATTGTGTCCAATTCTGGGCTCCCCAGGACAAGAGAGACATGGCACTGCTGGAGAGACTCCAGCGGAGGGCTACAAAGATGACGAGGGGACTGGAGCACCTCTCCTCTGAAGAAAGGCTGCGAGAGCTGGGCCTGTTCAGCCTGGAGAAGAGAAGACTGAGAGGGGATCTGATCAATGTGTACAAGTATCTGAAGGGAGGGTGTCGAGAGGATGGGGCCAGACTCTTCTCAGTGACTGAGCACTGGAATAGGTTGCCCAGAGAGGCTGTAGAATCTCCTTCCCTGGAGATATGCAAAAGTCGTCTGGATACAATCCTGAGCAACGTGCTCTAGGTGGCCCTGCTTGAACAGGGGAGTTGGATTAGATGATCTCTAGAGGTCCCTTCCAATCTGAACCACTCTGATTGTATTTATGCACTAACAGAGCTTCTTTTAAGTAATCTAAAGCTTCTCACAAGTGCATGCCAATAAGACAACTTTTAGAAAACAAGAATCTACCCTGGATTATACACCTATTTTCATACTAGTTGTACTTACATATTAGTCACGTAATTGTCTTTGAAATAATGTTTCCAGAGTGGCAATTATTTGCCATTATTAAATGGGTAATTTTTCCAGTTAAAATTCTTATTGCTGTTTCTTGAAAACATGAAGGTTACTTCCCCCCGACCCTGCACAGGTAAATATCTGCAAGTTTTGTTTTAGTTAGTAACTTATGTTAACACACACATACATCTTTTTCAGCTTTCTTTTCAAGAAGTTTTGCCCTGTGTTTTCATCCATAATCTCAGTGAGTATTTTGAAGAAAAAAGAAAAGACTAGATTTTTCAAGTGATATAAAGCAGAGCTTGCAGAGTTCTCATGCAATGTCAAAAAATTCCTGAGAGACCTAGCACTAGCAGTCAGTCATCATGAGTTTAACTTAAAAACAACTACTCATTTTGCTACTTTCAAAGTGCTAAATTTCATAAATGCAACTAAATATGCATACAGTTGAATCTTGATGCTCAACTTTTTGTTGAAATAAACTTTTTAAAATTCCCAGACAAGGAAATTCTGAAAATTTTTCTTCAGGGATGAATGTTCTTAGTTCAACTTCATAATATGGAAACACCACATACTTCTAAAAAACAAACACAGCACGCTGAAGGTTCTGCCTCAGTCAACAAGTATTTGCCAAGACACACATACAATTATGCTGTTCAGTGAATTTGTAGCTAACTTGTCTCAGAGAGACAGTGAAAAAAGAACATCAGGATTACAATACAGTCAATGTAGCATAGAACAAGCATCAGAGTCTAATCATGGACCCTTCGGTCCTTAATATATACAAAAAAAAGTATAAATCGCAATAACTCCTCATGGAAAATTTTCCTTTCACCATCCCCAACAACCTCCAAGGCAGCAAATGAAGCTTCAGATCAGTATTCAGCTAAACAAATTCATTCCCACTTATAAAGACAGGCTGGTTCACCTACTCCAATCAGTAAGTGCATGCAAGTCACGTCTAGTCCTCCTGCTGGTTAATTTTCTGGAGTATACGAGACAACTTAGTAAATCTGTGGTCTGCCATTTAAGAGAAGCAGTCCCACTCTATTCTAGTTTATGTCCTGCATTGGTCACACAACCTTCTCCCCTATCTTGCGTCAGCACCGTAACTCATCTGATCCTACAATGAGTAAGTTTAGGGAACTGAACAGATAGAAAGTTATTCAGATTACTCTGTAGAGGATTAGTTTTCTCCTGGTTTACTTCCTTGAACTGGCTTATCCTGGGATTGAATGAGTATCAGTGCAGCCAGAAGTATTCAAAGACAGGTCTCACAATCCGCTTAAGTCAAGCTAAAACTGCCCTGCCATCAGAAGGAGTGGTCACGCTCTCAGTCCCAGCTGCACATTCCCCACTGCCTCTCATCGTTCTCATAAGAGTGCAGCAATGGCTTCAGTCAGATCAGCTCACTGACTAACACAGCAAGAAGGAAGAATCCCAGTTTATCCTCTGGGCACACAACTGCAAGAGCCAACCCAAGGAAGGGTAAAGAACTGTAGCTTTAGATCAGCTGAAGCTCAATCGTGAAAACACATCCTTTAAAAGCTGGCAATACAAGTGCTTTCAGATCAGACTCTGACATCCTCCCTTCCTTTCTACTGCAGTCCCTCCTAGTTGGGTCACCTACATCCCACTGCCCTCCAGTTTTGGTACCTCTCCTCTTGCATAGAGGATTGAGGACGCATGCTTAAAGACCTCACGGCATGCATCCTAGGAAGCGGAGGAAGGAACTGCTAGATTTCAGAATTACACAAGATGAATTGCAGTCTAATGTTAAGTTGCATACTGGGCATGACACATTTGTGGGTTCAATACAGCCACAGACTCCCTCTTACCTTAGAATAAGCTTTTGACTTTCCACTCTACAGTCTCATTTGCAAAAGACTTACACGTTTCTCTCTCAACTAAAAGGATATTATGAGAGTCAAATCCTTTCCTTCTGTCTTTGAAAAGCAGCAGAGGACACTAGGAATGCTGAAATATCAATTACTGAGGTTGCTCCCAACTAAATATGTCAATATCAATGACAATTATACAGTTTTCAAACATTTACAGTAAACTTCTAAATATTTTTCTCTTTATACCTTTAAACTAACTTCTGCAAAGTTAAAACGTAACACCATTTCATATTTTTTGTGTCACAATCTTCCTGAGCAAGCATATAAGCAAGGTGAAACAAATAACATTGGAAGACTGAAATATCGTGAAATTTGAGAGAAAGTCTGTGCTCAACAAGTCAAATTGAGTAAACGCAATATGTAGGTTAAACCATTTATCGCTGCTGTTTTAAGAAGGCATGCCTTAAAAGTTAAAAAACAATTACTACACAAATCAGAAGAAAATCTGTAGAAGGAGAAAAACCGTAAATAATTGAAAACTATTTTAAAATGCTTTATTAGGTGCCCAAGTAGCCACAGTGTTACTACTGAGAAAGAGTCCAGAGTGGGGAAAAACAGTCTGGTTTAAGAAAATTGAAAACAATTAAAAAACAAACAAGCTTGTAAAAATTGCAAGAGAAAGGCAATGAATGAATTTTCCCTCCTTCTCCGATTTGTCACAAAGGCAAGCAAAAGGACACAAGACACATCCCTAGAAGGGCAAACAGTATACTAAGAACAAAAGAAATCCTGATAGCTTTTGTCTATTATGACATGAAAACGATAGAACTGTCAATAAAATACAAGATCTGAAAGCATTCAATAAGTACAGAACAAAAGCAGTTGAGAAGAAGTCAGATAATTTAAATTGCATCCTATTGTCATGATTAAATACCTTTTAGCCTAATAACTCCTATTAAATAACTTGCAGTTTTTAAACGTTTAAGTCTTTTAAGTATTGTCTTTAACTATGCTAGCTGAATTATCTCCTTTTGCTTGTCTTTTCAGCAGTTTACATTTCCTAAATTCTCAGTAGACTGTCAGTATGAAAATACTATTGAGAGGGCACTCAGAATCCTACAAAGCTTGTATTCGATGCCACGCTATTTCATGGTTGTCTACAACCCAGGAGGAAACATAATTATAGATTAGTTCTATAGTCACAAAAAAAAAAAGTCATAAGTAGTAATCTACTTCTCACATAGTGTAGCTTGTACCACTTCCAAAGCCTAGGACAAGCCAGCATGACGACTTTAAACACAAAAAGCAAAATCATATCTACAGTGAAGACCTATAGAGGAAACTACCCAGAAAGCATTGAAGAGAGTCGGAGATGGATGATCATCTCAACACAAGCTTCCAGAACCATGTAGTTCCCAAGATGACCAGTACAATTCTTGGTATATGCATATGGGGAATACTGAGTAACAACATGGAATTTATTTTACTACTGCAGCTGGAACTGGTATGACTACTACTGGAATAATGTTCTGTTCTTGAGTTCACAATTATGACAGACATTGTACTCAAAGTCATGAAAACACAAAGAATGAGAAAAACGTGTCTTAACGAGAGAAACGAGGTTCAATCCATTTAGTCTACTAAAATATGACTCAAGACCATAACACCAACATAGGGATCTGACATTAGTCAATATACTATGCGTATATATATTTATATACACACACATCTATACACATATATACATACACACACACACAAACACATACAGAGCTGTAAGATAGATATTTCTCAAGATACAATGACCGGAAATTGAAATTAAAGTCAAACTAGAAATAGGTTTAAGTCTTGAACAGAATAATTAGCTTTAGGGGCAGCTTGCTCAGCTATGTAGTATTATCCATTACTGTATGATTTAGCTTATTTTCTTTTTTATTGGATGTACCTCTAAAAGAAATGCCCTGCTATAAGAAGAATTAGTTCATGAAAAAAATTCCATGCCTGTGTTACATACAGAAGGTAAGATTAGATCTGCAGTCCCCTCTGACCTCATAACCTATGAGGCTAACCACTGTATTTGAAACAGTACTCAGTTCTCAATATTAACTCTAATTCACAAGCATGAGAATTTCTCCGAGACATCCATTCTCCTTGTTAAGTAACAGGACAGAAAATGATCAGTCTTAGAACGAGATCACAAATGTAAGCTTAGCTGCTGGAGTGACCCTGAATAAGCTACAAAATAAATTCCATACCTTTACTGGAAAAAAGGGAACAATCTGCATCTCTGCTGAGCCTCAATGATGTCAACAGAACTTCATGGGGAATAAAGCCAGACTAAGATCAGGCTACTCTTTCTTTCACTGACATTTTAAGCATAATGAATTAGACCCAAAGCTATCTACAAGTTTATCTATTTTCTTCACACCACCACCAAAGGTATACAAGGAGATATGCTTCTAACTTCCTAGGTAGTTACATACCGAACTACAGGGAGAGAAAAATCATAGCTAAAACAAAGGCTTCCAACTGGGATAATTCCTATCACAGCCCATAAACTCTTGATATTTTCTTCCAACTTCACTGGAAGACTTTTCTGACTGCAGAGAAAGCCAAATCAACTTCCATACTAAGACTTTTCTAATGCCAGAAGTCATTTGCAATAATCATTATCTTCCACCTCTCAAACATAGCCAACACAACTTAACAACACTGGAGAATACATTTCATAACAGTAATAAAACAAAGCTTTCTCCTCAGAAATAGTTCTTCAGGAACAAACAAGACTTAAGAACAAATGCAGCCTTGGACAGTTGAAATACCTTCAGCAGTTCAGGCAGCGTTACACACCAGGGATATTTTCAAACAAAAAGAAGGAATACTAGAAATATAATTCATTTCTTAAAGATTCCCCCGTAACTCTTGAATTTCAAAATAAAATACCCAAAACTATCACCACTTACTACAAAATAGTCAGAGACTTCCATCAGAAACATCTGCCGAGGAGATCTACGGAGTTTAAAGTCAGAAGGACTACTACTATCCAAGGACAGCAAGCACAAACACTGAGTGGCATTCCCATACCAGGGCTACACTGTATAAATGGAAGCAGAGCTGTGCCACTAGGTAAGCTGAACGCAGAGAGAAGGAAAGAAACTGGCAGAGACTGCTCAGATCAGCATTCCCGCACCATCCCAGGGTGCCCTGCACACACATCCTGTCTCTTCCAATAGAGCTGTCAGACTGCAGGGCAGCTGATGCCATCCTCACCCTAGGATCTACACCCAGAGGACCTCTTCTCTTTGGGCCTCCACTTATATCATAAACATGCTGAAGATTTCATGTATGCAGAAGTAGTGGTATGCCACTCACAAACCAGATTCAGCCATCCCAGTGCGGTCTGAGCTGTTCTATGTTCATGGAATTTAATCATCACCCAGTTACCCCTGTTTAGGATTCGAAAGCTTGGGTTTAGCCTCCAAAAAGACATCCAAGCTTGAGCTGAAAACATCAAGAGATGGATAATCCACTGTTTCCCTTGTTATTTTGTTACAGTGATTACTCACCCTCACTGTTTACAGCTTGTGCCTTTCAATTTGATCCCATCTGGCTTCACTTTCCAGCAACTGGATCTTGTTAAGTATGTACTGATTAAAGCACCCTTTCTCAGTAAGGAAGTATTTACATGCTCTAAAAAAGTCACTTCTCACTACTTTTAATAATGTGATCAGATTGAGCTCTTTAAAGCTTTTTGCCATAAGACATTATTAAAATCATTTTTAACTCTTTTCCACACTCTCCAGTCTTTAACATGACTTTTACAGACTCAGAACTCAAATGCAGGACTTCATTGTCAGTAATGCCACATACTCAGGCCAAAACAAACAAACAAAAAAACCTCCTATACTCCTATAAGTTAACCCATTAAAAAACAGAAAACAAATAATATATTACACTTTCTAAATCAAAGCATCATATTGGGAATTTCTGCTGAACTGCTCATTCATATCGATATCCTGCCAGTCAATAAGTTTCAGGACACAATCCCATGCCATGTCTCTTATCTTCAATGCATTCCTTTCAATACGGGTGCACTAAGGTGAACTTTTGTTCTACTAGCAGAACAAAACATGAGACCTCGGCAATTTTATACAGTTGTTCTATGTTTAGTATCAGTAACAGTTGTACTGTTTAGTATCTATCCATCTTCTTCATTTGCAAGTTTTGTTAGTGACAATTTTGTAATTACTTTCAAATCATTCATGAAAAAGTCCAACCGTCTTGGATCTAGTAGGTCTACTCCAGTAAACTTTCAGCAATACTTCCCTCTAGCAACTGTTTGAGATGCATCAGTTAGCCAGCAGTTCTTAATCCATGTACCATACGCTATAAAATCCTATAAAGCTCATGTAATGAGAAATGGACGTTGTTTATTGAGCTTCACTGTTTATGTACTTTGCTGTTACGCCATCAGCCTTATAGCAATGCTTAACACTTACACAAAGAGCACTTCCTGCTTGAGCCCTGTGAATAAACTGTAAACAATGTATACTCTTTAGGCACATCCTCTTTTTCAAAACTTGTATAGGACTAAGCATTCTGTCATTGCTGAAGTAGAAACAGAAAAATGCAGTGGGATCTACATGGTCATACTAAGCTGAACTTGCAAAACTAGGAAAGAATAAATAACCTTTGATTTAAAATTCTACTATATAAATTAGGCTTGTTTTTATAGTGGGAGGAAGGTCCAAGAACTCAATCAGCAAGATACCACTTGAACACCACCGAAAGCAGTTCCATCATCAATATCCTAAAGTGTCCACTTTTCCATCATTGCTTTTTACTTCCCTCCTTACCAAAAATCATTTGAATCATTTCAGCTAAGCACTTCACAAGAAAACAAAAATCTTTCATTACTTCACTACTTAAGTAATTTCTCACTATTTCTAAAATCGTCTTTCCTACAACATTAACACTGATAGTGTTCAATAGCTTACGGTATTTTGCAAGGAGGTAAAACGCATGGCAAAACGCAAAGCCAAAGAGCTCATATGAAAACAAAAACCTCCCTCCTCAAAAAGCCACCCTCCCCAACAAACTTTGAAAGTAACACAAATAAGTCAAAACAAAAAGACAATAAGAAAGTAAAAATAAAAAAAAAACGTAAAAGCCTTATGACATGGAGATAATGGTAAAAGGAAATGTGAGAAAGGAAAGGATTATGGTAGTCCATAACTATGGAAAAAGTATCAATTTATATGTATGCAAGTGTAAGAAACTGATCATATGCTGCAAACCTCAGTGCTCACACAAGGATATGATGCTACTTTCTTAAAAAGTGGAGATCAGTAAGAATTAAGGGCCCCAATCTCCACAAATCACTGAACTCAGACACACTACATTGTTCAGAGGGCAGGCCCAGTGATGATAGAGCTGTGAACAGAATTTTGCTATGGCACAGGATCCTCAAGCTTTAAAACAAACTAAGAAAACCTCACATAACTTCCAGAAATCCCTCTTTTAACAGCTAGTCACACCACAAACATCAAGAACATCCTTCTCCTTCAAGACTTATCTGCATAAAAGGATTCGAAGGACTGAGGTAACACCCATCGAAATCCACACAACTGCAGAGTGAACAGGGGATAGTGAGATACACAACATTTCCAGTCACATCAAATTTTTAAGGTATACTATTGGACTACTGATATTTGTTGCATATTAAGAGATGGAGGTTGGTATATAAAACATTCACTTCCTTTTTATAAATACTCAGCTTCATATACACCATGGGAAAAGTATCAAATTCTACCAGACCACCTACCTAACTAGTGAAAATCAAATTAACAGGAGATTATGGTTTTGTTTGCTATACAGTAATTACTCAAAAGTTAAGATTGAAGATGAATACTTGTTCAGTTTGAACAACAATGGTTTTCTAACAGTCTGCATGTTTTTTTTGTTCTAGACTGCCCATCTGAAATTCCCACAAGTTAAGAACATTTCCTTTCAAAGAATAATAAATAATGTCAGACAGTTTGGACCTATACTGAAAGCTTTTGCCAAAAACAGAGCTGAAAACATCTGACAGTACAAATGAGGGCACTTTTCCAGTTACTCTGAAGAAGCATGTAACATCGTTCTCTGCACATCACTTAAAGAACTGTTGTTTGGGATGCATGCTTTGCTGCTTAACCTTCAAAACAGATGGTTCTATTTTAAAGTCTCAACTGAGTACAGTTGGGAGAGGTAAAGAAGAGTGGGTAGGATACACAATCACATATAGCCTATACAGCCTCTTCAGTCAACAAGGAAACTAAAAGTGTCTTTAAGATGTTGTTTAAGGAAAAGGAGTGCCATCTGTTTAGAAAAAAAAACTGGAGCCTGGCATATGCATTAATCTTTTTTCATAGGCTCAAAAAAAAAAAAAATCAATTCTTACAATCCTTAATGTATCAGCTGGGTGAGAAGTCCATACACAAAAGGTTTTCTGACCTTCCAAACAATCATATTATTCCCAAAGCACATCCACAGGCTGTTGTCACACAGGGAAAGAAAAACGCAGACCAGAAGAGTAAAAACGGGACATAAACGACCTCTACTCGTTATCTGCAAATATTGCCCCCACCGCCTAGCCAATACACTGGAAAAGATAGACCGCTTGTTTCCAAAACACAAGCCCACGCAGCCCAGGGCGGCACGGGACCAGGCCCAAGGCACCCGTCAGAGGCAGGACCCCGCAGCAGGCCGCCCGCGTCCCCCCCGCCCCTCGGGACAGCGGGGGCGGGCGCCGAGCGCCGCCGGCCACCGAGCGATGCTGCACGGCGACAGCGGCGGCGGGGGGGGGGGGGGTGTGGTGGGGCCCGGTCCCTGCCCTCCTCCGCGGGGCAGCGGCGGCTCCGGGCGCAGCAGCGGCGGCCCCCCGCCGCCCTGCCCGCCCCGGCGCACGCCCAGGCCGGGAGCGGGGGGCGGCGGCGGCACCTCCCGCCCTCCGCCCGCCCCCGCCCCGGCCCTGGCCGCCTCCTCCGGGCTCGCTGAGGCGCCGCCGCCGCCCGGGCCCGCCTGCCGCCCGGCCGCCCGCCACAGCCGGGCCTCACCTCCGGGTGCAGGATGGGGACGCAGCCCGCTTCTTTCTCGTACTCATCCAGAGGAGCCGCCATCTTGGTGCTAACCCTCCGCCCGCTGCATGCCGGGTAATGTGCGCGCGCGCGCACCCCTCTCCCCCGGCCCCCGCGCGCGCCCGGCCCCCTCCCGCCCCGCGGCGCACAGGGCGCGCGGCCGTTGGCGCGGCCGTTGCCGCGGCTTCGCCCTTGGCCCGGCGGCAGCGCTGCCGCGGGTAGCGGCGCCGCCCGGAGGGGGCCCGCGGACCCGGCGGCCTCGGCGGCAGCGGCCTCGGCCTCGGCGGCAGCTGTCAAGATGAACTTGACTTTGCCGAGGGGCTGAGCGGCGGCCTTGCTCGGTTCTTTCGGCTGCGCCTGAGGCTGCTGGCGCCGACTCTCGAGTCCCGAGGCTTTTCAGCGCCTGAAGACAGCGAAGGGCCGGGGCGGAGGCGCTGAGCGTGCCTGGCTGGTAACCCAGCCCGTAAATGCCCGCCGGCGGAGGGGAGCCGTCCGAGCCGTGTCTCCTCGGGCAGCTACTAGATTTGCCCGCGTGCCAGCGCTTGTCACCTTAGGGTGAAAACTTGCTCATTCTAGAGCCAGTTTATCATGTTTTTAAATAAACAGTCTCCTGTTATTTTGGCGATGTCAATAGGAGCGCTTGGTGTCCTTGAAAGTCAGTCGCTGTAATGCTTTTCGGAGCTAAACGCACTCGCATCCCGCTCCCCTCGCTAGGCCAGTGCTTCTCAGCGTCCCCCGGACGTGACAGCAGTTGCACTGTATGCTGTCGACTTGCGCGTTGGCTTCGTGACGCGCACGCCTCCCCACTGGGTGGGAAATGGGACAGCCCAATGCCGTCCTTCAAAGCCCTTCTTCACACGTTCCTCGACCAACCTTCCGAGAGGTTCAAAGCTGGCCTGCCAGGTTTCCGCTGGAGAGCTTTCTGCTCTTCTGCCCGTTCGCCCCCCCCCCCGCCTTCTCACCGCCCGCCCATGCCCCCGTCCCCTGGGCAGCCCCATGCCCGGGGCCGCTGGCACCTGGGGACCCGGAGGCCCCAAGGCTCCCGACGCAGATGGCCTTCCAGCGCGCTCGCAGAGCTGCTGCTCTGCCGGAGGCAGCAGCAAACCTGAGGGAAAGCATATTCCTTCTTAGCCGCTCTGAGGTCTGGAGAAGCACGTTAGCTTTTGAGATACCAGCATCAGCGCTTCCGAAATGAATGTTTAGTGCAACTTATGTTTCAGGAGAAATTTCAGCTTAATTAGTTTTATTTTAACTTGGCATGAAAGCAAGCTGAGAACTCCTCTGGGTATTTAATATTGATTTGGCTCTAAACTTTAAATAATGTCTGTCCAGTCTTCTTTGGAAGATATCTTCATGCCCACTAGGTAGCACAGCGAGCACAGAAGCAAGTTTTTTCAGGTTTTCACTGTCAGCCACAAGAAAAATATTTGAAAAACCTTAACAGTTCTCAGAAAGTATACGGGGGATTCTTTCCAATCCATTATACCTAACTGACTTGATGATTTCTTACATGCTGTCACATACACTCTCCAGATGGCCAAGCTATCTGCTGCAGATTTCTGGGGTCAGATTAGATCTTGTGGGAAAATAGGTTTTATTTTGCTTTGCTTGTATTTTCTGTTCGAACAAGCTGTGTAATATGCATCCGTGCAAGATTAGAAATCCTAAAGCTCTTTATTTCAAACTCATGTACGTACCCACCTTTTTAAATTACCTTTTTATAAAAAGTGTTTTTCGAATTACAGAATATTATTGCTGGTTTGATTGTTGCCTTATGTTCTCATATCTATGCTGCTCTCATTTGCCTTTGTGAGAAAGGGACCTTTATATAATACGTTTTATTGTATCATAATACATTAAGCTCATAAGCCTGAAAACTCATGATGATATGCTCTTCATTATTCATTCCTGATCTCATATAAAATTTAATAGAAAAGCACTAATAAAATTTGACTACAGCATTATTAAAATGTTAAACCATAAATATTTTTGCTGTAAAAATATATTCAAGTTTAAAATTGTCAAGAAGGATGACATAGGATTTAGAAACTGTGCGTGGAACAGGTCAAACAGCACAGACTTGAAACTGTAAGATACTGAATTGCTAGAAGAGAAGAACAAGACAGAGTATGCAGGAGAGGATCTATTTTTAACTGTATATATGATTAAATGTAGCAAGACTTAGATACAATTTGCAATCTGAAGAAGGGAGGGTTTTCAACCCCCTGCATAGCTCAGAAATAGAAATCCTACAACTCACCACAGTTCTTCACTCATATTTATAATAAAAGTAAGGGTCATAAAATAACCCAAAATCCTTATAGTACTTTTACTATGCAAATTATCTTTTCTTGCAAGTCTAGAGAAGCTTTGCTTCATCACATGGCACTTTCAGTTTCTGCTCTTAACTGGATCATAAATGCATACCCTCACATCAGTCTAGATATTTGTACTCTGTTCTTCACACATCTTCTGTGCATTTTGAAATTAATTCTGTCCTCAGAGACACTTGTAAAGGGAATTTTTTCCATTAAACTTGAGGCCTCATCTATGTTTATGGTTCCATGAGCTGTCCCCTATATCCTTCTTCAGAACTGAGTTTCCTTCTTACCACCAACGGCAGAACTAGAATAGGGGAACATGCTAAGGTCTCTCTGCATGAGAGTTCTTAATTTAAAAATTTATAATAATTCAGAAGTTAAAAAGTGATCTCCTTACTTAAAACAAGCATTCCCCATCTTTTCCTTATCTGTAATACAATTTCTTGGAAATATGAGCCTTTACTGTCTTATGTTGTCATTACATACAGGCTATGTACCTATGCAGGGTAAGTGAACAGCAGATACTAAGCTAATATTCTGCTTTGGCAACAAAGTTTACACCTATTTTGTACAAATCTGAAAGACTGTAAAAAGGATAAAAGGTTAGATATTTCTATCATCTGACCTTGAATAAGTATTCTACCCTTCTATGTTTTAGTTTGCTCATCTGTAAACCAAGTATTATGACACCTAGTTCAGAAGGGTACTCTGAGAATTTATCATCGTTGCAGAGCAATTTAAGGCTCACAGATTAAAGTTGCCTTGTAAATGCCAGAAGTTATAATCGATCAATGCCTGAAAATGCTGTTCTGTGTGTCAGCACTGAATGATCAATAGCTGATGTGTGAAATGTTTTCCATATTGATCAAAGAGGTTTTATGCAGTACTACTTACTAGGCATGCAATAAGGACAAATCTATAATATTGCCAATCATGGCATGCACTGCAAACATGATTTTAGATTCTGATCTCATAAAAGGAAAACACAGTTCACCGATACCATGAACTCACAGCATTTCTTCCCTTTGTTTGGCTTTACATTAATCACTATGAGAAAGGACACAAGGTCTAGACACCTTTTAACTCTCAAGTAAGCGAAAACACAGCTTAACTGGGAAATAAGTAGCAAAGCCTTATGCTTCCCCTTTCTGCAGCATGAAGTTCACCTTTTCTAAATGAACTATTAGAAAAAAGTAACTTTGGCAGAGATAACAAGACATCATATATTTATAGAATACACATCCAGCCACAAAAATTCAGTACTGAAGCTGATTGTGCAGCTATTTTATTTCTTATCTTTCACTAAACTATGAAATGTGACAGTGAAGTAAAAAACATCTATGCTCTGCTCCCACTATATTTAACATATATAATATCTTAGCAGTATTTTTGTATTAGTGTATTACCTTTTCAACAATTAAAAGTGCAATTAAACAATATTTACTTTTGCAACGAAATACTGTAATTAAAGCTAAGTCTTTACACTCTTGGCAGGCAGAAATTTAAAATGATAATATTGAAATGCCTTAACATAAAAGTAGGTGCTGAGGGGGGAAAAAATATAGACTACACATATCTAAGGGAAAGGTGTTTGTTCTTCATTTTTCATACCTAATTTTCATTAATCCTATTCTAATTAAAAAATCATGGGCCAGATTTTCCAGCATACTGAGGTTTCTCTGAATTTTCCCTTTGCACAGTCATCTATAAAACTAGCTTCTCTGACAGTGGCTAAAATATCTGGGGAAGCCATATCGCGTTCCCGCTCTGTGGATGTGTTTGCAGAGAGGTTATGATCAGAATGAGTAATGTAACTGAACACAGGAAAAATGAAATACTGCTGGCATGGAATCCTCAGAACTCCCGTGGTCCTTGTTTTCACATCTTTGCTGTTAACCCTCTACGCTGCATTTTCTAACCATGTTACTGTTTGAGCTTAGTGTTTCTATATGGGGAATTACATCTCTCCATCTAAATGTATACACCAACATGAATATATAAAATGTGTAGTTCTGCTTAGGTTTATCCAAGCCTATGCTTACTTTTTGCATTCGCTTCTAGATGGAGAGCACCCGGTTCACACCCAGTTTTGACCCGTTTGGGTCACTGAAAGCCTGTGAGTACATCCACTCCGAGGTGGCCCATCTTTTAGTGCGGTCCTTGTTCTGGGTATTTGAAGCATTTATATAATGTGTTTCTGCAGGCCAGACTACTGCAGCATTACCACATGGCTGAGCGTTTAGGTATGCACTAAGTGCAGTAACGAGCAGTTCTTCACAGGCTGCATAGCTCTTTCTTCTCAGTGAGGATGAACGTCTTGTAATGGTCCTAACATCTGCCTGGTTGAAGCTGACTCCCTCAGCCATGACAACATGTCTTTTATACTGCACTTCCATAAATGTTTCCAATTTGTTTTTCTTTTTGGAAAGAAAATTTCAGAAAGAGAATTTCATTTTCAGTAAAATGAAATTCAAGTTTTCAGTGTACTGAACTGAAAACCATGGTGGTTCAGAAGCAGATTCATGAGGGAATCAGATATCCTTACTTCAAAGTGACAGCATCTGTCAGTAAGGATGGCTGGGGACAGTAGCAGCTCAACTGCGTGACTCGAATATCCTGCTGCATGTTAGAGCTCTTACTTTAAGAGAGCAGTGAGCAATGTAGTCTGCCTTACTATCCAGCACTGTCAGGCTCCTGTTCCCTGTGCAGCCAGCAAAGAGGAATAGCCACAGTGGCTACTGTGGGCACCTGTGGTAGGTAGCTTGTTTCTGTGGATCACATGAAAGAGCCTGACAGTGCTCTTACACCAGTTTTACAGTGACGTGTCTTTGAATTTCAGTAATGCTTGTCCTGATTTACATTGTTGTGAAGAGAGGGGAGTCAGATATGGTGTCTTTCTTTATGCTGTCCTTCACTATTCCTCCAACACTATATATCATGTCAGGCAGTTTTAGGTACCATAGAGTATCAGTGACATCCCTAGAACAGAAGAGGTGATGGCAAAAGGTGGAAAAGTCCTGGCTGAACTATTACTTGTCGGCTGAGTGCTCCGTTAGCCGTTGTAACCTGGAGTGTACACAGCACAGATGGTGGTGTGCTATGGGGAAAGCCTCCTTCCCCACTACCCCTGAGTAAATCTGTTGGAGCACAGGTTTCTTCTGATGGGAGAGCAAGCTGTAATTTTGTCCACTAGCTCCGCAGATATTAAGGGATTTGACTCTGGTTGACTCTGTCCAAGGAAGTCTGCCATTTTCATACACAGCATCTTGCTCCCTTGGGAACACTCCAGGAGGATGTTAGTCTTAAAAGACGCTCAGACATGATGATTGGGAGGAAGCATCAGAAAAATAATATATTCTTGCTATTTCACCCTCCTTTTCCTGGGGCCAAGTACAGAACCATGCACATCCTCAGCTTTCCCAGACCCTCTTTTTTCCAAGAAAACTCTCCACTTGGCCATTAGAAGCAAGAAATCCTACTGCAGCGATGAAGGATGTTGCCCATGTCATTTAAAGAGAGCCCCTTTTACACGTAGCTTCACACAGTGTAACTGGATCCCAAATCTCTACATTGAATTAAATGCTGGGAGCATTTCCTGTAAAGTTATCACAAACATAATGCTGATGAATTAAGTGCATATAGCAAAGGGTGACAAATGGCAAGATGCTGAACATGTATCAAAAGAAAAAAAAAAGAAAAGTGTACTTGTGGAATCCTAATTGGTTTAGTTAATTACTACTAAGGATGGGAGTTCAAAACAGTAAGGATTTCAGCCTGTCAGTGCAATATCCCTTTCTGGATAGCTTATTTCTGCCACTTTCCAGTTCTTTTAGCACAGGTTTTAAACAGAATCATTATTTAATATTTGAATATCCTGAGAGAGGTGAGCATTATATGTAGGTTGCTATTAAACATAGCACCCTTGCTCATAGGTCTTGGTGTTTTTATCATTTTATTGTGTATTCCTTTTCTGCCAGAATAATCTTCTTATCAACAAATATGTATAGCCCTTGAAGGACATCAAACAATTCTACATGCTTACAATTTCTGTACTGATCTATAATGAGCTGTAAAATGAGAATGAGTTGTTTTATCTAACTGGACTTTTTTGCCCAGTATTTTCATTCATGCCCATTTTTTTCATTTAAGATGACGTGCATCCATTTTCCAGTCATCTTATTTAGAACATCTCCTGATCTTGATATCATATCATACTCCAGGATGGCTTTGTTGCAATGCCAAAGCACAATTTCATCTTTCTTTGTGCATTAGAGCCAAAGTTGTTATTACTTAGTGTCCCCAATGTTTAGACTGACTAATGCTTAAATCTGTCAAATAGGTCTAGTAAAATCTTTTTTAATTTATGTGACTCTTTTAGTCTCCTTTGAATTTTCCCCTATAGCTCTTTCATTAACATATCCAGGAATATGACAAATATATTGGTTTGTTCTGCTAACATGTCTGCCTGTGTTCATTCTTTGGAGCAAACCTAGAACCATTACACACCAGCTTGTGATGTATATACATACAACAGCTGATGTTGGATTATGCTTAATATCTGGAAGTGAAGTTGAACAGACTTGGAACTGAATTGACACTTTATAAGCTTTGTTCTGTTACTTTTGCTTTCCCTGTCGATTTGTACTCTCAGGCGTCTTTTTGTCTACCTTGGGCTGATTATTCCGACTGCTTTTGAAGAAGGTGCAGAATATGGCCAAAAAAATGTATTTTTGAAACACCGGTGGCTGCTGAGGGATATCATAAGGTAGGAGCTCACTTCCAAACTGAAAAATAATAACCAACCAATAAAATAAAAAAGCCATTTCACTGATAAGTTTAAAAGGTACTAATGAGAATGAAGCAATAACTACTCAGCTATTGTGTCCTTTCACGGAAATATAAGCTCCTCAGGAACTGCGGTTGAAACAGGTGGAATAATAGAATAGGGAAAAAAGCCCAGTTTGGCGTTTAAGTCACCATAGTTGTTGAAAGACAGTAAATGATTTATTTCTGGTAATTTATATCAAATGTAGTAAATATTTTCCCTACTTTCAGTTCAAAATCAAACTCAGAGGAGCGTGATAAATTAACACTGCTCCCCTTTATAAACTAAAATTTGTTAGCTGAATTCAAATAATTTTCAGTGATTCAGATGCTGCCCAAACACACAATAATAAGATACTCTGTAATAAATAGCATGATCATAGAACACTTCATGTTATAATCCTGTTCAGGAACTGCAATTGTTGTCACCATTGCAGGGGCAGCATAATGCCAAAGATGGACCAGTCAATTCATTGGGCATGACAGCTTGTTTGCATTCATGAAAGAGGAGAAAAAAAATACCACAAAGAACAAAATATAAAACAAGGAAACTTTTATCAAAAGTTGAAAGAAAGAAAAAGGATACAGAAAATGAATGATGCATTAAAACCTGAAAGCTTCTGATATTTCTATTGTTTATTTGTTTTTCAAGGCAGATGTTTTACTTCTCCATGTTTCAATTTTGGAGAAAATAATTAATTGGCTGTTTGAAGTATTTAAAGCACACTATGCATCTCTATTAGTTTCTTTATATTATTAGAACTAAGGACAGAGAAAATAAGCCAAAACCATTCATGAAAGTTTTCAAAACTCTGAAGCAAAACGTAGCATGAATTCCCACCTTATTTAGGTATTTTCTTAATTTCTGGTAAATTAATAATCATTACACACAGACAAGTAGTTTATGGATAGGTGCTGACATAAACTAGTCTATGCTTCAACATGAAAGAGTGGTAGCACCAATATTTTTCTGCCCTTGGCTAAGCACGGATACGTAGGAAGTAGCAATCTCTTATTGACTCATTGATACAGTTGGGGAAAAAATGGTCAAGCTTTTAGGGTTGAATTTCCTTTATCAGATTCATATACCATGTGATGACTGCCAGAAGACTGAAGCTACTCAACGAAAAAATAACCCCCACAAATAGACTTTAAAATAAAAAAAAAAACATAAGTAAGTATACAGCAAACATTTAGGAGCTTTGGATGAAAATGGCCAATTTGAACCGGAAACTTAAACACATATATGCACCATTAATATTCAGTACAAAATGTTTACTGCATGATGAAATTACATTTTTTTTAAATAAACTGGAGGGAGGGAAGTCATATGTTTAGGTGCTTGGGAATCTCTAAAGACATCAACATGTGTAGGAGGTATATAGCCAGCAAAATCAGGTGTAGAAACTGTAGGAAATGAAACAGTAGCACCATTTTTAGAATAAACAGTAGCACCATTTTTAGAATAAACACATGAGAACTGAACTGTCACATTAAAGCTGACAGCACTGATATGCAGCTCTAATCTGCTGTTCAAAGATCTGGGTTAGGAGAGGATGAAAATCTACAGATGCACTACTCCAAGGCTGCCTTTCTGAGCTTGCAGATGAAAATCAAGAATCAAGCATGAGCAGAAACATTACAAAACATGAGGAATACAGAAGATGCCAGAAATAACCAGATGATGTAACCCTCTTTAACAATTCTTTTCTGCCCGAAAAGGCTCAAGATCCTATACGACGTTTTAAAATAAATGACTCTGTCTCCCTTTATATGCTCACGTAACACAGTCAAAAGAGCATGGATGATTCCTACAGCTTATTGAGACAGACTTTACTTGCATCACTGTGAAGTTTAATACTCTTTCAGGGCCCATTCTCAACAGTGCCACTACTTGAGAAATTTCACAGTGCTTTAACTGCAGGTTTTGATGTTAATGGGCCTTGGCAATACTCAGGAACCTGCAGGATCAGGGCCTTGGTCACCTTGGACTGCATTTACTGCTGAATCTTTTAGCACAGTCTTTAAAAAAATTGAAAAGGATATCTCACACTTTAATACAGTGGAACTAGAAGGTTTCGCATGAGGAATGGTATTTAATAGATGAGTATATAACTGGGTTTTAAAAGTGTTACAAATGGTCATGTATTTTATGGTAACAAAAACTTCAGCAGTTTATTACACTGTAACCTGCTCCTGCTAATTTACAAGCTATTTATCTTAGGTTTCACCATTTTTTGGAAGCACATATATATGCTGCCATAAAAACAAATGTCCGTAAGGAATGCTGCACCATAAAATTGAATTTTAATAGAGAAAGGAAGGCTGACAGCAAAAATAAACAATTTCATGTACACCACCGCAGACTAGCATATTGCGACTGACAGCATGCCGGTGGTTGTGTAGATGGGAGCTCCCCTGTATAACACTATCACAGTCCAATACCAGTCTCAGAAAGAGACAATGTTTAATTGCATGAAGACAAAATGCGACATAATACAGACCAAATTATGCATATGCTTAGCTGCTTACGAATGTCTTCATTTTTCTTGACAGCCCGTGTCTGGAGCTCTCAGCTGTTAACCTCGTCATTCTGTTTCACACCATGCTGCACAGCTTTCACATCTCGAGGCGGAGGAGCAGAGCTGCCACTCAGGAGCTGGGCTGGTTGCTGCTGCCAGGGGCCATGGGGGCCGGTGTCGCATGGCTGCCAGGGGGCAGCCCCAGCCCCTGGGGTGTTGGGTGCTGCCACGAGGCCGGGCTGGGCTGAGGCCAGGCCAGGTGGGTGCCCACGGGTCAGGGCCAGGGTCGGAGCAGGGGTCGGGGGGGGGCCCTGTGGTCAGGCAGGGGCAGGGCCGTGGCAGGTCTGGAGCTGGCACCGCTGCGGTGTCCTGGGGCAGGGACTGATGGCTCCAGGCTGGGCTGAGATGGGGCCAGGACTGGGCTGGGGAGGCCCTGGGGAGGCTGGTTTAAGGGCTTCTGGTGCCCTCAGAGCCCTGACCATTATCCATTAAAAGCTCTCTTCTCCCTTCGTGGTTCCTTTTCTCTCAAAACTGCATGGCAAACACTGTCTTAGTCATTCCTACCCAGGTTAGCCTACAGAAGCACGCCAAAATGTAAATACATACAGTTCAAGTTATAATCTGTATGTTATGAATGAAACAATTATCACAAAGCTGGATTCTGCCTCTCTAACAATATTATATAAAATGAAAGCCAACATCCACAAAACCTCCTGAAAAGCTTCTCTATTTTTTTCCTCTTGCAAGAAGGAGAGCACTCAGCTCTGCATAATGAAACACAGTGCAGGGAGCCCTGCCTGACACAGGTTGACCTGTGCTACTAAATCCATTTGGTGCAGCAGAGAGCTGCAATTTTATTAGACTGGCAGGAGTAGTAACTGAGTGGGAGTGCCGCATGGCACTTCTACAGATCCAAGCTGGATAATACCCGAAGGCTCACAGCTCTGGGATTAGCGGGGCAGTTCCTGTGAACTGTGTGCTCCAGCCTCCTCACAGCCCTGGGACAGGAACATGGAGAGCCAGCTGTGCACGAGTTGTAGACAAGCCCTGAGAGATGTATATTAGAACCAAGCTTCAAAGATTTTAACAAGACTGCTTTTACAAGATTAGTTTAGATACCGACAACAAATCCAAATAGGTCTTCAATGTAATAGAGAAAATAGACAGGCTTTAGGCATTTAAACCCAAAGTTGCCACTGAGAAACATCACTAATAGCAAGTTACATTCTACAAGCACTTTGCTATCTGATCTAGAAACTCACTTAGCACTCACAGTGCCCTTTGCAGATGTTCAGTTCTGCAACCCCGAGCTTTCGTCTGGACAGATCCAGACAGAAGGCAGAGGAGAAACACAAGTACAGTTAGTGAACAGAGCCTGCTGCAACTGCTTTGCTCTTTACAAAAAGCAAAACTTGAGGACGCACAGCCTGCCTAACATGTAATAATCTAAAGGAAAGGTTTGGCCTAGTAAGTCTGTTTCACTCATTAGACTTGAGTTGTTCAAGCTGACAGTTCTGAGTTTCTTATTTCTGAGGACACGGGTTTCCCTGAGCACAGGCAGCTGCCAGGATTGGGAAGAAGGCAGCGCCAATAACCCTTGCAAGAACTTAGGTGAACCTCCTCCCTCCAAAAAAGTGTATTTGAAATATGACATATTTTACTAGCCACCACCAATGGTTGTCTCCTTGTCAAACTGGTTAAGACTAAGAATGACAGGCTTTCTGTTTAATTGGGGAGATAGGTGGTTAATGGAGGAGCTGGCCCAATTCCTCCCACCGACAAAAGCCATTTTCTCTGAACGGTGGGAAGGCTACTACGTCCTGCCTGTGAAAGGCGTTGCACCATGCAGAAATCAATTCAGTGTGCACTGGGTTAGGAAAGGAGAGCACATGAGTGAACTCAACAGAGGCTATAATCTGCGATGATCCCCTGGAGGGGATATCATTCCACCCTCTCACTCCTCTTCCTGACCTTTGGCCACTGTTATTTATCCTCAGTGTTGCTAGGCATGGAGAACTGAATCCAGACCTCTCCTCTTTCATGCAAGTGACATAACCACTAGGCTTCAGAGTCACCCTCTCTTTCATGAATCTTGGCTCCCTCTCTGCAGACTGGCACACGCTGTCCTCTCTACCTTCACACAGCCTAGAAGTCACAGCACTCTTCAGGAGCTTGCAAAATATACAACTGTACCCCTTTAAGTTGATACTGTGGCTTGGTAGTGGCATAAGGAGCAGCTGCTCTGTCTTGTGCTGGCTCCAGGCCATTTGCTGGCTTGTTTGAGCAAACTGGCCTGGCAGAAAACCATATCCTTCTTTGTCAAGCTATTCTTCTGAAATGGAGCAGCAGAGTTTCTGGTAAACCAGATTAGCACAGGTGGTGGCAGTAACACACAGCCAGGAGCGGAGGCACGGGCAGGACCAGAGCAGCTGGCAGTCAGCCTGGCTTAGGCTGCTGTGGTGCTACAGCTTGAGAAAGCTACTGAACCTGAATCTCCTGCTTCCTGGCATGTGTGCTTTCTAGACTACTCTTTCAGTGGAGGCGGTAATGCTGCCATCTTTCTGTGCTTCAGAAGAGAACACTGAGCCCTGCTGAGTTATTTGTGAGGCCAGTGGTCGCTGCCTCCTCTCAGGAAAGGAATTTAGTCCTTAGACCTCTAACAGCTGATGCCTTCTGCTCACAACCCTGTATCAGCTGCCTGAGCAAAGGAGCATCCCTAGTGCTGTGCATCTTAGCTTTACTGGTTAGCCATAGCCAGGCTCACTGATCAGCGCGCTGAAACAGTTCTGCTGAAATGCCCACCTTTTTTCTTGTTCTCTATATGGAGACCAGATCCCAGACTCTGTGGGCTGTATGCTAAAAAGCAATTTCTGTGAGCACAAGCCTTGCTCTAGCTGAGAATACACCCTTCAAAGGCATCTGAATTACTGGGGAATCCGAGTCTCATTTTTTAAAATTGTCTTGGTTCTAAAGTAATGTAGGTTCTTCTGAGCACCGAAGTGTAAGGTGGATGAAGTTTTCCAGTACGTGAAGGGGCCAAATTAATAGACATGAGCAAAAAGAATAGCCAAAATATGAACAAGCACAACTATCTGCATTCCTACAGCCCGCATTCTGCAGTAAAAAGGCTGGATAAAGGATGAGCCTGGACTCTCTGATGCAACATAACAGAGAGGAAAAAAGAAATAGGTGTTCCATTTATCTGTCATGAATCAACAAGGAGGAGGTCAGCAGGAACATGAAATTAATTTTTATGAGAATGTTGGACATCCTAAACTGTTCTCTCTCTTGCCTGGATTATCACTAGAGCTCTTCTTTCTGAATTTATGGTTTTGACTTCTAGGAGGAACAATTAAGAAGAAACAACGAGCCTCTGTTGTCCTGACATAAAATCTGCAATAAAATCTAGCCTCTGGAAGAAAAGCTTAGAATCCATCAGGGAGAAAATACATCCTCTTGATAACTGTTTAGCAACGGCAGAACACTGAGGACACTGTAAGGATATGAGGCATGAGATTACAGATCTAATAAAAACGTCTGTTAAATAGAAAGTAATTGAGATGTTTTAGAATACATTCAGTGTTTTAGAATACATTCAGCAACCATGAACTGACGCAATAGGACAAAAAAATCTATCAGTCTACTGGAAAGAACAGAACCAACAATCTTGCAGTACTCCCTTCAAGGACAACGGATGTTATTACTTTTTTGTAGTATACCTTGGAGGAGTTTCTCGTTTTTAAAGCACAATAATGCTGGAGTAGGTTCTGTCAAATACGAATAATTGAATTTGAAGTGAAATACAGAGACTTTCAAAATATAATTGAAGACTTTAGAAAGCATTCAGAAAAAATCTGTGGGTCAGGTTCACTGTTCCCAGTCTCACCTATATCACTAAACTTGGCCTACGTCCACTGAAATCAGTAGAGTTGTGTTGGTGCAGAACATCACTAAAATAGTTGTGAATCTGGCCCAGTGTTTGCAGAGGTGATCTCTTAAGACAAAGTAACAGAAGATATCTTTTCAAGCACTGATGTATACGGTATAATTCCCTGAATGTCAATGGAGTTACTTAAGACTTACACCACTCAGTGCATTGAGATCAGAACTTGCTCTCCCCTATGTCACTTATGTCCAGTAACCTAATATCACTGTATTGATGTTTACTGCATTAGATGATAATGAACCCCAACACTGTCTATAAGGGCATAATAGAGATTACTGAAGCTTAGTGACTTCCTAAATTGCTTGTTCTTTGAAGAGCTCATCTGTGGAATGAAGCCAGGTCCTGGCTTCTGCCAGTTCTGCCTTAGGTTGGCAGCAGTCTCAATAAATAGATTGAGAAGTAAAAAAAGGGAACAGACTAAGACAAGGTGTGAGATGAAAGGGTAGACTACTGTGGGCACACGAGAAACCAGAAAACAGCCTTGCGTGGAAGGGGAATAGTATGAGTCAGTAAAGATTTAGAGAACAGAGAGAGAATGAGAGACAAAGAAACAATTAAAACAGGCAGTACAAGACAGAGAGAGGAGGATATTAAAGATGGAAAAAAAAGGCGGGTGGGGAAGGAGTAGAGGCGTTTCTTACTGGTTCTCTCTTGAAACAGATTTTTCTTTGTCATCAAGTGCTTGTACCTCATAAAGTCACTATTTTTTTGAGTTTTATTCTTATCTTCTCCCACAGAATGTATGCAACCTAGGGATGGGGCAAGGAAACAAGGAAGCAATGGGGTCTCATACATCTGGGGTGGAATACTAGCCATAATCTTTTTTTTCTCTGTGATCAAGCAGTATTTGACTTTTAGCTTAGCTGACTTTGAAATGTTAAGAATGGCATCTAAGCTTTGGTGTGTTTCTAGTGTTCACAAATCCCAGGCCCCTAAAAATGGAAATGAGTTGCTTTTTTTCCCAAGGGCTTTGTACAGAAAGGATGCTTCCAAAAGAAATGCAGAATTAGAAAATCCAGCAGCAGAACCTCCTTTTCACCCAAGCAGCTGCTATTAAATCTGAAAACTGTGTGCACAATGTGTGATTAGTGCCATTCTCCAGATAAGTGCATGTATAAGAGCCTTACACTCCCCATGCAAGCCTCTGAAAAGAAATCATTACACAGACAATTCCTCTTATATATCTCTGTCTGCATTTCTTACTCTTCCACCCTAGGAGAACAAAAAATATTTATTTAAAGTGCTATTTACTTCTGCTGGCTAGTCCTTACTTCACCAGGGCTGAATGGTGCCAAGTAGGCATCCTGTCCTGTCCAGAGAAAGGTCTGCATATTGGCCTGGTTTGAAAACCCATTGACTATTGATGACTCAGGATCACCATGAACAGAAATCAATGCTACATGCCACTACAAGGCTGATCATCCATCCCAGCCTTCCAAATATGTACAGCAGTTTGTTTTCTAGGCCTAGCGGTTGATGAGATTTTGAAGATAAAGATCACACTACTCTCACTAACATCCTCTCTGCTCACATTGATTCAGTTCGGTTATGACCCAATTATGACCCAATTATAATGGCTGTTGTGTTCAAAATGATTTCTGATTGAAACAGTGCTATGCTTCATATGAAAATACATAATTGTAACTTCCAAGCTGTATAAAGCATTCCTTTCCAGCTCCAGCAGTTTGTGGAAACATTGACTTCAAAACTAATGCAGGAATGGAAAGACATGGGTTAGAATTAGGGTACTACTCAGAATAGTATAACTTCAAGGGATGGTCTCATTAACCATATTCAATTATTTTGGAAATACTCTGTTTATACTATTAGGTATTACAGAATCACAGAATCACAGAATCGTTTAGGTTGGAAGGGACCTCTGGAGATCATCTAGTCCAACCTCCCTGTTCAAGCAGGGTCACCTAGAGCATATTGCCCAGGATCACATCCAGACGGGTTTTGAATATCTCCAGCGAAGGAGACTCCACCACCTCTCTGGGCAACCTGTTCCAATGCTCTGTCACCCTCACAGTGAAGAAGTTTTTTCTCAGGTTCAGATGGAACTTCCTGTGTGGAACTTCAGTTTCTGCCCATTGCCTCTTGTCCTGTTGCTGGGCACCACGGAGAAGAGACTGGCCTCATCCTCTTGACACTCTCCCTTCAGATACTTGTACACGTTGATGAGATCCCCTCTCAATCTTCTCTTCTCCAGGCTGAACAGGCCCAGCTCCCTCAGCCTTTCTTCAGAGGAGAGATGCTCCAGCCCTCTAATCATCTTGGTAGCCCTCCGCTGGAGTCTCTCCAGGAGTGCCATGTCTCTCTTGTACTGGGGAGCCCAGAACTGGACACAGTACTCCAGGTGAGGCCTCCCCAGGGCTGAGTAGAGGGGCAGGATCACCTCCCTCCACCTGCTGGCAACACTCTGCCTAATGCACCCCAGGATACCATTGGCCTTCTTGGCCACAAGGGCACACTGCTGGCTCATGTTTAACTTGTTGTCCACCAGCACTCCCAGGTCCTTCTCGGCAGAGCTACTTTCCAACAGGTCAACCCCCAGCCTGTACTGGTGCATGGGATTATTCCTGCCTAGGTGTAGGACCTTGCACTTGCCTTTGTTGAACTTCAGGAGGTTCCTCTCCGCCCACCTCTCCAGCCTGTCCAGGTCCCTCTGAATGGCAGCACAGTCTTCTGGTGTGTTAGCCTCTCCCCCCAGTTTAGTATCATCAGCAAACTTGCTGAGGGTGCACTCTGTCCCTTCCTCCAGGTCATTGAGGAATATATTGAACAAGACTGGACCCAGGACTGACCCCTGGGGGACACCACTAGCCACAGGCCTCCAACTTGACTCTGCGCCATTCACCACAACCCTCTGAGCTCTGCCATCTAGCCAGTTCTCAATCCACCTCACCGTCCACTCGTCTAGCCCACACTTCCTGAGCTTACCTAGGAGGATGTGATGGGAGACAGTGTCAAAAGCCTTGCTGAAGTCCAGAAAGACAACATCCACTGCTCTGCCCTCATCTACCCAGCCAGTCATTCCGTCATAGAAGGCTATCAGATTGGTCAAGCATGAGTTCCCTTTGGTGAATCCATGCTGACTACTCCTGATCACCTTCTTGTCCTCCACATGCTTAGTGATGACCTTCAGGAGGAGCTGTTCCATCACCTTGCCAGGGATGGAGGTGAGGCTGACAGGCCTGTAGTTCCCTGGCTCCTCCTTCTTGCCCTGTCTGAAGACTGGCGTGACATTGGCTTTCTTCCAGTCCTCAGGCACCTCTCCTGATTGCCATGACCTTTCAAAGATGATGGAGAGTGGCCTAGCGATAACATCTGCCAGCTCTCTCAGCACTCGTGGGTGCATCCCATCGGGGCCCATGGATTTATGGATGTCAAGTTTAGACAAAAGATCTCTAACCTGATCCTCCTCCACCAAGGGAGAGTCTTCCTTTCTCCAGCCTTCCTCTCTTGTCTCCAAGGTCTGGAATTCCTCAGGACTGGCCTTAGCAGTGAAGACGGAAGCAAAGAAGGCATTCAATAACTCTGCCTTCTCTGTATCCTTTGTCACCAGGGCACCTGCCCCATTCAGCAGTGGGCCCACATTTTCCCTAGTCTTTCTTTTGCTACTGATGTATTGGAAGAAGCCCTTCTTGTTGTCCTTGACATCCCTTGCCAGATTTAATTCCAACTGGGCCTTAGCCTTCCTGGTCGCATCCCTGCACACTCTGACAACGTCCCTGTATTCCTCCCCAGTGGCCTGTGCCCTTTGCCACATTCTGTGTACTTCCTTCTTCTGTTGGAGTTTTGCCAGGAGTTCCTTGCTCGTCCATGCAGGTCTCCTGCCCGCTTTGCTCGACTTCTTCCTCAGAGGGATGCACCCGTCTTGAGCCTGGAGGAAGTGACGCTTGAATATTAACCAGCTTTCTTGGACCCCTCTTCCTTCTAGGGCCCTACCCCATGAGATTCCCCTAAGTAGGTCCCTCAAGAGGCCAAAGTCAGCTCTCCTCAAGTCCAGGGTTGCAATCCTACTCATTGCCCTGCTCCCTCCTCGTAGGATCCTGAACTCCACCGTCTCATGGTCACTCCAACCTTCACATCTCCAACTAGACCTTCTTTGTTCGTTAGTACAAGGTCTAGCATTGCACCTCTCCTCGTTGGCGTCTCCACCACCTGGGTCAAGAAATTATCATCAATGCTTTGCAGGAACCTCTTTGACTGTTTGTGCCTAGCTGTGCTGTCTTCCCAACAGATGTCAGGGTGGTTGAAGTCTCCCATGAGAACCAGGGCCTGTGATCGTGAGGCTACTTCCAGCTGTCTGTAGAAGGCCTCATTGACAACTTCCTCCTGGTCAGGTGGCCTGTAGTAGACCCCCACAACAGTGTCACCCATGTTACCCTGCCCTTTAATCCTTACCCATAGGCTCTCAACTTGCTCTTCATCCACCCCGAGGCAGAGCTCCATACATTCTAGGTGCTCCCTCACATAAAGAGCAACTCCACCACCTCGCCTTCCTGGCCTGTCTTTCCCAAAAAGCACATAGCCATCCATGACAGCATCCCAGTCATGTGAACTATCCCACCATGTCTCTGTCACTGCAATGAGATCATGGCCCTGCGACCGCACACAGATCTCTAACTCTTCCTGCTTATTCCCCATGCTGCGTGCGTTGGTACACAGGCATTTCAGAGAGCCAGGTTTATTCTCTTAAACAAACAGCAAAACATATATCTCAGATAAAGGATAAAAAAAAAGAAGGGAAAATTGAAGAGCAGCAGAGGAAAAGGTGAGGAAAATGAGATAGAAAGGGTGACATATGATCTGAATGAGCTCACACAGTTTGAGGCAGAATGTAAAACTGAGAAGGAACCTCTGGGTCATTGAATTCAGCTCACTGGAACTGCAGTATGACAGCATGGACATTAGGCTCAGATGGATGCTCAGAGTATCCACTCCCCCACTTATAGTAAGTACTGTAAAGCAGTCTCTCATGCCATGTAACAATTGCAAGACCATTAGTATAAAAGGGAAAAAGCCTGAAAAATTACACCATGGCATAGAAAGAGAACAGAAGAGATTCACAGCACTGCCATTAGCTGAAACATCCCTGGAGAATTTTGAGCAGATGGACCATGCATCATACCCCACAAGAGAGCAAAGAGCTGCTCAGTCTCTGCTAATCTGACACGAAGGAAAAAATTAATCCTTAAATTAACCCCAAGTCTGGCAATTAGTTTAGCCTTGGGAATGTGAGTGAGATACGGCAGCCAGAAACAAAAGAAGTTTGTCGAGTGTTGCCCTTGATCTAATCCTAATTGTGGCCAGAGAAAACTGATCCACAGACCTTTCCCTCTGCCCACCCTGGCAGTACAATTGCCAAGTATGTCCCATAATCCTGGATATCATGAATAAGGAGCTCAAATTCTGTGACATGTATGAGCTACTGCTCTCCCCAATTTGTTCCCTTCCTTTGTGCTCAAGGCCAGACCCAAGAGCTGTAGCAGGAGAGTGGGAGATTTGTGTCTTGGTCCCAAAATCTTGGTCTGGTCACATGACCGGTGCAGGGATTACTGCACCATAAATACACCTGATAGAGGAAGCATATCTCTTCCCCCATCACCTAACCTGTCAGTTTGGCGCAGGGCAACTTCCTACCCAGAGCCCTCTGCAAGCTGTATTTTGACATTAAAGTTTGGCAACCCTACCCAGAAGTTTTCTTAAGTCAGGTATCAAAACCTGCCTTGCGAACTAAACGCAGCCACCTTAGGCAGTGCTGTATATAAACCTAACAAAACGAGACCTGCTCAGCCCCAGTCTATCTACTCCTTTTGTGTACAGCCACAGCCTTTGGCCTTTGGTTTGTAAAACTGAATCACGACCTTAACCTCCATCTTCACCTTAGGCCATCATGTCAGAGTCCAGTACTTTCTGACCAGGTTCTTTTAGATATTCCACAAGTGGAGGGTATAATGTTTAATAGCAAATTTACTTATCTGAAGATATTTAATGTTACATAGGTTTCTAATTTAGAGAGTGATACAGCAATATACTGAAATCACAATAGAAGTTTCAGTTACACTTAGCAAAATAGAGTAATTACAATATAGTTAAATCACAATACAAATATTATCAGTCTCTATAGTATTCTCACGATCGTGATGCTGGGCATCCCCAGTTGCCAGGGACCAGCTCAAGCCCATTGCTGTCTTCAAAATTATTTTGTTAGCTGTTCAGTTTTCATACTCTACATTAGGCCGAGATACATATACACTTCCCCCAGTGCTGTTCTGGCTAACTCAGAGAGACATTCACACTCTTTTGATGGACTCAGAAAACATTTACATCACTAGTTGATCCGCTCAGCTGTGATATAGTCAGTTGATCCATTCAACTAACATAGCTATTTATCCAAAACAAGGCGACCATCTGGTCCCCTTTGTGTTGAGACAAATTCAGCCTTCTTTGCAACAGCTGTGGTCAGTCACTCCCTACATTCTTCCCTGAGCTTCATGGGCACATTGCCCTTGCTCATCTCCTTTGACTCTTCTTCCATTTTGGGGGTTTATTGGTCAGTCACATCATCACACCCTATCAGTCTGTGACTTACATTTATCCAAGAAGCCCATTTCATTGTTCACCCAAAACCTAGTCCAAAGACCATCTAGCTCAAAGGCTACTCCTCTCTCTTACTGGCACCAACATCTCTCCATCAGCCCTGGCTCCAACTCCAACCAAATTCTAGCCGAATAACCTTCAACTGTAGCTATGGAGGCCAGAGTCCCTTTCCAGCTCCCCAAATTTCAAAGTACAAAAGTTTAAGACTTAAGCAGAACAGCCTGATGCTCAGCTATTTTCTGCTTCCCTAGGTGGTAGTATTCAAACAAGGCCAAGGAAGATAAGGTCATTGGTTATAACTATAGACAAAGAGAAATAAGATCAGCACATGAACAATTCACTTCTCATCTGCATCTGTAGTAAAATTCCAACCTGCTTCAACAAAGTCAAGTTTTCACCTGTAATGAACAGCTCAAGCAAGTCTATCTGAGACTTACGCTGGGGTCACAAATCAGTGTGAAGTATCACTCCAGTAATTGAATCACAGGCTAGGATACTGCTGTAGAAGAGTTTAGTTTTATTAGAATAACTTGAGAGAGAAACTTCATTTTTATCTCAAGAATATCCAAGAACATCAATATATACTGTAATTTCATGTTGCTTTCTCTATTTGTTCAATTTTGAACAATTTCTCTATCCGTTCTCCGAGTAGCTTGCTTCTCCTTAAATAAATGCACTTGGTCTCTCAAGATTATTTGCTTCAGCATTCTTCACCAAACAAAATTACTGAGTGGTATTAACATAGCAATAGAAGAATCAGTGCTGTGCTATTCTGGTGAGAAACACAAGTTCTGATTCTAATAAATTCCATACCCCTAGTTGGAGGTAGCCCAGTTTTACTAGTTCTGAAATTTGAAGAGATGTCTCTGTTTGCCTAGGGGAAGGGGAGCAAGAGATAATTGATGGGATGGACAGAGAAGCTGATGCTCCACTTCCTGAAAGTCTTCTGTGACTCTCTGTCCTCAGACAATGACCCCTTCTACTCTGTGCAGAAAGGATTTCATATTGAAAAGCCTGCTACATGCACAGCCCTGTCACTGAATGAAAAAGATCTTAGGAATACTACAAGAAAAGAGTGGGGCTGAATATGAAAGGAGTAAGTTATAGCATGAAAGTGAAACTCTCCATTTTAATACACTCTGGAGGACTAGAATAAGTGCTTTCTAATTAGCTTGCATTTCACTTGGCATATTTATGACTGTCGCTGCATGAGTAGACCAATATACAAGACTTTTTATTAAAGGGACTCCTGAGAGAAGCATCCAAACCTGCCAGCAACCATGTTTCAGAGGTTTAACCTCTCTAACCTTTATGATTTAAAGTTCTTTCTACAGTCGTGATGAATACATTATTCTACCGAATGAACTGTTAAGTTTGTCTTAGGCAAATACGTGCTCTATTCAACACACAATAAGTGACAAAAAGGTTCTGTTCTTATTCTTCATTCGTGATTGCGGTTTATCTGATTCGGTAATAAAAACTGCAAAATTATATAACAGTCACAGAAATGCTAAGCCTAGCTTTTTAGTTATAGACATTAAATGCAGCAAGCAACTAAGAAAGCAGTAACAACATTTCTGTTTTTAGTTATGCACTTTTTTTTCATTATTTGCTTTCAGCCAGACATTCCCTAAGGGAGTCCCTGAGATATTTCTTCAGACATCTCCCTTGTGTCTATAAAGCACAACGGAGCATGATGTACCAGTGCCAACTTGGAATCAGCTATACCTAGTACAATGTTCTCACTAGGCTAATTAGCTCTGCTGAGAAGCCAGTTACATTAGTTCCAAGGCAAATAGCACAAATGATGCAGCTATATTGTTTCCAAAACCTAACCTAGCTTGTGCATTGTTTCCTTGGCTCCTACCCATTTTCTGCTTGCGCATCAAGTTTGAGCAATCACATAAGAAAAGATGTTTTGAATATTGTTTCTATGCTAATTATTCACAATCCTATCTCTCTGCTCCAGACCTTTCTTCCTCCAAACTGAAATTTTACCTTTTTTTCTTTTTCTCTTTCTCTTTCTTTTTCACATCTCCCCAGAGATTTTCAGCAGTAAAAATCTGAGCAAAATAGAATGTACTTGTCTTTTCTCGCAGCGTCCTCATTATGAGCAACATCCAAACTGATGTTATCCTGGTCACTCAGGTCTGTGATTCTGGATGCGTCTTTTAACTGAATCTCCATTTTTTTCCACAGAACCAAATGGTACTTAAATGCTAATGTTTCTTCCAACTCAGCCTTTTCAAGAATCAGCCCCTTTCCTCCCCATCCATGCTGCCACAATTGCCTAACATTGACTACCTAAAACATTGGCTATTGTAATCTTGGTTTATTGAGTGTTATGCCTACACTGTTTCCTCCATCAGATGAATTAAGAATGCTGCTGCTATAATCGCTCTGCTTCAGTTATTAACCTTATCTGGTTCCTCATATCCCTTCCTTTAGACTTCTCATCTTAAGTTTCAGAGCTCCCCCTGCTTTAGCCCAGTCCAGCAGGGTAGGACAATTCCTCACTCTGCCTTTGATGCTTCCTTCACTCTCCCTTCATTAAAAAGCACTTTTGGGTGTTTTTCCACACTACCCCAAGCCGGGGGCATAAGCTTCCCCAGACAAGCTCAGAGAGGCCTTTGCCTTAATGTTCCGCAAGTCCCTCCTCAAAATCTCTTCCTTCTACTACACCTACTGTGAAGTATAGCTTGCCTGTAATTAAGCAGAGATCCGTATCTCCTAATCCTGGATTGCTTTTTACTAACATTCTGGCAATTTTTACCACCTACTACATATGATATCCTCTTTACTTCATCCCACTCTTGCCTTATGTGTCTCAATCACCCATTACAGCTTCCTTTCTAGACCGTAGTATCTCCTACATGTGGGAGTAGTGAAGAGTATGTGAAGGAATTATGTGACTGTGCAGTGAAAGCATAATGGAATCGAATCTGGCTGCAATCTTGAGCTATCATCACAATCTAAACCATAAACAAGAATTGTACATACTTTAAAAAACTTTCTATGATAGTCCTTTGATTCTTCTAGATTTTATTCCAATATATAGAATAAGAGGGTCTGTTCTCAGGGCAAGACTTCTCTAGATATCTTTATATGCCTTAGAAGATTAAAGATGCATCATCCTTTATCACTGTTAGGGCTATTGTTGGCAAACTCTCCAATACATCCATGTTAAGATAATCATTGGTGCACATTCATAAGTTTTAAGAAGCATAGAGGGACTTACGTCTTGTTGTTCCATCTCCTAAGAAGGATTTTTCAGGCTCAAGCCAAAATAAATTAGCCTTTTTCAATGCAAAGCTTCTCAAGACCATTTTTAAGAGTATAGAAGTAAAATTAATTTTATTAACTTCTGTAAGGGTCTTCATAATCAAATGACAGCATGCGTTGTGCAGGCAGATGGTTATCCATTTTGGCTTTAATTAAGACCGAATGTGTAACAATAACAGGGAAGATACAGAAGTATGAATGTCTGTATAGGCCAGCAGTCAAAGAATGAGCTAACGGTCATCGGATAACTTGTAGGCTGGTGCTGGTAGGTGCTGAGCCTACTGCCCCTGTGTCTTCATTGCTAGGGGGTAACCTGGGCCATTTAATTTAAAAGTAGTTGGTGGGGGGGGGCTTATATGTGTCTTTGCACTGTGGATAATGTCTGCAGGAGAAGAGTCCTCATGAGGTTATGGGTCTACAAAGTTGTCGTGATCTGTCTGTTCAGTGAGTTTGTTAACTGCCCTGTGTCTTTCCTGGAGTATCATACAATACACATTCTGATGCTTAGAAGTCAATCCACCACCATTAATCAGACAGGTCACAGTCAGGAGACTCAAATCCTACTTATGAAGTGGTCTCAGTGTGTGATGATCTGAGTTAGCCTTGCCACAGGGGCTTGAATGAAAAGTAAATAAGGACTTGGGTGAAATTACTTGGAAAATAGTCAGTTTAAGAAAGATAGACCTATCAAATTCATTAATCTTAAGGTAGCCATATTCAATGCTTGACGGGGAAGTATTTTTAGTATTCATATGCAATTATGAGGAATCACAATTGTGATATCTTGTCTGACAAGAAAGTTTAAAAATACCATTAATTTTGTTTCCATTACATGTGTTCAAGCAAAGGGGAAATGGAAATGGTTATACAGTATTACTGCACACCAAAGATAAAGTTTTGCTTGGTGATAACCCTGTAAAGAAGAAAATATATTAGATATATGATAGGTGGTAATTAAAAAAAAAAACCTCAAGCAGTGGAAGAGCATCAAAATGAACATACCGCTCAATTCATATGTAAGTAACATACCCATACTCATATACGGTAAATATTTTTCATTTAAACAAGAAGTTTCAGTATTTCATTGTAAGAGTTGGGAAGAATCCAAATTGCTTATTGACAAGCTGTAGGAACTGTGTACAAACAAGAGATGAAAGATTTTAGGTTGTCATTCATGATACATTCTGAAAACATACCATGAATCATTCACAACAAGTAAGCTCTCTGCTGACTAAAGCAAAAAAGGAAAACTAGCCTGAATTTTCATGAAAGAACAAAAAATATGCATAGAACTTTTATCCTTGGCATTGGTTTAGTGCCAAAGGTCTCAAAGATTAAGGATTGCTTCCTTGCAACAGGCTATAATTAGGGGAGCATGAAGATTTTTTTTTCTGAAAGGATGGGAAATGGGTCTCAGGACAGATCATTTGTTTTGTAAAGTGTAACAAGCAATTGAAAAGGTTCAGTAAACTTTGGATCTCAATATTTAAATTAAATGTGACTATTTGCATGCAGTTTGGGAAATAATCTAATGACTAAAATTAAATCACAGCAACAGTTCTGGCAAAACAGAATAAGCAAAAGAGATCTGTGAGATGCTGAAGCAGAGATATAAGAATCGAAGTAAGCCTGGGAAAGCCCCAGTGCTGTAGGCCTGCTTGGGGCTGGTGGGCACGACGAGGCTATAGCACATCATTGAGCTGCTGGGGAGCGAGTTCTCCACATGTGGGTGTATTGTGGTTCGGCAATTCTGCTGCAGCCTTCCTCTGTTATTCTTTCCATGATGGGTATAAAAACGTGAACAAAGAAAGGAAGGTGCCCTTCATGTCAATGGGGCTACATTCATTGTTTTATGCTATCTAAATCTTATCATGAGTGTGTATCTGCATGCAACAGCTAGTAATTTCCTCTAAAATTTTTTGTCAAAGACCAGGCTGCTGATACCAGAAATGCTTTAGACTGTTATTGAGGCACCTATGGTAATAACTTTACACAAAAAATTTACTTTTTTTTTTTTAAAGGCGATACAGCATAGGGATTTGGTCATGCTGTTGCATAAATAAGCCTTCAATGATTGTGTACCGATGTGTACTTAAATGTTTGGATACCCATACGCACATATGCAAGCATAGCTTCTCTATATTTTGATAATGCTTTAGTATTTAGGAACGCAGTAGGGATGACACAGTCACACCTGGGCCTAATAAAGGTAGCATCTAAATCAATTCCAGCCTTCCAGTCCTCCACTTTGCTACTTTTGATCTTCTAGATTGCACATTAGAGGTGAAGCGCTTTAAATGTACTTACTGGAGACTGGGGGAAAAAAAGGGTTATGTTCCATTAAAGCCATTATCTCCAGTCTTACAGCAAAATTTTTTGTAAAATACATTATAATTCAGAAGCAATCATCTACCCAGGTTATGGTAATTATGTTGATTGTCATTAACCACGCAATACAAAATCCTATTTATTGAAATGCAATTCTGTAAACAACAAAGGCATAGCTCATGAATACTGCACATTTAATTGGGATTTTAGTTTGCGATATTCCCCAGGTAGCAGTGAAAGAGGGCCAACGTTATCCTAGATATAACCCCACTGAAGTAACGCACCATGAATATCTAACTCTCTTCCATATATTTAAAGCAATTGAAAATTGTTTACTGAAATTGATATAAAGAGTAGGCAAGTCAAAAAAAAGACAGGCTTTCAATGCTATGTCATCGACTCTCATAACCATGTTGGACTCCAAATAATTTTCGCTATATTCTGTGGAGCATTTCCAGCTTGATAGCCGCTGTTAAAATGCAAAGAATTTCTTCATAAACTCATTTGCTGTTTTGCTCATTGTATTAGACAGACTAGGATACAAAAACTCACATGCCCTGATAAAGGAGAAAATTGGAATAGCTAGCCACCCCACACAGGATTTGTAATGGAGAGATTAAATTAAGCAATATATACTGATGGCTGTTTCTCAGACACCTATATAAGCTCCTCAGCAGTTCCAAACAGAATACATAGGTTCTTGAGAATTACAATTACAGGAATCCAATATACTTCCAAACAATAAGGCAATAAAAACACTTTTATTAAATATCTATAAATAATCTAAATCTATATATCTGTTCAAGATGATCCCGCAGAGAGGGACTTTCTGCCAAGATCATAAAGCCATAGAATAACTCAAGATGGAAGGGACCTCTGGAGGTCATCATGCCCAGTCACATGCTCAAAGAAAGTACAGTTCCAGCAGGTTGCTCAGGGTCTTGTCCAATAAAGTTTTGAACATTTCCAAGGATAGAGAGTCCACAGCCTCTCTGGGAAACCTGTTCCAATGCCTGGGTCCCTGAAAAGTCAGCCTCAGAGTCAAACTTTTCAAAGCCTCTGGTTGAATATAGCCTACGTAACTGCAGTGGCATAAAGCACTCGAATGTCGTCTTATACACTTCATCTAAAGTGAGTGCCTCAGCTGCTTGTGCAGGCCTTTGAGGATCTAGGTAGTTGTGTATATTTTAGGTTAATAGCAGAGACTACTCCTGAGGAAAATGCAGATACAATGCAAAACAACCTTGTTCACTCCTTGAAGACTTTGCTAACAAAATTAAGAATGTAAAATTCAAGCCAGACATTTTTAATGGAGACTAAAAAAGGGAAACTATGGGCAGATTTAAAAAAAAATCTCAAAATAGTTCATGTAGAAAGCCATCACTTTGCCACCGTCTTTTTGCCACAGAAAGAGCATCTATGTTGTAAGAATGGGTCTGGATTTAATATTTATACAGTGCTTTTCATTTTCAAGACTTTCAGCTTGAGTTTTGCTAGATATAGACAAGGAAAACCTTAATAAAATGAATGAAATACCTAACCAATCATTTCTGCTAAGCATATGATAACGTATATGTGCAGTCATTCCAAGTAAGACATCATGAAAGTCTCGGTAGTTGTCATATGGCTCTGTAATGCACTTGAAAAGAGCGGAAGTAAGGTGCCTACAGATTTTTCTTAGAACCTACGGATTACAGGATGTTAGCATGTTAGCTAAATGGAACAAAATTCACTCAAATGCTAGAGTATCTCTACAGTTTCAGAGGCACCAAGTAGCTGATCACAAAGGGCCACTTTCATCAAGGAAAGGTAAGAAAGAGGCAAATAGTTGCAGCCTCAGTACACGGAGTCAAACAAGAGATGAAAAATGAAGTCTCCTCATTCAAAAGCAGTTTGTAAAGCAACAACTCACAGTGGAAGCTTGCTAGCATCAAAAATAAATAGGTTCTACCTGGAAATATCGAGAACCTTAAGTTATTTCATACCTCCAGCAAAAGCTGTTGAGGAACAGATATGGGAGAGTTAACAGCTATGGGTATGTCTGCTTCACACGTATGACCCGTTAAGGCACTCAGTTATTTCCTCAGTGGAATATGGTTAGTGGGACTGCACTTGTCGCTGCCCACGAGGGGGAAAGGTACTGTTCTGAGTGGCTAGAAAAGGATAGTAGGTAAGCAGGAAGTCATGCTCCTCCATTGAACTAACTCTTCTTACAACATATTCTAGAAAGCATAACTGTTTAAATTTAGTGAACAAATTTAGACATAAGTGAGGTTCTAATAATTGTGTGACTCCACCATGCATTGCATGCAACGCTTGCATACAAGCTGGCACATTACACTGATCCGTTCCAGGGTAAAGTCTGATATCCCTGTGACTACAAGAGATGTCAAAGAGAAAAAGTGAAATGATAATTCAGAGATATCAAAAACATCCAAATATTAAATTCACTAAGAAATGTTGAATTATAACATTTTTTTAAAAGCACCCAGAAATGAAAGCTACATAACTTAGTTTAGGACCTAAACGGACAAACAAAATAAAATCTGCTCTCATGCACTGTATATGGGCAAGTCCACAAATGGTTTCTGTAGCACCAGCCACAACCAAAGTCTCTCTGGAAAGCACAGAACATAGGAATCAGTCAGAGGGACTTCACAGCTGATCTTTCAGTCCAGGTGATACGATCCTTAAGACCAAGACTTGAGATTCCAAAACCTGGATCCAAAGAAGTTTGAGGAAAAAAAGATTTTCACTCTCCTTTACATCCATGTTTCACATGAGGGTCAGAGAGCAGGATTTGGCTATCATTTTTAAGACAGCCTTCTGAGAATGAATAGCCAAGAGGTGGTACAGAAACTGCGAAACACAGACATTTGGTATCTTGTTGGGATTTGTTTTATTCATGATATTTTACATAAAATTAACTGTCAAGGTTAGAATGACTAAAAAAGTAAAATAAAGAAAGGGGATGGAGAGGAGAGAACACAGGGAAGAATAAATGGAGCAGAGAGCAAAAGACAGAGCATAAAAGAAGAATAAAGCAGCCTTTATGAATATCTGTGCCATGAGCTGTTGCTCTGCTGCAGTTTGCATTACATTTTGCTGCTATGCCAAACTTTTTTTCAGGTATGAAGCCACAATATAGCCACCACAAGACAGGCAGATGAGGACCACCACCTCTCCCAGCAGTGGCAGGCTATCTGCTGACCAGCTGGAGGTCCTGGGGCCATCGTGCCCATCCCACGCAGAATGTCTCACCAGACCCTTCACATAGGCTGCATGAAGTACACAGGGCCACGGTGAGCCCTGCAGTGCTGGGATGCTGGTGCCCAAAGTGCCCAGGAGGGTCCCTCAGCATGTGAGCAGCTGCCCGGACAAACAGCCTTCAGTCCCATAGGAGATCAGGACTGCTTGTGTGGGGAGAGGGTTTGTGATGTTGCCTACAGTGCAGGCTAGGACCATCTTAGGGAGGCATATGTACCCTGGCAGGACCAACATGCCCCTATCAGGAGACCCCCAGGATGTGGAAGGTCTAGGTGTCATGACTCTAGTAGCCCAGGTTCTTTCTTTCTTTCTGTTACCTTGCAGTGTTTTATTATTCCATCCCGCTGCCCTTTTAGACTTCGCCAAATGGCTGTTTTTCTACTGTGCTAAATTAGCACCACTAACAGCTTTGTGTCAATCACCTCGTAAGAGCTGCTTTCCTAGGTGCTGAGTCAGGAAAGACAGCAGGAGGGAACAGAGTGAAGAAGCTAATGAGACAGGGGAGCAGAAGAAGGACAAAATACCCAGTTGTTTAAAAATATCCAATTAACATTTTAAGAAAGGAAAATGGTGCCTGTGAGTTGGAGAGAGCTATTTTACTTCTACTGGCTTTCTGACATGCTTCAATGTTTAGTGCTTTTGGTTGCAGTGACACCTTTGACTGCACGCCTGTTTTAAGGAACCTGACTGGGCTTACAGATCAGTTTTCCTGAAGTGCACAGCACTGTCAGTCTCCTGCTGACATCTCTCTCTTGAGCTTTTCTTCCCTATTCCCCCTCCACCATTCTCTTTTCCTTTCTGTTATCTCACCAGTAGTCATGCACTGAGCTCAGCAGATAGCTGGAGATGGCTTTCCCAGCCTGCTGGCATTTTCAGCCACAGCAAGCTTTTCTTGGCTTTTATCCACCTGAGAAAGTTCTCCAGTTGATACTATATCACTTCTGAAAGGAACAATGACATTCTGCAAATTATTGGCAAAAATAAACTTGACAGCCTTTCCCACCTGCTCTGCAGTACACACATTGTGAGTTTTAAAAGAGTTTGGCAAGCCACTTTGTTATTGGCCACTTATTTTATTTCTGAGGGACAGCAGTGAAAATCCCCCATTCCTTGTTCTCCTTAATCTTCACATTCTTTTTTGGGTCTGAGCTTGTTTAAGAACCAGCTGCTTACTCCAGCTTTATCTGGTTCTCTAGGACCCTAGATACTGTTTTCGTGCAGATTTCCAGAAAGAGATAAACACTGATTAAGAAGAATTAATCCAAGGCCACAGTTTTAAACCTCGTTAAGTGCTTTTCTGAGTGTGCAAGCTGTAATACTCAGGAAAAGGAACTATCACCCTCTGCATTAGAACTTCCTGTCTCCTAGTGATTGCTTTTCAGGTGTGTGCAGGGCTTCCTACCTTATTTGGCATCCGAATCTTGCCCCTTCATAGAAAAGAAGGGAAGAGGGTGAGAGGGCCACAACAACCACAAAACAAGACCAGCTAACCAGAGTCTATCCTGGCACAAATCCACCATGAGAAAGAAATCGATTTCTCATCCTGTTGCCCTGATTTTCCAGGCCTCAGGTCGACTCCTCCCCCCAGTACGTATGTACCCCACACAGCCCCTTTCCTGTTTGAGGGGCATCTTCCTTGGGGTCTCCCACCAAAGCTGCTCCCTTAGGTAGCTTCTCTTTCCTGCCTCAGGAGGCTCACGTAGTGTACGCTAAGGAGCAGGTCAAACTAGCCTCACATTATGAGTACAATGAGTCCTTTTTATCCTGCTGTTCCTGGTGGATAACGTTCCTGCAATATCCTCTGCTCTTGGGCACATCTGGTCCTTTTCTGAAAGTGATGTTTTCCAGAAAAATTAGAGCAACAGTTCTACCAGTTCTTGCACAGTTCTAGTGGCCAAAGGGCTGGAGGATGCAACTGAAATGTGACACTGACACATCCTGCAGTGAAAACAAGTGCCTACAAGCACTATATTTAAAGCTGGCTTTTAGTTTACTGTGTAATCAGATTATGTTTAACAGCAACAGTGATGTTTGTGGTAGACCGTAGGTTTTTGAGTAGCTACTGCTATAGCAGAGTAATTTGCATATGATACTGTGTGAATGAATACACAGTCTAAATTCACCAGCTAAGACAGTGCATCAGGACAAAAAGGACTGACTATTACAAAAACAGTCTCCCAGGCTGTCTTTAGAAATACTCCATTAAGAGGCTTGGGAATCACTTCATGCAATGCAACTCTTTTGCCAGGTTAGCAACCTTAAGTTTCATTAATGACTTTTCCTTCTCCAGTCTCTGTCTTCTCTTTCCTTGTTTAATATTAATTCCATGGCTCTACTTCTACTGACCTTTATCATAGCCTTACTCCTTTAGGAAGAATGGGTGGTCATGAAGTTTTTAACAAATAGGATGAACTGGCATATGGATGATTATTAATAAAAAGCTACCTCTGTGAGCTGTTCCCTGTGAGATTTCTACAGTGCTAGGTATGTTTTATCTGCCATATGCTCTACTTGTAAAATAGGCCAAGATGTATCATGAATAAGCCCAAATAATCCATCTACTAAAGAGTTAATCAATGATGAAAAGCTTTGAAAGTGCAAAGTCAAAATTGCCTAAATAGCATACTGTACCATTCCAGAAATTCAAGAAAGTCAAAGCTCAAAATCTTAGAAAATCAAGAAATCAAGAATTAAATGTGAAGCCCTAAATCCGATAATTCATCCAGACCCTTACTTCAACATAAGAGAAGAATATGGAATATTAGAAAAATACAAAGTCCCAATTCTTTATATAATTACATCCATAAATTGTACTAACTCTCTTCCAACAACAGCATCATACTGTCATAAAACCAACTTAAAGTTGGTTGGTTTGATAAATATCCTCGATTAACTGCACATTTTCAAGTAAACTTGCAATTCAGCTTTGTGTGGAAGATATTATTGAATACTGGCTACGTGACAAGGGGCATGAGAATAAGATCACAAGACCTGCTTAAGTGCAGCTGGACACGTAGGCAGGGCACGGAACAGTACAATCTAGGATAGAAAAATGTGCAGCAGGAGATAGAAACAGGCTCTTGGCTTAGAAACCAGAAAACAATATAGATAACAATGTCTTGGGAAAAGTGCATAGCCTTCTACTGTATCCACCTATAAGGAGCTTGGCTTTTGCAATATGTATGAGCTAATTAACTCTGTTATATAAGTAATAAGATAATTCTGAATAAACTGAGACTTGTTGATCATCATCGGATGTGCTTGTCTCCCGTTGTTCTCCGACAAATGGTGACCCCGATAGTGCCACGACGGAGCAACGAGTGGTCAGGTCCTTGCAGCGAGGACGGCTGAAAACACAGCGAAAAAAACTGTGTCGAGCCCCGGGTGTTCGCATCGGCGTGCCTGGCTGAAACGTGCTGCCGAGACCTTGGAGGGCTGCAACAGCGCTGACGATATTCAGGTATGCAGAGGCAAGCAGCATATGATTTATTTACATGTCTCTTACAAAAGAGACAAATTAGGGAGATAGATTTACAAAAGGATCTTCCTGGGTTGTTAGCTTATGGGCACTCCCAGGGCTGTTTTCAGAACCCGCATACTGTTCACGAATTATCTGAGTGGCGTAAATTGGGTGATAGGTTATGGGAGGCTGCAATTGATGGGGACAAGTTAGCCAAGAAATTTGGAAAACCATGGAGGGCTGTACATAATGAGTTATTACGATATCAGGCAGCACAGAGGGCGGCTAAACAGGCATCTGCTGCTCGTGAAAAGAATAAGACGTACGGGATTGACTGGCCGCAAGGTGCCCCCTTACCCCCAAGTGTGTCTACCGTATACTTGCCTCCATCGCCTCCTCCTTTTACTGATGGATTTAAACCTCCTCCTTCTGTACCCTCAGCCCCCGAGAACGAGTCTGCTCCCAAGGACACATCAAGCAGCCCTACTAATCTGTTTCTGTCAGAGCCAACTCCAGGGGCGGAAGCGGACCTGGCTAAGGCTATGGCAAAGGAACGTAGAGAAGCTTGGGCTGTGCTAGCTCGGGAAGGGCTGGAGCGGGGGGATGGAGAGGTATTGCAAGTGGCTGAACAGCTAGCCTGTCCTGTCCCATTCCAAGCAATTCCGGGAGGCGGTGTGCAAGCGACAATTTTAGCCTTGGATTGGAAATTATTGTCCCAATTGAGTGCCACGGTCAGTCAATTTGGAGTTCATAGCGAGCCAACGAAACAAATGTTAGATTATATCTGGAGTACACAAATTTTATTACCTGCTGACTGCCGAGGGATAATTCGATTGATATTTACCCAGCATCAGCAATTGTTATTTAATGCCCATTGGCAGGGTTTAGTGCATGAATCAGTTGCAATTCAGAGACAGCCTGGGGATCCGTTGCATGGAGTGACCGTAGAGGAGCTTATGGGACTTGGACCGTTTTTACGCACTGAAGCACAAGCAATGACAGGTCCAGACAAGTTGAGAGAGGCAATGCAACTAGTAAGGAGAGCTATTGATCGAGTGAAAGAACCAGGGGGCGTTCCAGTCTATATGGGTATAAGACAAGGCAGGGACGAAACGTTTGGGGCATTCATAGACAAGGCTGCTGCAGCTATAGAGAGAGCTGGGGTTCCTGAATATATGCGAGGAGCCTTATTAAAACAGTGTGCCTTACAAAATTGTAATACTACTACTCGTAATATTTTGAGCACTCTTGGTGCCAATTGGACAATAGAGGAAGCATTAGAAAGGATGGCTCAGGTGCCCACTGGACCTCAAGCTTTAGTAGTAGAGGCTATAAAACAATTGGGAGTTGGGTTACAAGAACAAGCTAAGGCATCTCAGACTCAAGTGTTAGCAGCTCTTGCACTCCTCCAAGCGTCGGTCGTCACTTGACAGAAGACATCTCAAGGAACTGTTCGAGTAAAATGCTTTCGATGCGGAATTTTGGGTCACGTCCGAAAAGAGTGCACCGCTTCCGGTGTTTGGTGTGTAAAGTGCCGTTCGGACACTCATAACACTGGAGCCTGCCGCCATCGTTTGGGAAACTCCACTGGGAGCGCGAATCGGAGCAGCCGCGCGCAGACACAAGTAGCTGCTGTTCAACAAGTAACACCTCTCGCCTCCGACCAGCAACAAGAGGGAGTCTCGGACTTGACCTGGCATCCGCTGTAGACATTAGTCTCTTAAATACTCAGCCATGTCGAATTCCTGCTGGAGTGTATGGCCCTGTTGTGATTCAAAACAAGTCTGTGGGAGCATTATTGCTCGGCAGGTCATCGGCATCAATGCTGGGGCTCTTTGTTTTATCTGGCGTTGTTGACGCTGATTACACCGGAGAAATAATGATAATGTTATATACCCCTTTTCCTCCCGTACGGATAACCAATGGACAACGCATCGCCCAATTGGTCCCATTGGAACAACTTACAAAGGGAATGCCGTCGTTAACTGATAAGGATTGAGGTGATGAAGGATTCGGTTCTTCAGGGGGACTGACTCTTTTGACCTTGACATTAAATGATCGACCTAGACACAAGGTTGAGATTGGTTATGACAATCAAAAACTGATCCTTATGGCCCTTTTGGACACTGGGGCAGATTCTAGTATAATTACTCCATCGCAGTGGCCCCAAGGATGGCCCCTGTTTCCATCAGTTACTACGGTTACTGGAGTTGGGGGTATAACATTTGCTCAAAGAACGCCCACGTTAAAAGTAAAACTGGAGGGTCGTCAAGTTTCTGCTGTGTTTTCTGTGGTACAACTATCACCAACTGTGCAGTGTCTAATTGGAAGGGACATACTCTCACAGTTGGGGGTTGTACTTACGAATGAGCACCCTTTGGCCTATTAGCCATTGCTTGGACTTTCCCAATTCCCATTACTTGGACAACTAACACACCGGTATGGGTTAAGCAATGGCCATTAAAACGGGAAAGTCTGTTTCATGCTCATCAATTGGTCAAAGAGCAATTTCAACAAGGTCATTTACGTTTGTCCACTAGTCCACGGAATTCTCCAATATTTGTCATAAAAAAGAAGTCAGGTAAATATCGATTGTTACATGATCTGAGAGAGATTAATAATCAGATGGAACCGATGGGTGCTTTACAGCCAGGGCTACCTAATCCAGCCATGATTCCAGAGTGTTGGTCTCTGCTAATTATTGATTTAAAGGATTGCTTTTTTACAATTGATTTACATCCTCAGGATCAAAAACGGTTTGCTTTTACCTTACCCTGCCTTAACAGAGAGGGCCCAGATCAACGATTTGAATGGACAGTATTACCACAGGGTATGCGTAATAGCCCCACCTTGTGTCAATTATATGTAGCTGCTGCACTACAGCCGTTACGTGAACAATGGAAACATGTTATAATTTATCATTACATGGATGATATATTATTTGCTCAAGCTGCGCCCTTTTCTGACAAGCAGATTAAACACATCCAACGAGTGTTACAATGTTCTAATCTGCTAATTTCTTCAGATAAGGTTCAACAGTCGTCACCATGGAAATATTTAGGATGGGTGCTTACCGACAAAACTGTGTCCCCTCAGAAATTACAGTTGCAGTCGCGACTACAGACTCTTAATGATGCACAAAGATTTTTAGGAGACTTGCAGTGGCTACGGCCCATAGTGGGTATACCAAATGAATTGCTAGAAGGACTCCGTCCATTATTGAAAGGCACGGTGATTGAAGAAAAGCTGATCCAATATTACTGCGATCATGTGGTCCTGGATCTACTGTATCTTATTTGTGTGTAATACCGTTTTCGCTATGTATCTCAATTCTCCACCAAACTTATGGGTAACATGGGCTAACAAAATGCATACTACTTCCTTTTGTTTGGCATTGGCCTCTGCCACTGATCCTTTTCGTACATGTTTGGTTGGAATACCCGGATATAATACAACTGATTTTTCAACAATATCCAATGCCACATGTAATAGGTCAGATGATAGCAGTAAATTACAGCCAAATTATTAGCTGCATTGAACAAAACATTACCCTGGGTTCCTCAAGAAATCGGGCTTTTAGGTAGCAGAATGTTGAATAGTTCAGCAAATGAATCAGGATGTGTTGAATTGGGTAATTATAGGCAAAATGTCAATGATCCTACATTTTGGCTTACACCCAGGAGCTATCCCTTTTGGAACAAAACATATATGTGTGGTGATCATAGGACCTATGGTTGGGGGAAAAATGACACAAAGATTTGGGCTAATGACAGTGCAAAGGCATTGCCTGGCAACACCTATTTGATTTGCGGGGATCGAGCATGGCAAGGAATACCTAGGTATGCTCATGGTGGTCCATGTTATCTGGGAAAATTGACTCTTTTTGTACCAAATGTTACTGTAATATCACAATTCCTTTTTAATAAGACACGCCGTGATAAGCGAGCTGTAGCAACCCTCACACCTGACTGTAGTGATCAAGTAGAACTCTGGGGACCCACGGCTAACTTTTTTGCATCAATTGTTCCAGGGGTAGATGCTGCTCATGCGCTTCGTACTATAAATAAACTAGCATGTTGGATGGTTAGGCAATCAAACGTAACAACACAGATATTGAATGAACTAGCACAGGACATGGAAAATCTCAGACATCAGATACTTCAAAATAGAGCCGCTATTGATTTTTTATTATTGCCTCAGGGACATGGTTGTGAAGATTTTGAGGGCATGTGTTGTTTTAATCTCTCCTCAAATTCAGAATCAATTCACAAACAATTGCAATGGCTTAAGAATCATACTAAGGATATTACTGTTGTAACTAACCCGCTTGATGCCTGGCTATCATCTCTCGGTATTGGTCCCTGCCTTAAGACCATGATTATGTATGCAATAGGTATAGGATTGATGGTTTTGTTGATTATATTGTTTTTACCCTGTTTTGTAGCCTATCTACAGAATATAGTTATACGCATGGTCCATAAAACACAAAATAATTTGTTTTTATTAAAAGAAGACGGGGGAAGTGTGGAAGATATTATTGAATACTGGCTACGTGACAAGGGGCATGAGAATAAGATCACAAGACCTGCTTAAGTGCAGCTGGACACGTAGGCAGGGCACGGAACAGTACAATCTAGGATAGAAAAATGTGCAGCAGGAGATAGAAACAGGCTCTTGGCTTAGAAACCAGAAAACAATATAGATAACAATGTCTTGGGAAAAGTGCATAGCCTTCTACTGTATCCACCTATAAGGAGCTTGGCTTTTGCAATATGTATGAGCTAATTAACTCTGTTATATAAGTAATAAGATAATTCTGAATAAACTGAGACTTGTTGATCATCATCGGATGTGCTTGTCTCCCGTTGTTCTCCAACAGCTTTGCTTTACATCATGTCTTCACTAGGAAAATACCGAGTTTTGCTCTTTTTTGAGCACCAATCAAACTTGGTTTACTTGTCAAACTGTATATTGGCCCAGCTGAGTCCCAGCTTGTAATGACCAGCAAACTGGACTTTAAATTTCACTCAAAGCCATAGACTACCATAGGAAATCCTGCCAAGCTCACATTATCTATCTGTATAATTACAGCTTTTTAGTTCAGTGGGGTGTGATTAGCTCAAGCTGTAACTCATTTAGTGCACTATAATTACAGTGCACTCAGCTTCACAGTTGGTTTTGACCTAGAAAGGGTATGTTCCTGGGGTTATTTTTAACAATCTGTTGGCAGTGCTTATAGGTATTACCAAGCCTCACAACAAAAACATCTGAAATTTGACAGGCACTTGACAGTCTTGTTAGTGGATGCCAGTGTCAAATGTGTCCGGATATTCCTGAGTATTTTGCATGTTGCTATCATTGTGTGTCTCTTCCTGTCATTTCAAGACAGTTTCTTCTTTTAGAAGCAGATGCTCAGTGAAACAAATCTCGCGCAAATGGCAGGGTTAGGCTAAGACCTTTTGCTCTGTTGGACCAAAAGTGAGTGGGAGGAGTTTTACCTTAGGAAGAGTGAGCTGATTTTTTAAATACTGATTTTAAGTAATTCATCTCTTTCTGATTAGAATTACCAAAAAGATAAATATGCAGTAAATGTTGGAGTATGAAAGGCAATGAAGAAATGCAAGCTGTGCAGAGAAAAAGTCTCATTTTATGATGAGGAACTACCCCTTAGTGTAATTAGAGCAACAGATGCAAAATGACTGGCCTCAAAAGAAAACAACAACTAAAAAAATCCCAGCTTCCACTAAAAATCTTTTGCAACACTTCTACATTATAGATGCATATAAAAGTTATGGCAGTAGTAAAGCCTCAAAGGATTGCCCTCCATTTTTGCATGGATTTTTGTACATAGTGCATTTCAATTAATGTTACTAGATGGTTCTGCGCATGTTTCACCACCCCTGTGCAGAGAAGCTGCTAATTCATCTGCGCTGTGGTGGTGGCTTGGTGGCACAAAAAACTGCCTGCTGGTCACACAAAATAACCTTTCTCTTCTTGTATGTTAAAAAGAGGCTTTCTGAAAATCTCTCCCCTCTGTGTCGCTTTCATGTGATACTGCTTGAGACATGAACACTGATAAACTGCTTCTGCAGGATCAGAACTGCTTTTCACCTACTAGGAAGGAATAATTAGTTACTACAGAGGAAAAACAAAAAATAATTTGTATATGTCTCTGATCATTAGGGAAAGTATTCTACATTCAAAATAATTTGGATCATTGGCCAATGTTTTTAAATTGTACATGAATTGGCACAATGGCCTGCAATACTGTGGAAACTTCGTATAGCCATCTTTTGTTTTTTTTGTACACCTGCAGGTTGCAGAAAAGGACACAGAAACACAGTGCTAATGCAAATACAACTGAGAACAATCTATAACAAAACTGTTTAAGAATTTTGCCACTATTGTTGTGGAAAACAGACTTTTCAACTTAGACTGCATCAAAAATATCCTTCCTCTGTAAGAGGTGATACTGGCATTTAGTAATCTGATAATCAATCAACTTTATTAGAGAACCCAATATTATTGAATGTTACTGGCAGGGAAGAATAGTGGAAGAGCTCAGAAGTATGCCTGCTTTTCTTACGGGGTGGTGCTGGAAATGGCTTGCTATGGAAGTAACAAGTAGTTTTTTCATAACAGTGAGTTAACTTCACTCTTTTGTGTGCAGGGCTGAGCACTCTGACTTTCTCTGAAGTTCTCCTGTCACTTACACCTTGCTCATCTGCTCTCTTAAATCCAAAGGCCACGAAGGCACCTGCAGCCAAAGCAGGATGAAACTTCCTGCCTGCTAGATGATTAAGATGTCCCAGCACATTAATAGAATGCTGTTTGCAGCAGTGATATGTGTGAACTGTGAATTACAAAGCCAAGCCATGGTGCTTTGTCCCACAAATAAATTGAAAGAACACTACCAGTCAAACCTGCCAAGTGAATCTGAAACAGATTAAACTCAAGGACCTTCAGGAACTCCTTTTCTTTAGACTCTGCATGGCAGTGTGTCTTGTGCAGCCTTCTGTGGCTAAGAGAAAAAATGATGCTGGCTAAAAGAGACAGGATACTAGTGTAGTCCTTCTAAAGTGACATTACTATAGAGGGTGGCTGTGGGAAGGGGATTCGTTTACCATTCACGATAAATAAACTGGTAAATACTCTGGATAAATAGTGGATAAATACTCTTTACAGAAAGATTGTGCTATTCTTATGTGTTCTGAAGGGCTGCATAATTGTAACAAAAACTTCTACTGCTCTTCCCCAGAGTGTTTGTTATTTGAGAAAGTTTTCCCAAGAAACAGTCCAAATAGGTCTCTCTTATTTTCCTGGACACGTTATTAAAAGCCCAAGTCTGCCACTGTTTGCCATGCTGAGAAGTGCTATCAGGACAAAGGAAAAATAGAACATGAAATCCTTATAATTTAACTGACTCAACTCACAAATTGAAAATATATTAGTGCCTTCTTTTCGTCATGTCTGCATATTGGGTGCCTTCCCTTTTTCTATGGTCACTTTTCTAAGCCATTATTTCACAAAGAGCCCCGATTAGAGTAGCAGATACTTTTCCATGAAACACTGCCCAGCTGATTTTATTGTAGAAGTCCTGCAAGAATAACTAAATAGAGAAGAAGTGTTTCCTTCTGAACAGAGGGTAAAGCATATGTCATGAGCTAGTTATTAAAACAACAATGTGCATTAATACAGACAGATTCAACCCTTTGGTAGGTGCCATTTCAACGACATTTATTAAAACTTAGCAAGTTCTTTTCCATAGTGGTATTTCAACTGCTCCAACTATCAAGCTAAAAAAAAACAGACAAACAGCATTTTGTATTAGAATTCTAAAGATTTATTCTTCAAGGAAAACTTATTTAAATATGAGCTGTATCTATGTACAAGGTGTTACACTAAGGTCAACAGAAGTTTTACCAGAGGTCAGCTTCTCACATGTCAGCTTCTCAAATGTTTAGGACATTTCTAGAGAAGTGATTTCTGCAATTCAGCTACTGGGGTAGCACATGAAGGCTTAGGCAACTTTGACTCAAGTCTCTGTTTTGGACAAATTGCCAAGATTAAATACCCCTTCTCTAGCAGTGTTCACACATCTCTTTATCAGGATAAAGACAGCACTGCAGGAAAAAAATGGGATGCTTCAATTTGCTTGTTAAAGCTGGACCAAAGTGCAGCTTTGAAAATTAAGATTCCCAGGGCGCTGAAACCAGAGAACAAGAGACAGCCTGCATCTGCTGCCCAGTGAAGACAGGACTTGATTTGTTTGGGAACAAGGACGAGAATCCATTTCCTACCCTGCCTCTTTCTCCAGGGAGGTGTTCTCCTCACCAGGCTATGGCCAAGCTCTTTCTTGCCCCCAAAATGCTGAATTTCCTTCTGTGCTGTGCCCCTCTTAAACAGGAAGGGAGGACAGGAGGGTACTCAAAAGTCAGATGAGGTGCATAACAGAAAAGGGAATCCATCTTGGCATTAGGACAGAGCTAGGATTTCAGGAACACCCCTCTGCAGTAGGCTCTGTTGGCGTCTATGTTTCCCTTCAAACCACCTTATCAGCACACAGACTTGTCTTCATCCCACTTCTGGATTTCTTGCTCCCCATGCAGACAGCATGGGTTCCTAACCTCAGGGTATGAATTTCAGGATCTGGCTCCAGCAATTAAATTATGTGGATTTGGGTTATTTGCAGCGACAAGAAATACATTAAAGGTGACATGGACTTGTGGTACCATCAGGAGCCATATAAGAAGCAATTTTCATGCCCTTTAACCATACTGCCATATGTAACACTGCATCAAGGCTCTCTTAACATGTAATAATTATTGAAAATGATTCTTCCACACCTGAGAACAGGGGTTCTTCTCAGACCATCCCAGTCTGTTCGATTTCCTGCATTTCTTTTCCTGGTTAAGAATTTTCCCCTTATTACAAATAATATGGCAGAGATGAGTGCCTAGTGCTTCTGCTTTCATGCTTATTCCTTTCTCTTTGTCACCTTTCTGGAATATATCCCAGTTCTTCACCCATCTTAAAGTGACTTGAGTAATGAGCAGTCTTAGTCAACACTTTAGCTGTTCTCTGCCTTGTGTTTTGCTTCTTAATGAGCTGAGAGGGTCAAATTATTAGCATGAACTTTCTCCAATAGCTGGTCTGACTATCCATAATTTTAGCAAATCTACTGATGCCAATTACAGACATTCTTCTGATTTGCTCTTCCTTGCCACAGTCAGTAGCCTACTGCCTGATGATTTCATGCAAGGTTCTCACCAATGTCTCTCTCTCCAGCAGTTCTGACGCAATTGTGCCCTCCTCTTCAGGAGGATTCAAACATCTTTATTACATCATTCTCATTATTCTCTGGCTTCCTTCATTGCATAATACAGTCAGTCTCTCTCCCTGTCACATACAGGAGAGAGCAGAGTTACTTGTTTCCCTTGTTCTGCTTTAGAGGAGTGCAGGTTCATATGGCACAATTCAGACATGCCTGATGACTGTAGGGAAAAAAATAAAAAAGCTTTATCCCAGAACACAGAAATTGACTCCTCATTACAGTGAAAGAATGAGAGAGGATAACCAAGAGATATAAGGAATCCCAAATGTAAGGCAAAAAAAAGTACACTAAGAAGTATGTGTCCTTTTGTTAGACTACAACTTGAAGTGTCTTTTAAATCCTTGGTCTCTCTATAGAAACATCCAACGTCCAGAAAGGGTTAAAAGTTACTGTGTGACATATTTGCAGACTATATTAAGCCTCTCATTGATTTTCTGTACTTATATTACACTCTACTGTGCATCTCAGTTTTAGTCCTGTATCTGTAAGTGAATGAACATACATGATACCGTACCTGCCAGCAGAGTAACTGAGCTATCCATCACATCACATTTGCTTAGTGGTCAGGTTATTTCCCAAACTTGTGCTCCGTGAATGTGTTCTACTGGGAGATTTGTCCTTTCTTTACTAACTACTACTTGGCAGACTGTAACTGCTCATTTAGAAACAATTGTTCTTTTCAGGCATGTATGCCTCTTGTTTACTGTTCCAAGGTCTCTCACACACCTTCTTACTACTCCTTGAAAGTCTATGTACACATAGAAATGAATTTTCATATGCAGATTTGAAGAGACTAAAGACACTGGATCTACTGAGAAAGTGGCATAAGCAATGACATCAAGTGGATTCTGATAATTTAAGCTGTTTTTCATGGTGATACAGGGTTTGTGTTGATGTACATGGTAGATACTTTGGATCGATGCAGAATGTTTAGTGCCAAGTGAAAATACATGGTCATAATACCTACACAAATAAAGCTTAAAAAAAGAAAAAAGCACCAATTCTGCAATTCACCATTCTACGATCTGAAATGAGATTTTGATTAAGGGGGTGGGGATAGGATTGGCAATATTAAACATCCTCTGACTAGATAACTTGGTCCTTCAATTCCAGTCAAGGAGAAAAAATTAGTAGATTATGATGCATAAGCATAACAGATCTGTCTATATCATCATTTAAAGCCTTGAAAGGTCACTCAAGGATGTTTTTTCTAACTTTTGCTGAAAAAACTACGCTGTTCTCTATTAAATTGGATAATATATGCAAGTTCTAGTCCCATCTGTACCTGATATCTAGAGATTAATCTAGGATTACAGCCCTACATTTGCCATTGTAAAGCCTTTCCTCCAAAGATCACAGAGAGCTTCACAGTCATTACTAAATGAGACCTTACAGTATTCCTCTGAAACGAGTTTCTTAAAGATGAAGCATAGAAGAAGCTGCAGAAAGGAACCACTGTGAGTTCCTGCTTGCACGGAAAGGTGTGGTGGAGCTGTGTGTCTATCCGTGGCTTCTCACAGAGGCATTTTATCAGGAGCAAACAAAACACAATGGCTGCAGGGACAGGTGCCGTACTCTGATATCCTTTCACAACATGTATGTAACTACTTTTGAAGCCTTGCTCTTGGGCCGTGGGGAGAACTCTGTCTTTCTCTGCTCCCCTGAGGGGAGTCCAACACTGCCCTGCAATGAGTCCTAAACTGCAGTTCTTTGGCCAAAGGGCTGAGCCTGGCACAAAGAACAAAGCTTGTACCTGGCTTTTGGGCAGAAGGAGCGAGAAAGGCAAACCATATAAAAAAGTTAACCGCATAAACAGTGTAGTTTTGGCAAGTCAGTGGTAGAACTTAGAACAGAATCTCAGTCCTCTTCCACTTTTCTTCCATGTAGGCAGAATTATCTAGATACTATAAAGATAAAAGCTGAGAATACCAGGGATATATTCAGTACTGCTCTGTCCCCAGTAAAGTCAACGAACTAACAGAAAAGATGAATTTGCTTTTGGTCTAACTTACCAAAGGAGCACTCAATCAGATAGTTACATGATGAAGAGTCTGTTTTCACTTCTCTCTTTGTTCTTCTCCTTTCATTCTCCTCTTCCCTTTCTATTTCATGCAGTTAATTTTGTTTAGTCTTTCTGGAAAGCCTCTACAGAGAAAGAGTAATGAAGCTACCAGTATCCTGTTAATTGAACTCCATTCTCTTCTGTCTTGTGCCTGGAGCACTCTGACGTGAAGGGAGTATTTTCATGATTGAACAATATTGGTTTATCTACATCACACTATAAAAAGAAATCATAGGGATAACTGTCCTACAACAATGATTAGTGTAGTAAGCTAGAGGGCAAATTCTTCTAGAAAGAACAGTTGTATAAGAGAAGGTATTTATTTGGTATGGTCGTGTACGTGTGTAGGGAAGTGCTGTTTCTTGTTTTAAAGCTGGTCTGTAAAGTCTCATTAGAGGCTTTTGTCATCTTCATGTTTTATTTATCCATCATCAGTCTCATAATCTAAACTATTTTTCTATTGCCTTCTTTCTGTCCCCTCAAGTATCCAGTTGTTTTGAGCAGGGTATTTGTAGCTCTAGTTTCTTCCTTTCCCCTCTTTCTTTTGTTTCTGTCTCCTCTACTTTTTAATTTCCATGACTAATGTATTACTGTGAATCTTGCATCCTTTCTATTTCAAAAGTGATTTTTGGTGCTTTCATAGTGTCACATTGTACCTTTCTTTCCTTAGCAGAACTTCATTTTTCTCACACCCCAGGCCTCTCTTCTCAAACCACCCAAAATATTCAAATCCCTTTATTTTATTCCAGCAGGTCCCAGGTCCCAGTTTCTGCCCTCTTCCAGCAGCTTCCTGCTCCAGTCTTCCCTCTAGACTCCCTGTCCCTTTTTACCACTCCCTGCCACCCCTCCATCACTCCTGGCTCTAATTCAGTTCCTTTCCCCTTTGCTGCCAGGACTGCTTCAGTAGAAGGAGCACTGAAAATCGCCAAGAGACAGGCTTGTTGCTCTCAGCTCGTGTCAAGTAGCACAAGGTCTGCAGCAATGAGAAGCAGCTGCTGCAGGGCTCTGCTTAGTCCCTGCACCTCCGTTTGGGCAATGTACATGCTCACTACAGACAAAATTCCCTGGGAAGGTGGGTACCAAACTCTGACAAGTCTTTATGTAGCACATGTTAACTGAGCTATCACAGAGATTTATAACCTTGCCAAAATAGTCTGTTGTCAGAAGACAAGAAAATAAGAAATTACTGACGTGAGGGCGTTCCCCTGCTGAAAAGTAACTCCAGCTCCAAAGCAGAAAGGCAGCGGAGAACTCTTTTTAATATGCACCAAAAAATTTTTCCATTATTATTTTTCTCAGAAGTTTATTTTGCTGATTTTTAAAGTATTGTTGAAATTTCAGTATCGATCAATAATTCAGTCTGAAACAGATATCCAGCAAGGAAAATTTCAGTCTGAACATTAAAAGTTTGTCAAAATGATAAACCGCTAGAAATGGAAATTCCACTTATAAATAATAAGATTAATTATGCACTCAGTTGTCTAGTAGAACTGAACTGTGCAGTGCTTGCCTGTGTGACTGTGTATCACAGTTCTCTACAGGTAGAAATCAGAATGGGTGGCCTGTTTCAAAATTCTAATGGTACAACACAGAAACAATTTTGCAAAACAGCATCTTGGAGATTCCTCCCTGCACCTCTGCCTCACCTTCTCTGTAAGAAGTCAGGAGATAATACATCAAATGTTCGTTCTAATGTTTTTATTTTCCCTGTGTTGGCTACCTGAGAAGAGCAATCTCTCCTCCTGTATCCCTACACCTTGGCTCAGACAACATATGTGCTCACTACAGACAAAATTCCCTGGGAAATTGGGTACCAAGCTCTGACAAGTCTTTATGGAGCACATATTAATTGAGCTGTCCTGAAAAGACCTTTAAAGTCAAAGTGACTGAATGACAGTCAGACACCGAATTCTTAGGCTCATTTGAAAACTTTAGCCTATACTCGGAATGAGCACTCACCAACAACTTGCTCTAGATGTCATCAAGCTTTGTATAGAACCTGGGATGGCTTCTCTGTGGACATTCAGAGTTTGTTACAATGTCCTGGTCATGAATCTGGAAGCGATAGCTGCAAGGCACTCCTGTACTGATGCAAAGTCTAATGCAAATTGGCCTTGAGCGCAAGTGTGGTTAAATTGAGCAAAGATAAAGAGAGGCAAACTGCAGTACTGTGCCTACATTTTTTGTGGGTCAGTTTTGACATTCTACAAGTAATAGGAGAGACAGATTTTTTTTTTTTTAAATATGAAATACGTTTTGGGACAAACCTTGCTACAGCTTGTTTGTGCTGCTTTGACAACAAAGGAATATAATTTGCTACTAAAGATGTCCCCAGCTCTTCAGATTGCATAAACCGGGTCCCTGTGCCACAAGCTAGTCATATCAAATACTCCTCCTGTGTTGTTGGTCCCCAAGTGGCATACATTCGTTCCTGAAGCTGTTGCCAGCCCACCTAATGTAAGCTGCTATAAATTGCACCTGGAAACTGAACCCAAGATCAGGGAGCTGGCTTCTTTAGAGGGGCTTACTGTGTACACATATAGACAGATCCTACCATATTTTGTGGCCATTAGGTCACATCAAGGTATGAGCAGAGTCCGTGTTTGCAGTCTAGCTCATTGCCAATAACAGCAATGGCACTGAAGCTCTTCTGTCACTAAGGCCTAAACCAGCACATAGACTCCAGCAATGAAATATCTTTGTATACACAGTAAGCTCTGTTTATGAATGTCAACACACATAAAGGCTACTACTGACATTAGACCAGGAGAAAATAAAGATCAATAGGACTGCTTGAGGAATCATTGCATCTGCAAAGACACTTTTGTGGATTTCACCCTGTGCAAAGCAAACGCGCTTCTATCATGTATGCAGAAGCCACAGATCATGGCTACAGACGGATCATGCAGAGACAGGGAACTATCTTTTTTGCAGGAAGATAGGAAGATAGGAAGCTTTCCTACACCAGAACCCAGTGGGATCTTCTCCATAGTATCTTCTCCCTCAGAGAAGGGAGAAGATACATGCCACATACTCTACCACGAGAGGCAGAACCATGCTAAGTATGCAGCAGTACTTGTACCGCAGAGCCCAGCAAGGCTGTCAGGATAGGGAACTTCTGTGTGACCAGCAGGTTGGCAGCAGGAAGAGTCTATGCCTTAGACAGCTGTTTTTTCTAAACTCAGGAGAATGGAAGGATCTCTTCAGGGAAGTACATGCTAACCTGGAGGTTAGCATTAGCCAACAGAGGCTCTTGAGATCCAATATGGAGGGCTGGACTATTACTCGAAACGATTCTGCATCGAGTTGTGGTGGCAACATTCACTGCTGCCTTGCTACAGCACAAGTTTCATAACATATCCCTACCACTCCAAGTTCAGCTCTGCTCTGTTATATAGCTACCTCTACTCTTTCATCTTTTTAGCTCCTGAAAGTGCGGATGGATGTCTTCCCTCCATTTAGTCCTCCTTCCTCTCAATTAGTAGACTTTATCAGGCTCCCCGACTCACTGATAAAGTATGCCACTCCTTCACAGAGAAATGGTTCCTGATGCCTTCCCACTCCTTTATCACAATCACAGAATATCCAAACTCTTGAAGAAATTTACAGGGAAAAATAACACCAGGAAATAACTGTTTAGTTGTTTATTGAAACACCTTGCTACTGGGGAAAAAGATGAAAGCGTGAACAGTCTAATAATGTTCTGTATGCATCATCAACAATTTCTCTATGAAACTTGGGGAGGTGAATCTAGCTGTGACAGAGGAGCAAGTCCGACAAAAAGTACTGCAACATTCTTCAGTGTCCCACCACATGGCTGGTAAAGATTTCAAAAGGTGAATGCACTGAGGAAAGGAGTGCCTGTATGGAATCCATAAACTACTAAAGTGCATCCACATCTGAAAAACAAATAAATTCTGTGTCCCAGGGGAGAGCCATGACCACTGAATCAACATCAACCACATCAAATCTTATTTGGACATTTATTCCTGAGTCACTCCCTCTCCTAGCTCTGAGAGCTTCCTTCTGTCTTCAATCTTATCTCATTCTCCGCCACAACAGAAAGCACAGAACTACACCTCAGTTTTCTACTCCTGCCTGCACCTTGGAGAGAGCTTGACTGTGCTTGCAGCTTCAGTTCTGAGCAAGAGGGGATACTTAACCATCTTGTGGATGTTTATACCTAGAAGATACAGCAAATGCATTTTTAGTCTTCTTCCTCTTTATTTGCAGGTTCATAGCTGTAAATTGCTTTTCATTTGCTGCGTCAGTTGCTCTGACCAGCAAGCAGATCAAAACAGAAACAAGGCTCTGCCCTTTGCCTAGCTACACATGGCAAGGGGAACCACATTAGCAGCTCTGAACATGCAGCTGTCAGGTTCCAGTAGCACCCTTAAGAGCAGAAGCGAGCTTTTCATTCCTCAGCATGGGTACATGGCTTTATCACAGTCTAATTCTGAGTCTAACCCTATGTGCAGGGCTCCAGAACTGATATTTCCTGCTGCCTGTTTGTGAGCTCCCAGGGGAACCAGCACACAGCAAAAGGCTTCAAGTGTTGCTCTTGCTGTCAGTGAAAGCAGCAAAATCTTTTGGGGCATTAGTGCTACCGTAGGTGAGAAGGCAACAGATGGAAAATAGGTTTAGATGCTCCAGTGATGCTCCAGGGATTGCAGATAGCAGGAAATAAGCACAGTAAAAGCAGCAGTAAAATTATTCAGGGCCTCTTACCCGCCTGGAGTCACAGGTGACTTGGCCACCCTTTTAAACAATGCCCAGGACAAATGGTTGGATATCTATTCAGAAGTTGCTAATACCTTGAAATATTAGGACAAACCCTGAATTCTGCTAATCTGCAGATCCTAAAACTGCACAAAAGATACAGAATGAGGCTCACCCATAAACCAAAGAGCATGAATAAAACCTACACATTTGTAGAGATGAATTTGTACTCTCTTGCTCTTATCTGCTCTGGCTCATTAACAGAACAAGAAACATTTTAGAGCTGATTTTTAAGTTACTTGCTCTTTGTTCTACAGACCTTGGTTTTGAAAAGAACACATACTGATCTATTCAATTGTCTCAAATTTTCTTTATAAAGCGGGGTGGGGGGGAATTTTGAACCTTCATCTATTTTAAGCTCTGTTTGTACTGAGAGAACACAGACAGAAGCACTGCCTTTCATTGCAGGGTGTCACAGATGAGCTACAAGTATGTGAATTCAGGGAAGAAAGAAATAGGATAGCAGGCAACAGCACCTTATTTGCTGAGTTATCTCATTGATTCAGAAGGGGTTGACCTGCAAAATAGTACACAAAAAAGGTACAAGAATTAGACCCTAAAGAGGGAAGCTGAAAAAAAAACGTTTTATTCATTTATCATAAAATCAAGCAACACAGAAAAAGCCTGCTTTGGCACAAGTTACAAGACTACCCAATAACTAGTTGTTTTTCCCAGTGACTCAGGAACCTAAGTTTCTAAAACCCCAAACAACAATATCAATCAAAAAAGGAGATTCCAGACAAAAACCTTATATCATGAAAGAGAGTTGTTCTTACTTTGTAGAATGCCACCTTTCCCAAAGAGAGATGTGTTCTGTTTTCTTATGACTCATGAAGTTATGAGCTGAGACAGAAGAACTCAACTTAGAGAATGAATGTAATAGTTTTAGTAGCTAAGACAGAATAAAATAAGAAAAATTTAAACAAACAAATCCAACTAATATATTACAAATATTTTTTAAAAAAAGAATCTATGCTGCTTCTACAGATTACTCCTGCAGACAGTGGTTTACAAGGCACATGGTAGGCCAACTGTATTGCAACATCAGTTTTGTGTCAGTAGAATTACATTGGCTGAATGGTTAAAACACACATATGCAAACTCTAGTCAATCTACCATTTTAACTGAAAAGAGTGATTACTGTTAGTAAACCAGAAGTGTAGAGTTTGGCAGAAGATGAGATCCAGGAAGATATTTAAAAATTCAGCTAAAAGCAAATATTCATATAGAAAGTTCATGATTGCAGCCCATCTTTATAGTCATCATTCTAACTCTTCCTTATTTTATCTGAGCACCTAATAAAGACAAAGCCATCCAAACAATATAACCTTATCTATTGAGGGTATTGTGCCCAAAATGGCAAGCAGAAAGCCGAAAAATTCACTTATCAATGACTTGCCTAAGGACCTACAGATAGTATCTATATCAATGCCTGGAGTTTAAACCTTGCTATCTTACTTATCAGCTCCTCCACCACACAGTCATGAATAATAACTTAAATCTCCACCAGAAGTGTTAGGAATCTGAGTCAAAAATGGCTGGAGATTGCTGCTTTAGAGTTTCGCTTTTGGATGATTCTGCTTATTGTTGCTCGCATATAGCTGAGAAAATCCCCCCACCTGCTGGAGAGAAGAAAATCTGCTCTGGTTTCTGTAATTATAACTATTCATCTTCCTCCGCCTCATGGGAGCTTGTCTCAGTTTTGCCGTAGCACTTTTTTGTTTGTTTGTTTTCAGTAAGCTGTTTCTGGTTTTAATACAGCTGGTTTAATTATCTTGTGTGCACAACAATTTGGCCAAGTCGTTTTGTGTGCATACATATACCACTATCTCAGATGTTCACTCCATTCTCCACTCCCACTGCTATTTCATAGTGAGGCAGACACAACTTCACTTTAGCCATAGTAACTAGATGCTTAATATGAGAAACTTACTTCATCATATCTTTACCACTCCTTAGGGTAGAAGGTGACTTGATCCAATATGTTTCTGAAAAGCAGGCTTTTCAAGCTGACCAGAACAGAAAATAAGTAAATAAATCTAGCAGTAGTTTTCCAAACCATTATTTTATCGATTTATCTGCAGTTTTCCACTGGGTTATTTGTATGAAGGGAGAACAACAATCCTATCCATGCCTTTATACTGTAACTGAAATGACTGAGTCAGCCCTCAGAGTCCTGGAATGTACTGCAGATGGACTGAGCTGCTGGAACAGATGCACCTGTCACAGGAAAAACTTTTTCATACTCTAGAGGTGATTTAAGCATGAAAACAAAGATAAATCTCTGCACTTCAATACCTACTATGATGAGGTCTGTCCGCTGTTTCTTATAAAATGCAGCAAAGGCAGCACTGACCTATGCTAGCATGCACTACTTGTCACTAGCAATAAAAGGAATGCTGTAGAGCACTGATATTATCTGATAGCTTTTGGAGCTTTTTGGAGAACAAGATTTTACATCTGGAATCCAGTGCTTTGGAATCCTTTCCACATCTAGCTTTCTTCAAGGCTCCAACTTAGCATAGAGCATATGCCCAATACATGTTTAAAGCATGGTAACAGCTTCTCTCTGTCTATCATGCCAACTGGTGTCTGTTTAAACATAGCTTAGAGTATCTGAAGAAACAGCTCACTATGGCAATCCCCCTGTCTACCTTACCAGATGAAATTCCACAACTTAAATAAAGAAAACAGAAGGCTAGCATCTTTGCCTGTTTTAACACATTGTGTTCACGCCCTACTTTAAACATCGAGCACATGTTCTCACATGCAAGCACACATACATGCCTACAACCTTGTGCATGCCTCCTGTTTCCAGTTTACAGGGATGATGGATATATTGTTAGAAGTCAGATCAATAGTTATTACCCTTTTATACTCCTCCAGTAGCATCATCCTGATTTCTACACCAAGCCCAAGAACAAAGACAACAGGAATGCTCTCTTTGACGGGACTGCTGCAGTCTCACAGAGCTTCGCTGTATCACAGACATTTATTACAAATGTAGCTGCCTTTTTAGCCAGGTAAATCCTGTTGGTATTTTTTCCCTCAGCTAACCTTAACCTTTGTGCTATGGTAACAAAAGCCAGTGCTCGAGCCAAGCACACAGAGAAGTTTTCCCTGCTTTCTCCTTCAGTTTCTCTACACAGGTCCAAAATATAACCCCAAAATCTGACATGTTCAGCTATTCAGCTGTCCAGTTTTTGAATACTTTATTTATAACAACATACTATCTAAGAGTCCAACTCTTCCATAACTAAGTCATATATTTTAATATATATATTATTTTATTAATTCTAGCATGTGTGAATCAAGAAAATCAAAACCAAAGTGACCTACAATTTAAACACTGATTTCTCCTTTTGGCATATGTAGCAACACCATCAAAAGAAACCGAATGATTTACAGCCTAGTATATAGTTGTCTACTTTATGAAGCAGTACAACAAAGAGGAGCAAACAAAATGGAGGAAAGGTAGTGAAAGTAGCTTTGATCTCATTTATTATTTGTCTTTTCAAGTGCATAAAATAAAACAGTAGGTTTTGCTCTGGATTCTATGCTTCTTATGCCTAGAACAAAGGCAGAATTATATGTAAAAAAAGGACCCATGTCTCAGAATCCAAAATCCTTTCTTATGAACAGATGGCAATCAGTCCAACCCACAGCCTGTTCTTTCCCAGTCAGAGAAAAGGAAAGAAAAGGCAGGTATTACAGTGTATCCAAAGACCAAATAATGCAACTCTGGCAATTCATCCAGTTCCCACAGAATTTTCTAAATAAAGGAAGTCAAGTATGAGCTGAAAAAGTATGAGGGCTCTTGGAGATATTATTACTAAGCTACAGCCTGTAGTAGTAGCTGCAAGATACACCTCCACTGATTTCTGTTTCGTGCAGCTGCGGAAACCCAGCAGTTATCACAAACTTCACACAACTAAAGCCTCTTGGGAATTAGGCAAGACCTTTTTCTTGCCATAAGCTTGTTCCTATTGCTGCAGATTATAATTTGCTTGCATCATACAACCAGAAAGGAATGTTTTGCTAGAATATTTTGATTATATAGGTTCCAATGGAAATGGGTTCTTTTGATTTAAAGCCACATATAGGGATGGTGGGGGGAAGAGCTAGAAAAGCACTTGTTTGCACAAAAAAAAAGAAAGAAAAAGAAAAAGAAAAAGAAAAAGAAAAAGAAAAAGAAAAAGAAATCGGCCCCTTGCTGTGCATTAGGTAGGCTAAACAAGAACATCACAGGTTTTCTTAGGGAGTGTCAGAAAGTATCAGTGCTGTCAATAACTTAAATTGCAAATATACAATTATTAGATGCTATTATATGCATGGAGATGCATGAAAGGTGTAGAAATCAAAGAGCTGGAAGAATCAGAACAGCTAATTCTTATGATGTCCAAGTAACAAAGAGTAAGGATAGAAAAATCACACTAGACTCTTGCCTATAGACATAACTATTACTTCAGCTAAATCGTTATTCAAACTGATTTATCTGGAGTAACACTCATGTAAAACAGCAAAAATACTTTTGGTGAATTCACCTAAAGCAGTCCTATTGTTTTGGAAACCAAAAGCTGGAACTCTTAGGCCTCTTAGTGAAATGACTGTAAACATACCCGTGATTTATAACTCATACTGGATCTCTTATACGGCAGTGCAGAGAGGGGAAAGGTTGTTTTAGTTCCAGAGAGGTTCCTTGTTGGGTCCTCATGAAAATCTGTCCATCTGTTGTCAAGTTTAGAGTCAGTTTGCAAATATACAGGCACATTAAGACAGGCCTAATTCCACAGATCCCATGTGCACTAGGCATATATCCCAAAGCTGCAGAGGCTGAACATGGTTTTCCACCTTTATTCCTGGAGCCCTGTAATTTCAGACATCAGCACCAGTGAGCCATCCTGAAATTTTTTATGCGTTCGCTCCCATGGTCTAAAGAGCCACTTTGTCAAAAGGATAAATAAAAGCCAGAAAGACTAGTATTAGCAACAAGCAGGTCATCAAGAACTCTGTGCTGGGCTAACAAGCAAAGTGTGCACCATGTCTTACTACTTAGCTTGGTAAGCCTATCCACCCGGTCAGCAAGGGAGCAGCCATGATCATATGGAAGACTGTTACTAGTTGCTTACAAGAACCAACTTCTTAAGCCACTTTTTAGGTGAAAGCCCTGTAGTTCTCTGAAGGACCTGGAGTAAAAACCATAAGATTCTTAAAGCATAACAATCACCTGACATCAGCAAAAAACTGTGAAACTCAAGAGCAAACTAGATCTTATCTGCTTGCAGAAAGAATTTTCCCCCTACTACTGCCACAAGCTACTCCATTGCCACAGAGAAGTCTAGTCCTAAAATTTCCAGTGGGTCAGCTATCCAAAATAAGGGCCAAATGATTGAATTTGCTCTTCCCCAACCTTTCCAGTCTGCTTCTTGAGAGACCTACAAAATTCAACACACTCAAATATATGCATATAGGGCCACACATTGTAGAAAACTTGCATTAGAAGAAAATCAATGATCCAGAAATACAATAAGAGCCAGGAAATGATCAAAAGAAATTTGCCTGTGCTGATTAGTCTCATAAGCCTGTGGCAAGATGCAATCTTCACATAGTACAATTATTCTTTCTGATCAGGATGCCTGCCTGACACAGTAAAAAGGATCTACCTCTTCTGGGGATAAACAAACAACAAGCAATATGTGCCATCAGAGATCAAAGCAAAGTTATTTTAATAAGTAATATACACTACGTAACATTCAGACACTGGAAACATTCATTCATTCCCAAAATATGATCAAAAAAGGTCACCATCATTAAAAACTCGTAAGGCTTTTTAATTAGTTTAAAAAAAAAAAAAAAAGAGAGAATTCTCACCTGAGAGTACCATTACCAGATCAGTAAGTTAAGAGTTTCTACATGCCATAACCACTATGCTTAGCTCCATCCCTCCCCCTCACAAAACATTGTCCTCCCAAATCATGCAGGTCCCCGGTTAATCCCCATTTTTTTTCTTACAGCCTTTTCTCTTTCAGATTACATCATCCTGTATCGCTCTCCCTCTCTGCAGCTGAGCCTATTTTAGCCACTTCCTCAGCAGGTATAGCTTACAAGCCCTCCCTCCCTTGAACAAAACTCAACGTGCAGCACAACTACTCTGCATTTATTATAGATGGGATTATAAAAATTCAAGCCAAGGCCCAAAATACTTAACAAGCAAGACGAAAATAGCTTCCTATTGCCAAGACCAGAAAAAATAGCTGTGAATTATTTTTTTTTTCTGACAATATGTTATTTATGGTAAGCGGGCAAGCACAGGGTGACTGTAAGTGACTCCAGGTCAAACAGAACGATGGTGAAATCTGTCAGCGTATGGGTTTGTCATCGCTCCCTCTGACCGTACAGCACAGAAAAATAGGGAGTAAGGATTTCTTGCCTGATTCCCCCCTGCTTTTAAACAGCCTTTTCTCCACCTTGACAAGAATATACAATACAGTAGGCTTTTCCTTCTAAAATGGAACCATCAGCAAAATGCTGATGCAAGTGTTTTCACAAGGGTTAAGTACACCATCTTGTGCTTTTTCGCAAAACTCTTGCAATTTGGGATGAGTTTCCCTGCTACTTACTAATGAGTTATAATGCCCAAGACACTGAAAGAAACGGCAGACAGATGGAGCTAGTGATTTATGCATAGACAGGAACAGAAGATAAGTGAGAGTGTTTATAGCAGCCATCTGCAACCTTTATGCACTGATTTTACAGTCTGTTCATTATATTTGGACTTGACACCAGCGAGAGGATTCTTCAGTATACAAGCAGCAGTGAACTGTAGGTAAATTGCAGTAAGATCCGTTGTAATGAAGATTTTAAGCTCCCTGAGTAGAGTACCCTACCTCAATCTTTTACTGAAGAAGGAAGCTCCTGCAAAAATATCCCAATGCATTATCCACTGACATACTAGTCTTATCAGGGTAGAATTTTCCTATGCTCGAGAAATAAAGTCATAAATCCTGGCATGCTTATCCTCTCTAACTTTGATCAAGTCCTTCAACTTTCTACTTCAGTATTTCCTTCTATGAAAAAAGAGGATACTTTCTTTACCTCGTATACTGTGAGAATATTTTCATGTTTTTATATTGCTTTTTACACGCAAATGCACACTTCAACAGAGTCAATGCATATTTCTTTAAAAGGTCACCATCGCATGCTTTAGGACATATGAAGCACATGTTTCAAGGCTGTTTTTGTTATGCACAGCAGGGGTGTGTCTAAAGTCCAATAATTTAGACAAGGCTCACCACTGTTCCACAACACCGGGTTATACAGATTTGGAGTACAGGCTTAGGTCTGTCTCCTATGAATACACACAGTATATGCTTTGGAAAATCTTCAGTGAAAGATGAATTTTAAAAAGCTGCAAACAATTTAAAGATAACAAGTGTGCCGATGCATTAGAACTGGAAAATAACAATCAGTTAAATGAGATTACACGCTCACAAGATTATACGCTATAAATGAGATTATCTATACGCTCACAAGTCTGTTAAGATTCTTTTTGTCCAGGAAAATTGCAACTATCTTCAGCAGCTAAGGAGTCAAATATGGAGAGACTACCTCCTGTTCTCCTTCCTACAGCATGACAAAACCCATGATGAATTTGCAGAGTAAAATGTGTCATGACATTCTTCCTGAACACTAGTATCCTAATATCTCCCTTTTTTACGTGAGAACAAAGCAGAAATGGGTAAAAGGAAGAAATCACATGGCATCCAGGTAAGAACCGTAAAATCCTGGCCCCGCTAAATTCAGTCAGCAGTTTGACAGGGCTACTATTTCAGCACTTCGGGATGGAAAGTTTTGACACAGTATCTTATCCCTCAGACCCTGATCCATGGATCTGGGTAAGCAATATTTTGTTCCAGACTTGAAACAGAAAGTGGACTACTGTGGTTTATTCCTACAGTTCTCTAAAACTAAAGGCTCCTAAGCACTGAAACAAATGATAAAATGGAAATTCACCAGAGATGTATTTTGCATCCAATGTACAAACGGAGTGCTCAGAGCTAAAGCACCTCCTCACTTATGGAGACAAATTTCCAGTGAAGCCTTCAAAAATTCTAAATGAGTTTAAGGAAGTTTTGTTTAAATCTAGACACTATGGCATTGAGATGACAATTTAGGAAAAAAAACCTAACATACACTTTAGCACTAGTGAGTAAATTGATTGTTGAGATTGTCCTTCACCTGAGCTCTGAGCAACCAAAGTGACAGAAGAAAAAAGTTGTGTGCCTCTACAATTTCAGATTAAGATCACTTAAGAAGGCACATCATTTTTGCAACCAGTTAGCACCCTCATATGAGGATACTGCAATTCATATTTTCTGTAGTACACAGTTTGTAAAGAGAGAAGAAAAGCAGATCAAGCAAAAAGACCTTTCTCTCTTCTCAGGTAAAGCCTTATATTTCTAGAGGTGAAAATAAACTGAGCTACCACATGATTACATTATTTTTACAAAGTTGTATTTAAATGACAACTGAGTGCACTAATAGGGGCAGAGTACCTGCAGGTATTTTACTTTGATTTTGATTCGGTCCTCACTGATCCATATGTTGCACAAATATTTAGTAAGAGGTAGAACTACTCCAACAGACTGATGTCTAATTTTAGCAAACAGACAATGGAGTTGTATTCGAAGGAAGAGAGGGGTGGGTACTCAGAGGAGGAAACACGTAATTACACCTGGATGTGGTATGGATGTAATTATTAGCATCTCAGAATTTTAAATTCAAAAAATTTTAAAAAGTAGTGTTTTCTTTTTTGAAATTTGTTTTTTTTTATGACTAGTGATATCATCAACTCTACAAACCGTCTGCCTAGCCATTTTCACAGTACCACAGGAAACTATGGATCTACCAGAAAGGGTTTTTAACCCACTCTGTTACAATAAACGGGTTTCAATTATGCAACTAGGTGGCTATGACCAGTTCCTATGGAGCACGAGTGTAACCCCTCTTCCTCTTTGGATAGTTTGAGGCTGTGTCTGCCGTGGTCTAGCCTTCATGAAGGATAGTTTCAAAGAAAGGATGAAGTATGGGCTTCAATGATTAGTTTGGGGAGGCTGTTCAAAGAATGTGAGAGAAGTAGCACTGCCATCAATTTTTTAAACTATTTCTGTGTATTTAAATTGGAAAGTCACAGACTGTGAAAGGTGAAAATATATACAAACTAAATTTGGCTCTCACAGCTAAATAGTTACACGAAAGATGTAAGCACACATACATGAGTGCACACAAAGGCACATTAAGTTCTTCATGTGAACGGAGGCCTGAAGAAACTCATTTGTTCACAGCCAAATTTTGGCATTATTGTATCAGCCAATTCCTAGATGATTATCGAGAGGACCCACTGGCCGTAAGTGGCTGGTGCTAGTGCAGGGAGCTGTGGGTGCCTGGGGTGGAAGATGCTGAGAGCTGCCCTGGGCTGGTCCCAGCTGGCTCCAACCCTGGCGCAAGGACCTGCAGCCTGCCAAACTGCCAGAGGCCAGGGGAGCCCCCAGCAGGACCACAAGAACTCCACCTCAAGGTCTGTTTGCAATTATTCCTTCCTCCTCTGACTTGTGCAGCCCTGCCCTTCATTGTCCCTCTAGCATGAAGTTTTTCTTTTCCTCTCATTTGCTTTCAGGTCTCATCTCCACATTTTTTTTCCTGTGCCTATTCATATGCCTCCCTCTGCTGTGTTTTTTATTCTGTACTTCATAGCTATATCATTTGTATGAAGTACTACATGAACTGCCAGGACAAAAGGAGGTGGAGGGGAAGGGGCAGGTTTTTTAAATTCTGCTTAATTTTTATACTGTGATGATCACTCTGTCTATGTAACGGAAGTCAAGTCAATGGAATTCAATGGAAGTTTCCCCATGGCACTGTGAAAATGGCTAGGCAGACTATAGACTTGTTGATACCACTAGTCATATATACAAACAAATTTCAAAAAAGAAAACACTGCTTTTTAAATTTTTTTGAATTAAAAATTCTCAGATGCTAATAATTACATCCACACCACATCCAGGTGTAATCGTTTTTCTTCCTCTGAGTACCCACCCCTGTCTGCCTTCGAGCACAACTCCCTTGTCTTTCCCATGAAGGCAGGATTGTATTTAGGGACCATTACAATGTACTAGAAGTAATTACCTAGGTTCAGATGCAGCTGTTTTTAGTGATGAGAAGCATTACTTTTCTTAGCAGATAGCTCCATTAAACCCTACATAAAAAAAAATCAGACCCTGAACATGTAATTCTGTTTTCCAGCTTTCTGAATGCAACAAGTTTGAATCTGGACCCACTTTCACTGGTGCAACTCAACTGGAAGAGGTGGGTTCATTTCTATGGTACAGAAGTATCACAGAGCAGAACTGGGTTAGGGATACACCCCAGAAAAAACTATCGTGTTGTTTTTTTAGCATATGCATTCATGACTATTGAAGACAACGGAAACTTTGCAAATGCTTCCCTTTAACAATAATCATTGTGCACAGGTCGAGCTTCATGAAGGTACCTTTACAAACGCAAGAAATGGTTAGTGAATTTTTTTAACTTTTTTTTACTGACTCTAGTCAATTTGTTCAAAACTGGGGATGCTGTGCCTACATTGTCTGTGGGATTTCATAGCTTCTCCTGCCAGGCAAATATTCCCAGGCTTCCCCTGTGTTCTTTTTATTCTCCTCCTCTTGGGAATCTTTTATTACCAGAATTTGGCTTCAGTTATACTAGCAATAGACCTTCATACAACAAAATGTTTAAGCAGGTTTCAGCCTTCTTGCATCTTGGTTTCATAGAGCTAAATTAAGATTAGTGGATTCCTACGTGTTTCCTATTGTACTTTGTTGTGGAGAAATCATTAAACACTCTAAACTGTTATGAAGATTTAATAATTTGCATTTGTTAGCATCAGGGGCATGTAATTCTCTCTCTGCTCTTATATAAAGCACTTATTAGATCATTTGTACCAAATGACACTAAAGAAAACTAGGAAAAAAATCTTACTGTTTAATTCCAACTAGAGTAAAAATCTCTAGGGAACTAGGTGAATTAACATCATTTTTAGTTCCCTTAAAATCTTAAGCCAGTGCTGTCCTTTGCCAAATAAAGGATGCTTCAGGGATGCAATAAGCTTGGCTTCCCTACAGCTTTCCTAAACTTGATTAAAAATAATTGCTATGAATGTCATAAGGGACTAGATGGTATTCCGAAGTACAGAATTTTGAATGCACTATAAGTATGCAATGATTTAGTCTTCAGATGCTCAAAAACATGTACTACCCAACTGAACTTTGACTAGTGGTCACCTGAAAAATAATTTCTGGACCCAAGTGGATCTGGATCTGAAAGTGAATCAGGACAGAAAGTCCTGGCTAGAAGTCACTGATAATCTTTCTTTGAGCAGAATAACACCCTTAATATCAAATACATTCAAAGGCAGTATAAAAATTACTAGAGTCCAGCTTCCCTGTTCTCTTAAAATAAGAATTACCCATATAGGCAAGCCATTTACCAAAAGCACTCTGGGACTGATACTGCTGATTAACGTGATATAAATATTGCCCGCTAGACTTACTACTACAACAAGCAGTAAAAATAACTCGGGTAGGAAAGGACAGTTTGAAATCATCAATGAGGGATTAAATACTGTCACATTCCTGAATGCCTGATTCCCAGAGATTGTCTATCTGTCTTCACCTGTGTGGATACTGAAATATCATTTGTAAAGCAGATGAGGAGTTCCTTTCAGGAGAGAACAGCACTTTCCTTCCTTTAAGTTTAACGACAGAGGAAAACTAAAGCCAGCATAACTATAACTACCTGAGAACTTTCACATTAGTGTCAACAGAGAACAAGGAATGAAGGGGTATTATCATGTCTCCTTTTCTAGACTAAATAAAATGCATTTTTCACTACTCTCTCTGAGATTATGTTTTCTAGATCTTTGATTTTTTGCTCTCCAGTAGACTTTCTTCAACAGGACACATCTTTCCTGGAGCACTAAGTTCCACACTGATCACTTTCTCTTGCCAGCATAGGCTACGGAGGCTAACTACTTTCTGCACTACATTTGTGCAATAGCATTTCTATTTATATACCTGCATGGCACTGTTGACTTGTGACTACTTTATGATCCACTGTAACAAAGACAATTAACTTTTGATTTCTGAGCAACTTGACTGTAGCTTCCATGCCAGCCTGTCTCACAATGACCAGCAAAGACTGCTGGGTTTGTGCAACCACAAGTGCGAGTGGAAGAAAGCCAGGGATGCTGCTGAGGCAGACACTTCAGCTGGGGAATCTGGCATTATGTCCAGTCCAACTCCTCCTTGAATGAATGGAGTATAAAGAGCCCAAGGGCATGGTGGTCATCTCCCACCTTTGAGGGACATGACACTGAGACAGGAGTCATGCGTCTCACAACTCTTAGAAAAAGGTTTTGTATGCAGAGTGCAAAAGGTTAACCACTCTTTTGCTACAGCCATTTTCCATCCTGCGTTTAATTGCTACAGCTTTCGCGAGCATATTTTACCGAAATGCATTATGTACCTTTCAGATTACTTTTTTTCCAGTCTGTCATTTTTACTCTGCTTTTTCTATCCTTCCTGCTTGCAACTTCCTTTATCTCAGAATTTCATTTGGGTCCATCATTCTCATTATCAGTAAAAATTGTCATGGAACCCACAGAACTCTATGAACCCACAAGAACCACTGATAAGTTCTCTAGTTTTAAACCAGAGTTTTAAAGGTAGACTATATACCTGCCTTACAGAAGTTTTATCCAGACCGTATTTTCATACTTATTAAGAATTAAAAATATTATTACTGAATTTAAGATATATCACAGCAACCTCTTCCTCTTCAGAAAGCTCCTTACACAGTCGTAAAGGAAATCAGAGTAATTTGACAGGCTTTGTTCTGATTTATTAATGCCAGCTGTTGCTTATTACTTTATTATCATCTAGTGCTTATAAATAGTCCAATTTCCGTTCCTAGAAATATACAGGAATAAATTATCTAAGTATAATTCCCTCGGTTGTCTTCTTCTACCCTTCCATCCTTTCAAAGATAGACGCTGATTTCTATTTTGCAGGCCTCTAGAGTCTCCCTCATACTTCACGATGTAATACATTACTTTCAGCAATACTTCTACAACTATGCACACACACTTGTTGCTAATGAAGGCTAGTTTATCCTCCTCCCCCACAGAGATACCTGCAGGTGAGATATGACATGCAGTATCGGGATATCCCGGAGATCTGAATTATCATCACTTAGTCTGTAGCTATTCTCTTTTGCAAATAAATAAAGGGCTCGGGTCTCCTGGACTGTGATTCACGGGCAAGTTTCATGACAATTGTATTTACATAGAGAGAAAAAATAAATAAATGACGGTTCAAATATTTCCTGAGATAAAAATGCGGTACCATCACAACAACTTCCAACTAGATTTGTAGACCACACGGTTGCAACAGACAGGAACGACAAGAAATTCCCTGTGGCTGGGGCAATAACAAGTCTACATATATTTCATTTGTGATGTTTATAGCTATTAAACATGTGCCAAAATGAAGGACATAACTCCCAGCCTGTCAGCATTAGCCTGTCAAGGCCCAGATGTGAGACACTGGCCTTGCATATATTAAAAGGCATATATTAAAAAGATTACAAAAACAAGGGGAAGAATGAAAAATAGCATAGCATAACATGGAAAAGACCTAAAAACACGTGTGATTAATTGCTTTTACATAGTTTTCTATCTATCAGCGTTTCTTATGACAGAAATGAAGTGTTAGATAACACAGGAGCTGTGTGGTACACAAGCTAAAATAGAGGAATATCGCCTAAGTTGCCTTTCCCTAATTAGAAAATGCTTCATAACATGACAGGATGGAGCTCACATAATCACAACGCACATTTGAAGAGGTGGATGGAGCCCTGATCCAATTGTCCTACTGCAAAACAGAAATCTTAACGAGATTGAGAGATGCCTGTGCTCTGCTCTGAATTAATGAATTCTTGTCTGTGAGAGAAAAATCAAATGTGACAGTAGACTTCTTTTAACAAAACCCCTCAAGCACTGGCTAGATAACCACCCTGAACAGTGAAAAAATATATATCTATATAGATATATATATTTACAGTAATGATGTGCTAGAGGCCAAGCATTTACAAGTTAAGTGAACTTTATCTACCAAGAAAATGAAGGGACTGGGACACGGTTAGCCCTGCTTAAGGTTAGGATGAGACCTGGAACTAGAACATGCTTTGAGGATTATGCATTTAAGGACATGATATAAAGACATAAAAGTACATGCATTAAGGACATGAATCAAGCTGGCAGTCAAGGGTTCAGGAGAGGGGCTTACAGCAAGACACAAGCTTTGTTTTCATAACCAGCTAAGGATCAATTGCAGATGCTACTAGTCACAAGGGGGGTTATACTCATAGTTGCCATGATCTAGCTGAATGGGCTTGCTTAAGCAGCAATTGCTAATAGGTCTCGGGGAAGGAAGAGCCTAAACTCACCTTGGGTTAAAAGCACTCCTTTTTGTCCTAAGCTGGACTACAGAATGGTATTGCATGAAATAAAGTAGACAGCTACTGAAAAAATAGGAGGAAAGACTTAACATAGGGTACAAAAGTAGAACCACAAAAGGGCACTGAAAAGAGAGCTTTAATAGAAAGCAGGGGACCAGCAGATGTTGCCCACTGACTTGAGATGGGACAAGAAAGCCTCACAGCTATGGAGGCCCCTTCCTTCCCCTGCAAGTAGGTAATCTATCTTTTGAAGACAGATTTATGACTATGTGTATGTCTTCACATATTCTGTACAAGATTCCACAATAAGGAGGAAAATACAGGGAACATAGCAAGTTCTGGAAATGAAGGTTTAACCTGGAGCATCCTGAACTAAACGTGTGCATGTGTTTCTTCCTCCCTGCAAAATTGGTATGAGTTGGAGGAATTGTGTCATCAGCACTCCAGGAAGCCCATTAAATCTCTGTAGAAGCTGCTGCCTGACACCCTTGTCAAACCATGCAGGGACAGAATAAGTGCTGGACCACCTAAACTCCACCCACTCTCATATCCCATCACTCTCAGTCAGTGTGTGGTGGATGAGTGATGGGCCTAATAGTAAGCTTCGCAAGGACAAATATTAGGGTCAGATGGGAGCCCTCGATCACAGTATTCACCTGAGAATGAAACATGGATAACAGTCGACAGATAGGTCTGCACCCTGTGCAGAAAACTAGCACCATGTAGTTCTTACAGGTGTACCAGTACAGGCCATCATTTTTGTTGCCTTTAGTCATGGCTCATCACCTTTACAATGAAGCGGTGCTTCTGTAGTAAATGTTCTGTGAAGAAATCCAGCTGTGGTGTCCTGAACACTGTGATGTATCTACATCCTCAACATGGAGAAGACTATCACCACAGAGAAGTCTTGACAGAAAAATACCCTCAGAAGCAGTGGAGTTGACTTGACCAGAGACTCCAGAGGCATATGCAGTACCTGCAAGAACCCTATCCTGTCAGCACCCGCTATCCAGCTAACAAGAACTTAGACCTACCTCAATCTTAAAGTGGTCTAGTCCAGGCACTCTCTCTAGTTTTCTGTGATACCATTATACAGACTAGAAGTTTCCCCTTCTGCAGTGAGTATCTCGTATTTTAGGAACTTTGATTACTTTATTAGCAAGGATCTTCTTGATTTCTCATTGCAAAACTCTTTTAGATTACTTTTTGGGTGGGCAGAGGGGGGTTGATTTCATCATTTAACTGTTTTTACGCAGAGGAAAAATTATCTACGTTTCCACAGAAGAATAACTGCCAAAGATGTGTGATGGTGCAGAACCAGCCCTGCATTCTTCAACTGCAAAGTTCAGATCTGGATTCATTAATGACTGCGTAACCACAGCCTGAACAGGTTTTGGTTGATATTACTGTCAACCAGATATAACTGTATGCTATGAAACGCATCAGGGCTTTTCACCTTCTCCCTCTTTGTTTCTGTCATCCCCTTCAAGACCCTGGCTAATCTAAACTTCCCAAAACAAAAAGAAATGTTTCAAACCAGTAGAAGAGCTAGCTTAACACCCCATCTCTGACAGTGCCACTGAAGTCTGATACATCTGGTATTTGCAGAGAGCCTTATAATAAAGAGTTATGAAATTAATTATTGGAAAGGGTTATTGCAAACCCCAGTAAGAGCTGACTTACTGTATAAAACATGAGTGTTTACATCCTGTACGTACCCAGTAGTACAAGAGGGGATGCATTTTTGTTATCTATTTCCTCATAATACCAAACACTCACACAAAGAGTTCTGAGAAAACTGACTGTAAAGATATGCAAACTAAGTAGCAGGTGAAGCAGGTGCATTAGGTCTCCTTGCAGCCACGGATTTCCTCTCAGAAGGATTATTGGATTAAAATCCTACTGATACAGCTAAATATAATTTTATCAAGCTAAATCCAATGTACCTGAGAAATCTGAGTTTCTCTACATGAAAGTGGAGGCTAAAAAAAAAATTGCACTCAGTAACAAAATGGAAGCCACAGAGTCATGTGGAAAGAAAGACATTTTTCAAGATAGCGTAGGAACTCATACAGCAGATATTTAAAGAGGACTTGTCAGACAAGTTCATACTAAAAATTGCAAAAATGACAAATTGAATCAGGGCAAAGAATACTTGAGCACTGGGGATGCAAAAGAATAAAAATACACTGGTACTTGACAAAGTGCTTGTGTTGAATTCAAAATCCTACAACATCATGTTGTAAATAACTAAATATAATGTAGAAGAGCAGGAGTAACAAATTTCATAGAGACAAGCTTAGATCTAAAGCAAGGAGGAACATAGGTAATAGCACTCTGGAGTGCCAACACTTGTGACAGACTGAGTAGTTGCACAATTCAGCTGCTTGTAAAATAAAAATGTGATCTAATAGTGGAAAGATAATGTTTAGATTTTTAAGTTAGCTCCATGAGTGAGTGGAGAAAATTATGGATTACCATGGAAAAAAGCCACGTCATAAGGATAGCAGTCTTAACCATAAACAAACTGAAGACAACAGGAAATAATGGAAAGTAAATTAGAAAGATGTCAGATATCTACAACACAGCTGTTAGAATCAAAGTTAAAATATTGCCATCTCGCTTCTAATTTCAGTTACTACAACCCTGCTGACCTCAGATCAGAAAATTCAATCATTATTAGACATATAAATATTTTTGAAGCATCAAAACATTTATTCTAAAACGACCATACATTACCAAACTGCATGATGAAGAGGGTACTACTAAGCATTGTCTTCTGTCATGAACTGTATGCTCAGAACCACATAATAAGTCTCTTTAAATTAATGAATAATGTCACAATGCAGATAATTTCTCCAACAGAACAGAGTAATGCAATGAGGCATTTACTGTTTTGCTTCTTGGCAAAAAGCGTTCAGCGGCTGTAGAGCTGGTTACTCCAGAAGCAATGCTAACAGTACCCCGTAGAGGGCAGCAGAGGACCTCTGTAAGTGTGTCCTTCCCCTTTTCCCCCCCGCCCCGCAATAAGAAAAGTCTAAAAAAGCACATTAGATAAACATTTCGCTAAAAAAAAATTTGCTATTCTCTTCCTGCCCAATCCCAGCTGCTTTTGTAATTATAACCAAGAACTGCATTTCAACTTTTTTAAATAAAATCTTCTCAAGGTGAGAACAAAAGCTGCAATTTTCTTTGAGATGTGTGAAGCTGCAACTTCTCGGAAGAGTAAGTACGGAACAGCTCTACAGAAGATAGGAAGTTGTTGATATATTTCATATTAATGTTTTCAGTCAAGATTTCTAGTACATTTCTGATTTTTTTCCAATTTTCAGAGACTAATTAGCTGTCTGTGCCTACAGATGTTGCAAAAAGTTATGCTATATGCTCCAGAGAAAAAGGAAAAAGGGCAGAAGGCTCCCTCACCAGGACTGCAGAACTCTCACTTTACTGTAGAATCTGCTGTTCCTTTTAGCCTTTTGCTCTGTTACACCTTACCAGTGGAGCGCCATGTGGTATGTGTTACCACTAGATAATCAGATAACACTTACCAAGATTACAGTGAATAATCCTCTAGTGACTCTGCAAGTATATTATCTCAGAATAATGCAAATTTTCTTATCATTGCTTGTTTGCATTCCTATACCATCTATGGGCCCTAATCATACCTCATCAGCCCACAAAGCTATGTGCAACCACAAAACAAAAAGCTGTGCCCTTTTGTTGTTCAACTTAAACTCTAAACTACCTTATCATGTTTTCTGAACACACAGCAGAGAATACATGAATTTAGGGATCAACTGTGAGATGCTGGCCTGTCACGAGCTCCCACACTCCTGTTGCAGGATGTTCATGCCTAGCACTCCCACTTCAGCAACAATCTTGCTCACTCTTTCGCTGCTCCTTTTCCAAGAGCTGATCCAGGAAGAAGCAGCTGTAGGTAACTGAGGTGAAGGTGTTTACTTATTTCAATATATTATTACAAATTTTATCCTGCACAGACTAGATGACCTCAAAGGTCATGTCCACCTTTAAATTGCGTGTATCTCTGCTATTTTAAAGAAAAGCATATGCCCTACAGAAAGACATGCTTCAAAGATAGAACTGACCTCCTACCCTTTTATAGAGCCGTTTCCACCTCTACTGCCGCATATACGTTAAGAGACATTGGTAACTGAGGCTTTCCTACAGGAAAAGGAGCAAAAGGAGCTCTTTTTTTCCTTGCTGAGGACCTCTCTTGGTTTTATACAGTCACAAGCATGTTTCCTACAGATCTGTTAAAAAGACACATACAACACAAGCAAACACTTTCCCTAGTGAATGTACCTGTGGTGCCTGTTACATGTTTCTTCTGCCTGACAATCCTAATGGGTGAGGTATAAACTCATACCTATATATTCATATATACATACCTATACATGTACATATCTACATACCGATACCCATTCATACCTACTACATACTCATATGTCTACTATTCAGTAGCACTCTGGCTCCTCAAATCATTTTTCCCCCTGCTATAAGAGGAATCATTTACAAAATTTCTCTGTTACATATTCCAGGTTTGCACCACCTATGCAAATGTATACTAGCTTTTATTTGACTCATTATAAGCCACGTTAACAGAGGCCTATGACTCTCCATAAATTGTTACTGCTGTCTTGGTGCGCGTTATGAGCCTTCCCCTTCTATCACAAATCCAAATACAAGAACTCTGTAGTGCTAAGAAAGCACTCTAAGGCATAAGGAATAGAAGTTTACTAGTGCCCTGCAGGAAAATGAAAAAAGCATAGCATGGAAAAGGGATCAAGCACAGTATAGCTTCATAGAATGCCACTAAGTGATCCAATTCCTGCTGCCAGCAACTGCCTGGCATCATATTCCTTGTACATCTAAAATTGTGACCTATCCATGAGCGTTTAGCACAGCTTTAAGAACTTCCACTTTTTTTTTTTTTGAGCTCTCAAAATATTAAAGTGCAAAATATAGTGTATTTGAAAAGAGCTTTAAAAGAACTGCTACCTGTCATAAGGCAAGACATGAACTGAATACACGAACAGAACTGCTGCTTCCCAAGGCTAGACTCAATCCATTCGATAGACCACAAATGACCTTAAGAATTACAGCTCTACAGTGAAAAAGCCCTAGTGTCTAACTCTTGTCAGAGTGAATTATCTCATTCCAGGGCTCTCCTTTGGGGACAACTATTGCTTAATTATAGAAAGCTTTATAAAAAGAGATTTTGAATCCTTTCTTTCAAATAATGAAAACAAAATTGTTCTCTGCAACATTTTATACCTAACTGTTGAGAAGAAAAAGGAATCTTCTGTACTCAGGAATATATACATATATATTTCTATAGAAACATTAAAAAGTATTGAGGAAATTATACTCAGTCTTTTAATTAAATCGTATTATTCAAGGAACAGAATGAAAAGATTGTGAGTGGAATATTAGCCCAAGATAATGGACTCCTAGTGACACTGCTACATAATTGAGGTAGAGCAGATAATACTATGAAATATAGATTGAGCTAGAAGGTTTTTTTTGAGATTTGGATATATTAATCGTTTGACTGCTTTTTTGCGTCATTACTTAGCAGGTCAACGCTCAAGGTGCCACATATTTTCTGAATGCACTGACAGTAGTTCCCCTCAGAATAAGCAGAAAGAGAAGATGCTTAGCCTCTTCAGAAGTTCCTCAGCCTTTTACAACTGTTTTCAGTTGTGTCACCTGGCAGATGACGAAAACCTGAGGTACGTATTCATTTTATTTTAAATATGATGACATGATACGGAAGCTGCTCATTGTCATTTTATACTACCAGTAACATTTTAAAACGTGCTCTGGATTTTTTGAAAAAAAAATCCAAAATGGTGTTCTTCCTGGCATAATAATTGGAGATCATCCCACTTGTAGAATTATGGCTTTTATTCAGAGAACACTTTACTTCCATTGTTACTAGGTTTTTTCACTGCCTAAATTATTTTAAAACACACTTAATGATTATTACAATGCTTTAATGCTATTTATCACTGAACTGTTTCCAGCATTCAGTATAAGTTATAGTTTCTACTTGAAGGAGTGGTGCTCCTTGAATGAAAGCTGCTTATAAAAACAAGCAAACAAACAAACAAACCCTAACATCATGAACTTCAGCAGCTCCCTCCCAGCTAGGCCTCCCTCCAATTATCCCACTAAACATCTTGGTTCTGCCTTTCAGATTATATTGTGCTTTTTGTTGTTGTTGTGGTTTTGGAACGATCTTTGCATCCTCTTTCCTACCTCAGTCCATCAGTGTTTCCCAGCTTTAAAACAATTATGCTTCCCACAGCTTCCCTGACAGTAGCTTTCTTCTTTTAGTCCCACATTGGTACCATCCAAGACCCACCCAGTCTTAACATAAAACATGTGGTTGGCCTAAGATTATTTCTGTCTTACGTTTCCAGGCGTTCTTAAAGCCATCACCCTGAACGATGGTAGGATCTCCTGCAGTTCGTAAAAGGGGCAGGTTCAGAGTCTCCTATCTCCTCCTCTAGGTCCTGCCTCTATGGATGAAGGTGGATGAAAAACTGACCTCGTCCTGCGGAAGGTATGGAGACACCAAAGTCAGCCTGATATACAGGACTTCTCTCCCTCAAAACTGCTTCAGAGGATTTTCTTTGTGCTGGGAGAAAACAGGAAACAGAAAGGGGCTCAGGCTCCCAGTTCCAGCTTCTAGACCACTGTATCTGAACTGACAAAAGCTATGTCGGAGGCAGAATACTGATAACTGTCCGGCCCCTCACTCGGATTTTACTGACTACAGCAAGTAGGTCTGCCAGCACCTCCAGCCGTCGCACAGATACGAATACTCAAGGCTCACAGCTTAGCCAAGGACAGCGCACGACCCTCAGCAAGGCCACTCTGCGGTTTTATGAAGTCCCTTTTGTTCTCTCAGGACAAACGCGATGAAAGAATTGCGCACTAGCTGGGAGAGGTACAGGGAAAGCAACCCCACCCCGCCTGTGGCCCAGCCCTGCCCGCTCGGCCACAGACCCACCCCGGGAAGCTACGTGCGCCCAGGGGCGAGGTAACGGGCAGGGCGAGGGGGCGGGGCGGCGGGGGGGCGAGGTAACGGGCAGGGCGAGGGGGCGGGGCGGCGGGGGGGCGAGGTAACGGGCAGGGCGAGGGGGCGGGGCGGCGGGGGGCGAGGTAACGGGCAGGGCGAGGGGGCGGGGCGGCGGGGGGCGAGGTAACGGGCAGGGCGAGGGGGCGGGGCGGCGGGGGGGCGAGGTAACGGGCAGGGCGAGGGGGCGGGGCGGCGGGGGGCGAGGTAACGGACAGGGCGAGGGGGCGGGGCGGCGGGGGGCGAGGTAACGGGCAGGGCGAGGGGGCGGGGCGGCGGGGGGGAGCGAGCTAACGGGCAGGGTCAGGGGGCGGGGCGGCGGCGGGGGGACGGTCCGCGCCGCGGGCAGGCGAAGCCGCGGCGCGCGAGGCGCTCGCGACCCCCCAGCGGCGGGGGCGGTGCACATGCTGGCGAGGCACGTGACGGGGCGGCGCGCGCCTGCGCCCGGCGGGCTCCTGGAGGCGGCGCTGCGGCCGATGAGAGAATCAAGCGGCGACGGGGCGGGAGAGCCTGCGCGTGCGCCAACCAGCGAGCGAGCGAGCGAGCGAGCGAGCGAGGTCGGGCGCCGCGGGCGGAGCGCGGCGGCGGCGGCGGCGGCGAGGGGAGCGCTCCCGGCCGGCAGCGGCCTCCGCCAGGCGCCGCGCCTCCCCGCCGGCACCGAGGTGAGAGCCCAGCTGCGGGGCTGCGTCCTCATCCCCATCTGGGGGCGCCTCCGCGTCTCGCCCGGGACAGCGGCGCGGCGCGGCGGGAGGGCAGCGGCGGCTCTCAGTAGCCCGGAGCCCCGCGGGGCGGCGGGGCTGCTGTCATCCGTACCGCTGCTGGCGGTGCGGGGCGGGGCGGCGCGTCGCGGCGGGGCGCCGCTGTGGCGGCCGTGCCCCGCTTCTGGAGCGCGCTGGGAGCCGCTCGGTGTCTGGCGTAGGGCTTCGGGTCCGCCCGCCTTCGGTTTGCCTGCTTGAAGTCGGGACCGGTGGCGTGCCGAAAGCCAAAAGCGGTGATTTAGCGTGCCCGCTGTCATCGCGCTGCCAAGGCGTAGCGGCGTTTCAAAACTTCCTTTTAGTTCGGGCCGGTCCCGCTTTGTAGTCAAGGCGTTCATCGTGCTTGAGGACATTTAAGCCTACTTCATGACAGACATTGTGTTAATTACTGCCCTTGCCCCTTCAACCCCCAAGGGTCCACAAAGCACAACTTGAAAGCTGTTAAGTACCAAGTGCAGTTAAAAATTCGCTCCTTTGATTGTGAGTAATCTTCTTCCACTCGCACTGCGAAAATAATCTCGTTGGGCAGTGCCCTGGGGAACAGAGCCTAAATCCTTGTTATTGTAACTGGTGCCTTACTGCTGCCAGCCGTTCTTCTGTGTCTTTTATGAGCAGGCCTTATAGATGGCTCGCTTCCAAACAGAGCGCCCTCAAAAGTTGCCTAGCCACATTTTGTTCAACATACTCGATGTCAATTCCTATAAGCCGCAAACGTTTGCTTGAAATATAGTCTTCCTAAATCATATTTGTTAGAGATGCTGTGTAGAACTCAGTGTCTCAAAGGACCAGGAAAACCATTAATCCATGTGTGTGATTGAAGATGTTTCTAATGTGAGATTTTGCTGCTTGTCCGTTTTGGGTCTGAGAACAGGAAGTCTTTTAAAGCTTATTTTTCATCTGGAAGTTTTCTTAGTGTTAGTTATTTCAATTTAATCGCGGGAAATATAGTAGAAATCAGTGCTTGATGCATTAAATATTATGCAGTTGAGTCCCTGCTGATGCTTATTTAATGTCTACCTAATTTTCACAGTTTTGGAAAGACAGGAGTTGAGCAAAAGTTGTTCTTCCATAGCAAACGTTATGAGCAGTAGCAGATGTCTCTTGTCTTTATCACCTCTGTTCTTCAGTTAGTGGATGTTTAGTGTTGATATCCTTAACTACTGGTCTTATGGGGGGGAAATCATATGATTTCGGTTGACAGATGCTTAGTATCTTAGAAAGGAACTTTTTAGAATTCCCCACAAGCTTCTTAGGATGTTTATTGTTTCAGCCATGCGCTGACTTTTATCAAAACTCCTAACCTTTGAAATAATCTGTTCTGTGAACTTACTACCATGTAGCCATACTTTCCACATGCTAATTAACAGCATTAACTGTTTGTTTCAAATACTGAAATTCTCTAAGATGACAGAGATATGTGGTTGGAGTCGCTAGTCTTGCCTTTGCTGTAACTTTTCTGTTATTGTAGAGTTGTGAAGCTGCTGTAAATAAAGGGAGTTGTTCAGACTGATATAACTTAGATCTAGAAGTGAATTGATCTCTCTCTCTTTTTCCTACTTCGATCATGGATCAGGGAAAGAGCTCCTTCTAAACACGCATTCCTGTCAAATTAAAAACTGACACTTCAGAAAAAGTCTATCCAGGTCATATTTCTGCCCACAACTCTTGAAGGACACACGGACTTCTAGGGTACTTGAAACTCTGGATTAAGTGTCATAAATGTATAAGCTTGTTAGCCTTCACAATATGAAGTAGAATTTCCTGACGTTGCGGGAAAAAATGATGAACTTTTGCGTTTCTTATTCATTGTTGCATAAAGGATTCCTGGCACCTTTTTTGTCTTTGTTTTGACATGGCAAAGTAGGTTTTGACTTCCTTGAGAAGATGATGTTGCTTCTACCTGACGTCAGGCTGAGCAACAGAGGGAAGGATTTGAAAAGTTCTGTGTCATAAGTTCTGCTTAGCTATTGGGTCAGTAGATGTATTTCAAGGGCATACTCTAACTCCTGTTTACTTTAGTGGGAATTGAATCAGGAAAAGAAGTCAGACTGATGTGCTCCTATTCTTTCATTACTTCATATTGTCATTTTGCAGAGCTAAAGGGAATTAAAATGCTAAAATCAATGGGAAAAGACTTTGGGAAATAAAGTTTACTGATGATTGCTCTATATCGAATTACTTGCAATAAACCTTTTAGTGGCTATAAATGCTCTGGTGAAATCGTCAAGAAGGCTCTTAGGGGATACAGTGCTTATAAATGTACTGTTTATCTTTTGTCTGCTCATATGTTCTCAAAGAAATGCTTGTACGACTTCCTAGTATAAGAAACTATGCATATTTTATATTCTGTGAAGTGGTATTCCATCTCTGTCTCTTTACAATAAATTTTTGTGCAGATCACTTCAGACAAGGTTCAGTAAACTGCCAAATCAGTTATTTGGCTTTTATCTCTTCAATGATGACTGTTACACCACCCACCCCTCCCACCCCCACCTGACTTTGTTTTGTGAAGCTTGAAGGAGAGTCTTAGGATTTATTCTCCCCGCTCCCTCCCCATGCCATGGATTTCTTTCATTTTTAGGCTGCCTGTCAAAAATGTTATCTCACGTTAGACTCTTTGGCTACTGTTTCCAAACAAAATAGACTTATATTTAGAAAATACATGCCATCATGTAGCTGAAACTTCCCCATGTGACTAAGCAGAATTTTTTTGTTTTCTTTTTTGTAAGAACCAAACTGTAATGTTGTCAGGTTTGTGATAAAAGCAGTACAGCAACTTTTAGTGTTAAACAAGCCAGAGAATCATAAAAGAAGATGGGGAAAAAGGTTTTCGGTAGTGAAACAGTATGAGCTGTTTTCTGGGAAACAGGATGTTCTTCCTGGCAAAATGTCTCATTCTTTGCCTGGTGGGTGCTGGTGCTGGTGCCCTAGAAAGGAGTAGAATGGGGCAGTTGCTTGCACCATAATACAAGTAGAACAAGCACAAAAGTTGATAATACTGTCCCCAAAAGCTTAATATGGGAATCTTGTTCAGGTAGATTGCGGATTCTAATATAGTTTGCAGTTAATGAAGTTCTTGCTTCTGTGGCAGATGTGCTGTTGAGGAGGAGGGGAGAAGTAGCTGAAACCTGTTTGAGATGTGTATTTGTGCAGTCCCTATGATTACAGGAAGTGAAACAGCATAGTTTTAAGCTTCTAGTCCTTTACCTAGGCTGTTTTGGTGAGTTGGTGAGGAAGATTCTTTAGTGAGTGAACTGTTATTTTTCCCCTCTCCCATTTTGTGGTCATACTGATGTTATCGAATCAATACAACTTTTTAATTTTGTTAGCCTTTTCAGTTAACTTTTATTGCAAGACATATGTAATTGATGGTAAAATAGCTCAGAAATATGTGTATTTTAAGAGCCCATGAGTGCAGTCTTGATGTAAAAACAATTTTTTCCGAAAGACTTTATGATTCATGTTAGAGGGCTCTTTCTGGATTTTGTTCAAGTGATTTCTGTTGTTGTTATCTTGTATTTTGAATAAGGCTGATATACTCTGTTTAACAAACTTCAGCCTATCAATAGTTTCCTTCCTTACTGTAGCTCCTTACAGCTCTTCCACCAATACAGAGAGAAGAATCCTGCTCAGAGTTCACAGCAGTGGCAATGTAAAGCCTCTGTGACCCTCCCCTTTCTGTTGAAAGGGTGAGCAGCTATAGAGATTAGTGTGGCTTTCACAGATTTCCCAGATGGCAGAGGATCTTATTTGTAACCAAAAAGTCCAAAAAATAAGTTATTTACTTTGAAAAATAAACATTGGCTTTCATGATCTTGGGAATTAGTAGAGAAAATGTATTGTTGCTGCTTTATGGACTCGCTTCCACCCTGGACCTGAAGAATCACTGTCATCTGGGAGATGGTTTTATAAATTATCTTCTGGTCAGGGAAATGGTTCCTCTGCTTGAAAAATTACATCAGTTAAAATGCAGTAGAAGCAGAAAAGATAGCCTTATCTAAAACCAACACTTGGCCAGCTTGTGATAAAGGCAAGTTACATGCTTTTCCAGTAATTTGGTCTTAGTTGACTCATTTTTGTAATTTCATACTATAGTAGAGAGACTTGGTGGAGCTTAATGTTTTGAGGACTGACACTGACCTTTAGAAGGAAGGTATATATGCAATGTTGAATCCGGTAAAACGTAAGTGATGTTTGGGAAACAGTGCTTGTAGCAGGGCACTGATTAGCAGCAAATACATTAGTCAGAAGCGTTCTGTTCAGAGGAGCTGGTTCTGGATTGTACAGTTTAAGTTCACTGCAGTATTTTGCTATGTTTGTTTTAAAACAAAACGTTTTATTCCATCTGTACTCTGCAACAGGGAAATCTGTTGCAGATGTAATGTGTATATTAGCATAAAAAGCCTCTTGAGAAAAGCTAAAAATGTTTGACAGATGGTAAGAGGCATTTGAGAAGGGAGATCTTGGTTGTGAGGAAGTAGCTTGGACCTCTGGTGTTAGGAGATGAATAGATAAACCCTATTTTCTTCCCACTTCTAGGTGGAAATGTGAGTTTTAGTTGTTTTTTTTTTCTCTCACTGCATTCTGCAGTGTTGATGATCCTTTATCTGATGAAGATGTTAATCTGTCACTCTGAAAAAGTTCTTAAGGATTCAATGATGTTGAAGCCATACCAGAGAGTGCATATTTGATCGTCCTCTTTCTACACTCAGCCGTTTCCCTTCTTTGTGTTTCATTTTAAATTGTTCCTGTTGCATTTAAGCTTGGACTAGTTCATAAGCTTTTATAGGCTATCTGTATATTTGTACATGTACTAGTGCAGTAATCCTGTCACCCAGTGTTTGTATTGAAGTACTGCACGAGAAGTTACTATGAATATCCTGTTGAGGTAAGGGAAGACAGCTTGCTTCTTTCAGTTATCTCTTTCTTACTATGGCTTCTTGTCAGCAGGTATTTTGAAGGTTATTTTGAGGACCAGCAAATTGCCTTTTTGAAAGGCTTGTACTTGAGAGTACAGCTATATTGCTGGTCATTTAAATGCATGAAAGAAACATTTCAATCAAATTAAGTATTGCTACACAACTTATGGAAACATTGTTTTGTATATCGCAGGTGAATTTTTGGATTATTGAAAGTTTTTAGCTATTTAAGGAATTATGCATCAGAAGAAAATAGGTTGATTTTAATACTGATCTATTTGAAGCCCACAGTAAGCTGGTGGTCCAGGAACCTGAGGGCACGTGGCTGTGGTCCGAAATTTATTGCAAGTCGAACATACTTTTCTCAGGAATAGCTTTGATAATTTAAAGAAGATTTCTAGCTTTTATAAATTAAATAAGATTTCTCACCTCTTCTTCCCTCTCCCTGTTACTTCCAAAAGTAACAAATTAACACCTGTAAATGAAAGACTTGACTTTCCAAAGGACAGAGATGACATTACCAAACTAGGTTTGTCTTGTGCACTGTAGGCCTTTTTCTAAGCCCTCACAGAGGGTTTTATCTCAGCGGTTGGCATATGTTCTGCTTGTTCCTCAAAAACATGTTCTTTAGGTATTGTATTTTTTTTACAGACAATTTGGAGAGTTAAGATGAACAGAGTTTATTGCTTATAACCAAACTATGTTAAGCAGAAAGAACAGTATATTGCTGGTATGAGAACAGTGTGATAAGTTGTCAGTTCAGTTACCATCTCTCTAATTTCTAAATTATTGAAGATTTTTGGCTGCATTCTAGTGGAGAAATGTAATTTTGAGGATCATGAAACACATTTGCCAAGTATCTAGCAAACTTATTTTGCTGAGATGCGGGAATTTTTTGCTTGAAATTTTTCTTTCCAGGCATTTTTTTTATTATTATTGGCAAGAGATTTAGTCAATGCATTTATAGACAAGAGTACTTCACTAGGTAAAACATGTGTAAGGTTTGCTCAAGTGTTGCACTGACTGATCTCATGCATTCTTGGTTAACAAATTCAAACGGTATGTTTGTACATTCTTTGCCTGTTTAAAAAATGTATGGTAGTGCTATGAAGCTGTGATTAAATACTCCTCAAATGGTACTAAAAAAACCAACGTATGTTTACTAGACAGCTTAGTTGTCCTTGTTTGGTTATGAGATAAAGAAGAGATTGGTCAGTTTGAGGATACGTAGTGACAGATAAAACCTTTTTCATACTAAATAACCTCCCCTGCCGGATATTAAATTCTGACTGATGTAAATAACCTGCTTATGGGTCGCTGCTTTTTTTTTTGCCCACAGGGCATAGCATGAGAGCACATGTTACATAGTGTTGCAGATGGTCTAAATACTGTAAAATACAGGTGGAGAGTTAAGGATACGTGGAGCAAAGAAGGGAGGAAGAGTCTAGTAGGAGTCTCATTCTTTGCCTGGTGGGTGCTGGTGCCCTAGAAAGGAGTAGAATGGGGCAGTTTGTCCAAAGTAGAGCTTTGGCTATGACCTGTTAACCTTTACACTTCATAAAGCAAATAACTGTTCTTAACCATGGAAGGAATAGCTAGGATATTATCTAGACATTATAGCAGTGAGTTTGCATAAACTACAGTTCGTTGTTTGTCAACTATGGGAGTCAAAAACTGTGCCTCACTGTACCAGGAGAATAGGTTTACCATTGTCACTGGAGAACTTTTCCAAAAGAATGACTACAGCCTTAAAACAAATGGCTCTAGAAGATCTCTAGTTTCCTTATTTGCCTGATGTTAGCTTTGTCTGAAAAAGGCTCCATTATGAGGCTTTTGGTGTGAGGAGATCGTCTTGCATAATTGAGAACTCTTGTAACGTCTTCCAATATTTTTTTTCCAGTGGAAAGCAATCACAAGACTAAGCTTATGTGTGGCTTGCAGAGAACTGAGCCAGTTTAAATATCCAGTTAGAATAGCATAATCCAATATCTAATATAAAGGTACAAAATGTTTTGGTTGAAACAAACATGTAATGTATATAATGTGATGTATATTACTTGGACACCAGACTCTGAGTTTGAACCATGTAACTTTCTTCCCCTCACGCTCACATGTAGAGCATCAACATGAAGTAACTCCTTTGTTTGAATTCATTGCTTGTCTCTGTCTCTTAAATAATTTACCATTAGCATAGCTCTAGACATATAGACAGGGCGCAGTGCTTCTTGTGTAGGGAGATGGCGGTTGTTTCTGCTCCTTGTCTGTATTGACACCCACACTTGGACTATTGAAAGTGAAGCTGCTTTTGTATGTGTGCTTTTATTAACTGTTTATTCTGTACCTTACAAATGGAAGCTAAACTAAGCGTAGCTGTTAGGAAAGTTGTTGTGTGATGTTAAGGATATCTGGGGAAATTGTTTAGGACTTTGATTACTTTCTAGTGAAAGGAGCCTATGAAGTCAACCAAACACTTTAGGAAGTAGGCTTCTTTTCCCCTGAGTAGGGGCATGTGTGTATGCTTTTTTTAAATTCATCTGTCCTTTGATTTAATTAATACATTTAAAACTTGCTTACATCAATAATGTTCTTACAGGGACATAGAATTTCTGTACAAAGAAAGACTATGTCAGTTTGGCCTTCAGTATAGCATAGACTTACCAAAGATTGTAATTTCTGCAGGCAAATTAGCTGTGTAAGATGTAACTACATTATATATTTCCTTTGGCTAAATGTCTTAAGAAATTCCTTTATTCCATTCTATTCCTTTTTTTCCTCAAAGGGGATTAAAAAACAACAACAACAACAAAACCCCAAAAAACAAAACAAAAAAAAATTCCCAGATAGGATCATTTAAGTATGAGCCTGTTGAACAGCACCGCCAGCTGATTGTTGGCACAGTGGAAAGGATGGTGAAGTGTGGCAAGGAGAGTGGAAACAGGAGCTTCACAGAGCATGGGAGGAACTTTCTAAGCCAATTTTGATGCTAAAATAAATATTTTTTTATAGCTGCAATTTAAAAAGCTATGCTATGTAGCTTTAAGCAAAGAGTTTCATGTTTTGTCACAGCAAGTTATTCTGCGCTTTAGTTGTTCATTATTAGAGCTCAATTCAGTCAAAATCTGATTTATTTATTTTGCTTCGGCCTCCACCTGCTGTATCTCTACATTTTTATTTTTATTTTTTTCCCCTGTTAAATTTGAAATGCCTTTTCCTCTCAGACCAATTCCTGGACAGCTCCTGGAAGACTGAGGTTGTCCTCTTGTAGTGAGTCAAGCATCTTTTGCTTTGCTATAAAAGATATTTTATAAATCTTTGATGTGTTCTTGTGGCTTCTTGACCTAGGTATGGCTTACTAATATACATATTCTTCTTGGTTTTTTGTTTTGTAAGCGGAAGCCATGTTTTTTGCAAATGGCTTCACTAAAGCTCTCAGATCAAGCGATGCTAATCCTTTTCTGTGATTAATGTTTTCCTTGTTAATACACAGAGATCAAGCTTGCCTCTCAGCAACAATTTAGAATATCCATGTTGATTTTCTAACCATGAATTGTAGGTCTTTCATAGTATTTGTTTTCCAAGAGAGTCTGGTTTCTTGTAATCAAGACCGTAAATCGCACGTAAAATGTATAACTTTGCATAGCAAGGAGGGGCTCTTGAGTACAGTGTGTCCGGTGTCTGCAAAATGACTCTCAGTCCCTTATCGTTCCACCAGGTTTCATGGTTAAGACTGCTGGGGCAAGTTTCACTTTTCACTATTTCTGCAGGTTATTTCAAATTATCCATTGCAGGCTTATTTGTATCTTCTTGTGAAATAGGTTCCTTTTGAATAGGTCAGAACATGTATGCTTTTAGTCTGTGTTTTTCATCAGACTTAATGAACTACAAAGCAGATGCAGTCCCTGGGTAGCAGGAAGGTCAAACCTTTAAAAGGGATCTTTGAGAACTTAAAAGCTTGAATTGACGTCACCTAGAAAATGCCACTAGCATCCTTTGAAGAAGTTTGAACAATACTAAACGTTTCAAAATCACATGAATGTTATCTCCTCTTTTGATATGAGATGGTACTAGAAAATAAAAGCCTTTTATGGTTGCAGAAAATTCAGCTGCTGTTTTTTTTCTTTCTTTCTTTCTTTCTGCACTTAGTGAGGAGAATGATTTAGCAATCTAGCTCCTGGAGTTTTCAGACCTGTGGGAAATACAAAAAATAATTGGTACTGAATGTGGTATCTTTATATTGTTCTTGAGACAAGTTCCAGGCTTGAAGGTTGAGAATCCAGTCAAATATTTTGAAATCTCTCATTTAGTATTTTGAGGGTGAAGGATTGTCTTGAATTTACCTGTAATCTGAAGTGTAGGAAGGGGGTTGTGTGTGTGTGTGTGTACACACGCGCGCGTGTGTGTCTGCGTGTTTTTTTGTTTGTTTTTATTTCCTTGTGCATGACTTAAGCCTTCTTTGGGTTCCTCACAGCTTCAGGGTTTTGCTTTGCTGTAACGCATGTTAGTACCTATTTTGTTTAGCACTTTCAAGTCTGTGTAGCATTTTTAACAGTGCTGTATGATCACATATTCTAAAAGAATCTGAAGTCTTTTTGAGGTAAGATGATTTAGCCTTGTCTCTCACCATCTAACTTGCCGTGTTAAATGGAAGTTCCTGTAGGTATTGTATGTTTTGAAGATGTTGCAGGCCTTGTGTAAATATAGAGGAAAAATGAGAAAGGAATATGAACCTCTTCTGTATGAAACTGGTTGATGGATTTTGCTTTTGGGATATTGCAAAGAACTTCATGGATTTTTTTTTTTTTGTCGCCTTTGTACCGTGTGTTTCACATGTTGGACAACTTTATTGACGCAAGTTACATATAGACGAAATCCTAGTTCTATTCTGACAATACTTCCAAGGCTGATCTTTCACTATTCACACCTGGTTTAAAAAGCAGGTGTACGCTTACCCTGTAGTCTTTAGAATTGTTATCTTCTGATGTTCCCATCAATAAAAACTGTGATGGAGGAAGAAATTTAACTTATAAAACAGCATTTGAGATATATCTGCATTAGCCTGTTTTATATCTGATTGATAGTGCTACTGCTAGGAGGATTTTAGCATAACAGAGTCTGCTTTTGTCTCAGTGCCAATTTTGTTACTGTTGGAGTTACGAGTTTGAAAGGCAATATTTGCATCTGTTGGAAAACCTGTGTGTATGAATTCTTTCAACCCCATAGTATGCTTTATAACAATGCTTTATATTAATACAAATATCTAGTGTAGTGAATGAACTAGAAATGTGTACTCAAATAACTTTAGCTTAGTTTGTTATCTAAAGTAGATGCAGATCTTCTTCACAGATGTTCTTACAGGTTCTAACATCTCACAAGAGACTTGTTCTGTTTACTGCAGTTGATTACAGCCTGTGTAATAAAAGCAACATAGCTAAGTTTATTGCAGATGTTTGGCCATATAAGGGTTATGATCCATTTCATTTAGCTTCTGTGATGGAAACAACTCTCAAGAATTTTTCTGATAAAGATAAATAAAATTCCTGAAGTGTGAAAGTGGCCTTTTAAAATTTTTTATCTTTAAGAAAAGGAGTATCAAAAACATGATGTCAGATCAATATTAGGGTAGAATGCTAAAACATAATAAATTTGTACAGTAGAAGCCTGTTACTGGTTTCAGTATATGCCATAGCTTGTTGTGGCAAAACTATTAAGTCTAGACTGTCTGTCTTGATTGGTGGGCGTACACAGTCTAGATCCTGCTCAAGAAGGAAGAGGCTTTGTTTCATGTACTGGCTTATAATGAAATAATTTGGTAACTAATCATCTTTTGTTCTGTGTAAGTTCTTGGCTTGTATAAAAGTAAAGTTACTCTGGTTTAATTTTTCCACAAAAGACTGAAAAATAGATTACCTTATAAAAGCCCTTTAATGCAAGAGGTAGAGGTGCCATTCTTTTTCCACAAAGCATCCTCAAAACATGTTAGTCTTTGAGCTGTTTGGGGATAAAAGACTAATAGCAATGTTAGTGTGTTTTTCCACAGTGTTTGAAGTTGCTGTTCTGCTGTTCTTGATGGTGGACTGAATAACATTAAAAAGTGTTTACTTTAAACAATTGAAACATACTGATTTTTATTAATTCATTGTCCATGCGTAAATATAAAATACAGTATCCAAAGACATTAGGATGATGTGTGGAATGGTAACTAAGGGAAGTTTGAACTTTTCTAATATAGTAATGAATGTAGGAAACGTGAGTGGTATTAAGTCAAAATATTAACATGACAAAAATTATAAGAAGTGAAGACCGAGTGGCACATCTGTTGTTCTATTTAACAAACATTTCAGTAATGTTTAATTACCATGATGCTTAGTCAAGTCTAGGGGAAATAACACTTCTGTAGTAGTTGAAGCAGAGTTAAAAATAAATAAAATGCTTGAAGCGTAGTGATTTGTCGATGAGTCTATAGGTAGTATGATTGGGAGACGTGCAGGGGAAAAATTTCTGTAGACTTGGGTCAGAAAGAGGCATCAACTTGATGTGAATTCATTGCTTAATAGGTCTGTCTCTTTTCATGTGAGAGTGACGTGTTGAGGCATTGTATGTCAGCTGAGCTCTGGTAACTGTCTTTGCACTATAAGCCTTTGGGTTTGACTAGCCCCTGTGGGCTAGTTTCATCCGTTATACAGCCACCATACATTAATTCTGAGCACAATAAACTGTGTTTTATCTGAGTTTTGATAATATGTGTTAAAATTTGCTAGTGTGAGCTATACACTTGAATAACTGATTGATTATGCTCCATTGGAAGTTAATATAGGAATAACCTTTGGGAAGGGAAAAGACATCTGTGCATCAGAAAGAAAAAGTTATTTTCATCTTCCTTTAGCCAACACTTAAGGATCATAAGCAATACTATTGCTCTTGATGTTTTTTCTTAAACCTATGTGTTCTCCAGCTCTCCAGACACCAAATATATCAGTAATTCTGTAAGATGTGCATTCTTTTATTCTTATTTCTAATGAGGAGAGCGTACAATGTTCTGTACTTCTCTCTGTGGGATTACCTTCCTTCTGATCAGATTCTTTTGCAATTTAAACAGTGTTATGGAAATCATGGTAATGCAGAAGAAGGGGGCAGAAGGAGGATTGGGGAAGGCTAGAAAATCCTTACTTAAAGTAGTGAGTATGTTTAACTTACCGTGACTGAGCAGCTGACTGTGCTGCTTGATAGTGTGAATCTGTAGCTGACATTTAACATACTTAAGGTGCAAGCAGTGTGCATGGTACTAATGAAAGGATTTTTTTTTTTTTTTTTGAATGAAGAGGACGTGTGTAACTTTTCTTAACAGTGGATGCATGTACACGTAATGGAATCTTCTCCCTCAATGTTGAGGTAGCTTCTTTTTTTTTTTTTTTTTTTTTTTTACTACTTTTCCTTTCTTTCTTCCACGTAAATGGGATGTTGAAAGACTTTTGCATGTTAGTTTTATTGAGGAAAAACTTCTGGGATTATGGTTTTCTTTTTCCTGTGATTTATGACCTGTCTACATACATTTCCCTGCAACTCCAGCTACACTGCCTCTTCTCATTTTCCTGGTTGTCATCTTTCTGCTCCCTTGATCTGTTATGCAGATCGTGGTTAACTTGCTGCAAGGAATTTCCTACCTCATTTTTTTTGTAACTCTAGACACCATATGACTAATCATGGCTTTAGCTATTTTTGGAAGATTATGGTTTTAGAAGAGGGCATAATCATAACCTTTTATTCCCTCCAGGTAGCTCGGACGCTGTGGAGGACGACTAGTTTTTTGTGAAAGTGATATACTTGCAGGAAGGATGTAGACTATGATCATCTGTATGCGTACTGTAGGGCACAGACACATCACGTGTAGTATCTGCTGTAGTGCAAGAACTTGCTATACCTGTAGAGCATGAAGTGTGTGAGTGTGTATGTATATATTTGTGTGTATAAAAACAATTGTGTTAGAAATATATTATGAGCCGGTAACTTCCTCTAAACTGCTAGCTGCCAGTCCTCAATATAAAACTCTCTCAGCTAGGCTTTCAGTTTAACACATCAGTAGAGGTAAACGTGACCTGAAGTCCTTACATTATTTGCAGCCTCTTTTATATGGATAAGCACAGCAACTTCATATGGTCTTTATGATGCAAATTTTAGGCTTTGAACATGACTCTTTAATTAGTCGGTCTTTTTTTTTTAATTTCTAAATTGAGTCTGCACGATACATGAGAAGAATTTGCAATTCTAGTACAGTAATTCTGGCTTCAGAATTTACACTAAAGATTTTCCTAGATTGTCCATTATGATCTATTGGAGGCTGAACGATTCATGTAGCAATACATATTTCCTGTGCTGAGAGTACAGTTTTGTACTGTTTCTTTTGTGATCAAGTCAAAATCTCAATGTTAATTAAAATGTAGTCTTCATGAGTACATTCAGAAAGCTGATACTTGTTTGAGTTTTGTTACATAAACCAAATTATGGGCCTGAAATTTATCTAGCTATAAAGATTTGTTAACAGAAAAGTCCAACAATAATGTCAATACTCTAATTCTAGCTTGCAAATAAAATTGTAGTTAAAGTTAGCTCTCACTGGCTTGTGCTGCCTTGCAGAAGGGAGTGAGCATATTGTAATGCAACAACTATGTTTAAATACCAACAATGGAAAAAATCAATAGTCTTTTTAGTGGGGGGAAGAATGGGCTTAGGCTATCGTATTGACAAGTAAAAGCAACCTCTTCTGAACAAATGCAAATTCTATCCTATTCTATAGTTGGACACGATTATTTGAATAACACACAAGGCTACTGAATACAAGGAGAGGTTTAAGCCAGATTTTTAGAAAACTCCCACTAGAAAGAACGTTCTCTTATTTGAAAATGTCACACTGAGGCAAGAAACACTGATTTAAAAAGCTCAATTCCTGCTAATCAAGATAGAAAGCAGAACGGAGAACAACAAGCTGTCATAACATGGAGGAAAAACTTCCAAAATAGAAGTCTGGTACCAGGTTTGTACAGCGTCAACTACTTGAATTAAGTATTAACTGGTATCCATTTACAGTCAGTACTTTAAAGAAGTCAGACTGTGTAAGCAGGGAAGATGCTTGCTGAAATCCAGAGTTCATAGTGGAACGGTGCTTGATATTCTCCTCCAAGCATAACAACAATATTTCCTTTTTAAGCTTAATAATTGATTCCTTTCACAGTCATCAACTCCATTTGGTTCTCATCTTGGAACAGAAAAACATGATTTTTTTCTCTTTTTGTGTAAACTAAGAGCTGATGTCAGAAAGCAGAAAGTGAGGCTTTTTTTTTTTTTTTAATTCTAAAAGGCATCTATTCTGGTCACTATCCCTTCAGATCATAGGTTATATAAATAATGCTTGATGTCTTAATAAGTAAGTTCATACTGAATTAAAACAAGTTTTAGCTCTTTCTTTCCTGTATCTTTGCTATATACATAATATTTGTGTTTAGTCAACTTTAAAAAGCTGTCCTTGTATATCTTATTGTTGCTTTCTACTTTCTTCGCTAGCAGAGCTTGACTTATATCACAAGACCGATTAAAGATTTGGTACTTTGTCACTATTTTTAATCATAATAAATTAGAAAAATGTATATTGCAGCATATGCTGAATATAAATAGTTACTTTTTGTTAATAAGTGATCAAAGTGTAATTTTTGAATAAAAATTTTGAACATGTGTTATTATCAAATGATGTTTGATTCCTGACTATTATTTTGTAATTGTACTTCATTTCAGAAAATGAATTGTTTTTTGCTTATCTGAAGCTGCTTTTGCTTTTGCTTGACAGATTTCTCTTTTTGTAAGTACCACCCATTTATGAAAAGGCCTTGTGTTATCTTTTACTGTATATATACTGAAATTACCTTCTTTTTATTAATTGTCATATAAGCAGCACAGAAGGAATTGATACGTGAACAGAATAAGGCAAATATTAACATTCAGTTGTTCTGTTCTGTGAACACTTCCAAGTTTCAGCTGGAAAGTCTTTCATTTGAAGAGAAGAAACAAGGTAACTTATCTTTAAATCCTATATAAATTAGATGTCTGCCAACAGAAAGCTCAGAAAAAATATATTGCAGGTGTTGCTAATTTATCTTCCTTCATTGCAGTTCTTCTTAGTTCCTTTCCAAGGATATATTTTTGAACTCCTTTAGTTATTTTTCTGTATAACATGTTGTGAAGTCCTCCTTCTTCTTATTACAAATGCAAGAGTTCTTTATGGCTCTGTAATTCTTAGCATCTTGTCTGCTCTTATGCTGTGAACAGTTAAAAATCCTGTCTTTTTGTCTAATACATTTCTTCTGGATCTAAACTGTTAGCAGAACTGACTGCTGTGCTGACCTGAACCTGTGCGTTCCAGGCTATCAAAGATCGAACAGAAAAGCTATACTACTATATGGTTTAGTCTGCTTTTGGAAAAACAGGCTGGTAACTGCCGTTAACACCATGGTCGCTTGGTTTAGCTGAGTAGGAGTGGAAGGCTTAGACCTCTTGAACCTCTGGGTCTTTTGTTCTTTGCTTTTGTTTTAAATTTCAGGAAGCTATGACTTGCTGCATCTTTCTTAAGTAAACAGTGTAAAAGGTAACTTGACTGTGTTTTGTTAGCGTGAACTGTAGACTAGAGAAAATGGGTTAAGTTTTTTTTTAATTCTGAATATGTTGTCTGGCAGCTGACCTTTTGTGAAATTGGTATGTACAAAAGTGTTCTTACTGGCAGTCACAGCAGAGGAAGGGGAAGCTGGAGTGACAGAGAGCTGATATTACTCTCAGCGTATAGTGTCCAGAAGTGATAGTTGAAATTTGAGACATGTGACACAGACTTGCACTATTATTCATCGTAGACATTTTCGGGGGAGGTTTAAAAAGGAATGCTTACGCTTCCAGTATTAACAATTGATTTTATTTTGTTACTATTTTTTTTTGGTTGGTTTTTCTTTTTTTTCTTTTTTGCTATTAGTTCCTTGCAGGTGATTAATACATGGACTGCTTTTTTATTGGGTATTTCTATCTTAATTTATACTTGAAACTTGGATTGTCTCTTTTTGCAACATGGGTGCCATTTGTTGTGACTCGTAATTCTTAAACATGTTGAGAGAAGTAAATACAGTGGCCTATTTGGAGTGTATTGGAAGTAAGCTCTTGACTCTTAGGGTCATTAGAATATAGTTTAGTGCCTTGGTAAAGGTGATGTTTGGATTTGCCTAGCCATCTGTCTATGAATACTGGGAAGGAAGGAAGGAAGAGAGTTTGTTTTGTCAGAGAGCGGCAGGAGTTTTCATTACTTGTAACTTGATATAAACTAATCTTCTGCAGCCTGCATTGTGTGTTCCAAGGCAGGGCAGTCCAGATAGCAGAAACAGAAAGTAATTTCTAAAACAAGCAAGTTTCATGTCAATGAAAACTTAGAAAAAGTCTTGAGAGAAGAAAAGTGGGGAAATCAGAGTTTTAACTTGTGGTCCTAAAGCCCTCACTGAATGCTTTGTTCTTTGGGTACCCTCTGCCCCCTGTATCAAGGGTCAAGGAGAAACTTGAGTCTTGGAGAGAAGTGATGTGAGGGCTTTAATACAATCACTTAAGGGTGTAGTAAACAGAAATTTCCCGACTTAGCCTACATCTGTTTTATTTTCTTAAAAAATAAAAATCTTTACTTCCACCTCAGTTGTCCTATTGCAGCCATCTTTTAGACTTTTGCTTTGTTTCATTAACTCACTGTTTCAATTATACTAGTCACGCACTTTAAATACCTTTTCTCCCTCCTAGCTTTATTCTTGGGTTCCTTTTTTGACGTACAGCATGACACACAGCTTCCTTGCTTTCCCATTTTTTTTTCCTCCAGGTCATCAGAGTCTTATCTTCAGTTCCACTCACCTCCCTTTCTCATCTTTCACTTGGGTATATAGTAGCGTATTTGTTCTTGGCTGCTGTTCTGCCTGTCTTAGCAGCTCGCAACTCTAGTGACATTCTTTGTGTTTCTTTGACCTCTGTCTGGAGGAAAATACATATGTTCACTTTTTTATTTTATTATTTGTTCTCATCAACCTAGTTGCCTCTTCTGCTGTTGTCAAATTTTAAATGTCTCTGCTTGAAGCCTGTGCTTAGTAAACTTTGCAGCTTACCTTGCATTGCACAGCTCATGCTATTGTAACAGTGTGGGAGAAGCTGCAGCAGAGTGCTTGTGTCAGCAAGTCTTTCCTCTCTGCAGCCAAATTACTACAAACATGAGCTGTACAAGCAAAACTAGTAACGCTCTGTTTCTCCCAGTATATATAGCATCTAGGATGGCTGTTATCAGCATCCATTTATTTGCTAGGACCAGAACACTTCTAGAAGCCTTATTATTGATACTCTGGCAGAATGCAATAATACAGATCTGTTCTCCATTGCAGCTGTGGACTTTGCTGTTAAGCTTGCTGACTTAAGGAGGATGCTGTTGTGACTTGGCTTTTGCTCCTCCTTCATCAGCATCTCTGACATCTCATACCTCTTGTGTTTCCCTGCAAACGTTTTGCTTAAGATCAAAGTTACTGTCATCTCTATTAAAAGGATCAGGCGGTCCTTTTCCGTAGGAAATGGCAAGGCTTGTAACTTATTCTGACTTGTGAGCGTTATGATAAGCTTGTATACTGTGTCCCATGAGAATCTATTTGAGCTAATATTTACGTACCTTACTTGAGTGGTATATAATGAGACTGACAACTCGGAGAAAGTTTTTAGCCTAGGGGGAGTGCAAACATGAGAATTACTGAAGAGGTGGCTTCTGAAACTGTTGACTCACCAGTGGTTGGTCTGTTTTTCTTGGTGATGGCATGGGGTTTTCATATTGGTGCTCTTAATTAAGAACTCCTTCTAAACCTATACAATGCAACCTCTAAGAGTTGTGTTGCCAGAGCTGTACGAATGGGATACAGCATATTTTGTTTTCCTCCAAGAATGCCCGTTGAAAGGAATCCACTTGGATGCCTGTCACTTATCCTTTCCAAGGGTGAACTGCATATTAAGAACTTGTGTGAAGCTTATGCCGTATGTGTCATGATGTGTATGACCCTGTAGACAGGAGTGACTCCTGGGGGGTTCAGCACAGGGGAAAGCTTCTAACTGCCAGACTAGACTCCTCTTAATGAAAAGAATTAGAGGTTAGACTGAACCTCAAGTGGTTGCTGTGCAGGCCAGTATTTTCTGGCAAGTCTGTGCCCTGATTCCAGGAGATTTGAAAGTTTGGAGGATCCAGATGTGCTCTGTTACATCAGAACAGTGCTTTCTGGGTAAAAAGGCTTATGCTGTTCTGATCCTGGTCAGCTGAAGTACAATGTCTGAATATGGTCAATTCCCACTTGCAGGAACAGCTTATTGTGGGTCACAATTTTGAAGGCTGTTAGCTGTAGTAACTACAGTTTTTATGATTCATTAGATGTTATGATACACGTCCTTAGCTGTCTGAGAAAGGACAGAGATTCTGCTTTTCAAGCTGACGTATCAGGTAGGTTCTGCAAATACTCAGACTGCAGTTCTTGTAACAAATCTTGCAGTTGTATGTATTGTGCTATTTAACCTGGGGTTAAGGTAGGTGTGAGTTGTACTCACATAGAATACTATGCCATCAACAGAACAACTGAAATACAGTAGTTGTCAAGGATAACTTAACAACAATCAAGATACCCCCTGATGGGAGTTAAATATTTGAAATAGGTCTTAATGTCTTAATGTGGTACTGAAGTTTTGTAAGATCATTCTAAGAAGGTTTTTAGCCACCTTATAAAGGGGCCACTTTCAAAGTGAATAGCTAAGTCAAGGTTGTCAAAATACTTGAAGAAATGCTTGCTAATCAGATTAGTGTGGGTGTGGGGGAATCAACACCCCCGTCAACTCCGCTAGGAAATGAGTGAAGCTATACTGCAATATAATACACAGATCACTGGAAACAAAATTCTGATGTTAAAATGAGCAGTAACCTTAAAACAGAGATAAGCAGTTTGGCTTCCTTACACAAGCAGAAACCACTTTCTCTGCAGTTCCTTCTATGAAAAAGGTACGTTATGTTTCTGCTTAGTGTTGTGAGTGAAAATATCATGAGCTTATGGTTTAGTGTCAGAGGAAATAATGACGATTAACATGAAGGACTAGATGCAACAAGAAACTATAAAGACATCTAGATTTTTATTTTGTCATTAAAATGTGACAGTGTCCTGTATAGAACAGCATGGAAAAATTATCAAGTTTTATACTTGGCTCAGAATCTGATATTATAATATGAATTTGAAGCTCAAATAGGGAAGGGTAGAAAATGGGAATTAGCTGTAGATTTGTTTTAAGCAAAGCTGAAGAGTGCTCTTGGTCCCCAGCTGTCACAGTATTTGTATCTGACATGCAAAGTAGCTCTTGTTTGGAGTCTGTATACTGCAAAATGTTCGTGTAAGTGGCCAGATGTTGGTCTTTATCTTCTACACCATCATTACTAAGGGGTCTGATAATAGAATGACATACTGACTGTGCCCCAGCTGCGTCAAAACCAAGAGGAAAAAATAAAAAAGAAACCTAATCACCTGCTGGAGATCCACACGCGTGCAGAACTTCACAGCAAGGCAACTTGTTTTCATATTTTTTACAGTGGATATCATATTGACTCTTAAAACTGATAAAAATGTTTTTGTCTAAACAAGAGAAAACCTCATGTTCAACAGAGTGTTTTAAAAGTTCAGAACCCCTTTTGATCAGTTTGAGGCACTCTTTGTCTGTGTAAACCGGAATGTTGCTACTCTTAGAAACATTCCTGAAAACAGACAGTTGCTTGTGGTTTTGTGGTGTGTTTCTTATTATTTTAAAGCCAGCTGAGCTTAAAGGTCAGCTCTGAAGAGACTAATTCCACTCTTAAATGTGCGTGTGTATTTTTTTTAATTAAGTTTTCAATTTCTGGGCTTTTATCTCAGTCGGAGGTTTTTCTGAAGCCTTACCTTGCAGTTAACTATTGTAGCCCAACATTTTCCATGCTCTTCACATGTAGGTTAGAAGCAGTCAATGACAAAACTGAAATTTCCAGTTCCACCTGCCTGTCCAGTAGTATTTCTTCTACTTTAGAAATGATAACCCCATAAAAGGCAGTTTCAGCAGCAAAAGTCTTGAATACCTCTCATTTTTAATAGTCTATTGACGGGGTGGGGGGAATAGAAAGAGTTCCTGCGAGTTCCTTCTAAGAGACAGACAAACAAAATGGCTTTACAAACCAGCATAATTATATTGCAGCAAATACATGTTTTCAAAAAAACTGCTTCAGTGGAAACCTTATTTTGTGTATCTGTGACATACTGTGCACTGGAGTATTGTTATCCCTAAGAACTATGTTATTACTACTGAAGTAGATAGGATCAGAACAGAAGGTTAAGATGTCCTAAAGTGCTATACTCATGCCTACTCGCATGGCATGGTTGTGATTTCTGCCTATTGGCTGTGCCTGGGCGTCACTTGGGGGAAAGCGCAAGCCCACAACCATTCTCAAAAGGCAGAATAAATTAGGGCACCCTATTGGGGGGGAAAAAAAAAGTTAAGCTTTGTTAAATGTGAACTTTGTTGTGCCAGCTGAGAATGGGTCCTGGCTCATTTTGGATGCTAGTAGTGATAGAACTAATATCTATCACCGTAGCTAATGAAGAAAAAGGGGAGTCATACTTCATAATCCAGGTAGTCCTCCTTCATCCTTTGTTTCTATGACTTTTTTTCCCCCTGTTAAGAATTTGGTTTTGTTAGTATTAGAGACCCTTAATAACCCTTAATAAACCTTAAATGTTTTAGTCTCTTCATGGGGAATTGAACAATTCAATTCTTCAGTTCTTGTTGAAATGTGTTTTATTTATCGGGTAGTGAATTATGATTTTTATAGAGACAACCAACAAATCCCTAGTAGTGTCTGAAGAAATAATTGTGCTTTTCATTTAATTTTTTTTTCAATTAAATGCATATGTAGTTCTGTAGTCCCAAAGTGTATAGACTGCTTTGCATTTTAATTGGTTTTCAAGTTGAATTCGTCTTTAATGTTCAAGGCCAAAGACAGGGTTATGTAGGTTAATCTTACTTATCAACACTTGGAAGCAGTTGTTCTTTTACGTGAAGTGTTGGCATGGTTCTCCCCTCATTTGCAGGGAGACCCAACGAGCTAGTTAGATCATGAAGTAATTAGAATGTTTATATGTTTTTCTTGGTTAGATGGTTTGGATGGATAATTTTCTCAATTATTTTGCAATTTCTCATTTATAAAGGAGATCCAAATGGATATTCATTAAAGATTTGGACTTTATGAAATTAATAGTACTCATGGAGCTACCAGGCACTAATTTCCTGTTTCAGATATGTTACAGAGAACTTGTATAGCCATTATTAAAGATTACAGTATGTTGTTGACTGTCTCCTTTTAAGAACAAAAACTAAGAATGTCACGGATTTTTCTAAAAGCTATCATAGGAACGTAAAGCTTGCACTGCATTAAGAACTAGTGGTTTACCTCAGTATCTTTTCCCTAGTTGTGATCATTAGGAGGAGAAGGCAGCTGATCTTTCCCTGGATTTTTTTGAAGGCTGCAGAATGAAGGAACAAAATCCTTTCTCACAGTAGAAGTTATGCAGACCTAAGTGTCTTGAACGAGGATTTTGGAACACTTGTTGCTTTCATTGAAATGAGTATTACATGTGCTTTTGCATGATGATTTTGAAAAACTTTATTCTTCTGCATGGTCATCTGCAGAAGAATCTGATTTTTTTTTTTCTTTTAAATTGAAACCTTTAATTATGAGGTGCAGTGTACCTGCTGAACTTCACTGACTTATGTCTCTGACCACTGATTTTGGGTCTGGGCACTCCATTAGTAATGGAATAAAAATACACTGTACTTTTATAGCCTATCTCATGGTTGGAAACGCGTAGCTCCAGTTGTTTTTCTGGCTACTTCTGCAGGAGATCTAAACAGATAGATTCAATTTTCTTCTAGTTTTCCTTTTTCTGACATCTCAGCGCTGTGTGCGAAAATAAATGTCGTATGAGACCATATGTGCCTAAGGAAACGAAAGCCTAGCTATGATTAAGTCTAAGTGTACATTTCTGAATCTGAGCTATAGCTACCTAACTTCCATTCTTTATTATCGAGATGGAGCTATATGTTATTTTTTTAGCAAAATACTGGACTTGGGAAACATGTGTAAGTTGCCTTTAAGAGAATAAAATGTGTAACATGGTACTGGTGTAGTTAGTTGCTATGGCAGAGAGATAATACTAGCTTAAAGCAATTCAATACCTTCTCTTAGTGTTTAAGCTAGTATTATCTTGATATTGTGTACAATTTTAAATATGAGTATAAACTATAAAAAGATATTTAAAAACTAAGGATTATTCTGGTCAGTTTTGGTGGCAGTATTGGAATGAGGGTAATAGTTTGAAGAGAAGGGTTTAGTTTTACTCTTTTTAAAAATAAAGACGTTCTCTCTGTCTTGGAAGTTTTATAATCTATTGAGTTTGTGAGGTGAAAGATGCTCCTTTTTAGAAGTATTCTTGCACTTATTTTATTAAGAACTGATTTTGCTGGAGTTCATGCCTGCCTTCCAGGTTTTTGTGACTGTTGTCAGTGTATCCCTGGCCGCCCCTGCTGAGGGATGTCTTTTTGTCTCCTGCCCCATGCTATTCTTGCTTCCCTGAACTAGCTGATTAATGGAGCAGGTGGAGGATGGTGGGGAAGCAGGGTTCAAAACTTCCCGTCCTACTGGATTGCATGGTTCAGCAGACAGCCTTCCCCTTAAGTCACCTGCTCAAACTATCTGACTACTCCATTAACCCATTTTCTGGGGAACAGAATTCCCAGTATTTGAGTACACTGGTCAGCGCTTTCGGGCCCTTAACAGAACAACTCTTCCTCTGTGTCGGCCACCAGTCTTTCCTCCATGGGAGCTGTTCTTCTCTGGAACATTTCAAAGGACTTCCAAGGCTTGGTCTTCTGGCTGCGCTGTACAGAGTAAGTGAGCTCGCAAACTTTGTGGTCCAGCAGGAACAAAATTCTGTTACCTACATCATCACACTTTCTTTTCTGCTTGAATGAGCTGGTCGTTTGTGTCAGTCCCTGAAGGAGAACGCTGAATGCACTCTGATAATGGTGTGGATTTCTTGCTACTGAGGATCCTGGTATCTCCCCTTGGTACTGGGAGCAGAAAGCACTCTGCTTGTCAGAAATGGGTAGCGTAGCACTTCTAACTTCTTAAGTCTAACTTCTGTGCTTAAGGATAGGCATTGATCTGGGAGAGGGCTGGATTCTGTTTTCAGCTCTGGCCAAAGTTTATATACATTGTTTGAGTGTAAATAGTGTGAGCTGTTGCCTAACTTAAAGCAGGAATATCAAGCTGGTTTCTGAGGGCTGTGAATTGTAGTTACGTTAAGTCATTTGGCTATGTTTGTATCTCTTCCATAGCCGCTTGTTGCGGTAGGCTAGGCACTTCTCATCACCCAAAGAAATTTCATGGGGGACGTTTACCTTTTTGAAAATGGGTGGGGAAACAAGGGGGCTGTCCAAAATGTGAGTGCAGTATCACTTGACAGATCTGGAATACCGTAATATTTTACAGCTCCAGTGGGCCAGATTATATGGCTTAAATGCTATTGATTCATCCTGTTAAGTTAAAAGCTGTATAGCATTCCTGCAGCGCTTTCAAATGCATGTTGATAAGCAGCGACTCGGGAGCTTGAAAAAGACATGCTTGGATGTTCGGTGCTAAAGGCGTTAGTCCTAGTTAAGCCTATACAATGGCTATTGGAAATACTTGTTCATGAGGTTTTTTTAAAAAAGCTATAGAAGATCTTGAGTAGCTAACATATAGACTAGCGTTGATGCATAAAAAGTTAGAAGTTAGGTTCACTAGCTCACTTTAATTAGGCAAGCAGTGAAGTGAAAAAAACTAAACTTGGCATGAACAATGGAAATCTTAATTAGACTTTCTAAAACTTTTTAATAATCCATGATGTGTAATCCAGATACTATCACTGCCTGTTTTTGAGCCTGCCGCTCCTTTAAATTAGAATTTCTAGCTTTTTTCCTGTTGCGATATACTTCTCTGACCTTTTGTTCTGCAATTCTAATACAGATATCCTGTGTCTTGAAATTGTGGAAATTACCTTCTAGCACTAGCTGAAGGAAACTCAAATGAAGGCTGTCTCTTATGTCATCAACTCTCTATTAATATCAAGAAGAGACACTGCTGCCAAGATATGGAAAACTGAATTGTGCTTGAGAATAAACATTAGATTCCCGTTTGAAATGTGCACGTTTAGTCCTGCAGCACATACATTTCATACAGCCTCCCAGTCATGGTACAATTATATTGCAACTAAGCACAGGTCAGCTGAAATTTGCCTGTGTGTGTTTAGTTTAAAAGCATGAGAGACTGTTTAGCGCTTGTATTGATTTTTTGTTTTGTTTCTCTCACTTTGGACCAGAAATTTGAAACATAGTTGCTCTCTAACTGAACCCTGGTAAGTGTGTTCATGGTTCATCTTAGCAGGAACCAGAGAAGTAATCTCAGTTCTTACTTTGATGAAATTAAGCTGTTTGGTGAGAGGAGGGAAGTTCTGTACTGGTAGATGTTTGGGAGCTCTGGATGAGAAAAGATAGGTATGTTCTTTAGATTGATGCATTTCCTCAACAATGCTTATTAACAAAAAAAATGCTCTACCATTGTTAGACTTTTGGAAGCCTGTAGTCCAGTGCTAGTTCTAAGTAAATACAGTTTAAGGCAGTGTCTACAGAATTTGAATCATTGTATTCTTCTTGGGCAGATCTTAGTAAATCAGCTAAGCAAAATGTTTTGGGATTTTTTTCAGTACCCAGAACCAATTCCACTCCCCCATGCCCTTTGTGAAACTAAAGGTTTCTTTTGTACAAGTAGAAATGAAAATATAAAAGAGCTATTAAAGTTTATTTCACTTCTTTAAAGTGAACTCATCTTTTTCAGTTCTTAGAAGCAGCGAAATAAACAGTCCAGAAAAAAGATTTAAAACTTAGTAGAATTGCCACCTGGAAAATCAGTCCTTTACTTCAGACTCAATTTTGAAGTAATGTTATTTGTCTTTCAGCTTTGGTTTTCTTCTTTTTCCATGCTGTAGAAGTTCATTAAGATGATTCTGTTCCTTCAACTCTCATGTCTAGGAGAGCTTGACAAACTTGTCTTTGAACCTGATGGTTCTTTCACATTTGGATCACATTAAACTGGATATCTTACAGATACAGAACGTTAGGATAGTTTGTGCTCTAGAGATCTTACAACCAAACACTGTCATTTATCAGTTGAATGGAGGGATCCGTTAAGAAATGTTGTTTTGTTTTTAGGGGGACTGCCATTCCCATTTTTCTAGGAGTCTAGCTCCCAGACAGATGGGGGAGAGACTAGGTGAGAAAAGAGGATAATTCTCCTTAAGCAGAAGACTATGTAATCTCTTGGACTGGGGCTGGGAAAAGTATTCTTCTTCTTCTCCCAGCAATACAGACTTTTTTTTTAGCATGAATGACATTGCAGCATGTATCATGTATGTTGCAATGTCTGAGATAGTTGGTTGGTGTTCATATTAAAACTACAACTTGTTTATAAACTCTCAGTAAGCAAAATGTGAGAATGTCTGACCAAGTACATACTCTGAAATTGTTGCAAGCTAGAATCTTGTGTTTGCTTAAGGCAGAGAAAAATGATATTGGGAACCAATTGCAATAGCTTTGATATGGCACTGAATTGTCCTCGTGATGATGCCTGTGTGTCCAAGCAAAGTCATTACAATTTCTGAGGTACAGCTTAAACCACTATGAAATAGCTAACTTCCTGTTACAAAGGAAGTAAAAGTAAAGAGTACTCATCTAGCAGTTGATATAGTTTATCCGACAATTGTCAACTCACTGATTCGTAATATGAACAATTGCAAGTAATCATACAATGTGGTCTCACAATAACTGTCTTTGAATCTTTATTTCTTATGCAGTTGATTAAAATTTCAAGTGAAGGTCAAGAATACAGAGATATTTGTATCTGTGATTGTATTCTAATCAAGATGTTTAGACAGTTTCATTGCTGAAGATATTTTTCTGCTGTGTTTAAAGTATTAAAGTAGATATTTTTTATTGTTTTTAGTGTTCCTTTTTCAGCATGATGAATTAGTTCTGCTACTAATATGACTAAAGTATTTTTCATAGGCTTGAAATAGTAGGTATCCCTTTTTTCCTTTTAATGCTTTGAATCTATATTCTTGACAGTAGTGTATGTCCAGGGGAAAAGAGAAAAATGTTCCTTTTAAGAAAAGCAAGGTTGGATTTTGTTTTGGAAAGTTCCATGTAAAGGAAATTCAAATCTGTCTCAGTATCTTAGAACTGCAACTGATTCCACTTTGGCATCAGAAATGGAAGGAATTGCTCTTCCACCTATCCATCTTGTCTATGGAAACATCTCTGACTTATCGTACTTTTTCACTTCAGAAATTCCTTAAACAAAAGTATTGTTTTTCCTTTTCCCTTGGCTTGACTCCTTTTGTTTCCTGCATCGGTTTCTGGTCACTGTTGGGTGAGTCCATAGTCCACAGTTGTACTAACTGTTGTGGCAGAAACTGAGGTAGATTGGGAGGGTGCCTCTCAGCTGGTGCATGTTGTGTGTGTGTGTTTTCTTGGGTTTTTTGTTTTTGTTTTTTGTTTGGATTTTTTTTTTTTTTTACAGATGCTATGTCTGATCTGCAAGCAGAAAGGCAGGTGCAAACTCTCTCCATGGCCTAGCTCAGATTAAGTGAGTTATGCTTTGAGAAATGGCTGTTTAAAAATACAGAGAATAACATCGCTGCCTGTGACAGAAGAGGGTTTGAGAGTGCCTGTACGGGCAGCCACGCAAGCAGGGCTGCAAGGCAGCGACCTCCAAGGATTGGAGAGGAGACAGTGACCAGTGCTGAGCACTGATAACCTCAGCATCAACTCCAGCTGCGACTAGGAGAGCTTATCTGACTGCTGTCAGAGTTAGAGATAAGAAGAAACCATGGGGAATACCAGCTGGCATCACAGTAAAGAACGATTTTTTTTTTTTTTGAGGTATTTACTGGAACATCTTTGCTTCTAATGCAGATCACTAAGTAGATGAACATCAGTTGGCTAGCTAGATGTGTCTGACTATTACTAATACATTTACAGTTGTGAAGGAAAATTTCTGATGCTGTTAGAAGAAAGGAAGGATTTTCAAAATTGAAGTAATCAAATTTGTCATGTTACATCGTTAAACGTTTTCCAGCTTGTCATCTTTGGGCAGGAAAATGCTAGGCCCAAATAGAGATCTAAAGCCCCAGAGCGGAGTTCCAAATGGAAAACAGTTTGAACTGTGTCTAACCACTTAAAGTGCTGCCTTTTTTTTTTTTTTTTTTTTTTTTTTTTTTGTCCCAAAGGCTGTATTTGACTGACTTAACCTTGTGTAAACAATGCTTGTGCTGCAGAAGATAAAAATGCATCTGCTGCAAGGTCAGTTGGGCATCCAGTTGGTTATTTTGCTGGTTGGTAATGCTGTCCACATGTTAAAGATTTTTAACTTTCAAGTTGGGGAAAAAAATGTGAACTGTCATTTAAAGTAAATTTACAAGAAGAATATTTAAGACTGTGATTGTATTTAAACGTTCCTTCGAAGGCAAGGGTATGTACTTACCTTGGAAAAGCTCCTTGGGTCTCAAAAAATATCCCTAAACACTGATTTGTCTCTAAAGATCATGAAACATTAGCTTTATCTTTAAGAGAGAAATGATTTGGGAAAGGAATTGTCATTGGGATCACTTGCAAGTCCCCTGTGTGGTAATTCTGTCCAATGTTGTTTGTGACTTTCTGCTCTGTTCTGCAGGATGGATTATAAAAATAAAGCAGTTATAAAACACTGTTCAAACTGCTAACTTAAAAGTAAGGGTGTGTCTGTGCTTGTTAAACTGTGCAGGTAAACATCTGTGTCTGCCTTTTGTATTTTAGAAGAGCAATGTTATTCTGCAAATGCTAATTATAAATGTGATCCTAAATTTTCTTTTCTGTATATGCATCTGTCCCTCAACACCCGTGAGGGTATATGCATCTGTCCCTCTACACCACCAGCTACTATGATAAAAACAAGTGTGTGTTACTAAAACCAGCTGAAGCCAACAAACTTCAGAAAACTATATTTGAAGAGGAGCAACGGAAGACAGAAATGAAATCCACAAAATATGAGAAGACAGCAACCCCTGCCCCAGCATCTCAAAATGTTAAAATAAAATACTATATTTGGCTCTGTGAGGCTTAATTAAATCTTATTTCTCCATGTCATGACAACAAAGCAGAACAAATGTTTTTGAACGTTAGGATGTCCAGAAACACAGGAAGTTCTGAACCACAGGCAGTTCCATCTGAACCTGAGGAAAAACTTCTTTCCTGTGAGGGTGACAGAGCACTGGAAGAGGTTGCCCAGAGAGGTAGTGGGGTCTCCTTCCCTGGAGATATTCAAAACCCACCTGGACGCGATCCTGGGCAATATGCTCTAGAGGACCCTCCTCGAGCAGGGAGGTTGGACTAGATGATCTCCAGAGGTCCCTTCCAACCTCAACCATTCTGTGATTCTGTGATACTTTAGGGAGTGTCATAGGTATTTCCTGGTTCAAGCTTAATAAATGCAAAAGCCTTAGTGATCCATTGCCTCTGTTATTCTTATGTGCACAAGTTAGACTGAGCCCTAGGTAAAACTGGCTTGTGGAGGCAAAGTGACTAGTAGTCCAGGTAATGAGACAATCTTACCTGAAGAAATGGCCATCTTTACCATGAAGACAGCCAACTTTGAGTCATGGAAGCAATCTTGCAAAATGTGCATCATGAAGACTGGGGCAGGTTAGGCAGCTTTGAAGTGCATTTTAATAAAAGGGCTCTGGAACATCTGGGACTTGATCATTGAGAGGCTGTTGCTTTTCATACCTAGAAGTAGCTCTTGCTGCCTGTTCTGTATTCCTTCATTTTTACCAGGACAAGTTTGCCTTTTGGACAGCTGCTTAAGATAATTTAGTAAATTGGCTGTTCAGAAGTCTGTCGTGCTTTTCTTGGCATTTGTTGCTATCTGCCACTCTCAAAGAATCAACTGAGTGATCTAGATTGTGCTGCTGGTTTGCAAGTTTTTTCTAGACTTGAGATTTTTTTTCAATTCTTTCATAAGCACTTCACCCTTCCTGTTTTGCTTCTTCTGAAAACAGCAATACAGAAAGATAGGAAACAAAGCTTCTTTGCACATGAACTGTTTATTCAGGAAATGAGAAGGCAGGTGATGAAACTCAGGCTAGACGTGTTTTACAGGGTGTATTTGGTGGTTTATAGCATTGAATGAGCACTGAGTGTTTGGGGGACATAACTGAAGGATTTGTTGAATCTAGTATGATTATACCATAAGCAGATTCTTGAGCACTTAAACTTGCAATTCAGAGTTAACATAGCATGTGGTTATTCATGTATGACTTTCCCTATACGTCTTTGTTTTGTCAGGCATTCCTATTTCACGTGACTTCTAGTAAAAGGAATTGAACTAGAATTTACTCATTTCTCAAATTTCTTTCTAGAACTACATAATAAAACCCCTTCCTAGTACTTCCAAGTTCTTGTCAGCATGCATAAGATGTTTAGTTTGGGAGATGGGGGAAACTGGTGACTTAAATCTTTTACCGAATCTTTTACTGAATCCTCTGGCCTTGTTGGCCACACTCCATTTTTACCAGTGACTTAGCTCCCGTTCCTGCTCTTTCAGGACTTGTCTCAACAAATGTGCAGTCCTTAGCATGCAGTGACTATGTGTCTGGAGCGAGTGACTGGCCTGATCTGCACTTGTTAATGAAGCATGCTTAGTGTACAGACTCATCAGCACTGACAGAGGGTCCGTGGCATGCTGACCAAGGTGAAAGTACCTTCACCCTGTTATGTCAGAGCCATTGCACGTGGCTGCTGAATTGCAAATTATTTGTGAGCTTTGGTTTGGTCACCCTGGTTAGATTCAGGATTTAAATTTTCTTTAGTCTCTTTAAAACTGATCCTACCCCCATTAGCTTTGAATTAATTTTTAAGAAACTTGTTTCTCCTTTTTTTTGGCGCTCATAATGTCCTTCTCAAAGGTGTTATCTTCAACTCTTTACGGGGCTCACTGAACTGAATGCATTGATAACCACACCTGAGAGCTGCTTCCTGTGGGGTAGCATTTTTCTGGTGTTGTGACTCTTTGCTTTCAAGCAGGGACCTAGGTGAATTTTTATTCTTCCTGATACCATTGTAAACAGCCAGCTTTTGTTTCTCTTACTGGGCCTTGTCTTGTCCTGTTGCTATATTGCTCTTTGAAGTCAAATATATTATCCCTGTGCCATCTTAAACTTAGAGTACACTGTTAACTGATACCCATGCTGGACAATTTAAGTGCACGAACTTATTCTAGGCCTTAAAGAAAGGAGGAAGAAAGACCCTTCTGAGTTCAGAGACCAGAGGATGGGTGCCTGTTGGTTACTGCACGCTGCTCCGGCCTCTCTCTTTCTGTGCGCTCGGTGCAGCACACTAGCAGGTCACAGATGATACAGTGCACTTGCCTCTGAAACTTGAGGTTAGAGTGCAAAAGTTGCCTGTGATACTGTAACAGATCACGAAACAGTAGCATGGTGCAAACGGGGTATCTAATGACTGGGTGGTAGTGACTTCTGAACAAAGCTAAAACCTACTTACATAACATACATTACACTTACTCGTATGCAGGCATTCGAGAAACCTGAATGCATTGATTAAAAAGAAAACACACACCCACACCTGCCAGATACAGGGGTCATCTCTACCACTTTCACTTTGCAGCTATACCTTGGCTGAAGTTTGAGAACTTTTGCAGGGTGGGGGGTGGCAAGGAGATCTCAGGTAGTGTAGCAGTTGTCTCAGCTATATGACTAAGCGAAAACTTTTGATAAATTTCTCTAAATTTAATGAAGTATTTGAACTGAAGCTAATCTTTTTTTGGAAGAAGGGGAGGAAGGACGAGTTCTTCTGTGAACTGAACTACTGATTTAATGTTAGAAACATACCCCCAGTAGAGAAGTCCTGCCATGGAGTCAGGGTTAAATCACTAATAAACCTGGAACAACTTTAGAAACGTATTTGATGAGGAACCTTTCTTATAGTGGAGGAAAAAAGGACTTCTTGTTCCTAATACCCCCTTTATTAAATTAAATGAACATATCCCTGTAATAAACATTCTGGTAATCTAATTAACCTACAGAACTCATAAGTCAATACAGAACAGCACCAATTCCATTTCATGCATCTCTAAAGGTACAAACAAAGGCTTGCCTTTAGAGTCCAGGAGATTTGGGACTCTCTCTTGCTGTTACAGGTGCATTTGACACTGCAAAGACATCCGACTGCTGCTGCTTTTGCTCTGTGACTGTATAGTTACAACTGCATAACTATACACGAGAAAATATTGTGTAACATTATAGTACTGAGGCATACTTTCATGGCTTTTGTGTGTGTTTTTTTTTTTTTTTAGTGCCTGGGTATTGGGAAGAGGTAGGGAATTGCATAAGGTACTTGTGTGTGCGTGTCTGTAGGTGTTCAAGATTCTGTTGATGCAGAATAGTAACTTCCATCGATGCGTGTGACCATCTACTTCCTTCAGAGATCTAAGCAGGATTTTTCTATTCTCAAGGTGCAGCAAATTGAAAATAAGATCTGTTATTATGTTATGGTTGAAGTGATGTCTAAGATGAAGTATGGATATTAACATGACGGGTTATTGAACGCGTGGTAGGTGGGATGAATCATCTTTCTGCTTTAAATGTATACATCTGAGCTAATCACCCTGGATTCTCTTTACCCTGGGAGAGAAATAGCTTATTTTATGGCATGTTTTGTTCGGTTGGTACAGCTCCTTTAAAATTAAATAAGAAATACCTTTGTAAATGCATGTTTGTATCCATTATCTGTAAAAGAAACATAAGGGATTAATTGGGATGTCATCATACAAGTCTTCCAATAAAATTGTACTCCATGTGCCCTTCTGAACATGGAAGCTCTTAGTTGTGATTTTGAAGTAGGAATATCTGTTAATTAAAACAAGAAGTCCCAAACCAACCAGACAAAAAGGCAAACTGCAAACATTTGTGATCATAGAGAGAAAGTAGTAAGGGCATTTCATAAATGTCCACCCCCTTCCCCCAAGAGCTAAAGAGATGGTGATTTAAATTTGGAGTTGTCCCCAAATCTAATATTTGGGTTAGTTGGAGTGGAAAAGACTTCCATGGGTAGCACCCCTGAAATAAACTAGCCTGGCTGCATTTAAAAACAAATAAATAAAACCCTCCCCTTTCCTACCTGGGCTGGGAAGTTGTTTCAAAGCCTCGGTACTGTGATGGTTAGAAGCATTCCGTAATTTTCAGAATAAATTTATTCTGAGAAGTTAATGCCTATTTGCGTTGGAATTAAGAAGTTAATTGCTTACTTGCATGTTGCTTTTTTGGTAACAGAAGATCCTTTTCTCTCCTTGGTATTGACTTTGGCATATTTCAGAAACAATATTGTTCACTTCCAGCCTTTGTTTTGCCAAGACAAATAAGCCAGTCTTGCTGTCTGCTCAGTGTTAAGTGATGTGGGGCAACGTAGACCTTACTGTTTCTGCACCTGCTTTACTCCGTGTGAATGTTTGAACATGGGTAGGTAGAATTTTCCCCCTCCCTCTTTCTGTCGTGTTCTGGAATCGATTAGATTTAGTTTCCTGGGAACCTGGAAAGTGGGTGACCGCTGAGGAGGACGCATAAGGAACCTGTCAGATACTACTACTCTTGAGGCTGAAATGAGGAAGGATGTAGCTGCGGTGGTTATGTAAACAAAAGGAGGACCAGAATACACCAGGAGTGTTGACAGTAAAAGCTGAGTTTAAAGTGTCTGTTAAAAATAGAAACGTGTTTACAGCTTTCTTGTTTTTTTTTTTAGGGTGAATGTTCCTGTAGCAGGAAAGATCTGTTTATTTGGATAACAGTATGGTGGCAGGTTCTCGTCACTAGAAAGGCTGACTAGCTGCTTTAAACATTAGTGTATACATCTGTTTGCAATGTTGCACGTTTTTCATCCCGTTTAAGTGTTTAATGTTTCTGTAAATCAAACACGTATGCAGGCAGCCTCGTGTTGCTGAATAGCCTGCTAATGATAGGACATGAAATGGCAGGGAGAGGGATGAAACAACCTCCAGGAGACATTTAAAAAAAGAAAGAAAGAAACAAACAAACACTGAAAGAAATTCTGTCTCGCTGATCTGAATTCACTGTGTACCACGTGGAAGGTGCAACTGGGAGCATAGGCCGCTTCTGGAAATCTGCAAAGCGTTCCTTTTTTCGTGGTAGTGTTGTCTTTCATTATAGTAATTTGAATTAATAACTTCTAATAATCTCCCTTAGAACGTGTACTGTTTGTAATTTAAAGGAAGACTTGTGATTTAAACACAACTCGGTACTTACTCAGGTACTTCACTGAGACCCTCTTTGGTTCTTTGAACTGAGCCATAGGGAACAGTAAAATGTGCAGTTCCTTAAGTGTTGCATCATACAGTGTCTTTTTGTTTTTAGTGTTTCTCATTAACATTTTTTCTTTTTGTGTTTTAGTGGTGTGTGTTATGGTAATTTGCTCTAATTCTGTATGCTCTTCCCATGGGAATTTTAATTCTGATGTGCTTTATGTAATACAGAAGAGAAAATACGGTAATAAAAAATTTACAACAGTTGAACAAATGGCGGTTCTTTATAGTGAGATATGTTTTCACGTGTGCAGGTTTCCACGGGCAGGCTTTGAATTGCATGACCTTGTTGGGGTGTGTTCGTTCCCCTCTCCTTCCCCCGTCGTCCTGCAGGCGACCCCTCTGAGGGGGCTCCGCTGCCTCCTGCCGTCCCCGCTGCCCGCACCGCAGCAGCCGTGCGGCTCCCTCTGGGTGTACCGTTAGCTTGAGCTGAAGCCCTACCTTTCATGCATCCTTTAAGCAGGAATAAGCTAACGCTGTAGCAAAAGGTAACGCAGCTCCCCCATTCCCCACTCAAAAAAGGAAAAAAAAATCCAAGATTTCTTGGGCTGATTCTCTGCCTTTTTGGCAAGACAGAAGGGCAGGGTGAGCGTGGCTAGGGAAGGGTGCGATGCAGGGTGATTTTTTTGTTTGTTTTTTTTTTTTTCCCTCCCCCTGCAGGATACTGGCTTTGCCTATTTTGCACAGGCCTGCTTACAGCCCTAGCTTTGGCTTGCGTCTTCTGCTGGCTGGAGCCTGGGAGAGAGAGGTAGAGCAGAGGGCTTTAGGTGAGCCTCTCTGCAGTCATCCTGCTGTAATGTACTTCCACCTGCCCAGCGCACTGAATGAATGGTTAAGGACTGGTTGGTGGGTTTTTTTTTTTTTAACCCTCAGTGAGTTTTATTTGATTCTAGAGCAGTTTCTTGTCTCTCCAGCAACTGTAATCGTGATGTGAATGCTAAAGATTATTGCGGCTTTTGTTCTCTATCAAAAAGGCAGATAGGAAACGTCCAGAGAACGAAGTGGTGTTTTCTAGCTTCTGGTGCTATGACAGCGGGGTGAACGCCCGAATCTCCCTGGGTGGTGCTACTTAACATAAGTGACCAAATCATAGAAATTAAGTCATGTTTTGCCTTATGAAACTCTTTCTGAAATTATATTGAGAAATTCTAAATTGACAGATTTGGTGTGTTGTAGAATAGCTCTTACATACCGAACCTGCGCGTGTGTGTGTCTGTTGGGAGGGAGCGGTGTGCTGCTCACGAGGTCTGCAGCCCAGAGGAAGTAAAGGGGAAAAATTGTGGACTTTTCTTTTTTGTGTTTGTTTTGTTCTATTTTTTTTCAGCATAACTGTTCCTCATTTGAGGCAAACATATGACTAAAAGTAGAAGCTTTCTAGTGGGGATGTATGTGGAATAACTTTTGGTTGTTTTAATCGAAAATGTCCTTTCTATTCCTAGTAGGTTGATTTGCATGGGTAATGTGTGTGTTTTGCAAGGGACCGTGATACAGACAGCGTATGACAGACAGCTGTTTACTCTCTCAAGAAGTAGGAGGCATAGGCCTCTTTAAGTGATTCCAGCCATTGAAAGTGACTTTTCTCTTTTCTTTTTCTCTTTTTTTTCTTTTTCTCCTCCCCTGCCCCCCCAGGATATATTGTGTAGCAGGATGGAAGAACTCTAATTGAAGACGAGACAGAGACAAGTTCTTTCAGCATGGAGACTGTTTTGGTTGATGGGGAACTTGATAGAAATTCAGTGAGTAAATGAAATATGGCTTTACGTATTCAAGTGAAGGTAAAGGTACTTGTGCAGGGGAAGGGTTAAACACCTTGAATTGGTTCTGGTTTTCTTTCAATTGACCTTTTTTTGGGAAATGCATTTAGAACATTATGTGGCATAACTTGCTGGATTCTGATGTCAAGGCGGCTGGATGTCAAGAAACTTGTTTATTGGATTTTATACTTGGTGTGTCTGAGTCCCAAGTGAGGAAGGTATTCCTGTCAGTCTTGCTAATCAGCACTTTACTAATTACTAGCTATGTAAAATTAAGAAAAGGCAAGACGAGTGATAATTACTTAGTCTCAGGATCACTTCAAGTGTAACAATAATCTGTGCAGTTTATAAACTTAATGAAAATATCACCACTTCATTTTTTTTCCTAAATTATGCTTAAAAAGAAAAAAAGGGCCAATGGGTACTTCATTATCATTTTAATGTTGAAGTTAATTAAGAACTTAGTTTTTCTGTAAGTTGTGTTACGTGGAAACACTCTCATAACTGAAGTGGAAAATGATTTTTTTTCTTTGCAAAGCTGCTTTCTTATACAAGCACTGCCTCAAAAGCCCAAAATAGGGTGGGTTTTTTTTTTTTCTGTAATTGAAGTGAAGCTCAGGTTTAACGCTTCATTAGTGACAAACTATTTCTGATAGTTAACTACTGCATAAAGCTATACACTTGATAAGATAAAGACAATAATTAGGCACTTGTAGTGATAAATTTGGAGACAAGCTGCGTTGCAGTGTGCTAAGAAAATTCTTGGCTTTTTTGGTAATAAAGTTCATTGATTTGCTACAGCACAAATGTGTCTATTTGCCCCATGCGAAATACTAGGAGTCTACTGTGTAAAAATATACTTTATTTTAAAACTTCACTTGCTGTGCTCATTATTTTCTAAATAAAAAAATGTTACCAGTTTACAGGGAACTTAACGGTAACTTGAAATTTGCTATTTTTGTCTTTTTTTTTTTTTGACATGCCTTCATAATAACATGATTTTAAGAGGAAATCTTGAAAGGAGGGTCTATCCATTATTGAGTCTATTTCAGAAGAATACAAAGTGTGAGGATAGATTTGCCTTTCATCGAATGTGCATAGGCGTCTGGGGTATCTTCTCAGAATGAATTCTTTTATATGTTGATCTAGTGTGACTGGCTACTCTTGAGTACTTCTTATCGGTAGTATATCATTTAGTTTGGGTAGTTGTGCATGTTAATTGCAGATATAATGTAGAGTTGTGTTACACTACAGCTGGTAAACATTCAAAAATATTTTATCTAGAATATCTAATTTACTTGATCCACAGTAGATAATACTGAAACTGAAATATTCAAAAAATAAGCATATCTAATTTGAAGAGAGATTGGGTCTAATAATTTTGAAAATCCTGAGTGCGTGCAAATCCTGACACTTTCCAGAGTTAAATTTTTTGGAAGGATTGTGTTTGTATTCACATGGAGATCAGGATCGATTTAGCCAACATTTTTTATTTGAAGACACTGGATTTGCTGTTTACACATTAGAGCTGGAACATAAAGAATAACTTCTGGATGTCAGTGCCTGAACCTTTAGTACAACAATCTGTGTGTTTAATTATTTTTTTTTTAAATTTTGTTTCTTTTGCTGTAATTCTGTAGATTGTGATTTATGTTCTTGAACTGTTGCAAAGAAACCTTGACTCTTATTCACAATCACAACAACTGCATTTCCTGAAAGTGGAAGCATCATTCTTCTTCAAAGCAGATGTGGATTATCTCAATACCCTAAATAGTTATATTTAGTGGTTGATTTAGTACCTGTTTTCTCTTTCTTTCCCTTCCCCCCTGAAGCTTAGGTATATTCTTGTTTCCTTCACTTCGGTATCTGTGGGTGGTCTATAGCTTAGGTTACACAGGGGGTCTACTGCAAGACTAATGTTTAATGACAGATTTCCAGAGTTCAGTCCAGTACCTTGCTATTAAAATTGTCCTTTCTCCTTTTACTGTTTTCTTTTGTTTCATTCTGCTAAAGCTTTGAATCGCTAGTGCAATTACTTTGCAATTGGATTGGATAAATCATATTCTGATACTTTGTGACATCTCTTAATTTTTAAAAGCATATTTTAGGCACTTGAATTTTATGTTGTTTACAACAACATACGTTTACTCCTTTACCATGGCATCAAAAAAATCAAGAGTTCTGAGCTGCTTTTCTGATTAGTTCTGTGCTATTACTTTCAAAGCAGATAAAGGGTGAAGTTAGATATATCTCAATATGTACTTAATTTTACTTAATGGCAGTAATTCTGAAATGAAGAATGAAACAGCCTGGCCTGACTTACCTGTTTTGGTTTGCAGCAACTTTCTGGTGCTTCAGCTTTCTTGGTGGTGATCGGACCTGTGAGAGTGTAAGCAAGCAGGTGATGGCTTTTCCATGGTGTTTTACAGAAAGGCTGTGAACATGGGTGGAGCACAGGGCAGATGGGAAACACAGGAGAGTTAAATATCCTAAATTGATTAGCTGCTCCTCTGTTCTTGCTTTGGGCAGAGAAATCATTTTTATTTAGACGTGCATCTTAAAACTCCTTTCCTAACTGTCTTCAGTAAGACAGGAAGGAACAGGTTTGAAAGAGCCGACAAACCTCTGTCTCTGACTTTGGGGTCTGGGAGTTATTTGTGGCTTTTTTTGTTTTTTTTCCTCCTCCCAACAGTCTTGTCACAATAGAGCGATATTTTTTCACCTTATGGTGAGATTGCATGTCTTCTGATGAGTTTAATTCTTTGTTGCTCAGATGTCAATGTGATCCTTGTAGATTGATGAATGGCACGCATTGAGTGAATGAAGGAGTGAGGATTAGAAGATGAGTTACTTGTATGTGGAAGAATCAGGCAGATAGGAGTAGATAGTGATGTTAGAAAGGCAACTGAAAAAGCAGCATTTGAGGTGGAGTTGGAGTAAAACTAAACTTTGTTAGCAGATGGGAAGAAAAAGGATGTTTCAGACCTACTGTGGTTCAAGAAAGACCATGCTACTGCAAGTAAAAGTCTTTAATGAGAAGAGTTAGAGGCCTGAAGATGCAAGAAGCAGATGGTAATAGCTTCAGAAGCAGGAGACAGGGCCATTAGTTTAAGGCTAGATGTGAACAGAAACCTATAGGAACATTGTAGGAAGGCATAGCAGAACGGAGACAGGTCGGTGTTAGTTAGGGTGTTTCAGGAGAAGTAAAAAGCTTGAGGAACAGTCTAAAAAGTTGAATGTAAATGAAGTGCAGAAAGATAAAATAGGAGAGGTTTAGAAAAGTGACATAACTTCAAATGTAACTGTGTAATTGAAAACACTGGCAAAGTACAGGCCAGTACATGTAGGCTATACATACTTTCGTTTGGGTATTGGCAGAGTTTTCATCTTCTAATACATAAATACCTAGGGTGTGTATGTCAGAGATTTAAGATAAAACAGATTGATTCATTTTTCAGAAACAACTATTCATTATTCTAGAAATAATAAGTCAGCAGAAAGCTGACTGTCTAAGAACATGAACAAGTAATTCAGGGTATGCGTTTTATGTGGGCAAATGATGAGGGTACATTTTCTACTTTATTATTAAAGTGCAGTGAAGTGAGTGTGTAGATATAATTCTTAGTTGTTTCAAAACTGCTACTAGAAGTCCAATAAGATAAAGTACTGTATATGCAAATGTCTACGGGTTTTTAGCACATCAGTAAATGAATAGGAATGCCTCTTTTTGCTTTCCCCTGATCCTCCCCTTGGACTATGTAGAAAACTGAAAGATTGAGTAGAACCAGCACAAACTCAGTTGAAAGTGAGCATCTTCTGTTGTGCTCTCCGTTGACACATTATACTTGAACTTATCCATAAGCACGTTAAATCAGCAGTCAATTCTTGTCCTGAAGCCTTTGTACAGGAAGAACTTGATTTGAAACAAAACTATTTGCTGCATTTCAAACTGCCTAATGTGCTACATCTGAAACGTAAAATATGTACTTTTGTGAAATACTTTACTACTAAGAAGTTAGATTTTTAAAATTAATCTCAGATCAAATTCATCCTTAGGTCTTATGAGATTGTTCAGCGTTTCAGATTTTTAGCTGCAATCATTTGATTTTTTAAAGTTATTTTTGGCATCCTGATTAAAATTCATAAAATACATGAGTTGTGAACATGAACGGAAAAGATTGATCAACGTTTTTCTGCAAAGTTCAAGGGCTTTTCGTTAGTCAGGCACTGTTAAACCAGCATGAAGTACTGGAGATCTTGTTTCGAGTTCCTGTTTGGAAATAGTTTTAGCCTGTTTTTCTAAAATAAACAAACAAACTTCATTGGCCCAGGACTTGGAACGTGCCATGGAAACAGGTACTTTGGCTTGAATATTTGCTGAAAAACCTAATTGTTTTTTCTTTCCAAATGTTTTTTTAGAAAACTTTCTAGTAAGCTTTAGCTTTTACCAAAACATATATTTCATAAGTAAGTTGCTTTTGGAACAAACTTGTACAGTCAGACCTTGCTATTTAAATACATGAGAAGACATAAAAGTATACTTTTTTTCCCTAAAGCATAGAATGTGTGTCCTTCTTACTAGTCAGATTTACGGACAGATTTAGTGATCCAGAATTTAAAAGTGGTATGATTGATCTTAAACTCATTTAGACGTTTTAGAGACTACTTTCAGGAGGAGACTGCCTTTAGCAGGCTAAACACTCTGCCTTGGCTTTAAAATATGCATGCCTATGCACAGTCTGCTAACAATTTAACTATAGGTTTAGGTGGTAGATCTTGTATGCATTTTTAACAAATTTGTCTTTTGTACTATGATGTTCAGACGTGTTAGCAGAGACATATGTTTCTGCTTTTACCCTAGTCTCCAACAGAAAAAATGACTTTGTTTTATAGGACAAGTGGGCAGATGTAATTTTAGCTTTAATAGCGTTTATTATAAGCTGTGCCTCTGAGAAATCGGTGTCTAGAAATAGTACTTTTCTGAAGTAGAGAGCTGTCTTGTATGCAATCAGAATTATGGCTGCTGTCTCTAGTGATGGCCTGTTTTGCTGTTTTTAATCCTTACAGTCCTGCATGTCTAAGCATAACGAGGAGGAGTGCATATTTTAGTATATTTTGGTAGCAATATTTTAACTAAGTATGCCTCAGCAGGAACTGACTAGATAATATGTTGGGAACCTCCCTTGTCAGAGGTCTCATTCTATAATGGCAGTTCATCTTAAATTAAATAAATGTGAAAATAAGTGTAGGTTGCGTCTCTGGAAATAAATTAAGTATGTATTTCTCTTAATTTTGGAGACGATAGACAGTAATGCCCTGAAGACATTCTTTCCTTAGAAGACATTAGAGTAGTAAAAACTACTACTAGTGGTAAGGCATTTTGTTGCCTTAGGGATCTGAGTCCCTAATCTGCAGTGATGGGAATTGCAGGTGGTACAGGGTGTTAAAGGGTGTTGGAAAGTAGAGGTTTCTGTGGCTGAAATGATCTGGTTTCTTTCTCATGTCGTATTTAAAAATATATGCTCATATGCTCTGCTGCTTTGAGGAAGATGCACAGGATCATACTGAAGAGTGGAGGCTGATCAGCCAGGACTGCAGTTTGCCATGTAAACAGAGGGTTTGCTGGAGGTGGTGGGGACAGAGTTGGGCAGGCTTGTGTTTCAGCCTCTGGCACAGGAGCTGTTTATACCAGTTCACAAGATTAACCATGCAGTGCTGAAATATTTACACAGAAGTTGCTGCTTGGTCTCTGATGACCAGTTGCCCCACACTGGGGTGTTATGCTGTAACTTGGACAGGACGGCTCCAGAGGCAGGCAGTGAGACATGACCTGCTGCCGGGCTTTTCCCTCTGTGTCTTCAGTGTGTGAGTGTGGGCTGGTAGTGAACGTGCTGGCTGAGTAGCAGGAGCTTCTCATCCTGTATTTCTGCTAACAGTTTTGTTTCCCAGTTCTTTGCTCTGCTTTCCAACTTCTTGTGTGAAATAAAGCAGACCAGTGAGTGCTGGTGCTCAGTGCTCTGGCCGGTGGTTGGATCTCTGTGCTGTTCCTGCAGGCTCTTTCTCCTTGCTCTAGTTGGTCAGGATACTCTTGAATTTTAAAAGCAGCATAGGGCAATACAGCTCCAATTCAAATATATATGGCTTCCTTGTCTGCAGTATGTTAGCACTCTATATTCAAAGAGACTTTACCTTAAAGCATTGAATTCTCGAATGCATCCCATGGCCTGGTATCTAAACCTGTACGGTAAGTTCATGGGTTGCTTCAGTAATATTTCCCTCTTTCATCTAAAGTCTCTGTCAGGGGTAGAAGATTGTTCACCAAAAGTGCTTGGACATATTTTATAATTTATTCCAGTTTCTCCTGTTCACTCAAGTCCTTTTCAACCAAGTGCAAAATCGTGGGGGGGAAAAAAAAGGTTCTCATCTTTCCAATATTTTGTACTGTAATACTATAATTTTTATTACAATATTTTGTACTTGCACATTGCAATGACAGTTTAACACCAGCGCCCCCTCCTGGCAGTTGTGAGGGGTAAAAATCCACCTTTTGACAGCAGGCTTGTGATTCGGCTATCCAGGAGATAAGAGACTCCTGCTTGCTAGGATTTTTCCATTTTCCTTCTTGTTTAGGCCTGATAACATAGGAGCAAAATGAGATTCTCTGTAAAGCAGAGCAAGGATTTCTCTCCTTTATGGAAATGGAGCAGAAGCTTTTTGTTTAGGATGTGGAAGATACAGTATATCTAGTTTTCTTATATTTTTTACAGAGGAAGCATATGTTCACGCTGATCAGTGTGCTTATTTCTCCTCTCTTTGTTATTCTTCTATCTCAAAGACAGAAAGCCCTTTGAGATGGGTAGGTGGATCTTACCTTACATCTGTGCACTGAGCACAGTCTTGATCCTGATTGTGGCTTTGAGTACTAATGATTCATAAAAGAGTCAATTCAAATGTCAAAAAAGGAGCAAAGACTATTACTATGTAATTATTCTCCTGTAGTGCTTACAGTTGGTGTGTTTCAATGGGAGATAAATATATATATATTTTTTTTTATACAATTCAATTCTTTGGAGACATTTGGATTCAAAATGTCATTTTAATTTTAAAACTGCTTGTCTCACTTCCTAAGCAATTTAAAATGCTACCTGTGGTTGTAATTGAACTACATCTGTGGCTTCCAAGTTCATATTTGTGTGCAAAAGCAGTTATGCTTGGCTATGGCATTAGTCAGTATTTGCATGTTAATGATCACTTAAGAATTTTTGTGTTTCCAAAACACTTGTTTAAAAGTGGAACAGTTTCAGAAATAAATTTTCTATTATTCTTTCTTTAAAGCTTTAGTCTTCTGAAAATGTTCCAGCTAAAAATTTCTTAAAGTACGCTGTATATCAAGTTAAATTGGCATAAAATTGCTGACTGAGAAGTTCCACTCAGGATTAGCAGTTGAGGCATTTGCTGTGTACTAACCATATATGATGATGGCTTCTAATAATGGCTTCTTTATAAGCATATTTGTCAGTTTTGTTGCTTCAACTTTGATTTCTCAAATGCTGAGTCTCTGAGGTCTTGCCTTCAGTATTGAGGTGCATGTTCCATTTTAGTTATGAACTAACACTGTTTTCATTGTCCTTCTTCTTTCCCGCTGCTGCTGCTTTTGTGCACTTGCTTCTTCCTGGCCTGGATTTTTTTGTTTGCTGTTCTTCGTTCTTCAATTGTATGTGTGCACAGCATCATGGTGATATCAGAGACTCTCATGGACCATCAAGTAAGTGACTCCCCTTTCCTACAGTATGTTTGGACATATGTTCGTAATAGCTAACGTGTATCTTTTCAGGTAGGCCAACTGGGCTAAGTATTAGGGTTTCTTCTGTGTTCTAATTGAGAAGCTGAAGTATCATGAAAATTAATTGTTGGAGAAGTATTTTACCTAGCAAACTATTCATTAGCATCTAAAAATTTCTTTCAGGTTTACTTTTTTTTTTTTTTTTTAAAGTGGGAAATGTTTATTTCTTGACTCTTCCAGTCATGGTCATAAATATTTTAAATTGTTCCTTTGCAATATGATATGGATATATTTATCAGTCTGAAATGGAACATTTTGCCTTTTACTATGTTGTTTTGAGTGCCTAGGATGATGAGTCTGTAATCTGAGCTGGAACATTCAAATGTTACTGTAGTAATAAAATAGTAGTAATAAATAATAGTAATAGTGTCATAATAAATAATAAAGACCTGGGAAATAATGATTCAGAAGCATTTTTAAGCGAGTCTGTTTATAGTGCTGTGTGATTCACTCAATTTCAATAAATTTACATAGTCAGAACTGTACAGGTGCATATACTCTAATACCCAAATAAGGATAGTCTCTGGTGCGATGATGGGGAAAACTTCTTTGTATGTACATGCATGAAATCAAAGATCCCTTCGTGTTATTGTATCTTGTGCTGTAGTATGGTCATATGACTGGTGGAATAGCTTAACCTCAGATTGAGAGGAGTTTGTGTATGTGGGGAAGGGGAAAGGGCAGACACAAATTCATTCTTGGTCTGTGCAGAAGCTGTAGTCTTTAGCAGTCCTTGTGGGTTGTCTGCTTATCCTACATGCGCTTGTTGGAGGTTTAATTTTCTAAAGGGCACTTTTCAGTGAGGCATGCTCTTAATGTTAACAATTGTAAAGAAAAAGCTGGTTAACACAGTCTTAACTACCCTTCCAGGTTTCTCACTAGAATTCTTTCCATTGTCATACTAACATGATCTTTTTTCAGATTAATACAGGCATCTCCTTTCTGTGACAGTAGACATAGAGGACAAACTTGTCTCAGCTATTTTTAATGCTATTTTGCAAATATGCCTCCAGCCTGCTGTTGGCCTCTTCTGTGAGTTGGTGGTGCAGTTAATGGCATCTCCAGATTCACTTTTTGCTTGTGAGCCCTAGATAGGAGGTACAAGAAGTCTGCACAGACTTTGATTGCAAGAAAAGTTCACAACCTTTTACAGTAGACAACTATGCAACACACACATTCAATCTGAAAAACTGGTATTTACTAGCGTGCACCCACACGTGCCCACAAACATGCACACACAGTTCCTGAAATCTCTTTTTTTCTCAAGTCCTGAAGTTGTTTTTCAAGGTTTTTTGATGAAAGCTAAAGCTTAAAAAGTACCACGCAGGCTACTGGGAGATGTCTGGAAACAGAGCTTTTAAAAGCTAACTGGAAGTTGGTGGGGGAGGGGGGAGTAAATAGTACTCTGAATTTACCAACTTCTAGTTTTCCTGCTTTTTATCAAGTAAAGCTGATCCTGCTGATTTATAGACATTCAAAAATAATACAGAATTGAATTATAATGAACCTATTCCTAATTCTGATGTCCTTGCACTGTTTTCAAGAGCACAGGCGCTTTGACTTTCTTATTATGCGTATAAAAGCATTGGGAATTTGCCATTTCAGTTTTTTTTTTCCATAGCTTCCTCTGATGACATAAATTGACTGTGAAGATTCCAGTTTGTGTTCCTTCTGATGCATGAATCTTACTGGCAAACTATAAATTAGCAGTTTGATGGCCCAAAATGAGGGAATTGGAAAACGTATTTATTACCAACTCTCATAGTTCTATTGGTATTAAAATGTGCCCTACAAAGATTCACAGAGAGGCTTTGATGTTGTAATACTATATGTTCCCTCTCCAAAACAACCTGCTGCTCATTTTCAGAGAGATGGATGGTAGGAGTTTATACCCATTCAGATAAAGGAAAGGATGAGCTGAGGTCTTCTGCATCTTGAGTGAGTGCTCCAAAGTCCAAGCCGAAGGTTTAAAATACAGCACCATTTTGTTTGAGACATTTGAAAGAAAGGAATGGTTGACAGTGCTATCGTAGGTCTTTTTTCTTTTTTTTTTGGATACAATGAGTGTATGTCTCCCAGATCCATCTCTTAGGTTGCAAAGATGGCAGGTGAAGCCTGGGAAGAATTAGGTGTGAGAAGTTCCAAGGAAATTGAAAAATATACGATATGTACGTCACAAAGTTCTACTGATCTGATCAAGCAGCTGAGAACTGACTCACTATGAAGTGTGAGTGCTTTGAAGACTAGTCAGAAACTGAGTAATATTTTTGAGGCTTACAGCTTTTGATTTGTGTGGCAAGATCTCACTGCGAGTACCTGTGGACACCTGAGTCCAAAACTGTACGTTTCAGTTTGGTATTGGGCACATGAGAAGTAAAATGTGTTTGACTAAGATCCTCATTTAGTCATTGATGCTAACTCTTATTTCACAAGTAAGCAAGGCCAGAAGAGTAAATGACCATTGCTTACTTTCAGTATCACTTTTGGCTTTTTTCTGTTGAATATACTGAAATTCAGGGGTAAAATTATTCCTTGTTAATGAGTTTGAAAGTAGCTATGGGACCATGAAACATTATCAGTAAATGGATGATTTGAGTATGTACTGTAAATTTATAGAGCGTTCATAAAATCAGCAGCCAAAGAGCTTCTCCAAATTGTTGTATTATCTATTAACGTGTAATAATTAAACCTGCTGTCCGGAAAACATCATCTTCCAAGTGGTGGCTTTTTGATTTAATGGCATCTTGAAAACTCAGGTTTATTGCGATTCCCCCCTTCCACCTACTTATTCCTTTCTCATTGAAATTGCTTTCTTTGTTTCTGGCCGTCAGCCTTTTGAGATTCCAGAGCTCCTCCCCTCAGATGCTTAAGGCATATCTGTACAGAGAGGTCCAAGCGCTGAATGACCTGCTGATTTGCAGTTGTGATTACACGAGCACATATGAAAATCAGGTCATTAGCTTTTTTGCAGAAAGAAGATAAGAGTTCATTACTAATGTTGCTCGCTGCCCCCTGCTCAAAGTAACAGAGGTATGATGCGTCTTTCCTTGTCTCCCCCCTCACCCCAGAGCAGGTGTCTCTGAGCATCAGGATGAGACATTTTGAAGTGCGGGGGGGGAGACTCCTTCCTAGTGGCTGCTGCAGTACAGATAGACATGTATGTTCTTAACTGATTTATTTCCATTTCTTTAGCACTCCTATAATGCTGCCTTAAAAGAAAATTCTAAAACTTTCCTGTTAATCATCTTTAAGGTTTGCAGGTTAATTTTCTTGAAAAGCCCACTTGATTGAAGAAGTTCATCTTAAACCCCCAAGCATGCAAAGTGCTTACCACAAGATATTCTGTATTAGGTGGTATGTAAACTGTGTTTTGTAAGAAAGGAGTCTTTTTAAACTAAAGGAGCATGAAATTAATAGCGACCTTGAAGATTTTAACCATATGGGTGTTGGTAAGTTACCAATCACTGAGTTTGGTTTCCGTTTTTGTGCAAGCTAAGTGCGCAGAGCTTGCTTACACCCTAAACTGTGAGCACTGAGAACTGCTTGCCTTTCTAAAGCTGAAGAAAACCCCTAGTAACTTCCAAAGTATAAACGTGGAAAAAGTGTTAGCAACTCTACAGGCTCAGAGAGCCTTCTGCAAAGGTCACTTGAAAATGTGTGGTTAATGACCTTAACGATTGATAATCTTACCATGCTGCGGAGTGGATGTTGGGGGTGGGGGGGTGCGCGGTGGGAGCAGGTGGGGTCCTCCCCCCACCTCAGCTGGCCTTCCCAAAGCCGTTTTCAGCAAGCTGACTGAAAGTGGATGCTGTTTTGGCTCGTCTTACCTCTGGTCAGGAAGAAGTGAGCATTGCCTTTACCAGGGTCCACTTTGGGCCAGTCTGTGAAGCAGCTGTCTGTGGTGCCCGTTTAGCTTTGGTTTCCAACACCTGACCCTTTCTGGGGCAGGCCATCCCCAGACTTAAGCAACATGCCCTCTTTCCCCTTGCTTGTAGCTGCAGGAAACTTAACAATCAGTTTGGTGCCGCAAAGAGAGAGAGCAAAGACAGTTGCTACTTGGAAGTAGCCTTCTAGCACTGACAGCTTTGAAGTCTGAAAAATACTTTATTTGAATATTATTTTTGCCTGGACTAGTAAAATGAGCTCTTTGCCTTGCTTCTCTGTCTCCTCATTTAGCTTTCCTGAGCAGCCCTCTGCTGCTTGGGGTGTAGTTTGTCTGGAGCAGAGCTTTAGACAATTTATCTGATGGGGAAAAAACGGTGCAGTTGGGTATCTCGTTCTCCTCACCTTCCTCATGCTGCCTCCTGTTTATTTCAGGCTTTCCTGGAAAAAAATCTGTTTCAGTTACTGTAAAAGTAGTAGTAATAAAACTAAGAAGTGAGTATCTGTATTTTGAAAGATTTTGTCTAGAAAATCAAACATTTTTTTGGACCAGATCTTCTGTGGAAAACTAATTGGGAAAAGTGTGGGATACCTTACAGCAAGAGCAATAATGTCATAAGTTACAATCTTTTAGTCAGGTTATTATTTAGTAGTCATCTCGTGTTTACCCCTCTGATGTCTTTTTGTCAATGAATCTGTTTCCACAGGAGACACATGCGTTAGTGAGTCAGTCATTGTTCCATTATTCAAAAATCGCTTACTGTTGCGTGCCATCTAAGGAAATGTACAGGCACCATAGGCAGGATGGCTGCTTGGATAGTCTTACAAATAGCTGTGGGAGGTCAAACAATTCTTCTTCGGACTAGTAAGGTTCATGAAGGGTAACTTCTGCTTTAAACTTTTCCCTTGACGAGAGTCTCTCTGTGCTCTTTATTAGCAGGACACACATTGCTTTTGACATATGTGTATATGCATTCATTGTAGCTTTCTGGGATTGGGGGTAGCATGGCTGGATCTGGCAAGCTGTCTCCTGGGAAGGCTGATCTTGTAGCCGGTGAAACCAAGAACTGTCACAGAATGAAGAAAGCAGGATTTCAGAAGTTACACCACAGCTGAGTGCTCTCTCTGCATTCAGTAGCAGCTTGTAGTTTTCCTTCTGTGCTAGTCCTTGTCTCCATTTTCTGCCTCGAGTCTTAGAACAGTCTTACGGGCTCCTTTCTCCCTTCTCTTCCCAAGCAAGTCTCTAACTAGAAATCTTTATTTTTAAAAAAGAAGAATTTCACAAGACGGCATTTGAATACCAGTTTCATAAATAGCTGTGAAATTGTCAATAGGAATACATGCACAAGCAAATAGTATTATTGAGTGAGCATCCATTTTGTATTTCAGCAGTGATAACAAACAGTGATGAATCACACCTTTTAACCCCAGGAAAGATGAGCCAACGCCAAGGGAAAGAAGCCTATTTTACTCCAACCAAAGAGCAACTCCAGCCATCTCTCAGCCCAGGAACCACCCACAGCCATGGTAAGAAAGAGTTATTTTTTACAGAGGATTTGAGGAACTTTGATGCTGACATTAACTGCCTATTGCATATGTTGATTCAAAAACAGTGTTTCGCAATAGAGATTTAAGAAAGAAAGTGCATTAAAATATTGCCTGTAATTCTTTGTATCCTTATGCTCTAATCAGAAGCAGAAAAAATGTAATACAAGGTACGCTAGTTTAATTAAGGATGGCATGACTTGTGGGAAAACAGTCCACATGACGGTGAATGACATGCATGTATAATGCTGTAACTGATGATCACGTTAATGTCTCGGGTATTTTGAATTGTGTCTTTATGCAAAAGTGTTATGACACACCACCTAAGCCTGGAAGTAAAGATCATTTAACAATCGCTTCTATTGGAAGATTCTTCTCTTTTGGAAAGAAAGAAAAAGTGTCATCACTGCTCTTTGCCAGTCTTCAAACAGTCCTCTGCCTTGTTACACTTACCAGAAACAAACTTAGGGAATTAATGTGAACTGACTGGATCCAAAATGAACTTGAGCAACAGAAGTGAAACTTGTTAGTGGACCTGACATGTCAATAGCATTATAAAAAAAAAAAAAAGAAAAAGAAAAAGAAGAGAGGAGAGGGGGAAGCCATAGTTACTTTCCCTGAAATTCTGTACTTGTTTGCAGTTGAAAGTGCCTGTAGTATCTTATTGCCTAGGGCATCATTATAAATATTTCTGTCATGGCATATGCAGTCCTTAACAAAAAAGGAAGACAAAAAGGTTTCGTTAATACTCTCTCTCCTTTTACTGTTGGCAGCCATGCTAGTCATTGTGCACTTCCTTAAGTTCTTGAGATGAGTAGTGTTCCTGTGATTTTTTTTTGTGTGTGCAAGCCTCCCTAAACTGCAGCCTGCCTCGCCAAAGAAATGATGGCAGTCAGTCATAGTAATAATGGCAGTCTCACAGGTGTCTCTGAATTATTTTGCTGTCTTCCCATTCACTGTAGTTCAAATAGAAAAAAAATTTTGGAGCCAAAGACTGTTGTAACGTATGTTGAATTTGGTAGTCTTTTAGCATATCTTAAGGATTTTTATGGTAGTATTTTCTGTGCTACCTATGGCTAGTTCTGAGATGTTTTCTAAAAGCTGCTGTTATCTCACTGGAACAGCAGCATCAAGTTCTCTGGCTTGTTTTGTGCTTAGTGTGGAAATAATGTCTGTAGAATTTACATATGTAACTTGTTTCGAATGTTTATTACATCATTCAAAGAATTGTTGGTAAATCTCTCTGAATACTGCACTGTAACCTCTACTTATACTACATCATTTATTAGGTGTGTTCAAATACTTTAGTAAATGCTTCCTTTCAGTGTTGCTATTTCCACTAATTTATAGATATAATCAAACTTGTGTTTTTTTTAAGGGCTTTTATTCATATGAAAAACATAAAACAGGTTTGAAAAGCATTAGTAGTCTTGATTGTGCTATGTCAGTCTCCTTGCAGATACGAAGTCTTCTCTCCCAGTTTTTTCCCCTGATTATTTCAGGGCTTATGTAAATGATTGGAAGCAGGTTAAATGTATCTGTACTCTGTTTAGCATCAGTCATCACTATGTCTTTGTCTTCCAGCAGGGCTACTAGAAATGAGGCTCTGGTTGCATGGTGCAAGGAATTTGGCTTGCAGTGAATTTCAGTAGTGAAAAGGTACAAAATGGGCTAGGCTTCAGCAACCTTTCATTACTGACTTCTAGCCTATCTGCAACTTGGGAGGTGTAGGTTTGATTTTTATGGAGGTGACTGACTCACATTTAAAAGTTGTGTGGTTGTTCTGTGGTGGTTATTCTGCAGTGGTTATTCATGCAGAGGAATTAGAGTACTGATGAAAACATGAGCTAATTATGTAGGGGAAAGCTATGCAAGCCTGAAAAATAGGAAGCAGAACAGATGTAGCTGCACGATTTGAAGGGATGGGGTACTTGAGTGTGACTGTTGTAACTATGGACATCCTTCTCATGAAGAGAACCGGCAAAGGTATTTACAAAGTGCCTGCAGTGTGATATAAAGAGAATACACAGAAATGTATGAAATGTTAAGATATAGCATTTTAAAGCTATTTCTGTGAACTAAACAGAGATGGTTTTAGTTACTGGCACGTGAGTACACCCTTTGGTGATGGTAGCATAAGTAAACAATTAAAAAGCATGTTAGGCACAGGATAAAGGAGAACCAGAACAGAGAAATGTATCATGCAGTCTGCAAGGAACTGATTAATTGTAAGGGGGAGCAAGCTTGGTTTGTGTCTTCTGCTTGTGTTTTGAGAAAGATTCTAATGCCTAATATGACAAACATGATTAAGAGTAAATGAGAACTTGAGTCTTAACATGTGGGAGTGGAGGTAAACATTTAAAAATAGCTTTATGCCCTTGGCTCCCTCTTTGGAAGAAAGGGTGAACTGTATAACGAGTGTGACTGTGAAGTTGTAAGTGAGATGTGCTTAATGATTTTAAGGGTTTCTGTGTATAACTGTTGGGTTTTAGTTTCAGTGAAACGTAGCTCTGTGGATTTCAAAAAACTTCTGTTTCCCTGTGCTTGGTTCCTTAGTTTAAAACAGCTAACTTCTTCCTTCCTCATTGCTTTCATTCATGTTTATAGTGAGCAGCTAGCTTAACCTAGGAACCTGGGGTTTTTTGTTTTGTTTTGAAAGGCTTATATTTGAAATATAGTTAAGCTGATGTGCTAGATAATGAAATGTTGTGTGCTAATCTGATTTATGATATATGTAGTAGGGAACCGAAACAGTTCTGCTTTAAAAATTTGTACCTTTAAAAAGTATGGTTAAGTGCAGTGCTCGAAAATGCCTCCAAGGGTTTTCTCTTCATTTTAAGAAAACATTGCAAAGTGTCAGTTTTGACTTAGCAATGTTCAGACGATTTAAGCGCTCATCCCTTCAGGAAGAGTGAAGGAGAAGGTATTGTAACTTTCTCTGTAAAGATTTCTTGCTTTAGCTATGACTTTTGCATCCATTATTTTAGAATGGAATTTAATATGTTATCTAAGCTAAAGATATCTGTCTTCTTTTTGGAATCCGATACACGTAAGTTTTAATAATGCCGAGTACAGCTTAATTTTGTAGCATTGTCTAGTGATTGTTCAGCAGAAGTGTATTTATGCTATCCTTGTTTTGTACAAGTTTGCATGAAGAAATTACACTGTCTAAATTTATGTAGTAGTTTTAAGGTCCTTGAGAGCATGCTGTGCTTTATTCGGAGGCCGAAGACTAGCTGATCTTCCAGGCTGCAGGACTGGCCTTTAAAGGTGTAGAGAACGTTTTGAGACTCACTTCCGTGGAAACCTTCAACTAGGTTATTTGACAGAAATTTCTGCTTTAGAAAAGCTGGCTGTGGGGATTGTTATGCTTGGATGATCTCACCAGTTTACATAGGAACTTTAGAGTTAGTGTTGAAAGGTTAACTCAGCAGTATATAGCATTGGTTCTGAGATGGATTTATAATCCTAATTATTGTGGATTTAATGCATTTTTGAATTTCCCATGTGTTAGTTAACTGTTGTTTCAGAATAAGCCAGTCCTGACCATAGCAGGTGTTACACAATGTGTTCCATAGAACAAATGTATTGGGGCTGCAAATATCAGTGCTTTAAGTTAGAGACTAGCAAAATCCAAGTGCCATACAGTGCAAGCATTGAGACACTCAGATGTGATGAAGTTTGAGAGATATCAAAACAAAAAAGCTTGAATTTTGCATCCACAGGATGCAGGAAAGGATTTATAGACACAACGTTGGTTTAACTACACAATCTTTTACATTTTTGTATGGTACTATCACTTCCAGCCAGCCAGCCATACAAATTTTCGTGGAGGCTCTAAGCTCAACTTTACAAAGGAAAGTATTCTGGTTGTGGCTCTTCTCAGCATCATAACTCTATAACAGGAGCCCAGGGTACCTCCACATTGAGTTGATCTTGAGAACATTTTCGAGTTTTGCTCACTTTACATTGTATACATTCAGGACTGCATGTTTCTAGTCTCTTTCCTTCAACAGCATGTTCAGAGAGCGGGAAAGATTTCACGAGAATGTTCAAGATGGTCAAGCTTTCTCAAGGAAATCTTTTTTTCATGTATAGTCATTAATTGTAGCTTATGAGTTCTTTGTTTTTAATTGTCCATGCATAACATGTCAAATCAGCATCCTGTCTCTAAGTTGTCGGTGCTGTATATTAAATATGAACGTTACCTCCAGTATGCCTTGTCTTCAGGTCGTTCTTGTGTTTTTTCAGTTTCCTGCTAGGCAATGAAATGTCCCTAATTCTGTGTGCCTTGAACATGCTAAATGGTCATGCAGCTTTTTTAGTAAATATTTTGTTTAGAATTGACAAATCTGGTATTGGACCTAGAAAATTAAATGGTCTTTTTGATGGAGACTTCAATAGGATTTAGGAGCTAGCTTTTGCTGTAAAGCTTTGTTTGCTTTTATGGGACGGCTTGGTTTTAGATTCTGTGTGAGCTAGCATGGTCTTGCTGACTTGCCAAGACAAAATTTTGGTAAATGTAGTGTATCTAGATTTTAGGACTCCTAAAACAACCTTCAGTTCTAGCAGTGTTTAATTTAACATTGATCAGTTTATTTATCCATCTAGCTCATTTTTTGTTTGTGTTCTTTAACTGAAAATGTTTCTGACTTTTAATAAGCTTTTAATAAACTACTAAACTTTTGATGAAGCTAATTTGTCTTTTTTCTTTTTTTTTTTTTTTTTTTTTTACTTTTTTTACTTTTTAACCTACCATAAGTGCAACACAAAGGAACCAGTGACAAAACTATTTTATTACAGTTAAAAATAAACGTGGCAAATATTGAATCTAAGACTGCATTTTACAAGGTGTATGCAGAACTCTCTGTGTTAGTGTAAGCTGTTTATGTTGTTATGCAAATTATCCTTGGTAAATTGGATTCTTGTAAATCTTGTTAACTCAGACTTGCATCAGCATACCACTTTATTTCTGTTTGATAACATGGATTAATATAGACATAGCGATCACTTAAAATATAACACTTAAAAAAATGAGAAGTCTTCAAAAAATGTTTTAATATTTCCCAACTTATGAATTTCTGTGCTGTTTAAAAAAATACTTCAAACTTTTAACTAAAACACCATTGATGCTTAAATAATAAAGTGTACTTGCAGGAAAGAGAGAAATCCGGTTATAATAGTAATACTGAAAATTCTGTAATTGGTTATTTGAAAAGGTCTGAGCTTTTCTGTTTTATTTTGTTATGAAGTACGTATGATGAAATGTTTTTATAGTTTATAATTTGCTAGTAACTTTTATATATTTTTATTTGCTCGGGAGATGATCTCTGGGCTTATTTTTAAAGTGTCGGAAGATGAAAATCTATTTGAAGAAGAATGCAAAATTCACAACATGCATTTTGGGAAGATTTTGCCATTTTAGGTTTCTGTGGATTTGAATGAGGACTTAATTTATTGATAAGATTCATGGGAATATCATCCAGACTTAAACAGAAACAAATAGCAATGGTGCTGTGTTGAAAAGATTATAACTGATATATTAAGGCTAGCAACTCAGCAGATGATACGTTAAGCTTTTGGAGCTCTGTTTTCTGCGTTTCATTGCTTGTGCAGGCGAGCTTCCCGGCTCATCTACTTGATCCCATCACCCCTCTGAATGTAGAGAAGTAGATGAATTGCAAAAGTACACAGTAGCTGGGAAAAGCTTATCAGGATGATTGAGATTAAGGTGGAGATAGTTGACCGTAGTATAAAACTTTGAGCTGAATTAATAACTGTGGTGCGCGCTTTTATTTTATTTTATTTTTCTCCTCCTTTCCCTACCCTTCCTTGTTATCATGCAGTCGACCCCCTCCTACGTTTGCCTCGGGGCATGTTTGCGAATAAATTGGTTCAGTTTGCCAATTAGGAGGGAGAAGGGGATAGATAATTTTATGCTGGGTTTTAGGGTCTTGACTGTTTTAATATTAAGTTAAACTGGCTTGCGGTGTGAGTAGGTGAATTCGGCCAAAGAGGGTAAGCAGTAGAAATGTATGCTCCAGAGGAGCTTAAGATGAGAAACGGAATCTGTCCCCCTCTCTGTATTTTGTGTTACATGACTGAGAAGCGGATAGATCTTGAAGATCATTTATAAGAAGTGGATTAGAAGCAGGTAATTAAGAAGGGAGATGGACTGACAGTGGAAGCGGAATTATAGATCTGCCGATAATTATGATAATATCCGTGACAAATTGAAAGGAGGAAGTGAAGTGGCTTTGGCAGGAAAAGTAAAGGCATTTTTGGCTGCGTTAAGCTTACGCTGAAGGCTGTTTGCTCTGGAGTAAACGTCTAAAAGATGTGCTAGGATTGTCGTGCATAGGATGCTCAGTTTAGAGAGAAAATGTAAATTTAACTACTTTTATGAATGAGAGAGAAAAATGGATATTTTCAAACATTATGTCCTGAAGAACACTTGCTAATTCCTAGAGGGTTGAGCTGCCTTTGGAGCCGTAATGACCAAGAAAATACAAAACTTTACCTTGTTGACTGTGTCTGGCAGACAGTGGATTATTGTAGATGGGTACAGCTTGCAGCCTTTGAAACCATTTGTTGCAGTTGGTAGCAAGCGTGGGAGACTCTGGACATCTAGCACATATCACCTCTCACCCAGCCCTCTGGCCAAATAAAAGGAATTTGAGGGCACTGGGGGAAGAGGGGGTTATTGTGGCACAGAGAAAGGAAAGATGTGGCCCAGGTCAGTAAATCTGAAGCCTTCTTAAAGTGTTAGCTGCTTGTTCTGAGATTGGCGCGTTAGTTTGGTGCTTTTGGTCAGGTTTCTGTTGAAGAGGTTGAGAGTCCACTCGTGGGTCTGCACAGGACTGAAGCCAGACTGGAGAGGTCCTGTGTTGGGACTGGAGAAAGGCATCCTTCATGCCCGTAGTTATAGAAGATGCATTTATTGCATGTGTGGCAGATTACAACCGTATTGTCAGAATATTCATCTCTGCGAGAATGTTGCTATTTCTTTTTGGTAAAGGTGTTTTGGCTTGGGGATGGTAAAATCTTGCCAACTGAACTGGTTCCAATTCAGGTTGTTTCCTGCGAATTTGGGTTATATCTAATCTCTGCTATTGATTCTGGTTTTCTCCTTGTGTTTCCTCTGACTTCACTCTGTGTATCCAGACAGGCTTAATTGTGCAAGTAATTTGAAGGTCATCTTTATAAGAGCCCTTTGTGCACTTTCCTGTTTCCCTCCACTATATCTGTCCTTCGAGTAGAGAAAGTGAAGAATGATTAAGTAACTGACTGTCCTGACACAGTAAAAGCAACTTTTTGCTCTGCCTGTCTTTCATTTTGACTTCAGTGCGTCTTTCCAGAAACTGTCTCACTGTCTCAGCACTGCAGAGGAAACTACTGGAGGGCTTTTTGAGGCTCTTTAACAAGCTCAGTTTTTAAGCAGTTTCACATTGACAGTAAATATTGCTTCTGAAGTCAACCTCCTTCATGTAGAAGAAGTATATTAATATGGCTAATGTCCTAGAAAAATGTTAACCCTTTGGCTTTCTACTGCCACAAGGGAATTCTATCTAAAAAAAAATCTCCTTGCAAGCCCTGATATTTGAGGGTCTTCATCTCTCAGGCTATATTCTTGGGATGTGTTTAAATTTGTCTTAATTTGTGTTTTATTACGGACATTGATTTTGTTATAGGATGCTGAGGAAGTATTTTGCCATCTGCTCTATATAGAAACCATGTGGACTAGTTGCTCTTCAGGTAATTCTGGACTAAATATCTGTTGTATTGCTGTATGTGGATACAGGGAACTGACCTCAGTGACACGGGTGATCTCTTCCAGTTTTGTGCTGGAGTGCGTTTGGTGGAGGCGAAGCCCCAGTTCTGTAAAATCATGCAATGTAGGGATAATAGCTTTTCTGGTATTCTGAAACAGAATGTAAGGTTCTTTTCACAGTAAACAAGGAAGGAGTTTGACCCCTAAATAATTTATTTTTTCAGCTTATGTTGCCAACCTGAATTTCTAGTGAATGTTTTCAGTCCTGCCGTGCATGGTTGGCCTTATGAAATTGTCCTGCTTTCTTTTTCTAATGCATACTCATGCACATTCTAATATAAGTCCGCTTTATGTGTTTATTAAAACTAGCCACTTCTCAAATGCTACTCCACCCAGCATTTATGGCTTGAGTAAATTACATGTGCTTCTTTCTTTTTCAGTTATAGCTTTGTGAAAGTGTGATACTGGGTTTAAAAGGCATGGTATGGCTGATTACTGTGAAACTTCTCAAGTTCTTTCTCCTTGTAAATCACTGCAAAGCTGTCCTGCTTGTACCTGAACTGTGACCTTGAGAATTTTACAAGTGGTGTTGAGATCGAAACTGTTGAAACCTGAGTAGTGACCAAGCCTACTTACTTTAGGTGGGAGGAGTTGAGCAACCCTGTTAGTGAGCTATGAGGTGCAGCCAAATACAGTCGCCAGTGGGCACTGAGAGCTGTGGTATTAATTCATTAACCATCCTCAGATATGTATATGGAATTACTCCTCAGCCAAAGCGTGCTTGTCTTGCAAATACTAGAGAACAGAAGAATATTGATGAAAGAAACTTGCCACTATAAACTACGACACAACATGTAGCCCCTTTTTACATATCTTTTTTGTGAATTGAATATTGGTGTCTAAAGGCAAGTATATCTTTAATAGCACTTTTTGATAAATGGGAGAAAAAGGCTTTCATAGTAAGTCCAGGTGCAAAATGTAGATGCTGGTTAAAACCCATTTATAGGTAAGATAGTCTAGCAGTTTGCTTCATCTGTTTTCTGCATATCATGTGTGTATACTGTATATAGGTAATGTGAAATTATTTATGACCTTTTCATTTGTTGGACTGGAGGGAATTGTGTTAGGAAACATAGCATTGTTGAGATGTCAGGGCAGATTATTGTCAGAGACTTGAAGAGTGAGTCTAAGAGTCTTCTATTTCCTCTACTACACCAGCTTTTAGGGAGTTTGATCTGAAAAGGTTTTTGGTTTTGGTTGTACACCTGTGGGGGAAGGGTGGAGGAGTACTGTGTGTTTTTTATTTTTTCTTTGCATAGGTAGATGTATTGTGAGTTATATTTGTTATTGCACCAGTATAAATATCAGCTTGTACAATGTGGTGTTCATCATCTTTAAGAATCCTTTGTATATAGACTTCAGAAGTTTTTTTGTTTTGGTTTGTTTTCTTTTAAGTCCTCAGTAGGATAGTTCAGAATGTGATTTGAGTTCAATTTCCACGCTCAGACTTAATGCCTGTACGATTCAAAGAGGTCTTTTTTTGATAAGCCTGTGCTTTTTTCAGCTGTAAACATTTTTCAATTGGAAAAATGATCTGAAGTTAAAAGTAGGTTGGTGTCAAAAGGGTTTGTGCTCGTGCATTGTTGGAATTGCATGTGTCTTCTGTTTGCCTTTGTTTTGTGTGCTGAGATTTAAGTTTTGCTCAGGCAATATCCTGAAAGAATGTCTTAATCACTGGATTATGATTTTGTTTTTCAACTGGTATTTACTACTAAAGAAGCCCTAATTGAGTAGCTGATGTGGGACATACATTCTGCCCTTTAGAAAATGTATGCAATGGATACATTTTCCTACCTAAAAGAGAGGTTCAGCAAATACTGAGAATGGATTGAGTGGGTTTTTTGCTAAGATACTTGAACTAAATAGTCAGAGTCCTTTTTTTCCTTCTTCCTACTGACCTTTATATAAAACAGAGACACCAGAAGACTTTTTTCTCCCTTAAGTAAAGCGATGTAGTCAGTCAAATGCCTGCTTTCATTAGCTAGTTAACTTCTGGTATGGAGAGTCGTATTTTTTTCATGTACAGACCCACTGTGACATGCACCTGAAACACATGTAAGCTAGAGCGCAGATATTTTCCAGTGCGCATAGACTTTTCAACTTCTGTGTAACTTCAGCCGTTGGACTTGGCTGTTGTTGTATTTGTGCATGTTTTGCAGCTGCGTAATTGTCCAAGCTGCTGCATTGGTTAAGTGCATTTCCTAAGTGAATCGATTACTAAGGCATTGTGAACTGATACCGTGAGAATAGAAAGCTTTCTGGGACTTTAGTCTAAAATTACTTAATTAAGATACTAGTTCTCTTTTATCAGAAGATTGGCCCGTTACGTCTGAATTTATTGGGAGGTTAGGGAGAGAAGAAGGATCTGTGTCCAGTATTTGGTGGCTACTGAAGTGCTCCTTCCTGTTGTGATGGACAGAACGTGCCCACTCTACCCAAAGTACCTGTGTGTCTTTTTAGGAATCAAGCTTGTTGCAAGGAATGAAAAGGGCTTCTAGGAGCTTTGGATGCTGAGCATGTGGACTGACTCTCAAGAGCTTTAAGAAACTTTAGCCTAGAATCGCAGCACCGAAGACTGTTGGTTTGTACTAACTGTTACGGATTCCTTTCGCCATAACAGCCTTTTAGTTATGTGCTGGTTCTCTCTCCAACAATATATACTGTTCTGAAGTAATTGAAGCAAATGAATGCATGTATGCAAGTGTGAGCAGGCATTATTAAGTCACAAGCTGTTGAAAAAGTGGATAACTAGTGAATTTTTGCAGCTAAACCATGTCATTCACTGTTTCACCACTGCAGGCTTAAGTGAAATATGAAGAGAATTTGTTGGGGGTGGGGGGAAGGAGATGAAGAATTAAGTTTGAATCAGAATCTTTTTTTTTTTTTTTTCCCCTCTTCTGTGTTGGTAACACAGAGTTATCTTTTGACAAAAGGAATATTTAATGTGCCAGTGAGTCTGACTCTCTTATCTTGCTGCTGAGCTAAAGCAAAAGGCACTTAGTCAAAATGCCCAGATAACAGCTTCCTTGATTGGGAGACAGCTTCAGTGAGTGGAAATGTGACTGTAACATTATTATTGTTGAAGTTCTTAATTTTATGTAGCTAAAGAGTTTAGTTTTGCTTCTAAATAAAGAAGAGGGCATAGGAAGGAACAACCAGTTTTTAATCTACTCCTTCCCAGCTTGGCTACATAAACAACGTCAAGGGAGTGAGCATGAGGGGGAGTGAGGGAAAAACCTTCTAAGATTATATTGTTTCTCCAAACCCCCATTTTGTGTAGCCACTCTTCAGTAAAATGAGCATAACGGGGTAAGAGTATATTGTAAAAGAACCTAGTAGCTTGGTAGAATAATTCTTAGCAGTAGCTGCAGACCTGGATGGTGTGGTGGCTCGAGGCCGTCCTAGAAGAAGGTGTCTGCATGGTTGCTGCTGGAGTCTCTCTTCAGATTGTTTGACCCCGAGGATCTGGTTCAAGTACAAGATACAGGAAGTGTCCTGTGACAGCAGTAATAGGAGAGCATTCCTTGACCGCTTCATAAACTTGACTCTGAAATAGTAGATAACAGAGCCATTCATTGGACAAAATGGGTTTGTAATGAGGGGATACAGTTATTTCTGTATGTAAAGGGGAGTTTTTCTGCTGGAGCTTTTTTCTGATTTTATTTAGAAAAAGTAAAATGCACATGCTGAAGAGATTTAGACCACTGTAGTTCTTGCTGTTTTGTAGTTGGTAAGTCATATTGGAGAAGTGTACGGTGCTGAGTTTATATTTAAAAAAAAAAAAAAAAGTTCTATTCTCCATCATTGTATCTCCTGCTCCCTGTGCCCCACTGCCCCAGTCCATAATTTTTTCAGCTCCTATTTCCTTCTGGGACACGCAAACAAGAATTGCCTCAGCTGAGAGAAGCGTGACACAAAGTAATGGATAAATGGAGCTGGGCCTGTATTCATGGTATGCTCATCCTGTTATCTGTGCCCACCTTCATTTTTTTCTTGATGGTATTTTAGTTCTTGTACAAAAGAAACATTAATGGCTCATACTAGGGTATTTCAGTCACTTCTCCTTTACTCCTGCCTCTGTCTTAAAAAAAAAAAAAAAAAAAAATCATTTTTTGGCATATGTTGGGACATTATTCTGTTAAAAGAGGTGGGAAGAAATTTTAACAATTCCTAGCAGGGTGGAAAAGAGCTACAATACTTACAATCAGAAAAATAAATCAATATTTTGTGTATGTGTCTTTTGTGTATATGTGTATACATACAGGTGCACACACAGAAAGATTGTAACTGAGGTTATAGCCTTTCACAGAGGTTATAGAATGCTTCAGTCTATTGTATTATCCTTTGGGCCAATGTGAATTGAAATCACTTGGCTGCAAATGGTATGGTTGTTTACATAAGCAGCTGGAGTAAACAATATTGTTTGAGGATTAATCAAATGAATCAAAAAAAATTATTTTTTCAGAAGTATTGTGTGATGGGAAAATGGAGTTGGCAGAGAAGCACCAGGCAGGAAGCAAATGCCGCATATGGAAGCGGGTGGCCGTACGTGCTAGCTGTCAGGGCAAAGAAAGGGCCCATCTAACAAAACTAATACAGGAGGGAGGATAGGGGGAAGCCTTTAGGACTTTATTCCTATTGTTAACAGCAAGAGCACTTTGGATCATTTGATTCCTAGACTTGCTAGACTTGAAGCACAGTTTACTGGGATTTTTAAAAGTTGTAGGTGGAAGAGTTGATTCATTTACATGCTTTGTTCATGGCATGAAGTGTTTAGGGCTTTAATAATAAAAAAAAAAAAAAGAAAAAAAAAGAAAAAGAAAAGAAAACACAGAAACGCTAACTCTTTTGTAGAGCTTATTTTGTGCAGCTCCTCCAGGAGCTTTGAGTGTATTTGTGTGTATTAATATGGTAGAGTCTTAGAGAAGAAAGAGCTATCACCTTACCTGTTAAATAAGAAATGAAGATATAGAAGGCACAGCCATCAGTTAATGAAAACTAGCTATGTAAGTGCCTAAATAGGAAAGTTTAGCACTGCTACAAAAAGCAAAATATTGGCTCCGTTCTCAGGATCTTTGACCATGTTTTTAAGTAAGCAAGGTATCAAACAGGGAAGCCGCATTAGCTCATGAGTTATTCTTTGTGCAACATATGTTTGGGAGTTGAAAGTCTGAGAGAAAGAAGAGTTCGTTTAAGGAATCCTGAAATCCTAAGTTAGAAGTTGCGTGCTTAGACAGCAGAGGTGAACAGAACCTCAGATGGAGCTGTACTGGAAAATGGGATGTGATATATTTGTGGAAAAGAGAAGCTGGAACAAAGCCATTCCGCTTGAAGGGTTCTAACGGATTTGCTGAAAATAGTATAGTGTTGCTTGGTTTCTTGCTGATTTGACAGCCTCTGTCTCTTCACTGCGTTTTTCACGTGTGCCCTTCGTTTGTTTTTTTCCTCTTATATCTTACTCATCAGAATGTGAGGTAAAAGGCTGTTACTGCAACACTCTTGTTCCAACCAGCTAATGCTAACCAGCTTTCACAGCGAACATAATCCTTACACAAACATCTTAACTCATGAAGAAAGAGGGGCCACTGCGACGTAGGTTTTCCTCATGTGCTGGGATTTCGTCTGTGTTTTCTCCAAGACCTGATGGCCGAAAGCTTGTCCGGAATGCTTCATTTGGAGGATATAATGAACTTTCTCCTGCTTTACCAGGTTTGTTTTGGTCTTGCTTTTCCTAATGTACAGAAGGTACCCTATAATTTCCACCTCAAACTCTTCAACTTGAATGAAAATAATCTACTGAGATGTTCTTACCTCTACTGAGGTGGTAGAGACTGTTTGCAAGAAATCAGGAAGAGTATTACTTGCTTGCATTTCGATATCGGCTGTTTGTAGTGCCGGGAGTTGTTGTAGATAGGCAAGTGAATAACTTAGTTTACACCGCAGCAAATATCCGTTTAGAAGGGATTTGTGTATTTGGTGCTGACTGTGTAGTTTGTTTAGGTGGTCCTGTTTTGGGCTTTTATGACTGAAGTTCTCCGATGTGGTTTATACCCTCCCCCCCCCCCCCCCCCCAAAAAAAAAAAAAAAAAAAGAACTTGCTTTAAAATAGAAAGATACTGCATAAGGTTTTAATTTGACCATAACTGCGGAAGAATTTGTATGTGTATAACCAGTGGTTTGGCATAAAATGACAAAATAGAATGAGTTAAGGCTAAGAGCATAACCTTGCTAAACTTCCAGCGTAGCTGTGTACTGTAAGAAATTTAACACCAGAAAAGGGCTTGAATCTCCTTTTGGTCAGATTTATTTTCTCCTTAAAATCAGTGCTGGGATATTGAAGTGAATTTTTAGAATGTCGTTGTCCGTAATGCACTTCTGATACACAGACTTGAATTTCAGTAGTTTACTTCAGGAAACTTGGAGCCTTGAAAATGTGTTTCAAGGTCATCTCTTTCTGAAAAGAAACATTGTAAAAATTGACCAGAATTATTCTGCCTGTGTGATCTGTTTTTTGGCTGCACACATGCATGGTTTACTGCTTTGTTCCATGGGACCAGAATGCTGAAAAAAAAAGAAACAAATTTTCAGCTTTTATTGTATGCCATCTGCAGAATAGGTCACTGAATTTGTAAGACACAGCCCACGGAAAACAGCTGGAGTGCATAGTGTAGGGGAGCTGCAGATTGCAGTTCAGGAGCTCTCTGCATCACTGGCGTATGCTGGCTTGCAGGATCACTGGAGCAGTAATTGCAACTGCAGGCTGGGGAGCAGTTGCTTGGGACACCAGGCTCTGTTAAACCTCGTGTTTTACCATATAATGTTTCCCTTCACTGAGCTTCAGGAACTGATTAGCCTTCTACTAAGAGTCTAACACTCTGTTTTATTAAAGCTGCTCAAGAAATGAAGATCTCAAATAAAGCTTGAAAGTGTAGAGCTGGCAGCTAGACAAAACCTCCGTACTTTTAAAATAAATGCATATGATCAGTAATTACTGAAACAGAAATAGATTAGAATTTCCTATTTGGTTTCTTCCTACATGGGACTGTGCATTAAAGCTGATCACCATCTGTAAGTTGACAATGAATGATTTTTTTGAAATGAACAAATGGAAACAGATTTTAATGACAAAATGAAGTTAAAGCAGATAACTAAAAAATTGATCCATTGGAATCTTCCATTTGTTTCAATAGTTTAGACAATATGAATATGTTGGGTAGGTATGGCCTTTCAGTTTGTGCTAAACAAGGAATTGTTTTTGCCTGTCTAAAATATGCTTATGTGTAGTTACAGAGCGTTCCTTTGTTACTATTAATTTATTTTATATAGTGTTTGCAAATAAAACATTACTGTGAGGAAGTACATAAAAGGCCTTTGCCTGCTTTTCAGTCTACTTCAGTTTCAAAGTGATGGATGCATCCAAGGCAATTAATATATGGTTGTATTGTTAAAATTGGGTGTCAACAAACTTTTGAAAATCAGTTATTTGAAAGTGCTATTGTCTCCTCTGTTCAAATCCTAAAGATTTTTTTTTTCTTGCCATGGTTATTATGACACTTGTATTTCTATCTCCCACTAGGTATAGCTGGTTGCAGTTCTTGCAGAAGCATACAGGTTTTTAGCTCAATTATTTAGTCTTCAAAACTGCATTCACACCACTAATCAAATCAATCTATCCCTTGCCTTGCATTTCAAAGTCAGTAATGTTGTTGATTGGCTTGCTGTTTGTGATCTTTTCATGCATTGATTACTTCTGTTACTTGTTCTTATGTTTTTTTTTTTAACCAAAAAAAGCCTCCAAGAGATAGTAATTCTTTCTTACCTTTTAGATAAAATAGGTTTGTTGATATTAAGAAGCAATATGCTTTTTCTGTTGTATTTTTCTCATTGAGAGAAACTGCAGATGATATTTGCTGAGAGCTACAAAATCAGCGCTTGGGAGGTAGATGTTGCCTGATTGGTTTGTTTTTTCCCTTCCCTCAAGATTGATTGAAGGGACAGATTGCAGGTGCAATTTCAAGAACAGTAACTAAGTTATCCTTCCAAATTGAAGCTTCTTAAGTTAAAACTTAACTTCCTAATAGTCTTGTTTTAAAATGTTGCCACGCCACACACTTCATGCTAAGGCTTCCACTGCTTGGGTACTAATCTTGTGTGCAGGTACTCATCCTTTTCTGAAGGCAGTGTTTTGAAGGATTTCTTTTTTCAGTATTGGCAGGATGTTCCAGCTCAGTCTCAAAAGAGGCAGTGTTTGATTTTGTTCCAAAGACATCCTACATGCACAAAAGTCTGGTTGCACAAGTTATATGCGGTTATCAGACTTTCCTGTCTGCCTGAAAGTTCATCACAAGTCTTCGTTGAAATTTAAGTCTGAAAGTTTTAGAACGATTCGCCGAGTGCTCCCAGTGGAACATGGTGAGGGAGAGTTTCCAGCGGATTTCAAGGTCATGTTATGAACTCCACTGGGTTTTGGACCAGATTTCAGATCACATAAGCCCTGACAGGCCTTCAGACAGATATTTGATTTGATGGCAAAAAGCAGACTTCAGTAGACTAATAATGCTACTCTTAAGTGTCCTGAGCATGCAAGAATGGTACTTGCGATGTTAAGACACTAAGGAGCGTGCTGGGGAAAGTCTGGGACAGTGCTGCCCCGCATGCAGTCCCTGGCATCCAGAGCCCCTTTAGTGGCTACAGCAGTGAAGCTTATGTTTAAAAAAGAGAAGAAAAAAAAAAAAGAAAAGAAAAAAAAAAGGAAATCTGTAAATGCCTGAAACAAAACTGGAGGCTTGATCTACAGATCTGAAGATTGGATTACATTGCACATGTTTGCCATCCCCTAGCTCTATTAGGGCTGAAGATTGGTCTCATGACTTTGGGTAGAACATGATCTGCAGATCCAAGGGTGATGATAAAAGAGAAAGTCACAGAAGAGAATTTCAGCTTCAGCACCTGAATTTTTGCGTTGAAACGTGAGCCAGTGTTATCCTACCGATTAGTTCCCAATTGTATTATAGGATTGGAAATGGCAAGAAAGCTAAAATATTGAGCTGCAAACACTAATGATAAGCATTGAAAATCTTGGGAAACAGTGTTTTTATTAGACACTCCTTCTAGCCACTCATACCCTGACACTGTCTGCGCTCCAGACAGCAGCCTCAGCTACCTTTTGTGTTGTTTAGTATCGGGAAGTGCAACTTTCAGTACCTTTGGGGCTAGCAAGACTACAAAAAGCAAAAGGGCAAAGCACTGTATTGAGGCATACTTTTATCAGGGATGCTGTTGTCGTACTCGGGAGTCCCCTAAGAGAAATTTCAAGTTCACTGCTGATAGCAGGAAGGGAGAAAACAGTATTTCTTATTGTTGATCCCAGGAATATAATTATTCTAATTTTGCTGTTTCCTTGACCATGTATTTCCAAGGCAAATTGTATGTTGTCCTCACTCTTGGCCCATGTATAGCTTTTTGTGGTGCTTCAGTACAGACTTTCCCTCAGGCATCAGTCTCGAACTGCTGCTGTTAAAAGAGAGAGGAGTGTTTCCTGTACTGGATACCTCCATCTTAACAGAGACTTGCTGGCAAAAGCATCGTTATACTGAGTAAGGTGGTGGCTAGATCAGCAACTGAATTCTGATTTTTCTTTTTTGACGTACCTTTTATCACAAGGAGAAAAGCCTGCCATCTGTATTGTGAATTAGCTTATTCCTTCTAGTGAAAGAGTAGTTACAAGTAGGGTAGTGTGGGGTAGGGAATTAGGCCTGGTTTGTTTGTTGTTGTTCATGTGACTAAGGAAGGGCACAGTAAGTGTGGCGACACGTTTATGAATCAGTGACTCTGTGCATCTCTCCGACTGGAGACACTGGAAGCGAGAAAGTGAAGTTCAGGGAAACATTGCTGAACTTTGCTCTTTGTGTCCGATGCTTTGGGTACAGAGCAGCTCATTCTGTTTTCATTTCTGCTTGGTGAGACTGATTTAAGGGTTGTTAGGTAAAAATGTGTAAAGTCATTAAAGCTGCTCTGCTTTAGAAAGCAAGCTGTGAATTACAGCTGCTTTTCTTTAAGAAGCACAATCCTGATGTCGCACTTCCTTGTTGATTCTAGTTGCTAAGGCATATATGTGTACCCACACGTATATACAGAACCTGGAAAGTCATTAGAAAATGTCTGTGTTACCTTTTCAGTGGAACTTGGTTCCTAGCTGGGGCTTCCTTTTGAGTGTGGGAGTAAAGAGAAAAGAACACGATTACTGTGGTTACACTGTCTGCTTGACTCCCTAAAACTGGCATCAAATCTGATAGTTTCCTCAGTGAACTAAGTCCTGTCCTTTAAGGCTTGAAGCAACTTTTTCTTTTTTGTTTCAGCACCTGATTACCTGTGCTGTAGAAAATGTGCTTTTGGATTTGGTGTTATATTAACCGTGACTTTCAGCCTCTGCACTTTGACATGCCTTTTTGTTTTCAGGATTCAGTGCCACTATTACAAATCTTCTGCCTGTCTAGGTACCCCTTCTCTGTGGTGAAGTCTTCTACGTTATAGGTTTCTAGTACCTGAACAAACCCATCACTAGTTGGATAGAAGAATTTTGTAAAGGAAGGAATTTTGTAAAGGAATTTTGTTTTCCCATCTGGATGTGATCCTGGGCAATATGCTCTAGAGGACCCTCCTCGAGCAGGGAGGTTGGACTAGATGATCTCCAGAGGTCCCTTCCAACCTAAACGATTCTGTGATTCTGTGAAGGGTTTAATAAACTATATACAGAAGGGCTTCTATAAAGCCATGTAAAGTTTTCTTTATATACAATTTAAATGAAGTATCTTTTTTTTTTTAAAGATCAAATTAAAAAATTATATACTGACAAGCAATCTCTGCAAAAGGTATTAAATTAAAAAATCCTGATTACCAAAACTAAGGGGAATCTAGGATTTCTTGTGTAACCTGAAGACCAACCTGATGCCTCTGTAACTCAGTGAAACTTCCCAAGGTGTGTATTTGCGATAGATAAGTCTGTGATATCTGCAAGTTTCTGAACAGTCTAAGTTGTGGAAGGTAAAGATACCAGTTCTCAAAAGCATCCCACATCAGAAACCCAAGCTACCCAACACCGCTACAGATAGTTTATAAAGCTTTTCTAAAAGTCTGGAGAGATCAGAAGCCCCCAGGCTTCCCCGAAGAATATGAAATCAAACAGTTCCTCTTCTCCTCGTGGAGACCTATCTGAGGTAGCAATTTCTGTTTCACAGTTCTGAAGTTGCTCTTCAGCCTACAGAAGGGAAGCTCAGGAGAGCACTGGTGTCTGTTTCCAAGTTATCTGTTGATGTAGTGCCCTCTGGTGGGCTAGGGCTCACTGGTTTTTGGTCTTCGAGGGATGCAAGGGTTTTTAGCTGGCTAGATTTCTCCTGAAATTTGTGCATGACTTTGTATTTGTCTGCTTTATATCTGGAGGGCATATGAATGGTGGCGTCCCTTATTTACTTAGGTAACTTCATTGAGAAATTTGTTTTATTGCTCCTTATAAGCGCTTACACTAGAACAGAGCTCTTCAAGCAAAACGGATCACTAAGATGATGTCTCATATATGTAGTAGATTCTTTTTCCTTAATACACACTGAGAACAGAATGTGCTTTTCTGTGGCTTGTAGTAGCTGCACAACAGCATCATTAGTAATTTGACCTCCTTTCCGTTGTCACACGTATACTGGCTACAGCTGTTGTCTCACTTTGCTTTTTGGATCCTGATGAAGTGTGGAATTTATATTGTGAATCCTTCACATCGGGTAAATATGGGCTTTTGATTGCTTTGATTTAAATCCTCACAGATACACCTATGCAGTGTCAAGCTAAAAGTATAAATTCAAGGCTAACATAAGCAGTCTTCCATATTTGCTCGCAAGAAACTGACTGGTAATCTTAATCAGTGTTGTAGATATGCTTCCATACATCTGGAATTTAACAGATTGTTTCTATCTAAAGAAATGAACAAAACAAAGAAGGCTTTATTTGGTACTGCACTATATATGGACAAGTGCACGTTTGGGAACGGAGGAGAACAGGACAAAAGTTTGCAGACCACAGTTAAGACTGGCCGGGTTATTGGATCAGTTGCAGCACCATCCAAATATGGTGGATGTTCTGGTCTAGAGTGGGTATTAAATTTGCCTGTATTGTGGTAACTGGTAAGTTTTCAGCTGATAGGATGAAATAATACGTATGAGTTGTTTGAAAACTAATTTTTCAGTTAGTTTTAATTAAAAAATCTCGGTAGAATCTTTGTGGTAAGTTACATGCTGAAATGATATAGAACTTCATTAAAAGTCTGATTTGCTTGCACTTTTTTGTTAAACATAAGTTGCTAAATTTATTTCCAGGCTAGCTCATGTAAAATGTAACATGCTCATATCATTCATAACAATGTCGCCTTTTCTTTAAGGTTTTGACAAAGGGAAGGACGATGTGTCACAAAGTAAAGAGGATACAGCACATTCTATATCAAAAAGCAAGGTAAGGAAAGTGGCCTCAAACTGGCTTAAAAATGTCAGCATACAAGAGAGCTGAGTACCTTTTTTATTAAATACAAGTATATTTAACTTTCATTGTAGATAATCCTGAAGATTTCTCCTCAGGTTTAGCAATAGATAAAGATTAAAGTAAGTTTATTAATACGGTTCTCGAGATGACATCACATGGAAATCTACAGTTTAGATTAGGGAAAAGGAAATGTGGATTCTTCTTGCTGTCATCTTAGTGTCCGGTTTTGCCTAGCCAAATGTAATGATGGATATAGGCCAACTTTTTGTATGGAAGAGGATTTACAGTCCTTAAAGATGTAGGTGAGGATGCTGTTCACTGAGCTTTAGCAAATCTTCAAAGACTGCTAAAGAAACTGTAACTGGAAAAGGTTTAGTTTAACCACTTATGAAGTTGCAGGCTAAAACATAGTTACACGTATTCTTTTGTTCTGCTTATTGAAAGGGCTTTTGTGCCTCAGAAGTCATGTATAAAGGTCCATTTCTGTGAGGCAGTGAGGGCACAGAGGAAAGCGTGCTCAGTAGTACAGTAAACTAGATATAATTGCTATTCATGCTTATACTCTCTGGCAGTCTTATAGAAATGGAAAAGGCAGGAGTCAGGCAAATTCATAATCATCGTGGTATGGTCCCAAAATAAAAAAAAAAAAAAGAAAAAGAAAAAAGGAAAAAAGGTTCATTGAGATGCAGTCAGAATTGAGACCGTACATACTGGAGCTGAGAGACACTGCAGTCACCAGAAACATAGCACTGACATCTTGGGATGGTCAAACTTTAAAAAGGAAGAAAACATGAACTACCGGAGAGCATCCAGAAAGACGTTTACTCTTGTTATATAATGATCCCAGGTATCTCCTTCCAGAGCCCGAATGTTCTGATCAGTAAAAGTGCCTGGCATGTCAGTGCACTAAATTTTTATCTAGTGATTGTTATATATTTAGAATAATAATTCCAGAAAAATATTTTATCAGATGTTTCGTAAAACAGATATCTTTAATGCCTTTAAGAGAAAAAGAGAGAGGAAGAGACTGCATTTTGCAAAGGGGGAAGTTCTGTATGATGAGATCACTGAACTGAGGAGTTCAAGTTGTCTGTTTTTCTTCCATAAGCATCACTGCAGGACAGAGTTTAAAGATACTTTAAATTATCTACGTATGTATGTTTGTATTTTCCGCTGGTGCATCCACTTGCTTTCTGGCTTTTACAAAGGAAGAATGTGATATTAGACACTTAAAAGAGATTGTCAGGGCGCAGCAAGAGCAGGCTTCTCCATAGGGAAAGGTGAGCCTGAGGGTGGGGAGTGACCACGCCAAGGAGGAGTGCAGTCCAGCAGCAGCAAGGTGAGCAGAGTGGGGCTGGAGACGGCAACCAGGCTCAGCCAACAGCCCCGATTGCCGGGCAAGTCCGTAGTGATAAGGCAGGTCTGAGGTCTAGCCAGAAACTGAAATCCATGGGTCAGTGCTGGATCAACGAGCGGCCAGGCACAGGTGTATCTGTAACCTTAGTTCAGGCTAGGCCGAAGGGCTCGTACCTGAGCTTAAATACAGTTCCCAGGGGAAGTGGGGCAGATGCCTGCTTCTCACTGCTTTCTCACAGAGCTCTTTTCATAGCAGTCTCATCCAGCGTTACACAGCTGCACTGTGTCAGAGCTGGCCTTAGGCACAGGTGAGGAAACCCCTCGGAGGGAGAGGGGATGCGCTCAGGGCTTTGACACAAATTTTTAAAAAATGTTTCATATGTCAGAGTCTGAAAGAGGAGTTGCTGTTTCCTCCATTTAAAACAAATGTTTAATAGATATTGAAAAAAATCAGCGTAATTTAAAGATTTTTAGTAACAGTTCCCTCCTTAAATGACGTCATTGGAATTGCCCTCGGGGAAGGCAACCTCGCCCTGAGGTCGACAGGTCTCTGTGATGTCATAGCTGAGAAGTCAGGCCCGGGTCTGATCGGAACAGCAAACCTCAGCATGTGTCATCTTTACCCCATCCTAGAGTCTCATTGGTCAGGCAGATCAAGGAAGGGTACTTTACCATTCAGCTTGCTTCTGACTGAAATATTTATATTGGTCCAGAAATCTCTAAATCATCTTTGACTTGGAAGTCAAGTTAAAACTGTTTATTTTAACTTGAATTTACTTCAAACTCTATTAATTATTCACCTTTTACTACCCAATGTATTTTTTCTTCCCTATGCTTATTTTTCTTGATTCTTTTCTATCCAGAATCTTAAACCTCTGTATACTTTGCTGTTACTTTGTTTACTTGCATTTTTCTGCTATCCAAGAGGAGACAGGTATTTCGGCTTATCCTAACATAGGTTTTTCTTCATGTTCCTTTTTGCAATAACTCTGTGTGGCTTAATAAGACTACTGATTCCTTTATACCCCACAAATAATCTTTAGCAGAAGATGGCAGTTGGCTGGCCTAGCTGTGGAGGTTAAGTAACATCCCTTCTTTCTAAACATGGATCAGAAAAGCAGTAACGAGCCTTGCCCAGAACCTAGCATAAAGGTACTGAACGTACCTCACTGGGAATTGCAATTGATTGGCCTAAAACGTCCTCCTCTTTAAATTAGGATCCCTGCAGCTTATTATGTGTGGATAGAGTACTGAGACAGTTACTAATTTAAAAATGTCTGAATCCTCAATCTATCCCAGATCTGTTGTACAGGTGAATATAGTTTCATGCTAGTGAGCTTTAGGATTGTTACTGAGAAAATGAATTTTTGTAACCTGGGGTACTTAGTGTTTGGGGGCTTAAATATTTATGGGCTTTAGATTGTATTAGCTTTCTGTTATTGAGCAACTAGATTATTTATGAATATTTTACTTAAGTTTTCCGTTATACCTTGCATAACGACTTCATTATTTCTTCTTATGAGACAGTGATCCTCCTCTGTTCCTACGTTTGAAGTACAGTATTTCTTTAACTTCTGGACAGAGGATTTACACCACTAAATCTCAAGTTGTATGTCTGTCTTAAAGCTATATTTTGAGTGTTAAGAGCATATGTTTAACACATAATGATAAGGATTCCTTCCTTCCTCCAAGATGTAGGTGGAAGTAGGACGTACCGATTGCTGAAATGATTTTCAGATAGCAAGATTACTTCTTGCCATTAATTTCACTTATCTTTTTGGGGCTTTTTCTGGCAATATGCTTCATGCCTGACAGTGGAAGCAAATAAAGAAAAACTAATTTAGCGTCGGCACAAAATAACAGTTCTTTACCTTGCAATAAAACTAGTTTAATTTTGGCACTTAACAAATAAAAGCTTGTTTGACTATTTTGACTTTTTGGCAAACAAATTAATAGCCTTGTCTAAAGAAACTCCTGTAAAGTGCTAATGCTAATGTCCTGTTAAAGTATTGGAGGCGATGAAGCAGGATCAAGGTTAAATTGCTGTTTGTTCTGTTCATAATTCTTTAATTTTTATCTCTTTGGTTTGAGTGACTTGTGTGTTAGGAAAAAAACAATGTTTAAATGCACTACTTTTATTATTGCATTAAATCATTACTTTTCTCAATGCTTGCATGTTTTTGACTATCACTTTATAGGATTCCAAAATAGAAATTCAGTGAATAAACTTTTCATTGTAGTCTGAGACTTGAAATTACCATTCAGAAATGTTGAACAGACTAAGAAGCAGTTTTCCGTGTCCTTGAATTTACAAAGCTTAAAAGGTTTTATCGGTATTTTTTTTCTCTGGGAAGGAACTTTGAGTGAATCAGATTTACGTTTCAATGCACAAAGAATATAACTCTTTGTGATTTATCATTTATATAGTGGATCCCTACTCAATGTTTCCTGAGTTGCAATAGGAATGACAAGTTCAGTAGACTTTTTTTTAATTTTAAAGACCTCTGGAGCCCAGGGCAAATCTTTGGTTGGCTCCAGTTCCCTTTTAACTAGTAGGCAACCAATGCAAAGGAATAAACTTTGAACCTTATAAGACATGGGGAAAGGGAGGAAGAAATCATGTGGTGCTGAGACAGCATATTGTCCTGTCATGAATGAGGACTTAGAGTTTATAAACAACCTCGAGTGTCTCTTTCTCCTGTCTCGTGGCACTGCGAGCTTCCCTAAGATGGCTTGAAAAATAGTCCGATCGTGGGGCTGGAAAGGAAGGAGCTGAACGAGTAGCTTTAGTGGTCAGCTGTACTATGATAATTTATAGAACATTAAATTATAGACTGAAGAGACTGTATTTTCCTTCATGGGTCACGGGGTAAGTTCCTCTATAGCAATCAATCTGGAGGAATTGTCAAGTTATGAAGGCACTGGGACTGGGATTGGGAATGAAGGAATATGTCAGACGTGGACCAACTCCCATGTTTAAATACCAGGATTTTCCTAAAACCTTGAAGTCTTCTGTCTGCTAAAAAACGCCTAGCTAGTCAAGAATGTGGCATATGAGCAACAGAGTACAGGTGCTAAATATCTGCTGTATGTAGTTCAGCTTCTGGAGAAGTCAGACTCTCTTTGCCCTTGCAATCCTTATGAAGTAAGACGACTCCATAAATAGACGGTAAACAGCTCATCTTACCTTTTTTTTTTTTTTTTTTTTTAATGTGGAAGAAATGGAAGAAAAGTGAATGTGATTGGATGTTTGTAAACCTAACTATGCATTTCATACACTTTTTTGAAAGTGCCTGAAGCAATAATATGTCCTGGTATCTATCGTTGTCTCTTCTTTATTCTACATTTTGTGAATTTCAGTCTGAATCCAAACTTTTCAATGGCTCGGAGAAGGACATCTCTTTGTCTTCAAGCAAGCTTACAAAAAAGGAATCTCTCAAGGTGAATAAATTCCAAAGTATCTCCTCATGGACTGTAAACATACTCACATAGTTTTACCATATTCTCCAGTGAGAAAATAGAAGCCAAGCAGTGATGAGACCTCTGTGGAATACCTATGTATTGTGAGGAGTAGCATTATTGATTCTCTTTGGTTTTCCAGTCTTATTGTGTTGTTACTTGAGTATGGGCTTCTGTAATGTAGTCTTTAGGGCGACAGAAGATTATAGGATAATTTAGGTTAGAAGAGACGTCAGGATATAACCTGTTCCATGTAATTAGATGGTGAAAAGAATTTTCAGGGTTACAACTTGGTGTACCTGCAGTCAACTTGCCGTACCTGCAGTTTTCCTACTGGCTTTGTCCCTGTGTTGTAACAAGATAAGACGCCGCTGTTTGGCAGTTAACACGGCAGGAGAAATGTAAATCTTTTGCCACTAAAGGAGGGTAGGTTGTACCACTGTGAATTCCTACTAGCGAGGGAAAGTAATTGGTGGATGAAGATGACTAACCAGATAATGTACCTGTAAATCTGAACCTGGTTCTGAATTTGTTTTTATATTTAAACCAGGAAAGGAAGTTTTTCTGGGATTCTAATGGGAGTTTTCATGATTCTCATTCTTAGAAACAAACTCTTTTATATCTTGAAGGCAAATACTCTGTTGTGTTTTAAAGCTGCTTCTCTGTATCTGCATTAGAAGGTTTTTTCCTTAATTTGTATTTATAGATGATTTTTGTGCAGTGATTACTTGTTTAGGTCTGTGGCATTATAAATATTTTTATTATTAATTACAGGTTCAAAAGAAAAATTACAGAGAAGAGAAGAAGAGAGCTACCAAAGAATTACTTAGCACTATCACAGACCCATCAGTTATTGTTATGGCTGACTGGCTGAAGGTCAGAATTTAAGTGTGAAACCTGAGCTGAAGATCTAGCAGCTGCCTGCTGCTTTCTCACCAGAATAGAAAAGGCTTAATCGCTTAGTTGCTGATCAATGTTTTTCTACAAGCGCAGGAGCTGTTAATTGCATCCCAGAGTCTCTCTGCTCAAATCCTAGGAAAATAATGGAGTAAACCTAGCTCCTACTTACTGCAGTCACCATAGTCACATGCCTCTCGTATGCATAGCAATTAACTTCAGATGAGTTGGCTTTCAGACTCTTATTTTGTCCTTTTGTTTTACACTTTGAATTTAAACTCTGTTGCCAGTAGCACAAGTCATTCAGATATGTTAAATATTTGAATACAGACTTCTTTATGCATCTCTTTCCAGTTATTTTTCCTTCCTCTCTTAAGAACTAACTGTCCTCTCATACTTGTATAAAAGGTGAGAAATTCATTTTTTACAGGTAGTAGTCAGTCTCATCAGAAGTATTGCATTCTGTTTAATTACTTGAATTTTTAAACATATTTCTTACAAATTGTACAGGAATTTTTTATGTTTAACTCTGAATGATAGCTTATCTGGGAAAAGTTTCTCCAGCTTTTTGTAAAATCAAGGTAAATAGGCTAGAATACTGCTCAGAGATCAGACTGGCATTCAGTCCTGCACATGCCGAAGGAATTAAATTCCAGAGTGGACAGAATGGATGTGAGCAGCCTAATCGGATATGGAAATTCAGGGAGGTTCTTGAAAGGTTCTCCTATCATCTGTGGAATGAAGTTAACAGCTGTTTATAAGAGATTTTGTCCAAGAAATACAAATATGTATGGGAGTTGTTATTTTGTGACTATTCTATTTTTCTCACCAGACTTCTGATCTATTTTCAGTGGGGCTCTGCTTTCAAAGATATTTATACCGTTAATCTTGATTTCATGCTAGTGGTAAAATATTTTCCAAATAGGAAAATTTCAGATGAAATCTCTAAGTACATCTGAATCTGTGTGTGGGGGGGGGAGGGGGGGGTATTGATCTGTAGAGTAAGTTTTCATCAAGAAAGAGTAGAAGAATGGACATTAAGATTACACTTTTACTGTTCTTTTGATGAAGTTGAATAAACATTTGGTAAAACTTTATACACTCGATAAACTTAGCTTGGAGTAAAGCTACTAAAATTCAATGTTAATTGCCCTTTTGTCAAAGGGGACGCTTCTGGTACTGGCTTCACTCAGATTTAACTTTAACTGTTCATCTTCTAGATTCGTGGCACCTTGAAAAGCTGGACCAAGCTGTGGTGTGTACTGAAACCAGGAGTCTTGCTTATTTACAAAACTCCCAAAAACGGCCAGTGGGTGGGAACAGTGCTCCTGAATGCTTGTGAACTCATTGAGAGGCCTTCTAAAAAAGATGGCTTTTGTTTCAAACTTTTTCATCCTTTGGAGCAGTCCATATGGGCTGTAAAGGTTAGTGGTCATCCATTGAGAACTGTACGTGTTATTAGCATTACCAACTTTGAGTGAAAACAACCTTAACGAAAAGTTGAAGTAAATATTCTGTTAAAGCTTAAGTGGTTTGTCTCTTCCGAACGTAAAGCTTAAGTGGTTTGTCTCTTCCGAACGTAAAACTTGAACATCTAGTCTTCCTCATTACAAAAAGTATTTGATTTATGCTGCATAGTTTACGCTGCTCTGTACGGTTAAACAGCTTCAACTGTGGTGTGTGGAGAGATGCCGTTAAAAAAATTAATGCTGTCTCTGACAGTGGTGTAAGTGGAAGAAAAGAGTATAGTATATAATGTTATATTTTACATCCATCCAGTCTAACCTTCCAATCGCTGTGTATGGTGGGACATTTAAGGAAGGAAGTGATTTGCCAAAATGAAAGAGCTGAGATGGGTTGTGATCATTTCTTGGCTTCGAGTCCTATTATTCAGGGTGTAATAAGTCATTCAAATGGTTTCCTTGTACAGTAGTAGTACATATTACAACTTGTTACCTACTTATGTTCCTTTTTTACTGAAATTTTAGAAAGATAAATGATGTTTGCTTTGTCATATATGGCATAATATTGTTAGCAGCTCTTAGCCCAAAATCATTGAAAAGCATAGTGTGTTCGGCACAGTAAAGGATTATTTCAGTTTCTCATGAGAATCTTTGCTTCAAAATTTGCTATTATTTACTTTTTATACTGGAATAAACAGGCTAATAAAGTCCTTATTTTATGTGCACATACGGAGAGGGGGTGTGGAAGCATAGCACGAGTGAACGTATTTACCTCCTGAAATGACATCTGTAGTTGAAATTGTTGTACAATATTAGAACCCTTGTAACAGAGAAATAAGCATGCCCTCTGCGACATACATCTTAATACAGATACTAATTGTGAGACTGTATCTTGTGAATCTTTTATTGGTATAGATAATACCAATATAGATATTGGCGCTGTGATATTTGTAGAACGCGCTACACTTTTTGTTTCTTCCCTGTCTCAGAACCAAGGAAGTTAGCAAGTGTAATTCCTGATGTTTGTTTGAGGTCCTCTTCCTGAAGCATTATCATTATCAGTATTATCTAAATTTATGACATGTAGATCAAATCTTTTGTACTTACTTTTTAGAATGATTTTATTTTAATATTCCTTAAGAGGATTTTTCACTGATTAGTGGTGATCTCACATTTGCAGAACACAAGCTTCATACTCTTTTACAAAGCTACAGGGTGGGGTGTTAACGTGACTTAATGGTTTATGATCATGTATATCTACGTTGCAAAGTGGTGGCCTGTCTGCAGAAGATCACAAATCAGTCTTATATTTCTTTATTGCTTGGCAATGAGAAATGGATTTGTTTGTTTTTCTAACTAGATGTTTAGAATTTAGAGGACATGCCCCACCAGATTTTTACTTTTTTAAGGTAGGTCAAATTTTGAACCTGAACAAGTTGATATTGTCCATTATAAATGTGCTGAGAGCTGGAGTGGCATTTGTTCATTTTGGTATGGCTATTTGCAGTTGAGAATTACTAGTTTTAATTAGGTGAAAGGCCTTGAAGTTTGAAACTTGCTGCCCTGTCTTCCTAGTTAACTATATAACTTCCTAGTTACAGATTTATTACTGTGAGGCAAACATTCATAAGTGTTATAGCAATTGACTCATTTACAGAGTAGATTTACCAGAACAAGCCTGAAGTCTAAGATAAAATGAACCTTGTTTACCATCAGCCTAGGAAGATGACATTGCAAGGAAATATTTACACAGATGTAAGTACTGCAGGAGATTTTCTTGCTTGAACACACTTCCCACAGCGCGTCCTTTTGGCAGACTCTGAATCCTCTTCTGCAGTAGTTTGAGGCCAGTCACTTAACATGCTTCCTTAAGCCTATTGCTGTGGTCTTTGATGTTCCTCATGCACTCTGAGATAGCTGATGCACTGTATCTTGTTCGTTCTCCTTCACATGCCCAGTCCTGAGGCCATTTTAATTTCCTGAGACTGCTACCTAGAAAAATTACTGGAAATAATTTTTCACTAATAGATTTAGTTAAAAGTGTGACTGCTTATCTATTTTTGTTACTTTCTATGAATGTTCGTGACATTTGCGTTTTATTGGCATGAATATTCTGTAGGAAGTAAATTTAAAAGTGTGTTGTTTTTTTTTTTAAATCTGTGGAAGTGGAGTTTTAAACTTAATCATTGCCTTGCATTGGAGTATTTGTACAGTCATTTTATCAGGAAGAGAAGCAGTTCAAATGAAGTCACCTAACCAGTGGAAACTGACTGATGTCTCTCTCTCAAAGAATATTAATATACAGATAATTGGTTTTGATTCGTAACTGGTGCCATCAAAATAAAACATGTCTGGTTCTTTTGGAACATCAGTCAATCAGAGAAAATCAAAATCCACAAGCAGTTATTCCAAGAGAAGTCAGCCTGCTTAAATGTTTACTGCAAATTATTTGCTCAGTTCTTATTACTGCATTGTCAAAGCACATAAGAACATACCTTTCTCACAGCAGCCAATCTTATCTTCATTCCCAAATTATAGTTATTTGAGGCGTAGTAACTACTATATTCTGTACACCTAGGTCTCATGGGCAGAGCTCTGCCCTTAGTCCATGTTCTGTAAACTGAGAATTGGAGGACTTGTGATGGCTGAGGCCTTTGTGCAGCACCGCAGCACCTCTCCTGGCACGCCGTGATGCGCCATGCCGCATCACAGTGCTCTTCCCTCCCCAGGGCACTGGTCTAGACCACTTCCCCACGTGCCCACTCAGCGATCTGCCCTGGAAATGAGGAGCGCTCCTGCATGGTGTTGTCTCTTGTGGCTTTTGTATAGTTAACGCCCAATCCTTCTATTGCTACTTCACCCAGCGCTTTTCATAGATGCACCTTTCAACTCATTCTGAAGAGGGCTGCAATATATAATCTTGTTTTTAACACCCAAATTGCGGTTACTCTGTACTTATTATTCGGAAGTTGCTGAACATCATTTACACCTGTGCTAGCTTGTGTGTATTGGTATCTAAGTGCCACCAACGCTCCTTGCTATCCCCCGCCCACCCTTGGAAATGTTTTGGCTGTTTCATATGCTTGCTTCTAAAATATCTGCCTTTATCTGCTTTTGCTCAAAACTTCTGCTTGCTTTCAAGTTCCCTCTTCTAAGCCTTGTACTAGCTTTTCATTAGGCTTCTCTGGGGAAATCAACCAAGACCAAAAAGTGTTAACTTACCCGTTAGGTAGGCTTAACCCAGCTCCACGATAGCTTCAAGTTTTACTTTTTAATACAGCCCTCTTTGCCTGTCAGTTGTCTTACTGTTTCTGTAGGTAAACTTTGTAAAGGAGCCTTAAAGTGATTGCTTGGTATTCTATTCCAAAACAATACTTGACAAAAATAGAAGGGTCTTTTGGAATAATGTTTGAATTCAAAATGCACAAATCTTCATAGTGTAAGTAAAAATTTGGCATTTTAAATCCTCTCTGTGTCTTTTAGTTGAACACAATGTCATGGTGTCCTGCTGATACTCTTTATAGAGGGACTTAAGCATCTAAATGCCTTTGATAGACCTAGGTATGACCTTTTTTGTGGGCACCACCTCCATCGAAGCCAAAGGTTAGGCACCTACATGTTTTGTGGTTTGACTACTGGATAGTAGAGAAGTTGAAGAGGAAGGAGGGAAGGAGAAAGGAAGAAGGGGGAACCTATACAGATACCTAGTGTTTGGGTGGGAGGGGTTATCTTCCATTTCCTGTGAATGTAGAGTGACTCATCTGTCTTCCGAGGACAGGCAGAAAGCATGCAGTCCAGGAGCATAGTGCAGTGCTGAGGAGCCAAGCACATTGTCATGTAACATCAGCATGAAGTGCATCACTGAAAAGGGCCTCCTGTTCTCTGCCATGGTTCATCTTGCCCTCATGTCTCGCTGTGCTTTATGAACCATAGCGCCCTGTTAGGAACCGAGGAGAGTCTTTGCTGTCATCAAAAAAAGGACAGAGACCGGAGGAGGGAAGAGCTAGCTGCTGTAAAAAATGTGGGCTCTTCTGCTTGACAGCATTTGTTGTAAATCCGTTCTCTTAAGCCTCCCCACAGAAGTGCCTTTTGTTTTGCTTGCTTTCAATCTCACCTTTTCAGCTTAAATACAAAGCTGAAGAGGAATTGCTTGTCCCTTGCAATCTTGTCTATGTGCTGTAATCCCTTAAAAATGAGGGTGACTCCCCCAGTAGGGTTCCTTTGGATGCTTTTGTCTTTTTGCTGTAAGTGGCATCAGCAGAGCGTTTGCAAGTTACTCTGCCAAGTATGATTTACCAAAAAACCCACCAAAATTATTTGAATGCCAAAGACCTTTCTCTTCAAAGTGGGCTTGAATTGGGAGCTGTACTTAGAGTGAAAACCCTGAAGAGGAAATCCAGTAAAAGAGGGCTGTCCATCTTTCCATTCATGTCTTCATTAGATGTTGCTGAGTGACAGCAAGTAGCCCTGCACTGTGTCAGCTTGAACAATACACTCTAAAACTGAATTAAAATATCTAATGCTATTGCTTTTGTTTTTTGTATTTCAAGGGTCCAAAAGGTGAAGCAGTTGGTTCTATAACTCAGCCGTTACCCAGCAGTTATTTGATCATCCGAGCTGCTTCAGAATCAGATGGTAAATAGATATTTTAGCATTTTTCCACAATGAGAGAACTTATTAGAAAATAGATGTCTTTAGTTCTTTTCCTGTATCTATTGCAGCATTGTGTTTGCAGTTCCATAGTTAAAGTTCTCCATTAGCGTAGTACATTCAGTTGTGTTGGTACTAGACGTTTTTCATGGTTATTAAAGCAGAATATTGTCCTGAAGAAGCTCACTGGGCTCTATACAGTTCCCTTGCTACGGTTGGGTAGAGGAGGGGAAGGGCTATTTCAGGTTTCATTATGTTAATTTTGGTCTAATACTCAAGCTGTCTCCTTTTTAAAGTGCTAACGTGGACCTACTTTGGTTCTAATGCAACTATTTATGTATTATAAAATGCAGTAATACAGTAGAGCTCTAGCAGTAACAGTTCCCTCAAAATATAGCTTTGTAACAATGCTTCATCACTGAGGGGAGGTGGCAGTCGATATTAGGGCAACCATCTTGAAAGGTTGTGAAAGGGAAACAGTTTAAGACGATGTGTAACTTTTTTTTAGCAGCTGCTTTCCTTCTATGGGTTAATTATAAGCTTACCAGTGCAGACTTTAAAAGTAGGACTTTATTTGCCTGCAAATCAAGAGATGATTGGTTTTAAAAAGATAGCGTATTTGAAGGGGAATAGGAGAAGTGGCATTTTGAGGTTATTTATTTTAATTCATCCCTAAGCGTAAGTTTATGCTGCTTTCATTATTTTATTCAAATCCTTTTATTTATTTATTGTTAATGACTTGCAAAGTTGGAAACTGATTATATACAGGGGAATGAAGAAAAAAAGAATGGGAAGACTGAACAAATTATTTTCTGGTAGTTATTTGACTTTTTGCAAAAAATGAAAATATCTAATGCTTTATACTGAAGTGATATTTGTATGTTACCATTATAGCTCCTTTTTCACATTGTTACTGTAGTACATTGGCAAATTTTGCCAAGCGATGCAGTTACTTAGTCTTCAAAACTAGCGCATGGTGCAGGCAACTTCAGAGGAGTCCGGCAGTTAGGGCCTAAATGGAACCATAATCCTTACAGTATATTCTAGTATTTCTTCCTTAATGCAACAGAAGCATAACTTACCTTGCTTGTTCTACCCTGAAACATCTCTTGTACCAGCTGTGTAGCCATGAGTTATTTCTGTCACCACCAGATTATAAAATCCAATGCATGTAACGTGGAACAACTCCTTTCCACTGAAGCGTGTCTTCGATGGTAAAGTAAACAGATTGGGAAAGGACTGTGAAACTAGGAAACTGAAGTTGTACAGTTCAGTAAAATACTTAATTTTTACTCTATTAACAACTCTGTCTTTAGGCAGGTGTTGGATGGATGCTTTGGAGTTGGCTTTGAAATGTTCAAGTCTGCTTAAACGTACAATGATTAGGGAAGGTAAAGAACATGATTTGAACTCTTCAGACAGCACGCATGTGTCTCTCTATGGTCTGCTTCGTGGTAACAACTTACACAGTGGAGAAAACTTCCCGTAAGTAAATTAATTACTAAAACTGATTGTCCTTTTGGCAAAACCTCGTAGCGATAACTTCATTTCTCCAGAGGGAGAATCTCTTTCTAAGCTTGCAGTTTCTTTTGCTCCTGAATTCTTTTTAGATGCGTTAGTTGCTATGTGTTTATAAAGGTTTGTAAGAGCAAAATGGGTACAGAGGGAGGTTTGGCCCAAGGAACTCAAAGTGGAATATCACATCTGTAAGTTTTAAATACTCAGTTCAGTTGTTAAAGTTTAATTTTTGATATCCTCAGGTTGGTCTTTCTTGTAGTCTTCACCTGAAAATATAAAGTTCAATTTATGTGACGGAAGTTGGTAGATCTGAATATATGTTGTTGTTCTTTGGTTGAACTATGAATAATATAGTTATTTAAACAGTTTCAGCATGTTTTAACTTTGAAGCATCGGATAATATAATAGAGTGACTGAAGTATTGTTCATTCAAGTTAAAAAAAAAAAAAAAAAACAGCACAAAAGTTGAACTCTCGCACTTGGATCTCTTCAACCTTTTTGGTATCAGAAAGTGCATAAAATTTATCATGTGGCATCCAGTGTCTAAGTACACTTGAGTAACTGCCTGTTCAGTTTAATAAATACTTTCAGATAGATTTTTGGGAGCATAATAAACTTTCTCATAAAAATATTATTAAACAAGCATGATGAATGGTATTTTCAAACACTTTGATTGTGACAGCAAAGTGCATTAGAAAATACAAAAGATTTAGTCCTTTATCTGAAATAATTAGGTCTGAAGCTTGGGCTGTGCATGACTTTTCTGAATAATATTCCATGAATTCAGTATACTTTCTGATTGACCTTAAAATATTTTGAATAGTCACTCCTGCATGTGAAGATTCAGTTGCCTGTCTGTCCTTTCTGGGTGGGCAGGAAGTTGATGTTGCTGTTAAAGTATGTTTCAGTATTTGAGGTGAAAGTAAAGCTTTGCACTGGGAGAAACACAATTCTTTCTGGCCTAACTAGCCTGAGAAAAGGCATGTTGTTGCCTCAGGTCCAGATTCATGCCCCTATCCACATGACCAAACAGTCTCTTAGTGGAGTTCTTGCTCCTTCCATTCTCCCATGGAAAAGAATATTGCTTTATACAGTTCAGCTGAAGATCTGTTGTCATGAATAGTAATTTAATGTCATTATGTTCTAGTTTGGTAGGTGAGAACTCTTCAGCTGGCTCAGATTACAGTCACACAATTAGTTACATCTGTTAAGCTTAATTAAGACTAATATTTTAATTAAGTAGTTCTTTGGATGTAGCCTATTCTAAGTGTTTTCAGTGTTTGAATCTCTAAGGAACAAAAAATCTTCAGGCCTGATTTTAATGGGATTAGCAGGAGAGGGAGAAGAAAGGTGAAGGTGGTTTTAGCTCCGTATTAACACAGCCCACCACACTTCCTGCTTCAGGTTACACAGTTGCACACCTTCCCAGGAAGACTGGGGCATGATGCTCTGCTGTGGCTTGGTCAACAAATTTTAAAAGGCTAGTTCTCAGCTGTATCTTTGACAAAATCAACATTTACTTTTACTGCCTTAGTCTGAGAGAGGAGGCAATGTTCTCCACCTGCCAGTTAGTGCCTTGTATGAAATACAACTTCAAATACAGAATCTCCTGTTTTCACTTGATCTTTTTCTACTAGGTGGAGAGTTGCTTTCCCACCCTGTTAGTATGATCTCATTTATCCAACCTCTGCAGAAGTCTTTCTCCTTCTCTCCAGTTATGCTCTGGTGCTATTGCAACAGTTGGTTCAGCCATGTTGTTTAGGTTGCCTGTCTTACTTGTGCAGTTGCACAAACAAATGTTATGAATAAAAGTTACTTGAAGTGTTGCCAAACGTAACTTCTTCTCTAGTAAGCGGTGAACTTTACATGTGCTTTCAGGCTTATTTGGTCTGCATGCATGCCAAACTAACAGGTAGTATATAGTGAAACTATACAGGGAAGGCAAATTAATCTGAGAACTTAATAGGTAAAAATGTAAGGCAGCTAGACTTAGTGCATTTAATGTTTCAGTGCAAAGAGTGCATCCTGTATTCCTCCAGGGAAGGTAGTTTGACGTTGCTGCAGATCAGGGTTGATGCTCACTGGCGCTAATGTTTTGTATTTTGTCCAGATCCTGGTTTGGAAACAAGAAATTAGTTGAATATTCATTTTGCCTTTATATTTGTGTAGGTTAAACGACAGTGAAATTGAAAGGCATCAGTTTAAAGATCCAGACATGTACTCTGACAAATCTGATAAGGAAAATGAACATGATCATGATGAATCTGATAATGATGGATTGGGGAAAAGCGAAGAAAGCGACAGTGACACCTCAGAACGACAAGACGATTCTTATGTTGATCCGGAACCAATCGATATTAAGGAAACTACTTATTTAGAGCAGAGTCATGAAGAACTTGGGGAGGTAAAAGTGCTGTTTATGTAGTGGGCAGACCTCTTTTCCAAATAGCAGGCTATAGCAGGGTATTTTAGGGGTCAGATCATATCTGGAAAACTGACTTGCAGGATTGGCTTTCATATTTTCTGTAAATACTGGGGCAAAGTTATTTCCACCTATGTTCTGCTGTGCTATACCACTGCTGTGCTTTTGTGTCTGAGACTTTGAGGAAAGATAATGAGAAGATTATATAGAAGAGGAAAGATAATGAGAAGGTTATATAGAATATTGCTCAAACAAAAGGCACTGATTTTGAAAGGACAACCTGCAAGAGAAGTTGACTGTCTCTCTTTCCTTTTGTTATTGTTTCTCATTGCTTTTCATTAACTTATTTATTTTTCCTCAGATAAAGAACTAGGAGCTGTAAATATTTTAATGCTAGCTGACACCTCTATTTTTCTACTTTTTTTTTTTTTTTTTTTTAAAGAAAGGAGTTAAAGAGCCATAGGATTTGCAGAATTCAGTAGAAGGCTTGCTGTCCTTTTTATGGTCACCTTAGATTCTAACACAATGCCCAGAGTTACCATTCCGCTTGTGTGGGTTGTCCTGTGCATCTACGTGAGGCAAATATGAGAGGGATTTGTTTATTTCATTTGCTATTAAGATACCAAAAAACTTTGTAAAAGAAACTGAACTGAACTTTTTCGCAAATCTCTTCTCTCTCAAGTGCGGGCTAAGGGAATGTTTCTTTTTTAGTTACCTACTGGACATAACTACTTGGTGCTTTGTTACTTTCTAGTATTCTTTCTATGTGGCCTTTAAGAAAAGTTAGGTTGATAGCTAATTCTTGACTGTGCATTTTAGAACTGTTTTGGAAAAAAGGCTGCTTTTCCTACAGCCTTTGCTTTTGATTTCAGAAGCTGTAGGGAGGAGTATCTCACCTTTTCTTGGACAGAAGGGGGCTGCAATTTTTGCTCGCTAACCCCTAAGTAGTCCTTTGAGGGAAAGCAGCTGATACTGTTGACTGATCAAGGTGGATAGCAGAAATGTGGCAGCTTTCCTGGTGGGGAAAAGCTGATAGAACAAATAGCCCTTTGCTTTATAAATCCTGCACGTGAGGACATAGGGTAAATGTACTGATACCTAGAAAAAAGCTAAGGAAGGACTCTTGAACAATAATATCTGTCTCAAAATTTTCTGTAGTGTTTTAGGGCTGATGAAACAAATCTGGTTTATAATGGTGAATAGTGAATCTGGCATCCTGCACTGAAGATGTATTTTATGTATTTAGAGCAACTTGATCCCATAGTTACTTCACCTCTTCCGAGTTGTTTGTTTTGAGTATCCAGTTTTCCATTCTCGTTACATCCTTAGAATGTGATAGAATGATCTGTCTTTAAAAAAATATTTTTTCTCCTTTCTGTAAGCAGTTTTTCATTCATCCTAGGCTGGAGAAGCTGCTCAGACAGAAGTAGTGTCAGAAGAAAACAAAAGTCTGATCTGGACGCTGCTGAAGCAAGTCCGTCCAGGAATGGACTTGTCCAAGGTTGTGTTGCCTACGTTTATCTTGGAACCTCGTTCCTTCCTGGACAAGCTGTCTGATTACTACTACCATGCAGACTTTTTGTCTGAGTGAGTCAATCCTATTTCTAGTTTTCTTTATTTTCGTAGAATGTATTTACATGCTCAAATAAAGCTAATAATTTAAAGGAAGCAAATGGAAATATTATTCAACTCTGAGTTCTGTATGTGAGTAGAACAGTTTTCTAAAGCAGTGTCTTTATAAATGGAAGAACTGGAGTTGAGGTGGAACAGGAGTTATAGATACAAAGGCCTAAAATATTTTATGTCCTGCGCTACTGTTCTTTCTTGTGATTAAGCTTGGTTGACTTTGTAAAATAAATGGTTTTTTATGTCTTTCCCTATTATATATAGGAAGGAGAGAGAACTTGTTTGGGCCTAAAATGTCACAGTGTGGTCTGGAAAGAAAGAGTTCTCTTTTGGAGAGAGGGAAGGATTCAGTTTGTCAAACTAAACCCAAAAGTAAATATGCTCTCAAAGTACAGACTTCTGAGGTGGATTACACTGCAAGTGCAGGGTCTGTTAACAGTAGAAAGAAGCAGAAATCCACGATAGAAAACAAAATATTTAGTATAATTTCAAACACAATTTTTTATTTTTATTACTCACTGGACAGGTAGGTTTTCTAAATGTTAAGAAAACTCTTTAATTTTGTCCTTGTGCAGTATACCATGTGCAATATATTAGGTAGCACTGTCTCCCAGATCTGACCTTGGGGAAAATTTCTGTGGAGGGTACTCGAGAGAAGTTCTCCAAGGAAGCTTTCGCCAGTGTTTGGAACATAATACTTTCTAGGTTTTGGAGAGTTTTTTGCGTGTTTCTCTTTTATCATTCAGACAATTTTTATTCTGCTATATCTGCTTAGTTATTTACACATTGAAATCTTATATACAAAATAGCGTGGTTGAATACATGCTGTGTATAGCTTCCTCATGCTCTGTGGAGTATGCTGTAGGTAAGAGGAAGCTTGTCCAACAGACCGGCTATAAGAAACACTAACTATACTTGAAATGTTTTTCTTGAATTTATTTTGTATTTACACAAATTCTTGCTGTTATTTTGATGGATTTGTGGTGATCTGTGTTTCGTGGTTTGAACAGTTAGAGTTTCCCCTCTCAGAAAAGACTCAATTTTGGAAGTGCTATTTCTGATTTTCTGTTTGATTTGCATTTTGAGACATTTCTTTGAAATTTTTGGTTTTGATGCATCAGGCTGGAAGTTTTACAATACTGCAAATCACAATACCATTGTCTTGGTTGCTTCCTAGTTATATCACAATGATTTGAAAAATGTTGTAACTGAAACAGTACATAATGTAATTCATTTCTGTATGTGATCTATCCGTTCTATTTGTTTCATAGAGCTGCTCTTGAAGAGAATGCTTACAACCGTATGAAGAAAGTAGTGAAATGGTATTTGTCAGGATTCTATAAAAAGCCAAAGGTATCTTTTCACATATTTTGTCATTATTTTAGAGGCTATGTCTAATTCCAGAGCTTTGGGATGTGTTGGAGTATGTTTTTAATTATGTTGCTATGCATTTTTTTAAAAGCAAGGATAAGTTTTCGTTATTTGGAAAGTGGACATTTTTGGTCACTAGCCATGCTTAAAATGTACTGTATTCAACTTTTTTTTTTTCCCTTGAAGTAGAAATTGAACTATATTTTTTGAGGTAAAGTTGAGACATTTCTTTATTTAGTAGTCATCAATGATGGCAGATTTCTGGTGAGGAAGAATAGTAATATTTCCACTTCTTCAGTTAGTTTTGTACTATATATTCTTTTCGTAGTCATGTTGGTGGGAAACAGTATTGACAGATTAAAGTACTTTTTTTTTTTTTTTTTTTTTACCTGACTTCATACAAAAGGTCTATAATAATTCTCCTATGATAATTCTCAGTTTTTGTTTGTCCTTGTATGTAGGCTGGAAAAGCTTAGTTCGTGTACCAAATCTGTGCTGGTTCCCATAGAATGAAGAGTAGAATAAATATGCGTAATATTCAGATGATGAATTCAAGTGCAACGTGTTCTAAATTATATATTATGCTTTTTCTTTCTCAGTCTTATCTTCAGTTTCAGACTAGTAAAATATTTTGTAAGTTCTGTACCTGCATTGTATGACTCTGTTCTGTTTCTGCTCAGGGACTTAAAAAACCGTACAATCCTATACTTGGTGAGACTTTTCGCTGCATGTGGATTCATCCAAGGACGAATAGCAGGACTTTTTACATTGCAGAACAGGTAGTTGCAAGAACTGGAAAAAAGGTTTTTGAGAGAATTACCTTTATAGCATTTTTGGGCTAGACAAATGATGTTGCAGTTTTAGAAAAAAGTATTTAAATACGTGAAAAATATTCAAAAAGCTCTCCTGATGAGCATTGCTCTTTTACAGACATCTCTTTTAGTCTGTCTTTTGAGACAGACAGACACATAGCAAGTGAGAGAGAGAGAGAGGTGTTTCCAACCTTTCTCTTCCCTCTTCCTCCAGTAAAAGTCAATGGTTAGTTTTCTGAGTAACTCTTGAAATCCAGTAAGACTGTTTGATTGATTCTGAGTAACGCTGGAAATCCAGTAAGACTGTTTGCTTGATCTTTATGCCTAAAAGATGTGATCGCATTTCATATATATTGACTGTACTTAATTGTGTGCATCTTGAATTTTGTGTTCTATCATTGTTAGTTCAAGGTTTATACTATACTGCATGCTTTTGTTCAAATATGTGTGTTTTCAACAGGTTTCCCATCATCCTCCAATATCCGCCTTCTACGTTAGCAACCGCAAGGATGGGTTTTGCCTTAGTGGTAGCATTCTGGCCAAATCCAAATTCTATGGTAAATAACGTGATGTTTTCTGGATGTGTAAAATGTGTGCATATGCCACAAGCTAAGTTTTGTGGATAGAAGAAGGCTGTTAAAGGAATTGGGTTTTTGATCATTGTATTCTGCTTTCCTTAAAAAGTTTTTACTACTGGTCTTGGGGAGTAATCAGTATTTTAATTTATAATTGGAGATGCTGCTTTTTGTAGTGGCTTCACTAGAAAGGATAGATTGCAGCACTGAATATACCAGTGTTCTTAATTTTGTTGCTCAGTTATTAGGAAATGTTGGCTATTGTCTTGCCGGGAGGAAACTACATGATAAAATATTATCTCTTTGAATTTTAGGGAACTCGTTATCTGCCATACTAGATGGAGAAGGACGGCTAACATTCCTAAATAGGGGAGAAGATTATGTAATGACTATGCCATATGCTCATTGTAAAGGTAGTTGGTTTTTTTCACTTGCTCGATGGCAAAGTTATGAGAACAGAGGTTCGTTATTCTTAGTAGTACATTGTCTTGGATTTGAGCTCGTCAGCTGAGAAGAGTTTTCTGAACATGGGCAACTTTGATGGTTGTCTTTATCTAGACTTTCAGGACAAAAAATAGTTTTTTTTAAAGCAATGATCTGATTTTTGGCTCAGACAATTTTTTTTTCTCAACATAAATGGGAAAAGTATATATATTTATATATAGCTATCTGTCATTATATGCCAGTAATTAACTGAATTTGAATTGTTTTCTTTCTAAAGAACAATTTTGTTGAGCTTCTCCAGTATTTTTTCTCTTGCAAATGTGAATGTCAGGCTAGCATCTACCCCTCAGTACACTATTTGAGTGTAAATCACACTTATTTTTCTCTAGTTTCAGTATAGGAAACCCATTAGTACTTTGTAAAGCTTTCAGGAAGGCTGGTAGTTGTACACAATTACATTGCAGTATCGCTGTTTTTTAAACTACTGCTTACCCAAGTATATTCAGCTGAATATTTTTTGCCGGACTTTGGCCAGTTAGCAACTACAATTCTTTCTTCATTTGAGATGTATGGAGATGAGTTAGCAGAATTAGATAATGTGACATTAGATTGGTAGGCCTTTTCCTTTCCATTTTTCATAGATGTTTTCGATATTCTCTGTGTGTGTGTGTGTGTGTGTGTGTGTGTGTGTGGTGGTGTTTTTTTTCTTTTTTCTTTTTTTTTTTTTTAAATATGGCTTTGATGATTAAAAATTAGCACTTACAATGGATGCATGTGCAGATGCACTTCTTCAGCCTGCATATTCTTCCACCCTACTTGTAATTCACTTGGATGTTTGTGTGTGTTTGAGTTATTTGACAGAAAGATAATGCTCATAATTAGGAAAGGTCACCTAAAGAGATGATAAATGGAACTGTTTTCTATTTTTTCCTCTGACACAGCAGGGTTTACTCTAGGAATTGTGCCCAGAGAACTTAAGTTGTATATCTTGTTTAGTTGTAAATGTTCATTCTCCCTCTCTCTCTCTCTCTCTCTGTTTTTTCCCCTCCCAGGAATTCTTTATGGCACAATGACTTTAGAGCTTGGGGGAACGGTCAACATCACCTGTGAAAAAACTGGCTACAGTGCAACCATTGAATTCAAGCTCAAGGTTAGGAAATGCTGTGGGTGGGCACCAGAAGGGAATGAGCATAATTCAGGTCACTCTGTAGATATGGTCTAATTTCTTTCTCTTTAATATGGAATTGGCTCTTTTGTCTTTTTGGAAACAGAAATTTTCATGTCAACTGCCGCGTGTCCAGCTATGTGTATCTAGAAAGCAACATTTAGAATACTAAGACTTATATTGTCCTGTATTATTTGTTCAATACATTCTTCTGGATCCAAAGGTCTGGAGTGAAATTTACAGCCCTGTCTTTAATCTCTGGTCATAAGGACACTACTAACATTGTTAAACATATCAATCTTAAGAACAGCTACAGCAGGTAAAAGCAAGGGTCTATATGTGTCTAGGAAAGTCTGTAAGAACAGGAAAAGTGTATAGTGATCTGATATGGAGCTCAGGCATTTTGTAAGGTGTTAATGATATCTTGTTGTGAATACCCCATTATGAATTTTTTTTAAACTGATAATGTTCAGAGTGTTTTTGACTCTGGAGACCTGGAGAAGCATTGAAAGAGAACTCAAATACAAGTTCTTCCCCTCTTCCATCCAGGATAAAGCTTAAGTTGCTTGTGACTCCTTGAGTAAAGATGATGCAAAGGTTTTAACAAGCATTTTGATCAGTCTGATGCCCAAGGCTAAGTTATATGGACTGCTTTTGAGAGCTGTATGTGCTATAGAAACATTGCTCCAAACTTAATAAACAGATGCAGTGAAATTAATGTTAATATTTGTAGTACTGCCACCTTCCCACTCAGAAAGGCTAAACAGAGAGTTCTCTACTACATATAGATGACTTGCATTTCTGAAAATATATTTTTGGTGTCTGAGGCAAAATCTGATTTGAAGCTGAACAAACAGTTGTAGAGGAGAGGTGTTCATGTAGAGGGGGAACCTGTGTGTTCAGTTGAAATTATAGGTGAAAATTAAAAATTAGGAGACTGTATTAATTGAAATTTTGCCTCGTCAGCCACAGGATGCATGTGCAGATTATCAAAAGGCCTGAAAGAAATCCCTGGCAATCGTGTTTGTTGCTGCTTCTGCAAGAGTTCATCCCTAGTAACAAAGGACCCTTGACAAAGTGTTAAAATTATTTAGTAAATGGCAGCTTCCTTCAAGGTGATATAGTCACTTAGTTTCCTGCATTATTCGCCATTTTCTGTCCAAATTTCTTAGGCAATTCCTATGCTTTTGTCTAACAAAGCTTCTGAGAGTATGAATAGAGGGTGAGAGAACAACTTTCTGTGATTTTATACTTATTTCTGAGATTAAGTAAGCAGAAAGTATTATCCTGAAAGCAGTGAGGGCTGTTTGCATCAGATCTCATAACTGTACTTTTTTCCGTAACACTTGACATGTATGAAAATATAATTTGCTATTAAAATAAAAATGAAAGCATTTCTTTGTTTTACAGCCATTTTTGGGTAACAATGACAGTGTTAATCAAATATCAGGGAAAATTAAGCTTGGCAAAGAAGTTCTGGCTATTTTGGAGGGTCACTGGGTAAGTAGTGAGCGATAGTACTTTATAAATTCTGACTGACAGTTAAGTGAAAATAGTACTCAGTTACAAAACAGATTCTAAAGTTTTGAGAATTGATAAGTGACACTTTTATGAAAGGGTCTTGTTAGAATCAGCTCAAGAATGTTATAACGTTATAGTCAGTCACAGGAATGAGCGACATAAGGTCGCTTGCAGCTCTCAGTGGTGGAAGAGTTGAGTGTGTTTGACTAGTTCATGAAAAAATATTTTTCAGCTTGTAAAATGTCTTCAATATATGTATTAGTGCTATGAGGAATTGTTATGGCACCAGCATGAAATCAGACCTGGTTCAGTTCTAGTGAGATGACAGTATCACCACTGTTTTTTGGGCATGGTAGTGGTTACATTGCTTTTCTATTCCAAGTTAGAACTAGTACAGGCTGTAGAAATTGGACTCTGAAATTAGCATTTGTAATTATTAGCAGCTACGTGTATCCGAAAGAAAAGAAAAAAAAGAAAAAAAAAGGTTACAAAAATTGCTTATTCCTCCCTTTTGTGTTATCTTGGCACTATTTGAGACTATTACAGTTAGGCTAACTAAATTATATATGTTACAGGACAGTGAAGTTACCATTAGTGACAAAAAGACAGATGCTTCCGAGATCTTCTGGAACCCAACGTCTGATATGAGGCAGCGTAGATTACTTAGATACACAGTGAAGTTTGAAGAGCAAGGTGACTTTGAGTCAGAGAAGTAAGTTTACTTTAGAAGCGTGTATAACTGTTTTTACAAAATAAAACTCATATTATAGTCTCCAAACTGTAAATATTAGCTAGTAGCTGATGTTTCCTGTTTTACTATATTTTCTGCTTGTGCCCTATAAAACAAGAAGGGAACACTGTTAAATACAAACTCATTATTTACAAATCTTACAATCACAGAAAGTCTTAATGGAAATATAGATACAAGATACATTACACTGTGGTAATATTTTTCTTAGAAGTTGATCCCTTTACTTAGCTTCTAATTAGGGAAATGTTTACAATTTTTTCTGTCAACCAGAGTGTAAGTCTGTGTTGCTCACTTGTCAGGCTTTGGCAGCAAGTGACTCGAGCAATAAATAACAAAGACCAAACAGAAGCTACTCAAGAGAAATATGTTCTGGAAGAAGCCCAGAGAAAGGGTGCCAAAGAGAGGAAGCTTAAGGGTGAAGAGTGGACATGCAAACTGTTTGATCAGGATTCAGTCACAGGAGAATGGCACTACAAATTTGCAGAGTGAGTGCTGGAATGTCTCTAACAAAAACTGCTATTTAAATGTTTGTAAGTGACTGTTGCTGAGGTTCCTGCGCTGGTTTCAGGAGTAAAAGAGCTTGTATAAATGACTGAGTTTAGACTTGCAAAACAATGCAACACTACTTGATATTTCTAATCATGTTACATATTTTATTTAAAATTCATAATTTATTAGCTGAACTTGATTGGCCCCTCACCAAAGAGAAGGTGTTAGTAGGTATTGTTGAAAAGACAGTGATTGCTGCTCATCGCGTTTCATATAACCATTGCAGTGAGCATTTTCCTCTTTGTCTTTATGGTTATGGGCCTCTCTGAATTCATGGCATGTTTTAGGGTTTTCTCGGGTATGATCTACTCTCACAAAAGCTGCATCAGAATGATCTTCATGTGGCTGACTTGCAGTTTCTATCTGGAAAAGGTAGTAATTGGCCTATTGGGCTTTGCATGCCTGTCTCTTCTCTTGATGTTGTATTTTGGCTCAAAGTTCTTCTCTTCCTTGAAGTGGAGAGGGTCTATAGACGAGTTTTATCGTTGTTCCTGAAACAATATGTTCTCAGTTCAAGCGAAAGACAGTCTGGTTGTCGTTTGGTCAGAATGAAGATGGTTTCCCTTCTTATAAGTACAAAATTTCTTATACTAGAATCATTTTCTGCAGCTGAACTGGTTACTAAGCAATGCTTTACTTCATTGAGGTGCAAAGCATTCCCCTTCCCTTTGGCTGTTTGTCATTGTGCAGTGAGCCATGCATCTTTTGCTGGACTTTTCTATATCAACCAATATTTGGGAAAGCCCACTTAAACATTTGAGCAAGCAAACTGTATGTAGCTCATTATTGCCTCTTGAAACCAGTCTTGACTACTGTTAGCTGCTTTCGGATGAAAACATTTGAAGTGACTGTTTCCCAACCTCTTCCTCCTAGGCATTCTGAAACACAGGTAAAAATGTCTGAATTATTATGCAATTAAGTGATTTATGGTGTCTACTGCCTTGTCTTGCTCTTCTAGAAGGGAAAAAAAAAGTCCAAAAAAGCCTGACTTTGCTCCTAGTTTCCCTGTAGTTCCATGATGACTTTACATTGTGTAGAAAATCTCTCCATGTTTGGCAAATACATATCTCCGGCCAGATATTTTCATAATGGTGTTGTTGGTTTAATACAGTGGCTTGCACTCTTACCAGCCTGCTGAGAAGTTGACGTGGATGTGAATTTTATCTTAGGCTTACCTGTCCCTTCAGGTTAGGACTGGGCTGTATGTGAAAGATAGCATTACTTATTCCGTGTCTACCTTCAGTAGGGAGAGAGATCTTCAACTTATATATTCTGAGTATTTTCCTTTGAGTAAGAAAATATTCTTATTTATATTGCTATGATATTAATGAATTGCATTCACTCTCTAGTACCAGACCATGGGACCCTTTGAATGATATGATCCAATTTGAAAAAGATGGCACCATCCAAACCAAAGTTCGACATCGGACACCAATGGTATGTGTGATTTTTGTTAGCTGCTGCAGCAGGATCCAGGGACTTGTACATATTTTATTATGTGTATGAAGCTGATCAAAGCACTGGGGGGGATGGAAGTTACTGTTGTTATCCTACAAAAATGTAGTTTACCCAGTTCGTAGTCTCTCACTTCTCTGTTGCATGGTGAGTGATAATTAAATGGATAGGGATATAGAGCATTCAAACTTGATCTGAACGGTTTAGTATGACCTTTCCCTTAAAAGACAAGATGCACAAGCTTTAGGCTGCTTTTACATAAAAAATCTTAACTTGGGCCTCTTATATTGGATATCGTGCTTGTAATTGTTACTGTTAAATTGTGGCAAAGCAGCGCATTCGTCATTCTTGGGAAATAATTCATAAGTGTATCAATTGTAGGTTAGTGTTCCAAAAATCAAACGAAAACCAACTGGTCAGCAGAAGAAAGGGGAGTGTGGTTTTTCATCCCCTGAGCCTGATAATCAGGATTCCTCTGGAAGTGAAGGTAGGAAAAGATATATTTGCATATAGAAATGGTAAATTTATTTGACAATTAGATGAAACTCTGTAGTCACACATACTCTCCTATCTCGGGATGCTTGTATTATAAATTACTGTATGCTTTCGATCACAATATTAAGTGTGTCCTGGAAAACCAGAAGCAGCAGCTGGCTCATGGTTTTAATTGGAAACTTCCCTGTCCTTTTAAGCATCCATGTGCAATGTAGGTAGGCTTAAATGCTGCACATACTAAATCTCTATGAAGAAAACTATTTGTAAATTCTTTGCTTAAAAAAAAGTGTTGTTTTAATTTGTAGATCAGCATATTGATAGAAGACAGATTTTTGTTGATGACGGTGCTTGTAGCAGTTAATATAGCGCATGTTTTAAAATGTCTGATGCTTAACTTGCTGTCCCTATGCTATAGTTGACTCTAGAATAAAGCTTTTCCTTTCAGTAAAAACTCAATTAGAAAGCTTTCTCCTCTTTTTTGCAAATGTTTTGGTTTGTTAGACCTTTGTTCAGTTTTGAACTGAGCAGTCTTTTCTGTCAGTTACATCTGGCTTTTGTATCTTTCTAGCACAACTTCTGAAGCATAATACAAGAGTAAGGAAAAAAGGGGCAGACCTTGCTGAACTGCAGAGTGCAATTGAATCTATAAAGGAAACGCAAGAAGACATTAAGAGGTAGACTGAATAACATGCTTTATAATAGTTGAGAGAATATTAATTTTCTAGCTTATTTTTAATTAGTATTTAAGCCCCTTAAGTGGAAACCAAGTAAACTACTTCAGCAACTTCTGTTTAAGAATTCTGGGATCTTTTTTGCTTTGGTGTATCATGTGCTTTGGAATAGTTCAGAGGAGGACGCTGCTGCGCTAACAAGCCTGATTGCTTCTATAATAAATGCAGACTGTTTTCTTTGGAGAGTTGTCAAATTATGAAATAGAGTTACCTAAAATAAATGGCATGGGGGTTTCTGATTTTGGGTTACTGAAACTATTTTTTAGTATTTCTTTCACTCCTGGACAATTGTTAATCAATTTTCATTCCTTGTACATTTGAATGATGGCAGTACTTCTTTCAGAATGTTACAGAAGGTTTTTGAGCCATGTATCTCAACAGTAGTATTAAATGGGAGAAGGAGAGATGATGATAAAAAAGCAGCCATAGTGATTTCAAACCAAAGGTTTATGTACTCCAGTAATTAAAATAGACTGCCTAGACAAAAGTATAAGATGGAAACAGTTTAAAACTTCATTTAGACAACTTAGTTGATGGAGATGGACTGATCTGTCTTTAAAAAAAAAAAAAAAAAAAAAAAGTATTACTGTGAAATTTCTTTCAAGACTCATGGCAATGCAATACTTGCCTTAGGGAAATCACCTGAGAGTTTTTGTGTTCATGTCTTATTGTAGGATTGGAACCAAATTTTGATTTTTAAGTCTCTTTGGAATTTGTCCTGCTTTGTGCTGAAGTTCACTAACATAGATGTAGACTAAGACAGGAGAAGGGATAGTTTTATTGAAGTAGAAATGAAGAAGCTCTGAGAGCAGAGCATTTTAAAAGCACAAGGCAAGCAGAGACTGAAACTAAATCTGTTTTATTGAAAAGCTTCTGAACATCAAAAAAACCCCTTCAGCTCAGCTAACCACCGTATTCATTTTTTATGGTGAAACTTACAATTATAATTCCCTCTCTGGAACAACTGGAGGATAATGGCTGCCAAAGCCTTCATGAATTCAAACACCAAACCTCATGTATGCATACAACAACACTCCATGCCCTCAAAGGGAGGCCTTTTATGTATATGTATATGTGTGTGTATATATATATAGAGAGAGAGAGAGAGAGTTATGTTTTAACAGTTTTTCACATTTGTAACTTTTACAATGTAAAATAGACAACCAAATGATGGGGAAACATTGATCATCTCAGGCTGTACACTAAGCACATATTAGTAACTGGAGTAGCTTTTTTCAACTAATTTTTTTTAATAGCTAGATATGCAGATGTGAAATGTTATTTAAGCACACAAAATATATGCACAGATTGTGTGAGCTAGTTTGTTAATCTTTGACTCTTACCTTTAAACACTTCAGCTTGTAGTGTATGCTTTTTAAATACAGCTTTGCCATAAGCTAGTGTGAACTTTATTTTTTGTTTGTTTTTCACTAATTTCAAGGAACAGCTCTCAAACTGATTATATTGTATCTGAAGAGGAAGTACTGGCTATTATTTATTGAATACGAGAAGTAAAAGTAGGACCATCAGAATATTTTCTCTCTTTCAGTGTCCTTGATGTCATTTTTGTTTGAAATGCAATCTGTGAAATGTTTGAAATAACCTAGCATTTGTTTTCACTGGAGACTGGTATATATCTTTTTGTTTTGGAGCCTTTAAAGGACAAGGAAAATTAAATCACTACCCTTGCTCCCAAATATAGCTTTCTCCTTGATATTTCATAATTTTCCTCAAAAGCTATCTTTTGCCTTGGACCCCTAACAGGGGCTAGGAAATGCCAAATTGTGTAGATTGTTATTTAAAGGATTTTATTTTATATCTTACAGGGACATTATGGCTCTACGAAATCGAGTCACTTCTAATTCACCACCTGTGGACAGCCATTTTTTGCAGCTTAAGCACTGTGTCTTCATTTTACTCCTGATTCTGCTACAGTTTGTCATTAATTTCTTGTTCAAATAGGAAGCGTGAACAAGGGCCTTTCTGAACTGGAATGATCAAACTCTTACTGGGGACCATATTTTAAGTTGGACTTTAAGTGATGCAATACTATCTCAAAGAGCCCCGTAGCAACAACTTACAGAACTTTGCGTCTGAGTGCATGGTTCAGAGTCATACTCGCATCTACCCAGTTGAAGTAAGAATTGTGCAAGTGCCAGTACACTCTTGTTCCTGGTGTGTGCCTCTTTCTCTGTCTCACAGACGTGCAACATCAGCCTTGTGTTTTATTGTATGTCATACACTGAACTGATAAACTTTCACTCTGGAATAGCTTAAATTCAAAATTCAGAGGTCAGTCCATGTTAGTAGGACCTTTCCTATTTTGGTAGAATAATAAAAAAGCGGAGTTTGTTACATTTAAACTCACCATTTTTTGGAACAAAGTAACTTTTGAAGCAACACCCTTACTTACATTCTTTGTAAATGACATGGGGTGTTTGGAGGTAAACTGTTTAAGGTCAAACAAATACATTATTATGCAAAGCTCATGAGTTTTAGAAACTGGCAAGTAAAGAGCTGAAGTCTTTGAGACCTTTGCAACTTAACGTCCTTGATTTGTTTGTGGAAGTATGACAGTTTTTATTCTGAATTATGATAAGGGCTTATAAGCCAGTGGTTTTATTTTTACAGTTTTAAAACTTAAGTTTCTTTATAAAAGCATTCCTTCATCTAGTATGGAGAACACGTTTTTAACATTGCAGCAGCCAGGAAGGTACTGTCTTGGTCCACGCATGCTTGTGAGTTGCAAATGTCAAGGATTTACGATATGTTTGTAAATTTTGATAAATTGGCAGCTTTGAATTTACTTTTGTATATGGCCGCTTCACAGTCAGAAGACAGACTACTGATATCAGGGACTCTTTCTTATATCTGAAACAAAATGTTAACATGCAAAGTTATGTTTAGTGTGTAGCTTGTGCTGAATCTCCCAAAGGACTATGCAGAGACTATGCAGAACAGAATTTAGCCAAACAGTCAACAGTTCACTTGCAAATGAAAATATGCTTCTAAGGGGAAAGGCTTCAGAAATATTGGGATGGCCAACACATGTACCAAAACAAATGGTCCCTTAAGACCTTAAGAAACCTTAAGTCTCTTTTAAATTCCTCTTTACTGCAATATATATACTATGTAAGTTACTACCATGATGCACCTATTCATTATTCTAAAGATTAATTATAAAGCTTAAATATCAATGTAAAACCAGGGTTTTGAATATGTTTTTATTTGAAGAAATATATGCATGTATACAACTTGCAAAACTTCAGGAAAATAATTTAGTGCTAGTATTTGTCTGGCGAGTTCCTTACGCCAGTCAAGCCTTTCCGTCTTTGCATCAAGTTAAAAAGGGGCTGGAGTAATGTAAAGGTACCTTCAGTAGCCCAGATGAGACAGTGGGATTATGAGAGGCACGATAGAAAGGGCAGCCAAGTTTGTTTTCAGATGATCTTCTCAGAAATCAAATGCATGCTGGGCAATGGAACAGTTCAGGTGTCACTTTTGGCTTTTTGCCATGGGTTGGTTATTCCTCTGTGACACCTGAGCTTATGCTTGGGCAACTTCCCTCTCTCTCAGACTAAGCTAACATGAGGAGACTGCAAAGTTAGCTTGAGGGTAGCCACTGTCACCCTTGTAAGTCCAGTTCTATGTCGGTCTCACCCAGTATTTAGTGAAAATACTATTTACTTACTGTCAGCCTCGCTCATATGCTTCTGTGGCTGACATCTTCACTGTACCTCCCCTTCCACTTTTTCTTTGGGCCCCAGCTGCATAAGAGTTTATTGCTGGAGTAGCCAACTGTAGCTTATTCTGCTTACTTCTTACAGCTTTATATTAGCATAGTTTGGTCTTGATTCATTTTCTGGAACATGGTAGCTTAACCAAACAGAGTGGTCTTGTATAAGTGGCCATGACCAGACTTGGTCTTCTACCATGTCTATAGCTGATGAGGCAAAATTTGTGAATATAGAAGGGCCCTCATTGTATTTTAAAAAAAAAAAAAAAAAAAAAAAAATTTAGGGATCTCTCTCTCTCTTCTTAAGTCCCTAACAGCAGAACCTGAAGCTGTTAGCAGTGCAAAAGATGTGGCATAATGAAAAAGAAAGCAGAATATGATGATATTAATTTAAAGCTCTCAGCACTTAATTAGATCATTCATTATATCACTCAAATGTCAAAGTTTTACCTATTTTAGGATGTGTTACAAGTCATTAAGTGTACTTTGTACATGGGAGGGATACATGAGAAAATGAGAGGGAGGTAAAAATAAATTAAGAATTTAGGCAAAAGTTTAAACTGAGCACTTAAATTTTTGGTGCTGAAGCTCATGACTAATAGTTCAAGAATTCTATCTCCCTTATAAATAAAAATATCCTTCTGCCCTTTCATGTTGGTTTTAATTACTTCTATTCAAGATCAGTTAATAACCCAGTCTAGATATAATTTTTATATGAACCTCATGGTAGTAGTGAATTTGGCCTAGCTAGCTGGCTGGCAGCATGCTTTTAAACAATGTCAGATTAAACACACACCCTATATCAGAAATTCATGTTCTTCAGTTCAAGGTGAATATAGGACTTGAAAGGAGCAAGACAAAAAGGCCTCTGCTCATATTTTTCCTTTTCCACTTAATTTTTAAAGGTTATTTATGTTCTAAAAGTAGGTTTAGTCCTGGTCCTGGAACGTAAAGGATACAGAGTGAAACTTTTCAAAGCAGAAGTCACAGACTTCTGCTTGACTGAATGATTACTGAAATACTAAAAAGCACATCTAAAGGCTGGTAATCCCTATTTTGCTGGGTTTTGTATAATGTTCCCTCATGTGAACAAAACAAAGGAATTTCTTGCCTGATTTTTATAGTACAGCTGGTTGCAGGTCTTGTTTATGAAGCCTTTTCTCTAGCACATCCCCATTGTCCTATTTTACCATGTTGTGTAGCTGATCTTGAATATTATGTACCTAAGACTGAACTCTGCTCGCAGTCATAAAAAGTGACTGTACAGTTTGCTGATGTTTGAGGGCAGTGGCCTCTTACTAGTTTTTAATGTTCAAAACAGCACTTAGTTTCACACTTGATTTTACTTTTACCTGATTTACTTTTTTTTTGTTGTACAGGTAATAAGATATTTTCAGAGTTTGTTGCCATGATGGTTGCTTGCTGTTGTTGTTGTTTTTCCTTCAGAAGCACTCTAAGCCTTTAATTTGCCATTCAGGTACAGATGACCTAAAGATAAAAAGAGTAAATTTGTCATGTGAAATGTAGCAAATACCACTTTTAGCAGTAGATGGTGTTTCTTGCATTTCACATGTTGATTACTTAAAGTAGTTGGTGTTACTTATGAGGGTATCATGTCTTCCCCCTCCCATTAAAACTTTTAAGGAAATAACTTGAAAGGTTGTCCTATAAAACTTTGTGATGGTGGTTTTCTTTTTCTCTTTGTTTGCTGCCCTCCTGTGCCTTTGGGAAACTTTGCCAGACTGGTGTTTATGAAACAAAATTTAGACTCAATGTTTGGTATAGTTACTTAAAGGGTGTTACATCACCGCTGTTTGTGTAAATAACATGTAACAAGGATGCTGTACATCTGTAAGTTTTTTAACTGTTGTATTGCAAGGGTGTCCCCCAATCACTGAAAATTTAGCAGGTACTCAAGTATTGCAAACAGTGCCTTCTCGATGGGTTTCTTGCAGTTCTGAGGTATGTACGGATGATTGTCAAGCTTGTGCCATATGTAACATCCCGTCTTTTGTGAAGGCTGTTGTTTTTGAAAACTCACTTTTCTGCTTAGTCAGGCTCTCTCTTGCTCGGAAAAAAAAAAACCCAGCAAACAAACTCTTAAAGCAAAAACTGTTCGCTCTTCTGGCTGGTGAGGCATGAGTGGAGAGCGTTTTGCATCTTACGCTGTTTGATACAATTAAGCTGCAGCTGCAGTAGTTTTGTGGTATCGCAAGAACAGCCATAGCACAATAACCTCACAGACAAATTTTGGGGGCTTTCTGGCCTTCACCTAATTTCTAATGCAAAGAAAAACTAGAGGGGGATATTTCTTAGAGGGTGTAGTGGACAGATACGTGTACATACTGTGTAAGTGGTCAAGTTTTCAGCTCTTTCCGTTACGTGGGAGCTACGCACACCGTACGAAGCACCTGTGTTTGACTAAGTCGGAAAAGCAGTTTTTAAAAGACAAGAGCCTGCCGTTATTTATTTGTTTCTGCTCCGTTTCCCGAGCCCCCCCCCCCCCCCCCCCCCCCCCCGCGCTGTCGCTAGCAGCGGCTCGGTCGCCGTTTTTATTCACCGTGTGTAACGGCTCCGCCCGCCGACCGTTGCCCGCGCTCTGCCCGCCTGGTGGCGCGGGCACCGAGGCGGCGCCCCCTCCCCTCCCCTCCCCTCCCCCTCCGTCCCCGGCGCGCGCGCGGAGCGCTGCCCGCCGCTGCCGCTCCAATAAAGACGTGTCGCACCCCCCGCCTCGCCTCGCCTCGCCTCTGTGCGTCGCCTCTTCCGCGCGGGGCCGCAGTGCGCCTGCGCCGGGCCATTGGGCGGCGGGTGACGTCCGCGCGGCGGCGGGATGGCGGCGGCGTCGCCGGTGGAGCTGGGGCGGCTGGCGCAGGAGGCGGCGGCGCTGGCGGGCGCGGTGCGCGGCTGCCTGGGCCCGCGGGGCGGGCGGGCGCTGCTGGCGCTGCCCACCGGCGCGGCGCTGGTCACGCGCGACGGGCGGCGCCTGCTGGAGGCGCTGAGCCTGGAGCCGCCGACGGCCAGGTACCGCGGCGGCCGCCCGCCTCGGGGGGGGGCGGGGCGGGGCGGGGCGGGGGAGGCGGCGGCGGCCCGGCGTAACGGCGTGTGTCGCCCCGCAGGATGATGGTGGCGAGCGCCTGCCGGCACCGCGGCGCGACGGGGGACGGCGCCAAGACGTTCGTGGTGCTGCTGGCGGCCGTGCTGCGCGGGCTGCGGGCGGCGGGGCGGCGGTGGCGGCGGGGCGGGGCGGCGCGGGCGCTGCGGGCCTTCGCGGCGCGGGTGCTGGAGCCGGCGGCGGCGGCGGCGCTGCGGCGGCCGCCGGCGGCGGCGTGGCGGGGCGGCGGCGGCGCGCTGGAGGCGCTGCTGGAGGCCTACCTGAGCGGGCGCGTGGGGCCGGCGGAGCGGCGGCCGCTGGCGCGGCTGTGCCGCGAGTACTGCGAGCGCTGCGCGCCGCGGGCGGCCGCCCGCGCCCAGGCGCTGCGGCTGGCGGGCGAGCACTTCGCGGAGCTGCACGCCGCCGTGGCCGGCCTGCCCCTGGCCAGCTCCCGCGTCCTCGCCGGCCTCCTGCTGCGCAGGGACTTCAGCGCCTACTGCCCGGCCGGCGGGGAGGTGGCGGCCGTCGTGGTCACCGAACCCCTCCACGCCGGCCTGGCCGCCCCCGGCGTCGAGCTGGTCGTCGAGTCGGAGGAGCAGTTTCAGGCCTGCCAGCGCTGGATCGCCAGGAGGACGGAAGCCGTGATGAGGCGCTTGCAGAGCAACAACGTGAAGCTGCTGCTGTCGAGCGTGAAACAACACGAAGTAGTTATCTATTTTGCAAAACTGTACAGCGTATCTGTTGTCGAGTGTTTGTCGTCAGAAGAGATCGCCCTTCTCCGCAAAATCACGGGCATCTCGCCTTTTACACCTTCTTGTGATGATACGCATAGAGAAATCACCGAAATTGCAGTGGCAGCGTTTTGTCAGCCCTTGCTGCTCGGCTCAGAGAGATACGTTCACCTTGGCTTCACCAGCACGTGTGCCTTTCAGCCTCATTGCCTCATTCTCTGTGGGCCAGCCCATGGTGTTAATGAGCAACACGCTGCTGCTTTTCAAGGGGCCTTTAAAATGCTAGAGCAGCTATTTAAAACAGTTGAACAGAGAGAGGAATGGGAAGCAGAAGGTGAAAGCCAGAATGAAACCTCAGATATCTGTGGTTGGCATTCTTCCGCTTCTGAGAAGCAACTCCTCATAGAAAATACCTCCTGTAACGCTAATCAGGGTTCTGAACGTCAGCTCAGAGCAGGTAGGGGTGAAGCAGAGACACAGATTGTAGAGTCTGACTTACAGGGAAGTGAAAATCCAGCATGTGTGCAAGCAGACTTGCAAACATCCTCAAGTCTTGTCTCACCCATCAAAGAATTAAGTGCTCTCACTGTCAGAGATAGCTTTTCAAGAGATGAACAGAAACTGCATCCAAAATGGAAGCATCCAGATGAAGTTCACAAGAATTGTAGAAGTGGTTTAGTGCTGGACAATCAGAAGAATGGTAGTACCGCTATATTAGCAGCAGGCAATGCTAATGCAATTGTATCTGAACACTTAGATGCTCATAAAGGTACAGAGAAAATTAGTTGTAAGGTGGTCCTATTTAAACATGGAAAGAGTGGTACAAGTAGTGGACAGAATTATTCCAAGTTGATTATAGAAGCAGGATCAGTTTTACCAGTAGGGGGTAACTTTGAAATACTGTTACATTATTATATTCGGCACTATGCAAAACAGTGTCGAGAGTCATCGGTAGCTGACATATCTGGTATCATTGCTGATGCCTTGCTAAGCATTCCGAAGTCCCTATACCGGACAGCAGAAGGAAATAGTTTTAACAAATTCTATCTCAAAGCCATAGATGCACTCAGGAAAAATGAGCCGCTGCCGATGGATCAGAAAGGCTTAGAATCGGTGTATTGTAAATACCAGTTAGTAATTTCCGTTCTTAATTGTATTACCGAGCTTCTCACTATTGACTTAATAATTGGTGTTAAGCGGCCGCTGCAAAAAATTGAGGATAATGACTCAGAAGATGATTTCTGAAACAATAAAGAACTCTTTTGATTTTGTGTTTTTGTGTGTGTTGTGGTCAAATGGACATGTCCCAGAGAGACTAAATGTAGTCTCCAGAGACCTAATGTGTTTTTTCCCTCTTAAAATTAAAGGAAGAAGGCAGACCAGCTGAGATGTGGGGGAAACACTGTTGTGAGCAGCACAACATGAAGTTTCAGGCATGAGAAAATGTAATTCTGAGTATAGCTGATTCCCAGTGCAGAGTGTGTGCGCTGCCTTCTCCATCATTGTGCAGAACATCCTGTGTATGCATCTGACCAAGAGTGAACTTTGCCTCTTTTTGAGGTTTGAGTATTTATGTAAGTTAGATGCAATTAGTTCTCCTGACGAGTTACTTTTAAGACGGGCACTTGAACTTGCATGTTCTAAGCAAGTTCAAAATTTTTAATATTGGTAGTCTTCATGATAAGCTGAAATGAATGTGATTTTAGATAAAAATGTGGTTTTGTATATATATTTGAATACACTGGGGAGAAAAAATGAAACGTTAGTCTGTTCAGTGTTAAGGCAGCAAGCATTAGGCCACTGCAGCATATCCCAAGGAAGAATTTTCTGCTCTGATATGAAAACCAGCATTTTCATCCTCCATTGAGTTCACTTCAGTCAAACTAGTAATGTTAAGTAGAAATTCATATTATGACTAACTAGCATTCGCTCTGGCAAATTAAGTTATGTGACGTTATTTGTACATTATTTAGTCATTTTTAGCTATTCTGGGTTGCGTTGTGCTGTTATATAAAAGCAGGCTGTGTAATCATGGGAAAAAGTATATAGATAATATGATTTTATGTGAAAAACCTTTTGAGACAGCATTCCGTTTCAGACTCTGTCATGAGGGATTTTACTCTCTTCCCCCGGCCCCTCCCCCCCCAGGATTTTCATCCTAATAAAATTTGCTTTACAGCAGGTATCACCTGGATATCAATACACCCCCTTTTAAGCTGTATCTTAAAAACTTCTGGTTGGATTGGGAGGTTTTTGAGTGAATGAGCAGCTGTAGCTGATAAAGGTATCACATTCATTCTCTGTGTGCAGTTGCGAGTATTGCATAATACAACAACTTTTTTTTTTAATCTGCCATTAAATAAAATTAAAGGAGGACATTTAAAATCATAGGAAAAATCACATTTCTTCCTCTACTGTACCTGAGAGGATGAGAGGATTACAACTGAAAATCAGATTTTCCTTCTGTTAATTTGTGTTGTATTCCAGACAGAATACTGTTCAAATGCTGTCGATGAGTTTTCCCTTCTCTTGACATGTCTGACCCCAGACATGACTGACTGCCATCAGTCCCCCAGCTGACCCCGACTGTAGAGGCTGTTTGTGCTGTGTTGCCCAGTCGGGGACCATACTCAGGTTGGCATGCTCCCCAACCAGCTGCCTTACGAATGTGTTAATGCTTGTCAGATTCCTAAGCCTTGGCTGAAAGTATTCAAGACTTGGTAGATATCCCAAATTTTAAAGCTATCTAATCTAATTTGCCCTTTGGTTGGTGACGTGGAGACAGTTCTCAGAGTGATCTCATGGCATTGTGGCTGGGACAAGCTGGGCTCAGCAAACATGTTTAGTCAGTCAAAACTACAACAAGCAATATATTTGGGCTTGCACTAAGGTTACACCAGCCTAGATTTTTATCTTGCAGTGGTTCCCAGAGATTTTTTCAACTTTGTACTTGAGGATGGATTGATCTCCACGCAAAGTGAAAGTAGGGTGCATCTGAACATGTGTGTGGACTCTGGTCCGTACTTAAAATACGATGTAATGTACAGAGGCACTGGTGGTGATAGTCTTAAATTAGGAGAATGGTTTTAGCAAATCTTTATGTTTAACTCTCCTTTCTGAAGCTCCTAGCAATCCTGTATATTCTACTATATTTTAAATGTATTGGAATATTTAAAAGCAGCAAGACGATCCCATTTGCCAGATGGCAGATTCATTTATACAGGCAGGTAACTGAAAAAAAAAAGTTCAGGGAAAAAAAGAAAAAAATTAACTTTAAAATCTATGTGTAATAATATATGATCCATACAGTAAGACTAGCAATTGCAACTGTATCTTGCACCCAGCAGCAGCTCCTGAGAATGAGAATAAGCTATTTACTTGACAAGGACCCTGTCTTTTATTTGTTGGTTTGGGTAGTGGTCAAGTTTCAGTACACTTTTACGGGCGGTGTTTCCTATGTTTTTAGCACGCACAAGCATGTAGCACCCCACTGAGACGGCCTAAATTCCACCAGTGTTCCCACAGCTGTTTTTTCTGTTGACTAGCCCCAGGCAGCTCACTGCTTAGCACCTCCCTTAGGCCCTTCCAGCTGATCTCCAAGGACACCACCTCCCCATTTACCAAGTGGGTAAAACCAACTTTGGTGGAAGTTAGACAACCTAAGTATGGTACGTATTGTCTCATGTTTTCTTTCATGCTCAATTGATTGCTGAGCTTTAAGGGGTTTTGGCACATCCAGCTATAGAGAGTAGTGCTAATAGGAACCAGTTGCAACAAAAGAATATTATTCCGTTGTGTAATAACTCATGCACTATTGTATGACATTTACAAGAGGGAGTAGGGGAAGACAATTTTTTGTTTAGAAGCAAATAATATGTGATGTTTTCTATCCTGGGAGGCGAAGTGGCCAAAAAGCCAGCTATCATTTCTGTGAAGAAAATACAGTCAACAGAAAGGCCCAGGCCAATAAAGTCAATCAGGCCCTTCATTCCCAATAATTTCAATAGCACATAGGTGCCATAATGCTATTGCCGATTTGGGTCCAAATGAAAATTCTCCTTTAGAAATAGGTGGGAGGTTTAATACTAATGGTGAAATTAGCAAATTCAGCTGCGTTCCCTTTTAAATGCGTTTATGTCTAGATAGCTGGAAAGGCGTATTTTTTGTTGCATTTAACCCAAAAGCTGTCAGAGGTTATCTTAAGGCAGGACTAAACGTGAATATGCCTTTTGTTGTATAGCAGCATAGTTACGGTAATTTTACATTGTTTCTGTTACCATCTTTGTAAGAGTCTTCCACAGACCGCAGGTGAGTGATTAATCATACCACCTGAGAAGATTAAGGAAGATTAAATTCTTAACTTACTTATATCTCCTTGACTTTTCTGGAGTTGTATTCACCTGAGCCTGTACTGAATTTCTGTTATGCAGCAAGTAAGTTTGCTATTACAGATAGAGACTTCCATTTTTGGTTACTAATTTTATTTCTATGCACATTTTGGTTAATTAGTCCCCTTGTGTCTTTTTTGGCAAGGTTCTTTTAAAGCTCTTGTAAAGAGAAAATCTATTTCAGTATTAAACTAAAGGGATTTTTGCAGTTGAATTCTCTTGAAATCTAAGAAATATGTTAACATTTTTGTCCTGGTTAAGAACAAAGATTGAATATGAGCTTTATTTACTATGCTATTTATCACGTTATTACTAATAAGACTGAAAAAAAAATGAATACTGTTTGAATTTATAAACTAGCCCTGGAAATGTGTTGGCTGTAATTAACGTTATAATTTTGGAGTAGCATTTTGTGTAAGGCATCATTTGTATTTTTCTAAATGAAACTAGAAATAGATATTTGGATCTAGGACTACAGAAATTACGTCCTTGTGAGACTATTAAACCAATAATTACATTCAGGAATAAGAATTTTAATTTTAACATGGTAAAACTAAAAGTAATGGCAGCAAAAATGAAAGAGAATTAATATACCGTATCTCCTTATTTATGATATAATTCAGTAAAAGACTCGACTCAGGAAGTAATGCTTATGCCTGTGACAGATGGGAAGAGAAGAGCTGAGCAATGCACTCTTTGTTTTAAAACACTCTTGGCAAAAAGAATACAAAATAGTTGTGCTGTAGAAAATGCTGGTTCAGCAGACAGTTTATTTCTCGTGAAATCACCAGTAGATGAAAGAACTGCTACACTGAAGCTGTTATTCAGTGCAGGATTAAGGGCACACCCGCAATATTGCTTCCTGCGTAGCTGCATCCTAAACCACCTACATCAGAGCTCACTAAACAAATACAAATTTCCGTTTAAGGTGTTTAAAGAATGTATTGTTTTACAGAAAAGAAGCTGTAACCTGTTCTTGTTCTGCAAGTTCCAATGAAACAATCCAGCATGGTGATCTTTCTTTTCATAATAATCATGACCCACTTTCAGTGGGTGTCTTCATTTTCCAGACTAAGCATCTGATTAAATATTACCTTAAAATGTAAATGCACAGAGCGAACATGTGGCAGGGATTTCTCTGTGTATGCGGAAAAAGGCAGCGCCAGATGAGAGTTACATCCATTGAGATTTTAACATTGGACTTGATACGTGTCTGCTATCACGTAGGAGGATTATATTTATTCTTTAGGAGCAATGAAAGTCATTGTACAAGCGGGTGAATTATATTCACGAGGAAAATAAGCTGCATAGTGTCCATTTCCTAAAGCCAGGAGTACTCTGAGGCTCCTGAACACCAATGCAGTATCAAAAGCAGTGCAGGATAACTTTACAGTGCTGCAAAAATTGTAACTATTGTCAGCGTTGACTGTATTAGAGGTGTCTATTGGGAAGTGTGGGATTGTGCATTGGCTTTTTTAATCAAGTGGGCAGCTGTGGCAAGAGAACCTCGAGGGCCTGTTCCCCCAGCTGCAAGACTGATTCTATGATTTGTCTTGGCGCTAGTGATAGCTCTGCGCTAAAGGTATGTTAGTAGTGATTTGTTGCCTCACTTTAGAACATTTTGAGTATACATACCTTCAAGCAATCTGTTGTTTCGGTGTGACTTGTGTTTTTTTTTAATTGATAGAACAAAGTAAAGGACTGCTTATTTAATTCCTTGATTGATTAATTTGTATGTGTGAAACCTTTTTTGGTAACTGGACACTTATGAACAGTTTAGGATTTTGGTACATTAAGGAAAATTCTTAGTACTAAGTCCCGAGTACTTTCCAGTATGAAAGTCAGTTTTTAACATTTGTGATTCAGCCTGAATGCTTTCTTTGGCAGAAATTTCCCGACATTCGAAAGGAGTGACTGCTTCCTGCTGACTTGTTTGGAAATTTTTGGCCAAGCAATTCAATTGTTTCCAAAAAAGAAATTAGAAAAAATACTTTGTTTTGCCTGAATTTTGTATGTTTGATCTTTTGTTCAAACTTCTCTTCAATCCCTTTGTGTCACTCCTGGGAGGACAGTTCTCCAGAGTCTCCGCCAAGAGACCTGGAAAGAATTCTGAACCTGGTAACGAAAAGGTCTGAACTAAAATCTTCCACTTCCTGTTCTGCGCCTCTGAAATAATGTGCTGCTGGGCCCTCTCCTTGCCACATTTATTTTGGTGATGTGTATGCATTGAAAGATTCAAAACCTTCTCAGTCACATATACGAGAGGTCCTACTGTGCCAAACTTACACGTGATACAGTTCACTTTACTTAAACGTTAATCCCTAGGGATGAGTTTGGCCAACTCGGTAAGCTTTGCAAGCCGCAATTTGGGTCAGCGGAAGGATTTTGTCGAATTTTCAAACAACTGTGCGTATAATACAGCAAGTATTGGAAATCAGAATTTGTAGTAAATTCTCTGTAATCTGAGACATTATTATCACCTTGCAAGTTTTTCTAAGCCTTGATAATTATTAGGAAGTGGTATCAGTCCCATTTTGTTTTAAGACTTTCCTGTACTTTAGAAGTTTGCCACCTTGGCCATAATCTTAAGTGTTGCAGAAGATACAGCCAGGATCTGTGAAAAGGAGCTGATCTGTAAACAAGCAAGAAGCAGGAGATTTTCTCCTCCTGTATCATTTGGTCGTTGCTTCTACTCTCTGCTCAACTGCAGAGGTCATGAGATAGTGTCATAAAGTAGTAACTCCAGGGAAAGAAGGATATTGTGCATGGAGCAAAGGAGGGGCAAGAATAAGAGAAGACAGTAGGTAATAGGTCCCAGTTCAAAAGGAAGAGAGGGATTACAGACACAGAGGGAAAGGATAAAGGTTGAATCAGAAATAGAGCAAAGAGAAGGACTGCCATATGGAAGGAAGAATTAAGAGACTCAGCTACATAAATGGGAAGAAGCAACCACAACTTTCATGCTTCCTTCCCTGGAGTTGCAATAACAAAGGGAAGAAATTATGTTCTGCTGTTCCCTTGGAAGAGTAGCAAAAGGTGGTTGCCAAATGGAAAAAAAGAAATACATGAAACTAACTTTCTCCTATATCAGAGTATGAGAGTAGCCACCTCCTGAACTGCTGCTGTGAAGAGAAGAGCCTTAGGAGCCCTGGAGACACCCTGTCTGTGTCTGTCACAGCAGTCTGGGCTGTAAACTTGCAACAGCCTGAGATAACAATTCAGATTTCTGAGCCTGTTACTGAAGCTCAGGGAACTTAAGGACGGAGGCAGAAATTACTGGGTGTGGATTTGATTTATTTTTAGATGGAACAGCTTGTCCTAACTGCCCATAGACTCTGGAATGTCTTTTGATCCTCAGATACTTAAAAGATACTCGCTAAAATCATCAATAATACTCCATTTTGCTCCCCAGACTCAGTGGCTAGGGGTTCCTGTTTTGAGCTTGTACAATTACTTGTGTCTGGAAAATACTGGGCAAGTTAATGTTACAAGTCATGCAGTGAATAGCACAGGATTGTAATGGAAAGGTTTGGAGCCTAGAAGCTACTAGATTTATTGCTTTGAAAATAATTATTCAAACTCTTATTGGAGTCATAAATCATCATCTGATAAATTTGCCCTTTGCTGGGCTTTAGATAATTAATCTAAATTTACTTGGGTTAGAGTGCACAAAGCCTACTGAGGACCTGTATACTTATTTTACATAGCAAAATATTACAGGAGTTCAGTATTTTAGCCTCCTTATTGAATTATTGGGGGAAAAAAAGATTTTTCTTCATAGTTCTGACTTCTTATATGACTGAGAAACTTCAAAGGAGAAAATTATTCTAAAACTCTTAGTTTACCAGCATCTCATATACCCATCTCTTATTGATGGTGTCCTATTTATTTAACAGCTGTAACTTGTGACCACAAAGAAAAGACTAATGGTTCATCCTCCACTGAAAGCGAGAGTTTTACTTCTGCATATTCAGAACCCCCTCTAATCCAAAAGTATTCAAGTGCTTCTAAACAGAAAGTATTAAATTTACAGATATTAGACCAGTATATTTGATTACATATACTTTGGAAAATGAGATGATCTATACCAGTTTTTTTCTAGTTAATAGTTCTCTTGTTTTTCCTCCTGAAAAAAGATGACTGAAATAAAATGCACGAACAAGAGCATAGATCTTGCTTTTGCAATTAGCAATATCTTACTATTATATTAAACATGCTTGAGTGTTAACCATTCGTTCTGTGGTGTTAATAGGATTTTATAAAAATGCCTAATATCAAAGTTTTAAAACCGTTTATTGACTCAGTAACTGCCTGACTTTGGCTGTAACGTTTTAGCTGCAAAGATCAAATTACAATAAATATAATAAATATAAAAACATCTCTAAACATCTTGGAAATCTATTACGATGGACCATGGAAGAAATACAGTGCATTTTGTCTTCTAGAGTTTTATAACAACGTATGCCTAAGGTTAGAATTGCGTCCCAAATCAGCAGTATCTGCAAACTCTGTTTAGTAGCTCATAAATTGTAAAGCTTTTTAACAATTTTGCCTTTACATTTTGGCACTGTTGGGGTTTATAACAAAGTCTGAATCTGCATCGAAAGGCAGTTATACTTCAGAGAAATAAATTTCTTATCGTTATTCCCTCTGGATTCTTGGTGTCAGAATGAGTGGGTGTTGACATCAGAAGTTAGAATAAATGCTACTGCTTTGAAATGCTGCCTCGACAGCTCCTAATGTTCTTGCACTTGTCAGTGTGAGCTTACTAAGTGCTCTAGTTTTGAGCTTAGAATAAATCTGTTGCACTCATAAAAGCACCCACATCGGTAGGAAGAAATGTGTATGTGTGTACGTTCCTTTAGTTTCCATAGTTGTGACATGTCATATTTTCTCTCACTAGTTTTCCCCTCCTTGCACTGTTTTGAAGTGCCGTGTGACAGTGGCCACTATATATGCACGTATTTTCCTCAGTGGTTGAGAGTTGTCACGCTCTGTTAACATCTTGGGTGCAACACAGGCATGGAACAATTCAATAGAGATTAGCAGATATGAATATTCATTTTAAAGCAAGTGATGAGGACTTTTCAAACTTTTTAGCATAATAAACAGCAGAGAATTAAAATCTTAAAGTTGGTGATAACTAGATCCTCTTACCATAATATTTAACTACCAGAAATTTCCAGGATGGGTTTATAGTTGGTCAGTATCATCATATACGTAGTTTGCTGTTATTGATATAATCAGCGCAATGATGAGATAGCAACATACATTTCTAGTAAAAATAACTAACCAATAGTTGGCCTTCTATGGGAACAATTGTCAGATATAACGGATGAGGGGCATTGGCTAGAGCAGGAGACAGAGATTAAGACCCCAGGGCTTTATCATAGCTGCCACTAATTTACTGCAAAGCCTGGGGTAAGTCACTTAATGCCTCTATGATTAATTTTTCATCATGAGATAGTAGCCAGCTTTATATTTATAAAGGTTTCAGGCCATGCTTTAAATCTCTGGGAATCCAAAAATGGATGCGTGTGCTATCACTTCATGTTAGAAAATAAATAAGATGTACTAGACCTCCTTTCAGTCTGTTGATTATCTTTCTATGAAGTCTAGAAGACTGTTTTTGCGGTCTTTTTACAGAATCACAGATGCTGTATATTTTATTCTAATTTTTACCTCTAACTACTGTAGGAAAACTGAGATTTTAATAAGTAAGCAGAAGCAACGTCTTTTCTTTTTAGTACAGAAAAAAATCCCACACATATTCGTGATTTCTGTGTGCAGTATGGTGAAATGTTTAAAATGCAGTGGTTTGAAGAAGTGCTTCCCTTTCCCTTGATGCAGCCATATATTTGTTCTTCAGTTTACTGAGGCACTAAATATGACTTGAACTCCAAGCAGCTTGGAACAAATTGTAACCAGAATATCTGGCATAAACAAACCTTTAGTAGGAACATTCCCATCTGTTATAGTCTATATTCACAGTGGTAAGGAAATACAAACAAAGTGATACTTAAATCTCATTTCCTTGTCCTCAGGTTCGTAAGAGACACAGGGCCGGTACATAATATTGATGATTTCTGAAAGGTGCAAGGAGGAGCTCCATTTCCCATCCGAGCCAACTTTTCAGCAAGGATGAGCTGCCTAGCTAGCTAGCTCAGCTAGCTCATCCCGAGCTAGCTGACAAAAGCTTACGTGCAGCCTTTCTTCATATGCCTCTCCTATCAGAAGATATGGCCATCGCTTATCAGATGGCGGGCACTCCTCTGGTTATACGACAGAAGGAAAACACACACCCTGTCCACAAACCAAGCAAGCACATGTGCTTCCCGTTGTGCTTCCCTGTCACGTGCTGGGAGGCACCCTCCGTTTGTCATGTGGCAGATGTGTGTCTGCTCACACGGTGAAGAAGGGGTTCCTTAGGACAGTTAATCCAATTCACTGTCTGCCTTTAGGAAAGAGCACAGTAGTGGATGGAGCTCCAGGCTGCATGAGTTGCTTCTGATCCAGATGGTGCCTGGTGCAGGAGATTATACAACGCTGATTGATTTCTGTGACTCGGCAGCCACTGGACAGCACAGTGGTTTCTATGCTCCCACTGGAATGTAGAAATGAGCAGGAAGGCCTAAAGAGCTAGGTAGGGAGGATGAAAGGAAATTTTCTTTTAAGAAGTCTGAGAGAAAGCTTTAAAACCATGACTCAAGAAAAAATAAGTATGTGAAAAACACAGCTGTGATGGAAAGTTTTGGAAAAAGAGCATGGACCCATTTTTTTGATTATTCAATGAGGTCAATAGCAATAGATTTAGGACTTGATCCAACAAAACAGTAGGTGCCTAAAACAGGTTCTAGGTGAAATTTGGATGCCTGATCCGATACTGCCACTTCCCTACCTTGTCACAAACACTGCTGTTGCACAACTGTGGAGTGGCCTGAACACCCTGGATGCCTCCCTGCATGATTTTTAAGGTGCTGCAGACATGTAGGTCCAAAAAAGCACTCAGGCTCCTGAAATGCAAGGTAGGCAGAACGCATTGCCTATATCTGAAAGCAATTGAATCCCTTCCTTTACCTATGTGCAAGCTCGCAGTGCAGAGCAGTGTAGAAATGCACAGGCCAGCCCTGACCTCCCTTGTTTGGTCTACTTGGCAGGACACAGCCCTGGGCCAGGGATGTGAGCACGGTGCTGGAAGCAGCGTGGCTGTTCCTGTGCATGTGGCACCATGAGCATGCAGCTGTGCTAAGGTCTATGCTCATATTGCTGAATTGGTTCTAGGTTCTGGAAAAGTCAGCAAACTCAGAGGTTTCTGCTTTCGCACGCACAGCTGGCTGCTGATGCTTGGGATTTTGTCAGAAAACATATTTAGAAGCCAAAGTTTATGACATTGGACATGCTCTGTGGGTACCCATCTCAACTGAGTGGAACATTTAGTCATCTGTCTTCTGCTCATGGTTACCTGGATTCACAAACAAATGCACCCAAATCTGCACCTAAAACCCTGGGAGGGCCTGAGCTGTTCAGCCTCTTCTTAAGACACTCCTACAGAATTTGATTCAGCACAAAGTCCTTTGTGATGGTTAAGGAGGTCCAGGAGCCCAAGCTGACAACTGATGGCATAGCACAGCAATTTGCCTATGGTCTGAGCTTCACTGGGCCCCATCATAGCCTACAGGAACACTGCCAAGAGTAGGTTCAGTTGTTTTTTCATCCAAACCTTCATGCTCACCGTCTAAAGCTGCCAGCGTTTGCTTATAGTCAGGTGAAGACCATCATACTACTTTTGGAGAGGTAATCGGTGGGAAACTGTTCTCTGTTTTTTAGCAGTGCTATACTCAGCACATCTGTGGCCATACAACAACATTTCTCGGCTTGCAGAGCTGTCCAGAGCTCCAGTGCAGTATTTATATTTGGTATAATTGTATCCAGTTTGATTATATGACCTTCTCCATAGCAGACTGTCTAGGAGTGTTGTCATACAGCCTTCCTGTCACTGGATCTGCCTCCTAAAAAACAACAGATGAAAGCTATGTCGAAGGTCACTGCATGGGAAATCTATCTTTTCCTTCTCTGCAGCCATTTATTTTAATTTATTAATTCCTTAATCCAAACCCAGCTCTAATTTTTGAGGGAACAACAGATGCTGACTTGTTATCTACAGTGTGTCATTTGGTTTGCTGGGAGAGAGCCCTAAGTGTTCCACTGACTGACTGTGTAACACTGTATGATTATTAGAATAAACTATATAGAGATGAAGACCATTTAGTGCACTGTAGGTGTCACCTTATTCCAAGATACCTTTGCATGAATCTTCAGCACAGGAGAAAAGTGCGATATAATAAACTGCCAGTAAAAATGTCTTGTGATTCTGCTTTGGATGCTCAGCTTTTAACAATCTTCATGAAATAGTCTATGCTTTGGGAGATTTATTACTTCCATTAAAATAATGGATCTAATATCTACATATTTTTCATTTATCTCTGGAGTATTATTTCTTTCTCCATAGATATTGGAGGATACATTTATTGAAAAGACCAGAAACTTTGTGTTTACACCAATAATGGGTTGAGTCAGACCTCTGGGTCAAAATAATACCACATATCTATTTGGGTATCCTTATCCATACTTTTTGAATTTCAGTGCATCAACCCTAATTTACAAAGGAGAAAGAAGTAATTTTGCTCTGGTTTTGTCCCATTGGGCAAAAAGCCACAATTTTTTGGTACTAGAGGTGATTTGAGTTGTTTAGGTTGTGAGCTGTATGCTATGTAATATACTTTCTAATGCACAGGGTGCCACGTCTATAGCAATTCTTGACCTCTGCAATGTGTAGAGTATTGTATGTTTATTCATGGATTCTCATAAACAGTGTAACCTGAGATGCGCTCAGGTTGTTATGAAGTTCTGACTTTGAACTTTAATTTCCGCAGCTACTTTGACAGAGCATCCTAGCAGCAGGGAAAAGGACAGAGACGTATGACTGTATGAAAAAGCTGACTAATTATCCTAAAGGTAATGTGGGGAAGTCAGAGAGAGCTGAATCACATGCAGTTAGCAATAGAAACCCCAATTTTCTGTTAAGAAAGGTTGATACATATTGTTGCTCATAAAGCCATCTACAGATTTTGGTTAAAATCCAGCTGTTGCAAACAGAAAATTTACTGGAGAGCCTCAACCCCACCAGTGTGCAGGTGACATTAAATGTCAGAGCAGTGATGGAACTGGGAAGGAGAGGGAACTTTTCTTTGGCTCTGTTATGCCCAGGAGAGAGAGAGACTGGTCTCATGCTCTGGGTTACACATAGCTAGAAAGCTGCCTTGCCTTACTGCACTCTGAAAGAAGTCATTTGCAGTGATTTGTCCTTATAAATAAAAATCAAATTCCAGAGCACAAATGGGAAAGATACACAGTATACAGTCCTGGAGTCTAAACTCTCCTGTGTGTTTGGTGAAAAGGAGACCTCTTTTAGGTTTTACATTTTATTTATTTATTTGCTAAAGTCAAGATAGTCCATAAAACATATGTTCCCATGGGACAGAGGTTTCAAAGGTTCAGGTTTATCAGTCAAAGGACAGTTGGGAAGGGCTGGTCCTAAACTCAGTGAAGCTGATGAAATGCTCCCATTGAGTCAACAAATTTGAATTCAGAGCATTAAGTAATGTGAAATGGGACTAGGAGTTGGGGATTGGATGGAGGAGGCTTATTTGCATTTGGCTCTGTTTTCATTAAGAATGTCATGCTTGTAACCAGCCAGGGATATCTGCTCACTGCAAGGCAGTGACTCCCAACTCCCGCTGAGCTGCAAATGCTGCGGGAGCCAGAACTGGCTGTCTTTCAGAGGCAAGTTACCAGTGCTCCCCATGACGTGGTGGCCCCCTACATGGAGGCTGGGCAGCCTCTCTTTGATTGCTAGGAGCTACTCTAGAAAGCCTTCTGCAGAAGAAAAATTAAAAAAAGAAAAAGAAACAACACTTCAAAGGAATAAGATGTTAACCCCAGATGCCATATCTGCTTCATGTGTCCCGGATGCTCTTGAACATCAGGTGCCTAAAGAGCCTAGCTCCACTCTACCCCTTTTTTACACCAAACGAAGGGAGGCCTCTTTCCTTTTTTTTTTTTTTTTTTTTTTGGAGTCCCTCTCCCTATCCTAGATGTGTTATATCACAACATGTGATACCATGTTAACGCTGTACAGACATTCCCATGTTGCTGGTCTGCTTGAAATGTCACCAAGCGCTGATGGAGGAACCAGGACTCCCAAGAAGGTTTGCAGGCATTTACTTGGGAGAGGTAAACCCAGAGATCTAGGGAGCCTTTTGGGCTCAGCCACTACTGCTACCATTAGGTTCTAGCATCCTTCTTCATTTCCGCTTTGCTCCTTTATTGTTAATACTGTTTTGTAATGTGTTTGTCAGCAGCTCTCACTGAAGTATCTGATCTTCTCCAGACTGCTACTTGCTCCTGGTTGCTTCAGTTCCTCAAGGCTGAGGTTACTTTTTATTTAGGGGAAAACCAGTTCCAAAGGATGGAATAACATTTTCTTTTAATGGGTAAGGGTTGTTTTTTTCAGGTTTTTAATAGCTGCTTCTGGTCAGATTTTAAGTATGAGTGTGTATGCTCCCTGGAATTGTCATAGGCCAGCTGGGTCTGAGGGAGCTCTCCATATTTATCGTGGCAGTTGTGCAGTACCCTAGATTAGTTATGCAGTAATCCAGATTTTGGATGCAAAAAAGAGGCAGACTGCAGGGCTCAGTTTTTCACTCCTGTCTAGGCAGGCTGCCTTTCAACTCACATTAGCTCCATGTCAGACAGACTGGCACAGCTCTAGTGACAACTAAATATCACCAGTGGGATGTGGAGGCTTAAAGAGCAGGTCACACAGTTAGAAATCTTCCCAGTGCTCCCTAGCAAATACAAGCCAGGAAAGGCATATGCTTTCTGATGAGTGCATGGACGTCAACTGCACAGAAAAAGCACACAGATAAAATTCCTACCTGCGTATAATCATATATGTTGTTCCCCCTGCTGCATTTTTCCACTTTTCTACTTGGCTTGTGTACAGCTTTTATTTAATGTTTTTGATTTGTTCCAAATTGTGGTCTCAATACAGTTGGTGAAAGGAAGAAAGATAGCAGGGAAGAAAGTTCCTTCTGAAGGAAGCCAACTGATAAAAATTAGTGACTATCCTGCAAGAAGCAGAAGGAGCAGCTGAAACCTTTCAGCTCTTCTTTTGCTAATGCTGTAAAAGCTGGCAGCTCTTTAAATTGGTGATGGCCCTTTAAATTAATCTAGCTTTTATTTTTTTTAATAAATAGTCCGTCAGAATGCCAAAGTACCTTTGGAAATAACAGCATGGTGACGTTAAGTTCATCTGGAAGCCTACCTGTTAATTGTTTTACTTCAATGTCTTTTGCTGATATTGAGAGCTTAAAGGAGCTAACTAGTATAAATCCAGAAAATGACAGTGGAGTTGCTTCCTATTTACATAAGTATAAATGAGATTTTTAAGAAAAGTCTGTGTAGATTTCTTTCAGGCTTTATATCTAATTATCTTAATCAGCTTCTCAATTCAAGGGTCTAATTTCCATTGCAGTTAATGAATTGCACTTATACATGGTGACTAAACTATCTTGCTATTTTTTAGGGTATATTCTAAAGACTCCTAATGAGAAAAATAGCCTCAGAGTTCTCCAGCTTTGTTTTTCCAAACATAATGCCTGTATTTAGTATATATTCTACAGAAAATGCGAGTGATAGGGATTAGTAATTCATGAATGATGTGGCCCATTTACAGTCTTAACAACACAGAATTCACTGTGGCATAGAGAACAGAAAATGCCCTTGACTTTCATGCGTTTAAAACAAAGAGAAATAAAGGCCTAATCCAGGCTAGAAACACAAATACTCCCTAGGTTCGGTCAGCACTGATGAAAATGTTTAATATTAGCTAAGAAATAAGTTGAAAATTGAATTTTAAAAGGCTGAAAAATAATAAATAAAAGCACAAAATTATTAAAATGTTGTAGCTGAAAATGAAGTGGTATTGTGCAATAAAGCTGTCATTAGCCAAAAGAACTACTTTAGAACAACCTCCCCAAATGCATGGTTTGTATTTGTTTGTCATTGCTTTAAATCTGTCTCTGTCTTTTTTCAAGACAGAGAACATTGTCACGGTGAGCAGCCCCTAGAGTCTGCAGTATTTATTAGCAGTTGGTCATTTTCACATACGGTTTTCTTTTAAAATAAATCTCAATGCCAAGCACAGGATCGCTGATCCCACAAGGCTCATTTAGAAATGGGTGACCTTACATTTTAAGCTTGACACCCTTGATGGGGAGGCAAAGGAGAGTAGACCGGCGCTCCTAAACAAGGTGTCTTGTGTTCTGTATGTTACCGGCAGAGGAAGGTAGACTTCTCCAGCAGCTGGCCGGAGGTGCCCCAGGCCCTGCAGTGACGGCCGTTGGCTCTGGGCGAGGATGGCAGAGCGTACTCTACGCTGCCACCAAAGGACATGAAGCCAGGCAGCCGCCGCTGTGTCATGTGGCGCTCAAGTGCTGCAACATCTCCATGCCTTGCTATTTGTATGGTCCTCCAGTGCCAGCAAAGGAACAGTAAGCTCCAAATGTCCTGAAATTATCTAGTAAGCTGCTGACCCAAATAACCGTTAAATGACTGGCATACGTCCAGTTCTTGAGACGTGTACTGCAAGCATGTTTTTTGCTGTGTTGCCGTAAAGTAATTCGGTAGCTTTACTAAGGATCTTTCCCGACAGAGGTGATGAAAAGTCCCCATGAATTAAACAACGAAAGAACACCCACTCATGGTCCTAAAATACTGCATATTATATCCTCAGAACGTAAGGCAGAAAGTGGCCCTTTCTCTAATTACATCCTCTTTTTGTTCTCCCCAGCCAGTTTCTTAGAAAACAACCTGATATTTAAGCGTACCTCCACGCATCGGTTCAACCTACTCTTCTTCTAATGAGATGGTTCTGGAAAATGTAAAGTTGGTTCAGCTGCACCTTCAGTACCTGTGAGTAAGAAAAGATATTTGTTTGTTTCCTTCTGTTCCCTGGTTGAAATAACCCCACTTGTTTTTGGAGTATATTTGCAACAGTGGCTTTGAGATTCATTGTGTACCTCTGCTTTGCTTCAGGTATGAATCGATCTCAGCAGACATTTAATGCTTGGTATACTACAAAGCATTAGATATTATCCGTAAGTGCCGCACAGAAATTTGCAGCGGTTCAGTAAACAGCTTACATTGCTGCTGTGCTGAGAATGACTCAGAGCTGTATAAATGAATTGTTACTAAACAGCAGGATATAAGCTAGGCCTTTCTTTACTCAACTGAATCGCATAAAGCAACTTATTGCTGGAAATATTTCTCTCTCTTGCCTTTTCTTCCCTGCAAAAAGAGGCACATTCTTAATAGCTGCTAGATATCCAAACCGCAAACGTACTAAAAATATAATTTGCCTTGTTTATTGTAGCATTTTAATCTGTTAGATCACGTGATGCCAATACAAATTTTAAAAGCTACATTTTTTCCTGGTGTGGTTTTGTTCTTTGTGTTTCAAGCCCATCGGTTTTATCTTTGGAAAACCCTAAATCCATATTTTTGTCCATTTTTGTTTGTTTGTTTGTTTAAACCTGTTAGATAAAAGCTTCAAGGTTCTTGCCCTGCAGTCTGCTAATAACCTGCATCCGTACATCCCACCGAAGAAAACGGATGCAGGATGAAAACTTCAGACTAATCCCTCCTTCTGGCCTAGATGCTAAAGCTGGCCGCATTCAGCTAACAACCCAGCCACAAGCCCAACCAAGCTCTGTTATCAGCTGGCTTCAGCCAAGTTGCTGACTCCAGTGTTACACTTGTTTTGTCCTGTGTGGGCTGATAAGAGAGCAGCCGCCTGATCTTCACTAGCTTGACGGGACTTTGATTTATCGCTGTCCTGAAGTAACCCTTGATATTTGAAAAGAGCAAATATAGATTTGCTGCTCAAATCTTTAGCCTTTCCGTTGTTTAAGCCTTGCATTAAACAGTAGGGATCTCCTCAGGTGTGTGTGAATCGCATACTAAATGGAAGGTGGGTGCCGATAGAATTTTCCATTTCCCATAGCAGAAGCGTCATTGTGCTCCACCTTACCTGGTTCTCTGCCTCCTTACGTTTTTGTCTTGTCTCTTCCTGTCCAGCATACCACTGGATCCCGTCCCTGGCTGACCCCACTATGGCACTTGAGCCATTGTAGCCTCCTCTCAGACAGCCTAAAGCAAAACATCACCGGTCTTTCTTGTTCTCATCACTAACCAAAGCTTTGCGATCGGGAGATCAGCTTCTGCCACATTATGAACAAATGTGCTTCCAACTTTCAGCTCCTCCTGAGGTTTGCCACCTGTTTTCCTTTGGAGACAGAAGGGCTACAGTAATGGCAATAAGAGGACAGCTTCTAGTTGTTTTCTTTAATGTAATTGTATCTTTTGCTTTTGTTATAACAATCGCAGTAACAACTACATTTCAAACATTTTTCTATCCAAGGTTATTTTTTATCATGCTTAGTGACCTTGTGATATTGCTTGGTGCTATATTCATCTCACAAGACGAGGAATGAAGGGGCAAGAGAGCTGAGTGTCTAACCTGAATGTGGGGACCCAAAATCAAATAAAGAAGTCCCAACAGCCCCAACTGTCTTGAACTCATTTCTTGCAGTACCCTGGCAGACAGAAGGGGGCTGCTTGTCCAGCGTTGTTATTTGGTTGGAAAATGACAAACAAACCTGAATACTCAGGAGGGAGCAGGGGAGGGCAGAAGGGGAAACCTGAAATTGCCCATTTGAACAAGAGACTCTCCCAAGAGTTTGTTAGCCTTTGACAAGCCCGCAGTGCTCACTGGTGTGGTTCTTGTGCACTGCTCTCCGCTTCATTACATGCAGAAGCCCAGATCCACCAGGGATACCAGGCCTTCAGCTAACTGAGAAGTTGCTGGGAAAATGATTCACAGCAGGGGACGTAACCTAGATTCAGATCCAGGGGAATTTCTGATGCAGATATATCTATATGATGCAGAGTTTTCTATATACTTGGCACACATTGCAGCCTCTTAATTTACTGAGTTGAGGGTCCATGTCCTTTTTCATTTACTTCTCACGCTGGAGTCCCTGCTGATCCCGTATATTGTCATCTTCTATATCTCTCTAGCACTGCTCTGTCACCCCGCACACAGCAGCTGGACTTTTGATAGTAATTAAGGTCTTTTTTGTCACAAGTACTTATTTCTTCTAGGCTTTTTGCCTATTCCTACTAATTGTCTTGAACACGTATTTTCAGGCATGTATTCTCCTCTCCTACTTTTAATTAAAGATTTATGTGAAGCCACTTTCTTACATATCTAGAGAAGAGTTTATCCTATTTTAAAAATTTTTTAATCACCACAGTGGCCTTTTCCTGGGTGAATGTGTCTAGTTTGCTTTTTGAACCGCTTTTCTTTTGCATCTCCAGAGCCCCCTGAGGCAGCATGTTCTATAGTTCAGCAGTGAGTTGAGGGAAGAACCATTTCCTTTGTTTTATGTCAACCCTGTTGGCAGGCTATTTTCTGTCTAGGGTGCTGCTTCTTCTAGGGTGAGAAATAATGAAGTGTGCACTTTATTCACCATGGCGCTAGGGATTTTATGTCTATAAAATGTCTCGTACCCCTCCCCCCCTTCAACTTCTCCTTCCAAGCAGAAGAGGCTAGTCTTTCTCATACAAAAACCTTTCCATGCTTCTGTTCATCATCTTCCCCTTTTTGTTTTTCTTTTCTATTCCTGCTAGATGTATTTTTTTAAAAAAGGATTGGTCAGAACAGTGCATAGTATCCAAGGCATGAGCATGCCTGGGCTTTGCACGGTCACCAGTTTGTATTTTCTGTCTTCCTTGCAGGTAACGTTGTTTTGCCTTTGACTGTCTCTTAACACTGAGCTGACATTTTCAGGATTCAGGACTCCCAGTGCCTTGGAAATCTCTTTCCTTAGTGCTAGCAACTGATTCACTGTCAGTGTTGCGGATGGATAGCTCTGTGCATGCGTGTGTGCGTGTGTGCCTGTGTGTGTAATAACACTGTGCTTACAGTGTTGAATTTCATCTGCCTCCTTACTGCTCCATCATTCAACACCCTGGAGCTGTGATCTGCAGCTCTTTGTGGGCAGCTTCAGGCTGAGTGATCCTGCCCGGTTCTGAGCAAGCCCTTGTCAGGGGTTACTGTATATTGTGCCCTCACAGCCTGGCCACTAGCTGCTAATGGTAGGCATGAGGATATGGCAGGTAGCACCTGCCATTATCCAACTGCAGGGATAGGTAGTCATGGCACTTGGGTGTTCTACCACCTTTTAGCTGGGGGAGAGAGGAATGAACAAGAATATCACATATGCTGCTTTGTCCTTGTAGTGTCTGGGAGGAGTACAGTCCAAATGAGCTTGTGGCATAAAAATGAAGTCCCTCTGAGCTATTGGGGAAAGGGAGATGTGCACTCTGGGCAAGTGCCAATTAGTGCTGCTTGACCTAGCTCTTTGCTTGTACCCTGAAAAGATTATGATGCTGAGGAAAAATGGATATGGTTTTTGCTAATTAGAAATGCTGCCTCAATACTATATTAGTTGTCCCCGGTATCAGTGGAGGTCATTCTGATCCTGTACAGTCTGGGCGTGTAGGCGTGAGCACCGATCCACCAGGTCCTGGGGCTGCAGTTAGGGATGACATGCATGAGTAAAGCTGCATTTGTGCTTACAGCCTGGGCCATTTCCATCTAATCCTCCTACTAGGGACCATGAATACTTATAAACCAAGACCGAGCAACTCAGTGACAAGAATTTTCTGTCACTATAATACTAAGCTTGCCTGTAGCAGGCACTCTTTCGAAGGGCAGGTTGTTCCACAGCAATATCTGCTTTGTGTTTGTTAAGCAAATATGAGTGCTCGGCCAGCATTGCACCTGTCCTCCCAGCCTCTGTGCCTCCTTTCCACAAGCTCTTATTTAAAAGGATCGTATAGTCCTCGCCCACAATATGCCTTTACATAAGCCTTCTCTGGCCGTTTGATCACTTGTTTTGGGCACACCCTGACGTCTGCTAAGTGCTGCCGCTTCAAGCGTTTCGTGAAGGCTCTGACGCAAAGGTGTCAGTTGCCCATGGCTCCCCCAGCAGGTACTGGGAAGAGAGACGCTTCTGAAGGGTGACTTCATTCTCCTGCGAGCTGAGTCACCCCTTGAAGGGTCCCTCACTTGCCACTGACAACATAGGCAGATTATAAATTCTTCTTAGCTCTCTGTTAAGTACCTGGTAGTAGATGGGATGAGTACCGCCTCTTTTTGATAATCACACAGAAGTGTCCTACAATTTTTGGAATATGGCCAAACACTGAATTCTTCCAGAGAAAAATAAATCTTTGGGGTTAATTAATATCTTTCTTACGCTAGCATAAATCTGCTGAAGTCATTAGAGCAGAGTAGCAAAATGAAAGGAAAGTCGGCCACCTTATTCTGAGGGAGGGGAAAGTCTTTGGAGAATTTTTTTCCTAAATTCGATTCTTCCCCTTTTTGGTTTTAATTTAATGCTTTTCTCAACAGATAACTGAAGGTTCCAAATAAAATTTGCTCTGCATGAATGAATCACTGTCACACTTTTTCTCCCTTTCCTTTAAGAAATATTATAGGATGAACAAAGACGTGCATATTGAGCAACTAGAAAACAATGAAAAAAATAAAGTGAAATAAGTGAATCTTAGTAGCTATTTTCAGCTGAGATAACTATGACTCATAACCAAAAATTTCCCTGAAAAGTGGGCATTTCTTTTCAGTGAACTTCAGGTAGATTATTTGTGTGCAGACAGCAGACTCAGCAGTTACAAAGATTGAAGTGTCATAATTTCTCAAATGCAGTAAGAGGGGAAAATAGAGAAGAGTCATGGAAAGCTGAGAAGTAAGGCAAACGCTGGAAAAACTGTGTTCATGAAGCTAACTTTACATTACTTTGCTAACTCCTGCATGAGTAATTGGCATCAGGTTGGCAATAGGTCATCTGTGAAAGAGGTTCTGATGAGGAATGCTAGGCTGAGTGGGTTTGTTCTTTCCCCTCCTGACTTCTGCACCTATGGCTCTTTTTCTCTCTTTTTCCCTTACCTCTCTTATCCCTGGGATGACAAGCAGATGTTATGCTCTGTGAACTCATCCACTGTAATGATTTTTTCACCCCATGAAACTGAATCCAGAAGAAAGTGGTAGGAGAGCTGAACCAGGAGGAATACATTATCAGAAGCAACCCAGAAATGGCGTCCCTGGGGAGAGCAGCTCTAGCTATAAGCGCTCAGGACCCAACTCTTCCCAAATCCTTTCCTGCATCTCTTCTGCTTCTACCACTTAACCTTTAGATGTAGTAAAACTATTCAACGACAATCAACCTGCCAACAAGTTTTATTCCTCGATTTTGTTTGTAATAAAACTCTAGCAGTAGTATTAAAGCATATCACAGCTGTGGAACAGTGGGCCTTGGAGCATTTGCCTCAAAAGCACCATGTGTGGTCAGTACAGCTTCCTTCTGGAGTTTCTTGAGGCTCCTGCTCTGCTTTGGGGTACCCAGCCTGTCTGAGCACGGGGGTGAGCTGCAGCTTGCTGCAAGTCAAAAAGGTTTCCACGTCTCAAGTAGTCTGACCTGCCTGGTCCATGGCTACCAAGTTACAGAAAATACAAATCCAAAAGAGCAACTTAGACCCAGCACCCAATTCTCTTCCAACATCAGCTGGTTAAATAAGCATCCAGCATTTCCCTCTCTGAAGTACGTCCCTTGGCTAATAACTTTTTGTTTTCCCTGGATCCTGATGACTCAGCTGAACTGAGGTTTCTCGTTACGGCGTTCGTGTGCTCGGCAAGGTAGGGTTGCAGTGTAGTTGCAGTGAGTGGCATGTATCCCTGAGCCAGCCTTGCACTACAGGGCTCAGGTACCTCCACTGCAACAGCCAAGGTAATTAAGGCTGAGCTTCGTGCTGTCACAGACGCCCTACCGTAATGTATCTCAGAGGGAGCCTTTAGTGAAGACTCGGTTATGTCTTTCTGTGCAAAATTCCTTTGTCTGAAATACCACTTGCTTCCCTCCGCAGTCTCTCATTTCCACTGAAGTTTATGGGAGGAAAGAAATGCAGAGCTCATGGGACGAGTGCATTCCTGGTTCAGCTTCACCGAGACCAGAAGAGTTAACACGAGGATGTGGTTTGGCCCCCTGGGTCGGAGCGTGACAGATAACGCAGCCATCGATTTTGCGAGCGTGCCAGGAAGGTGATGTCAGAGCTGCATTCCCAGAATCGCTGCTGCAGTTCCCCGGGGCGGCAGGGCGAGCGTGAGCAAACAGGACCGTGTGCCGCCTTTCCGGAGTTCGGGAGGGACGAGTACAGCCTAAACATCTCGCTGTCTCTCAGCCGTGCGTTCCAGCGAAGCCTCACGGCCCTGTGACTGACAGAAAAAAGCCTGACGGCTTGTGTCTGATTGATCTTGAAAGCTTAGCAGCGTTCCTACTAAATGTATGATTTCCCAGTGCAGGGGCATATGGTTTAAGACAACCTAGAGGCATGTCCTTGGGGAGGGAAGGGGAAGAAAGACAAACAGGCTTCCTTAGCTTAGATGTTTTCTTCTATTCATAAAGGTCTGGCATCAGTTCACCTATTTCCTGCACCTACATACCTCCTCAGCCGGCAGCTCTTCAGTATGTCCCTGTGCGCCCGTAGCATCCAGTCGGTATGAATATGTGTTACATAACACTGCTTCCTCTTTGGTTTGTCAGCCCTAATGGGAAGCACGCGATGAACTTTGCAGATGTGGGCAAGGAGAGAGCGGGGAGCGTGTGCTGGTAAGTGGGCTCGCAGCAGGAGAACCAAACCGAGCGAGGAATGAAGTACGGCTTGCAAGAACTTGCAAGTTCGTAAGGTACTCGAAGCATGTTTATTGAGAAACAAAAAGATATTACAGCAGTACATAACAAAATTCCTCAGGTAATACTTTCTTTAGCATTTGCCAGGTGCCATCCTGCCAGTAAAGCACACGGGCTGCAATGCGCCTCGAGACCCAGCCCCGAGCGCAGGTTTGCGTGTGACCTCCACAGGTCTGCGATTAGCTCCAGGGGACGGGGTGGATTTTGCCTCAGAGTGCAATCCCTGGTTCAGAGCCCCCCCTCACACCCCACAGCGGTGACAATTTGTCTTCTGCCTTCCTGAGAAGTGGCACAACAACACCCCTGCACACACTTTAGCTGCATTAGGTGCTGCCTAAAAAGTTCAGCTCTAGGCTGAGCACCTCCTCGTGAGTCTCTGCTGTCTCAGGGCTGAGGAGGAAGGTATGTGTTTCCACCATCGAGGAGCTGTCGGGATGCTCAGAAACCTGTGGTGACTCCATCCTCTCCCTGTATGCCTCCATAGTCCAAGTCCCAGCCTAGCCCGAGGTGTGTACAGAAAGATATACCAGTGCACCTGCTGGTTCCCACAGCCTATTTTCATATGGGGAAGGTGTGCAGTAGATAGCAGGCCCTAGCAAGCAGGCTGAAGGCATGCGGCTCTGCACTTTGAAGCGGTTTCAGCTGCGAGCGATTATGGAGCAGCAGGAAAACACTAGCTGGCACAGTTTTTCTGCACAGTGTGAAACCGTGTGGGAGAACCTGCCTCAGCCCTGCGACAGCGATAAGTGGTGCTCCCCAGTGCTCATCTCCTCTGCCAGCCTACCCATTTCTGAAGGCACTATTGAACCTGCGGGGAGGCAGAGAGCTCAAATGAAGCAATGTTATTTAGGAAGCCCTCTCGTACGTCCTCTTAGTGTTTCTCCCTTAAGGGATCGCAACATACTTGGGTTTTACTCAACGTTAGTTTTGAACAGCAAGCCCTCTGGCCCCCTTTGTGCTCCTCCTCCACAGCCTGTCTACTCCTTGCTTTCCAGACATGAGGAGCTAAGGGGGGTTTCTGTGGCCAGGCAGCCTGTTAACTAGTTTCTTTTCCTGGGTCATTTCCATTTTCAGCATAGCCAATACACAGAACAACAGCTGTGCCCTGGAGTCTTGGGTAAAGTGAATGATGAAAAGAAATAGTTGTGGATGGTGGCCTCCCTCAGCTTCTCTGCACCTCTCAGATCCGGGCCTCCAGAGAAGGGCTAGCGTCACATGTTGGGAAACCTGCTCCAGCAGGATTTGAATAAATATTGTGCCTTGAACCATGGAAGGGCAACTGCAAAGGCAATGCCTCACATTGCAGCCTCTTATAGCAAGTCCTTTTGTTCCTCTATACTTTGCTCATGGTTATAAACCTGTAATAAATTGTTCCTACATCACAGTTTTAGCGTGTGTGCCCTTTAGCAAGTAATGAAAGCATCCATTCTCTAATACAACTCCTAAAGAAACTGCAGATGTGTGAATTCATCGAAATGTGGATTTGGGGATTAGCTTCAATGTATTATGCAAATTTACTTTCCTTTTTGCTCATTAGGGCCACAGCGATGGCGCAACCATTGATGCTTAGGCAGAAATTGTTGCACAGCTCTGTGGTGCCTGACTCATCCGTGTTCCTGCTTTGTTTTCTTCCCCTAGCACTTAGCTGTTGTTTTGTCTGGGCTGAGTTTTGTGTCCAGCCTGGGGACCTGGGGTCCTGCCTGTGTGGTTGCCCAGAGCAGGGCTCTGGAGGTGTCCACCTTGCACGGCTGAATGCAGGCAGCCAACCTAGCGCTTTCTTCAGCTCACAGGTGTCTTCCAGAAGGCGAAGGAGATCAGTGATGGGGCAACCGCTTTTTCTGATGTGTCATCTCAGCTTGCTGGAGAATCAACTGCCTGACGGTGCAGAGGACCTGGCAGTGGGGGAGGACACGCTGCACTCCGGCGGGCAGCCAGCTGGCTGCAGCTGCCAGTTTGTGAGCAATGCTGTTATCCAGGGACGCCTCAGCAGGTTTGAGGCAGTTCAGATGTGGGTATGCAATCACAGTTTGACTGGGCACTGCTAAGTCGGCCAAAGTACTCGTATACTTTTGCCACTGGACACAATGGACGTATCATCTCTTGTCCATGGGGACACCGTACCTAGCAGCGCGGACTTTTGCAAAGCAGCCTTGCAGTGTTACGAGCTTGTTTGCATGAGGCTCCCCAGTAGGAGCCCTGCCCTGAGTTAACTGCTGCCCCTGGAAAAGGTTTTGTCTCAAGGCCCCGTGGCTCCTTGCACATCTGCAGCACGAGAGTATGGTGCCGCTTGCACCGCTCCCCTTAAGGAGAGACAGCCCAGATCTGGGTCTGACGGGATCTGCACAGCAAGCTGTGTGCATAAAACCTCCCTGCTCTGGGCACAGGCTTCCCCACTCACCATGGTTCACATGCAAGAAGGGTTCAGGGTGTGTGCATCTCCATATGCAGGTATATGTACGTGTGTATACATGTGTGTACATATATAGTACATTTATAATAGCAGGCTGATCTGGCCACGTAGCTTGGTATCCTCTGTCTTGATGAACAGCTATCCCTTCTGCACTGGGTCAGGATCTGGGAGAAGACTAGTACCTGGGGTAAGAGGTGGGGATGCAAACATGGACGACTGCCACAGAAGGCACTTCGGCATGGGTCGTGCAAGCATCACGGAGACCTACGCTAGGCTTATGACTTGTTTCAGACAGAACACAAATACCAGAGTGAGTTAGCTCCAGAGCTTGAAAAGGGGAATGCCATCCCTGGCTGGTTATGTCTTTTAGTCTTTCCGTAGGAACAAGGATCTTTTGTATCACCTCATCTTCAGGGGAGTCCCACCTGGTGTCGTCAGGGTGGCTCTCAGCCTGCTTTGTGGGGTTAGAGGGGCTTGAGACCTGGCCCTGGGCACCATATAACACTACCAACAACAGGGGCAGTGGCAATGGGTGCAGAAACTGGCTGTTTGTTACACCCTCAAGGGGGGACTCACCTGCTGCAGTAATTCTTGTTGTGCCCCTTTGAAGCTGAGCCCAGACCCTGGCTCCTAAAATTGCAGGTATTGAGAGGACTGGCTCTTGCAGAACATCTTCTGGCCGGATCTGAGGTGCAGCATGTGCTGAGTGTCACCAAGGCAGCCAGATCTCCTGACTGGCTGCCCAAGCGCCTGTGGTTTAATGCTGCTCTCACGATCTTGGGAGAGGAGTCATTCTAGCTCTTGCAGTATAGATTTTCTGGCATATGCTAGCTATGCAGATATTGCCTCCATTAATCAAAGACACTGCTTGCCTCAGGGAGAGGAGACCAGGCTAAGCCATTTCTCCCATCACACAGTGATCCCTGCCAGACCTTCTGCTCCCAAGATGAGTCAGTGATATTTGGTTTGTCCCTAGATCCAATGTGACGCAAGCAAAAGCAACCGAAAAAAAAAAAACCCTTAGACCCTAATGCTAGTCCTGAAACAACCCCAGGCAATATAAGGACAGGCTCAAGGTTTTGTTAACTGCTTGTTTCACTTTAAAATGTGGGGAAAAAAGCGCAAGTGCAGATGTGATGGCTGAGATTTCCACCAAACGTTGACTCTTCCTCCTCTCCCCTCCTTTCACTGCCCCATGCTGTGTGCCCTGGGGAGCTCCCTTGGGCTATGGTAGCAGAGCTGAGATTCACTGCCAGAGACAGGGTTTTTTTTGGCCCTAATCCAGCTCCTGCAGAAGTGAAAGTCCTTTCCATGGTTTAACTGGGTACAAGATGAAATCTATAGTGAATGTGCTCACTCAGGCTATTTGCCTTCTTTCAAATGGAGGAAGATGAGCCTGTCTTTAGCCGGGGCTTTGCAGCCATCAGAGCAGCAGCAGAAGAGCCTAGGCATCAGCCAGGGCTTACAGAGACACGTGCTACAGCCCCTGCTTCGCCCCAGGGCTCACACCTTCCCCTCCTGCCTCCATTGCAGAAAATCCTCCTTATGCAGCTAGACCAGCGAGGAGGAGGACGGAGCAGCAGACGGCCTCTGAGTGCCACAGGCTCAGCTGAGAAGAGAGACTCAGGAGCAAGTGTCCCCTCTAAAACACAGGTAAAATGCAAAATGTACAGTCCTGAAACCATCGTAGGGGTAATTCACCTGGCAATTTAAAGGCTCAGTCCAAAGAAGTTGGGCTTGCCGCCTTCAGAAACATCAGCCCGCAGTTGAAAGTGTTGAGCGTTTCCAACTGCAAATGTGGTCGAAGCCCATCTAACGCATTCCTAGCAAACTGCTGTGCCTACCCTGGCAATTAATTACCAGGAGCCGTCCTCAGGGGCCTCCAGCTGTAGGAATGAGTGTGCCACCACTGTTAACGAGCGGCAGTCTGGCTGGCTCAAACAGGCTTCGCCTAGACTGCTTTCCACAGCAGTCAGTGTTTGCTGGCCTGGAAAAGGAAAAAAAAATCACTTAAAGGCTTTTATTTATTTAAGTAATTCCCTGTCTTCTTGGGGAGGTTAATGCACCCTAAACCCGCAGTCTCCCAGAGCTCTTCTCGCATGGTGCTGACTGAGCGCCCTGAGGAAATGAGTAAAGATTGAGCTTGGTTGTGGGGCAGGGCTGGCGGTAATGTCACCCCAACCCAAATGAAGGGCAGCTGGGAAAGCCGGGGCTCAGAAACCCCCGAGCGGCAAGGCTCTGGGCTGAGAAGTGGGGACTCTGCCTTCGTCCAGGAGGCTTCTCCCAAGGCAGCCCACAGGCGTGAACAACCCCAAGGTAAAAGCACGGCAGCTTCCAGGCACTTGGGTTCGCTTGCAGGATGAGCTTGCCAAAGCCACTCGCAGTCCCCAGCAGCACTTGTCCTTGTCCTCAGTGCACATTTCTTCCAGGATTGTTTATGCTGGCTTTTCACTCTCAGGACGAAAAAACAGCAAAAACAACAAAAAACCCCAAAACAGAACATCAAGCTCTGCCTCTTTTTGCCTAACAGAACCCTGCAATTTCTTCACATTCCCTGGGATTTGGTACATGTGAGAACGAAGCAGATATAACGTGTTAAAAAACATATGGAAATGGGTTTCCACAGCTCAGGCCATTCAGGGAGCAGCCATTCACATAACTGCAATGAAACACTAAATTAGAGCCCTGCGACTGAAAGAAGCTACAAGTGACGACGGGTGAATGGAAGCAGCTCAGCCGTAGATGTGAAAACTGGACTCACAGAAGTAGCTGCGTTGAAGTCTGTGTCCTCTGGCAGCTGTACGACAGCCCCAGACGGGTACGTTCGAGGGAAGGGAGCTCAGAGAAGAGCCCTTTGCGGAGACAGTAGCTGCCAAGAGAAATGCAAACACAAGAGCAAGGAGCGCGACAACTCTTTTCCCACCTTTCCCGTCTTCTTAGATTTCCGCAAAACCAAAATCTTTCAGAAACTGCAGCAGAATTATTCTCAGTAGCTGTTTAATTTTGATTGAAGAAAAAGAGCACTTTCAGCACAAGCTGTCACGCGGCCTGTGACCACTTGCTGCTCAGTCGTGATGTGATTTATCGGTTTGCCTCCGGGGCAGGAGGAGGAATGACTCCTGTCTTTGCGTTCAAGGGCTGGTGGACGCACTGAGTCTCTCTGTAGCCTGGAAAGCGCCAGGTGAGCTCTGGGACAGATGCGAAAGGTGCCAATCTTTGAAAACTGGAGTTTCCATTTTTGTCCAAGAAATGAGGATTTCAGATGGCCTTTCCACGAGCGAGAAGGCTTTGTATTTCAGAGCGGAGGCAAGGCGGCGTCAGGGGCCATAATGTGGATTGACAAGGTGACATTACAGAAGCAGAAGGCCCCGGTGCCGGGCTGCCCGCCCCGATTGCTCGCCTCGCGCGGCTCCCGCTCTCCTCCCGGCAGGGCACCCGGCCGGCCGTGCCAAGCTGCCGAGACCGGGCTGGAGGTTGTAATACTCCTTTGCGCTGGGCACCAGCGATTGCACTTCCTTACTTGCTGCGACAAGTGACGCCGCGCAGCCCCGGAGCCAGCCCCGGGGAGCGGAGCGACGGCCCGCCGGGCAGGCGCGGACAGGCAGCGGCAGCCAAGGCAGCGGTGCCCCACCTGCACCGAGACGCTGGCCGTTTTGGGAACTAAGCTCAAGATAAAAATTCATCCGAAGAAAACAGGTCTTGCAACAAAACCGTGGGCTCTCTGGTGTGGGTCGTCCGGGCTGTCCCACGTCTCAGCAATGAACCGTGCCTCAGTTTGCATCTCTGCTGCTGTCTGGGGCTTGTGGGACGCGGGACCGAGTGGGAGACTGATCTGGGGGACGACTTTCCGGTTTGCCAAACTGCGGTCCTGCTCCTGGGCTCCCTGGGTTTGGCTGAGAAAGCAGCTTCCTAATTGGTAAAGATTTTCTCTCAGTTAAGCACAAGCTCCCGCAGTCTCTGCTCCCGGCCGGTCCCGCAGAGAAACCACCCGTTTGAGCCCTGAGACCGCACGTCCTTTAAATCTTCCCTTTCAAGCGCCGGCCCGCCCGGCGGCTGGGGGAGATGAGTCGGCCTGACGAGCCGACTCCAGCCAAACGTTAGGAAAAACCGTTTGCTCTTCTTCTGAAGCGTGCAAAGCGCGACCGCAGACGGAGGGGGCCAGAAAGGAGGGCCGCAGGCGCGCGTTTCGCTGCGGTCGGTGACCCTCTGTCGGTGTCTTCTCATGAACTTGCCCAGGTCAGCGCCGGCCGGGAGTTTGGGAGACCGACTGCCCCTTCGCAGGCGGGGTCGTGTCCCCCCCCCACCACCCGTTTTGTTTGGGTGTCGCGGCCGCGCGGCAGCGGCTGACTCGGGGCGCACCGTTTTGTAGGCGGTCGCTCGTCCTGCGCGCGCCGCCGCTTCCCGTTCCTCAGCCGTGAGGTACTTGGGGCCCGTTACTGCCCGGTGTCCCTGCCTGCCCTCAACGCCCGGCGCGCTGGCCGCCCGTTTTCCCTGCGTCGGTGCCCGGGGAGGGCAGGCCGAGCCACGGGACGGGACGGTTGGGAGAGGCTGAGGCGTCTGCCTTTCCCAGAAAGGCAGGCGAGGGGTCGGGCGGCCCGGCCGGCGCTCAGGGGCTGCCCTTGCAGAGCGTCCCCCCGTCCCGAAGGGAGGAGGTAGCCAAGGCCCAAGCAAGGCCGTGCCAGCTCCTCGGCCGTCGGGTACGGAAAAACCCTCCGGGACCTCCGAGCCGGGGCCGGGAGGAGCCGCCGCCAAGAGCCCGCTGGGCCGCGACAGCCACGCCGAGGGAAAAAACACCCGGCGCCTCGCGTTGACGCGAGGCGAGGGAGAGCAGAAGTGGAAGAGCGGGTGGCAGACAGGGAGAGCAGACGTTAACGCCCAAGCTCCCAAGGTCGGGGCGCCGCCGCGTCGGCGGCTGATCTTCTTCGAAGCGTTAGGGCAGAAGCATTAGCGTGGCCTGGCGCCGGGAGACAAGCTTTGTCGGGAGAGGTCAGAGCTTTTTATTAGGCCCTCAGATATAGACGGGGGAGGGGAGAAAAAAAAAAAAAAGCTGGCAAGTTTTGGGGCACACGGTCTGCTCTGTTTTTTCCGAGTGCGTCATTTGGTCTAATAAAAGATATGACCTCTCCCTGCAAATCTTGCCTCTCCTCCGTCCTTAGACCGTTGCAGGGGCGATGATATGCTTGTGGCTATATGTTTATTTGCAGAATGGCGGCGCTAAACCAAAAAAGTGAGTAAAGGCAGCCGTTCCCCGCCCCAGAGAGCAGAGGCTCAGAGCGGGGAAACACCTTTGTAAGAAATTAAAAACGAAGGCGGTGCCGTTCGCCTGTGCCTTCCTCGCCGCCCGGCCCCTCCTTGGGGGCGACGGCGGCGAAGGGCTCTGCGCTTGCTCTTGTTTCGGCGGAGCTGAACAACAACTGGCCTTTATTTTTGTCCGCAACAACGAATTCGTTCCTGCTCTGCCCTAAGCCTGAACAACAACTGGGACGTTCTGGTTGAAAACCGCCCTGTTTTGTTCTCGGGGACTAGCGCAAATTCAAAGCCACTGGCTGTCAGCCAGATGTTGTTGCTGCCCTCGTCGTCGTCGTTGTCTCGTCTGTCGTCGCTTGAAGATGCGTCGTTAAATATTTGTTATCTTACTATGAGGCAGGAAGATGTGTTTTAAGCAGAGAGCCCGGTGTTGCGCTGGGGGTGGGACGCCGCGCTGTAAAACCGGACGTCTGGTTAGACGGGAGCCGGGTGCCCCCCGCAGAGGGGCTGAGCACTCCCCCGCTCAGTGCACCGGTGCCTCGGGACCTGCCCCATCGGTTATACCCACGAGGGCACGCGCTTGCCCCGCAACGCGTCACGTGGGCACCTACTTGCACGTACAATAAGGAAGAAGAAGAAAAAAAAAAGACAAGTCACCAGCTGAAATGCCCAGCGTGTGCTTTCGCTCCCTCTCCTCTCTCCAAGCGTGTTTTTCCGGACCGTTACCACAGCGCGCGGGATGAAACAGGTTGTCAGGAATGGGATTTTTAGTTTACGGCTCGCCTCTGTCTGCTGCTTGGCTTTGGAAATAGCTGACAGGGAAGATGCCTGCTCAGCTGCACACACGTTTCCTTCAGCACCCAAACTCAGCTGGAAAAGTCTCTTCAGACGACTAAGATTTCAACTAAGCTAGGAATCTGGCAGTGTAATTAATACCTCACTCGAACAAATAGGCATTGCCCCGCTGCAGATAGCTTCGCATCAGGACCAGCTTGACCGAAGAATAATCTTCCAGCACCCAATGAAACTGAAATGGAGCCGAACGTTGTCTTGCAGAAGTATTTGTCACTTGAACGTGTTCTCCATCTGTGACAGTAGTCCTTCTCGTTGTTCACATGAGGACTAGTGAATTAATGACTGTTAATTAAAATAATTTTCTGGACAAAAGAAGTTTGCTACATTTCTCTGGCTCGGGCGAGGTTCAGAAATGACTAAAACCGTAGACTAAAATACCAGAGGAGGAGGCGAAAGGCGCGTGGGGAGCAGCCGGCCGGCGGCAGCAGAGGCTGAAGCCGTGAAGCCCTGACACGCAAAGGGCAGGCTCGCGAGTCCCTGCAGCGTTACGTGGGGGAAAAAACAAAACCTCCGTCACCCGAACTGAAGGCTTTCCCTGCGCCTTCCTCTGCCCCTTGCGCAGGGTTTGACCATCAGCCGCTCGCCCGGGCCGTGCAGGTGCCCCGCTGCCCGCCCTGGCACCGGGCAGCACCGCTGCCTGGGTTTTCCAGGAGGAAAACTGGGGGGAAATAATTTCCCAGACTTTGTTTCTGGTGTTTGACCATCTTCTGAAGGAGCTGTGTGTTGCTGTGGTTTTTTTTTTTTTTTTGAAGCTTAGTGAAAATATTCATTTTAAATTCAATATTTAAGAACAATGAATGACTAAAATCCAATATTCCTTCAAAAATATTCAGTCGTTTTGCACCTGGAAACGGTTTCATGTCTGCTAGCTGGCCAAAGGCCTAACGGAGCTCGCTAGTGTGGCTGAGTGCTTGTGCGCGTGTTTGCTTGCTGGCAAGGATTTATTCGCAAACATTGAAATAAAAACAGAGGCTTTTGCTGCATTCTCATACATTTGCTGGAAAACTACTGTTCTCAGACAAAACAAGTTGAATACTGGAATTTTTCCAGCAGCACTTTCGGCACTTTCCTGACATGAAAGTGATGGAAAAAAAGTATTTTCAAGGATGCTTGAATGAAGTGCACCAGTCTGTGTCATCTTTCCAAAGACATTTCCAAAGCAGAATAATTAAAGTTTTGTTTTGCATAGCCTGAAGGCTGCCAGCACTCTCTTCGCGTCAGCCTTGCAGAAGGTTGGGGATACTCTTTTAAAATACACGTACAAAACGGGCGAGATCGTGTTCAGCTCATGCGAACCTCAAGAAGAATAAACGCTTATTTTGCGACGCGTTTTGTCATGAAAGAGCGAACAGCCACGAAGCAGAAATCTTATAGGCAGGATCAGCAACCTGTCACAAAAGCAGGACCGGCAGCTACTGTGACATTCAGACCTGATATTCCGACTAAAGACTACGTAACAGCCGCTGCAGCCGTCTGTATCTCAATACCACAAAGTAAAAGGAGAAACCGGAGCTGTCATCTGCTGTCAGTCACCACGGCAGGTAGCGCAGCTCGCTCCGTGCTTAGGGTCGGGTTGCGGCTTTTCCACAATTTGCGACAGTAGGACGCGGTTGTCGCTGGTGTAAGTTATCCTAATGTAGGATCAGACGCTGTCGATGAGCTGCTGACAGCCTACACGAGCTGCGAATCCACGCAAGTGCTATTTGTGAGTGTGGTTGGCAATGCAGCAGGGCAGGAAACACAGGCGGCGTGCAGACATGAAGAGGGGCAAGTCCTCGACAGAACCGCTCTGTCTTGTCACCGCTGCCCTGACCATCATCAATCCATTTGCTGACGCGCTGCACAGGAGCACAGTTTTCATTAACGGTGTTACCTCTGTACTCGCTGGCCCATCTATTTTAAGGGCGGTAGCTGCCTGCCTGCCCGGGGGTGCATGCTGCCGAGAAGCATCGTGGAGGCATTTTACGCAGCCCCTTCCCCGGATCGAGCCTAGCAGGCGTCAGCTCCTTGTTTGCTGATCTGTCTTGCGCAGTCCCACGGGAAGAGAAGGATCCCACCGAGTTCAGGGCCAGATGCACAAACTCTTCCAAAGCAGCTCTTGGCCCAAAGAGACCAGTCAGCCTAAGCAGACCGGACAGACAAATCGTAAAAGGATAGCAAAGCTTTGGTTTCCTTTTTTTTTTCCCCCCCTCCATTTTGCAGATTAGGAGTTTAGATCCCTTCCTGCCGTGAATATGGGAAACGTTTGGCAAAGCTGGGAGGTGAATCCATGTTACTTGAACCCTGCTTTAATTTTGGCACAAAGTGTGTCTACACACATGAAGTGATAATGAAACAGAAGGAAAAATGTCCCGTTTTCACGCAGCGCTCTTGTGCACTACGGCAAAGGCACGCGGCGCTCCCGCCTTCCACTCGCTTCAACGCCAGCCTCCGACTGCAACAGCAACGAGAGCCCGAGCCCACGGCAGCATGTAAAACGCCAGGGATGGGAAAGCAAGAAGATGGCACGAGACATAAATCACAATTCACAGCCATAAAATAAGAAGGGTCAGCCATGAAATAAAGAGCTTTTACTTGCAATGGACGTGCCTACAGCGTCAGCTGCCTGCAGGTCAGCGTGCCTGGCGCGTGGGCTTGTTTTGTGCCAGCCCAGCAGCTCAGGGGCAGGTGAAACAGGAGCAGCTCCAGCTGAGCCCTGTATTTTCCACACCTGCACGAATCAAGGACAGCCTTGGACCAGATTCTCCTTGCTACTTCAGGAAAAATAATTAAAAATCACTGGAGGGGTCCTCCTCCACCATCACCTCACGTTTTCGGTGGGTGAGGATAGACATGCCAGCAGCGGGACGGCAAAGCTGGACGTTAGCCGGTGCCGGTGCCACACGCTTTTGCTGTAGTGTACAGGAGCACCTTGTGAAAAGAGGTTGCTTTTATTTCTGTTTCATCCTCGCTTTGCTTTACCGCACAGCGCGGGAGGGCATGGCTTTCCCCGAAGAACCGGCCTGCATGTGGCCCACGGCAAGCAGCTGCCAGCACCCTGACCCTCACCCTTGCTATGCGCGTGGCATCCCCAAAGGTGAGTCCAGGGTGAGCCTTTAATAGAAAAATCCCAGGTAGGTAAGGGAAGGCAGCATTTTGCGTAACTGTAGGACTCCATTTCTGGAAGAGACTTGGCCTGGTGTTTGCTTTTGCCCCGTTGCTTGCCATGGATGGGACAGGAGCTCCTCCATTGCCGTTTCCAGTAACATCGATCACTGCTTCGTCGGCGTTGCCTCTGCAATCCTGCACTAGAGGTGGAAACCCCTTGTGAGCCCAGGTCGCTGCTATGGCTGAGCAAGCCCTGGCATCTCAGGGAGGTCCCATCCCGACGCCCAGCACGGCCGGGTCCTGAAACCCAGCCGGCTGATGCTGAGCAGGGCTCCTGCTGGTGGAGGAGCACCTTGCTGGAGAGAGGGACGGGGCCCGGGACGTTGTCCCACTGCTGGTGGCACCTGCGCTGCAGATTTGAGGAAAGCGTGGTTAAAAAATAACACCGAGAGTTCTTCCTCTCACATGCAATTTGTTATTTTAGTACCTGTGTTTTAGGAAGAGATAAATTCATTGTATCCCAGGAGTTCAGATGAGGGTTTTTTGAAGCACAATGCTGGAGGCACCAGCCTGGAGGGGACATCAGCTCTGAGCTGCTTTGCGGTGTTGAGACACTTGGCTGCGATGTCCACCACAGCCAGATAGAGCGGTCAGGGACTGCTGTAACCGTCCAGCTCACATATGCACAAGAGGAGCCCAGAGCCTCCATCCATGAAGGTTTTGTAGCTGCTTCCCCTCTGGTGTTTCCAGGGCTGGCTGAGCACAGCCATCATATCAGGCCTGGGTTGGTCCTGAAGGATGTTGGTTCTCCTAGGGATATCTGCAGTCTCTGGGGGACTTGACTTTGCTGGACGTGGGGCTACAACCTTGCCAACAGCCTTTCTGGGATGCCTGAGTGTAAAAAGGCTCTTTGTAGTAAACAGACTCCCCCCTCCCCCAAAAAAGCATGAGGCATTTTACTTCAGGCTGAAGTATTTTACTTTACTAACTGCCTGCAATTTTGCAATAAGCAAAATTATTGTAACATTTATATATGGATGATTTTTCTGCTCCAGCCTAATAACAATTTGCAATTATGAGGCTTGAGCAACCTCTTTCAGTGTGCATCTTGAAAATAAGCCACTTACTTACACAGTTCTTCCTACGCAGAACATACATAGCTCTGGGCTGAATGAGTGAAGCGACACCGGAGCACGTAGGAAGAGCTCGCTTTGTAAGGTACTAGTACTTTTAAAAGTGCATCCTGTTTCCCTCAAAGAGTATTCAGTGCCTTTACATGTGATAGCTGCATTCAGTGCTGCCTAAAGTGACTATTTAAAATATCAGCAGCATGTCAGTTTAATCTGGTTAAAAATAAAAGGATTAAAAATAGAATTTTGGAGGCAACTTACATACACATATTCTGCTTTCCATCAGCGCTGTCCGTGCTAGTAATGCTCTTCTGCTGGTAGTGATCTGTGCAGCAAGCAACATGCCCACATTGACTATTACCTAGTTCTAGGAGGCAGTGTATCATCAACGCCATCAGAGGCTTGTCTAAAATTGGTTTGGTTTATTAAAGAAAGGACAAAGACAGAGAGAGGAATGCAAAAGTGACAAGCTGATGACATGTTCATTCAGCTCCTCTTCCTCTACAAATGAAAAAGTGCATAACTAAACTTAAAAGGGACTGCTGAAAAAAAATCACATAGAGGCCATTAATAATAAATCTCCCAGGGTGATGAGTGTCCAGCAATTAATTTTCAGTATAATGAATATCTCCCTTTGTTACTAACCATAACAGGGGTTGTGTTCAAATGATAACTCCTACCTCAAAGAGTTTTCAATCCCAATAAGTAATTTAGGCGCAGGGCGGAGATGTCCACACTGCCTTTGGCTTGCTCTGCCTGTGCGCTGCCTCGGACATGAGCAGGGACAGACCGCCCCGCGGTGAGCCCCGTCTTCTCCTTCCCCCTCACTCCCAAGCGCTCCCACTCCATGCATCTTTCTCAGCGGTTATTTATCCCAGTGCAAGCTGAGTTGCCAAATGAGAATGAATAAATATTAGCAGGAGTAGAAAATCTTCTGCCCCTGAAGGGTCTCATCCTGCAGTTTGCATTTGCGTGAAGGCAATAGGATTAGTCATGTGCTGGAGGGCTGTGAGAATGGGTCCAGTGAGTGCTGTGCCACCCTTTTGTTGCGGTGCAGATGGAGAAAAAGGCACTTAGCAATTGGCCAAACAGGATTTGCTAAGGTTAAGCACTGCAAAGAAAGACTGTAAATAAATGATCTCAAAGATGGGTCAGTCTTTGCAGTGTGTTTTCGTAAAGAATAGGAAAGTGGAAGTGAGAACTGAGAGGATCTTATGTGAATGAAAACTAGAAGAGGGAAAGAAATAAAAGGTTGCAAGGAGCTGGCAAAGGATAGCTCTGCTGCATGAATGAGTATGCCTGTGTGAGTGTGAGAAAGGGAGGGCAGTGACTGCACAATTACTCCTGTTCTTTTTGTCACATCATTTATTCATCACAAAGTGCTCTTGAGCATCTCTGTTTTAGGTTTGGGGGAATTATTTTATGGCATCTTCAACAATTTAAGTAATGCTCACTTCCATTTGAAAGGCCTCCAGGAATTAGAAGCGGCTGCAGTACCATGTGGTTGTGGTACAAAGTGCAGCGACCTGCCATGGGGAAGACGTGCTCAAGGAGGACACGCCCTTCCCTTACGTCTCACCATGCTGGTCTCTCAGAGCATCATCTCCATCCACGTTCCCGAGATACATCCAGAAATGCTCCTCCTAACTTTAACGTCTTTTTGTGGCACCCAGCTGCACAGGAAAGCAATAGAGTAGCCCACCAGCGAGCATAATCAGCAAATCTGAGAAGGTTATGATGGTATAGGAGATACCCGCTCCTGGCACCTTGCCATTCTTTTCTCCCTTCAGACAAGCTCACATGTGAGGAAGCCTTTTAAGCAATGCGCCTTCCCCCTTGGGTCTGACTTAGTCATAACTGCACCAAGAATGAGCAGTCCCTTCAGCCTGGCCAGGCACCACTAACTCCTCTCGGAGCAGCAGGGATCACAGATTCTTTTGCCCTCCTGAGTTCAGTCCCCCCCTACCCAGTGATGCTGGTCTCTGCAGAGCTACAAGCTGCCTCTTTCTCCCAGTCTTACCACCACATGGCTTTTCCCCATTGCAGTGCTCTTACTGGCCTTAGATGTCCCATTCACCCTTGCAGGGTCTCCAAGGAGATACCCACCTTCTCCCCCTCTCTGGGAAAGTCCTGGCCTTACTGATGTTCATGGCAAAACTGCTGTGGAAGGGCCAGTGCCTCACCAGTGAATTTCTTCCTTCATTTTCGCTGTTTCTGAGACCTCATCATACTTGGTCACTGTCAACCAAAGCCCCCAGCTTGGGAGGCAGCCTGGCCTGCTTACCTTTTGCAGCAACCCAGAGAAATAGCTTGTTTAAGCAAACAGCCCAGTAAAAAAAATCCAGGATATTATTCTAATCAGACATCTGCTTCTCATTTTTCATTTGTGTCTGTGCCTAAAATGAAAACATCAGCAAAATTATCTTCCTCAGCAAAATGCACCAGATTTGGGAATAAGGACCAAAGCCTCACTGACCCAGAAGCCAGGTTCCCCTCCCCCACCCTGTTCCCTCCCCTTCGAGCATACCGGATCCCCAAATTACACAGGAACACATAAACTAGAATATGAGCATTTGCCAATGGTCTCATATTTCTTCATCAGTGGCCTATATCTGAAGCTACAGAGGACAGAAAAACCCACAGAATGTAATGCACTTGGGACAGTGGTGCATATCTATACATCATAAGGAGAAATTTCTTCCTGATCCCAGCTAGCAATCAGATTATGGAAATAAAAATGCATCAGGCTTTTACGAAGGAACCCAGGAAAATATTGTGGATGCTTTATAGACTTAGAAAATGCATTCCTTGGTTAAAATCCTCATTAATAAAACTTATAGGCTGGTATTAATCACAGGAAATTGGCTAATCTCTGTGCAAGTTTTTATTTAATTACTAGGCATTATGTTTGGAAATCTAAGTACTTAGGTGGCTTTTCTGCCCTCAGTGGATCTGAATCACTTTCATTAGCAGGGAAGGAAAGCAAGAAGATGGAGGAACATCTGTGGTGGATGTCTCTTGTTCCAAAATGCAAAATGGGATAAAATATATTGTAAAATTTTGCAAAACCACTTTCACAGGAGGAACCAATCTCCACCAGGAAAAAGCTTCCAGCTTAGTAAGGTTTCAGGACTCCCAAGTTAATGGAGTTGCATGGACCCCAAGTGTGATCAAAACCTATCCAATTGAGGGAGATTTCTTTTCCCCAGACAAAGAAAGGCTTTATGTTCCTCCTCAAGTCCTGTAAGCAACATCATGAACTTGCACACAGGTCCTCATAGCATAGATGCTAAACCCTGAGCTGTGAAATGTGGTGGAGCTGCTGGAGTGGACGGAGGCATGTCCCTCTCCCACCACTCCCTGTGCTTGTCCCGGAGAAGTTAGCTATGGGTTTGGGCTGCAGATTTGCCAGTACACCAATGCACACAGCATGGGGAATAAGCAGGAAGAATTAGAGATCTGTGTGCGATTGCAGAGCCATGATCTCGCTGCAGTTACAAAGACATGGTGGGATAGCTGACATGACTGGAATGCTGTCATGGACAGCTACGTGCTTTTTAGGAAAGGCAGGCCAGGAAGGCGAGGTGGTGGAGTTGCCCTTTATGTGAGGGAGCAACTAGAATGTATGGAGCTCTGCCTCGGGGTGGATGAAGAGCAAGTTGAGAGCTTATGAGTAAGGATTAAAGAGCAGGCTAACATGGGTGACACTGTTGTGGGGGTTTACTACAGGCCACCTGATCAGGAAGAAGTCATCAATGAGGCCTTCTACAGACAGCTGGAAGTAGCCTCACGATCACAGGCCCTGGTTCTCATGGGAGACTTCAACCACCCTGACATCTTCTGGGAAGACAGCACCGCTAGGCACAACAGTCAAAGAGGTTCCTGCAGAGCACTGATGATAACTTCTTGACCCAGGTGGTGGAGATGCCAACAAGGAGAGGTGTGCGGCTAGACCTTTACTAACAAACAAAGAAGGTCTGGTTGGAGAGGTGAAGGTTGGGGGCAGCCTTGGCTGCAGTGACCACGAGATGGTGGAGTTCAGGATCCTACGAGGAGGGAGCAGGGCAATGAGTAGGATCGCAACCCTGGACTTGAGGAGAGCTAACTTTGGCCTCTTCAGGGACCTCCTTGGAGGAATCTCATGGGGTAGGGCCCTAGAAGGAAGGGGGGTCCAGGAAAGCTGGTTAATATCCAAGCATCACTTCCTCCAGGCTCAAGATCAGTGCATCCCTCTGAGGAAGAAGTCGAGCAAAGCGGGCAGGAGACCTGCATGGACGAGCAAGGAACTCCTGGCAAAACTCCAATAGAAGAAGGAAGTACACAGAATGTGGAAAAGGGGACAGGCCACTGGGGAGGAATAGAGGGACGTTGTCAGAGTCTGCAGGGATGCGACCAGGAAGGCTAAGGCCCAGTTGGAATTAAATCTGGCAAGGGATGTCAAGGACAACAAGAAGGGCTTCTTCCAATACATCAGTAGCAAAAGAAAGACTAGGGAAAATGTGGGCCCACTGCTGAATGGGGCGGGTGCCCTGGTAACAAAGGATACAGAGAAGGCAGGGTTGCTGAATGCTGCCTTTACTTCAGTCTTCACTGCTAAGGCCAGTCCTCAGGAATTCCAGACCCTGGGGACAAGAGAGGAAGTCTGGAGAAAGGAAGACTCTCCCTTGGTTGAGAAGGATCGGATTGGAGATCATGGGCCCTGATGGGATGCACCCACGAGTGCTGAGGGAGCTGGCGGATGTTATTGCTAGGCCACTCTCCATCACCTTTGAAAGGTCCTGGAGATCAGGAGAGGTGCCTGAGGACTGGAAGAAAGCCAATATCACCCCAGTCTTCAAAAAGGGCAAGAAGGAGGAGCCAGGGAACTGCAGGCCTGTCAGCCTCACCTCCATCCCTGGAAAGGTGATGGAACAGCTCATTCTGGAGGTCCTTACTAAGCATGTAGAGGACAAGAAGGGGATCAGGAGTAGTCTGCATGGATTCACCAAAGGGAAATCATGCTGGACCAACCTGATAGCCTTCTCTGATGGGATGACTGGCTGGGTAGATGAGGGGAGAGCAGTGGATGTTGTCTCCCCGGACTTCAGCAAGGCTTCTGACACAGTCTCCCATCACATCCTTATGGGTAAAGTGTGGGTTGGATGAGTGGACAGTGAGGTGGATTGAGAACTGGCTGGATGGCCGAGCTCAGAGGGTTGTGGTGAATGGCGCAGAGTCAAGTTGGAGGCCGTAGCTAGCAGTGTCCCCCAGGGGCCAGTCCTGGGTCCAGTCTTGTTCAGTGTATTCATCCACGACCCGGAGGAAGGCACAGAGTGCACCCTCAGCAAGTTTGCTGATGATACGAAACTGGAAGAAGTGGCTGACACACCAGAAGACTGTGCTGCCATTCAGAGGGACCTGGACAGGCTGGAGAGGTGGGCGGAGAGGAACCTCCTGAAGTTCCACAAAGGCAAGTGCAGGGTCCTGCACCTAGGGAGGAATAACCCCAGGCACCAGGACAGGCTGGGGGCTGACCTGCTGGAAAGTAGCTCTGCCGAGAAGGACCTGGGAGTGCTGGTGGACAACAAGTTAAGCATGAGGCAGCAGTGTGTCCTTGTGGCCAAGAAGGCCAATGGTCTCCTGGGCTGCATGAGGAAGAGTGTTGCCAGGAGATCGAGGGAAGTGATCCTGCCCCTCTACTCAGCCCTGGGGAGGCCCCACCTGGAGTATTGTGTCCGATTCTGGGCTCCCCAGTACACGAGAGACATGGCACTCCTGCAGAGAGTCCAGCGGAGGGCTACCGAGATGATGAGGGGACTGGAGCACCTCTCCTCTGAAGAAAGGCTGCGAGAGCTGGGCCTGTTCAGCCTGGAGAAGAGAAGACTGAGAGGGGATCTGATCAATGTGTACAAGTATCTGAAGGGAGGGTGTTGAGAGGATGAGGCCAGACTCTTCTCCGTGGTGCCCAGCGACAGGACAAGAGGCAACGGGCACAAACTGAACCACAGGCAGTTCCGCCTGAACCTGAGGAAAAACTTCTTGACTGGGAGGGTGACAGAGCACTGGAAGAGGTTGCCCAGAGAGGTAGTGGAGTCTCCTTCCCTGGAGATATTCAAAACCCACCTGGATGCGATCCTGGGAAATATGCTCTAGAGGACCCTGCTTGAGCAGGGGGGGTTGGACTAGATGATCTCCAGAGGTCCCTTCCAACCTCGGCCATTCTGTGATTCTGTGATTCTGTGATTTCCACCGTAAGCAAATTCAGCTTCTTGTCTCCCTGGGGCCAGCTCCAGCTGTCAGTTCACTGGAGATGTCCCCCTCCTTGCACTCGCACCTGCCAACTCTGCTCTCAGAGTCAGAAGACAAATTGAAAAAGCAGGGGCAGCAGATAATGTCTACAAACTACAGAGCTGGCAAATCTGTCAAAAGCACTTCAGTATTAAACTCTCACTTGAAATCAATGTTCCAAATAGGACTTTACTGGTTCTTTATTAAGGGCTAAGGGCAAACTAAGTATTTGTGTCTTCATTCACACGTGAGCTGGACGGCCTTTTTGCATGGTGGCTGTATGCAGCCCTTTCCTGACTCATGTCTTATTAAACCCCCACCACTGGAGGACCAAGACTGGATGAGGCTTGATGATGCCTCCTCCTCCAGCTCCAGGGGCAGGAGCACCAAAGCGCCCAACGTGCCAGCTGAGCCAAAGCCGACAGCCTGCACTGTGCAAGCCAACCCTGTGTGCGTTGCGCATTCACAAGCCGCCGGCTGCATTTCCTGAAAACAGGAGGGGAACGACTCAGCGAGCCCCACTCAGCCCCTGGGGAAGCGTGTGCAGCTCCCATTCGTGGGGGTGAAACTGCTCCTAGCAACTGTTCCTAGCAAGCCTGCTTTTGTGCTTTTATCTACACTTCCTAATCCTTTGTTACAGGCATCGAAGGAGAAAGGCGATCCTTTCCCTCCCCCGATTTCATTTCTGGAGAGAGGCTGATAGGAGGCTCACAGGAAACCTGGAGTATCCAAGCCGCAGGTGGTGTTTTTCCTGCTAACCGCTTTGTGCAAAGTCCTTCAAAACCGAAGATAACCACACAGAGCCACCGGTTGAAACGGGTAGTTCGTCCCCTGCCAGAAGGTGTTGCTTGCTGTGGCCACAGCTTGTTCCAAGGATAGCTTCACAAAACACCAGCTGAGCCTTGCCTTTAAAAGCAGCCCCTGCTTCAGCTTTTTCTGCTGCGGAGAGCTGCGGGCGCAGGAGCCCGCTGCTTCTCCGTCAGCTTCCGAGACCCGGAGAGGGAGGAGGAGGTAGGCGGCACATTGCAGTCCTGCAGAAAGGCAGTGCTGCATACACTCTTTATTTGCAGATTTTGCTTGTGCATTCAGCTAGGTGCCAGGGCGAGAAAATCATCCTCAGCGACTGCACGTTTCCCACAGCCAGGCTGCTGAAGTACAGCCTTGGAAAGCTATGTCGCTGCCCCTAGCTGCTAAGTAACTCACTGGCAGGGAAGCATGCATTGGATATGAACTACCTCTCTGAAGTTTAATTGGCCTTTAACGAAGGCTGTCAAGGTGTCATTCATTGACGCTAAAGACCCCAGTTGAGTATGAAAACTAATTTAGGAAATCATCAGGAAAAGTCTTGAGGTTTAAAATCACCACACACGCAAAGCAGTGTATAAAATAAATGTAGGCCCAAGAAAACACCAAGTGTCCTGTCGGCCAAATTTTCTGCTCTACCGATAGAATAGCAACCTCAAGATTGAAGGAATAAACCCAGCTGCACTTTATGAAGCTATATGGGTCATTCTGTCTTCTGGGGTAAGTTGGTGCAGCTCCATGGAAACCGAAGGCATCATGCCAGCTTGCACCAAGACAGACTTGATCCAGGAACTTTCTAAACCAGATAATTCATGTTCAGAAGCATGGGCAGATGTGGCCACTAAAAAGTGCTGCTGGCTGTGTTATGACCGTCACCACACCTATCGAAATATCTTACATTAAACAGTTGTAAGGGAAGGCATGCAGCTGGCATAGCCTTTCACACTAAAAGCATTTTCAAGGAGATGAAAATAGCATTAATGTATATTGACTTTGGGCAGTTTTTTATAATTCTGATGATTGGATGGGTGAGCAATGTGTTAAGCACATTGCACAACACTTTCCTAGGCTCTAAGTGGGCCTTTTAGCAACACACCAGCCTAATCCGCACCGTGGTGGAGCGGGCAACGGCAGCTGAGGTCCCCTGTGACATTGTGGTCGTGCTGAAGGTGCCTCTCCCTTTCCTGGTGACTTAAGCCCTGAGACCTGCCACTCGCTGTACCCAATATGCTTCTGAAATGAGCCTCAAAAGGATCAAATGAATTAAAAATACAAAGACCAAACAGAAGCCAGCCGAAGCCCAGGGGCTCAGAGCACTTTCTGCGGGGTCGTGTCCCCTCTCGCCCAGGTCACCTTGCAGCTCGCACTGCAAAGTTGCAGCACGGAGGCCGTCGCTGAGCCCTGCCTGAGCAGCGCCCGCCAGACCAAGGCTGGATGTAGCTGATCCTCAAGCAGTTCTTGCAAGAGCACCTCACAGCTCCCTGCCTTCTCCTCAGTCACGCACAGCACTATCAGCACTTAACCACCAATGCGCACCTAACACGGAACTTAGTTATGCAAACAATATACTGGCTAATTACATCAGGGACCCTTCACCAGGGCATGGATGCCCTATTTGTCCCCACAGCATCCTTCTTGGGTGCCTCACCACGCACATCACCTCCTTGCTGCCCCCTCCAGCCCCCTGCAGTGCAGCTGCCTGCTCCACTGGCCAGTAACAGCCAGTGACAGAAGGCACGGCCGTGCCAGAGGGCTCGCTCCAGGAAAATACAAAACCACAATATACACGTGGTTTTGCCCATCCACTGTCCGGAAGGGCCTGTTCTTCACCTCCCCCTCCCCCTCTGCCAAGCTTTTGTGCAAGACCTAGCCTAAATTTTTGTCATATGCAGTAAGCCTTAGCAATTTATCAGTAATGTCATTTATCTCAATCTGCTATAAAATGTATCTGGTTCTCTTTCTAGACTTTGCAATTCCTGAAGGAAATTGAAGGCCTTTCAATTAAATTGAAAGGCCCTGATTCAGTCTTTGGAACATATTTTCCTGTGTAGCTCCTTTGAATCAACATCCAGATGCCTTTGAAAAAAGTCCTAATTTAGCATTAAGAATGTTCCCATATATTCATAATAGGAGCTGGGAATATGCCAATTTGGCTGCTCGATGCTAACCCATACGATAATTTTCTGCCGGGCTGAGTCCTTTCAGGCAGAATTGCATTCCTTGTATGATTGCAGCCCGCCAGATCTGTCGCTATCCGCAGAGCGTCTCTCATTGTGCTCTCCTCTTCAAAATGTTGTCTATGCTGCCATTGCTGCCTTCCACCAAGTCAAAAGAAGTATAAAAATTAAAGCATGAGAATAGTTTCTTGGAGGAGGCCGCAGCTGCTGAACACAGCCCAAAAGTCAGTCTGAAGAAACGTCGTCTCCTGGGGCGATGCTGTCTGTGTGCAGGTGCATGTGGTGTTCTCCCAGGGCAATCCAGGAGTTCACGAGTGCAAACAACCCAGGAAAAGGGTTGGTGCCATCTTTTTTTCCCCACAAAGACTGCCGACTGAACCACCCTGGTGGCTCTCCCCCGTGTCCCCAGGACGAGGCATCCTTGCAGCCTCTGTGCTGCAGAGGACAGGGGGCTCCTTTGGGTGGTATCCTGCCCTCACCTGCTGGACGTGATCCTCAGACTTCCTCCATTGCTTTCAGTCTCTTGGCCTTTCCAATGGATACTCCTTTGGCAAGAATAAAGGCAGAGCTAGTTACTCAAGACTGCCTTTTTTTGGCTTTAGAAAGAGGCACTTTTAAGGCACAATTGACTAAACGTTGACATCTCCTTTGGGGTGGGATGAATCATGCCCTAGAAACATCTGCCGCGCATCAGATAATTTCCACCCCTAGTTCCTACACTCACCTATGTAATCAGTGTAATGCAAAACGAGTTTTACCCACTTACCTGCTATTGCTTCTGGCTTTTCCGTCTGTGCCAATACCACTACTTCTTGCACTCAGCACTGCCGAATGTGACTTAAAATTATTAAATATTCCTTTTTGCTTTCAGGATAGTGCCTCCTTTTTGAGGGACATCTCTGTGGCTTATGCTAGTGCATGTGCAGCTCAGTTGCTCTTTTCCGAGGTCTTTGCCTTTGAACTCAGTGTGCCCTTTTGAGTCCCTGTTTAGTTTTGTGGTTTCTGTATTTTATCTGCAGTGCCCGAGTATGAGCTCTGCTTCAGAAACTACAGCCTGGACCATGAGGCTTTTTTGGTTTGGCAAATAGTACTTGCGGGGCCAAGAGCTTATTGTGGCTGCCCCCTGCATCTCTCTGAGTATTTCATCCCGGTCCCCGGTCACAATCTGGCAGCTCGCTGGGCTCTCAAGGAAGAGCTGCAGCTCTAGGGTTGGCCTTCAGTCTGCTTCATGTTTTCATCTTCTTTTCTGCAGTCTTTATTTAAATGTATATTCCTCATATATTTCAGCCTAACGTAAAATGCTATATTGCACAGTTTTCTATACTACAGGGTCATCCTCAGTTGTCTGGGAAGCGATTAACACAAAAGTTGCTTCAGGGAAGCTCCCACCCGGCTGTTCTGCCACCCTTGTTTGTGGCCATGGAGCAAAGCGCTGGTTCAAGCTTCAGTACAAATTCACATTTCTGGAGTGCCTCAGCAGCGATTGGGCTCTCAGTGGGCCATCCTTGCAGCTGCGGTGGAGCGGGGGGCGTCTGCTTTTTCTCTCAGTACCACACGCCGTTTAACACCCACTCCCAGAATCTGCAAAATGCACGTTTTGATCAGCGTCTGAATTTCCCTTGTGCAGCACAAGAGGGGCTCTCGCTGGGCCTGTCAAATCACAGCTCCCTATACGTGAAATCTTGGTAAGCCATAAACACCTGAAGTCTCTCTCACCTTCACACATTTTTCCTGGTAGCTTGACTCCCCCTCTTCTCCTGCGTTGGGCAGGAACATAACAGATTAAATAAGAAAGAAACAATTTGTGCAGGGGAAGGGTTTCTTTTTGGGAATTTCCTTCTTTTTGATAAATAGCATTTTCGGCAGCTTCTCTGCATCCACAGTAGCGGTGAATCTGGGGCACCACAATTTGCTGGAAGTGTTTCTGTCCTTCCAGGTGGCCTCTCCCTGGAGGCACCTGTCAGAGAAGCGCAAGAGCCCAGGTGTTGTACCTCATGCAGCAGGCCACCGGGTTATTTTCAACCACTTTGTTGGAAAAAAAAAAAAAAGTATCCATAAGGGCACTGGAGGCAGAAATTGTCCATGTTGGCTAGAGGAGGTTATTATGCCATCAGGCCATCAGCCTGTGTTAGAGACACAGAGCTAAAAATAAACACATGGCCCATTAACCTTCAAGTGCCTCGCAGCAATTGCCTGGGGAAAAGGCAGGAGAAATGAGTGGAGTTTGAAACAATAATTAACAGTGAATGGATGCTGAAAGAAAATGTGGATGACGTGGGAATTATAGCAAAAGTCTTTTCCCAGGAGAGCTCTGCCCCTCATACTCCGCAGGGCACTTGCATCTCCCAGGCAGAGACTTGCAGCAAGACTGGTTTCTCTACCATAGCACATTTTCAATAGAAAGAGCCCTTCTTCACCGTTTGGATTTGAGAGTGGATAATTGCCTGCTTTTTTGCTGGCAGATTGGGTTTCTGTGCCCTTAGCCTGACAACACACCTGGGACATAAGGGGACTTGTTAAGGGCAGGAGCAGCAGGAAAGGCAGACTGCCACCGCTGCTCAAGGAGCCCAGGCAGAGGAGCGGGCATACGGGGGCCTGAACCACCATGGCTCACGGCTCTGAGCTCACGAACAAAACCAGGAGAAAATGAATGTATTTTGAAAAATAGACCCTTTTTGCCATGCAACATGCGGATGGAAATTTTTTGGACCAGCTCTATTCCTTGTGAAGGCAGAGGGCTGCGAATCACCCGGCCGGGGTGATTCATTGCAGCCCAGGCTCTGACTCAGCTTTTGGGCAACTCCTCACGTGCCAGGTTTGGTCTTGGCCTGATCCCCATCGGCCCGGAGAGGAGCTGAGGGTCTCTCCACCTGCATCCCCACTCACACACACACACATATGCGCTCATACCCACGTTTCTCCGCACCACTTGGCTGGAGGGAAGGGTACAGCTTTGCCTCCCAACGCTCAGGCTGGAGCAGGAGTGGGGATGCGGCTGGAGCTGGGTGCCGGGCAAACCCATGGAGATACATTGCTCACACGCTGCCTCACCCCGATGCACAACACGGAGGAGGGCTGAGACGCGCTCCTTAATTCCTTAGTCTCTCTTTGCCACCTACAAACCAACAGCACTAATAATACTTAATGATCTCACCTACAAATATTGACTCATGTTTGCAAAAGGCTCAGAAATTCCTGCCTGGAAGAGGCGATACAGCTGTATTGTTCGCTTTTGCACCCTGTGCCTGTACAGTGCCGAAATGCTGGGGAGAGAGATGCTGTATTTGGAATCCATAATACTTCATTCAACGCAGCTGAAATCTTAAATGTGCTAAGCTGAAATTGGCCTCTCTAATTAAAAGATAGCTCTTTGTAAATGAATAAAGATTTACTTTTTTTAAAAAACTAAAATGAAAATTTAATTACATCTTGTGTAACTCTAGGCAATTTTCAAGTAACTGGGGAGTTTTTGTTCACCTTTTCTGGAGTGTTCAGGATTCTGCATCTCTCTCTCTTTTAAATATATCTGGCTTCTAGTAAAATATAATTCATGGCTACAATCATTTGATTAAATGGTGCTCCAGAGGATTTACCTGCAGCCACTACTGAAAGAGGTGCCTTGTAAGATCAAGTTTCCTACAAATCCCACAGTGATTTCCACATTCTTCTAGTGACTGGAGTGCCTGCGATACAATAAAACAAGTGGAAAAGCCTGCTCTCATTTCAGTTAGGATTTAAAAGTGCAGCTAACATTTTAGCTTTGGTGTTCTCTTCCGAGAACCAGGGGAGAAGCACGATCATGATCCCTGCGGTTTTGCCAGAATGACACGAGCTTTGCGTGTGCACTGGACGTATCACCCGGGGGACGTTTTTAAACCCCGTCGAAAAGACAGTGAGTGACCTTTTGTATACTGTAGCTTGACGGGTACTCCCAGGAAAACACACTCTGTTTGATCTCTTGGCATTTCCTCTGCTGTATGCCCAGGTTACTCAAGGGCCGTATCTGTATGGTATAGAGACGGTCAACAAAACAAACAGCCTTCCCAGGGCTCCCCGGCTTTGCATTAACGCAGCCTGGAACAATTTCCTCTTTCCTGTCTTCTGCAGCATGTAACCGTGCCTTCCCTCTTTTGTCTCTGAAATGAAATGCTTGAAGATGATTTTTGGCTTAGTTTTGGCTTGGTTCTGCTTGCTTTTCTTTGTGTTTATTGCACTGTATGGGTCTTTGTTTTCACCACCTTGAAACTCTAAGAGCATCGAAGGAGCCGTACGCGCAGACTGAAACCCAGGCATCCCTGCACCCTTTGGAGAAACTGAAGTGGTTGGAAGCGATTCCCTAAGGATTAAAAGGCATGACTTCTGGGATGAGGGTGAACACTCCTTTTTCAGGGCATGATGTTTCCTTCATTTAATATAGGTGTAGAAGAAAATTTACCTGACGGAAACTATTCGGTAATAGCAGCTTCCAGGTTTCTCGTGCTTTCTTTGAAGCAGCTGGTCTGGCCTGTTCTTACCCAGGGGATCCTCGTCTGGAGAAAACACCCGTCTCAGCCAGGCTTGTAAATCCTCTGCGCCCGGCTAATGTCAGGTGTTTTATCCTCAGTATGTGCCGCCTGTGTTTTTGCTTTTCATTTTGAAGCAGGTGTCTGTGGGTGGATGTGGTGGCTCGCCAGGACTTTCACTCCCTCTCTCTCCCATCCCATGCTCTCGTCCCCTCCCAAAGCTCAAACCGTGAAAAAGGTCCATTTAGTAACACTTAACTCTCTGTCCCCCAGCAAGTGACGTCTGACTGGAAATAACACGGAGGCAGACTCCCCCGGACACCTGCATCTAAACCTGCCTTGCGCTACACCCGCGGCTGGGCTCTCAGAGCAGGGAGAAAGCAGATCTGCAGCCTGCCGGTGCAAAGGGTGCCGCAGGTGGGCCGGCGAGCCTCGCCGTGCCACTCGTACCCAAAACACGCTGAGGCGCTGTAGGAGTACAACCTCTGCCCGTGACCGAGGCGGCCGCATCGGAGCAGCACCTCCGGGCCAGCAGCACGGAGAACGGTAGGAGGGCTCTGCTGTTTTCTGCACTCCATGACATTAATTATTTACATTTTTCTGGGACTTCTGCAGGTAATCTTAAAACTATTTCTGCAGTGAATAGTTGTTAAATTATGCATGGTGTTTACTTTCCGTCTTCTGCAGTTCTGCTATCTTTCATGAATATGAAAAGCTGAAATCCAGATAGCTGTCTTTATTTTGATGGTGAAATTTTCCGGAGAGATCGGCCTGATTATACAAATCTGTCCTCCTGCTGATATTGCCGTTTACTTCGGCAGGACTTCTTCAGCGATTGGGAATTACTCGTGTGAATGAGGGGTTGGAGAGTCGCCTCCCCGGATGAGGAAGGGGAGGGAAGGCGCCCTGCACGCCACAGGCAACCCGCACTGTAACCGGGACGTGGAGGGAAACGCGAGGTCTGCGCTGCCCCGAGGTTGCTGCGTATTCCTGAAACACCGCGTGCATCAAGCCAGCTGCCAGAGTCCAACAAAATGAACGCTGAAACCTCAGGATAACAGCAAGGCACAGTGAGAAACAAGGCTGAGTGTCAAAGAGTTCGAAGCTGAGGTACCGCCTGCGATAAATAATCATTCCCTTGCTAATCCTGTAGGGACAAAACTGGCTTTTCAGCCCTGATGAATGAAGAGTCACGATCTCGGTCAGAAATGAGAAAGCTGTCACACGCACTGGCTTCTTTTTTTCCCAAGCAAAACCATCTGTGGCTTTCTGTTGGTGGTACTGATACACCTGCAGCCCCTGGCCCCAGCCAGGCTGGGTGTCCCCAAATGTGCTTGCTTCTTCACGCGGGAACATGAATTCCCATGCACTAACAGATAATGTCACGAAAGCAATGTACACAGGTGCGCAACTTCTCCTGAAACCGTGAGATCACTATAGGAGACACTGAAACAGCAGCTGAACTTCCTGTAGCCAATGTAAAACCAAGATAACCAATGCAAAAATCTTGCTTTTTCTCAGTTGTTGTCATGTTGAAGTGAAGAACACATCATTCAAAATTTGCCCCAAAATCTGAGACTGGGATTCTCATGAACACTTAGAAATAGCTTACTTTACTTAATTTAGGCCAGTGTTAAAGTCCCTTAATTGCTATACGATTTTTGAAAATCCCCAGTTTTTTAGAAACAAATGTACAAATTCCCACAATAATGAAACCTCTGCTACTTCTGCTACGAAATCCAGCTCCTGAACAGTTTCCAGCAAAAATACTTAAACACATAAGCATTTCAATAGACATTTGCAGTGGAATGCACACATTGTAAGCTTGACCTCCAAATCCACTAAGGGATTCTAAACAAAAATATAACTCAGTAAATAAGACCTCCTAAAAGGTAAATGGAATTTTTAAAATACTTTTGTAAATTAAATGTCAATTGTAATACATGCAGGAGAATGTGTTTGTCAAGCAAAACATTCCTTTAATCAGCTGGGCTGCATTTACCCAGCTGAGCCTGCTGACCACGGGGTGGGAGTCATCTGAGCAGATGTAGATGTCTACGTCTACATAGATGTGAAATAAGCACTTCCAGGATATGATGCATCTTATCCCAAAGTAGCTATTTAAAATAGATCAGATGGATTGCAGCTCCCAAAACGCCTGCTCCTTTCCTGATCAAGAGCAAGCCTTAATGACAGGCTGTATCACTGGGAGTCTCTGGGTAGGGGGTCTTCAAAGCCAGGTGGGACAGATCCCGGGCAGGGAACCTGCACGTGAGGCTGGAAGGAGCAGCCTGGCTCATGGGCCCAAGGCCACTGCTGTGGCGAATAGCTGTGCCAGGAACAGTGCAAACTCCATGCCAAGGGCAGGTGGGAGGTTTCCTCTGCTACGCCTTCGGAGGGGTGCACCAGCACCTCGGCGCACCGAGGGTTAGGGACATCCCTTTTATTTTCAGTCCAGATGTATTGATAATCTGCAGTATTTAAAATATTAATAATTATAGTATCAAACTATTATATTACCTCATGATCATCATTGTCTGATATGTCCCTGTCTCCTCTGGAAATCTCTCTCCTGCGATCATCTGCATTCATCATAGTGCCAGCACATAGTGACCCTGAGTTTGGCTGCTGTATCAAGTGTTTCTCCTCCTCTGCAGTTTCCACTGATGAGCTCCCAGTTTATCCTTCCATTAGTCCTTCGGTACCAGGCCCTGCAACTCGCTCTGCTGAGTGCAGCTCCATTTCTGCTGCTTCAGACCCCGCCAGGTCATCCGATTCCTCCACCTGGTCACCTGCTGCACCAACAAACCCTCACAAACTTGCCTACCAGATTTAGTTGGCCCTCTCACACACTGTGCCAGCGTCATTAGTGAGGGGCTGATCCAAGAACAGATGCTTTATTTAAAGCAAATATAATAAAAAGGGAACCCAAGTTGGGAGGGCTTTCTGTTTTTTGTTTTGTTTCGTTTTGTTTTCCAAACTGTAGTTTAAAAGTATCTGAGTCCTTAAAGGGTCACCGGCCAATTATGCCTGGTCACACTAAAAGCGTCATCTTATGAGCTTTCCTTGCAAAATGTAAGTCCACATAAAAGAACTCAAGATTATAATGGTGAAATTCAATCTTTTGTTATACATATTAATGCCTCAGACAGGTATTTTCCTACAGAAATCTTCTTGTATTATGATGAGGATGGAAATGTATTGTTGCCCAGATTACGAATCCCGTATCAATCATCTTAATTAGAGATCATCATTATGTACAGTTCAGACTCCACAGCAATGCTGAATGTAAATATATTTATTAATATTCTTATAAATGGAGATTAACGCTTTGCGTATTCCAGCTGTGAACATGTTTGGAGAAGAAACAGGGGCTCTAGCCGCTTTTGTGTTTGCTTGGTTAGCCGAATAAATCTAGTGACAATATAAAGCAATATTTCATTAAAGAAAACAGATTTTGTCTTTTGAAAAAAAAGAAATCCAAGTTATTGGTCAACCGCTTGCACTCTTCTAGTCCATTCGGAGATGCTGCTGGGCAAGATATTTAGATTGATCTCTGTGTTTTTGCTTTGTTCGGGAGTACTAGTTGCCAATATCCAACGGGTGGTGTAGGCTTTCTGCCTGGGACGTCCCCTGCAATGACAGAGGGCCCCTGCGGGGTCGGCCGCTGGCAGCCCTGGCTCTGAGCTGGGCACAGGCAGCAAAGGCAGCGCTGCAGAAACGCTGAATTAGCACAGGAGGTGGGAAGTGCTGAGAACAGTGTAAACAAATATATATCTGTAATACTGCAGCTCCAGCAAGGAGAAATGCATTCACAGTTTTCTAGTTTGGTATTTTAAGGCATTCTAGCCATGGTGTTTGACTAACAGCGGCATCACGTGAAGATCTTTTATAAAACTTTACAACCCACAAGGGGTATGTAAAGTGAGTGAATCTGCATTTAATTTGGTTCCTCAGTGGAGATGACAGGAGGCCACACTTCTAATGAGTTTTCCTGTGACCTCTGTCAGGAGCTGGTGGTTTCTTGCACGACGGAAACAACAGAGGAATCCGGAAGAGAAATTTGCTGCTAGCAAGAAAAAAATGGTGTAAGAAACTGAGACTCAGCAACAAAAGAGAAGAAATGTATGCTACCGGAGCCCGTTTCTCCTCTCCTCTCCGATGGTCCCGCACCGTGTTAACTCTTGTGGTCTCAGATGAGTCACTCCTGGGGTATAATGGTATAAATGAGCTCGCAAGTAGGTTCTTGTTTCTGGCTCCTCCAGCCTGAGTATTTGCATAATAACGTCAGCGCTCAGTTCTGCAATCTGAGCTGTACCTGAGTGCTTCCTAAAAGCATTTTAAGATTCATCAAACGGGCACTGCTAATACTCCGGAGGCAATGATATTTAGGCATGTCAAGGCCAGATAGTTGCCTTCTCATCAAATTGCAGGGACAGAATTAAAAGGTCCAGGTATTTAGCTTGACTAACAAAATCAAGAATTAAGCCTAACATATCCAGTCCCGCCATTAGAAAAACGGATTTGTTTTGCAGGCACTAGGAAGGTAATGAGGCATGAAGCCGTCGCCCATTGGCTCGGTCTCGTTTCTCATTCTCTCTGTGAATATATAAGCCTGATTAGGAGGACTGAAAATTATGGCTCACAGACTTGCCCTGTTCATTTCCAAAGTTGCACGTGGGCTGCTCCCTGGTTCCTCGACCTCCCCAGACACCGTTAGCACTGGTTTGTTTCAGAAGCGGCAAATAAGGAGCAATCTACAGCCGCTATCTTTATGCTGCTGCATAGTAGGCATCTGGAAAAACAGACACAGATTCAGATATCAATGGCTACAGTAATCCCCTCTTGGCAGGAAAGATGAACAAATGACCTAATAGGTCTTTTTCATCTGGAATATCTATGAACCTGAAAACGGTGCTGAGCTGATTTCCTAAAATAGCATCTTCATCACCCGGCTGTGTTTCTTAAACTGGTACTACAAAACCAGGGCATTTCTATGCTACCTCAACTTCTTTATTTGTCCCTGTGAACTCTTCTGGAATTGCCCACATTTGAAAAAAAAAACCTGAAGGTGAACAATGGCTGAGCTGGAGGTCTGGGGCCCACTGATCAACTTCTGTCTGATATGATTAAAATAGGCTCTCAGATACACGCTGCATGTTGCCGTGCCGTATTGAAATTTCCATTATGAATATAATAGCTGACCGATGGATGACAAAGCAAATTACTTCAGCTTTTTGATAAACATGAAGGAAGTAGGCGTTTACCCAAATAAAAGTAGGGGCTGTGATTTCACTGCTCTTTGAGAAACAGCCTGCTACCCCCTGCAGCTCCTTTTGCCCATGCATGGGTGAGGAAGACTCCCTCCTATGGGGGCAGGGAGGAACACCAGGCCTCTTTCTAGCTACATTTTTTGGAGATGGGAGGTAGGCATCTTCTTTCCTTCTATGTTCTCTGGGGGAATATCACCATGTCATCTCAGTACAGAGAAGAAATTCAAAATTGCCTCATATTTCAGTAGGAGAGATGAGGACCTGCAGAAGAAGGTCTGGCTGGTTTCCTACGGTGTTACTTTGGCACTTGCCTGGGATTCATCCTCCTGCGTCCCCACAGAGGTTTGGGGCATTATGGGGCATGGGATGTTTCTGACCTCCCAAAAGTGCTATGTGGGTAGGTCTTTGTGAAGATCAGGAATTGTTCAGGTGCTACAGCTGTGGGAGCTTTGGGATAAATAGCAAAATGAGCTAATTTCAAGGCCTTGATGTGAGTAAGAAAAAAACAGCAGAAAGAAGGGCAGAGAGAAGCAAGCTGCTGGTGGGAGTGATAGAAAGACACGACCACAGGGCCTTTCCCAAAGGAAGGGTTAAGGCTGGGGTGAGGAAGACCAAACTCTCTATTTTGGATGCTAATAATTGTCTCTCAACTCCCAGTCCTGTGCAGTTAGAAGTATGTGCTATCTTTGGGTTTCTTTTCCCAAGCCACCGCCTCACGCGCCAGACCCAGCTGGCTGTGGGACCATAATGGTACAGTGGGGCCTCATGCGCAAACGAGCTCGGCAAGAAGGCCCCTTCCCCAGCCACCTCCTCATATGATGGCCTCTGTCATGTAACTTAACGTGTTACGTGTTATGACTGATGTGTTAAGATGGGCTTGTGTGTTCATTATATGGCCCAGCACAGCTTTATTTCCCAGGGTGGAACAGAAGATTCTTGCATGGTCCAGGCAGGGGACCAAGAGATCAGGTCAGAGAGCCTGCGAAGCGCTAATCACAGCTGGACGGATCACAGGAAAGGGAAGCAGAGCAGCCACAAGACGAGAGTGAGCTCTGGAGGATTTTATTTGCTTAAGCAAATTTCAGCATCAATGAACGAATCACATGCAGACCGTCGATGGAGAAAAGGCATTTCATCAAACTATGGTTTTATGTAAACTAATCAATAAATGGTGTTTGGATGGAAATGTTTCTAAATTTCTAAACTGTTACCAACCCTGCAGTCTGATGTTAGCAGAGCCATTTAAATGATTTGCAGCCTTGTACTCAGCCCAGAATCAATCTGTCATCCTGTCTGTAATTTAGTCTTGCTATGAAGATGAAACATCTTTTCAAAATTCATCACGGTTAGTGAAATGGAAATAGCTGCATTTCTATTCAGCCTCTTTTAATATTTTTCTTTGGATTTTCCCCCCATTCTGAGAGTATAACAACCACTAGAAAACATTACTTCAGCAAGCATCTCCTGATTCTCTGGTGTTCAGCGGGGGCAGAACTATGCTCTTCCTTTCCCTTCAATGTTGTTGTGACCAGGTGAGGAATATGATTTTACTATGGTTTTATAGAAATTGGGGGGTTACTTCAGCACTTCCAGTCTTACCCTAGGAGTAGATGCAAATGATTTTCACTGCACATCTTCTTGTAATTGAGAGAGAAAAAAAAATCACACTGTTTATTCAAGAACCACATGACCTTGTATCTGCAGTGGAGCATGGGGTCCTTCCTTTGATATTACTCTTGGGAATGTTGCAAAATAATAATAGAATAATCCTTTTCATAAGCCCATATATGTGTCACCAGCCATGGAGGGGCTCTCCATACTTGGCAGGGCTTTGCAGCTAAAAGTGGGCACAGTTTTTGCTGGGTTAGGGGAGGAAATTACACCTCCCCTCCTTCCCTCCCATCCTTCTGTCTGCCTGGACCAGCTGTAGGTTGGCTAAGCTCCACACACAGCCACGTGCTTGCTTCACCTTTGCAGAAACCCATCACCCCACCGCCCATCGTCTCTTCTCAGACCAACCTCTTGCCTCAGTCTCACTCTTCACAGCTGCCTCTCCCAAGCTCCATCTCTGCGTTTCTCCCTCTCTGGGTCAGCCTCTGAGAGGCTGGATGCTAAGTTTTTGTCAGGCTTGTGCAACCAGTCTGGAGCAGAACTGGAAACAGCACCTTTTTGTCCTGTCCTCAAAGTCCTGCTTTTATTACTAGACATTGCTAACTGTTTGGCTACAACGTCTGAAAGGGTAATGAAATGCTTCTTCCACCTCCACACTGAAATTACACAAACTGAAGTGGAAAACTGCTGATCAGAACTCCCATCTACTTTAGCCAGGCTAGGATTTCACCTGGTGTCTCTCTGCAGTCTTCTCCTTGTGCGAGTCCTTGCCTCACACACTGCTGGGGAGGTCAGTCCTTGGGTAAGGCCACCAGCATCCTCCACTCCGCTTATTTTGTTGAGCTTCTGAAGTCATATTCTTACAACGCACAATAGTTTGAATATGAACCTTTGTCTTCAACCAGGGCCCCACTGTGAATCTTTGAACCAGAATGTATCACTGGATTTTAGCGAGGACACCCTACACAAGGGAAGCTCACAATAAAGTAATGCACAAGTGCAAGTTCCTATATTAAAGAATGTAGCACTTTTTGGAAAATCTCTTTCACTATCTGCCACTGTAAATATGCAGAAACGCGCTGCCAGCAGTGCAACAAGAGAAATCTGCAGCCCCTGTGCTGGAGGCTGCCCGCCTCGGCTACCCCTCAGTGGCTGTGCAGAAGGAAGAGCACGCTGGAAGCCAGGGCGAGCTGGCTGGGGTTTGTTACATTCCACTTTGCTTTGCAGCTGAGGCGGTTTGGAAAGATCTGGGTCAGAATCAAAGGAAAAGCACTTTAGCAGGCAAAGCACTAGTTTTTCCGAATGCGTTTGTAAAAACGAGATACAATATGCAGCCGGGAACAGCCCTCACCCCGTCCTCAGCCGAGCACACAGAGCCTGTCATGGGTGAAGCTCCTTCCTCTCCTGCAGGGTGTCTCACCAGGACTTCAGGGCACCAACCACTGCAGCGCTATGGAAGAACTGGAGAGAGCTTCAGATGGGGATGCAGAGACCAGGGTGCTTTTCCCAGTAATGCCAATAGCTTCCTGGGTAACTCTGGACTGATCACTTCACCTTGCTGAGTTTCTGTCCTGTTGGTAAACATGGGGCTGGTATTACAACCCCCCCCCCCCCACCAGATTCTTTGATCACTACTGATACTGGACAGCTATGTGTCTGCGTTAGCCAAGTATTGCCATCTCGAATTACTGCTTGCATGACTTGTTCCTGAGGTTCCTCTCTGCTTCTGGCCACCCTCGTAGGTCCTCTTTCCTTTGTATCCAGGATAATCACAAGCACCCGCTACCAAGAGTCAACAGCTTTTGAAGTTTAAGCAGCTACTGAGGGATCATTGGCCTATTTTGCTTTATCAATATGAAGCTAGAGGCCATGTTTACCATCTGAGCCACTGCGATGCCCTCTGAGACGTTTGTAGGAAGACCTGGTATATCTTGTGTTTTCATACACTGCCAGGCAAAGAGACATGGAGGCAAGAGCAAATTCTGGAAAGAAAGAGATCACGAAATGAACTAAAGCTTAGTTTGTTTGGTGTAGGTCTGCATCTTAACTATATAATGACACAGAGAAATGTATAATGAGCTTGGGATGCTTCATACAACAAAGCTGCAGTAGAAGTGTGCGCTTCAAGATAGCTCAGAAAAAAGGAGGCAAGACCAAGTCTGGGGTGAGGCTGGTAGGCTACTGGAGGTAGGAGCAAGGGAGGATTGGTGGGTCAGGATCCTGGTTTCGCAGGTCAGGCCCAGCTCTTGGGAGTAAAGACAACGTGCCTGAGAGAGTGCTGTGACACCTGGCTGCCTTGTCTATACATGGAATGAGTCAAAAATAAAACATTTAGCTATAAGGACTAAAATACTTTTTTTTCTTTTTTGCCCTGGGGAAATGCAGAGTAATTCTATTGGTAACACTGGAGTTATCTGCAGTTTTTTGGGGTCTAAACGGGCTCAGACTCTTCCCCTGTGTGAGATGAAGGCTGTAATACTGAACGCGAAGGTAAGAGTTAGCCTGCCAGAAGGTTATAATAGCAAGGAAAAGGAGATTTTTCAGAATTCATGTCCGTGAGTAATGGGTTCCATGTACAAACATTTTCATAAAAAGGCTTTTAGTTCATAAATTGTTTTCATTCCTGAGCTTATTACACTTTCCCTTTCATATTTGCTTGCTTGCAAGGTTATACTAGTTGTTAAAACAGCCTCCCCTCTAAGGTTTTCTATGCCCACTGTGCTGCTGCCCAAAATGGCAATACTCTTGCTTGTTCCTGATATGTCAAAATGTATTTTTTCCTCATGGGATAGAAGTAATTTCTGAAAAATTAAGACACTTAAATTCTAAGCTAAAATGAGCACTCTGATCATATTTACCAGTGAAACCAGACTGTGATCTTCTATTCCTTTCATATTCACTTTTGCATATTGCGTTTTTGTGTGTAGCATCCACAGGCACTGCCCCAAAATATCCAAATGAGAGTCAAATTTGTAGTTAGAGAGAGCACTGTGAACATTAATTTCTCTTAATAGCAGTTTACATTTAGGTTTCATGGAAATTCATTGGTTGTGGAAGAATCTTTTGTCTCATCTTCTGTCTCCTAACTATTTACGGTCTAGCATTTTGTCCAGCCAACTTTCAAAGTCCATCCAACTTTTAAAAGACAATTTTTCCAGACAACTGCTAAGAAATTGAATGGCCTCTACAAATTAAAAAATAAACCTTCAGGAAAAAAAAAATAAAAGCAAAAAGAAAGAAAAAAAACACCCCCAAATCTATCAATCTACTCTTCAGTGAAACAGTTTGAGAGATTGGACAAAAATTCACTAAAAAAAAAAATTACAAAATAACTGCATATCATTTGATAAGCTGCTGAACCATGGTGTTTACCTTGTCTGTCATTCAAGGTGTCTGTCTTGAATTCATTTTGTTTACAGCCAGTGCCACAGATGTATATCAGAAATTGCTGTCAGGACAAGCGGCTATGACACATCACATGGGCTACGCCGGTAACATCCTGCCAGCTGTGTTATTGCCTCTCACACCATAAACTGCAGAAGTGTAACAGAACAAGATGATACATTTTTAAGAGAGCAAGGATTAGAGTAAGCTGCAGCACAGGTTCCACTTACAGTGTGCTAAGTAAAAAAGAAGAAAGAAAGAAAGAAAGAAGAGAGAAAGAAAGAAAGAAAGAGCGAGAAAGAAAAGACGGACTATTTCTAAAATGAACTGGCTCTTTATTTGCAGAAATGTTGGAACAGTGTGAAATATTCCAGGCAGGTATTTGCAGGCTGATATTCCCGGGTCCCTCTAAACCTTTCTTCCCTCAGCATGTGCTTCTCCACCAGTTGCTCGTTGCATTCGTTTCGTTCCCCGCTGCAGCTGCCCCACACTCGATTCTTGTACAAGCGCGGAATAAGAAACGACCAGTTCCTTCTGAAAACAAAACTGCTGGAAAGAAAATAAAATTCTTTTTTTTTTTTTTTGGGTGGGGGGGTTGGTCATTAATGACACCAGGTGTCAGCACCGCAGACCTGGGAGCAGCACGGCAGGGCGCGTGGAGCGGCTGCCGCACAAGCTCGCAGGAAGCAGTCTAGCCACCGAAACGTGGAGCTTGGCACCGACTGCCCTGCCCTGCTGAGAAGCGTACATTATATATAATGCCAAGACGCGGCGAAAATGCCTGGCTCTGAATACCTTCTCGCTTTGGAAACTCACTGTCACACTTCAGGTAGCAAAATTCAGTCTCAGGGTGGAGCTTTGGGGTGGATTATGACTTTCTCGCCCTCCTGCCCGCTATGCTTCTTCGGTACCACTGGCCACAGGTTTTGCAAGAGGAACTGGTCCTTATTTAATCTGAGATGTACTACAGAAAAGTCAAATTACCCAGCAGTGCCGGTGTAGAAGGCATTCTTCTCCCCTAGCGCCCAAGGGAATAACTTAAGAGCAGCAACTTGCTGTTCTTGGCAGTCTTGGTAGACCAAGAAATTAATACTGTAAAGCATGAGGTGGCCTCTCACCCTTGAACTTTCCAGTCAAGTCAACACACAGTAGCGGTGCAGAATGCAGCAGCAGCCTGCAGATAAATGGAGACTGGGAGTTTCCAAGGCTGTCAGTCTGGCACCTTTTCTGAGCTCTAAATTCCCTTGAAAATGTGAATGGGGGTGGCGAGGAGGAGAACTAAATGCAAAACTGGTATCTTTGCTTCCCATCAGCATGCTAAAATTAAATCCTTTTTAGTAGGAACTTCCATTCAAGAGTAATTTTAAATATGAGAGACAAGTACATTGTTACTAACTGAATAATTTATAAGTTTTTTTTTTTTTTTTTTTATCAGGAGAGAAAGTAAACTGGCGAAGAAATTCTAGCATAATCTAAATCTGTTTAATTCAAATATAGCATTCGATATAAGCTTCTTTTTTTTTCTTGTGAGATGTGGCTGGGATGCTGCCATCCAAAGGTTCTGCAAGTTATAAATAAACAGATCAAGGCACTGCAAAAATTTTTTCTCCTGTCTGAGAGTGTATATACAAAGAGTAGTCTAAAAGGGAACAGGGGCAGAATGATCTCCACAGTTGCCACAAGGGCTGGGTGCTCAAAGTTGGAATTATGGGATTTTTATGTATCATTTGACCTTAGTCATTTGTCATGAATGCAATGAGGCCAACAAGCAAGACAATTAATCATCATTTTTTAAGGTGTTTTGCTTGCTTATAATAAGTAATAACTTATAGCAACAGCACGCAACATGTCAGAGTGTTGCAGCTCTTGTACTAGGACAGGAAAGAAGAGGCGTATGATGCCTGCACCTGGGGAAAAGAGACGGGCTCTTATCTGGGGGTCCTCCTTCTGCTGGGGCTTCCCTTGAGCCTGAGTCTGGAGAAGGACTGCAGACCCAGGTCGCTTCCACCCTGGGAGTCCTCGGCTGAGATGATGTGATCCACCTTCCTCGTCCTCTCAGCCAAAGAGGATTTTTGCCGATGTTCGTGCGAGACCTCTGCTAGGCATACCGAGACTGAGACGCCTCAGCCGTTACAGTCTACATGAAGACAAGCTGGAAGAAAGGAAACTTAATTATCCCCATTATAGAGACAAGGAGAAGGATGGGGGCCATGCAGAATTCATAACTAAATCTAGATTATTTGAGTGCCAGCCCACTGCTGAAATACCCACTCAGTCTTTCTCCCTGCAAAGGCTCTGACTGTTACATCTCTGCCTTTAGACCCCATGACTAAATCTTGCCAAAACCTTTCTCTAGTGGTTGTGCGTGTGAGTAAGTGTGTGCATGCTCAGCAGAGAAGGAGGGAGAGAGGCCGGGAGAAAAAGAAGAGAGTAGGAGACAGGGAAGAAATTCGGAACAAAATACTGATATCTATCATTGTCACGAATAGTTCACAGTTACACTATCAGCCCCATCCACTACATCTTTTCTTACGATGTGGCAATTTGAAGTAAGATACATAAACAAGTACTGTTCAGCATTGAGCTCAGGAAGCTGGTTTCCCATGGACTCACTGTGATTGTGAGATTGCATGGAAAGTTGTGTTAAAACTGAGTCATTGCTAAGCTCTCTCTTCTACCTGGAGTGTTTTGCTATGTGATGTGAGGGAGGTGGATCTGCAGGCTTGCAGTTTCTCCGACTGTCTATATTGGGCAATTTCTACGGTTTTGCTTGTCTCCCCATGTGCCTAATTTATACAGCTGGCAGGACCTGTGTTACTTGTAAGCTCCCTACTTTTCTCTCAGCTTCAGCTGCAATCCACCACTGGCTTACGACAACGTGCAGGGTGGGAGGAATGGCACACACAGGAGACAGACGGGTAGGCAGGCAGACCAAGAGCCAAAGAGCATTAGCTTGTAATTCTTAGAAAAGCAAGCTAAAACAGGCTGGATTATTTCCTTAGTGTTTGGGGTCCTGCAAATGAAGATTTAAAATAATTCACATTAATATTGCATCTAAGCCATGGCATAGCATATTTTCACATAGCTAATTTTTCCCTCTCCTCAGTGTCTCTCACCTGAAAATATTGTTGCTAAATGGTGCTAAGGTGGAAAAACCTTAACCAAACAAGGTGCTCGACTGCTAAAAATCCATTCTACCCACACATTATCTCTGTGCAAAATTCAGCATGGTCTGAAACTCAAATGAATCTAGGAAAACACATTTTTCCATTACCCCCTCCCCCCCAAAAAACACAAAGAAAATGACTACATATATTTTGCAAAAAAACCCACAGATAGGTGGGTGTTTTTTCCCCATACAAATAAATTTTGGTCTGTACGTTACATAGCTTTAAAGACTAGTACAGCTTTAGAAACTCTAAACTTGAGTGGAATGAAAGGCAAATATCTTTACTGCTTAGGGCTATTTGTTGCTTCTGCAGGGAACTTTTATTAATCCAACTCACCTTGCTAAAATTTCCTCTTATAAGAAAGGATCACTTGTGCAAGGCACTTGCAGCATGGATCCCAGCAGTGGAAGTGCTTTCCCTTGAGGATATGCAGCTGTAGAAAAAGGAACACAAACAAAACCTGGAAGTCTAGGAAATTTCCCTGAACTTAACATTCAGAAAACTTGTAATTGTGGCTGATCATGCTTTATACAGAGCTTTATACAGTTCCATTGACAGGGAATAAAAGAGGATTGAAGAAACATGGGTGAGCGTCCTTGTCTCAGAGATAAATCTTGGGGTTCCCCCACGTATATGCATGCAGAAGCAGTGTCCTATAAGAGTTAAGAGGAATGATCTGTTCAGTGTGATGATATCCCTATTCTACTGACTTTAGAGACTAGAGCAGCCATTTTATTTCAGCTGCTCCAGGTTTTTTCTTGCACAGCACTACTGCAAATCCTTATTTTTTAGCTCTCCTATGCTGCCATGATTTCAGTAATATTCATAGAAAGATTCTGACCCTCTTGTCCTTTCCCTGAAAGGATGCTCATTGGAGCAAAACTGGGTACCCTGCTTCTTTCCCGCCATCCCTCTTTCTGTCATGAGCTATTGAGTTCAAATCGGAATTATTTAAGATAGTTAGGAGCTTGGCTTTCTGAACTCTGCTTAAATTAAATCAAATTAAAAGTCCATTCTGAATAGTAACTAAATTCAAAATAAGGGCACCTCATCTTCTCCTGCTCCTAAAAAACAAATTATGCCTTGCCTCGAGCTCAGTCCTTTCACTGTCTCCCTGAAGCGCCTGGGAGGGAATTCAGTCCAGATTGACCTTCAGACTTCTCTGTGGTATTGGGGTGAGAGGTTTTCAGGGCATGAACACCCTCTCCCAAAGGGCCACGTTGCTCTGGGGAGAAGAGGGGAGAAGAGAGGCACTCCTGCACCAGGAAATGCAAAAATAACGTTGAGTGGCTCCCTCTCTGAGGGTACCTGCTGCAGGAAAGGCTAGTGGTCCAGGGAACGTCATTTACAATGTGTTTCTGTACCAGCAACATTGGACCTAATTTATTTTTGCTCATCAGCAGAGTAATGATGAGTTTTTTTGTGTCTCTAATCAATTGCAAGTTGTACCTGCTAAGCAGCTGAAATTTAAGCCTCCAAAGATGGGATCTATTCTTTTGCTTATCACGTTGCTTGGCTGGTCGTAGTTCAGGTTGACTTGACCGCTATAATTATAAACCTTGGGGTTGGTTTGGAGGGGTTAAAAGTGCATGCAGAGGTCAACTAGAAGGATGAAAAGGAGTGCTCCCTCCTTCTCTTTATTTGGAATCTGTGAAAAATATAAATTTTGATAATTTGGGGTGAGGCGCAAAAAGCAGGTAAGTTTTTATTTAAATTCTCACATGTATTTGATCAGCTCTAGTTCTGTTCCCTTCCACTAACATCCGCCTCCAAGTCACTGGACATATATTCATTCTCCCCTAATCTCTGAACAGGAAAAGTGACACATCTTATCCAATCATAAGAATGGATAACCATTGGACAGATTTCTGTCTCTCCTTTAGAGTCTTTCCCAAGTTCTTATGTGATTTTTGTCCTAGCTCCTCACACTATTAGTAGTACCATTATTGCTAAGAAAAAAGAAGAAAGCATAATAATAATAATAATAATAATAATAATAATAATAATAATAATAATCTGGCATTTGTCGGTTTAGAAGACTAGATTTCAGTTTTCTGTTTTTATTTTCCCTCATTTTCTATTATGATTTTTCTTTCTCTAACTCTTTCCTCATTCATCAATCTGCTATGCCATTCAGCTTTCTTTCCTAGCCCTTTCATACCTCATTCCATTTCATTCTTGTTGTTGCTCATGCACTGGCCATTTGCTTGCTGTTCTTTGTCTTCGGTTCTTCTCACATCAGAAAGAACACTTTTTTGTTCCTCTGGGCCCTGCCAAAGACCAATGTTCACCTCAAATGCAAAGAAGATGAGTAATGTGGATGATAGCAAAGCCTGAGTTGATAACTTCTTGCATCTTATTGGCTCAGAGGGTATGTTACCTTCCAGCAGACTTTCCAACCTGCATAATATGAACATTTAAATACAACCGTTCATCACATGGTTACGATTCTTTGTTAAACAGAATCACTGCCCCTTTCAGAACACCAAAAGAACACTGACTTAGGCAGAGGTATCGGAAAAAGAAAAAGGAAAAAAACAAACATTTGTTGATGAGAAAGCATTTCAGTGGGACCCAGGAGATCTATGTTTGTTCCTATGTTTACTACAACTCAGTGGGATTTTAGAAAGATGTTGAACCAGATGGCATAGCCATATTTTTAAGTATCTTGAAAAGAAGAATCTCTTGCATTCAGAATAAAATAGGCAATTAAATATTTGGTTGTACTGATAATGTCTAAAGGTTGATCACTGAAGTCTCCTCATCTAGCTGTGACTCTTACAAAATGTGTGAAACATTCATGAGAAATGCATAACAAAAGCTGATATTATTTCCCTATTGTTTTGTAAAGGATTGGGTTTGTTGTCTTAATCTGCTATTCTTTTTTAGGTCTCTTTGCCGAAGAGCAGGAAATGCCATTCTCATCCCATGTATTTTTACATTCCCATGAAGATAGGATCTTTCTATTTTCATTCTGTGAAGCCAGAGTAGGTGAAATTGGTCTTGAAGCTGGGTCTCTTATATCACAGGTGCATATTATAAACCATCAGACTAGCTGGTGCTTTGTGCTAGGTGTTCCTTAGTCTCCTCTCTTTCACTTTGCATGAATTACCAGGAAGAAAAAAGACCTGTTTATCTCATGTTCTCAGGGGGAATCCTCCTCACGGATGTTAGCTATAGGAAGGCCATATTTGATCTGAAAAGACTTTCTCAATAGAAATTAATGAAATGTGTACATTTCCACTAAAAGCAGAGGTTTTAGAGAATTCACATTTTACAGTGAACAGCTGTTTCATTGGAAAATTCCTGACGAGCTGTAGGATATGGAAAGGCAAGGTCATGTGAAGTGGTGTTGTCATCTCCTGCTCTTTAGAGGATTAATGTGAATCAGAATAACTGCAGCAGCCAGAACAATTAATAATTGAAAAGGTGCTAATGAGAGCATTGATGAAGTCAGCAGAGTCAGAAATTTCTTACCCGTAATACTTTTCTCTTTTTGATCCTTTTTACAATGTGTGTGCAGGAATATTGTGAGTATTTTTTCCTTGTAAAGCTTGACCATCTTTTAATTACCAGAATTGTGCTTGGTGATCCTGCGACTGTACGTAGGTGCCTGGTCATCAAAACCCTGCCTGAGCTCCTGAGTCTTCCTGCCATCTGTGCTTCTCCTTTGCAGTTCCATGAGGTTCATTACCCTTAGGGACCCAAGACTATCTCTATTCTGTACATCATTTTGTCTGTGAACTATGCAAGTCATCAAAGAGGAGTGACTACACTTTCCCTGTAGAGTGACTATAGAGTGACTTCGTTCTTCCTTCAGACCGAGCAATACTACCTGGTTAGTCCCTTTACAGTGCTTGTGTGACCACCAATAAGATCCACCATGAGCAGACAAAAATCTTACTCTCTGTCCATCTGCTAGCTTTATCTCTGATGTAAAGTCAGGTTGAGCTGTCATCCAGAAAATCCTTGGGAGAGGCTCAGCCTGATGGCCTGTGTGGTCTTTCCCTGCTGAGGGCTCTGGGCTGGATGCTGTCCTTATGAAATGACTGGGAGGACTCCTACTTCTGAAGGAAAACCTGCACCAAGAGTGGTCTGTTGTTGGCTAAGTGCAGAATAAGGAATGACAGGGCAAAGGAAGACCAAGACCAAGTAGGTAGTTTCATTTCCCCCAGCTGCCTCATCCTTTCCCATTGGAAAACCCTGCCAACATTGTATTCCTCCTACCCAAAATATCCCTGAGGCTTTACTGGAGAGACCATAAATTAGAGTTTGCCTTGCTGTGCGTTTTTCACCATGCCACATCTAATTTATGGCACCCAAAATGCCACTTTTGCTTAACAGGTATTATTCTGAATGTAAAGTACTGATTAAATGCAAGGTCCGGAACCCTGAAAAGTGCCCTAAAAGCATGTCATAATCCTGAAATTAAGAAACGGATACATCCCCTGCAAATCTAAAATTGCCCCTCCTTTCCCCTCCGAAATTATGCAGTAGTCATTGGTAGGCTACCCAAGGCCTACCCAAGCAGCTTCTGAAGCACAACGAGCTCCCACAAAAGGGAGAAGGAAATAGCAATAGAAACAATGTAAGCCTGCAGTTCACAAGGCTGCAAGCAGAAATTTCTGTCTCTATCAGGAAGAAACCAGTTTGTCAAGGTAAGCCATAATGCAGAGTAATATACTTCCTGGGAGACAGAAACATTGGAGCACGGTCGCCGTTGCTGTCTCCCACCTGTGAAGGTAAAAACATACGGTCAGCCAAGGTGGGAGGGAACTGGAAGGGCCGTTAAGTGTGTGGCTGCTGGCATGCCTTTACCTAATAAAGCATAGTGCATTTCTGCTCCAAGTGACCCACTTAAAGGTTGTATATCGCTGGCAAAGATGACTAATGCAGATGAGGCACAAAAAACACTCACATGCTCATACTAAAGAAGAGCTTAAATTATACTGTTCCAGGGCAATAATCCCATTAAACAAAGGCTGCGCAGGTATGTGCCACTGATGGAGAAGCTGCATAATTACAGGATGAAAAATCAAAGTGGGGAGTAATTCTAGGCATTGCCAAGAGATTACAAGCTGTTCAGTTCAGGATCTGTGCAGAAGTGTGTCTAAGGATCAGAGCAAAGATCGGCAACTCTTTCCTTTGCTGATGCATGCTCTGCATCCTGCTTGCCCTAGGCCTCTGATAAAGAAAATGTAAAGCTTCCTTTTTAAATTATTGGTCTCCTACCACCTGTGCCATGAGTGTGTACCTGTGTCTGTGAGTGCCCATTGCCTAAGTGGGAGCGTGCTACCCTGAGTTCCCAAACTCTTGGAGAAGCCTTAACCCTGAAGGATTTTTAACCCTCTTCCAATGGCTATGAGGGACTTTCAAAGCATATTTTTCCATGGATTCACTGAAGTGTACAGACACCTATTCCAGCACTCCAATCAGTCTTGAGAATATCCAGCCAAGCCCAAAGCAACAAATTAGCAACACTTTACAGTCTATGAGCTAGCTTCATTGTTTTTCTTGCTGAATAATATATGAAGAAGAACACAGGCCCACAATCACCTACCATTGCCTGTGCCTCAAAGCATTTTCCAGGACATTCTGAGGAGAAAAAAAAGATAAACAGTGATAAGTGAGCTATTAAGAGTAAAGAATGTATTGATATGCACAGACAATGCAAGTATAACATTAGCTGTAGCCAGTGAATTAAAATTCATGAGGCCACACACATTTTTATTTTCTGAGAAGCTGGTCTTCCATCTTCGTTATGTCTAAGGCATCTTTTATTATGCTACCAAACAGCAGACCCCAATATTCATGTACTTGTGCCATTGTATAAACAGCTTTTGGAAGCTTTAGAAGGACCCGGATTTTCTTCTCATATAATTTCTTTCAAATGACATATGCCGTGCATTCCACCAACAATGAACGCTGTGAAGGGTTGACCATATTACCTGACCGTGTCAGTGCATGGCAGCTGAGATGTCTGCTCTGTTGTATGCATACCAAAACTCTTGAGAGACTCTCGCTGATGTCCTATGTCCTTACCACTTCTTCGAGGAGCTCCCTTGCCTGTCCTAAAAATATGACACAGTTAAACAATAGCACTAGAAAAGAGATTCAAACAGAAAGTAGTTATTTTTTCAATACACTGTAAAACTTTACGTCTTTACCCATAGAAACCTGAAGTCCTTGAAGCTGGGCTGCATTGTATCTGCTGCCCCAGCCTTGATCCAGCAGATGTTTTCAGTTCATTGGTAGGAGTATAAACTCAAATAAGGGTAACACTAATGAGATAGTCGGACCTTAAGTAACAGTGATTGATCAGATATTGATTACATGAGCTGAAGGCTAAAACTGTGTTTACAGCCAGCTATCAAAGCTGAAAAGAGCTGCAATACAGAACCAAGGGAAACCCTATGTGAGAGAGACTTGATCAGAAACGGGGCTTTAGGCTGAGAATGTCTCGCAGTCGGGGACAGGCGGGACAGAGGAGCACGGCTGGAACACAGTCAGATGCTGAGCCAAGGTCTGGAGGGTCAACAAGTCAATACTGTGCAGTGCGGTCCTGCACAAGGAGCCAGAGGGCAGAGGTCAGGCTGTTCTTTAGGAGCAGGAACCTGGGCAACAGCAACAGAAACAGAAATGTCGCTTCAGCCAACTGGTACACTGAGTAGCTAATGAGATCCTAAGAGACTGAAAAATCATCAGGTGGCTGGCTGCAGCCTGCCTGCCTGTTGGGACTTAGGAGGAATAAGCTGTGGATTGAGATATTTTTGGAGTAAGCAGTAGCAGATTCAATGTAATGAAGCAGAGCTCCTCCAGTTCATTGAACGTCAAGAATATACATTGCAAAGCATTATTTCTTCAACTAATGTTTTATCATTTAGAATGAACTAGAGCTTTGAGCATTCTAGATAAACAGACTATATTCATAAATATTTGGAACAGTACTTGCCTGTGAATTCATATCCCATTTACAAATGACTTAATTATATCACTAGTTGTATCACTGTCACACTAAAGCATATAATTCCACTTTAATGCTATAAACTATTCTTTAACGTAGAAGGTCTTTAAAATACCATAATATTCTAATACAAACATTAAAGACTAACAATCTAATAGGGAGCAACATAAAAAAGTTGTACTGTTATGCAGCATGATACAATGTAGCATTTTATAATTGTAACTGTTTGTATTAGTATTATATAGTACCTAATATGTTGATATATGAAATGCTACTACTTGGACTTGAAGTTAACAAAACTTCTCTAACACTTAATGAGTTCTGGAACTTCCCGAAGACTTCTTATACAATGCATGTATATAATTCTGATTTTACAGAGGAAATTTCATGGAAATCAGGCCATCTCATTTCTCACAGAACTAATTCCATAATGCCTCTCCCTTCCTAAACTGAAGGTAGGAATCATTTTTATCTACATCTCCATTGCCAGGGGTTGCTGGTGCTTATAAATTATTTATGCTGAAATCAGATTATTTTTCATTGTGCATTAGCAGTGAATTCATGACTGACTGATCAGCTATTAGGAAGTAATCAGAGAATTGGTAGTTTGGCCTTTGACACAAGGCGAAGGTTTCTTTCAGAATCTCTTTAGGGATTTGCAAAAAGAGATGCTTTTCACTTCTTCTAAGTTCCTTGTTATTTTATCCACTATTAACTATTCCTCTGGAGTTGCAAAAAAACATTCCAAAATGATTTTCTCAGGAAGATGCTTATGTAATGCATGCACACGCAGATTAACAAGTCTACTTTCTGTCCTTCCTCTCCGCATAGCTTCACTGTTGGATCAGATTACTGGTTCACTTGCCTGGCATCTTGCTTGGATGACTCCTACATGCCTAAATATTGCTACAAATTACTTAAATATCTGCTATGTAACCAGATATCTCCAGCTCATTGCAGATTTGCTCACTCAAGGGATACATACCTGCTATAGCAGCGCTATGGTATCATCTAGACCTTTCAGGAATTTTCACCATCTTTCTTGCCTTTCAGGCATTTGCCATAACACAAAGTTTTTCTGAACAACAAATTCAGGAGAAAAGGTATTGCTAGGACAAGGACCCCATCTGCCCCAAAACAGCAATGCTGATACACCTGCAATAGCCCAAAGGGAAGGGACCTCTAACGAGACCTGCACTCTGTCCATGCCTGGAGTTTTGCAGCCAGAGTCTGGTCCTGGCAAGTGACTCGAGGGCCCCTGCGGAGGAGGGAGCCAGCAGCCACGGAGCGGGGAGATGTCACCCATACAGCTCCAACCTCAAGCCAAATGACCAGGCGCTGCATATATGCTCTGAATTTCAGACAGGGAGGCTGCTGCGGAGAGCAGAAAGGAAAAACAGGACTAGTAAATATTATGCAATAGAAGCTGAGCACATCTGTAGGTAAGTGGAATTAATCCCACACCTTATTTTAAAAGGGTTTAGTTACTTCAGGTAGTGGACCCCAACTCTTATCAAACTTACTTTCCTCTACTCCCTTCCCACCCTATGTGATTTCCTTCTACTTTGCTGTCCAGGTTTCTGTCCTTCAGCCTCTCTCAGCTGATGTAGCAATACCATAGGGATCTGAAGAATGGCAGGTCTGTTTATTTTAGTGTAAGATAGGAAGGTGAAAAGTAAAAAGAGCAACAAAACAAAACGACAGACCAAAAAAACTCCAAAGCAGTTTTATCCTCAGCTTTCAGATAGTTATATTTCACAAGAAAACAGCCCAAATTAGGCTACAGATATAATAAAAAATGCATGGAGATTATAAGACTAAATGATGCAGAAGCAATCTGCTCTTCTAAAGAACATAAGAATGCTATATTTATAACCTGGAATCGGTATGAAAGGACTTAGCAGAAAGGTAGAAAGTAGGTAGAAAGACCTAGTAAACAGGAGGAAACATAGCCAACTTTCAGTTCCCTAGGCGTCAAGGCTTTTTTTCCAATGCAAATCTCTCATGCAAATTATGGAGAATAATTTTTATCTGCCCTCTACATGAATATTTCTGAATTAATCAGACAGACATGTGAGCACTGTGTATGTTAGACATGCTGTGCTACTGTTCCAGTAGTTTTAAATGAATAGCATTACATTGCATTTTTCATTATGAAAAATTTAGCTGAGTTTTTTTTGTAGCGTATCAATCTTTCCTACTCAAACATCAACTCTCCACAAAGCTTTTATGCAAATATCACAGAGCCACAGACTGGTAGAGGTTGGCAGGCACCTCCGGTGGTTGTCTAGTCCGAAACCCTGCCCAGAGTAGGGTCAGCTACTGCAGGTCACTCAGGGCTGTGTCCAGTCAGGTTTTGAGTATCTCCAGGGTTGGAGACTCCACAGCCTCTCTGGGCAACTTGTTCCAGTACTCGACCACCCTCACAGCGAACAAGATTTTTCTTATTTTTGAAGGGAATTGCCTGTATTTCAACCTGTGCCCATTGCCTCTTGTCCTGTCACTGGATACCACTGAGAAGAATCTGCCTCTGTCTTCAAAGCTCTCTCAGCCTCTCCTCGTTATGTCAGATGCTCCACTCCCCTCATCATCTCTGTGGCCCTTCACTGGACTCACTCCAGTATGTCCATGACTTTCTTGCTCTGGGGCAAGCACTCCAGTGCTCCGGACACAGCACTCCAGATGTGGCCTCACCAGGGCTGAGTAGAGGAGAAGGATTACTTCCCTTGACCTGCTGGCAGTGGTCATCCTAATGCAGCCAGGATGCTGTTGGCCTTCTTTGTCACAAAGGCACATTTCTGGCTCATGTCCAACTTATTGTCCACCAGGACCCCCAGGACCTTTCCGGCAAAGCTGCTTTCCAGCTGGTCAGCCCCCAGCCTGTACTGGTGCAAGTGGTAATTCCTCCCCAGGTGCAGGATTTAGCACTTCCCTTTGTTGAACTTCATAAGGTTCCTGCTGGCCCATTGCTCCAGCCTGCTGAGGTCCCTCTGTATGGCAGCACAATGCTTTGGTGCATCAGCCACTCCTCTCAGTTTTGTAACATCTGCAAACTTGCTGAGGGTGCACTCTGTCCCATCATCCCAGTCGTTAATGAGCATGTTAAACAGTGTTAGTCCCAGGATTGGTCCCCGGGGGACACCGCTAATGACTGGCCTCTAGCTGGAGTTTGTGCTGCTGATCACAACCCTTTGAGTGCTGCAGTTTGGCCACCTCACTACTCACTTATATAGTTCATACTTCATCAATTTGCCTATGAGAATGTTACAGGACCCAGTGTCAAAAGCCTTGCTAAAGTCAAAGTAAACAACATCCACTGCTCTCCCATTATCCACCAAGCCAGTTGTTACATTGTAGTAGGCTATCAGGTTGGTCAGGCATGATCTGCCCTTCATAAATCCATGCTGACTACTCCCAGTCACTTTCATGTCCTTAATATGTTTGGAAATGGCTTCCAGGAAGATTTGCTCCATCACCTTTCCAAGGGTCAAGATGAGGCTGACCCACCTGCAGTTCCACAGATCCTCCTTATTGCTCTTGAAGATATGGGTGACATTTGCTCTCTTCCAGTCTTCATGAACCTCTTCTGATTGCCATGACCTTTCAAAGATGACTGAGAGTAGCCTCATAGTGACATCGGCCAGCTCTCCAACACTCATGGGTGCATCCCCTCAGGTCCCAGGACCTGTGTGTGTCCAGTTTGTTTAAATGTTCACTAACCAAATCCTCCTCCAGTTAGGGTACATCTTCCTTGCTCCAGACTTCCCCTCTGGTCTCAGGAGCCTGGGATTCCTGGAGGCAAACCTTGCCAGTAGAGACTGAGTTGAAGAAGCATCAAGTACCTCAACCTTTTCCACGTGGTTTGCCACCAGAGTCCTTTATTTCTTTAAGCAGTAGGACAACATTTTCCCTTGTCTCCCTTTCGCTGCTGATAGATCCATAGAAGCCCTTCTTGTTGCCCTTCACGTTCCTCGACGATTCAGCTCCAGGTGGGCTTTAGCTGTCCAGATCCCCTCCTTGCAAGCTTAGACAGTGTCTCTATATTCCTCCTGGGTCACCAGTCCCTGCTTCCACCTCTTGTATGTTTCCTTTTTATGTCTGAGTTTTGTCAGGAGCTCCTTCTCCATCCATGCAGTCCTCCTGCCACCTTCGCTTGACTTCCTGCACATTGGGATGGACCATGCTTGAGCTGGGAGGAGGTGATCCTTGAAAAACAACCAGCTCTCCTGCATCCCTCTTTCCTCCAGGACCATATCCCATAGGTTTCTTCCCGGCAGGTCCCTGAGCAGGCCACAGTCTGCTCTCCTGAACTCCAGGGTTGAGATCCTGCTTTTTACTTTATTCCCTCCTTGTAGGATCCTAAACTCCACCATCTCGTGGCGACTGCAGCCAAGGCTGTCCCCGACCTTCTTATCCCCAACCAGTTCTTCCGCGTTTGTAAGTATGACGTCCAGCAGAGCCCCTTGCCTCATCAGCTCCTCCATCACCTCTGTTAGGAAGTTACCATTAGTGCACTCCAGAAACCTTCTGGATTGCTTGTGCCCTGCTGTGTTGCCCCTCCAGCAGACACTGGGGTGGGTAAGTCCCCCATGAGGCCCAGGGCCTGCAAATGTGAGGCTTCTTCCAGTTGTCTGAAGAAGGCCTCACCTATTTCTCCCTGTTCAGGTGGTCTGTAGCAGACACCCACCACCACATTGTGCACCTTCCCTTGAATCCTAACCCATCAGCTGTTAGCTGGCTCATCATGCATCCCCAGGCAGAGCTCTGCGCACGGAGTTGCGCTCTCACATACAGGGCAACCGCCCTTCCTCGGCGTCCCAGACTGTCCTTCCCAAACAGCTTTTATTCATCCATGGCAGCGCTCCAGTTGTGTGAGCTGTCCCACCACGTCTCCGTGATCCTGATGAGATCCTAGCCCTGCAACCGCGTGCGGACCTCTGGTTCCTCCTGTTTGTTCCCTAGGCTGTGTGCATTACTGTACAGGCACTTGAGAGAGGCACCAAGTCATGCCGATTTCCCAGGGAAAAAGTGCGAGAGATTCCCCCTTAGTGGTGTCCTCTAGGCACTTTGCTATTTGTGTGCATACGCCTGAGGGGGGCCCGCCTCAGCCCTGTATTGCTGGTCACAAGGTCACTCTTGTCCACCCTGCACCCTTTGCTTGCCAACCCTATCCACAGCTTCCTCACTTGCTTGTAGGTTGTCATCTCGCTCCCCTGCCATTCCTAGTTTGGCACTTGCCTTAGCAGGCTGGTCAGCTTGTTGGCAAAGATGCTTTTGCCCTGCTTGGTCAGGTGAGATCCCATCTCTTCCCAGGAGTCTTCCATCCTCAGAGAGGATCCTGTGGTCATAAAAAACTAAATCCTTGCTCTTGACACCAGTTGTGCAACCAGCTGGTGACCTGTAGGATCCATCTACTCCTGCTCAAGACCTTCCCCCTCGTTGGCAGGATCAAGGAGAAAACCACCTGGGCAGCCTTGGCCTTGGCCCTTGCCCAGAGCCAGGTAGTCACGCTTGAGACACTCCAGGTCTCCCCTGGGAGTATCGCTAGTGCCCACATGGAAAAGCAGCAGCAGGGGGTAATAGTCTGAGGGCTGGACAAGCTGTGGCCGCCTCTCTGCCAGGTTCTGGTTCCAAGCCCCTGGCGAGCAGCAAAGCTCGCTAGGCAGCAGGTCAGGTTGGCAGATGGTCCTTCATCCCCCGCAGAAGGGAGTTTCCCACTATTGTCACTCACCGCTTCCTGCTGGTGCTGCTGTGGGGCTGGGCTCAGGCTCAGTTGGCTCAGATACTTTTCTGGACACAGCTCCCTGCCCATCATCTGCAACCAGGGCACTGACCTATTCCACAATGGCAGATCTGCAGGTGGGGAAAGAGCCATCCTCCTGGTGCCAGCAGTCATCAACTTCCAATCTGCACCATCATGGGGCTCTTCATTTCCCAACCTGATAAGAAGACTTTGCCTGCCCCTCCATTGGTACAGTTGGGAGTTTGGACTGTTGTCTCTGCAGGGGCCCAGAGGTGACCTGCTCAGTCTCCTTTTGATCATCTCTGATGCTGTGCAGTCTATTGACAACCTCCCACAGCTCCTTTGTGGTGACACAGTTCCTCCACCACTGCACCCATCCTGCAGATCTCACAGAATCACAGAATGGTTGAGGTTGGAAGGGACCTCTGGAGATCATCTAGTCCAACCCCCCTGCTCAAGCAGGAACACCTAGAGCGTGTTTCCCAGGATCGCATCCAGGTGGGTTTTGAGTATCTCCAGGGAAGGAGACTCCACTACCTCTCTGGGCAACCTCTTCCAGTGCTCTGTCACCCTCACAGTCAAGAAGTTTTTCCTCAGGTTCAGGCGGAACTGCCTGTGGTTCAGTTTGTGCCCGTTGCCTCTTGTCCTGTCGCTGGGCACCACGGAGAAGAGTCTGGCCTCATCCTCTCAACACCCTCCCTTCAGATACTTGTACACATTGATCAGATCCCCTTCTCCAGGCTGAACAGGCCCAGCTCTCGCAGCCTTTCTTCAGAGGAGAGGTGCTCCAGTCCCCTCATCATCTCGGTAGCCCTCCGCTGGACTCTCTGCAGGAGTGCCATGTCTCTCGTGTACTGGGGAGCCCAGAATCGGACACAATACTCCAGGTGGGGCCTCCCCAGGGCTGAGTAGAGGGGCAGGATCACTTCCCTCGATCTCCTGGCAACACTCTTCCTCATGCAGCCCAGGAGACCATTGGCCTTCTTGGCCACAAGGGCCCATTGCTGCCTCATGCTTAACTTGTTGTCCACCAGCACTCCCAGGTCCTTCTTGGCAGGGCTGCTTTCCAGCAGGTCAGCCCCCAGCCTGTCCTGGTGCCTGGGGTTATTCCTCCCTAGGTGCAGGACCCTGCACTTGCCTTTGTGGAACTTCAGGAGGTTCCTCTCCGCCCACCTCTCCAGCCTGTCCAGGTCCCTCTGAATGGCAGCACAGCCTTCTGGTGTGTCAGCCACTTCTTCCAGTTTAGTATCATCAGCAAACTTGCTGAGGGTGCACTCTGTGCCTTCCTCCAGGTCGTGGATGAATACATTGAACAAGACTGGACCCAGGACTGGCCCCTGGGGAACACTGCTAGCTATCTCCTGCTGCCCCAGCTTCAGCAAGAGGCCCCAAGAACTCCCTGCAGCCCCAGGCCTGGAGAGCTGCACCTTCTCTCTGGAGCTCAGCCTGGGTTGAGGCCTCTGATGGGCAAAAAGAAATAGCTCCAGTGGCATCCTGCAGCATGCCACTACCTTTGCTCAGGACCCTGCAACAGCAGAGTTGCTGGCCCCCTTCTGTGTGCCCTTCCACACAAACTGCTGCACAAACTGCTGTGTTTGTTGGCTGCCTGTTAGCTGTGCATATTTATTTTTATCTCTCACCCTCGGACCTCAGTTAGAGATCAACTCACCTTTTACGACTTTCTTGAGCAGATGAAGCATCTTGTAGACAATACCTTATGTGCAATTTGTAATTTTCAAAAAAGTTCTTCCCCTCCCCTTCTCAGAATATAGCTGTCCTGGTTTCACAAATGTCTTTAAAATACAGTAGATATCTACCACACAAGACAAAAATTTTCCATAATCCATGAAAACACCCAGTACTCTCATCATATGTCACAAAAATACACTCCACTGGTTTTCTGTAGCTACTCAGGAAATAGTTAAGCCTTCAGTTATTACTGAAAGGTTGCATAAGCAAGGTAGCAGGCCTCCCTGTCAGATTGACAGGAAGGATTGCAGCAACATTAATATCCAGCATGGTCTTATGATCAAAAGTTTGCTTTCTCTATTGCAGTAAACAGCGTTTGAGCTTCTGACAATCCTACCAATATAAACTCTCCTAGACCCTCCCTTGTGATGGAATAGATGTCAGCACCTGACAGATTGTCCTGCAGAACTGTAAATGTGAATTACCAGGTAAAGCAAGGATAATGTAAGATACTGCAGTCATTGACTTAAACTCAAAGATTTTTACCTGAATAGCCTTTCCTTTCCTCTTTCTTCCTCCCAGCCTTCCCCCGAAGTCAAAGCGCAGGAGTAAAGAGCAAATGAGAGAAAATGACAACTTGTTACAAAAAAAAAAGTTTAAATTTGGATCTTTTCTTACAAATTTATTTAAACATAATAGAGCTTGTTCATATCCATATTTCGACACCGCTCAGTCAACTTCAAGTATGCAACTGATCAGTCTTTGAATGCCAGCCACCTAAGGTGCTGTTTTTCAAGCTATAATTCTTGTTCTTCGCCATCTGAAGTTGGGTAACTGAAATTTGTTCCACCTGCATTCTGCAATGTTATGTGATGTCAAGATGCCTGTCTTCAGGCAAGAGTTGTCCATGTTGCTGAAGAACATAAAGCTTTAGAAAAATGTATTGAGAAAAGCAAATAGTCTGTATTCATGTCTGTGCTTACTAAAAATTTGCCATCTTCTGAGAAATCAGGTTGCGAGGGAGTGCAGAGGAGCAGAAGGAACTAGCTCTCCCATGCCAGGTCATAACAGTGACTAGAGCTGTCCTTTTTTTAAAGGACAAGGCTGGAGATTAAATCGGTAATTGCCAATTCATTGAAAACGAAATTGCTCATCCAAAAGGGTTAGCCTTAGCAAATGTTTCAACTCAAAAAGAGTACGGGACAAAAAGTTCTAAAATTGTCAGTGTTTCATTTTGACATATTTTACTAATAAACTGAAAGATTTGAGATTTATCATGATTTTTGTCATTTCAAAATTAGAATTAATGCTAGTAAAGACATAGTGAAGTGGTTATAATCAAAACAAATTGATTGAAAACAATCTAAATGGAATGTGTAGGTTTACTCAGTCTCTGATTCCTTTTGGGAAAAGGGAAGGGAGGGTTTTCAGTTCACAAGAATAGGATATTGACTTCTCCTCCGTATTTGGGATGCAGTTTTTTCATATGTCTCACAACTGCTTGTGGCACAGGAAAACCATTTCCTGCTCAGTTCTGGGGCTGAATATGTATCTTGTCCGTGCCAGAGGTGGAACTGTGGGCATTTTTGGCAGTAACAGAGAGTTCTGGCAGTGACTAGTACACTCTGCTACAGTGCAAAAAACCCAAATCAAACTAAACTCCAAACCACAAATTCTATCAAAGCCAAAGAACCTCAGCAGTACAAGGGAGTGAGATTGTTCCATTCACATATAAGGTGACTATGAGAAAGCTGCGTATTCTTCACCCCTTTCGACAATAGATCACCTGCATCATTATGAGACCGCAGCCATACCCTTGACTATCTCTATCAGATTTCATGGCATTTTATTGTTACTGTGAAGCAACTAATTATACTAGAAAAAATGACCCCTTGGTATATACTTTTGCTGTTATTGTTAAATTGGATACATTAAGGATAATGACAGGCACTACAAGACAGACAACTTTCTCTACTTAATGTCTTTTTTCCTTATGACTTACCTATTTTATATACATTATTAAAAGATTTCTTCTAATCTAATAATTTAATAATCTATCAAATGCAATGCACATCACGTTAAAAAATATCATTCCAGAGTGCTATTTAAATTAGCATGGTTGGGTTTTTTTCTGATAGAACTATTGCACAGCAGATGCAATACTTTATAAAAAGAAATTGCAGTAAGTTCCAGCCCCTGGCAATGACCCTAAAGAATGCCAAGTGCATTGTACTTGACATGTTAACTCCTGTAGTACCTCAGTAGTAATGGTACTTTCAATTTCTTCACTGATCTCAGTGTATCTGTGCTGTTTACTTTTTCCTGAGTTTACCACTTCACAGTGTATCCCTATTTTCTTCAGCTCCCCTTTTTTTTTTTCTGTTACTTTTGGTTTAGACCTTCTATATCTATGAGCAATCACTATAATGTAAGACAAGAGTCACGATTTATCCCTGGAGAGTTAAAAATATCTAGAAATGAATGATGTTGAAGATTTATTATGTCAAAAATTGTATAATCACTTTTCAGCATTTTGGTTTTTCCAAGCCATGTCATTTTTCTTTGTCTTTTATTACTGTATTTCAAAGGTTACATACAGTGTATTTCTTATTTTGCTGTTACCCCAGTCTGAAAATGTGTTCCCTGAGGGAAAATTTGCTCTCATTTCACAAAAGCAGAAGCAAGTGCAAAACAGAAATCTGAGAGAGTCATTCATTCAGTTCTACATAGGGATTTGCCTGATTTGCCACGTGACAGTTCAGCAGAACTTTCTATGCTGTCTGTGGAACTGTTTATAAACTATGACTTGCTTTCTGGGATGATGTACTTTCCTTTAAAAAACAATCTATCCCTCAAAAAGTAAACAATATGTGGAAGAAATAACAACTGCTCTGTACTGTTATCGTTCGCTGGCTAGCCGTGTAACTTGGAATAATCATTCTGTAAATGTAGAAACAATTGCTTTTTGCCACAAGGAAGCAATGCAGTCTTTTAAAGGGACTATTCAGGATTCATTGTTTTCATTGTGTACAGGTAAACCTAGTAGTTCTGCACAGCATTTCTTCATAGTTTCAAACTGAGCTGAGGAGAAAGCATCTCTTTGTGGCACTTGAGGAACCTTGGGCTATTTATTTTGTAAATAGTTCAGTGAGGGTGTTCTCATTTTCAGTGACCGATGATAACTTCCATGGTGATTGTAACTAAGCCAACTACTACAGACAGAAGCAGAAAAGGAGCACTCATATCATCCCTCGTCATAACTCAGTGCTCATGTGAGGAGCACTGCCAGCCGATCTCAGGAAAAGAGTAACTGTAGGCAATCAGGACTGTGGCAAACTGCTGGGGGTGAGCTGACCTGAAAGCAGCTATGATCGGAGGAGAAGGTGTGATCATCGTCTTCCTTACATACATCATAGCTTTGCAGTGCTGACCAGGACCTGAGTCCTGTAAAACTGACCCTTCAGTAGGTACTAAGCGTGCCTGCTGCCTTGCAAGAGCCACTTAGGTTTTCATGTAATCAAAACCAGGTCCGTGTTAAGGACCTTTTGCATTTTCTGTTGGTATAAAAGGGAATGAAAACAGCTTTACCGATCAAAGAAATCCCTGCCACAAAGCATGCTGAGCTCCATGACTTACACGTTTTCCTAAGCTAAAGCCCCGTGGCTTTAGCTTGGTTGTAGTCTGAACATAACTCAAGTACATAGCATGTATGCTGTGCTCAGGAAGACTGACCTTGGATGTGAGTGTCATCCCAAACCCATTTTTTGCAACAGGCTGTTACAGAAACAGTGGCTCCGCCTTCTACAATAGAGCTTGACTTTCTTCAGGCCTCCTCCATACAAGCTTAGGCCTGTGCTCAGTCCCTGGGCGTCCTCACAGTCTCCATCTGGCGCTAGCCCCTGCTTCAAGCCTGTCTTTACAGCAAATGTGCAAGCTGGTGATGCGGAGGGAAGACTCAGCTTTAAAGTGCGCGTAACTGGTAATGTCCATATATTTAAGGGAGAGATGAAAGTTCAGACTCCTTGATATTTAATAGCTCCATGGCTGGAGTAAACAGCTAGCATGTGAGGGACGCAGTTCAAATCCTTCTTCCTCTGTCTGATCTGGAGCAGTGATTTGACCTTGAGTCTCTGTCCAAGAGACTTGCCCTAGCTACTGTGCTATAGAGTGGCTTTGCTGGCGGCTCTTGCTGAAACTCTCCCAATTTGTAGAAAATACTATATCTGTGTGCAAACAATAGCCACACCTGGACATTTTCTTACACTTGTTTTAAAGCTTTCAAAAAAGTTTCCTTTCAAGATGTAATATTTTGAAAAGTAATACACACTTATACGGAAAATCTGTGAATATACGGAATGCATTCTCAGGTGATTTGATTCCCATCATTTAGAAAATGAAGTTACTTTGACTTTCAGTGCAATATCAAGGCAATACTCCCAACTATCCAGCCAGATTCAAACTAAAAGCTGCAGTGCATGCTCTAAAACATGGGAAACATGCAGGAAGATAAAAAGTTCAAAGCAAAGAAGAGTATACGGGCCATTAAAGTTCAAGCACAGGATTAATTTCAACTCAAGTCTAACTCTGAAGTTTTTTTAGTCCCATTGTCAGGATTGCATAACTGTCAGGATGAGGTGAACCGTTGGCTTTGACAGCTGAACAACCCAAACCAGAAAGCTGGCATGTGCACACAAGTCAGGTAATGTAAGAAATACTTTTGTCTTTCCTTCTTCCATACATGTATGATGGCAGGAGCCATGTGGAAGGAGGAGTGGTGTGTATATGTCCTCCCCCTCATCCCTTCCTGCTTAACTGTTCACATAAACTGCTTCTTCTTGAAAAATGTTTCCGTATTTGATGTTCTTCAAAAATTAATGAAGAGCCCTAGTATAAGGACTCCACTTTTATTTTGTCCCATAAGAAGAAGTTGACCTACTTGATGAATGCAATCCTCCTAAGAAAGCTGTGAATTTTGGGTGAAAAGGCATTTATCTCCAATCTAGAGATAGGTGGCCAGGACTTTTGAGGGTTTAGACTTATCCCCTACTCCTTGGCCTTTGCTGTTGTCTAGCTTAACTCTCTACTCAACAGTTCTGTCCATCTCATTTCTTACGTGCATCACTCCTGTACAGGGGTCACCGGGTCTCACCATTTCTCTAGGTGGCAGGCTGCATAAAGATAAGCAGTGCTAGCATTCTTGTGAGTCTAACCCTTGCTGTGTCACTTGTTTACTTCTGATTGAATAAAGTGAATGTCTGCAATAAAATAAAATTGATCTTGCAACAAATGCCAATCAGTTGCTCATTTTTATTAAAAGTCGTCTGCAAAAGTCGTCTGGTCTCTTCATATTCCCAAGCATCAGACACTTCAGGTGAATAAAATTAGCAACTAGTACAATTTTAAAATCTGAAGGTCTGAGGGAGGCCACAAGTAATTTTGTTTTAGAATCACAGAAGATTTCCATTCCTGTTTCTCCCAAATTCTTATCACTGGCACAATGCTTTGAAACTTTTTGGTTGGATTCTTCTTTTGTCTCCATTCATATTTGCAGCTTCCAGTTATTTTAAATTCCACACTATAATCCCACCTCTCCAACTTCCATGTCTTGGGGAGCAAGACATCCCTAATTTCTCTGCTTAAACATGTGTTTTGTAGATGGTATTTCTTTACCATAGAGACATCTGCTTTTGGGACCTAAGATTTTACTAGAATATACTGGAATAAAACTGGTGTGGTGCAGTATAGTGAAGACTAGGACCCTTTAGCTATTGCTTGCTTTTAACATAGATTGCATTGCAGATATTAGGCAGATCCATCACTTTTTCTTCTTCTTTCACTTTCTGCTGTCATTTCCATTATTAAATAACTATATTTAGACCGCAGACTGCCTTAGACAAATAGATGTAAGAAAAATGTAGGGACTGTGCATTAAATATCTCATAAGTGATATACATCCTTAGGATATATCCTTAGAAAACAGCTCTTATGCCATACAGCTCTTATGCTGTATGTTGTCCATCCCAACTGTCTCCAATAGTGTTTGAAGCCATCGGCTCTGTTCCAAAGTCTCCAAGACAATTAAGTTTCTGTAAGTCTTGCATAGATTAAGGATGTCTTCTCCAAGTGTGCTAGGAGATACTATTAGTTGGGAGTCTCTAGAGACTACTAGGCCTCCTTAGGGCTCTGGCAAACAAGCATGGCAAATCAAAATCAGAGGCCTGGAGCCGTCGCTGCTTCTGGCTGTCCATCCTGCCCAAAGCAGGAATGACTGAAGCGCTGATGAAACAGCTTTTGAACAACCACAGTTCTCAGCCTGGTCTTTTAAGGTGAACTGATCCCCTGGTTTTCTGGTACCTGTGGTCTTTGTGAATAGGGTTTAATTGTTTGGGTAAGTCTGTACTTATTTGATAGACTTATTTTTCACTCCGGTGCCTTCAGAAACCCTCCTAGGTCGGAGGGGAAGCGGCGGGAGGAAGGAGGCATGCTCTGAGGGGAGCAGGCGCGCCGCTGGATTTTCCGGCGCTAGAAGGGTTTGGAGCAGTTTTACGCTTTGGCCCCCTGCAACGTTTCACCCCGGCCACGCTCCCGCCTGGGAGGAGGTGGCGCCCGCGCCATGCCGCGGCCCACGCCGAGGCCGGCGGTGCGTAACGCGAGCGGTTTGCCGGCCGGGCGCCGTCCGTGCTCGGGGGCGGGCCGGTTGCCTTTCACCCGCGGGCGCCCGGCAGGCAAGAAGGACTCCGTCGGGAGATACGTGAGAGAAAAACACACCTCCCCGCGCAGGGGCTGGCGGAGGCAGCGCCCGCCGCCCCGGGGCCTTGCGTGCGCGCTGCTTCGCCCGCCCGCCCCGGCCCGGCGCCGGGCAGGCCCCAACGGCCGCCGCCACCAACGGCCGCCGCGCGCGCCACCCGCCCAGCCAGCGTGAGCGCGCGCGCGTTGCCAGGAGACCGGGGCGCGCGGCGGCGGAGCGGGAGGGGGGGGGAGGAGAGGGGGAGGGGGGGAGGAGGAGGAGGAGAGCTACGTGGTGACGTTAATTCTATATGAGCGCGAGCGGCGGGAGCTCGGGTCTTTTTACCGCCAGCCGCGCGGCGCCTCCTCCTCGCTCCTGAGTCACGGCGAGCCCCGGCCCCGCGCAGGTACCGGGCGGCGCGCCGGCCCGCTGCCGCCGGCGGGGGGGGGGGGGGGGGGGAGCGGGGTGCGGAGGCGGCAGAGCGGGCGGCGGCGGGTCCCGGCCCGGCCCGGCGGAGCGAGGCCGCCAGGGCGGTGGTGGTGGTGGCGGCCGCGCCGCTCCCTCGCGGCCCGCGGGATGGCGGCGCCGCTGCTCTCGCCGCGCCCCGGCGGGGAACGGCGCCTCTGTCCCTCCCCCCCCCCCACCTCTCCCAACCGCTTCCCCCTCCCCCGCACGTCCGCGGGTGCCTCCGCCGCCCTCGGCGCCCCGCGGAGGGGGCAGGGCCGGGCTAGGCCAGGCCGCGCTGCCGGGGCCCGGCGCTGAGGGGAGGCGGGTGCGTCGCGGCAACACGTGGGGCCGGCGGCGGGGCGCGGCCGGGAGCCGGCGGGGGGCAGCGGAGCGGCGGCCCCGCGGTGGTGGTGGTTGGGGGGGGGCGGCGGCGGCGGCCCCGTGGTGGTGGTGGTGGTTGGGGGGGGGGGGAAGGGGGCGGCCCCGGGGGTGTTGCGCGGCCGCGCGCGGTGGCCTTGTGCGGGCGCCCGCTCCTTGTTGTCTGGCGCTCGCCTGGAGCGAGGCGAGACTCCTGTGTGCTGTGCAGCTCGCCGCTGGCAGGGGGACCCAGAGATGCAGTCAGCGGCTGGGCGACTCGTGCTTCCCTGAGGAAAGACTATTTTTTTTTTCCCTCCCCCCCCCCCTCCGCTTTTTCTGGAGTTCAACATGTCTCTTCGCTGGATGCTTGCTGGCTAGGATCACCCGGAATGAGGCCTTTGCTTTCTTCCTGATTGTAGATGTATCCAGCGTAAAGGACTGGCAGCAGCAGTTACATGAGATGAGCGATAGTCTGCCATCAAGAAAGACTTAAGAAAGTGCCTGAGGGAGCTAGTGACTGCAGTTGGAAGTCCTGGAGTGTGTTTGTCATTGCCATATACATGAAAAAATACAAAATATCCATCCATTACACGTCAGATATTTAGGGGGACTTACACTGTCAACGTTTACGAGGATTTCGGTATTTAGAACAAAACCTTCCCCATTTGCTTGCAGAAAAACCCACCATAAACTCTCTGAAAGTGGTTGTGATAGAGTGATAGTATGGCAGTGTCTTCCCCAGTTTCTCTCCAAGCACACTGTAGCTGGTGGATGGGTTTGATGCATCACATTTTGTGTTTTGAAACCCCATGGAAAGATGCTTATGTTTCATATTGTAATTCTTTGAGAGGAATTTAGAGTAACAGTAGAAGTGGCCATTAAACTTGCAAGGTATGACAAACAACCCCTCTCCCAAAAAATGGAGTTTGAACTTTTAATGATAATGGAGGTTCCTTGTAATTTTCCTCTCAGTCATGAAATAAAACCTGAGAGAGAACAGCTAGGAGGCTTAAGATAGTGTGCAAAGTTGTGAGTACTTTCTGACAAAGTAGCTAGCTTGTTAGTAGCTTGTTAGTAGCTTGTTAGTAGCTTGTTAGTAGCTTGTTAGTAGCTTGTTAGTAGCTTGTTAGTAGCTTGTTAGTAGCTTGTTAGTAGCTTGTTAGTAGCTTGTTAGTAGCTTGTTAGTAGCTTGTTAGTAGCTTGTTAGTAGCTTGTTAGTAGCTTGTTAGTAGCTTGTTAGTAGCTTGTTAGTAGCTTGTTAGTAGCTTGTTAGTAGCTTGTTAGTAGCTTGTTAGTAGCTTGTTAGTAGCTTGTTAGTAGCTTGTTAGTAGCTTGTTAGTAGCTTGTTAGTAGCTTGTTAGTAGCTTGTTAGTAGCTTGTTAGTAGCTTGTTAGTAGCTTGTTAGTAGCTTGTTAGTAGCTTGTTAGTAGCTTGTTAGTAGCTTGTTAGTAGCTTGTTAGTAGCTTGTTAGTAGCTTGTTAGTAGCTTGTTAGTAGCTTGTTAGTAGCTTGTTAGTAGCTTGTTAGTAGCTTGTTAGTAGCTTGTTAGTAGCTTGTTAGTAGCTTGTTAGTAGCTTGTTAGTAGCTTGTTAGTAGCTTGTTAGTAGCTTGTTAGTAGCTTGTTAGTAGCTTGTTAGTAGCTTGTTAGTAGCTTGTTAGTAGCTTGTTAGTAGCTTGTTAGTAGCTTGTTAGGTTAAACTTGATGCAGTGCCCCTTTTTCAATGATAAACTTATTAAAGTAAGTGAATGGCACAGAACTTGGACTGAAATGAGCTGACTAGCTTCTCTTCTAAATCCAGAAGTTATTTTACCCTTTTGGGACAAAATTAGGACAATTGAATTCTACACACATTGGAATTTGAATGAATTTTGGATGCCTTTCTACCAGAAAAAAACTTAGGCCCATCAGTGCTTCAGGTACCTGGAGCACTGATACAAATGCTTAGAATAGGCCATTGGTACCTAAACTTTTGGTTGTGTAGCCCACTTATTCCTGTGTGAGAGATATGTATTAGGACTCCTTCCTTTACCGCCCCCCCCCAACTCCTTTCCTCTGTTTTGTGACAGGTCTTGCATATCATGTGTTTCTGGTTTCTGGGGCAGTGGGTTATCTGTGCCTATGTAGAAGGAGGGACTTATGCATAGACAGTATACCTGGTGCTTTTCAGAGCCACTATCTACGCAGTCAGCCCAGTGGTTTGGGAAGCATGCACCAGAGGTGGTGGAGGAGTGGTGGTGGAGTTTACTGTAGTGGTGTATGTATGCACTGCAGTAGTGCAGTAGTGTGCTGTTGTCATCCTTATGCTTCGTCTAGTCCATAGCTTACTCCAAAACTGTTCATGGGACCAGGCAAGGGAATTGGTATGGTGAGCTGCTTACTGAGCACTTTGAAAACAGGTGGTCTGTTTTTTTCTTAGCCTCTTGCATGACTGGGAATAACACGTGTGCACAAGTGAAACTGTAAGCAATTGTGTGTATTGTATGTTATGAAGGATTTTTTTATGGAGTTTTCACAACACAGAGAGCTGACTCTTCCAGGCTGGCACCATATTCTTCAACATAACTACAGAACCTCAGTTCTTCAATAAACTTTGGTTTACTGTACTGTCAGTCACGTTGGTATAAGAGTGTTCATTACCTGAGCTCTCAAAAGTTGAAGTAATTGTAACTTAGTTCATTACGACAGATATATCCAGTCAGGGCAATAAAACAGCTTGAGGATTTGAGTTCAGTAGTGAAGAATCTCAAGGGGAAATAAGATAAGCATCTTCTATTTTGAATTCTTGATTGAATCCTTTGGTGAAAGCTAGTTTGTTCCAGTACACTGATGGGTGTAAGGGATGTCTACAATAGCTGTGTGTCTGTGTTAGTATGGATATAGCCTAATTCACCTTAATGTTTTTGTGACATAGCTGCAAATGTGCTGTATTTCAAACTAAACTGTCAAAGGTCTTATTTCCCTGGGAAACTTCAAGAATTGGAAACATTGCAGAAAATGGACATGCAGTTGTTACTTAAATGCCTGTTGGCTTTTTTCTGTATTTGCATATATGTTCTACAGTGTTTCAAATTTTTTTCATGAGTTGATACTGCATTGGTATTTGGCTGGTGCTGTAGACCCTTGTACAGAAGATACTAGTTTGCAAACAAAACATTAGTGCTTAATGCTGGTTGTAGGTTACTAGAGCTGTGGAGTGGTCTGAGTTAGCTTCTGATTTGGGTGACTGCATTTCATCAACTTTTATTTAGGAAACATATTGGTAAATAATAGAGCAGAGCTGTATTATACAAGCAGTATTTCATCTGAGAAATGGTTGTGGTGATGAGTAACATTTATGGGTCAGTTTTCACTTGTAAATTACTTTGGGTTCAAAAGTGGATATAATTAAAACTAATTCAATTTAGCTGATCCTCACTCTGTTCAAGCATGAGGTTAGTGCAGTTCCTCATCACCTAACTTTGTTAATCTGGAGAGTGGGTCAGTCTGGTGTCTTAATATATTTGTCTAGAAAACCAGACATGCCTGGAAGGTGTCACAGAATTTGCTTGGGGATTCATTTGATGACCTTCTGAAAAACAAAGCTATTTAAAAGCAATGTATGTGACTTTTAAGGGTTTGCTACACAATAAAAAATAACAGAAAGGGAGAAATCTAATTACAAATATGGCCCATATATTTAGCAATAACTTTGACCTGAAGTTTTCAGGAAGACTGCAAATGTTGCAGACTAAAACTTCAGCTGCGTACAGCTGAAAAAGATGACCTCTATTCATTTTCCTTTCTTACCTCATAGTTACTTTTAAAATATATAGTTTGTTTAGAGTTTTAAAAATATATTGACAGTACATCAGCTGCATCTTAACTGCTGTCAAAGTTTAGACTGGAGATTTTGTGCAGAGGGAAAGATGGAAGGTGTTTAGATTTTAGTAGCAGGAAATACAGGATGCATTTTGGGTCTTAATGTGTGCTAAGGCTGTGCAACCTTGAGAGAAATAACTTACAATGTTGATATCTTAGTTTAAAGCTTAACTTGCGGTCATGAGGAGGCAGTTGCATATCAGATGTTTCACATAGTCTTTGTAGACTGTAGAACGAAATATTATCAGTTTACCCATTTTCTTTTTATGATCAAAATATGAAAGTAACTTTTTAGATATACAGCTATCAATTTCTAAATGCTTCTGTAGCTGTGAAGTGTTCAGCCAATGATTAGCTTTGTTTATCCTTTTTTTTAAAAAAGAAGAGATCTAGTATGCCTTTTTAAGTGTTAGAAATTCTGATTAAGAGACTTGACTAAACAGACCTATGAAATCTGGAGTGGAACAAAGCCTCAGGCTTCCAAGACCCAGCTTAGAATCATGAATGCTTGTTGTCTTTTCTGACAATTTGCAGTAAGATTGGTTCAGTCCACTACTTTATCTAGATGTTGGTTAATAGCATTTGAGAGATGAGCAATGAGAAACAACACAAACAAATTTTTCAAAGTAGAGATGATTCTTCCACAGTTCTAGTGGTACCAGCAGGAGCTTTCTGTCAGGGAAAGTTTCCTTTTAATTCTGGCTTCACTTAGTTCTGGGGAAGAAAAGTGTTTACCTCTCAAACAATTTTTAATCTGTTTTTTTCCACTTCCCTTTAAGTAATTTTTACGTTACTTCTTGTTGCTCACCTCTCAAATGCTATTAATCTCAAATTTAAACTGTTTCTATTTCACAGGTATTCATGTTACTGGGCCCTGAGTCTGTTTCTTCTCTACTGCAGTATTAGCAGTGAATGCAATATTTTTAAGGATGTGCCTTTTTAAGGAAGGGTGTAATGAGTATGTTTTGCATTGTTTGTTTTAGTCATTGTTATGCATCTATTTCAGATCTTCTTGACTACTTGTGTGTTGAATAGGTCTTCAGTGGGTTGCATGCAATTATGCCTATGTCTTTGTACAGCAACTTTTTAACCTTTTGAACTCTTAAAATTGATGGAGTTGTGACTTCTAATGTATGTTACTTTAGGTTTTAGTACTGTTTTTCTACTCTTCACCTTTTTAAGCCGTCCTTAATTCTGTGATACTCCATTTTGGAAAGTTAAATGAATCTTGGTTTCTGTATGGTTAAGTATGAGTTGGTCTAAATGCTTTACTCTTTGCTGTGCGTATGAGGTAGCATCACCAGAAACATGTTCACCACTGTTGGAACTGGTAGCATCTTCTTGACGTGGCTTCTTGATTTTTCATCACCTTCTTCAGTATTGTGGACTTATCAAGTACTTCTTCTGGTGCCAATAGCATGATTGAACGGAATTTACAGAAAAATTCTTGTGAAGGTCACTTTGTAGGTAAGGCTTAAGTTTGTCAGCTTTCTACAGGTATAATATATGCTTGCAAAAACTCTTTAAATGCTGCACTTATATTCATTTAAAAGAGACTTTCTGAAACCATAACCATGTATATACATCTGCTGGATCTTATCACGCGTTTTAACATCTCAAACAACAGTCATCAAATGCATCAGTTGGATCACTGTTGTCTTTCTTTAGTGAATGCTGGCTTGTTACTTGAAAATGGAATAGACTTTAAAAAAGGTGTGCTGTTCAATAATGGCTTCATTTTCATGGAAATTATACTGAACTGAAGCTAGTAGAATATATTTAACAGCCTTTTCCATGAATTTCAGGAGCTTCTGAAGGAGTGAATGAATTTACTATTCTGTATTAATCAGATGTTTCAGCAAAAACATCCTTTTGAAGCTTGGAAACGTTTTTTTGGTGTGTTTTAACTTGTTTTTTTTGGATAAGGCTATTAAAATATTTTCTAAATTAAACTGATTAAAAAGCATTAATGCTGTAGTATTTTTCTTGCAAATAGCAGCATAACTGCCAGCCTTGTCATATTTGATTCCAATTGGAATCTCAGGCAACTGATGTTCTGCTTTCCTTCAACTGATGTTGTAACATACACAAGTTGATCATGTTAAACTACTAAAATGTAACCTGCTACCTCAAGTGCTTTGCTAAAACACTATTTGTGTATTCCTTCTCTGACACTCACCAGCAAACTGAATGCTTTTATCAGAATGAAGTGTATTGATGAATAATCTGGTAGTTTTTAAAGATCTCTTCATGTATGAAAACTATCTTTAAGTTATTTTTTCAATTTGAATTTAAACTTCTGGATTACTTTCATGATAATGAAAGATTGTCCTAAATAGAAATTGGTAGATTTTCTGCTACAGAATGTTGGCACCCTGGACAAAGGCCACATTGTACATTAATTACCCTATTTTTAGAACATGGTCAGGGAGCCCAGATCAGTAGCAGAGAAAAACATGTAGATATAATTCAGTCCTGACTTAAAATTGTAATTTTGTAGTCCATTTCCTTCTTCTGGAGACTCCTTTTTTTTTTCCCCTGCAAAAATAAACAGGCGCTACCTAAAATAAACACAAAATGCTACAATAATAGAAGAGTTGAGTGTTTGTCAGAATCTTTATTTCCTGATTTAAAAATTAGGTAAGAGGAAAGCTCTAAAGAGTTTCCATGTGAATGAAGGCAAACCTTGCAGTTACTAGTAACTAACTAAATTAGCTGTATGTGATTAGTCTGCTTTATTTTGAAGAATTTGAGTTTTCCCATCACATAATTGGAGTTCTCATGCAACTTGCAGAGAACCTTAGAGTTGAAGTAAGCTGCTGTCACGCCATAAGATGTCCATTGTGCTTGCAAGCATCAGTGAAATAGTTGCATTGACAAATGGCTGCAATTGGTTCCTTTACCTCAGGAGTTACTAGGAGCAAGTGAAAATGGCAACTTAAAAGCGAGAGAGAATATGATTTTCAATTAATTGCATTGTATTACTTGGTTCTGCAGTATCATGATTTAGTGTTTAGCAGTAGCTAATGCTATAATTTCAGAAGGGAAAAAATAAAAATTTCAAATTTTGCTGTTATCACAAGGCCATCTTAGAAGTTGTACCGTACAGTTGCCCAATAACATTAACTTTTTTAAACCCTATTCATCTCTAGAAGGCACTCGCCTGCAGGATCTTCCTTCTCTTAACCCTGCTCTTACTCATGTAACTGTACAAAAGAAAAATCTGGCACTGTGTGTTTTTTTTTTTTTTTGAAACCTTGCATCCATTCAAGCACTTTGATGCAAAGAGAGGGTACGCAGAGCCAAAGGAGAGCGAGCATGGCAGAGCCAAAGGAGAGCAAGCATCAGCTTTTCTGGCAGCGTTTGCCAATTGGATTGGCTTTAGCTGACTGGAAAGTTGTAAGGTCAACAAGGAAACTTCTTTTTCCCCCCTTACCAAGAGGGCTTATCTCCACCGTCTCCCCATCCTAGTTAGCTTGAGCAGTTGCACATAGTCACAGTTACAGGGCGAACTGTCTGCCAGCTGCAGTCACTAGTTGGCTAGTGGCAGTTGGCACAGAGGAGGCAGCAGCCATGGGCAGTCCATCCCTGCCTCTGCTCCAGCTGCAGAGTTTTAATGGGCTATGTCACTAATAGAAACTCTACCATAATTTTAAGCAAAAACTGATTTAAAAGTTCTGAGTATGTTTTGCAAAATACAACACTCATCTAAGTTCTCTGCCTGATGAAGAAAAATCTTGCTCGTGCTTGTGCTAAAAATTCCTATATATCCCAGTACCAGTTAGCATTTCTGCTGTCTGTTGATCTGGGACTGTCTTTTGGGCACAGTGATTGAGCTGGTGCTTACACAATACATTCTAACAAAACAATTGTTTTGTTTGAGTTTTCTGTAAGGGACCAGTGGCACCTTTTCCTTTTTTCTGTACTGAGAGAGCTAGATTCCTCCCTTACATTGACTGTTACTAGCTCCTTAGTCTGTTTATCAGGCCTGGGTAACATGATTCAAGCCTTTCTGTTAGACCATACCTACTTGTGGGTACCTAGTTGTGCATTTATCGCCTGCTCTTTTATTGTTCTTGTGTTTGGGCAATCTTAATTATCTACTCTAGGTTTGAAAATTTAAATTAACTATGTCAATTTTAGCCTCTCCTACGTTACCAGTAGAAAATCCTTATTAACAGAAGAACTCTGAGGCACTAATAAAAGGAAATTCTCTGCAGAACTCAAATAGCTGGTAATATCTTTCACCAAATAGTTATGGTAACGTGATGTGCTGGCATAGGACTATGCTAGTCATGTATCTGAAATTAGTTTTTCACCTTCAGCTTTCCCAAAAATACATATATTTTTTATAATATGAATGATTTAATCTTTGATTGTAATAAGTTATTTAAATATCGTATTAATGATATACACAGTAGCTCTTTTGGATCCCTGTGTCCCACTTCCCACGCTCCTGATAATTGATATTGCATGAACTTAAATGCAAAGGTAAAAAGGCAATTCTTGCTTGATTCCCTTTTGAAATGGCCTTTTTTTGTCTGATGCATTACTGAGCTGCTCTATTTCAAGAGTGGCTAAATGTTCTCCCCATTACTGAACCGTGGGATCCTTTCCTATGTAACAATTTTCCTATCTGGCAGTTGATACTATAGCTTCCACTAACAGTTATGAAATGATTGATTTGTTTTATTAGGCCTTAATATCTAAAGGATTTGAAGTGCGGAATTCTGTACCATGTACTGTGCATATTTAAACTGTTCACCCAGTTCTGACATTCCTGTGGATGAAACAATCCTAAGTTGAGCTTTTAGGGAAGGACCCGTTTACTGTAGATGTTAAAAATAATTGTTTTAGATAGATTGCTTAAGCCACTAAAAAGGCTTGCAATTTTTTCATGTTATCGGCAGCATAAAAAAAAAGTTAAAGCTAAAGCCTCCTGAAATGTTAGGGAAGAGCATCAATTTCAAGTAATTTTCAGTGAATTTATTCACCCTGAGTTTCTTGATCTGTAACAAGTGTTGAACTTGGCTAGTATGAAGTAACTTGTCTGGCACTTCTGGTTTCACAGAATGGCCAAGGTTGAAGGGACCTCTGGAGATCATCTAGTCCAACCCCCCTGCTCAAGCAGGGTCTAGAGCATGTTTCCCAGGATCGCATCCAGGTGGGTTTTGAATATCTCCAGGGAAGGAGACTCCACTACCTCTCTGGGCAACCTCTTCCAGTGCTCTGTCACCCTCACAGTCAAGAAGTTTTTCCTCAGGTTCAGGCGGAACTGCCTGTGGTTCAGTTTGTGCCCGTTGCCTCTTGTCCTGTCGCTGGGCACCACGGAGAAGAGTCTGGCCTCATCCTCTCAACACCCTCCCTTCAGATACTTGTACACATTGATCAGATCCCCTCTCAGTCTTCTCTTCTCCAGGCTGAACAGGCCCAGCTCTCGCAGCCTTTCTTCAGAGGAGAGGTGCTCCAGTCCCCTCATCATCTCGGTAGCCCTCCGCTGGACTCTCTGCAGGAGTGCCATGTCTCTCGTGTACTGGGGAGCCCAGAATCGGACACAATACTCCAGGTGGGGCCTCCCCAGGGCTGAGTAGAGGGGCAGGATCACTTCCCTCGATCTCCTGGCAACACTCTTCCTCATGCAGCCCAGGAGACCATTGGCCTTCTTGGCCACAAGGGCCCACTGCTGACTCATGCTTAACTTGTTTCTGCATCTGTTGAAAATAGCAGCCTGCAGTTTTTGTTTAGTTGTCTTTTTTTGTACCTAGCTATTCTCTAGCTGGGGTCCTCTTTGCTGACACCTGACCTTGTCCACTTAGGTTACTGTCTTTTCTTGCAGTTACTTGACCCCACATATGGCCCGTTTGCTTCAGCTATTTTCTGTTAAATGCATTGCTTTCAGTTATCCAAGGCCTGCCTTGAAAAAGGAGGCAGAAGGAGGCTGAGGTGCAGCTGTGTGGACAGGCTGCCTCATTTGCTGTACTTTGAGTTATTGACTACTGAGGGAATTAATTTGGGCAGAAGGATAGGCTTGTTTTTAAGACTTGAGTATGTGATTCCTGGCTGTAGCTTGGGTTCAATATCCCCCAAAAGGCCCATTTGTGTCCCTTGAACTACTTGAGAAATTTCTTCTACATGCGATTGCAACCTAGTTGTGTGAGCAGTCCCTCTAGAGAGGGGAAATGATGTTTCCTGAGACAGAATGGGTACTGTGTGTGGTATGGTATCCACAGAGATGCTGAACAGCTGAGAACAGTTGGCCAGCTGCCAAAGTTAGGGCTTGCGCTCTGTGTTTGTGTAAAAAGCTGTTGTTTTGTTGGAGGAACTGTGTCTCAGGAATGTCTTGCTTCATCAGCTGACTCCTAATTCACCTTGCTGTGACCTGTCCTCCTGAGGCTCAGCGGATGTCAGGGTAATCTAATACTAGAATGCTTGCTTAGGACTGTTAAAGCTGACCTTCAAGGAAAAAAAAGGCTTCTCACCACAGCTATTGTGTAAACTCAGACTGGTTTGTGCATGGATAAAGGGAGACTGGGAAAGAGGAAAGTCCAAATCATTTGACTATGAGAAGGACTGCATATTTAAAATGAAAGACTTTACTTATGTGAAATTACTTAGTGAAGAAATAGTAACCCAATAGTGTTCCCTGAAAATTGAAAATTTATCCATGGATAGTTTGAGGGTAAACACATGGTGTGTCATTTTCTGCATGTATAGGACAAAATTAAAAAAAGTTAAAGCAGAGATTAAAGAAGTGAAATATCATTTAAACATTGTGGCAAATAGCAAACTTTGATACTGTTCTGATAAGATTTAAATTTTTAAAGTAATTCTGCAGGATGCACTCAGAACTGTAGCTAAGCTTGTGATTAACAAGTAATCTCCTAATGTTTTTGTTCTGAAAGAGAACATACGCATTTCCTTGTGATGGCGGGCAGGCTTCTGATCAAGCTTAAGCTACCTGTGTGAAAGAACGTTTAAATGTTAGCTTTTAAAAAGCTTTACTGTAGTTTCCTTTGTTCTTTTGCTTCCTTTTTGTTGCATGAACTCCGGATGTGCTGTCTTTCAAGCCCTGTAAAAGATAAGATATGTGTTTCTTTTCCTCTGCGTATTTCTAAAATAAGCAGCAAAATATCTTTCATTGTAATTGAAGCCTCTGGACAGTACTGCATTTGCCCGTAATTCAGTGCTACTAACTCTAGCTGTTGAAATAACAGGGAAATAAATACTTTAAGAATTAGTAGGTTATTTACCTCCTGGCTTTTGACCAATGGAGGGATGCCTTTTATTGGTGCTCATAAGCCTTTTGCTGCAGTCGTGAGGCCTAGATTCTAAGTAGTATCTCAGTCCAAATCTCAGTTTTGGACTAAAACACCTGCCATGGCCAGCTTTGTTATAATCCTGCACTGGTAACTGGTGAGCTAGTATCTCCCAAGGATTACTTCAAGCAGCAATAGGAGTGAATGCTTCCTGTTGCTCAGGTGTCAAGGTGCAGCTGCTGTACGCAATCCTAGATGCATCTTGGAAACAAGGAAGGAGGGCTATGCCACTCTGCTTTTTGTGGGAAGCTGAGTGACAGTAACTAGGAGGACTGTATACCAAGAGTACTGTATACCAAGATTTAGGGAGATAATCACAATAATTATTTTGCAGAGTGTATTTTAGTATTACTGATTGTGACGTGTACGGTATTTAATGCTCATACACAAGACTAGGACCTTGTATTAGGCATTGCGCAAAGGCAGTGAGGGTTATTACCTCTCGAGGAAGATATTTTCTCAATACCTGTCTGTCTAAACAGTTTTTTTTTTTTTTACCAGTAGAACTGCGTCTGTAGAGAAGCTTGGGGTTGTTTAAGTTGATGACAATATAAATGTGATGTAGCTATATATCCGTGCTCGGGGGTTGCACAGATTATTCTAAATGTCTGCCAGTGTAGAGTTCTGTTGGCATAATGCCTTGTAGCCTTATCACACAAGAACTGTTGTCTAGAGCGGATGACTGTATAATGACAAACAGTAATATCATCCAAGCTTGGGGAACAATTCTTACTGCAATTTTTTTGATAGAGTTGTATAAAAAGTGGAGGGGAGATCAAAGGATGATGCATGAAAAAAGATTATTGCAAAGAGAATAGAGAGGGGAAAAAATAGCATGAGGCTGATGTGAGCACATTGAAGGGAGGATTTGAAGTTGACAGTTGTTTGACATGGTCTATTTGAATCTCCAAAAACTTTTGAGGAATCTTATCCAAAGGCTTTTAGTAAACTAAGCAGGTATGGAAAAAGATGCAGGCCTTGCGTAGGTTGTTTAATAAGCGTAGCTATCCCTCACAATGAGGGGGAGCTAGTGAGTGGACTTCCTTAGGGTTCTGTACTCAAATGCATGCCTTAAACATGATCATAAACGATCTTGGAAAAGGGGATGAACTTTGAGAGGATGAAGGTTGATGATGATATTTAGTTATTCAGGATGGTAAAGAAAAGGGCCAGACGTAGACTTCAAGAATAACACAGGCTGCTAGTGAAATTTTGTCTACTTCTCAGCGCAATGTAGAAAAAATGGTGACTTAGTTATGGTCTCTGAGCTGAACGTCACAACTGAAACAGGCTCTTACCTGTTTGATGCTTGAGTGATAACATCAACTTGGTGATGAGTAGCAGTCATTAAAAAATAATTATAATTATTTATGAAGAAATAGAAAACAGAGCAATGTCCTAATGCTACTGCATAAATTCATGGCTTGCCTGCGTTTGTGTGTTGCCCTGATCTCACCCCTGTTTCCATCATGCCAAAGAAGTAGTAAGACTGAAATGTACAGAGAATGGCAGTAAGGATGATGAAAGGGTTGGTGGGTATCCTGTGTAAAGAGTGACTGAGAAAGCTGAGACTCCTTTGGACTGGAGAGGGAGGAGGGCAGGGTTTACACTCTGAAGAGGGGATTCATTGCTCGCTCTTCCAATGTAGTGAATGAAGAAGACATCAAATGAAGTTAGCACATAGTGCTAGACAAAAGGAAGCATTACTTAAAACAAGGTGTGGTGCAGCCTTGGTACTCTGTCTCTGGATGTTTTGCATGGTATCAGGGAAAGATAGGACTAGTTCATGAAAGAGATTTATTGGAGGGGGGAGGGTGTTCCTTGCCTATATTTCCTGAGCCAGTATGTTTTTTGTGAAAGTTATGGAAAGCCAGGAGAGTTTCTGAGGGAATTCTTGCCTTCTCCTTACTCTTCCCTAAGCATCTGCTAATGACCTTTATGGGGCCATTACTGGTACTGGTTAAATAGCTTTTTGCATGACTAGGTCACAGCTAATCTTCTGTTCTTATTTAGGAAAAACAGTTCATTGAACTGTAGAAGTAGGTTTGTTTTAGCAAACCTGTATCTAAGAGATTTCAACTGCTGTTTGTCAAGCCCACTGGCTCTACAAGACCACATGAGTCATATTGTCACTGGTCACACCTTTGCTCAAAGAGCTGCTTCTGGTTTCATGGGTTGAGGACAAAGGGAGAGAGAAAACATTGGTCTCTGCAAAGAACAAAAATACTTAGTGAATGTGATTTTCTGTCATAGTTGCATGGAAATACATGAAAGACAGGTGAATGCTTCTCACGTGTTAAAAAACAGTGAGATGGCCAGCCTTCTTGAAAAGGTCTTGCATAGAGTGCAGGCTGAGAGTGAGTGTAAGGAAAAGGTTTTATATTTTGCAGGCATAAAATCTTTTGCAAATGAAAAAATAATGCTGTTTGTGATCTAGCTGTAGAAATGGTGGGGATAGCAGTGCGAGTGTATAATCAAAGTGTGTTCTGAGTTTCTATAGGTCCATAGTATCCATCTATTGAGAAAGGAATCTGAAGGGGGCTTTTTGAAATGGTAACGTATACAGCTTGCTGCTGTGTATAAACCTGAGGTTGTAAGACAGGCAAACATGATCTGAAATGCAAGAAACTTGAAATGAATCCCAAAACATTACTGGAACTTCCTGATTTCTTAAGTGAATTTTTAAATGACCTTTGGTTTACCTTAGTGCTGTTATTTTATCGATAGCAAATACTGTATTAATTTTCTGAAATAGATTGACAAATAGGCATTTCTTTAGCTTTTCTAGGTACTAGAGAATTGAATCTTTTTTGGCTACACGTTCTCTGAAATACTTCATTTAGGGCCAAAGCTTTCAAATACTAATGAAGACAGAGATTACTTGCTTCCCATGTAATTATTAGGAAGTATTTATGATACTGAGCAAATATATTTTGATTGAATCTACCTACCTAGAACGTAAGCATTAAATTCTGAAGAGCTTAGACTCTAACATATCTCTTTATGTAGGCTGATACTGTCCTGATCTTACTGGGTTTATGTTCTTGTGTTAACTTTTTTTTGACAGATCAAACATTTTTCACTTTTTTTCAGGTGGGGGGAAAAAAAAACTGTTGTAATGACTAAAATCCTCGTGAGGACACGTGAGAAGTTGAACTTTTAGCAACAAAGTCAAGTGTGTTCAGCTTAGTGGACAGCAGCTAAAATAAGGACTTTAAAGCAGTGATTGCCACACTGCTTGGACCAGTGGATGAATTGGTAATTAGGCCCGGTGGTTCAGGAGAAACTAAGATGACAGTAGTGATACAGTATTGTCTAGTATGTAATACTGTCTCTGAGTTCAAATTACCAGGAACTTTTTACTTTAGAGTCCTCTAGCTATCATTTTGTTGATTGAAAATGTTATCGTAGTACGTTCAAGAACGTAGTAGGTACCTCATGGTATATAAGATTTGAAATAGTCTCAATATTTAAATTTATTCTTATTGTGTCTTGAATGTGTGGTATGATGATACTTAACAGAGGCACTTAAATTCTGGTCATTGAGGACGTGGTAATTAGCCATGTTAAATAGCTTGGCATAGTGGCATCAAACTTGTTGTGAAATGTAAATTCTCTTTGTATTTTAAGGAACTACTTGGATTGTTTTTTTTTTTGTATGGCTAGTGGATCCACGGATCCACAAAAAAGTTAGGCTGCATTTAGTATTAAAAGGAGCTGAGTGAAATGTAATTCTCTTTGTATTTTAAGAACTACTTGGATTGTTTTTTGTATGGCTAGTGGATCCACGGATCCACAAAAAAGTTAGGTTGCATTTAGTATTAAAAGGAGCCGAGTGAGTTGTAAGTATGCTATATCTGCAGTTACCTACTGGAAGTGACTAAACAGTTACCAAAAGGGTTCTAGGACCCTTCTTATTGCAGTTCACTTTCAGATTTTCTGATTAAAAATAATGCGTAAAACAAAAATAAATTACTAATTTTCGTTCTGTAATATTACTGCAGTCCTATGATATAAAATGCAACCCACTATTTTGCTGGTATTTCAGCTTGCACAAGTAGATTTCTTCTAAACCAGAATCAAATTCTTATGTATTTTTGTGCACTTTAGAGTGAGAACGCCAAAACGTTATATGGGAGATATGCTGCTCTTCATATTACAATATACGTTCTATCTTATTTCTCCAAGGTTATGCAGTTCATCTTAGTGTTTTTGGCATTGATGGCACTTGGCTGTAGATCTTGTAAATGAAATCTAATGCTGCTGTTCTTACATTTTTGTTTTGTTTTTTTCTCTAGGATTTGAAATCTAAGAGAATGGCAGACATTGACAAGTAAGTAAAATCTGTAGGTTAAGGAGGCTGTAACAGTCGTGCTGTGTGTCTTATTTTGTACTTCAAATAACTGTTCTCTAGATGCTTGAGAGAAAGGATCTGCTACAAGGTAGTGGTCTTGGCACTGTGGCAAGATGTGAGGTTTATAGCATTTGCACAGGGGAGAAGAGCGTGAATTGCTCATGCAAAATGGTTTTGGGATCCTCGATGTAAGTAAAACTAAAACTTGGATGAGGTACTGGTTAACTGTTAGGTACTTATGTTAGCTGGAATTCTGTGAGGGGAAGAGGGAAGGCAGTGCTACCTGTTACTGTAGTTTCTCTGTATGTAGTTTTTTCTACTCGGAACACTCATGTTTCATGGCATTCAAAGCACTGTTTAGGTGAGCCTATCCTTGGTTCTGTAGGCTTGCCCGTTTTATCGGGGAGGATTCATAGAGCAGAAGGGTGCAAAAGTCTTTTAAAAAGGAATCTTCAAAATTCTAGAAAGCTATTAGCTCTTCACACCGTTCTGAGCCTGTTGAAAGTGAAACAATCTGTAGTGACAAAATTTGCTTTGACTATTAAGATTTCTAGCTTGTAGATCAGAACTGATGCATCAGTTTGCCTGATCTCTAACTTGATCTCTAATGTGAGCTCCTTAAGCTATTTTAAGTCTCTTTAATTTTATGAAATTAACTTATTGATCCTGTTATTGAATAATCCTAATAGCAAGGAACAGGCTGAACTTGATCAACAGGATATGGAAGATGTTGAAGAAGTAGAAGAGGAAGAAACTGGTGAAGATGCCAACAGCAAAGGTAACCTTGAAAATAAGGCTTTTTAAACTGCTGCATACTTGCTTTCAAATTAACGTTAAAAGAATTTTACTGCTTAAACTCCCTGGAAGTGATAAAGCATAAATACTGATGCACTACTGTGCACTACTGATGTCCTAGTATGTTTAAATTCTGAAGCAAGGAAGAGTTTTTTCTCAGTTGGATGACTTCTTAAAATACTATTAGTTGTTTGCAGCCACTCATTCTAGTCAAGGTCAATACCTATTCAGGCAGGCAGTGTTAGCTGCCTGAAAGGATGTACAATTGAAAAAGAAAGACTTATTGTGGATGTGTTAACAGGTTCTTTCAAAAGTAACAGCAGTCAAAAGCTTTTAAAATGTGATGCCTTGGATAGGAAAATATTTTTTGTGTGTGTATATTCACGCACACAATTAAAAATATACATGTACTCACACACACATCACGTTATTGATCAGCTGCGCTGCTGCTGTGTAACTTGCTGCTGAGTAGTCTGATCCTGAACAAAGCAAAAATCATCCTTAGTGTTACAACTAGTAGAAATCAATATATCCTTCCTCCTTTCCCTTGCCAAAAAGCCTGAACATGTATCAGAGCACTTGTTTTATATCTGTGTGCTTACAAGTCCTGCTCATATGTTGTAGTTGAAGTTTGGGAGCACAGGTAGAATCTGAAGAGCAAGTAGCCAAAAGGAAAATCATTTTACGTGGAAGCTAATAATCTCCACAGGAAAGAGTTTGGGATTGCTGATAGTGTCACCTTAAGTGACTGCTTGAACAGAACAATGACACTGAAGAGAAGCTGAATAACTTTGCTCAAGATGATGTTAGAGGCTTCAATCTATCTGTTGGTGAAAGAGGTGTTACTTATACTGGATAGCAAAGTTTAATGGAATGCAGTGGTCAGGTGAAGAACAGTTTACAGTATTTAAATGGTAAGTACTCAAGTGTTCCAAAGAAACCTAGCCATGAGATAATGTGGATGTGCAATGAGATAATGTGGATGTGTGTTTTTTGGTAATTAATCTCGGCTATTGTGGCTGAGAACTTGAGGGCAAATGATACTGTGTGAATCTCTAAAGGCAAATTGGGTGATTATAGTTCACAGAAGCATGTTTCAGTACTAAAGTACTTGACAGAGTCTTCTGAGAGGATGTTGTCAAGCAGTTCCTTTGAGTTTGTAACTGTTGCTTATCTGATTTTCTGATATATTTTTTCCATGCAGAATTCTTCCTCCAAGTTCTACTGATTTGATCCTTTTTTCATTTAGGCAATTCCATTTTCAAAGGTCCTTCTGTGGACCCTGAAGAAATAAAGCACTCATGCTTTGAAGAAACTTTATTGATCTAAAGTTGTGTGTGTTGGGAAGGACTGAAAAGTTTCATTTAATTTGAAGGTGTCAGAATGCAATATAAAGATAGTATTTTACAAAGGATGCACAGTACTTGTTTGCACACCTGTTAAAGCTGAGTACAAGGGCAAGGAGGCAAAACAGCCTGATTAAAAACTGATCATGAATGCTTATTCTAAAATGAGAACTTGTAAAATTCATTTCTGCAGATTATTGAGGCACAGACTTTGAGCATAAGTAAAAGGGTTAATGTTAATGTGGGTAACGAGAACAGTTAGGAATATGTTTTAAAAACATATACAAATTTCTAGCCTCCCTTTGTAGTTTGAAACAGGTTTCTCCTTTGCACAAATTGCTTTCTAAAGAAGATATAGATGTGTGTATATATAGTACTGATACTCTAATCAATAATGTGTCAGACCGATTTGATCTAATGTGCTGTTCCTTTTTAAAAAATAAATTGTTAAGATTTTTTAAATTCCTTTCTCCTAGAATTTTTTTCCAGTAAAAATGAGGTAAACAGATATTTAAGGTAGTTACTAAATCCAGGTCTGAAACAGTTTTGTTTCCATGTGCTTGTCTAAAAGGGAAGGGAAGCCCCACCTTCATTCTGGACTCCCCTCCTAAAGTTAAGAGCACAAATTCTGGTACTTTGGATTTCCGTAATGAGTTCAAATTAGAAGAACGCAAGGCAAAAGTGATGCTTTTGGGGGCATCAGAGTAGGCCTACCCTTTTAACAAAAGCTCAACTTTCTGAATGCTTGCTATTTTAATTCAAATGCTTTTTCCCCTCCCTCCCCCCCCCCCCCCGCCCGCCCTTCCCTGCCCCCGCAATGATCAGGATAGGGCAGACTTGATCCACTTGATTCATGATTAGAAAATAGAGGGGGATTTAATATACTTCTGTCTGGCCTGTGTTTCTCCTTACATATGTATGGCAAACCTGTGGCCTTTTCCTAGTACTAAAATCACTTTTCTTGATTAGTCCAAAGCATTTTACATTTACAGAATCTTTTTTTTATTTAGCCCGGCAGTTGACTGTGCAGATGATGCAAAATCCTCAGATTCTTGCAGCCCTTCAGGAAAGACTTGATGGTCTGGTAGGAACATCTACAGGATATATAGAAAGGTACAATGTGTTCTAATTGGTATGAACAGAGCGGCATAAATAGAGTGACATAAATGCTTTTGCTTTCCTAAAAAATATTGTATCTAATACTAATAATCCTGAACTACTGTGCTGCCCAAATGGCAGAAAAACTAATGTAGTCAGTCTGTAGTGAATCTGGGAATTGAAGAGACCAGACTTAAATTTTTTTGCTTTTTTATTTGGGTTTTTTGAAGAAAAGAGCGCTAAAGTATTTACACTTGTAAATAGGCTGTTCCCTCCTATCACAAAATGACGTCCTTCTTTAAGATGTTTTCCTGCTATTTGCGATGTCTTTCAAAGCTTTGCCTTAATCATAAAATATCAGTTTAAGTATGGGCAAATACTTAGAGATCTAATGTCTCTAGTTCCATCGTTTTGTAGTTATGGTGTAACCAGAAAAGTTAATAAAATTAGGCATGTTTTTTGGTACTTCGCATGGACTCCTTCTGTATCAAGACTTGAAACAACAGTCTTAATTTGCTGTTTTTTCCACTCTCTCTGCATTAACAATAGAATTTTTGCCTCTTATGTAATTTGTTGTGTGTAAGCTTTTCACCAAAACCACAGGAGTTGTAGAGCATATAACTGTGTTCCCGTAATACTCTTATACCCCTATTGACTTGAGCTGGGGCAGGGACTGAGTGATAGGCTTAGCTGCGACTGCTGCTGTTACTACTACTACAGTTTTTCCCTGTTACTGTAGGTAGTAGCATGGAAGAAAAGCTTGTTTAGCTTCTGTAATAAATATTGGTACAAGAAAGGGCATGGAGTCGAATGGGTACCTAGTTTCCTCTTTCTCTCTGATGTGGATAACCATCTATATCGTTTATAATTAAGTTCTTTGAGTGAGGTTAAAGGGAAATGTCTCAAGCTCTGTCTAGTATAAAATAACTTGGACAAAATGTGACTGATATGGGTAACTGCTGCAGAGTGGAATTTTGTCCATCTGTTGGCAAGGGAAGGTGGAATTGGCAACAAACCTCTAAATGCATGCTAATCAGCATCACCTACTGCATTTGAGATCTGAGGGTTCTTTCTGTTATTCAAGGTCCTGTACACTATGGGTTTTTTATATCCAACATTTTTCTTCTGTTTTTCAACATATATTAATTAACCTTTATTAATCTTTCAGGTCCTTGATCTAAGAAGTGAAAAAAGCATATTATTGATTTACGTGGCATTCTTCTATGCAGCAGCTCCCTCTAAGATACTATACCATTTCTTCATCTGTTCAAGTACAATAGCACATCCTTTATTACAAAAATATTAGCACCTTTGTCACCGTATCAAACGCTTACCTAACTTGCAGTGGAAAACAGCTGGAAAAATGTGTGCAGCTTGTTGAGTCTGTACCTTCTCAACACGTGCATGCTGGTTTAACCATGCTTTACAGGTGTCTTATTCCATGTCTTCCCAAGCATTATTTTAAGCTTATTTATCTAGAGTCTAGACACTGAGATGGCACAGAAGTTGGCAGGAGTCTGAAGTCTTAAAAGCCTGTTATGTGGGCTGTTAAGGAACTAAGCTAACCATAAGCTGCTCAGAAACTAAACAGGTTCTAGGAAAACATCTGAGCGGGCTTAAAATCTGCTAGTTGTTTGGCAGCTATCTAATAACTTACCTCTTCACCTGTGCCTGACTGAAATTCCCTCAGGTGCTTGGTGGAGGTTGTATTGTTGTGTGATCTTAACAGTCATTATTGGCTTGTGTTCAGAGCAACAAGTTGCACTTTGTTCTTATGCATTCCTGTTAGACTTCTTGGTCTGCTTTCCCCTTTTAGATTTACTTAGTAGTAGCTCTCTCTTTCATTAAACTACTTTTCCTTTTAAAGTACAGAGTTTATAAAGGTAGATGTGCAAATGATAAAATTTGAACTAGTTGGTATGGACCCTCTAGAGACGGCTACATTTCATGAATCTGTTACCTGTCATATATTCTGCAATAAAGGGGCTAACCTCTGTTACTCTGGCAAACTAGAACTGGATACACTGCATGTATGGCACTACCATCTTAAAAATTTCGTGATTGTTTTTATATGCAGTTGCTAGGACTGGTACTCTTAGTCTAAATATATGCATGTGGCATCAGTTGGATGATTATTATATTGCTTGCCTATGTGGTCTTATTCCTCCCCCTGAAAAACCACTTTTTTGCTGAGCCAACTGAACGTGATACTTAAGTTGCTGTTTGTTCTGGGTTGTTCTCAAAGCTAGAATTGCAGAAAAGGGTTAACATGACTAGGCGCTGGGAGAATGTGAGAGTAATGAGAAAGTTACCCTCCTTTTATGAGCATTCATGACTAAACTTAAGCTTTTTTGGTAGTACATGCAGCATATGCCTTTCTGATTTGGGCAAAAGTACAAGGTAGATGTTGATTTATTGTTAATCTGTGCATTGTCTTGGTAACTGGAGACAGGATATTAATGTTAAGCATAAGCCTGCTAAGCAGAGTAATTCTGCATTTTTAAAGTAAACAAATATGTTGGAACATGTGCATATCATACTTAGTGGGGGTATGATAGCTTTAGTAATTAATAGTAACTTTCAGTGTTTAAGTTAACACATTCTTGTTGGTTACTTCCACTAACCTGAAGGTGGCCCTAACAACAAAAAGCAATTGTTTAGTAGTGTCCTAATAACATAGCCCAACTGCTTAAATAAAACAAATATGGGACATTGGCACAGTAGTCTTCTATAGCCATGTGCTGGTGATTGGCTCACCTAATGGGAAATGGAGGCTGCCCAGAATCTACCCCATAAATCTCATTAAAAGTCTTGATGTAGGTGCTTTCTGTCCTGACAGTAAGTTTACATTAATGTAGTTTTCTACAAGTGAAACTTAAAGTTACAGCTGACAAGTATTTATAGTGAAGATTGCTTTAATACTTTCCTGGTGCATATGTGTAATAAAGTGGCTCATATAGTAAAGCAGCTCTTGCTCACTTTGGGAATCATAAATAATATGTTAAAGATGGTAGTACCAGCTTCTTTCCTGACTTAATCTTCAAAAAAATTTTTTTATTGACTTCCTTAATGGAGTAATAACTCAATTGTCTTGAGCTTTCTTCCATAAAACCAAGCCAATTAGTGAGTAGTCTGTTCTTAATTATCCTCAGCTGTATGAATGTCTTGTTGTATAAGTTTGAAGCTTGAACCAGGTATTTGGAACACTATGGCTCTAACTCAGGTTAAAATCTCAGTTTAGGAGCCTGTGCTAACAGTTTGAATCAGTGTGGTATAGTGGATCATAGTTCTGAATTGTTCAGCTTTCTAAGGCTTAAAATAGGGTGTACAATCTGTTTTGATGTAACTTTATTATAGAGGGTGATGGTTAAGGAAGGAAGGGTCAGCATGTACTTAGAGTGCAGTGTTTGTAACGGTTCTGTCACTGAATTTTTCAGCTTGCCTAAAGTTGTTAAAAGACGTGTGAATGCTCTCAAGAATCTTCAGGTTCAATGTGCACAGATAGAAGCAAAATTCTATGAGGAGGTTCATGAGCTGGAAAGAAAGTATGCTGCTCTCTATCAGCCCTTATTTGACAAGGTATTTTAATGCTAATCTGATTTGTACTTAAAAGCTTTAGCTTAGATGAAATTCTGAAACACAAGGGAATATGAATTGAAAGCTTATGCATGTCCTGAATTACTTTGGTTTCATATGTGCCCATTCAGCTGCATTGACACCAATTCACCATCCATGTAAATATCAACTAAGATTAAGGGGGAGAGAGGTTCAGCCCGTTCCTCAGTATACTGGGATTCATTCTATCAATTAAACATGCCTGAAGATGCAGTAAGCTTTCTGCAAGTTTGGTGCTTATTTTAGAGTGTGTTGGAAAAATTGTAACTGCTGAGTCTCCAAGGCCAGAATAAAAAGTTTTAATACGTACTTAATACAATAATTGTGTGAATTTAGGATTAGGAATTATTGGATAGGGCATTGGTCATTGCAGTGACCAGGAAATGTGAAAGAATTTATGTTAACCTTCCAGCGAAGTGAAATCATCAATGCAATTTATGAACCTACAGAGGAAGAATGTGAATGGAAAGCAGATGTTGAAGAAGAGATTTCAGTGAGTATCATAATCAGTTCACATCAATATCTCAGACCTTAGCATAGACCGAGATTCAATACAGTAAGTAAAGTTAAAATATTAAAATGGAGGCTTCATAATTTTTAATTTTTTCCTTAAAGCATGTGCATGAAACTTAATCCATATGAGTATCAACAAAAAACTGTTAACCAAACCTTGTGGGGCACTCTCTTAAAATCTAGAAAAACTAACATTTTTATTCTATCAAGGAGGAAATGAAAGAGAAAGCCAAGCTTGAAGAGGAAAAAAAAGATGAAGAAAAAGAAGACCCTAAAGGAATTCCTGAATTTTGGCTGACAGTATTTAAGAACGTTGACTTGCTCAGTGATATGGTTCAGGTAGGTGGTGACCTAGGCTTGGGTGAGGTTGCTTTAGAACCTAATCCAAGCACGTTTTCCAAGGAAAACCGTTCCAAGAATAGGAACGGTACGTTACTTGACGTGTCTGTTGGCGAGTGAAAATGAAATGAATGTTCAGATGTAATCTCTGACTGTTTTCATCTGAGAGCACCCTGGAATGCTTTCTTACTACGTTATTTGTTGAACTTGTCATTTTACCTTACAATATACCTTTTGTGTATGTAAGAATCTGTATATGAAAGTATGTCGGATATAGCTAAAAATTATTTCACGTTTACGTAAGATTTAGGCTTTACTACAGTGGAAATTCTATGTGGATCCTATTGTTGCCATCTGCTGGTCATGTTCATGAAAATGTTTCAGTGCTGTAACAAGGCCTTGTCAAATGTAAAACTTATTCTATGTGTAGCTTTTCATCTCTTCAAGAACTTAAATCTGTGTACAGTGGAAATTGAATAAAATCTTTTATTTACAGGAACATGATGAACCTATCCTGAAACACTTAAAAGATATAAAGGTGAAGTTTTCAGAAGTTGGACAGCCAATGGTTAGTTTTAACCTATTAAACAAGCTTGGCACTGCATGATCCTGAGACTTTTATTTGGGTATCTGTACTGGAGTCTGTGATAAGCAGGTGTCTTTTGGCAGTCTTGAGAAATATGCAGCTTCTTGTCTCCTGACAAATAGTGCAGGACTAGTACTTGTCTTAGAGTCCTCTACGAATGGGTTTATGTTTAATTTAACCTTCAAATTCCAATGAGTGAAGAATTTGGCCTTAATGTCTGCTGACTAAGTTTCACCTTTAAATTTGGACACTTCCGGGCATTTTGGTATGGTTATTATAATTGGGGTACATTCATTGCCAGAAAGAAAATAGCTTGCAAAGTTTTAGTATTTTAGATTTATAAATTATTTCTGTACTGCAGCAGCAGGAAAGCCGTTCATCAGGAGATCTTATGTCATTATTGCAAGCAGTGTATTGAAGTAATAAGCTTAAGGTCAACATAATAAAAAACATTTTAAGATTTATTGTACAAATTGGGCAGCAAATTATAGAATGAATCATGTGTGTACACCTTTTCATTACTGATAGAGATGAGTATATTCTATTGCATCTGTTTTTTGGATTTGGGTCTTTTTAAGTATGTGGATGTTAAGTGTGTATTGCTAAATTGCCAAAGATTCTCTTTGTTTTTAAGAGTTTCACATTAGAATTTCACTTTGAACCAAATGACTACTTCACAAATGAGGTGTTGACAAAGACATATAGAATGAGGTCAGAGCCAGATGATTCTGATCCCTTCTCCTTTGATGGACCGGAAATCATGGGTTGTACAGGGTAAGTGTTAGTTTAAAAAACCAAACCAAACCAAAAAAAGCTTAATAATGACATAGTGTTTTCTTTCGGTGCTTCCTGAACATTAGCATCATCAGAGTACAGACTTGTCTATCATTTTGTGAGGGTGCTGGAAAAGATACTGATTACTGATTTTCAGTAACTTAGCTTTTTAAAAAACTTCAGTCTTGTAACTTCATATTAGTTTGAAAGATTTGGGACTCTTCCCCTTTGTCTCCATGTAGTATTGTGGTCAGAATTACTTTTAGATTGGGCAAGAAAGACTTCTGCAATAGCTATGAAGCTAAACTGGAAGTTGGATAGCCTGTCTTTCTGTAGGCCTTGATGGCTTTTTTCTAATTTTTGGTCACTGTTTGAATCCTTCTGTATTTCTGACGCATGCAACACTTTGGGCAGTCGATTCCTGTTTTACTTTTGTATCGCAGCGGTCCAGTTTGTTTCAAAATAGTTGAATGTTAGCTCATTGCCTTTCAATTAATCTGAGAAATAGTGAATACCTGTCTCCTATCTACTCCAGGTTTCTCAAGATTTTAAACATCTGTCACATTTCCTTCTCAGTGATGTTTTCCATTCTGAATCAGCTGTTATTCCTCAAATTATATAATTGTTATCTATGCATGTCCCTTTCCTTGTGAAGAGAAAGGAGAGAAAACAGTTCTACATAATCAGCCTGTGGGTACACCAGGGTTTTACATGTCATGATTTGTTCTGTTCCTTTCATGTTAATGTGGTCTTTTTTAACTTTCTGGCTGCTCTTGAGCAGATGGTTTCTGTGAAACCAACCAGAATGATGCCAAGATCTATTTTGAGTGGTAGTAACTAATTTAGAGCCTATCACTGTGTAGTCAGGGTGGTTCTTTCTCATGTATTACTATGCACTTACTGATCCTAACTTTCACTTGTATCTTAATTAAGACAGCCTTTTCTTACCCAAAACAATGTACCTAGTTCGTTTGAGTCTTTAGGAACGTGATCGAGAGACTTCTGCAAATACAAGCGATCTTACTGATTGGAATACTGTTTACGTGCCTCTAGAGTTTTTTGAATATCAAACGAGTCTGGGGCATGATTTTCCTCCACAGTATAGAGACAAAAATCTACACTTGTTTGATACATTATTTGAAGGGCTTACTGCTTTACAGTGATGGGTATTGTCAATTGTAGCGTATTACTAACATGACCAAATATGACAATACTTTATAAAGGAAAACTGTGATAAAATGGGACTGTAGTTATCTTTGAAGTTACTACAGTCTTAAAGTGAAATATGTGTAGGTAGCACTGAAAATGGTGTGACACCATTCTTTGATATGAAGCTAGGTAGAACATGATAGCAGCTTAACATTAGTATTTCAGAGGGAGAGTGGGAAAGGAAACTTCTGCATGAAAAAATTTCATTAATTACCCTACTACTGTCATTCTCAAAGTATAAACTAATGACAACATAGCAGTGGTTAGATAATATATTTTAATGTTTTATATTCAATGTATCCCTTACAGTTGTGATAGTAAGTTTTAACAGGTGGAATCGTATTAACCAATAGCTGTCTGTCTTTTTTTCTCCTTCTCCAGTTGCCAAATAGACTGGAAAAAAGGAAAGAATGTTACTTTAAAAACCATTAAGAAGAAGCAGAAACACAAGGGTCGTGGCACGGTTAGAACAGTGACAAAAACTGTTTCCAATGACTCTTTCTTCAACTTCTTTAGTCCCCCTGAGGGTAAATAGAGTTTACATCAGTTTATGTAAATTGATTTGAAGTGTGATATGTATTTTACTGACTTGTTTTTTCTTTCTTACAGTTCCTGAAAGTGGAGACTTGGTAAGTTGACTTAAAAGTAAAGGGGAGATGACCTGTAGAAGAATGCATGCCTTTGTTCAAAGTGTTTATATTTGTATTTAGGAATTTGTTAGACGGCTTCAGCTTTAACTATTTCTGTGTTAACTGCTAATATTTATATGGAAAATAGTGTATATTTGACTTTTTCCCCTTATTAGAAGGATTTTTTTTGTTGAGTTGGATAGTGGAGTTCAGTTTAGTAAACTTATCCTTCCTGGAAGTTAGCATGTGAATTGTTTAACTGTTGAACAAATACAGTGATCTTTGTTATTAGGCTTCATTTTAATATGTGGTGTTTTTTGGTCTTTAATTGCTGCATGTATGTAAGCTGCGTTTTATGCTGTTAAATATTTTCCCAGCTATTAAAACTCTTGGAGAAAGTGGTAGAATAGGCATAGAGTCTCACTCCTGTCTTCAGTGTCCTCAGTCTTGCTGGTAGAAAACTCTGTGGCAATAAGCTGTGTGTGTGTGTTTGTTTTTTGGTAAGGAGAAAAACTACAGAAAACACTTAACAGTGTCGTTTAAACAAGTTATTCCTCTTGTGTGAGGAGACTGACTAGAGCCTCTAGAACCATGCTGTTAGAACTCCCAATTGGTTAGACCTCTGATATTCATGTAAGGTACCAAAGGTTGTGTGTTCATAATGTTTAAAAATTCAAGCCTTTCGACTTGAAGATCACCCCTCAGGTGGGAGTTAGCAGAGAACTTATTATATTTAAAAAAAAAAAAAGGAATGAAGTGAAAACCTGGGATTAGAACAGAGATGATGTGAAAGTGCTTCACAATAGATTGATTAATGGGAATCGCAGAGGTGATGCACTATAGGAGTGAAAAGTAGTTAGTAAAATGTTTGTTTAAAAAGGGTCATTTGTGAAGTGTTTGCTTCTTAACAATATAATAAACCCTATATGTGAACGGAAGATCTGCAGGAGATAGAAGAGGTATTTATATGGAACTATTTCTCTGCTTGAAACAAAAGTAAGTTGGGGGCAGTGGAAGAATAAAACTTAGACTCCAGAACTTTGTATAATTAGGCTTACCAGAGAAACAAACCCTGACCACTGCATAACGAGTAAGCTATTTGGAAGTATAAAACTTGATCCCACAGTTTTAATTCTATAAAACAAGCCCCAAACAATAAAACTCAGTGCACTGGATTTGTGTATATCTGGCCATATCAAAGTCTGAACGGCTTGTTTATGTCCAAAATAGTTATCCGCTTGTAGTTTAGGAAGTAATGTTGTTTTATGCAGGATGATGATTCTGAGGCCATCCTTGCTGCAGACTTTGAAATAGGTCACTTCTTACGCGAACGTATAGTCCCCCGATCAGTGTTGTACTTCACAGGAGAAGCTATTGAAGATGATGATGATGATGTAAGTAACGTTCTTTCAAAGTGCAAAAAACTTTTGAATATTGGTGTTTGAAGAATTTTGTGTAACTTCTGATTTTTATAATGTTAGTATCCTTAGAATGGAACATACGAACATTAGTAATCTCAACTGAGCTTCCTAGAGGATTAAATAGGAAGCAGCACACAGTTAATAGCTGTTTGAAGTAGCGACTTTGAGCCAAAGGTGTTACACAAGATGAACACTCAGCTAAATATTTTTAGAATATGTCTGAGTAGGAGTTTGTGCATAAGACATGAATGAGGACAGGTAACAGTTGAGCTGATTTGCCTAAGATAAGTCCAGCCTTGAGCTGAATTTTTAGGATGTAGAATGGTGAAGTTTAGTCCCCAGCTTTGAGACAGGGGGAAGGACAGCAAGTGATTGAAAGACTACGTTATGCTTTGAGACACCCTACTGGACAAAAGTGTTGTCACCACCTAATAAGCTCTTTCAGCGTTGTACATAAGGAACTTTTAAGGTATGAAGCTTTCTCTGCCAAAGTGTTACACTTAAGGGATTGAACGTTTTTCATGCTAATGCACAGAGCGTGTTTAAATCTGTCAGATCTATATACTTTGAAAGTACAGTAAAATATGGATGGTCCCTACTGTCAACTTCAGTCATCCAAAATAAATTGATGTCAAAAATGAGTGCATTTATAACACTATCAAAATCATTTTTTTCTTTCCTAGTATGATGAAGAAGGAGAGGAGGCAGATGATGAGGTGAGCTGAAAAATGGGCTTGATTACGTAGCTTCCCTTCTGTAGTATGTTGTCCAGACCAAGAATTCCTTCAATTTTTGAATCCTCTGGACACTTGGGTTAAGCTTTACTTCTTGACTGTAAGACCAGTGAATATCTCAAAAACAAAATAAAAAACCCCAAGGTATCTTATAAATTAAGGTGCAGCTGATGGCAGAAGATGTATTTTGTCGGGGGACAAACTAATACAATATGCATAACTTGAAGTGGTAATTAATGTATTTAAGAGTAGAATTTTAATATTGAAAGTGTTCTTGAAAATGGCTCTGGAAGCAGATGTGGATAAACTAAAATGTAAATAAGTGCTTTCTCTTAGGAGGGGGAAGAAGAAGCAGATGAAGAAAATGATCCGGATTATGACCCAAAAGTAAGCAGTTATGAAGGATTTAAGTAGTGTATACACTCTTAAATATTCATGTGGGCTAAATCTTGATTTTTTTTGTCATTTAAATATTTAAAACGTAGTGTCTACAGGGTGAGTGTGCTTTGGCTAAGGCTGTTTCAGTCCTGCTTCTGACTGTCTAAGACTAGCAAGGCAACTTTGTTGAAGCTCTTCTAGTAAGAAACATTTTATTGCAGTAATTTTTGGCTTTAAGCAGTGGAATTAGCCAACCTTGTTTTTCTATAAATTTGTCTTGCAACAAGCTGCTGCTTTTAATTTGATGGTAGGAGTGTTCTGTAGTGCTTGAAGGACATAGAGAACTGTTCCAGTAATCCATGTTCGGTTTGGGAACTTGTCCCAAGCTAAATACTGACTCTTCTACTACACTGAGGAAGTCTGTGCTGAACTGATGCCTTTTTCAGAGGAGATAATGGCAAGCCTGGTACTTCTTGAGGTAGCAGAAGTCAAGGTTCAGGAATGTAGCTGCAGCCAAGAGCAACTGGCCACCTAGCTTTGTATTTCATGGGCTGGGCAAATTGGCTAATCGGCTTTAGTTTGTTGGAAAAGTGATTGAGCCACTGAATTTATAGCTTTTTCACTAGGGAAAGGTATGTCTGACCACTTAATGCTGTGGAGTGAAAGCTGTAGCCATGACAATGAAGATGGGAGGTCTTAGACCAAGTGTGAACTGAAAATGTCTCCTGGCAAACGTGCTTGTTAGCTCAAATGAGGAGACAGTATATTTGTCAGGAGGAATGGTATGAGCTACAATCAAAGTACTATTGAAAGAGTTACACAATCCTAGGATTGTATCTGGAAAGATGTAGGATGCGAAAGTATTAATTGAAACGTACAACCTATTGGTGACACTTCATCTGGTATAGTGTGTCCAAATTGGTTCCTATTGTTCAAGAAAGTCTTTTAGAATCAAAATGAAACAGCTGCTAGGTGGGCTTCTTATTTCTGGCATTTCAGCAATTCACCTTAAAAAAAGGAGTCAAGGTTAGTTTTTTTTTCTAGGCTTAACAGAACCGTAAAAGGGCAAGATATAGTGCTCTCAGTATCGGAGAACTGCCGAAGGACTAGAGAGAGACATGAATGGTACCATAGTGTGTTGACATAGAATAAAAGGTTGTAAGCTGGTCACAGGCTGAAAGCTAGGTGCAAGTTTATTAAAGCACTGAGGTCCTAGAATAGCTTTCCAGACAAGGTAGTGGAGTAAAACTAGATGAAGATCAAGTTTAGGAATGAAAACTTGCAACTGAACTATAACCCTGGAAAGCCTTTTCCTTAGATTTCCTGCTTACTGTAAGATGCTGTCTGTCTCAATATAGCAGAGAAGAAATCTTCCACTTTGAGAAATTCCAGCTACTAGAAAATTCCCAGGATGTGTCCAGAGTGATAACAAAGTACCAGGATTTGATGTTTCATTGTACAGCTATACAGTGGGTTCTAGAGTAAGGCCATGCCCTTGTTACCAACCCAGGGAAGTTTCTTTTGGTTCAAATTGTGCAGAAGACCTGGATGCTTCTTCAGAGCCAAGCTATTCTTGTTGTTTTACGTAACTCTCCTTCTAGTTTTGGTGACTTTGAAAGCATGCCACCACACTTCCTTCTGGATCAGTTTTGTTCTGGGTCATATACACCCATGCATTAACAAAAGTGAAATAAATGCAGTGTGGATGCTACCACATCCAGAGACAGCTGTATTACTAAAACAGGGTGATTGATTTAAGAGAGGAGATGCAAGAAGAACTTGAATACTGGAAGCTGAGAAAGTATGTTTAACAATTTTAATAGCTGTTTTAAAAACTAGTATCTGTACACTGATTTTTCTTTTTCCTTAACAGAAGGATCAAAACCCAGCAGAATGCAAGCAGCAGTGAAGCAGTGTGTATGTGGCCTTGAGGATTACCTGCACTGTAATAGCCTAAACACAACTATTAGTTACTTACAGCCTTATGTTTTGTATCTTGGTAGAATTAAGTAACCAATTTGTTAAAAATGAAATCAAACAAATAAGAACCAGTTTAAAATGTAGGTTCAATCTACCTAGCATTTTAACAGTATAATTTTCTGCCAATATGTAGAATGCAGTAAGTCCCCTAAAGCATGAATGTTAATTCATTGCTACATAGTTTGGTTCTTGTGAAGTCTTTGTCACGTAGCTATTAGACTGCAGCTGTGAAGAATATCAGAACTGTTAACTGAGACCAATATTTGTTTAGAGAAAAATCCTCTCCTGAAGAACCAACCAAAGTATTTTCAGCCCAGTAGTCTGAACGGGTTTAAGTCTGCTTGCACTAGCTGTGCCTTCATTACTTTGTTATAGAAATGGCAGTGACTTGTACTAACTAGGAGATGATGCATTTTGAATTTGACTACTTGAGAAGACTAGTATAATTTGTTTAATTTCCAATGAGACCACATTAAACATTCATAACTGTCAGCTTGTTTATGCTATGGGTTTTGTATTTTATGTGACATAGTGATCTACAAAAGAAACCTAGTCATCATATTAAGGTTATTGTTTACCACTGGGGTGTGAATAAAACCTAGTATTTTCAGAAGCTAGTCTTGTTTTATTATGATGTGTTTATCTGCTTGTGTAAACTGTTAAGGCATATCTTTCATGCTGCAGTTCACTTTTTACTAGAAACAAAAATCATCAACAGTTACTGAAAAGTAAATTATATAGCATTTTAAAAACAAACAATTTAATTATCCGGAAAGTTTGATCCGTGCTTTCCTTTTGCAACATGATAGTTGTGAGCCTAAGCTACATGTTTTAGTGGTTAGTCAACACTGCCGTTTTGAGAAGACAAATTTTTTGAAGGGGGCCTAGATCTGATAAAGGACTTTGGTGTTGCCATGCCTGACTAAGGCATCTGGTTATTAGTATGGAATCTGGAGGCAAGAGAGGTGCCTTGGATTTCCAGTGTGTGAGTGGTCAGAGCTAGGATGGCCAGAACAAGACCTGCTCCCCAGCCTGAGGGAGGGCTGGGACACTTAGTTGCGTTCTGGTTTGTTTTTTCACTGTATCAAGGATCGAAAGAGGAAGAGCCAAAACCCGGGGAATTCCTTCCTCCTCCCCAAATGTTCTGTTTGCTAAGCTACGCTTGCATGGTGTGGTTCATCAAAACTTTTTTTGTTTTGGGTGTTCATTGTCAGCTTAAAAATAAGGGCTTAGAAGGTCTTTCTCCTACTAACCTTGCCTCTAGCTTAGCAGTGAAGGTGCTTTTTTGTTGAGATGTGGATGTGAATGCACTCAGCTTGAGGAAACTGAACTGATGTCTTCTGTTCAAGTCTTCCATAGTCAATTGACTACTACTGTACTATGTGCGGCCTTATCCTTCACATAATTTGTAGAAGCACTGATTTTTAAATAAGCACCCAATTAACTTTTTGAGGGATGGGAAGACCCTCATGGGGTAGCAAAGCAGCATCCAGCTAGCCGTGGATCTGTTCCTGCAGTAGTTACTCTTTTCCTTGCCCCGATGTACTATCAAGTATAGCCATAAAGGGTTAAAGTATTAAAAAGAGCAGGGCAAGGGGGAGGCAAGGGCCACAGGAGGATGGTGCTGGGGAAGTCTCCAACATGTCTCTTGCTTGGAGGGCAGATAATACAGAATGAAGCTTATCCTAAACCCTGTTCCTGAATTCTCAGTCCTGAGAGGAAGGTCTACTGTGCTCTGACTAAACTTTTTTTTTTAATTCCTCAGAGGCTTGAATGCCACACTACTTAATTTTAGAATTCTTGTCAGATCCCATCTGTCTCCTCTCTAGATAGCTATGGATTTGGGAGAAGGAGCTCTCGTTATCCATAGCTGTACCTAACAATACTATTAAAGCTGTGCTCTGTGGTGTTTTTTAGGTAACCTATAGATCACAGCATAGAAAAATAAACCAATAAAAGGTTAACATCGCTATTGCTTGATAGCTGTGTGTTAAAGTGGATGTGACTGTATTCTTGTGATGACATTAATCCTGACAGAATATGCTTAGCCTTTGAGATGCTGTCCCTGTCAGGTGTTTGTGTCACTTGGTCTCTTCTCTGAACACTTCCCAGGATTAGGTTTGAACCAAGCACTGATTGTTTAAACTTGAACTTCAGGGCATGCAGAAACCAAGCTCATGTTATGGGCTTGAGCAATCACTAACATGGGGCTTTTGAGGTCATACCTTTGGACATGAGAAGTATCCAAAGTCCTTACTTAGATCTAGCTCATTCTTGCTAACAAAAGAGAGAGCACTGCCAAAAGTCATCCAAGGAATTTCAGAAGTTGTTGTTCCTGTCATATGAAATGTGGCTTGTGCTTAAATTGCTTTCTCATCTAATACCTTCCTACCATTCAATGTAATAGTATTTGAAGAGGGGAATTGATAGATGTCAGAGCTCACCTGCAGCCTGCAAGATCCAGAGCCATGAACCCATATCTGCCTACAGATTTTGGTAAACATCTATCTAGATCAAATTGCCAGTACTAAATCAGTTCTTGTGCCCTCCAGACTGCAGCAAAAGGAAGGGTATAATCATACAAATTGAGGTGCCAAGTCTTATGGCATTGGTTAGAACTGTTTTGGTGCTTAGCATAGTTTTGTAATCTCTAACGCCCTTGTTTAGCAATTCTGAAAGGCAGCATGTAGCAGCAACATTAAACTTTCAACATTGATTGGAGTATTGTGACTCATTCTTTTCACCTTTCTTGAATTTATACTAACTATAGAGAAATTACTAATTGTTTACAACTTGTTTACAACTGCAGGCTAGGAAAATGTCAGTGAAAAGAAAATAGGACTTCCCAGTCAGTTATTGCAATACTGCACTGAAATTAAAGAACTGAGCACATGTCGTTTTCTGTCCTGTTTTGGTTGCTGAATTGAAGGGAACGGCCTTAGGGGGGGAATAAACGGGAGTTGCTGATGGAGGAGCTAGGAGAATTGTCTGAGACTTAAAATGAGGGGGAAGGGCAGACAGCTTATGCTTGATAGAGAGGAGTGCTGCTTGGTACTTGTAGACTTTCAGCAAAGGTAGATTGTAATATATTACATTAGCATTAAATGGTTTCCTTGTCTGGTATAGCTTTAGTAATGTAAAACATTATTTTAAAACGATATCCTGAAATAAAATAGACCAGATTTAAGCTTAGCATTCTTAAGTCTTAGGCTCTGGAGAAGAGGGGTGTTGGGTGCAATTTAGAAGTGTTATCTTGGGTTATTTCAACACTTCACATATCAACACTTGTTACTGATGTCTTCTGTAACTAACTAGCTTCATAAGCGCAGCTTCTTAGCTGGATTCTTAGAACTGGTGTTTCTAAAGCTAGATAGCAGGCATCATAACTTTTACATGTTTTTGTTAAATGAGAAACCACAGCAGAGCACAGAAACTGTTCGGGAATTGAACGTGTTCATCTTTGCCTTCAAGCTGCTACTTATACTTCTTTCTGTTTTAAGGCCCACTGTTATAGATTGGATTCAGAAATTGATAGAAATTTTCAGTTAATCAGTTTTTCTGCATCTACCAGAGATCTCCAGTTCCCAAAGGCTCTGTGCAGCAGTGTTCTCTGCCTTACATTGGTTTGGAGAGGAGGCGATATGCTGTGGCATTCTCACTGGCTTAAGGAACCGAAACGCTGAACTCGGGGGGGGGGGGGGGGGGGGGGGAGAGACAAAGTGATAATGAAGGTATTCCTATATCTAATGGCTCTTGCCATTAGGATTTCCTGGCACAGGAAATCTGAGCAGGTGGACTCAGCTCTCCAGCACTTCCCCTTTCATTCTGTGCTGACCTACCCTTTCCTAATTGGACAGTAGCCCTGTCCAAGATCTCTTGTGTAGGTTGGAGAAGCCCTTGCTTGTGCCACCTTCATTTTGCTTCCTAGTAGCTGCCCGGTTCTGTTTGAGGTGCACTGGTTCCCTGTAAGTTTTCAAGTGGATGTCAAGTTAATAACTTAATTCTAGCATTACGTAAAGTGGAAGTAAATCATCTATGAAAAATGGTAAGTCATTTTTGTAAGCTCTGTCAAAGAGGAGTTGGCAGTTTGTCCCATGGCATGTTGGACAAGGCTTCTCTCTCATCACTTTCAAATTCTTGTGGACCTCCGCTCAGATGTAGTCTTCCGCATGTGGCTGGCACCTTTCATCTTTTGTGGGAAAACCAGAACAAGTAAAGCAGACTAGACAGCGTACCCCAAGCAAAAGAAAAGCTATTCAAAATTCAGATCTGCTTGGTGTATGCTAAAAATAGATGCATGAGGATTGTGTGCAGCAGAAGAGTTAGTCGCACTGATTTTGTGTGTCTAAGGTGTGCTGAGTTGGCAGGAGTAGTTGCCTCTGTAGCTGCGGAGGGGGCTTAGCTCCTGAATGGAGCTACTCTGAGCTATTCTTTCATACACTCAAATAAACGTTGCAGGTATCCTCCCAGCTTCAATATTCATCCTGGAGGGATGAAGAGTTGGTGTGTTCTAAATTTACACCTGCTTTACTGAGCACTAGCTGATCAAATCTGAGAAACTTCAGATCCTTCAAACCCTCTTACAGGCTGGCTTTGCTCTACAGCGGGCTCCCAAGTACTTAATATTTTTGGAAGATGGCAATCTATGAAGTATACGGGATTCTTCTGGAGGGGGAGAGGGAGAAGCCTGGAGCAGCTACAATGTCAATATTGTATGCATGGCGCACAGTTTCTTCATTTGGTACTGGTGTGAGTCACAGGGAATGCTAGGGCTTGGGGCAATGTGGTTGATAGCTGTGGGAAGTCTTTCATGCTGTTTGTGAATGATTTACTGTGGGGTGTGTACAGGTTATCAGTGAGAAGGATTTAATTTAGAGGAAAAGTTTGTCCCCCAAATTATATGCTCAGTGCTTCAGTCTTTGATCAGCAGCAAGTTCCGGTGAAATTAGTGGGAGGTGGTAAAGGTCAAGGAAACACTTTCTTAAGAAGTAACCACTTGTTTAATTGCTTTAATTACATACTGCAACACTTCTGTCGTGTTTCTCAACCCTTGACTGTTTTTCTTGTCTCTCTCGGCATGGCTCTGCCTTCTCCCGAGCAGTGACCATCTCACACTTTGTTTAGGTTTCCCTCTTAACCCTTTTCTGTTTCAGCCACTCATTTCTCAGTAATGGAAGAAATTACACTGATATTTGAGAGTTATCACTCAGTAGAATTAGCATCCCTTTGAAATAGTAGCTGATGGTCTGTCTCAAGCTGTGTTTATTACCAAAAACAGCAGGAGAACACTAGTGAAATTATGTTTGTCTTTAATAATGGCTTCCCAAAACTTTTTAACTTGCCCCAAGGTTTAAAAACTGCACTTTAGTTGCTCTTACGGCAGTTACTCTTTAGTCAGGGCTACACATGCAAAATTTCAGCTACTTGAGCCTTTAAGTTAGGGAGCTTAGAATGCAGCAAACCACTGTACCCAACAACCAAACATTCCTGTCACTAATGCCAGCTCGGAGCATGTAAACAAAAGGAAAGATTCAGTAAGGAATAAACAGGTCTATTAGCTGTGTTGTCAAGGATCAGATTCTGTGTTCTTTCGAATTGTAGTATTCATGTTTGACAGTAGGTGGCATCTGTATACCAGGTATTTCAAAAGAGATTTAGCAAAAAACAGATGTGAGACCTGCAGAGTATTTATTTAAACTTCCATAAAGGTAGCAGAAATATAACTTTTAATACAACTGTAGTAGTTTAAAACAAACTTTAAAAAAAACTAAGTAAAATCCCACTGGGACGTGTAGCATGCTTAAATGTGTTAAATGTGTTTTTTCAAAATACTAATTTAAGGAACAATAAGTTTATTTCTAACTTTATTAAACTTTATTAAGTTTATCTCTAACTTTTGTCTAGGAAAATGAAATTTGTGACTCTTTAGAGGTAAATTCAGCATAATAGAAGTGGGATGCAAGTATCTTGTTCTTTTACCATGCACCTCTGTCCGTATTTCATGTTACCCTGGTCTCACAGGTTTTAACGAAAAGATCTGGTGGTATTGTTCAAATGTAGCGATTTTAAACGGTTGTTAATGCTTGCTTACAGAACACGAATTTAAATTGATGTTTTGAGTATTCATTTCTGATCATGCGCTTAGCTGAATTTCACTAGCAATAAACAGCCGAGTCTGTACATTAGCAGAGTATGTCCATCAGTGTTTAGAGTTGGGTTAAAAAGCTGATATTCAACACTTATTGTAATACAGCTAAGAACTTCATACCTGGCAAGGCCTAAGCAGAATGAACTTACTCCAGTTCCTCTATGTATTTGATTTGAAAGTCATTGGCTTTCCATGCTGTTCTCATTGTTTTTATTGATTAATTACAACTTGCTGTCAGCACTGAGAGTAAGCCAAAAAAAAAAGGCACACATTAAAATATATATTAGATTATGCGTTAATGTCTCTAAATGTTAGCACAGTGTTGTGCCAAGCAGTTTTTGAATGCCTGCTATACAACGCTGTGCAAGACTACTCTTAAGTCTAAAACCAGTTTATGTACTACCAATTAGTGTGTGTATTTAAAAGGAAATGGCTATTCATTTATAGCAATGGAGCAGCAACCACAATTGTGTAAGTGAATTGTTAGTTGATCTGTGGTTTTAGTTCAATGTTCTGCACCTTGTGTAAATTCAGTATTCTAAGTTATAATTTGGTATAGATTAATATATAAATAATTATATTTATAGCTATATATAACACTTTAACTAGTTTTATGATTGTTTGTTATGGTTTGACAATTCCTAAGTTAAGTCTGTCTCCAGGTGACACATTTACTTAATCGAGAGTAACAAAATACATACCAAATACATCATGTTAGGAGATTCTCTTATTTCATTCAAGCCATGCGTGAGGCTGCTTGAATATGCTTCAGGAGTGGAAGATGCAGGTATTTGCACTAGGGACCTAGATTCAAATTGGGATGGACTGCTGTTGAGACAATCATGAATGATATTCAGATCTGTCTGACACTAATACTCTGTTAAAATAGGCATAGGATTATTGCAATAACAAACTGTATCTTACATGTTAAGCTCTAAGGAGAATGGACGTTATACAAATGGTCTTTTAAGATACTAATACCCTTTTTAATTCGGTTTGTGGCTAGTAAGTTGCCCTTGTTACTGATTTGAGTGTCTTCCGGTTATGTTAAAACTAAAGGTTAATGAATTGCCTTTATTACCTTAATTGTTTACCTCTCCATTTTATCAAAATTATTCTTGAGTTTTAAGAGAAAAAGATTATAATTTTTAAGATATGTAAGAGGAAACATGTTTTAGTGTTATCAAAGATGGGCTCAGTTAAAAAGCAGTCATCAGCGCTGGAGGGTTTTTTCCTAGTTTGTTCCCACTGACCTATACTACAGCATAGCCTGCTGCTTAGCTGCCAAGATTATTGTGAGGGGGTGTTTTTTTGTTTTTTTTTTAATAGCGACCTTAAATAAATGTTTAAAAAAGTAGTACTCAGACATAATGTGAGATTTCCAGCACTTGGTTTACATTGGCATTGTCAATTTAGCTATGTGGGCTTTTGTTTTAGATCTAATACATCAAAGGATTTTAAAACAAATAGCTCAGTGTTAACCTTAGGCTACTTGGATGAATTCAAAGAGCCTACACCGAAAGCTAACTAACATGGGGGCGAATCCAAACCATAAGCTAATGTGTGGAAACAAGGCAGAATAATTAGAAAAAGGGTTCTGGCTGTTTGTCAGTTTGGATTTTTCCTAGGGCTTTTTCTAGTCTAGTTTTACAATTGCCACATAATGAGCTCCCAGGCTTTCCTTTGGGAAGTGAGCTACATGCTTGCTTCCTTTAGACCTTACTCCTTGTGCTGGAAAGAGTAAAAAACTATATTTATGTACAGAGGTCACTTTCCCCAGCAGAGTCCAGAGCGATGCTAAGGAGAAGGGATGAAGCTGGGGCGTACCGGGCTGCCTGTCAGGCTTTGTCTCCTTTGTTTAACGGAGTGATGATCGCTTCACCATCGGCGCGCTCCCAAAACGGGCAGCGGTGTTTCTGGCCTGGCAGCAGGAGGGCACAGCACGGACCCTTGACTCCTGCACCCCAGCCCCCCTTCCCGTGGGCAGAGGCTGAGTGAGGCTAAGGGAGCTCGCTCCTGAGCCGACCTGCTCAGCAAGGGCGCTGTAGCGCCTGTTGATTTGCGTTCAGCCCCCTGCGGAGGAGGAGCGGGGCCGGCTGCCCGCGGGCCGGGGCCGGGGCCGGGGCCGGGGCCGGGGCCGGGGCAGGGGCAGGGGCAGGGGCGGGCTCGGCGGCGCCGGGCTTCCCCGCGGCCGGCGGAGCCGCCTTTTCCGCTGGGTGTCACTCTGGGGCGGGCGAGGCGCGCTCAAAAGCCGAGGGGAGGGAAAAGCGGCGGCCAGTGCCCGGCGGAGCCGCGCAGCCACGCCACGCCGCGCCGCGCCACGCCACGGCCCGGCCGGCAGCCGCTGCGCTCGCTGCGGGCCGGGGCGCTGCCCGCCCTCCGCCTGGGCGCCGGCGCGGGGCGGTGGGTCCTCGGCTGGTGCCGGCTGCCGCCCGACGCCAGCGGCAGCCCCAGCGGCAGCCCCGGCGGGCCGAGGCTCCCGGGCCGTGCCGGCAGGATGCTGGAGAGCGGCTGCAAGGCGGTGAAGGAGGGCATGCTGGAGAAGAGGAGCGACGGGCTCCTGCAGCTCTGGAAGAAGAAGCGCTGCATCCTCACCGAGGAGGGGCTGCTCCTCATCCCGCCCAAGCAGCAGCCGCCGCCGCCACAGCAGCAGCAGCAGCAGCAGCAGCCTCCGCCAGCGCCGGCGCCAGCGGCCGAGCCGGCGGCCAAGATCAAGGAGCTGCACTTCTCCAACATGAAGACGGTGGACTGCGTGGAGCGCAAGGGCAAGTACGTGTACTTCACGGTGGTGATGGCCGAGGGCAAGGAGATCGACTTTCGGTGCGCGCAGGAGCAGGGCTGGAACGCGGCGATCACGCTGCAGATGGTGCAGTACAAGAACCGCCAGGCCGTCCTGGCCGTCCGCTCCACCCGCCACAAGCAGCAGCAGCTCCTGGCGCCGCCGCCGGCCCCCCGCCGCCGCAGCGCCTCCAGCTCCGCCTAGGCAGGTAGGGGCGGGCGCGGCGCCGCCGACCGCACCGGCCCCCGCCGCATCGCCTCCGCTCGGCCGCCCGCACCCCGCCCGGCGGCTGCTGCCCTGCCGCCCCCCGCGCCCAGCAGCCTTTCAGCTCCGTTATTTATGAGCCGTGCGGAAGCATCCTTTGGCGCGACGGGACTTCTCCTAGGAGACGTGGCGTGCTGTAACTTTCGTTTTAACGTGTTTTATTTATTAGCTGTTTGTTCGGTTTGTGTGTGTGTGTTTTTTTTTTTTTATTTTATTTTTATTTTTAAAGGCTTGTTTGCAAGACATTTCTGAATGTAGGCCGTATCTGAAAAGCAAAAGGGAGGGGGGAAAAAGAAATCAACGTATCCATTAGCTCCCTCAAGAAACTGAGAAGTTCTGGGTAATCTGTCCGTGTGCACTTTGACGAGAGTTTTTTCACTTTTACCCCTAACTTGCTGTATTACTTGGAAAAAGCGTCGTTTGGAATTTGGCTGAAACCTTTACTGCATGCGAAAACTCTTCTCTCTAATGAAAACCGTGATTAGAATCTGGGTCTAAAATGACTTTCTTTGAAAATATGCGCCTGGGGGAAGATGATAAAATTTTACACGCATTTGCTTATTCAAAAATAATGATTGTTATTCCGATAGTAAAAAAAAAAATCTGTCTAATGCATGAGTTGAGGATAATCTGACCAATGTCTTTTGCCATACACGAATCACAGTTGGATTCAAATGATCTCTTATTATGTTTTTACTCCCTCCAGGCTAGAGGGCAAGAGCTGAGAAGTGTGTATGGATCTGAGTGTCTGAGTACAGGGCTTCGTCAGCATGGTCAGTTTGTGAGAGGTCTGGGTTCTTGACCTCGGCCAAATTTTCATGGCAGTTTTTAAATGTCTTGCATTAAAGTAGCCCCTAGTTTAAAGTTATATACATCTTAGTGTGCAAATGAATTATTTTGATCACAGTTTTCATAAGCTGAAAGTTGCTCTGTAGCTGAGATAAACTAGATTAATTTTGGTGTTTAGCACTGTCAGATGTTGAGCGATGCGTGTGATCTTGCCTCTAAAAATGTTGATGAAGCCGTGAAGTTGGGAAACAAAGGGCTAATTGCACAGCTGGTGTGTCTTCCTGTGCCTCTTAAAAGTCAGTGGGGGTTTCGCTGTGATTTTAGCGAGAGCCGTTTGGAGCTGTTCACCCCGGGTGAGGAGCGAGCTAGGCACACACTGCTGTGCTTTCTAGGACAGGGCCCTTAATGCAATCGGTTATTTCCCGCTGTGTGCTGCTGTAGCTCGTGTTCTCTGGTTTACATTAAGCGCAGAGCTGGTGAGTGGGACAAAACAGCATGGCCCGTTATTGCTGGTTCAAGGTAAAAAGTTCCAGCCATGGAGCTATTTATTTAACTAACGTGGTGAGGGAAAACTGCTTTTGGCCCCTTTACAAGTTGTGTGAATGTAAACAAAATCTTCTAAAGCCGCACATCCAGGACTTTTTACTGTTTGTGTAACCAAGACGTAGTTTGACTGTAAAAACCCCGTGTGCTTGGTTCAAACCCTTTTAAGTGTTTAAAGGAAAAAACTGAAGTGACACTTGAAGGAAGATGTCCAAATTCTGATTTCCTTCGTACCCTGAACTTCCGAAGCTCGATCCTGTGAGGAGTAAATGGAGATCTCTTTTAGTCCTCATCTCTTATTACTTGCCCCACAGATGCCTGCGTTACGTGCCCAGAGAGGGCAAAACACGTTGTGCGTTGCGTCGCAGAACGAAAGCCCAGACCTCTGCAGTCCTCTGCAGATGCTCCCAAGTGCTCCTTGCTGATCTGGCCCTTGAGAAGGTTGTGTGTGACAAGCTCGGGGTGGTAGATTACAGCCGTCCTGACAAAGCTGTTACTTTGAGGCTAATTGTAATATAAGGGGCCCGGCATCTTTTAGGATTAGATTCACTGTCTTGGCAGCCATAATAGCCAATTTCCACGTCTCTGTACATCTGCCATTATCATTCTGCTAATGCTTGGATGTTAGAGTTGCAAGGGGATTCTCTAATGAGCTAGTCAAAGACTTACCAAATAGATTGTAATTTGTAATTTGGCTCCTCTCTTTAGAGTCATTAATTACAGTATACTGAGTAACTAATCCACCTTTTCAGATATACAGACTGATAGCTCACCTACTAAAATATGTTTTAGCCTACTGAAGAATAAATGTAACTGATAGGAAATAATTTCTATGTGATCTGAGGCATATATATGCTTCTGGGAGAGGTAATTATTCCTGTCTTACGTATACTCAACCGCAAACCCACTGAATGCCACCAAAGTCTGTGGATCTGGTCTAAAGTTGAAATGTAATCATTTTTTCCGGAGGTATTTGTACATTGAAAACAAAAGATGACAGTTTTAGAGTGATATAGCTGACGTTAAGGTTTGAAAAAGGAATTTGGGAATGAATGTTGATGTGTTTTGTAGTTCACCAGTTCAAGGTCAGTGTCCCGCTTTCACATTACATTTCTTGTTTCAGGATGGTCTGAAGTACGCTCTCTCAAAACCACTCAGAGCAGCCGCGCTCACAAACTTTTGCCTGCCGTCGTTGCCCACTGTGTTACCTTTTTAAAAATGTCTGTTTTGGTCTGCCAAGCTCTCAGGTGGGAGAGATGGTCAACTTGCAAAACCCACCTTGAGCTGTTTGCAAGCTGACGAGCCCAGGGTGGGGTGGGCGTAAGGCCCAAACTCCCTTTTGCCCCTCAGGACCGTTTCCTGGAGCTGAACGGGGGCAAACGGGCTGGGGCCCCTGAGGGCCGCCGGCCTGCGGGCTCTTGCTGTGTCACTATAAATAAGGCTCAACTGCCTGCAATGGTCAATCTGGTAACTTTCTCATGCTCTAAATTCACTAGTTTTCCTGACTTGTAGCAATGGTAGACCAAGAAATTGTTGTTCGATGTTACATGGTGAGTTATTTCTATTTTTAATCTTTTCCCTCTCTTACTGCGTAACCCTTGTTGGAGCTACTTGATTAAATGCTGTCACTGCCTTGTAAGCAATGGCTATGGAAGTAGGTCCAGCAGATCTTCCTCCATCTTACTGGAGCTTTGCAAGAAAAGAAATCATGCTGTCCTCTTTATGAGGGGGAAAAAGGGGAGAGGGTATATGGCTGAGATTAATGTAACAGAATAAACGAGAGTGCCAGTAAAGCAAACACAGGCAAATCCTAGGTGTAGTTAGCAAAAGTGTGGACAGTCACTTAATATGGAGGTCAGAATTAGATGTCCTTTTTAAAAAAAAAAAAAAAAAAAAAAAGGGAAAAGTGATTGAGGGGCAGGATTCATCAAGAAAGTTCAAGCTGTGGTGACCATTTTGTACCGTGATAATTTAGAATTTGGGGGGAGGGAAGGGGAGTGGGGAAGGAAGATCCAAGTGGATGTTATCTTTGCGACATCCTGGAGTAATTCCTCTTTTTTAAGGTTCATGATATGCAAATACCAGCTTCTGAAAAATAGCTGCCGTGATGTACCAAATGTTTTCTAGCATATCCTATTGTGAGCAGAAATATCAATGTCGTCAAAAAAAAAAATTGTGTGTAAATATGACTCATAAATGATTTCTGAGAGATGTGATTTATTTTTCATATTTTTCAAAATGCATTCCATTTCAAATAAAGAGGTATCTATTGAAAGAAATCTCAATATGCTGAAGGAATGGTTCATTTGGGCTCTTTCCTGACTTAAAAATGGTTAAGGCCTGACCTAAGCTTTTCCAGTGTCTTAAATTCAAACTTTTTTAACCCGTGCAGATCTCTTCCAAAGGAAACACTCATTTAGTTGCCCAGATAATCTTTATGCATAATCTAGCTACGATGCTCAGAGTCCTCACTCTTGCCCCTCACGCTGTGGGACATGGGAGCACCCACACAGAGTCCTACGAATCCAGTGATGCTCCGCTGGCAATCCAAATCAGTCCACACAGAGCAGATCTTTAGGACACAGACTTCAGCTGATAATCTTGACCAGTGAGTGCCTGGCTCTATATGACAGTAAGAATCAAAAATACGGAATTGAGCGTGCCTTCTTGCTCTTCTATGAGTATCTAAAATGCTGTGATTGAATTTCAAGTAATCTGTTAAGTAGTCTGAAGGGGCACTTTGGACATTAGGTGTATTGTCCTACCAGAGACTCATTTTTCTCACTGCCTCATGTGAAAAGAAGTGAGGTGTAAAAAGAAAAATGTGCAATGACATCTGTTGCTTTGCAGCCTCTACAGAAGTATAGTTGTTCTGGTGCCTCGACTTCCTGCAAAGCCGACTGGTATTGCAAGTAGGGGCTGTTTTTTAAGCACCTTCTAGAAGTATGTTAACTCTAATTGCACAGTCTATTCCTTAGGTCCAGTCTATATATACATATATGTGTGTGTGTGTGTATATATACGTGTGTGTGTGTGTGTGTGTGTCTATATATATGTATATATATAGTTACTAGTTGCTGTTTTCCTTCACTGGAAGGATATCAATAACGTCTTCTGTGAGAAAGTTATTATTGTAACCGAAGTATAAGACAATATTTTCAATGCTGAGTGTCTAATAAGTAGGCATTTTAACTTAATATTTGATCCATAAACAATGGCATAGAGAGCCTACTTCTCTCACGGGCCCAGCAGTTTTGAGAAGTTAGGCACTTTTGATGAGGCATCTGTGGATTTATTGTCCTTATTGAGTTCCCACCATCGCTTGCAGCTTTGAGAGAATATGTCCCTTAAGAGCTCTTAATGACAGTGATAAACTAGTGTCTTGGAGCACACACACAGAAAATGGGCATAAATACACATAGAACAAGAATTTTATCTGTTTCTGCCCCTGCATCAGTGGTGATAACTTTATAACAGTGTGTAGATAACATGTTTCTCTACTTCGTTTTGACTAAGCAGGTGTAAAATAAAGGTGCTCACATGCTCGTTGTACATAGGAAATGTTCCTAGAAAATGGGCCATTATTTTCTTAGTGAGGAATATTATTTTAGTATGGTTTTCTCAAGAGTTTACTGTCATCTGAAATAGAACTGGAAGAACGCTCTCTGAAATTCGGGAATCAATATAAGGTACAAAGATATCATCTGTGGGCCTGAACCAAAATCCACTGAAATTAACAGGAATTTTAGACTAAAACAGATTTTTGGCCTTTCTGGTTTAAAAAAAAAAAAAAAAAACACACACAACCTACAGAAGCAACACCTCCTCTGCCCATCGTTTGTGCCAATAGACATAGTGATTAGTATAATATTACTATTATTGTTTTTGGCTTTCCTTTTTTACAATGAAATGGGAAAGAGTAATAGGAAGATGCACATATTTTCCAAGGAAAATCAAATATGAACAGAAAACCCTATCTGAACTACTCTTTCCCCCTTAAACTAGACCCGGACCAGAACTATTTCTTGCAACTATTTATAGATTTCAGACTGAAGTTGAACAATTTTATTTTTAAGTGAACCCAAATCTGAAATAAACCAAAGCGTGTGCTTGTTTGATTGCCTATTTCCGAGCAGGAACATCATAGCCCTTTTTAGAAACATACCTTTAAGGCTTTCTTCAATTACCTGTTTCTAAGTCAGCTGTCAACTTAAGAGTCTTTTAAGCAGTTTAACTACAAAGTTATAGGGAGTAGAATGAGGGCTCAGGTATTCTGGATAAGGGTTTTTTTGTTTTTGTTTTGTGTTTTGTCTTTCTATGGAGAGATTTTTGACTTGTGAGCTAAGGACAGTGGGAGCCCTATAGCAACCGCTCCCCGCAGTTAGCAGCGTTGCTGCGTGCTTGTCGGTGGAGATCTGTAGAGCAAAGGACAGAGACTTGGCTCCTCTGAAGACCTGAACACCCTCGAGGTTTCCTGACACCCAGCAGCCCTGGCGGGTGCCTTGAACCTCACTGAGGACTCAGTTACTTGCTGGCTCTGGTCCTAACTCTGCATCCCGAACTTACAAGGACAGTGGCATCGCTTCCTGGGTGAGGCACCGTAAAATGAAATTGCTCTGTGAGCTCTCACCCTCTTGAAGTTCATGCTCTGCGACTTAAGGGCTGGTCCGACTGCTGCGCTTCCAAGTTTTCCCTGTGAGACTTTGCAGGGAAAGTCAGAGGTGATGCTTCTGTACTGAAGTATTTGGGACATTCTTGATTTCTTTTGTTTTTTAGAAAATCACAGCAGAAATGTTTATCCCAGTATAGACGAATCACAGCCACTTTAACCAATTTTACAATCCTTCCAAGTGGTTCTGATATACGTATCTGTCAGTGGCAGGCAATGCTGTCCGAGAAATGGTTGTTTGGATGATACTTTGATTTACCTTTTCTGTAAAATGATGTTATGACAGCAGTGATTTCACATAAACACCATTTTTATTGACCGTATTTCATAATTTTTATTTTGTAATAGTTAGTTTAATCTACAGCTGCTGATTACATACCAGTAAATACATATAGAATGACTAACCGTTACAATGAAACATACAGGGCTCTGTGGTTAGGAGAATATTTCAAAGGAGACAATTTACCACACGTTTTGTAAGGTTTCCAGCAAGATGAGGAAATAGCTGCTTTTGTTTTTAAGATCTTGTCAGTGTTTTGTAAATATTCCTGATATTTATGACTGTACACATGGTTTTGATTATAACTTGCAGGAGACTCAAGTATTGGGTCATACGCTGTTTAGGAGGAGATCATTTCATTAACTGTAACTTTTGTTCTTTCTCAACATTCCAGGTTTTTACACCTACTGCAATTTATAAAGGAAAACAATACAGTGAACAATGATGGCAAAGCTAGAACTCCGTCAGAACACAAATACAGCTTGTTCTTGGCTTTGCTGCCGCAGCCAGGGTCCTCCAAGGGAATGGCTCTCCTTTATATTTCAATGTGCTTTGGACCCGGGCCTGTGTACGATAATTCCCTGCACTTATGATAGCACCTCTCTGCAAGGCTCTCCGTGCGCTTGTGTAGTGTATCTCTGTTGCAGAGGTGAGGAAACGCAGGAACAGAAAATTTGTGTCACCTGCTGAAGGTCATGCAGGAGCAAGCTGCTGGCTGCTGGGCCAGGAAGGGAGTTCCCAACCTTGGGGGGTTCTCTGGGCTGAGGCATACCCTCCTCTTCCTCCTCCTCTTCCTCTTCCTGCTCCTGCTCCTGCTCCTCCTCCTCCTCCTCCTCCTCCTCCTCCTCCACCAGGCTAGGAGAATGGTCTCCACTGCTCCCTCCCTGGCAGAAGACGCCTGTAGCTGATGTCTCCATCTCTGTGTGAGGAGGGACCACTTCGTTTTCCATACTCGGTGAGGACCTTTCTTAGGGCTGCTTTTGAAGGCAGTTTCAAAGATGCTCGCCGATATGGCAGGTCCCTGAATGGAGACCTAGCTTAATGCCTACCCTGTCAGACAAGCCTCAGTTTTCAAAAGATCTTGTGGTGCAGTTACCCATTAGAAAGGAGAGCAAGATGAAACACAGGTACATTTCACAAAGGATTAAGCACAGTCTTCAGATGACTTTAGATTATTAAATGAGCTTCTGAGTATTACCAGCACTAGCCACTGTGCAAACAATGTACTAAAAGTGAAGGGAGCTGTGGGCTATTGCCAATTTCCTGAGCTATTAAGTTCCTGTATTTACCTCGGATTATAAGGACAGGTTATCGGCCCCATAATAATTTGAAAGGACTGTATAGATATGAATCCAATGTTAATGTAGCTTTTCCAGCTCATGGAACTGCCTCAACTGTAACAGATGAAAACCAAAACAAGGAGGGGAATAGCTTTCTTCTTCTCATTTGTTCTTTTATCACTTGACCATTTTATTGAGAGAAATCAACGTTTTAGAACAATTTTTTTTTTTTGCCAGAAGCATCTATCCCAATCAAAAGTTTTTCTACCATAAAAAAATTATTAATGCACAAGGTTGTAGTAGCTCATAGACAACTGGCTTATCCTAATCTACTGCTGAAGAGTAATGGAGCTCTGCAAGGCTATCTTTGTGTGCCATTTGCAAACAGCCCCTTAAACTGTTTGCAGAGTTGAAAAATATTCCACAGTCTTTTCTGTGCCAGCAGTTGCTGCAATATGCAGATGACCTTGCTAGGGGCTTTTTTGTATACAGAGAAAGATGAACATGAGAAAATTTCCTGTGTTCTTTTAAAAGTCAGCTTTTAAGTGAAAAAATTATTTCTTTGTTTGCTTTTTTTAGAGCTGTTATTACTCTTAACCAGTCGTGGACTGATGCCTTGAACTGAATTACAGGCATGTGTACTGGCATCTTTTTTTCATTTTATCACGGATCGTTAATATTTCCTGTTCCACTAAGCCACGTTTCCCCGGTACTCATTCCTAGCGCTTGGCTCCTACACAGAGTCACAGCTCTTGTCACAAGGCAGCGGGCTGCGTGCTTATCCTTCATGCAAGTGCTGACTGACGGATCAGCAAGAGGGAAGTAACGCTGACAGCTCTGCTCTCCGACAGCAGATTGTCAGCATTCCTGCCCAGGGCACCGAGAGAGCCTGGGAAAAGCCTGGTATTTCTATGGGCGCTCTCTAAAAAAGGCCGACCGTCCCTTTGGAGCGGGGAAGATGGAGAGGGATGGTCGGCTGGGCTTTCCAGTGCAGGTGGATTCAGAAGTACGAAGCGTCTCTTGGTGACGCCGCACAGCCCAAAGCGACTGTTATGAGGTTGCAGGCACGAGCCGAAAGGTTGGTCATAAAGACAGGGATACCTAATGGCTGAGAGCGTCGTAAGGCATTACAAAGTGATGGTAATTATAAGTCACTTTTTTTTTCTCTTCTCAGTTTTAGAGAGCAGACAGCAACTTGTGCAAAGCACAGGAGAACGGATCGGGGATGGATGTGTCTGGGGCGAGGCTGAGATCTTTCAGGCAAAAAGGGCAAGTGAAGAGAGACACTGCGGCACCTAATGCTTGGGCCTACTCTTTAAGACTGGCCTAGAGACAGTGGAGAGCAGCAGCCGCACCACTGCTAGGGAACATTTAGCTGCTGCCCCAGGGAACGGCTAGAATCACTCCCAAACAATTCAGAAATTTTTCTTCTGGGTTTTCCCAGGGGCTTGAAGAGTCATGGGCCACAGATGTCTCCAGTTGTGAAACTGCAGCAACACAGTGATCAAACCCCTGCCATCTCCCCATTGCCCTTAGTCATCGGGAGTCCCAGCGGTGGAGCTGCTGGCGCAGGCTCCCAGGAGAAGACCAGGGGGCAGATGACTCAGGGAAGGCAACTGGGAGCCAGGGCAGTGGAGAGCTTGGTCTGGTTTTGTTGTTGGTTTTTAAATATGTCTGGAGAAACCTTCCTGGGTGATTCCTCCTCTGTATGTCTGCATACAAGGAAAAGGAACAGTCTTTGTCTTAAATGGTCTTCAAGGTCTCACTGGTCTTTTGGGGATGTGCCAAGGTGTTGCTTTGGCAGCGGCTTTACCAGTGACACGTTTCATCATTGCAAAATTGTACAAGTGCTAACTCAGAGAACAGTCAACTGAACAAGAGCTTCTCCGTAAAGCTCAATAGGATTTTTCCCAAAGATTTTCAGTCCTGCTATTTTGCTAAGTTCATAGCTCAAGACAGCTCAGCCGACCTGTCCTGAAGCGGGGTTGCAGGGGAAGGTTCTCTAAGCTGATGAAGTAAAATAAATGTTTTAGTCCTATCTCAGGAAGAGAGAGCCCCTTCTCTACGAACAGAGTCTTAGCCAGTCAGGATAGGAAAATGTAGTATTCATGCTTGCCACCTTTGTTACCATGCTTAGGGAAATGTGAGTGAAGACACAGGTTTATTGGCAGCCTTTTCCTGGGCACGTGGACGAGCCATGAATAACAGAGAAAGCTTGCTTTTGACCAGCAAGTAACACCACAGTTAAAGCTAAGTTATCATTACTAGAAAGTACTTTTTTCCCCCACATTGTCCTTAATTCTGCTTGTTTCAGCCATCTAGCCACCTTCTGGAAGGTAATTTCAAATAATCTGGACATTTTCCTTCAAGAATCATCCACAAGAATCTCCCTTGCTTCTGAAGCTCACTGAACAACGGTAAGGGTTTGTGCAGGTATCCTCAATGTAGTATTTAACTGTTCAGAGCAATGGAGCAATTCTAACAGGACGTGAAGCTTGCAAAAAAGAAAAGATTATATATCTGCAAAGGTGGTACGGCTACAAAGATCACTTTGCTGGCTGTGACTTTCTAATGTTCTAATTCAGCTGAATCTTTAGGGGATGTAACAGTTGTTAATTTTCAAAGCATTCAACCGAGGATTTTTCACTGCATTTGCTCGAATGAAGTCAAAACCTTAAATCAAGCTGAATTCGGGAGGAGTAATTTATTCTTGCTGAGCTCTGGATAGGCCAAGTTTTTCTCCAGGCCTCTTTTCCCTTCCTCATCTCCGAGTTGAAGACGCATGTTCAGTGGGAGAGGTCTGTAAAGCGTAGTGCTAGCAGCTGTTCCACAGCGCCGTTTTGTATGCCTGATTGACGAGGGTGCTGTGTGGTAAAGAAATCATATCTTTTGAATCATATCTTTGGATCAGTCCATTAGGTCCGTGCGCAGCCATCGTTTAGTAGGTTTGCCCTTGCAAAGGGAAACTTCAGCGTAGCTGGGGCTTGGTCTTCATTCAGCTGTCACAAGCCTCCCCTGAAGTGGCCCAAGGGTACAGGGTGGACATGTCACCTTGCTCCCCGTTGGGAAGCACTGCCTTAAAAGCAGATGCCAAAAGACTCCTCTCTCTGGGAAGGCATTTCTGAGCCTGTAAAACTAGGCAGCCTTTTGATAGAAAATCAAAACCTTCCATCAAGCAGCACTGAGACAAAAGCCTGAAAAGCCTGCAATGACTATTCTATGCAAATGTCTTTCAGGGGTGCCTTTATTACTATATCTTTATGGTGCAGCCATTGAAAAGGTTTTGCAAATATTAAAGAGATGGGATTGCACTTCCTGCCTCGCAGCTGCAAATATTGCTTCCTGCAAGGCGACTGATGAAGGTGAAATCTGTTTGCCTTTGCAGCTGTCAGTTCTGGCTTTCTGCTGCAGGCAGCAGCGAGTGAAGGTGCACTGAGAGCAAGGAAGGGTCTAAAAGCACTCTTTATTTATATGGTACTCCTAATGGTTCTTCTAAGCTTACGCCTTACAGCCTTTCTTTAACCTTGACTTTCCGCAGCAGCTGTAAAACCCGGTCGCTCCCTGATCTGCAGAGTCATTCAGCGTGATATTTATGCAAGCACCTAACCCTATACATGTAGCCACTTTTTCTGAAGCTGACAGGATTAGTCCAAATTTTTGGGCCCTACTCAGTCAGACCTTGCTCGTGTGCATGAAGGCATCGGGACACAGCTGTTTTCAGCACCCAGGTGTTGACTGTGTAACACCGGAAAGCTGCATCTGCAATTCATTGCTGTTGGTCTGTTTAACAGTGTTGCTACAGACGGCTGCAAGGTTAGTGGGCTAAACAGCTCAAAACTGTGATCGGCTATTCTAATTGTGCCTACCCTCAGCCCTTAAAACATCTCAGCCACTACTAACCTCCTCACTGTTCCCCATTCGCTTCCTCACGCTCCATTTTTGTATCCTTCCCCTCCCTCCCCCAAGAAACCTTGCTCTTAACTTTGTCAGAGGCCCCAGAGAAGTCTCCAGTCCCCAGGTTTGCATGCTAGCTACTCACAGCATTCAAGTCTTTCGTGTCCTGAGACTAGTGTGCAAGTGAAGTGCCAGGAACGAGAAACAAGAATGAGTCTACTGGGTAGCCAGTGATATCCAGTAACTGTCCCCCCTCGACAGGCTGTCATAGCCCTAAATCTTGTTACAGCTCAGGGCGTGGGGAGTGTTTGTCAACAGAATTTTTTATATATGAGGACTGCAAAGGGGTCAGTTCAGCTTGCCATCTGTGCTGAAGGGTAAGCCTATATGTTTGTGTGCACAGAAACAGAAATATATGTATGCCTGGGGCAGGCCATGGGACTGGTAGGGGATTCGGGGGTCCCCCAGCAGGTACAGGGAGCCCAGAGGTCCAAGGATGGAGCTGAGTCCTGTGATGGGGGAATTAAGAAATAGCTGAGGTTCTTCCTCTGCAGTCCTCTGGTGCCCTGCAAAGACTTTTTCCGCAGAGTACAGCTATTGCTGCTCACAGCCATTATATCCGTCAATGTAAAGCCAGCAGTCGAGGAGGCTGCATAATTCACACCCATTTCTCTGACTGACTCTGTGGCCTCCTTGGCAACGTGATCTCCTAGTCATGCAGGCTGCCCAAGAGGGAAGGACATGCTGTACGTTAATTTTTGCCCTTCAGCTCGAGAATTACCCAGCAGCATCTGGAAAGCCTCAGTCCTTCAGTGGGAGTGATGCATTGGTGAAATGGCTTAAGGAGCAGGGTCACCTCAAATGCTGCCACTCCACCTAAAGGTCTGGAGGCTACAGGACGCCACAGCCTCTCCCTACCACTCCCCGGGCTTATCATTAGACAGCGTGCTGATATCTCAGGGAATCTTTCCAAATGACTTGGAAACATGCTCGTGGAGCCATTGGCACGCCGGGATGGGCTTTCCTCAGCTGGCTGCTGTTCGCCCCTCGCGAGGCCGTTCCACAAGTTTGTGGCAGTCAGCACCATCTAACAGCACTGAATCCCAAAAATCCTGGACTGATTGCCTCTAAAGGAACAAAATCTAAAGGAAGCTCCAAATGACTCAGAAGGGGATGTTTTCATATCTTCATTGGAAAATTTCACTAACTGATTATACCTTTCCAAACAGTTAGAAGGAACAGATAACACAAATGCATGGAGTGTTCAGGAAAATTAAGAAATGAAGCTCTAGGGGTGAACTTTTGGCCCCACTGAAGTCCATGACAAAATTTCATTGATTTCAGTGAAGGAATTTGCCCTTACTGTTGATTTCTTTTGGAATTTTGTGGAGCTTTCTGCCTATTCACTAGTCAGTATGAAAAATACATAAAGGAAAGATTTTTTTCAATGCTGTAGGTCATAATTTGTTTAAGCCCCTTGGCCAAGGAGAGAAGGAGAGGTAGACACCAAGAAAGAGCAGCGTCAGGTTTTCAAGAATTCATTCTCTAATATGGTGTTTTCTTCAGACGATCTAGTCACCCAGGCCCCCGGGAGGAAGCACAGACATCACTTTGGAAAGTCTGACGTTTGTTTTGATGTCAAAAAAAGAGCTTGTTTGACAAGCGGTCCCCACTTGTGTACGCCGGCCTCTTGAACGAACGTCTGGCCTGAACTCTAGTCTGAGCAAGGTTGTAGCAGCTGTTTCAACATGTAAGTCCGTTTTTGTGCTCGTCTGCGTGGATTCAAAACCAACCGGTGGTAACAAAATGTGTGTTGGCCGTTAATGATTGAATTCTGCCATCTTTCCCCTTGCTCACGCTCAGCAGCAGGAACAAGCATTAGCCTCCTCTAAATGGCAGCGCAGAAATTGCTATTAACACAGTTTTTATGAGTCACTTACTTATGTTCCTGATAATAAAAATAGGAGGCAAACAACAGTGGCAGTGTTAGATAAGCGCTCGAGGAGAGGACACGTACCGAAGGGAACGGGCAGGCTGCAGCGACAGCCCCGGACCCAAGCGCGTGCAGCGGGCCCACGGCCAGGAGCGCGTTTGTCTCAAAGGCAGCGGCGAGGAACGTAAATCCACGACGGGGCACCGCCGTGGCCCCTCGAGCCCGGGCGGCACGGCGTTGAGTGGCTGCTCTCAGCCAACCCTTACCCAGAGCTGCCCTGCAGCTGGCTCATCGCTTGCCAGCAAATACCTCGCAAGTCCTTTCTTTGTGCGGTACAAATAATTGCCAAGCTGTCTTCTCCTCTACTGCTCGCCCTCTGTTTCAGCCAGATCCCGGGATCTCTGGTTACGTTTGTGCCACCTATTGCTGCGGCTGCCCTCAAGATCGAGTGTGCCCGTCTCGCGCAGCAGGCCCACGAGCGAAGCTGCAAGCGTGGTGGCTGCAGGCCAGTAAAAGTTTTACTGGTAGGCCAGTAAAGTCCATCGTTACTCCACATCCACCCTGGGGCACTGCAGCAGGAGACAGCCGTTCGCCCGCCGCTGCTTCGGTTGCGGGCTGGCCGTCGGCTGGGGGGGGCCGCTGCTGCTGCACCCAGTGGGGAAGTCCTCTTGGACCACTTTGTGCAGCTGGTGAAAGGAGGTTGAAAACTGTCCTGGCCCCTGCAGCACGCAAGGGCCCCAGGCCCCTCTCCTGGGCAATGAGGATGTCTCTCTGGCCTCCCCAGGGAGGGGAGCTTGAGCCCATTTATTAATCCTGCTCAGAAATTTAAAAAACCACCAGTCCTGAGAAGGGCCAAAAACATAGCTTTCTCCCTATGAACCCCCGAGGATCACAAACCCTCTGTGCTGATGCTTTCTCCGTGAACACACGTTGGTTGTAACACCCTCTGCTCGCAATCGTTGCGACCACAGGTGGAGGGTCCCGCATATCTGGTAAGTGGAAAGCAACATATAACTTGGCAGCTAATCATTAGCAGCAAATCTTCCTAACGGAGTGGTTTGCCTTTACCCTCTTCCTCTGTGGCAGCTCGTCATAGAAATACGAACTTAAAAGTAAGGGGTAGGTCTTGTTTGCTAGCTCTGTGACATCCCTGCCAGTTTAATTACTTGCTTCTGAGTATAGCTTTATTAGGCATGCTGCAAGCCCTGGAAATTCATCTCAGCTGCGGTGGGGGTTAAGTCTACCAGTGCAGGAGAGAAGAATGGAAATCTTGGTTCTTTTTAGTATTTTGGTGCCCTTTGTGTTCAGGCTGAAATTAATTCTTGCACCTTTAAACTGGGAAATTTTGATGAGAGAGCTGCCTGGAAGTGGTGATTAAAGCTGCTGTTTGGTGGTGAGGGTGGTTCACAAGGGAGACCTTCCCCCGTGGCTTTGCCTCCTGTCTGCTGCATCAATAGCTGGAGACAGACATGGGGTTTGGAAGCACTCTGGCGCAGAGTCCGTCTTCTGGTTGCGTTTGTACAGCACATCGACGGTGGGATGGTTGCACAGGACTGAGCATCCTATGCTGTGATGGTGTTACAAACAATAACAGAGCGCAAGTCTTCTTTGAAGACTGCTTATCTGCCAGTGTAAGTCACGCAGGCTGAGTGTGACATGAAGAATGTTGTTTTTCTTATCCTTAAATGTAAGTCTCTGTTTTTCTGAGGAGAGACATTGACTTCATAGAATTATACAAAAAAGAGACGAATGAATTTCATCCAGCTTTGACCCTTCCCTTTCTGTCTCCTCCACTCTGACTCACCTTCTCCTTGCTTAATTACTCTGTTTTGTCCCAAATCTGTGCTTCTCTGAATGTGCCAGGCTCATAGCAAACATCTCCACCATTAGCATGAGCGGGGAAACGGTTGCGTGTTGTTGTTGTCAGTGGATGGTTTATCTAGTTATAATTCCCATGGCTCCAGTTCTGGGAGTGCTTATACATAGACCTCATTTTGCAGGGGTGGCAAGGGTAAAGGTCAGTATTTATGAATCATTTCCTCCTGGCTGCAGCAATGAGGTTGGTTTGCAGAGTGAGTCATGGAGGAGCAGCCCAGAGCGGTGACAGTCTCCCAGCCAAAGACCTTCAGGTTGCAAGTGACCCTTGGACATTGTGGCCAAGTTAGCATCATTTAACATCCCTAGTCACAAAAGCCTTTATTTATTTAGTATTGTCGGTGCAGTGGAGGCTGTATAACGTGCATGGCAGATATGCTGCTTCTCCTGGAAGTATCGCAAGGACTTGCCTATGTGAATGCCTGGATGGTAAATCAAGGATTGCACAGCAAAAAGAAGCAGAAGGGTCTATCAGTCCTTCCTCTATTAGGAAGATGGCTTATATTCTCTTTGAAAATGCCTGTTTGTTAAGGAAGGGAAAGGTTTTACTAATGGGAATAACCCAATATGAGAAAGTAGTTGAGGTTGGACTGATTACCCCAGTGATGTTTTTTCCATACTTGGGCATTTTATTCACTTAAAGATGTATTTACTTCAGTGCTGTGAGCGGCTTAAGCCTGCCAGTGACACAGCTCCAGCAAAAAGTGGAAAGTACTGTGTCTTCTGATCACATCAGAGGTGTTTTCTGTTTCTCAAAACTGCGGTTGACACACAAGACATATTCTGTCAGAGCCAAAGAGGGAAAGATCCATCAATGTCATTAGCACCTCAAAACGCGGTAAGAAATAGGATCCCAGTGTTTGGAGGGCTGTCCCTGCTTCTGCTGACCGACAGCACATCTTTCAGTCCTCTACTGCCCTGGCATCTACCTCCACAAGAGGTCTGTTGCAATACTCCATCCCCTACACAGAGTTCCTCAGAAGGAGATTGCTATGTCAGCGCAGAAGGAGCACTACCTTAGGTTTTTTGTGTATATATTAGAGTCTAGGAGCCAGCTGAGGACAGGGTACTGTTGGGTTATGAGTGCTGCAAATGTGCGGTAAGCTCATTCCCACCCTGCAGAGCATAAAACCAAAAAAGATTGAGAGACTGAGAGAGGTTGCACACGCCATATGCTAAACACTTTTGTAATCACTCGTGTATCATAACATCAGCAAATTTCTACCTAAAGGATGCATCCTCTCACTCAAGAGATCCAGTTTTAGTTCAAGCTTTCAGGGAAAACATTTAATTCCTTGTATTAAAACGTTTTCCAGAAGAGTTGCCCAGCTGCAGGCTCTAAAATGTTCAAAGCTTCCTCTGGAATAGAGCTATTTCTTTTTGCTGCTCCGTTTTCCCCTGTGCTTTTCATTGCTGCTATTTGGCCTGTCAGTAGCCATGCCTGTGAATGGGACTCTTTGTCTGACGGATTCATCCCGGAGTTCCTGGAGCCCCTTGTGTCCCGGCACACGGGTCGCTGGAGGCGGCCCGACAGGTGGGGATGGCAGGAGGGAGCCGGAGCTGAACGTCCTCAGGCGCTTGGCCGTGTCCGGTGACATCGGGCTGTGCAGAGCCCGACCGGCTCCGGCCCTGCCACATGATCCGGGTGCCTATTCCTTATGTGCTATAGGAGGTCTGTAAGGGAAACACTTGTGTCCCCACTCCACGTGCCTCGCCATGCAGCCTCCTGCCGAAGCTGTCATTTCTCTTTGCACTGGTCAAAGCTGAGGGCAGAGGTTTCTGGTGCTAAAAGTAGAGGGCAAGCATGTTGATTAGCTACAGTTCCTGAGAGAGTTGTGCCCAAACAATATTCCCAGCTGTTTCCCTGACAGGGCATCCACCTAAAATCGTTCCAGAGCTGCCCTGGGCTTCCTGCTTGGCCTTTCACATCGTCGCCACGAGAGCCTTGGCCTGCAGCAGTGACTATGAGCATAACACAGGAAATCTAATTACCAGGGAGATGAGCTACAAGGGAGTAACATATGGACCAATCCCTCCTTGCTTTCAGGAGGCAGAAAAGACAAGCACAAGGAGGGATTGGTCACGGTGCTAGCTTTGCGGCGCGCGAGGGCTGAGCAGCTCCTTCATTCAGGATGCCTCGTCCCTCCTGCCAAGGCTGCTTCCAAGCTGGCTGTGTGTTTTTTGCAGTGAATGTTGTGGAAACTGGCAGCCCTTTATCCACAGGAGAGGCCATAATGGGCAGAGTTGTGCTCTGCGGTCAGGAAATCGCGTCTCATGGCTGGCCTTGAGGAACCGAAGCGTGCTGCATCTTTCATGAATGATCAGGCTTTGGCCAGTGCAGCTCCCTTTATGGGGACCTTTAGGGCTGCAGGCCAGGGAGCAGCCTCAGGGCAAGCTGGCCCCTCAGAGGACCCCTCTTGCTGCAGGTGCGATGCCTCCAGGGAAGGCTACCCACGAATCTCACCTGCCTTTGCAGCCGGAGCCTTGCTCAGAAAAGTGCATTTTGGTTGCCCACTACGGCCTGGGAGGGCTGCACGGAGGCACGGGCGTGCATCAACAGCTTGGTGCTAGGGCTTTGCTAGGGCTGGCATTAAAGCAGTGCCAGGAGTCCCAGCGTAGCAGGCTTTATTTCAGGATGGGAACTGCATAAAGAAATCCCCCTCTGTGTGCTCCTGTGAGAGCAGAGGGCAGCGCAAGAGCAGCTCCAGCAACAGAGCAGTTTTCACTGCTGCTCTGCTTGCAGTGATTGACACTTCCTTATTTTTAAAATAACCAGCAGTGTGAAGTCTCAGCATTTCACACATTTGAAGGCCAGATTGTTTCCTCTGAAAGTAATCCATAGCCATCTCCAATTACCAGGGGCAGACAATGGTCATCTTACTTATATAATGTCCTGGGCTGAATGGTTTCAATACTGACGATGTCATCATGATTAACAAGGAATACCTCCAAATCGCAACAGTCATTGTCACATATGCGTGAAGATGCTCTTCATCCTCAGGGATTTAGAGCTCTATGGCATAATATTAATGAATATAATCCCCCCATTCAATTTATGACTAAGACTTTTTTACATATCTTCAGTATCTTCAAAACTACTGACCATAAATCACAATAAAAGCCTGAATGAGAAATTCATGTTTCAACACAGTTTTAAACCTTTACAGTCAATATCTGGCATGAGACCTTTCTTTCTTCCCTCTAGAGCTTATCAGTACTGGTGTTCAAATGTAGAGTAACTCTTCCAGCTCTGGGTTGGAAGGTACCATATCTATTTACCTTATTGAACCCAGCAGCAATCATAGAGGAAGGGATATAAGAGCATTCTGGATTTGCACATTGCTCTTTCAGCTCTTAATGTGCCTGTTTTCTTAACAGTGCTTCAGTTTCCTGCTGGGTACCCATAAATCAATAACACGAAGTGACTGGACTTAAAAAATTATTTCATGCTTTTCATTTTCTCCCCTTGTCGTAGCAATTTGGCATACTTATGTTTACATAGTTTGATAGTCAGTCCTCTTGGTTTGATATAATCTTTAGCGCTTTGTACTTTAAATGTGCTAATAGTGTTAGGTAGGTACGTACATGTAGCCGTAGTCAACACTTGGTCATTTTTCACATGTGATCACTCATCGGATCAACCATCTTGTGTACAAGTCAATGACGATTTTTTTCAGCTTTTCTTTTTGGCTTTTATTTCTTTACTTGAAATCTTTTGTCATAAATCTCTTTGGAGAAGGCAGAGTAAAAGGTTCCACCTGCCTTTAAACCTGCACAACGCTCAGGAAAGCACTGCCCCATCTGTGTGTTTGAAATAACTAAGGGGACACTTTTGTGGCAGCTAGCTGTCCTTCAATTCTTCTTTAAGTTAGCACTTGGCGTTGGCTCTGCGGGGAGCAGGGAGACAGGGAGATGTGCACAGGATGGAAATTGTGTCTGCAAAGGATTTTGAGCCTTCAAATCTGGCTTTAAGTGTGAAGACCAGGGTCCTCTTCCCAGCGTTCTTGTGCCATTTTCTATACAGTGAATTTCCCCTGTGAAATGACTGCTTTTCTTGCCGTCCCCATTCTCTGCCTTCCAACACATTGTCAGAATAAAGCATGCAGATAAGTGCTCAAGCATTTCCTGAGCTCATAGCCCTGTCTCCTGAGGGCCAGTTAATCTGATCCAGTCGAAAGCTTTAGTACCAAGTCTCAATGTGTCTCTTATATACATAGCCTATACAGTTTTGAATGTTCCTTTACTGAATTGTATAAAACATGTCAAGATTTTTCCTCTGTCTGCAACTGCCTGGGAACATGGGCATTTTTGCTGCAATATTATGTATCATGTATCTAAATATAATAACATTCTGCATTATATATAGACTATGTCTCTCTCTGTATATACACACACACACACACACGCATATATATATATGTGCACACACACACACACACACACACACACACATATGCACATTTTTAGCCAGTAGGCTTAAAAATCTGTATCCAGGGCTCTTTATATCATGCACTGGAAAAATTTTACAGGTCCAAAAGTTGCAAAAGGTTGAAACTTGTTGGTCTGTGACTTGGTTTCCTTTGCTTTGTAACTGTCCCTGGATTAGTAAATAAAGCAGTGGCTGGACAACGGGCATGCGTATTTTTTTTTAAAAACAAGACTCTCCCCATTTAGCCTCTGTTTACTAAGCCTTGTCATAAGCTTTGGATTGCTTTATGTACAGTTTACTTGACTAACTTCACCCCTCCACTTCTTTGGAAACTACTTTGGCTTTCTGTAAGAGAAAAAGAAAGACTCTTCTCTTAAGCTGAAGTTGTGCCAAGTCTGATCTCCGGCCAGCAAATGTTTTCTTCTTCTAATTTGATTTATTTTTTATCCCAGCCCAGTATATTGTTTCATTGCACGGAGCTGTTAGTGTGGTGGGTTGGCAGAACACCTGTTGTGTAAATCTTTGTGATTTTTATAATGTGAACTCCTGCTGGCAGAGACAGCTGTATCTCACATTTAAACAGAAAGTATAAGGTATCAGAGGAGGAAGGAGAAAAAAAGGCTTAGCACAAGAAAACAACACATCAATGGCCAGAATCTGTTGTCAAGATTTATAAGCTAAATGAGTTACAGTGAAAGTGGATAATAAAAGAAAACCATTTTGTTCCTCGAAGACAAAGCGTGTTTTCTTATAGGGATTCCCAGAGGATTTTGCATTTCTGACGACGGACAGAATGGACAGCTGGTCCACACAAAAATGTACGTGCTAATTAACCTATCCATCGCGTTACACCCAGAGAATATTTAACAAGCAGGGAGATTGCTGAGGAATACTGGCAAAACTTGCAGGGATTCCTTGCATGGAGCCACATTATCCTAAATTCCTTAATCTTGTTGGCTTCAGCAAGACCCTTTGCACGGGTGAGGAGAGCAAGCCTGTTCCCCGAATTAGCAGAACTTTGCAAAATGCAGGGTTTTCTTCTCCTATTGCACTTCAGCCTCATCCTTCTCTTCACCACAGATGTCCGTGCCCAGGAGCCGTGGCAGATCGACCATGGCAGAGATTTGCTCGCCCCGGGAAGCCCCGTTTTGGATGGGTTGTCCCGCCGGTGACGGCAGTGGAAGGATGCTGGTGAGGGGCAGAAAATCAGCCTTGCTGCTCCGCCAGAGGTATCCCAAAACATCATTTCTGGGGTGAGATGGAGGGAGTCGTGGTGTTCAAATCCCTCGGGGCCCGCATAGGCGTTAGGGACTAGCCTACTCGGCCCTGCTGAGGAATACACATTTTTTGCATGTCTAGCAGCAGATGGGGAGGGTGGGAAAAGCCCTCCCTTCGCTGGGAGGGCACTTGGTGGTCTGCAGGGGCAAGGGCTGAGGGCGCGCTCTCCCTGGCGTGCGTCCCATTGGGGTATGCAGCCTAACCCCTAGCGCACCTACAAATTATGAACTGCAGCGGTGAATTTAAATTCAAAGAGTTAACTCAGTGCAATAAGCTGCTGTCAGAAACAAATGTGTCCTAGTGAAAAACAACTTTCCAAGCCCGCAACGGAAATTTTGTCTGCGTACAGAGCAGAATTGAGCCTTCAGGGAACAGTCTTACAAGCAAATTAAAATAACACTGTAGGAAGGGTGATGTATGAGAGAGGTCAATGTTTGCAACCAGATTATTGTGGATTTTCCCTTCAGTTTTTGATTATTTATGCTATTGCTTAGATCATGTCAAGCTTACCCAAACATAGTCGGATAGTGTTCTCCAAAAGCGTATCGCAAATATTTAATTCATTTATTTCTCTCATCCGCTTCCCTTTCCTCTTCCATTTCACTAGTACAGATGTCAGTTCAACAAATAAAGTATGTGGGCAGAACAATGAAACTATTCTGTTGTAAAAGAAACGAGATTGTTTCATTCTCCTGCTATTAACTTAAAAAGAAAAGGCCTTTTGTACCTTTTATACAAGCATGTGTAATGATATGATTGTGAACCTCATCTCCTTCACTTCTGAGGAAATGATTCATGAAGGAGAGTATCTGATTTGAAAGACTGTCGGTATACCCTGAATTTCCTTTTCCCTAGGAACTTCTTTCAAGTAAGAAAAAATTCCCGAGTATAATGCAATATAGGCAACCTGGGCTGTGCCCCTTCCCTCCCCCATCGCCCTACTCCAAAATCCTCGCTGTGCCGTGAAGGAGTCTTAGGAGTTCAACAGCTATTTGGATACATAATCTAAATTTCTGTATTTCTACATCACGTTTTCTTTTATGGGGTAGTGGAATGAGGGAAAATGGGAAAAGAAGAGGGAAGGGGTGGGGTGAAGGAAACATTTTTTTTTTTCTAGGTGGAGAAAAAATTACCTGAATTGGAGGGTTTGCCTTATTTCATGCTGTCTGTCTGGAGTAATCCACTGCTAAATAAATACGGAAAGAAGTAACCTTTTGGATATCAGTTATTTTTTATGTGTGACAAAAACATTACTGTTGCTACTGTAAATACAGACAGGAAAAACAAGTGTACCATCATACTGAAAACATGGGCTATGTCTCTTTTTAATCAGAAGATGCAGTGATTTTTTTCATGCCTCAAACGATTTTCTCCCCATACATAGAGAGGTGGGCTGCTGAAAGTGCGAGGTCTTTAAGCATCACTCCACCTTCTGCGCACATGCATTTCACCCGGTGCCAGCTGGATATCGTGTCAGGCCGTTAGTGCAGCTTAGCAGGATGAGGAGGATGAGGAAATCCCAGGGGATGTGGCTCTCGCCCTGCCAGTTATGCACCATCCCCTTCTCCGCATGCCCCCTCTGGCATCTTTCCCTGCAATAATTTATGCCATGCATTTGGCTGTCCTGGCAACAAGGAAGATCTCTGGACATTGCTCCAGGGTGGAAAAAAGAGTTTTAACCTAACAAAAAAAAGGCTGTCCTGGAAGCTACGCTTGTGCTGCTAATACAGCCTCATGGCAAGAGGGCAGTAAACTGGGACTGGGCCGGGCCGTCAGTAACTACTGAGAGAGTAAAACCATTGCGCGTGCCAGCGTCTCCTGTTTCCCCCTCGCAGCGCTCTTGGCAAATACCCCGCTGCAGCTTGGGGCTTGACAGCAGTTGGCTGTGGCCGGTGAGGTGCTGCTCAGTGACATCAGAGTGACACAAGAATGATACAGTGACGTCAGAGTGATGTAACAGCAGCAAACCCTGCGGGGCTGCGGACTGGGCGGACACGGGGATCTGGGGCCGCTACCAGCACCTCCAAGCAGAGCTCCTGGGTGAGGAGCTTGGTGGAAACCTTGCCCATGTCCTTACCTTAAGGACAGCTGCCCTACTTTCTTCCTGCTTTCCACAACCATATCACTGCGAAGGACTGGTCGGAGACAACGCAGTGCTGGGTACGGCACAGAAAGGCCGTCCCTGTGTGGGGGGCTTTCTTGCCACGGATTCGGTGATGAGACACACTCCGCCAGGGCTGGTGGCGCCCCGGGCAGGACCTACGCCATCCCTCCCTTGCCCCGAACGCCTCGTCCTGACACAGCCAGGAAAACTCAAGGTAAATATATATATTTTTTTATACGAGTGAGCAAAGTTGGGTTTTTTGCCCGCCTGAGCTGCCTTGACCGCAGAATGGGGCTGGTGGCGATATTTGCCGGCATTTTGACACTCTTCACGGCCCCGTTGCTCCTAGGCATGAATCACATAGCGCATTGATAAGGACGGACATTACTCACCAGAATACCATGGGCCTGATGTGGTGAAACCGTCATGGTCTATTTTGAAAATGTTATCTCACGCTTGTTTCCTTGTACATCATACATTAGTCTCAACAATAATCTGTTAAGAGAGTACATTACTTGTTTCTAGGAAAGCTCTTCTGCTATTTACTGTCATTCAGTCATGTTTTACTTAGGAACAACACACCCACAAGCGGCTACAAAACACGGATTCAGTGAAGCTGCTGGGTAGCACGTCTCCGAACGCAGAGCTGTTTGGTTTTCCAGCCGCGTAGCTGGTCATGCACATCCAGCGGCCGGTTTACACTGCCCTTGTGTCATTTTGACATACCATCTTCTGTGACTGACATTTGCAAGAGCTTAAAATTTCTGCCTAGTTTTCATTCAGAGGATGATTTAGCAAGCCACAATTAGTTTCTTCTCTTACTTCAGATCTTCATGCCATTTATATCATGAGCAGTGTATGTATTTGTGCAACACTTGGGTTTTAATTAAAAACTGACCAATGTGACTGACTGTAACTTTGGAACTAATTCACAGAATTTACATAGGATGAATAAGGAAAAGGAACAGAACCTACTTTATTTGAGATCAGATTTGGACATCCTTGTGAGGAACAATAATGAAATCTTTGAATAATCCTGTTACTTTCATTTTATGTATTTCTACGGGACTCCTCCAACAGATGCAGGTGAGACACAGTGCAGCGTAACCCAGGCCATTGTGACTGCATATCTTTGGGTGACCAGAAAGCTTTCCTGCTCCAGCACTCCAAGTATTCTGACTATTTCATAGCATGTTGCGATCCCGATCTCTTCACCTTCCTTTAAAGGGTGGCTAGAATTTGGCTGTTAGATTCCAAAACTGGATTTAACATTCTTCAGGCTCTCTCACAAGTCCTTGAAGAGTTCATTAATCGTGGTATGATGCATCTTCCAGAGACAACTGACTTCCTCCGTTTTATGTCAATACTGAAGCACTTACCTACATCCACACCGTAGTCTGATGACCAGTTAGCGTTTAGCATAGAGCTATGGAGACACTTGAATTTATGCTGGCCTTTCTGCAACCAAAAAACCCACATCTTTAACCATCCTTACCCATTGGGAAATACTGCATCTATTCTTTCCATTGCGCACGGGAGCCCAGCTCCTCCAGCCCCTCCAGTTTCGATGAGGGCAGAACCCGCTCCTGTGCCTGTCCTGCACAGGGGCAAACACAGATGTAATAGTGTGTTTTAGCATCAGCTATTTTAATATATTGGGTGCATCACCGCTATTCTCTTCAGCCATATATATGCTTAAACGCACCTTGCTTCCATAATATATTGATGCGAACCCATAATCAGGGGAGGACAAAACACAGTCTTCAGGGGATGCCTGAGGAGAAATCTCAAGCCAGGGCTGCCTCTTAGCAGAGCTGTCGATGTGGCCCTCCCGCCTCGTGTACCTACAGGTCTTTGTAGTGACACTGTGTGACAACACCAAGCCATGAGGGCAACATAGAGCTATATCAGCCTCTAGAACAGCTCAGAAGGCGTAGTTTTAGGAGCTGACATCAAAAATTACTCATGAATATTTGAGTATGAGTGCAAATTTGTCTCTGAATGCAGGCAGGTTGCAGGAGAAAACCCCGGCTGTAGGCTGGCCTGCTCTGGGTATTGGGGAACCTGCCTCTCCGGCTGTCTTCAAGTGACAGTAAATCCCCCCTTCACTTGCTTCCTTACAGGAAAAGCCAATAAACAGGGCTTGTCAGGAGCCCAGGCTCAGGCTGGTCTTGTGTTTCTATTAATCTGTGCAAATGCTATGAAATCAGGTTGAAATGTAGTTAACGAAGTCAGCGGTATTTATCTGCACTCTTCAGATTTTCATTTTCAGTCTTTTCTTTGAACTTTTTTCCTATTAGCTTATGGGAGTGTGTTTGTATAAAGGAATTGAAGAAAGTGTCTCTTTTTAAAAAATGCCACTCTAACTGTGTTGCTCCTAGATAGAGGAACCAGCCTCTCAAGGCTAGAGCTAATTCAAAATAGACATATGAAGGAAACTAAGATCTATCCGCAGAAGGATAGATCTAAGCGAAGCTGTATACCTTACTTTAACTTAAAGGTTACTGTGAATTCCCAAAGGCAGAGAAACCTTTTATTTTTCTTCTTCTTAGCTGAATAGAATTAGTTATTTTTAGAATCCCCTGATGTCTTTTCGCCCCTGTGCGCTCAGCTACACCCTGCTGCTTCCCCTCTTCTGCTCTGTTTCATACTTGTACCTGTAGCAGTACTTGGTAGGCTACAGATTATTCGGAAAATGTAGACAGACTTGGTACTTTCTCAGCCCAATGAGACACATTCCTGCTTGATTGAATTGCATTAACTTAATGCGCTATGCACGTTAGCTTTTGCCATGCTATCCTGAGTACTTGACACAGTTCGTGACACCAAATCCTACTTCCAGAGGTGTAAATGTAAATCTGTGTTCCTGACTGTCGCATTCCAGTAATACTTGTACAGATGAATGCTACAGTCTGATTTACATATGTACTGTTTTAAGGCTCTGTGTCTTCCAACTCAGTAGCTTACAAGGCCTGAAAATGAGGTTTACTAGGGATTTAAGAAAGCAACAACACTTTAGAATGGGCTTATGCAGCAATTAGTGTAGTTCACTTTGTTCTACAAGACAATATATTTTTATAGCTGTGCCTATATATTTTTCTGCTATTATATGCAATACAAAATCTACGTAGCAATTACATTTGCCATGAATCATCAGCAGCCGTTTTGATCAGCACCTGGAGGTAATATCTAACTGTTAGCTTGCAGCCTGCTTTAGCAGACAGGGAAAAACAGGTAATTCAGAATTTTTACAGGTGTAAAAATTAGGTCAGGCTTGTGTGATTTAAAAGACTATAAATTATGACATCATGTGGTCTTGGTGACAGCACAAAGCCGAGGTGCAAAGCCGTGAGTGGGCTCTCACAGGGAAACGCAGCCTTGTCTCTTTGCTGTTTTTCTCGAGTCTGGGATTAGTTTGCTGTTGATCCCTGCTCTGGTGACCACTCTCACGTCTTCTCTGCTGCTGGAGTCTCCTGTCCCTGCTTCTTGTCTCTCTTTGGGAAGAGAAATAATGTTTTTCAGAAAGGATGAGCTGCCAGCATTGCTGGAGGTGATTGCCAAGCAGCACTTTAATCTAGCGAGAAAGAGCACAACCAAATGCAGCAGATGAAAGCTGAGGATGCACCAAATCAAACCAGAAACACAGCCTACATGTTTGATTTTTGCACCGCAGTGACAGGAGCAGGCACAGGGAAGGGCGGCGAGCCGGGGTGCAAAATGCTGCCCAGCCTGCAGGTCCCTGCTGGGTGACCCTGGGGTGCTTCCTCAGGGAAACGGGGCGCGCGGGGCCCCCCTCTCGCCTGCGGACTGTCCTCGCCTTCACGCCGTATGTGGCACCGACCACTTCCCAGGCGGGTCTGCGGTCGAGCTCCCCACGTACGCCTGACACAGTTGCCCTGGCTCTGCCCCACGAACGTGCAGGATTTCCCAGAACGGGGTGTTTTCTTGGCGGAAGGGACAGAGCCTGCAGTGCAGTGCTGCCATTCCCCCAAATTTTGATCTAGGGCATTACTTGCAAAAGGCAGAGTAAAGATTGCAGTTCCCATCAGAAATTCCTCAGAATCGAAAAAAAAAAGAAATCCTAATTTTGGGAATTGATGCTATTATTCTTTGTCTCCATTCAAAAGTAATTCTTGTGGGGAAACGTTTGAGTCAAATCCTTTCTTTTTTTCTAATAGATAAGCAATATCAAAGGAGAGAAAGCATGTACCACTCTGCACAAATAAGCTGTATAGTGAACGGGTGCACTTGTTTGAAAACAGTCTGTCCCTCCTTCCCACATATGCAAACACATTCACATACAGAATCATTTTTTAACCTATTACAGAATGAGTTTGTGTGTCAGCTCTTGGCTCTTGTATTTTGACGTTCGTGTTTGTGATACTGATTTTATGTCCCACTGAGCAGAGGAGACATTATAAAAGCAGCAACCTTTGGAGAGCGCATAAGTATTTCCCTGCCTTCCTGCCTGTATTAAATTCCACTTTGAACAATAACAACAGATACTTCTTACCTCTCAAACCTGATGTTTGGGTTTTACTGCAGATAAGTTATTTGCTGCCAACAAAGATGGAACTCTCTGTATTCCTCCAGATTGCAATTATTTCTTTATAATTAAGAAATCAGTCCCTTGCTGTTTTCTCTCCTTAGGGATAATTATTTAATGTAAATGAGTCCTTCCTGCACAGACACTGCCTCTCTTTCTCAGGCTTTTCGCCTTTGCCAGGGCTGATTAAAAAGCCTGCCTACGGCCCAGAGCTCAGCTCGTGTTTGGGAATAAAACTGAAATCTGATGTTGCAATTGCAGCGGCATAAAGAGCTTCTTTGTGCTCTTTGTCACATGTTGAAAGGCTGAAACCTGCCTGCCCTGGAGGCTCACCGCCTCGCGGGTCAGAGGCCGGGATGTGCCCTTCTCCTGTGGCCGGCACCAGGCACCACCGCTGGGTCGCAAGCCCTACCCTGCTGCACGGAGAGGAAAACCCACTTTAGCCTCGAGCATCTGCCTGTGCCAGCTGAGGCATCTCTTATCTACTTTTCCCACTTGAACAACAGACTAGAAGAGCTGTTATCTGCTTAATTGTAAGGTTTGTTTTATACCTTTTCCTTGCCTTGACAGCAGATTGTTGTTACGAGGGAAGGAGAGTGAGCCACCTTTAGGCAACGTTCAGCAGATGTAGTTTACCGTTTAAGGGCTTTTAAGACACAGACTGTGTATTGATGGTGTTTAAATAGAAGAACGTCCCTGCAGCTTTTTTGTGTTTTGGCTAACAATTGGTATGCGAATGGTTTCACAAACCCCCGTCTATATCTGCTCGCCATACTCCCCGGTGTGGGGCTCCCTGCCTTCCCACGGCGCGCGAGTTGCCCATTTGGTAGACAAGGAGCTTTCCAGTTCCTGCCCTTCCTTTCTCCCCGGGTGTGCTGCACTTCCTGCAGTTTGCACCAGTAACACCAGCCAGCCCAGAGCCTGCAAGAGCTGACTGGCGGGCTTTCCCTGGCCTCCGCTTTGCATTGCTCTCCATGGCAGGAGACATTGCTGTGGCCGTGGGCTGCCAGGTGATGCTGCTGCCGCTGGATCCCTGCATCCCAAGGTGCTGAGTGAGGAGCCGGCGTCTCGCTCATGAAGGAGAGTGACCCACTGAGGGCTCCTCTGGAGAAAGCACCCCCAAATTTTAAGACAAACGCTCCACGATGTCACACTTAAGATATCTCATCGTGGGATAGCTAGAGACTTAAAAAGCATTTGAAGAAGGAGCTTCTTCCTGCTCCCACTGGAAGTGAGTTTGTTCAGTCAGCAGGATGCTCCCGGGCAGGCACCACGCTCCTGTGCTCCCAGCCTGGTTGATCTCCACCAAGTACATCACTGCTAGAGGGGTTGGCCAGGATGCTGCAAACTAGGAATCTCCAATTCCTGCAGCCAAGGTTTAAACAAGAGAGTAAAACCAAGCCTTTGTTTATCTTTACATCTTGGCACCTCCCTGAATTTTAGAAGAGATGAACGCATAACTCCTGTAGAAACTGCTGAGTGCTCAACACTTGCAAAACCAGATATAATACATAATTGAAGTCAAACTTAGTCTACTGTTTTCGGATGTTTTGTTTAAAGCTTGATTGTAGTGTCATACGTGACTTGCCCTGTTCACTCTGATGTCCTCATCACCTACCAAGTTTCCTGCGGGCACCATTAACAGTTGCCTGTAGAGACACATATAATAGTACACATCAATTTGATATGGAAAAATAGCCATGTAAAAAAGAGGGGCAAAGGAACACTATTTCCATTTCTTGATGCTCAGACGACAGTGATTATATAGCTACTTCAAATATTTAGTTTTTGTAGGAAAAAATATAAGAGCTTATTCCTTTTTTCTGGATTTCCTGGTCACAAAACTTACTAGTTAACAAACACGTTTTAACCATTCTGTGATGAAGGTGGTTCTTAGAGGGAAGCTGAAGCTAGGAATCTCTTCTGTGAACAAACAGATGTATTTGGAGACTATCCTCATCTTAGGGCACTTTTACTACTGAGAGGAAATTTCTGAAAGCATTTAAGTTACTATGAGGCATGCACGTCCAATTCAGTAAGCATTTGAAAAAAAAATTAATTATGCAAGTACCATTTGTAACCCAGTCAGTCTTTGGAAGTCTTTTGTTTTTTACGTAGTCTGTACTCAGGATAAACTCTAATGCAAGTAAAAGAAGGTGAAACTGTGGTAATTATTTCAAATTGGGCCACAGATATTAACTAATTAGTTAACATGATGGTTCAAATTCTGTGCTCTTCAAGGACTATGGAATTTGGACATAGTTGTAGCAGAGTTTAACTGAGTGCTAATTGCATTAGGAATAAAGCTCACTTCTTGTAATTTTGCCAGGAACATTTTCGCAAATAATTAGGGTTTAGGCAAACAGATGAACAGGAACCATGCAAGTATCACTGTAGGATCATCAGTTGAAAATTACAGTCTTCAAAGCTCTTGCGAAAATGTTAATTGATCTTAGGGGACCTTAAAATTGCAAGGCCCTGAAGGAGTGCCCACATGGATGGGCTCCAGCCTCTGTACACCGAGGGCCAGCTGGACCAAGCCAGCTCGGCCCCACAAGCTGCCCAGCCAAGCTGGTGCGATGCTACATCAGAGATGCCGGTCTTCTCGCTGTCCCACATCCCGATAGCTGGTGGGAGCCCTTGGCACCTTCTGGCTGATGTAGCCAGGACCACTCTGGGATGGCCTTACGGGTGCTCATCCATCCAAGGTACTTATGAAGGATCTTGCTGATTAGGCTCATGACATCTCCTGGTCAGTTGGATATGTTAAAACTTTGGAAGATATGGCTCCATCTGTAAAAGCATCTGTGCCCGTTTAATCGTTATCTTTTCCCTTTCTCTCTGGACTTCTCACTTGTGCTCTGCTCCATCAGGGAGAAGACATGGCATGATGCCTGTCTGGCAAGGGTTAACATTTAGGCTGCCTAGTGCAAATATTTGTGGTGACCTCTTTGAAATTTGCTTTTTACAGATATTCTTTTAAGAGTTTCATAAAATATGAATGTCTAGTGAGCGTCTCTGTCAGAAAGCAAATTTACCAAACGTTTGGGGAAGAGAACACTTAAGAAGACATGATAAGAGCAAAAGTGAATTCAGCTGCTAGCCTGAGTGAATATTCTTAGACATTTCTGTTTTAATTATCTGCCTAACTTTTAATCTCTCTTTTGAAGACATAACTAGAATACTATGCACATCAGCAGATGGGAATTAATTAATTGTGCACGCAGAAGAAAACATCACCTTCTTGAAGTTTAGGCTGTCATGCCGTGAACGGTTAGGATCTGATTTCTCAAGCTGGTAGATAAGTCAATATGCACGTAAGCTACAGTGTGAGTTTCCAGAGCACCTGGGTAGGTTCAGTTTCTAAAGCCTCCTGGGTTCAGTAGGAGAAAAATCATATATCCATAGTCCAAAGGGACTTGGACATCTGTGACTGTCCTGACAAGGGGAATATCTTCTTTCTGGTCTCTGTTATAGAGGTTTTCACTTTACGTAATCAGGTTATTTTCTTGCTTAATTTCTGTCTTGCCTCATGGCCTTCTAAGCCCCGTCTGCCCGGGAGTCCTGCTTCATGAGGAGGGACGGGGGGGAGTATTTCCCCCAGTGCCTCTCCACAGTTACAGCACAGTCTCTAGGTTGACATTTAGGATCTGTTATGGTCAGAATGGATTTGAAGGTCCGCAAGCTGAGGAGGGAGTTGAACTCAGAGGTCTCACTTCCCCGGTGAATATTCTAGCACCAAGGCCAAACCCTAGATGTTACTGTATCTTTTGAAGATACTTGACGAGGCAGCGTTTTTATTAGGTATTTTATTTTGCATTTCTTTCAACAGATTTTTTTTTACGAACAGATAAAATTTGTGGTAGAAATGCTGAGTTTGTGGGCCTAGAGCTGGGCGTTTCGTTGCTAGGCACAGCAACACAACGCTGAGAGCTCTGTGGATCTGGCAGGAGTTTTACTAGCAGCAAAACAATTTCGTGGAAAATCCCACTAGGCTTTGCTGTTACTTTAAATCCTTAATTACTTAGCTGTAGCTAGGCCTCAGGTTCAAGAGCAACTTTACTTATCTGTGTAATTTCTTTGAGCTCAGTGGTACAAGTGCTTAATATGATGCAGCTTCTTATGTCTTAATGAGACTTAAGGTATTTCATGCTGCTCCTTCGTCTATGGAGGATGTTACTTGGTGAACAGGATAACTAGTGTGTGTATGCATGTAGCGGGCGTGCTTTGACAGTCCTGCTACTACATCATCTTTCCTTAATATGTGGAAATAAGGTATTTACACAGTTTTTTTCTTAGTTAGTTATAAACATCAAAAAATATATGCACTCTTTACTGTGTCTTTCCATTGCAGTAACTTTTCTTGTTTAGTTGACTGTCTCTGTAAGAATAGATCGGAGGCACAACTGATCAAACAAAAGCTCTTGGAAATGAGCCAGTTTGATTAATTAGTTAGCCATTTCCTAGCGGTAGTTTTAATCTAACGAACACTAGTCAGTCAGTAGCAGAACAGATTGTGGTGTGACTTGATACACGTAATTATACTCTGCATAGGTCGTGTTTTTTTCAAGCAGGCTCCTGTTCAAGAATGAAGGCATGTCATAATTGATCAGCTTTTAATCTCTCTGCTGTGTGGCCTCATAAATAGACTGTTAGTATGCATTTATTACAACATCTGAGAATGCTTCACAAAATCAAATTTGATATTAATTCTTTAGGTAACTCTCTAGAAATAAATCTTCAGAGAGCGATGAATAATATTAATGCAGTCATCACTTCTGATTGATTCCTTCTCCGCTGGCAAAAATGAGCTTTAATTGCTGGTAGCCTGAGGCAAAGTCAAGATGCTGCAAATGTTCCCAAAACAGTAAATTTCAGATGACTACTCAGTGATGGATGTTTAGTAGAGGTACCAACGCGGTCTTATTTTGTGCTAGCGCAGCTACTTCAGGGAGAGCAAAAAGGAAGGTTTCTGTGGATATTGTTATACCCCCAGAAGAGAAGCAGCCTTACTAGGTTAAAAGTGATCTTCTACTTACTGTCTCCCACTTCCCTCACAAAACCTGAGCAGCGCAAATGCTTTTGTAACGCATCTCTACCGCTTGCTAGTTCCCCGTTATTGACCACCGCAACGCAACGTCCATGCGGAGATGAGACCTGAGGTGGTGCTGCTTTTCTGAGCCTGGTGCTGGCAGTTCAATGAATGCTGAAACAATAGAAATGTCTCTGTTCAGACTTCCCATCCTAAAGGCTCCCTTCAGACAAACCAGTGAGAATTATACAGGGGAGCAAGTTGTCCTGATGAATATTTCCAAGCCTAGGTGATGGGGAAGGAGGAGCGGGCCACCCTTTCCTCCGGGGCAAGCCTAGCATTTACACTGGAGGATGCCATTTCCTCCTGAGCTGACCGCAGAGCAGATCAACCTTTAACAAAGACTGACGTGGAGGAGGCAGCTCTTTCCAGGGCAGATCTCGCTGAAAATAGCTTTATGTCCTCTGCAGCTGTGGAAAGGCAGCCTGCTGTCGAGGCACTGCCAGTGCAGGGGCCCTCCCGGCCGGACCCAGCTTGCACGAGGGCTGTGCCTTCCCGTCGGCTTCCCGGGCATCGGGTCCAGCAGCACGGGTCTGCGTGCAGGCCTGCTCTGCCTTTGCACCTTTGACTTCGCAGCCCCAAGAACGGGACTGCATGTGTCCCCCAAAGTCCCTACCACCTCTCGAGGAGAGCAGCATCTCCTCATTCGGCTGGTGTCCATTTTGCTGACAAGTGCAGCCTTTCGCGATGCCTGGCCCAGTCCCGATGGGGATTTACTAGGAGAGGGGGCTGAAGAAGTTATCTCCTCTCCTCCCCACCCACATTAGCAACACGGGCACCAGTAGTCACCTGGCTGTGCACCCTGAGACCCTCTTCCTATACTAGGGTTACAACTGCTTCCAGGCGTCCAGCTCTGCCGGTATCAGAGCTGCAGCATAGGCAAACACTGCAATGATTTGTGTGCGCATAAATGAAATGATGCACTTAAAAATCTACCCAAATGAGTGGATGCTTTGTTTTTTTCCTAACAGCTACGCTGTAGATCAAAGTTAAATTAATTTGGGAAATCCTATGGCTTGCATTATGCAGATGAAATTAGATGATCATATTGTTCCCTTCTGGCCCCGTAATCTATGACTGAGGTTTTGTTAAATACATGACTCTTTCTTGGTTATGTAGGTTTTTCAGAAAAGTGCTATTATTTTTTCGCGTAAATACAACCAGAGGAAGACGGCTTCTGATTTATACACAATCAATACTCCCTTCTGATTGAACTCTGTGCTGCAACGCCGTAATTATATTCATGGATTTTGTGTAGGTGTGAGACAGGAAGCAATTATCAGCCGCAGCCATGAAAGAATATAAAAGAAATCACACTTTCCTTTGGAACCATAACGTTAATGACATTAGATAATGTCAGCTGCTTTCACATGACTTCTGATAACTGTTGTGTAGCTGAGGAAAAATTAACAGCAGATAGAGCTAAAATCAGTGAGAGCAGTGATTTAATAACATCAGCTTGAATTCAGTGTGCTGCAGTGTTTTGGGCTTTACTTTATCGGGAAAAAAAACATGGTTTTCATTTGAATCAGAACAGGCAATGACTTTTAGTTCAAGTATTTTTTCTTCTGCTTAGCTGATACTTAATCACGGTTGTAAGTTATTCCTCAGCGAGTCTCTGCAGTGGCAGGTGCTGCAGGAGCATTTGAAGAAAGTGTCATCAAGGCAGTTTCACTGGGAAAAGAGCTAGCAAAATAAATGCATAAACAATCTTGCGGAGAAAGACCTGAATCTGAGAGAGAGAGAGACCCTATTGGGTTTAGGGTCTCTCAGAGTTCACTGAACTGATTTGCCCCTTCCCTTGTTTTGTAAGGTGCTTTTAAAGTGATGTTTTATCACGGACCTTGTATCACATCACACTTATTATATCATAGACTAAAGGGCTTCTATTTATGGCTGTACCTTGTTTCCAGCTCTAAGAGGGCCACTTCCAGCCAGCTTTAAAGCTGATGTGCCTGAAGTGGGATTTTTTTTTCTTAATGATAGTAATTAACCTTTCAATTGCCAACTTTGCTCTTGCTTATTCCTTTCCATCAATGCTTTTTTTTCTGTGTATATAAAAATACCCATCTTTTCAGGAAACCGTGACCTGCTAATCCATGTGTTTGCGCTTGCTAAGTAGCTCATTTAGGGTATAAGGCCAGGAATGTGCTGGCCCTGTAGGATGCATTAATTTTTCTTTTCCCCATCTGGGTTGAGATTTTTGCATTAAATTTGACATTCAAGTGCCAAAGTAGATTGTCAAAATCTTAAGAAATTATAATGTTCACAGATCTCACTGCAAGAACGCTTTTGAAAATCTGACGTTAGCCAGTGATAAGCAGGGATCCCTCAGGCTTTCAACGAATACGCAGCAGCTAGGCTAATTCACACTGCTGAGATAAATAACATACTTCCGAACGCAGATTGGTCAGGCTGTCCCTGTAATAAAACACCTTGAATCTGTGCTGCTTTCATTCAATTAAACTGCAGCGCAGGAAATGGCTGGGAACGGCAATGAGCAAACGCTGAGGGAAGCTTCGCATTGCTACCGAGTCCAAAATAACCAAAGTCTTTTTTTTGCTACAAAGCAGGCAGCCACTTAAAAAATAAATACCCCAGCAGCTAGGATGCCGTTTTGCGAGAGCTAATCCCCCCTCGGCCCCTCCCTCAGCCGGCTGGGCTCCGTGCCTTTTTTATTTTGGATTTACGCTGCTGGTGGGAATGTACATTCCTTGTGATTTCAAACAGCTGGATCCCGAATCGAGCGCTCGGGCTCCCAAAGTTCAAGCCAGATGTATGTGAGATGTACATAAACACGGGCACAAATAAATAGATAAATAAATAAGCCCACGGGCTTTGCAGCGCGCTCCCCCTTTGTTTCGGGCCCCTGCTACTTGGAGGGGATTTCGGTGCTCTCAGGTTTCTGGGAAACCCTAGATCAACTAATGAAAAGCCAGAAAGGCTTGAATGCTGCAGTGTCTGATTTCCGGGAAGGATCCCAACAGCTGGACTCTTCTCTGCAGGATGCTGCATGTTGCTTTGCAAAGAGCCCCCAGCACTTGAACCCAAAGAGGCCGGGCAGGAGTGTGTAGGTGTAAGATGCGCAGACACAGAGGGATACGTCAGCCTCTGAGCGCACAGCCTGAATATTGGGGTTTTGGTGGTGGATTTTTCTTTCTTTCTTCTTTTGGGTGTGGGGGAAGGAGAACATATTTCTCCTTCTCACTCGTAGCTCTTTTCTTTCGTCATTCATTGCAATCTTGAGCTTCCTGTATTTGGGTAAATAATGTTATCATCTGTTTCCAGAAATGGTTTGGGACAAATTCTTCTTGGAAGTCCTTCCCACGCAGTTATATTTCGGTGTCCTTTATTTCCCAGGCAGGCAGTGAGACCTCATGGTTAGCGTATATCAGTTTCCCCTCCCCACCCATCAGCTGTCTCCTGCACTGAGATAGGGCCACCTAATGTGATGTGTTGTAACCAAGAAATAATCATCAGCAGTGTTTGCCACACCACAGTTAGGGGCACATGCATTTTCACTGACAAAACAGGCCTGAGAAACTGCAAACAAAATAAAATAAAGTTGAAAGTAAAGATTTCTGAACTAGCAGCTCTCAGCTTTTCTGATGCGGGAGATGAGTGCTTGCTGTGGCTGGGGCAAGCACGAGACGGGCTCGCTGCGGAGGACGAAGGGCACCTTCCCGCTACGGCCGCTGGCCGCTGCCCCCTGTGCCAGGGACCATTCACGTCCCTCCGTCCCTCCGGCTATGGGGCTTCGGGCCACCCTCCCAGGGACTGTTTTCACCTCTCTCAACTCGCCTGCTCCTCTTGGCACACCTGATCATAACAGTACCCAGGAGGCTGGTTTTGCTGCGCGAGTCGTAGTAACTTTTCCTTGAGGAGCTGTTAAATGAGTCACCAGAGGGAAAAAAAAAAGAGTGTGTTGCTACATGCCTAAGCCAGATGTGCCAGGTTCTTTGAAACGAGGGACTGCAAGTAGTTATTGCGTGCAATAAAATGCAAGTTTTACTGCTCCATTGTTCTCCCATTTGTTCGAAGCAGAAAAGCTTTGTAATAGAAGCATGACACACTTAAATATTTTTGCTTAATTGGTTTGCCTAGCTTGTGAGGGAGATCCAAGAACATGATTTTTGGCAAAGGGCAAAAAGAATTAAAAATATTTTTCTCCAGTTTTCTCTGCTGGACGTTACCTTCTTATTGTACCCATGGAAAGGAGACCTGCTACAGGCCTTTCCTTGATAACGGTGAGCAGTATCCACCGGCTGCAGATAAGCAAAGCTGCCCAGTTGGAGTGCAAATGGGGGAGACGTGACACTGCATGCTTCACGCCGCTGCACCTTGGGGAACGGTGAGGAGCTGTGCACGGAGAGCTGGCTCGGGGTGTTTTGGCTGCCAGCATCTGTGGAAGCTCCTGTTAAAAGTGAACTCTATAATGCATCCTTAATGAGCATAATTATCATAATTAGCAAGATTACAGATGATCTTAGGCCCCGTGTTGGCACGCACTGCAGATACCTTTGGCATAGCCAAGAAACTTAGATTGCGTGCGCACAACGTGCCTTGGAAAGCCAGAGCGAGGGACAGCACCGCCGCGGGAGGGAGGATAGCGTTCACAAAGGGAACAATACTCTCTAAAGGAAAAGCATTTCTGGTTAGTTTTGCAGAATTAAAATAAACTGAAAGGGGAACGGAGAAGTCGGTGAGCTGATGCTGTAAGCATGGCTTAGGAAGGGCCCTTGACCTTGTTTTGCGACGGGATATTTTGCTATGGAAAGAAACAGCTTCTCTGCTGTACAGAGGCGTTTTTATTAGCCAGCTAGTCGGAGGAGAATGAGGAAGGCTGGGAGAAAGGAGATCTCTGCCAAGTTGAGTCTCTGCTTTTTATGAGGTTCATGCCTTAACTGGTCACGTTTCAGATCTCTGATAAAAGCGTCCCCCTGGCCTCATCTGGACAGCAGGCTCAAGCTCTGCAGCTACGCTCTCCCAAGGTGTTTCAGTTGCAAGCTGTGCAGGATGTAGGAGAAGCAATAGGAACAAAAGTAACTCGTTCTTACTTATTTTGTTTCCTGCCTGTTTCCAATTTCACAGGACGGCAGCACGTAGGGGAAACAACTCTGTCTCTGTGAGGGAGGTTAAGCTTCAGAATAGGGCATAAAAACAGCTGATATTTTAAGACAGATGATTAGAATAGACATCTGCAAAGCTAGGAAGCTACAGCTGCTTAATGCAGCTTGGAGAGATGAATCAGCAGGTTCAGGTACAGACATTGTCCTAACGTACTTCAGCTCTGGTATTTTGACGCACATGTAGTAATGTATATTGAGACAGTATAAGGGGGCTCCCGTAGTTAAATTACACTGTTGATCACAGGATATCTGGTGCTGCTTTCCAATATTCACAGCGGGGCTGGTAGTCTGGTGCGCTGTGCCGGGGGTCTGTCCTGCTCAATTTTCACTTTCATGTCAGCGAAGCTAAAGGCACTCTTTCCATCCCAGGCTGCCCCCTCTCTGCCCCCACGGCCGCGGAGGAGACACCTAGCCTGCCCGGGTGGAACAGCTTGGATCGTAGTAAATCACATTTTTTAAGACAGGAGGAATGCAAGGGTTTGAAACCAGATGGGAAATGTTAAGGGGCAGCGGCACTTAGCGGGGGCAATGCTAGCTGGGAGGGCTCCTCTGCTGTTTTGAGAATAGGATTTTTCACCACGAACGAAGAGCAGGCTGTTCTGTAGTGCTCAGGGCTAACTTCAGCATCTCCAAATGCATCCACAGAGAGCCACATCCCATTGACTTCTGCCCCCAACCCCATCTCTGGAGAGAAGAGAGAGAGGATAATTATTTCTTCTACCGCCAAGAGTTGAAGAGGATTTATACTGTGGAAATACCTGTAACGGGGACGCAGCGTTGTGCTCTGTGGAAGCGCTGTGCCTCCCAACCCTCTGAAACAGCCTGTTTGCTCTGTGCTGGCTGATTGCAGTGGCAGGTGAAAGGGGTACTTAATATATTGTAATGTGAATTCCTAACTCTTTGCTTTGCGTCCTTATCAAAGTCAGCAATAGCATTACCTGCCCGGCCTGTCATTGCGGAGAAAGTCTCTCTGTTGAGAGCCTCACACTTTGACCCCCATTATGAAAAGGTAGGTTATGTTCCCATAAAGAGCCATCTTGATAAGCTGGCTCAAAGGAGTCATGTGTGTGCTTAGTAAACCACGTTGATTAGCTTTCAGTATAAACGGGAACTTAGTCCCTTGGGGTTTGCCCTGTCTAAAATAGCTTGTTATTCAGTATGCTGGAAAGGGCTTGTCCCATAATTGAAGTAATTTTGGGGTGTACATGGGCATCTGTAGCAGCACGGCCACAGCAGCGAGGACTGGGAAGCCCTTCTGCGAGAAGGAGGAAAACTCATGCTACTACGGCCAACAGGAAGTATCTGAGATAGATCACCTGAAGCTAAGCACAGTGCATCCGTTTTCAAAGCGTGCCTTTTATTTTCTTGAGGGCTATGCAGTCCTTTGCTGGCATTTTGGTTTGTGTTCTGGCCTCTCTTTAGTCTTCTGCTCTGATAAAGATTTGTGTGAGTAGGAAGTTTTCTCCTAAGAAGGTCTGGGCTTTGTAACTGGGCTGTCAGACAGTTACTGCCACATTTGCTCTGTTTTTTGAGAACTGCCCTGTGGGATAACTGCTCTCACTGCTTGCTGACCCTTTGCATGGAGGCATCAGCCCTTTGAGGGGCCCGTGAGCATGGCGGGGACATGTTAGGAAGAAGCCGGGGCATCGCCCGCTGCTGGTGGGCAACCCTGGGGGAGCCTCAGCTCAGATGCTCTTGCCTCAGGGGTGGCTGCACTTACCGCGTCCCTCCCTTGGGGACAAGTCATGCTTTTCTATGAATGGCCTGGCTCTCTGGGCCGCATGCTAGAGGCAATCTCTTGCCACCTATCAGTCTCCTTTTAAAGATTAATACTAAATATCCCATCCTTGGCGTTGATTTTCATTTTTGAACCTCTGCATTAAAGGCAGGTTTTCTATTGGGACTTCAGCTATGAGGGCTTCAAGGCATTGTTGAACATTGGCGTAGCAAGTTCCCACTTTTTTTCCCTGCTTTTTTGCTTAGGATCTCTTGTCTTTAACCCAGTGAGTATTAACTAAGATTCTCAATATAATTTTGTCTATTTCTGTAAACAATTTTGAACAAAAGGAATGGTATCCAGTGTTCTAGTTATTACAGAAACATGAATTTCTAAATATTTACTAAATTAGCAAATTAGCCAAAAAAAAAAAAAATCCCCAAGGGAGACAGACTGGCAGTGATGTCAGCGCATGTTAAGTGGTCTGTTGGAGCAAATGCATTTTTATGCTCTTGGGGATAATTAGTATTTGCAGCAGGATCTGACAAACACAACGCTGACATCAGAGGTACCCCAATTTGTATCACTCGCTGCCAAAAACACCAACTGATTTGAGGACGGAGCTGGGATTGCAGTTTTCCCGCAGAAATGGCCTTGCTGCCGAGTAGCAGTCAGTTTTGGAGCATGCCACCGATGCTACATGGCGTAGTCCTCGCCTCAGAAAAGCACTGCTCGATGCTTGACCTGTCTCGCTTTGCGGAGGGCAGGCTGATGCCTGCCCGGTGCTGCTGAGCCAGGACGGCACAGGAAGTTACAGGGCAGGGTAGGAGGCCACCCAGCCCTGGGTGATTGATAGTGCCTGGCAATAACCATCAGAGTAGAGTCTCCTTTCTCTGAAACACTTAAGTTTTATTATCTTATCTGTTTTCTTATGTTGTTTAAAATGAACCATCACTTTTTTTTTTTTAACAAGACAACTTTCCCTGAGCATTGATAAAAATCTTTGAAATTGCAGAAGGATATTTTGTATAAAACTAGTAAGGCACTGACTATAACATATAGTGAAATCAAGGTAATATAAGAAAAACCCAGGAGGAAAGAAGTATGAAATAACGGTAAATCAAGCCAGGGACAAAAGTTAGTTTTATAGAGATCCAAAAGGAGACAAAAAGTTACGTGACTTGACCGAGGCAATGCGATTAGTCACACAGCACAGATGGAAACTCCCGTGAAAAGCTCATACTGCTCACCCCTGGTCCCTCCCTGCCTCCCCAGTGATTCCCCAAGGGGAAAGTCCAGACCAGCCTGGTCCCAGGGTTGCACAGGGGCTGCAGGGTGAGGGGCTACGGCTCATGATGTGAACTAGCTGGTCCCGCATGACTCTTGCTTTACGTGATAGTGTTGCACGATGTCACGTTGGGATGGAAGGAGCTTGCTGCTTCCTCCCCACTGATTCAGAGGAGTCCTGATCTCGGGGCTTCATGCTTGGGGAAGGGAAAACGCAGTCTGGGGGTCTGTTTGACCCCTGAGGTGAACTTCGTGCCTCCACCCACTCCCAGCGGTGGGTGGAGATATCACCGATTTCATAACAACAGGAGTATCATGTGGGATTTTGATATATTGGGAAAAGTTTGACTGTGACATGCCACTTACAGAACATCCAACATGAGTAGCTATTTTTGCCCCAATTTCCTCAAATTAGTTGTGGCTACTGTTATAGAAAAACAGTAGCAAAACGCTGCTTTGCAAACGTTGAGTGCTGTGTGATTAACAGTCGTGTTTTTTGAAGCTCTTTGGCCATTTAGGGGGAAATTAGTTCATGCCAATATTTTGCGATGGATTAAACCATGAAACTTGGCAAAGCAGCTCTGTCCTTGGCTGTGGCATGGCCCCTATGCCTCTCTGGCTCTATGCCATGTGGGGTCTTAAATGCAGGTGGGTTACTCCACCTGGTTCTGTAACCTGATGAGTGAAGGCTGCTGGCTTTGCAGATCCGAGTTGCTTGGTTTTGGACAGGGACCTTGGCGAGGCGTTGCAGTGACAGAGGAGCCAAAGTGACCTGTTTGCAGTCATGAGCAACACAACCCAGGCAAAGTCTGCAATGATCCTCTCTACAGGGAGAGGGTGTTTAGTTTCCTTGCTCACCATCTTTTTCCACCTCACCAAGTGGCTGTGATTTTAACCACAAGTATGCTTGGAAAATGTAGGAAAATACAGCCGTGTGGTTAATCTAGGTTAACATACTCCCATGAGAAATCACCACTCCTCATAGTGGCTGCCTTCTCAGTCTGGTCTAGGTGAGGTAGTCCTCATCCACTGCCTGCATACGTTCAACCTCCATGGACAGCCCCTGTATTTCTGTTTCTCAGGCTCATTTTGCTTCTAAAGAGTTGTTCCCACCTCACTAAAGTTAAAATTCTGCTTCCTAAGTATTTTTGGTATTCCCACCCCTCTCTGCTTTATTGCTTTCTTCTGCTGTGGGCATGGAGCTCAGTTGAACGGGTGGCCTGAAGTGACCTGCACCTACCCTGTTATCTCACTCCCTAATCAACAGTAATCTACATCACAACATCCTGACAGACAGCCTTTCCTGCTGGGAACAGCCCCTGCTCTCACACAGGCTCAATCGCAGCTCTCTTCTGGAGAGAGAAAATGAGAGGCTGCCAAGAGAGCACAGTTTTCAAGCAGAGCTTCCAAAAGATAGAGTGTTAGGGGAAGGAAAATTAAATATTGCTTGCCTGTGCCTTTGCGCAGCTGCAGTTTTCTAGGATGTGTTGACTTAGGAAAGTCTTTCTTTGTGTAGCCCTCTTTCAGATGTTGCTTAAGTGCAAATATGGCCTGTTAGTTCAAATTTAGTAACAATCAGGATTGATGGAAAATCTCATACTAGGATGCGACAAAGAAATTCAATTACATACATACACTTGATTTCTATGCTAATAAGACTTACAGTAGTGCAAAAGAAACCGCATTCTTGACTACAGTGGCAGCTGGGTTTTGTCACTGAATACTGTGTTGGCAGCATACTAATGACTCATTTCTGACTGCCGACAGCTTATCGGGTGACTTTGCGCAGTGATTTAAAGCCCGGTGCCAAGGCCACAGGAGTCGGTGCACCAAACCTGGGACCCATCTGAAGATGGTAAGAAGTATACTGAGGAGTGCAACAGGGCCAGGCGTTGGGCTGATGAACACATGAACACCGCAGTTAACTTTGGCGAGTATGGGATTGGGCAGACAATCTCAATGTGCTTTCTCACCTGAGAAACAGGTGATGCAAATAGGCTACATTCATGTTTGCAGTTAGATACAAAATGGTGCGTTTTTTTGTGAAGGGGGAAGGAAAAGGGGAAGTTGAAGGAAACTATTATTTTTGTTAAGTTACAAACAAGCAAATATGGCTGTAATTCACAGAAAACCTCTCTTTCTCCTAAAATATGAAGAAGGTGGCAGAGGTGGACCCCCTCCTGGACCTTGCCATTGTAGTCAGGGTGTCTGAGTGGTGTGCAGGTGTGGTGGTGAGACGGTAATAATCTTTTAAATGCCACCTTAATTGTGTTCACAAAAAGCATGAGTGCATGAATGCACGTGGGTTAAAGGAAAGCTGCATCAGTAACTGCTAGTCAACTGGATTCTTCTTCCCTATCCCGTCTTGGGAAAGAGCCTTGAGTTTTCTCCTGAGCGCACAGAGAGAGTTTGCTCTTGAGAGCACAGAGTTTTCTGTGCTCTGAATACGGACAGCTGATAACTGCACCTTGTGCCCCTTTGAAGATAAGGGACAAAACAGAGCCCTGGTACAAGTAGGTATGAATCCCGGGGAGCCAGTTTACACCTGAAAGAGGTCCAAAACACAAACCTGGAGCAAGGCATCCCAATCAAATGTGAACGTGCCTTTTATTCAAAAGCTAGTGCGCTAACCTAACTCTGCGTCCAGCTGCCTTAGTGATGCAAAGGAGCAATAACAGCAAAATGAGGCCAGCGCAACCTGCCGTTTTGAGCATAGAGTGTAGCTTGAAGCTTGTCTTCCTTTCCTTGGTATTAAGGGAAAGAAACATCAGAAAATTAAAATCTGGGAGTAACCTGCTATGGGATGGTGGCCTTTTCTTGCACTTTCGGAAAGTTTAGAGTGTGACTGTGTGCATTCTTCTTTTTTATTTTCTTCTTCTTCTTTTTTTAATCTTTACCATAACAAGTATTTTCTTTTTCCCAAGCACTTCAGGAAAAACTCCAAAGCATGTTCATTTCCCATAGATGTATATATTGAGAAGTACTTTGTTCAGGGCCTGGGCACAGATAAAATTCATTCTGTAATTTATTTGTTCCAAGGCTTTTGAATGTTTGGAGTGCTCAGTTTTTTGTATATTTTTTTTGTTTTTTTTATTGCATAGTACATTAAAGGCTTTCTGCTAATTATTGCATTCTCACCTGGTATAAATTACAGCAGCCCCAGGACTCCTAGAGCTAATCTGATTTCAGCTAGTGGGCAATGTGGCCCATTGGAGCCTATTTGCGAAACAGGCACAGTCTCTTTAGCATGGTTTGTAGCAGTAGTTACATAGCTCTCTTTAGCAGTAGTTACACAGCTGCGTGGGAGGTGGATCCGACACGCGTGCTGCGTGGCTAAAGCAAATGGTGTATTGCTGCAGGTGATCAAATGCATGGCAGCACCCTAAATTTGCCCTAATGGGGTCTCCGAAATAACCGCTCTCTGGCAGAGTGGAGCCTCCCTCTGCCATCCCACTGCCCTGGCGTGACAGCATCAACCCCCGCACCCCGCCGCAGGCGGGCACCTGGATTTCGGGGGGTACAGGTGGGGCTGCAAACGCACCCGGATCTCCAGTGGGGTGGGAGGGTATTTTCACTCTGCATAAAAGCAAAGGCCTTGGCTGCAAAGCGATCCTGGCGTGGGAGCGGTATCGTCAGCGCACACCGAAGGGCTCCCGGAGCCCCAGCTGCCGGCTGCTCCCGCCGGCCCCACGGCGTCGCTGCCCGGCAGGCAGGGCAGGCACCGGCCTCCGAGCTCTGCAGGGTGAACAAATGCCTTTGTTTCCAAAAGCAAATAATGTTATCTTGGGGAAACTCTTTCGCACAGTTATTTGAACCAAACAGGAAGTCTGTGGCTTTAACTCGGCTATTAAAACGAGCATTTTGGTGTTTTTTCCAGAGGGTCAATGTTTTAATGAGATCTGCATGTTTAATGTTAAAAAAAGAAAATTTTCTATTAGAGCCATGCTATTGCATTATATTTACATACCTGTAATTATATGTACTTATACTGAGAGAGAGATAGGTATAAAGACAGACTTACAGTATTTATTCCCTTGCATTAAAGCTGGCCACACAGGAAAGCCGTAGGCGCAGAACAGCTCTGCAGGTTCATAATTCATGAAGATAAAGGAAATGGCAGGGAGGGGAGAAGGCAAAAGGAAGACAGAAAATCCGAAAGCTGTTGCCTTCAACGAAAGGCACCAGAGCCCTAAGGGTTACTCAGCTGCAAGCCTGTCACAGACGAGGCTTTGGCTCAGAATAGATAACCAAGCCGAGACAGGCTGGAGCTGGCTGGAAATGTCCAGAGGCGAGATGAGCGCAGTGCTGCAGACAAGAATAATTAGGACGGCATGGATGTACTGTACCAAACTCCTCCAAGGTTGTCTGAATCGCAGCAGGGTTGCCATCCCATCGGTGGCACGTCACCTGCATGCACCGCATCCTTGTTGGCCGGGGACAGACCATCAGTGTCTAAAAGCCCAGTGGGCTGGAGCTGGCTGATGCGAAGGGGTCAGGGCCGGCTGCGGTGGGTGCACGGCCACCCTTGAGGGTTGCTGCACACGGGTGCCCTGCTGGGACACCGTGCACTGGGACCCGGCCAGCGGAGATGCGTGAGGCCAGGCCCCATCACCGAGGTGCCCCCAAGCAGGAGGGTTTCTTGCTTAAAAAGTGCAGTGCTGGGCCGTGCCAGATAAACCCCCTCACAGGATATGGCAGCTGGAGCTTTGGGTTTCTTTCAACTCTGAGCAATTTTCTAGTGGATCCTTTTGCATTTTGACCTCATCAGGTTTCCAAGCTAATGCTCCATTAGCCTGAAACAAGATTCTTGCAGGATAGTTGCCGGCTCCAAAACTCAGTTCTGCTGGCCCGCATTTTTTGTGTTATTCTTGATAGACTGCAAAAATGCCTCCTTTTCTGGTGTTTCTCTGGAAAGCTTTGTGAGTGATAACAATCTATCAGCAATTGCTCTTTGTTCTCCAAAACATCCGGAGATCAGTCATGTCATCTACGCACCTGTATTCCAAAAAAATCAAATCACTGCTTGCCTATCTGAACATTAGTATTTTAGGGCAGGGCCCTAAAAAGGCAGGTAACCTATTTACTCAATGCTGTTATGAACCTCTGCTGTAAATTGCTGACTGCTGTGCCAAATTCCTATCAAACATGAAATTTTTCATGTTGAGTGTCTCTTTGAAGCTGATTTTTCATTTTCAAATTGCTGTCAAAATAGTTTCACTGCTCTCGAGAACGGAGCCAGGGAAGAATATACTGTTTTGCCTGTGTTAAAACATCCTGGCAGAATCGTATGCTTGTGCAGGTAAGGCACCTGGACACCCACTAGCGGCCTCACCAACGTGCCCGGGGAGCCACATGCGAGTCTGGAGTTTCAGGGTGCTTTTACTGTTAACAAACATTGATGGAACCCAGATATTCCCCAGGGCAAAGCGTCTCACCCCTGACTCGGGGTTCAAGGTGGGGGATGTCAAACAGATGCTGCTGCCAGTCCTCCCACAGCTGAAGAGGCAGAGGTCTGCTCACTTGATCCCTTGGCTCCCCTCCCCGGAAGGTGTCACTGGAACGAAGCACACTACAATTTGTGCCCCGGGGGGCTGGGTTTCTGCTTTTTTGATCCCAGAAAATTACATGCAATTCCCTTAAAAGCCTGAGAGGTTTGCAAAGCCTTACTGCAGCCCCCTGGGATGCTCTGATAGAGCCTTTAATTACATGGTCACACAGTATTTTTCCCCCCACAGGACTCCTGTGTCTTTCAGGGCTCAGGATGGCTGGTGCTTTTCTAATGAGCAGCTGTTCGATATTGGATTTTCTCCTCCTTTCTCAGTGTGTGGTTCTAGCGATGTTACTCAAGCCCTGGTATGAATACAGAATTATTAATTTATTTGTGTTTTTTGTAGCACTCCTGGCTGAACACCTCTGTGTTTCACAAATGTAATTTTGCAAGACTCAGGTGAAGTGGAGAGAGGAGAAACAAAGAGGAAGGTTAAGAAGAAGAACCCTGTTTCACTAATGTGTGAGGGGTCCTAATATCAGATACATATCTTGCAAAGTAAATATACAATCAATACAGAAATTCATTTCTTTATCTTAATCTTAATCTAACTGCCTGGGGGGACAATGGGCATCGGTGTGCATATGCTGACAGTAGGAGGTCTTGGTGCAACTGCAATGTAGACGGGTGAGCGGGGGCTGTGCAGCCCCTGCCCTTGGCATCAGATGGGGTGGGTGCCCGCTGCTCTGCAAGGCAGAAATGGAAGATTTCCATCTCCCTTTACCTGCCTTCTCCGCACTGGTAAAACTGCCACAGCTGGCATGTTTTAGCCACTTCCAGATCTTCAGAAAGGCGAGAAGGAAGGAGATGACAACCATAAGGGATTCTGTAATTTATGACCGGTCTTGCAGCACATTCTGATAAAGTCAACAGCATTTTTCAGTTGTGTGATGGGAACAAGTGGATTAGGCTGTTCAAAAGGATTCTCCGAAAGAACCAAGTTCTTAAGAGAGAGTTTCCTAAAAATCTCTGGACAAAAACAGAAGTTTGTTTCAAGCTGCTGACAGGAAGCCTAGGTGACCTAACTAGCCCATCTTGAATGGCAGCCTAATCTACTCATTGTCATCGAGCTTCAAATTAACAAGCTCTCACAGTTGGCAAAAGTGAATTGGAAGTGCTTTAATTTTGTTTTGGCTGAGGTCCAAGAACTGAAGAGCTGTTTGAAGGGTAGAGTTGCACAAAGCAACGCAGAATGACTCCAGGTGATTGTTGTGTAAATTAAACTTCTGAAGGCAGATCAGGTCACCAATAGTAGCTGGCAGTTGCTTAATGCAATTATTACTTAGGTCTAGTTTTCGGAGTTTCTTTAATTCAAGTAAGTTTGCAATATGAGGCTTGGAGACATTCAAGGGAGCAAGAAAAGTTTTTGTGGAAAGGATATAATGGTCATCTTTGTTTTGGATTAGAGGGTGACGCTATGGTGGGTGTCTGCAATAGACCAGGAGAAGTAGATGAAGCCTTCCTCAGACAACTGGAAGAAGCCTCACATTTGCAGGCCCTGGGCCTCATGGGGGACTTACCCACCCCAGTGTCTGCTGGAGGGGCAGCACAGCAGGGCACAAGCAATCCAGAAGGTTTCTGGAGTGCACTAATGGTAACTTCCTAACAGAGGTGATGGAGGAGCTGATGAGGCAAGGGGCTCTGCTGGACGTCATACTTACAAACGCGAAAGAACTGGTTGGGGATAGGAAGGTCGGGGACAGCCTTGGCTGCAGTCGCCACGAGATGGTGGAGTTTAGGATCCTACAAGGAGGGAATAAAGTAAAAAGCAGGATCTCAGCCCTGGAGTTCAGGAGAGCAGACTTTGGCCATGTTCATTAATGGCTGGGATGATGGGACAGAGTGCACCCTCAGCAAATTTGCAGATGGTACAAACCGGGAAGAGTGGTTGATAAATTAGATGATTGTGCTGCCATACAGAGGGACCTCAGCAGGCTGGACAAATGGGCCAACAGGAACCTTATGAAGTTCAACAAAGGGAAGTGCTAAATCCTGCACCTGGGGAGGAATTACCACTTGCACCAGTACAGGCTGGGGGCTGACCAGCTGGAAAGCAGCTTTGCCGGAAAGGTCCTGGGGGTCCTGGTGGACAATAAGTTGGACATGAGCCAGAAATGTGCCTTTGTGACAAAGAAGGCCAACAGCATCCTGGCTGCATTAGGATGACCACTGCCAGCAGGTCAAGGGAAGTAATCCTTCTCCTCTACTCAGCCCTGGTGAGGCCACATCTGGAGTGCTGTGTCCGGAGCACTGGAGTGCTTGCCCCAGAGCAAGAAAGTCATGGACATACTGGAGTGAGTCCAGTGAAGGGCCACAGAGATGATGAGGGGAGTGGAGCATCTGACATAACGAGGAGAGGCTGAGAGAGCTTTGAAGACAGAGGCAGATTCTTCTCAGTGGTATCCAGTGACAGGACAAGAGGCAATGGGCACAGGTTGAAATACAGGCAATTCCCTTCAAAAATAAGAAAAATCTTGTTCGCTGTGAGGGTGGTCGAGTACTGGAACAAGTTGCCCAGAGAGGCTGTGGAGTCTCCAACCCTGGAGATACTCAAAACCTGACTGGACACAGCCCTGAGTGACCTGCAGTAGCTGACCCTACTCTGGGCAGGGTTTCGGACTAGACAACCACCGGAGGTGCCTGCCAACCTCTACCAGTCTGTGATTCTGTAACGGATGCGGGTTTTGGTGGCCTAACTTAGTATGAGTGGTTACATTTCCTATTCAATAGGCCTCTTATAAAATGTGTTCCAACGTTTCTGAGTGCATCCAGAGTAGTTAGAGGAGTTACCTCAGGTGTCACTAAATTTGCTTTGAAATGAGACTTTTACTCTTGATGGAGATAATGATAAAACCTTAAGTGAAAGATCAGGCTGGATTACACCATCAGTCGTTGGCAGAGCAGCCTTTGCCCTCTATTGCTACTTTTGGCCCTGTGCTCTCACATCGGAGCTGGCTGCTGGGCTGCACGCAGGGTGGGAACCAGGTTGTCCCTGTCGTCTCTTCATGAGCCATGCCATACTGCTGGTGAGAGAAATTACTGAGTTGCAATGAGGGGGAGAAGTTTGTGCTGGGGTCTAGTGTTGCTACAGGGCTCCTGTCCCTGGCGGGGGGTGGAAGCAGCCAGTGCATGTCCACGCATGACGTGAGCTGCAGCAGCAGGGGAGGGGAAGCTGCCCCTTCAAGGGGGTCTTTCCCCAGGACTGAATTTAACTCATGGTCTCTAAAGTGTGGACAAGAAAGGTGAGATTAGAAAATTACTGAGGAGGAATGAAAAGCCCAGCTGAGGCTCAGTGCTGAAGGTCTGATAGGATATCTGCACCCTGGCGGGCTGCTCCCTTTTCTCCCCAGCTGTGATAGAAAAAGAAATGCGAGCGGGAGCTTCACGGGATGATGGTTACTATGGCTACCCCCCACTCCGTCCATCCAGGCATCCATCTGCTTGGCTCGCAGGGCTGGAAAAAATACACTGCTGCTTTTTAAAGCTGATGGTAATCTATCCTAGCTGGTAGGAGAGGGATGATATCCTCTGAGATCAATTTTGCCCAGCACTTTTTAATCTATGAAAACCTTTCTAATAGCAAAGTCATGTTAACAAAGAGAGGGTTGTTTCCTTTCAATAGTTGTCTTATTGTCGGTAAAGAAGGGGTATAATGATAATGGACCAGTAGGTCCGCAGCACATTGAAACATCCACTATCTTTGGTGGGAATTTAACCCTTCAGATTTACTTGGGAGATTGTATATTCTTGCCAGTGAGCCATAGTGCTGGTTTGACACATTCATAAAATACAGGGAATGGAAGTTGGAGTTGGACAAACTACTCTGTAATCTTTTCTTCATGAGTCTTTTGAATGGCTACGCACATATTGTGGGACAGACACATAGATATTTTAGGACAGATTGAGTTTCTTTATATCATGAAGTACTTGCTTCTCTGAACAGTTTTGTTAGCCAGTAGGACCCATTTGAAAAAGTGCCACAAACTGCAATTGACAGTATCAAAGTCTGGTCTTGTAGTGGATATTTTAGAAAAGTTGAGCTAGGATAATTTTTTTGGAAAGCATTTCTTTAGAAATGATTTTAAAAGCAATCTCCTTGCTGCAGAGATGATTGGGCAGAGTTTACATATTCTTCCATTCTAGTGACCTTCCCTGTGAAGGTGGTCTTTCATTTAGTGACTGGCTTGGGATGAAGAGGTTCTGCCAAATTTTTTTTTTTTTTTTTTTTGCTCTTAGGTAATTTCTTAGCCCTCAGCATTCCAGTACTACAGTGACTGTCTCATTAACTATTTTACATGGGTACTCCTCTTTAGAAAAGTCCTGCAAAAACAGAATTCCTGATGGACACACACAGCTGATGTCCATGGACTATATGGGCACTGTGTTGCCCTGATTAGGTGAATGTGAAAAGCACAAATACATATGCAATGCAGGCTTATCATGTGCATATTGTATATGCTTTCAAACAGTGCCTTGAATGCAAAATATAGTTTTGTTTACCTCTCAGTCAATGATTTGAAACACAGTTGTGGCTTTCTCCTCCCATTTTCAGTGCGTGCTGGAACGGTTGGGAGTTCCAGGAAGCTGAAATCAAGTTCTCTATTTCCTGTATTGGTTGTATCATATAGAAGGAAGAATCATTTCACAAGTCAGTAATTTGTCTTATCATTCTTTTTCCTGGGAGCTTTACCTAAGCCTTCTGTCTTCCAGGAAGCTGGTTTCTGTTACACTAGCAAGGCAGGCTCTTCGGGCCTGAATGACAAATGTGCAGACCGTAGCACCTCTTAAAAATCATTGTAACGATTTTTTTTTTTTTCAGCAAAAGCTAAAAAAAGCAAGTAGACTGCAGTCTACAGCAAGTAGACTGCAATATGATGACAGCAAACAATGATCTACATCCCAGGCATAAAAGTGTGTATGTGCATATGTGTGTGTGTGTATATATATACATATATATATATAGAAACATACAGATTCATTTCTACTTGTCAACATAAATCCATTTTAAAAAAAACGGTTCCCTAGCCTGACCTTTGGTGTAGCAGAAGCTAGGCTGCAAAAGGCAGTATTGTCTTTCCAGGGGAGGGTGGATCTGAGTCCCCAGTCTTGGAACCTTACTTCGATTGGGAGTACTGAAGGGCAAGATGAACAGTGAGCTCTTCCTACAGCAGTTTCTTCGTTTTCAGATTTTCCTGTTGACTGGTTCAGTGTATATATAAAGGGGTTAGAATACACTAACGTCGTTTTCAGATGTCTGATTTTTGACTTGGAAAATTGTTGGTTTCAGCTCCTCTGCCAGATGGCTGAGGAAAGAGCAGTCTGTTCTTTGTGCTAAATGTTTGTGTGAGAATCTAAGGAAGCAGAGTCCAATTAGCATAAAAAGCCATTGCAGTCTTCCAAAAATCAAGGAAAGGGAAGTCACTGGAACAGAATGAGAAATCACCTGCCTAAAATAAAATGAACTGCAGCTATAAATCAGAACGGCTCAGTGAATGATACCTAGCTCAGTCCACAAGCCTCAAAATTGATTAGCTGTCACGGAAGACAGAAATAAAGTACCATTCTAGCCTTAATGTTAGGCTTCTTGACTATGTCATTTATGAGGGAAAGATTATAGTGTGCTTTCAAGAAATCCACCCACATCTACCACGTGAACCCAGCTTCTGCCCTGGAAACTGTTGGGGAAAAATCAATAGCAAAAGGGATCCTGCCCTCTAGATCCAAAATGTCCATTTATATCCTAAATAGATTAGATTAGGATTAATGTGCATGGTTTTGAGCTGAAGATGTGATGCCCTTGACCAATGTTTGTTTTATTCCTCATGAGCTCCCCACAAAAATACATTTCTGATGACCAGCAGTGGATTTACTGGAGACTCTGGCTGCATAAAGGGTTGCTAGCAGAAAATTGCACCTAGGACTTTCTTGCTCCCCGAGACTTTGGAAGGAGGATCTTCCTCACCACTTTCTGCCTCCTGAAGGCCAACAGGGGCCAAGCTTTCAGGGATGTCCAGTCAGGAGAAGATCCTGGGCAGAGGGTACCTCCACAGGGTCCAAGGTGCCTCTGTGTTAAGGGGTTGGCAGAGAGGCTGCTGGCTCTCCACAGCTATCAGAATGGCATGCCATGCCCCTATCCAGGCTATGGCTACATCCACCTCTGCGATATGTATTTGACTTTTTAAAAAAAGCACCAAATTTGTGTGCAGGACCCCTCTACCCTCCTTTTATTGTTTTAACTCGAAGGATATAAAATCTGGTCTTCTGCACCTATCCCAGATCCATTCCCAACAGCATCAGTCTTGCTTTATCTCTTTCCTCCTTCCAAAACATGATGGTTATTGCCAGCCTTCCTCTGAACATTTGCACTCACGTACGCTCCAGAGCCCAAAGCTTTGTAACAAACATTTCAATGGAGACGCTGTTCTAGGGATATCCCATGGGGAGTATATTTCTGTTGACCTTTAGCATATCTCACAAGCTTTCCTGGGTTTTGCAAAACTATGAAGGGAATGTGCTATGCACAGAGCAATTTGAAACAATACAGTTCTGTCCTTTTTAAGGATAGGAAGTGAAAATGCTGTATTAACACTCTGCAATTATTCATGAAGGTAGGGATCGTGTAATGGCATTAGGCAGAACTTGACCACAGTTAATGAAAATGTCTCTGTGCATTAAAAAATGCCAATAGATGTCTAGAGACACAAGTAAATAATGTTAGGAGTGCCAGTATAGCTGAAATGAGAATCCACTGGAGCATTCATTGCATGGATGCACGGTGAAATAGGGGAGAATTAACCAGGAAGAGGGAATGAGCACTCTTCCCTCTGTGCGTCTGCGTGGGGGTGTACTACCCTGCAAGGTGCAGAAGAACCACACAGGTGTTCAGCTCCCCACTTGGATCATGGCTGAAACAAGCTCTAGTGAGAAAAAGTCCCTGACCTGAGAAGTTTGCAGTGAAAATAGAAAAGGCAGAGAAAATTATTGTTGCTAAGGATTACCCTTACTTTGCTTTCAGGTTGGACTGCTGGGACATGGGTTAAATAACTTGCCCAAGGTAACAAAGAAGTCTGGAGCAAAGGGCAGCAACCAAAATCCACAGCCCCCGCTCTCTGCCTTAACTCGTTCCTCTCTGCTAGGATGTGTGCGCTTGCACCACTGCCAGGTCAGGATCCCTGCAGCCACTGCAAACCTCTGGGCAGTGTGCAGTCAGTCCTCCATGAAAGGTCAATAAGCACATGAGGTTCTTATACTGGAGACAGTTGGTAAAGGAAATGAATGAAGTTTGTTACTTTTTGTGTTTAACACTCATTTAACTATGAAATTACTCTTGAGATTAACTGCGTTCAGTAAACGCGAGTTGTTGAGGAAATGGGCAGTAAACTTAGCTGTAATGCTCAATAACAAATCAATAAGCAGCTTCTCCACTGCATTACAGTTTATCGTTGCATGGCTATCTTCTCCGATGCCAACCATTACCCAAATGAGTTCCTCCTTTGCTTCTCTTCTGCTTCGGCCAGGCTCTTAGCTAGGGTAAGTTGGTGTAATATACACAGGTCTGAGATGCTTCTTCAGAGCCATGACTGGCAGAAAAACTGGAAAATAGAGAGAGCTGTAATTCCTGTAGTGGAGCTGTACCATTCAGCTGTATCTTGAGATGTATAAATTAATAGGACATTGTCCTCATCTCTGTGGTAGCCACACGTCACTGTCCTTAGCTCTAGCCACATCAGCTGCAGGCTTGGGTCACTCCTTGACTTTGGTTACTTTTGTAAATGAGTGTTGAAAACTTCTGAAACTCAGATCAGATGTATTCATGCTTACATAAATATCAGACCTAACTTTAGATCTCAGAAATAAATCCATAAATGTTTGACATCTTTGGTCCGTTGATCCGGCTCATTTTGGGGAGGAGGGCAAGAAAGGAACTGAGTATTCCTTCTAAGTGTCCTCTTAGACATTTTTCTTTCTTGTCTTCCTCTTTCACATTTTTCTTTCAAAACCACAAAATCAATAAGGAAAACACAAGACAACGTATTTGAAAAATAAATGGAATATGTGGCACCATTTCTAAGAAAGCTGGAAAGCTCTGGATGCCTGGAAGCTGCAGTCTGTAGGAGAAATCCAAGGTGTATTTTTATCAAGCACATATTCTTCTGTGAATTCATCACTTATTTCCCTGATATTTCCTTACTAATATGTGGCTTACACTGTTGTATATCATTCTCTGAAAAGTGGCACACTGTGTTAAAGTTGTAACTGCAACTGTTTTTCCTCCTGTGCAAATTTTAATCTTTCCTCTTATAAATAGAAGCTTTTGTTTTATAAAAACTGACTTCAACATAGACTTTGGGCCCTGTTTTTGGGGCATTTCAAGGTCAGACTTTTAATCCGCTTGGAAGCTAGACATCTGTTCATGTGTAACCAGCCACACCTGGCATCTTCAAGCTGCCTCATGCCCGAGCCTCAGTGGGATCATCAGATCAGCTTTTCCTTGGCCTGTCTCATGTTCCAGGCCTTTTTTCCACTTCTTTTTTTTTGGCATTCTTGGAGCATACCTATCAGGTCAGGCCTCACGCAGGAGACGGCTAGGGGTGAGACTGACTATATCTTCCCATTTTGCCCTGACTACCAGTTAGAGCACTGTACTGTATTTATGTAAATATCAGGCCTAACTTTAGATCTCAAAAATCTGGGAGGATATGTGAAGTCAGGGTATTCTGCCCTCTTTGAAGCACCCTTGCTAGGAGTCTGCCCTAAACATATATTTCAGCGTAATGCTGAGGTGAATTGTTCTGAACATGGTTTATTTCGTCTCTTATACCATGAATGATTCACTGAATCATGGGCTTGGCTCTGACTTTCAACTCTCCGTTGATTCTCCCAAGTCGCTGAGATGAGGGATGCTCCTCTGGGGTTTCATTATAGAGAACTGATTAGGCTTAATCATATATTTCCAGAAGTGTCATCTCTCCTCACAGCCTGCCTGGCTTGTCTAGCTTCTGTAAATCTCAGTTTTAGGCGGTCCAATCTTCCCACACATTGTCTGGCAAAATCTCACAGTTTAGGGGTTTGAGGGTGCCTATTGCGCAATGGGATGCCTTGAAATTGGGAAGTGCAGTGTTGAAAGTTGCAACACTGAAATACCCCTAGCAGTCCTGCCCTCTGGGCTTTCATTGCCTTCGAAAAATGTTACCTTTGACCAATATAGTACTGGCTCCTTCTTTTTCAGTGTCTCACTGAAAGTGGCAGCTTTTCTCCAAAACCCCACAGTGTATCTGACCATATGTAAAATCTACAAGGTGAGGGAACTCTGAATCAGCTTCCTTCAATGATGAGCTTATGCCCTGAAGTATGATGAACATGGAGCACTGTTTGCTTGAATAGCTGCTAAAGTTATTAATAGTCTTAAAAACATCCTGTAAATTCTTTTCAGTCCATTCTTGGTACTTGTTGACCTCAAACTGGCAACCACATGAAAAAATGTTGGGAGGGGAAGCACAGATTAATACAAGAAAATAGAAACCACATGGTGGAGGGAGGGAAGATCAACAAGACAGTATTACTGAAACAGAGGGCTCCTTATTTCTCATCCCACTTCTTGTCCTCCTCAGCACTTTTGATCAGTGATTGCTTCTTTCTAATAATTGTTCTTCTCTTTCCTATTCCTATGAAAGGATGAGTCTATCCCATTAGCTTGTCTTTGTTCAAGTGACAACCCAGTAGAGATGATATCTCTTACTATTACGAACTATTACTATTATTACTTAAGAGGAAGGCCTGTGTTGAGATTAGTGTTCAGGACCTTGAAGAATTCTTTGGACATGACAGACCCCCATTGTGAGCTGTAACTTCATCAGATTTTTTCAGTTGTTTAGAGCTTCCTTCGCGTTTCCTTGTAGTCTTACTGAAGAGCCTACTCTTTTTACAATTATGCAGCACCAAAGCATTCAGGAGCTGCAGAGGGACTTGGCTGTTCCACGTCTGAGGGCGTTAATTCTCCTTTCAGCTTTTTATGGTAAAGAACTGTTGGTATCATTTAGAGAGCTGGTGTTTAACCTGTACTCCTGGATTCACGAGGAGCTGCAGACTGCTTCTAAAAGGCCCATGAAAAGCAATTGCAGAAAGCAAGTCTATAAATCGTTCAGCAATATGCTTGTATAGGCTCACCTTTAAAAAGAACACTGAGAAAATTTTAGAGTCCCACACACTGGAAAGAAACCGCTTGGGCTGGACACTTTATACGCTAGAGATGCTGTGAATTGCTGAGCGCCTTCAGCTCCCATTGCATTTTTGGCTGCTGGCTGGGGAGTTCTTTAGGGCTGCAGGGCACTCAAATACCTGTTTAGACAGAGCAGGTCTGGTCCTTTGTGCTGCTCTTAAATCTCTCATTCCCTCTGTTTTGCCTTGTCAGTCGGGGGGATTTGGGCCATTTTTGATATATGGAAGAACTGCGCCCGAATAGAGGCATATTGCATCTAATCTTGTTGAAAGACTTTGAAATGGTATTTTTCGTTACGGAAGCTACACGTTTGTGCTGTAATTGAACGGTATTAATGACAGCTTAACTGATAAAGATGGGATTTCAAAATACATTTTGCTTTCACTGCTCAGCCCGTAACTCTTAAATGGCTTTCTGCCAAAGCTTTGAGACCCAAAGATTATTATTTGTCAGATATTAGAAATTGTATGTTAAATGTCTAACCTCCTGTGTTTTGTGCTGTGCGTACTACAGAACCAACAGCACTATAGAAATAGTACTTTGGAGGCTTCTGATGCATTGTACCACTGCTGGGAATTTGTTGCCCTGGCCATAAAGCAGTTAGTAATAGGTATCTTAGCACGGATTTAGAATACAATTTTCTAGCTGTGCAGTGGAGAGGCAGGTATAGCCCTATAATCTAGGGGAGGGACGGGTGGCTCAGCTGCTACCACCACATCATATGTCATTGTTGTATAGCCCATAACAGGAAGTGCTAAAACTTCACAGTCCCCTGTGTGATCCTCATTCCCTTCAAATACCACAGTCTTTTATTAGTGGATAGATCCAACTAGTGTTAATAATTTCCTCACGCTACTTTGTAAGGGCATCTTTAAATAAATGATGGAACTGAGATATTGACCTCAGCTTATTGCATTAGCTTCCTTGCTCACTTTTAGATTGATGGAGGCTGCTGATGCAGCAGGCTGGTAATGGCCTTTTTGATATTGCACTTTGCTCCTCACATATTTCAATAATTAGACACTTAATAGTGTTGCTTAACAAAAGTATGACTCCTATAGTTGGAGCATCACCTTTTATCCTGTGTTATCTTCATTATACCTCTTCAGAGAAACACAGCAAACACACCCTGATAATTCTTTTCCACCTTGTCTTCAGCTTTTGGTAGTAATGCATGGGTCACTACTATCGCTGCTTTTGTTGTGACTCCATAGTAGTATGTAATTAGTGTACTTTTATACATCCTTAACTCCTAGGGAAGCTTTGATATAATGATGGCATTTGTTTTGTCGCGTAATCAAAAGAGGAACCTTCTGGGTTGTTAGCTGATCAGTATTTGCAGACTGTCCGGTCTTTCTGGAAAAATATCACTCTGAGTCTGCTAGTCTAAAAACGAGGCAATGAAAACAGGCAAGGAAAGAGGTACCCTTCTAGATTAGTTTCATGACTTTTCCCATAACCTAACTTATTTTTTGCATTATCTGAAAAATGCGAAAGTAAGACGTGGAGAAATCTTATCTTCTCTTAGTAGTGACTTCACGTTTTAACAGAATCAAGTACAGTATTTAGAAGGGATCCTTGATCATTCCCATGGTTTTCTAATATATCAAACGGAAAAAAAAAGGAAACTGATTCAGTTCTTAAATGATTTTTTTTATGCTCTGTGGTTGAATATAATGTGGGTAGCAAGGTCTAGCTCCTCTGTCCATGAGTTTAGAGCAAAGGAACTAGTATCCCTTTAGGCCTGTGGTCAGTTTGTTTCCCCAGCTGAAAACAAAGCAAAAGGCAAACAATGAACCATCTAGCACTATTAGATCCTGGAACACGATATTAGATATTGGGACACACCTGGAGAGCACTTGTTTCACTTCTGAATTCCCTTCACATTTCTAAAGTGAGCACAAGCAACATGTAGACTGGCTGTGAACCTAACCAAGGCAGAGCCAGAAGAACATACCGATAAGTATATGACTTGCTTAGGAGACATGGGGATATAACTAGAAGACATCCAATGTGACTATCTTCCAATGCTTTTGTGCATTTCTCTTGGATTATGACCTCTTACTGTTCACCATTCACAAAATACTCCTGTGCTCTGGTTCTTTGAGTGATCATGGAGAAAACATGCTTGACAAGTATGAACTCAAAGTTGTCATTGTCTAATGATGGGATACCTTTTCCTGAGGATTAGCTTTATTTTCCAAGAAACTCGTATTATTGAGCGGATGCATTTTTCCCTTTTTTTGCCAGTTTCTGGATGAACCACATAGCTCTACTCAGGATCAATTTTCTTTGCTAAAGAGAAGTAATCACTGTTTTCCACTGGCTATTCAATGCCTCTGATACAGTTATGGAAATTCTGCCAATGTTGTGGGCAGATATCTTAAGAAGTCACACCAAAAGGTAACACCAGAGAAAAGTGGAGAGGGAAGGGGAAGGTCTGAACGTGTGTGGGTTCTGCATAGCTATAGATGGTCTGACTTCCTCTGATCTGATCTTCCCCTGAATGGTGGTGATACATGTTATGTTTGAGATTGCTAGGGAGTCTGATACAAAAGCAGTTGAAGGCAGTGGGCCTTCAGCCCTTGACTTTAGTTTCCTTTGGATTTGAATACTCTTCTTATTTCTAAGTAAGTAGTAGCTTGCAGTATTGAGGGTTTGTTTTTTTTTTCTTATGAAAATGAATAACATAGTAATATTATTTGGCAATAACTTGTGGTCCTGGCAGGTTTCCTCTAGATTAGGCTCCCCATTTAAGAAAAATAGACAACTGCAGTTCTGTGCTGCAGCAGTTTTATAAACACGTTAAGCTGTCGAGGCATAGCTGGAATCCCTGGTTAGGAATTTCAAAACTGATGTTCATAAAGGTCATGGACCTGTTGGCTAATTGAGACCTAGATGTCTCAGTGCCCTAACTATCCTGTAAACAAAACTGCTGAAGAGAGATATGCTGAAGGGCCTATCCATATGAAATTTTTATGTTGTAAAAAGTTGGAAGGATGTATTAGATCCCATCAATTTAATGACACATGTTTACAAAACTTCAGAATGTCTAAACAATTATCAGTTGCTTCCATTTATTTAGACTGCTTGCTTCTACTTCTACAAATAAACTGTGTTCTCCTCATTCCATTTCTCTTCTTGCTACATATTTAAAGCTTTCATGTAACCGGTTGTTCATTTTTGTTTAATCTTGGTTCCTGAGAGACAGATTTGGAGCACACTAACACTGGGGAAATTCAGCAGAACTTTGCTGAACTCAATGGAAAAAAGTGAGATCAGATTCTTGTTCAGGGAGACCCCTTTGCATGTAAATGTAAATGAGTTTAAACAGAGCCACAGATAAATGAGTAGAAAAGGAATTATCTTGGCAGCGACATTTCACCTTAGAACTTTTCAAGACAGAAAATACTTTAGATAAATGGACCTTTTTCAGTCAGCTTGGATTGAAAAAGTGAGTCACTTGGATATTTTAAGTAAGCATTATGAGAAAGTCGAGATTCAACAGGACTCTTATGGATGGCACTTCCCAGGTGTGTCTAGCACCACTGGAACTGAGGTTTTTATTCTGCCTGTTGAAGCCTGCTATTCTGGACCGGGGCCCAAGGGCAAGGAGCTCCTACCAAGGGCAGGGAGTTGTGCATACGGCAGGCACGTTAGATTTGGCTCCATGTTGTTATATGCACTGTACAGGCAACCTATACACACTTACTCAGCTGCATATCTGCTTTACAAAGTGTTTGAATTAACTGTATTGATCCCAAGAGATGGCGTGGGGCAGCACCTGTGGACTTGTTTTTACTCATAAGAATTCTGGAGGCCAAATTCTGTTTGCATGCACTTCCCTGTGACTGTGTTGCCTGGGAGGACCCTGAAACATATGTGAGGAGAGCTATCAAGTCAGAGGGCTCTCTAAAAGCACATGCCCATCTGAGCAATGTGAAAGGTCTCTAAAATTAACACAAATATTTGAGACATTGGACCCAAATGAGTTGTGACAGCAATTTGTCAAACGACCCTGCCCTTCAGGCGGAGGCCTGAGTTGGCTGTGTGGTTGCCTTGTATTAAGTTCGCAATGCAAAAAATCACGGGCAAGTTTATGGCTGTCAAAGTGTACTTGAAATTATGTTTTCTTGCTCCTCTTGCCTATTTTAAATATTTTTGAAGTACATATTTGAAACTGCTGGTTCCTGTGAGCCTAGCTCTTTCTGACCGAATTGAGTTAGGAGCCCTTGCACTGGTAACGTGGAGGGAATGGCAACCTTGGGCAAGAGGGCAGCCATGACCATCTGGGATAGACTGGGAAAGGTCACCTCTTCCACTGGCACAGCTGGACCTGGGAGAAGACCTCTGTCCACTAACCCACCTAGCACTTCTGCTTGACACTAAGGAGCTAGCGGAAACGAGGGTGCTGTCAGTAAAGACCTCTGAATCTGGGAGAGGAGCCAGCATGTTTCTGAATGAAGGAGGTCAGTGTGGCTCTGACTATGGTGGGAAATATCCCACCATTCCCTGTGTGATGCACCAGGACCTGCAGGTCGTGTTTAGGGTACACTGAAATCTCCTGTAGCTGCTTTGACTCTGCCTCGGTCACTCTACGTACTTCCCGAGCATTTAAAGCCGGTTTCATACAACTACTGCTCACTGTTTATGCCTAGTGCTAACTCACTTTTTCTTCTGGAATCTTTTAATTGTGCAGTCAATGTACTCTTCTGTAAAATCCATATGAAGGCTTGCAGGAAGAACTGGTGTTCACTCTGCAAAAACTAGTGTTTAATTTAAATGGGTGTCAGGCACACTCCTCCAAAGAAATGATAAAGCTTTAATGGTGTCTTCATTCATCATTTGTCATTTATATCACTCCATACAATGAAAAGACATTGCAGGCTCTTAACTGTCCTCAGGAACATTCTCCATTTGAAATTGCTTCAGAGATGACTGAATATTATTTAACCAGAACTTTAAGTGCAATAAACAGTACATTTTAGAGGCTTCTGGGAAGACTGCTGAGAAAGGATCTTGATCTTTTTCAGACTGTAAACAAAAAGCAATAGATTAGCTGGACTGATCTCAGCAATATGAGATAGATTATGCTATATCAGAAAAGTCTTGCTTTTATATGAGATGGGTCTTTGAAAAAATGGACACTTAACAAAAAAAGAACAGCCCAATGCACATGGAAGATGCTATGTACTGCCTCTTAAAATCTGCATAGAAAGCTGGCAAAGGCAGGAAATATGCAAGGCAAAAGTCTGCAGTGAAGTAAATGGTGACAGGGAGGCTCTTAGATTAATTAATACCTTTAAAAACTGCTCATTTCTGAACACATCAATAATGATATACCAATTAAAAAGCTTGAATTAAAAAAATATACAAAGCCAGACATATTACTAGCAGCTAATGTAACGGCCGGAAGAAAGGATTTAAACCAGCCGAGCCGAACAGGCAGCATAATGGGTCTTTATTAATCAGTATGAAGAGTGCAGAAGAAATCACTAAGTAATTGATAATTAGTAAACAAGGTTCCCTAATCAGGGAACTACCAACAAAAAATAGACTTCTATTTTTGCTCATCTGAAGCATTGAAAAATGATGAATTGGGTGACTCAAACCAGTGAGATTTTACAAAGATGAGAAGAACTTTAACTACTTTCTGGCATTTGAGTTTTTTTTTTTATAGCCTGTATTTTTGAAGCCAAAAGGCTAGAAGCTTACTATAGAGCAGAAAGGAAAGAGAGAAAGAAAAAAAAAGAAAAAAGGAGAAAGCAGAGCTCCTCCTGTAAGCCCTGGACTCTGAAGCTAAACTAAGCCTTCAGGGAAGTCATCAGATACGGTGAGGCTTCTCGTTAAAAACCACAAGCGTTAGCTATGTGTCCGGTGCTTGAGCCAACTGGTGGGAGCAGTAACAATGGCAAGCCAGTATCCATGAAGGAAATATAAGATGTCCAAGCAGTTAGGCAGCAGAAGAATTATCATAAACATCACCAGCTCTGTGTAAAGCAAAAATCTGCATCCTTGCCTCCTCTGTCCTAAACATTCATCTGCATGTACATTAGGTAAAGTAGGCCCAGGAAAAGCATAGTCACACGCATTTTCACCCTGGGTACTGGATGGGTGAACAAACTCGTGGCAGATGTGGTGGGACCGCCACTGGGACCTGCAGAGGGACCTGGGCAGTGCGACAAGGACTTTGACAGAGCGTGGAGAAGCAACCGAGATTTACAGCTCACAGGAGGGAAAGGAAATCCCCCATTCAGTAATTATGGAGTAATTGTATTTTAAGATTGTACAGAAACTGATGACAACAACCGCCATTTTCACAAAATTTTGAATGCTCTTCTGTTCTTTGAGTGAAATTCTTATTGGCTTCAGAATTATAGTTAAAAAAAAAGCAATTTTTTTTTTTGCAGACTCAGTTTTATGATAAGCACAGGTGGAAATGTGTCTGCTTCTTTGACTCCACCAGTCTACTGTTTATTGTATGTTCCCATGTGCGTGGAGGTGAAATGACCAAGTGCTGGCCACTGATTTAAAGAGGTTTTAAGGCTGTATTTGTGGCTTTTGGCTGGAAACAGACTATCGCTCTGGAGCAAGAGCACCTTTGTTTGTAAACTCTGTTCCCATGCCAGATTTCTTAAAGATCTGCAGCACATTTTGACAGCACTGGCCTGTCTCCCTTGACTCTTATGACCGTGAACCCCATGGATGATGCGCAAGGAGATCTGCCTCCCCACAGCTTGTCCTCAGCCATTTCGCAGGTATGGTGTGCTCAAGGTGTGGGCTGTGGTGGGACACAGAGCCCCTTCAACCCCTTCTTTCCCCCTCCCAGAAAGGGCCAGCTCTTATTTTTATCATGGTGGGTATGCCACAGGATGCTACAAGGACAATGCTGTGGAACTGGTCCCCCGGAGCATGGCCAGTCCTGAGCTGTGGCCGTCGTGTCAGCTCTCCATCTGGAGCCATAAATGTGAAATCCAAGTCTCCAACCATGACAAGCAGCAGTAGCACAGCTCCATGATTCACCACTGTCATTAAAGTTGAGGCACTGAGGCTCCCTGAGGCAGTGGCAGGTCTTCCTGCTCTGTGAGGACAGCGTCCAGCAGCGGTGGGTGGTGTGTTCAAAAGTAGAAAGGGTGTGTTGGCCAAGTGTATAGTCTACAAGGAAGATGACACCTGCGCAGCTTGAAGGTGACATCAGCTACCCATAAGGTTCCCAACCCACTCACCTCTGGGTAATGGACACACAGGTGGACGCACGGGAGGTTATATTTGACTTTTCTTGTGGGACTCAATGTTCCTCAACTGTGCAGAGGCTCTTGAGCAGGTTCCTGCCTGTAGCTCCCTCCTTGGTGAGGTGCAGCTCTTTGTGGGATGCGTGCTGTTTCCCTGTGTTGCCAGTCGTTACAGGTATCTGTGGATGTTTTACTGCAGCCAGCAGCGGGTTGTCTGGTGAGGTGGGACATTCCCTTGCCGTTCATATCTCTGGCCAAGCAAATGCAAGCCCATAGGCACAATATGACTTTTGTTCCTGTATTCTTAGTGCTCAGAAGGCTGTTTCCCTCAGCAGCCCCTCCTCTCCCAAATCTGAGTACAAACCTACACACAGCTACTCTAACCGGGCTTCAGTAAGGTCAGCAGTGTCCTGCAGATGTAGCACAGGCAATTGCCCAGTTTAGAGCCAGAATATGCCCAGGGCAAGTGGAAAGATGGAACTGGGTGGCTGAGCTGGTACAAAGGTACTGGTGCTGAGCACGAGCGAAGCATATTTTTCCTATCCCCCCCAACCCCAACACTTAAATCACCTGCATGGTTCATAATGTGGCTAAACTTGAGTAAGTTTTCACGGATATAAGCCTGAAACCAAGACTATCTCGTTCCCCCTCTATCCTCAGTCGTATTTCAAGTCCCTGCTCCACAGCAGGGAGATATTGCAGCTGTTCAAATAAACTGTTTCCGGAAGTGCTTACACGAGCAGGCAAAAGACGTGGATGTTGTTCCTAACGCAGTTCTTCGGAAATGGCTGAACCATTTGGCTGAAAATTCTCACAGAAATTCAACTAGAAGTAGGACCTTTCCCGTTTCCTCAAGAATAAAGAATTTCCACCCTTAAAATTACAGAATGGTAAAAATTTTTTTTTAAAGTCTATATAGTAGGATGCAAAGGCCTGCAATCAGCCCTACCTAAAAATATGAATTATAAGATCCTGCCTGAATTCAGCTTTTCATTTTTTAGCACAATCAATTCCTGCCTTATAGAGTTTACAATCTCAATTTGTATGTGTCATGGTGAAGTGCTCAGGACTTCCCAGCATGTAAGTGTTTATCTTAAAACAGAGTCCATTAGCAATCTCAGAATGTAAGAAGCAATAAATAATTCAGGAATATCACTGTACAAAAAAATCTCTGCAACGAATCCTTATCAATTTCAAGACTGGTCCCTGAAAATGCTAAGCTATGTTGCCTGGAACAGTTTTTTAAAGTTCATATTAAACAGAACTACACAGTTATGTAATTAATTTTTGCAGAATTGGTGATGCTGGTCGACATGTGTTGTGCTTGTGCCACTTGTGCAGAGGGGCTGCAAAATGCAAGGGTTCAGATGAGGTGAAAACGAGCATCCTTTCACGCTAAGGTGGAATTCCACCTTGCGAAGGTCCACCTTGAGAGACGTTGCTAGAAAGTTTGGTCTGCTCTTCATTAATGTAGTTTGTGGGGCCAATTCAGGCAGGGTTAAGAGTACAGTGAGAGACATCAGTTGCTCTGTATCGCTATGGGCTTGATGAGAACCTGTGGGAAGTGAATGTAAAATGACTTCCTCCTTACCTAGAAAGTGGTTATAGACCCTTGACTGAAAAACACTTCAGGAGTAAAGCTCATATTGCTTTAAAAAGTTTTGAATCATCCAGGAAGTTTAAAATGCTCTACTGTGAATGACATAGGCAGTCTTTGTTTTGTTAGCAGGCTGCTTCCCCCTTCTTAAGGTTATTTGTTGCTTCTGCATTCAGTTTTTTCCTGCCAGATTCGAGTGACTGTGGCTCTGATGACACAGGCTGTGACATGCAGGAAGACCAGCAGAGCCCTCATGGCTGGGAGGCGAGTTTAATCACCAGAGCAGAAAAAGATAGAATGAAAACATGTTGCTAGGAGTGAAAAAAATTCACTTTGCAAAGAATACTAGGGAGGAAGGAAAGTAAAAGATGTCTGAATATTGCTAGCTGTGTTGGTTGCCGTGTTTGATAGCACTCTCCGTTTCCAGAAGATGAGTTGAGCTACTGAGGTAATCTTTCTATGCTATCTGCATAGAAGATGTACTACAACAAGGCAATTCAAAGTTTTCTAAGCCATTCAATATCTCTTGACACTTTACTTAATAATTGCTTCAGATGACCCAAGGGTGAAGTCACTATCAACATTGCTACAACAGCTATAATGGCACACTACTGTCACCTTAATGACACTATGTACTGCTAAGTTTAATGAAGAATGTGCCACTTCAGTGAGGCCAAAGATACCAGAAAATAGGGTTTGGGAAATAACTGTTAGTGTGGAAAAGTCATCTCCTAGGTGGCTGAAGAAATTCATTTAATAAAGTTATAAAAATCCTCATAAAAGTCTGACAGCTTTATGTAAATGCAATAAACCAGAGGCACGGGGAGAAGAAGTGAAACTCATTCTGCATTTATGATGCGCAACAAAATTATAATGCAGATGAGGACAAAATAACCTATAAATGTTAAACACATGGTTTAACATACAGCATGTCAGCAGCAGCCCCACTGAGGGAGCATGAGCGGTGTTGCAACATTGTGGGCAGCGAGGAGCGATCAAGCCTGGGGTAGGTGATGAAAGGGGAGGGGGGCAGCTTTCCTAGTCCTGCAGAAGCCTCCCTGCCAGCAAGCAGGGCTGCCTGGCTCCTGCTCCAGCACCTGGGACCCATGCACGGGGTCTGGCTCTCCTGCTTTGGTACAGAGTGTGGCCAGCGGTGCTCCAGACAAACGTGCAGAGAAGCTCCCAGTGCAGATCCTGTCTTTCTTGCAGTTCTGATTTTCAGGGCCAAACGGGCCCTTCTGCTTGCTCTCTTCCCTGCTGGCTGGAGGAGCTGAGCCAGAGGATGCTCCCAATACCCTGTTGCAGGGGCTCTGGGGTGCAATGGGGACCACGAGCACTGGAGGCGGCCAGCAGCGCTGCAGCCCCAGCTGTCCGCACCACCCCTGACAGCTGAACGTGCGCGTGGGGTTTCGGGTCTGGCCGCAAGCTGTGGCGGTATTGCTTGCTCTGAAGCACTACTCAGGAAGCTATGGCAGTTCGGCAGCTGCGGGGCAAGCGGTGGCGGTGCTGTGCCTGGGTCAGGGGAGCAGCCGGCACCGTCCCCCCAGCTGCTGTGGCTGCCCTGGGATCACAGCCCTCGTACCCCTCCCGCGGGTGACAAGGCTGACCTGTCAGCTTGGGATGTGTTTGCGCCTTCCTGTTTGTTTCACTTGCTACTCTCCTACTAGAAAACCAAAGATGCAACTTTTCTGTCATTTCCGCTGATGCAAATCGCTTTTGAGCAGTAATTCCTCACTATAAATCAGAGCAAAATCAGGCCCTGGCAGCACAGGCAGAAAGAGGCCAAAGGAAGACATAAACAGATTTGATGTTGTAACAGCAGCAAGCCTGCCAGATTTCCAGGTAAAGAGCTGGTGACAGCGTTAAACTGACTCATTAGTATGTATTGCTGCTCTGCGGAGGTTTGCAGCTGATTGGGTAAGCACGTTAAGCCGGGAAGAAACCATTAAGCAGAGAAGAAAAGAAATCAATGTCAAAGGCATATTGGGTTTGATACCTCTTTCCCATGCTGAAATCTAGACCACAGCCTGTTACGGAGCTGTTTTGTCTTAATGTCTAGAGCCTGTTTCAGACCACGGTCAATTAGATCCGCAGATTGTAGGAAGCGCCAATATGCTTGAACATTGCTCAAGCACATCGGGAAAAAAAAGTGCTATTTTTAAAGTATGATGAGGGTAAAGCAGGTCAGTGATGCTGTTCTTGAGCATGTGTCAATATAAGCCATAGCAAATAACATCACAAATGCCAGCATCTTCTCTCTTGATAATGAGATTCCTGATCTTCTTGATCCTGGAGCACAGGTTTATTTTGATATTCATGTGAGACCTTGCCAAAACCCACCAGTAACCTGATGAGAATGGTTCCTGCTTGGGAAGAAGGAGGGGTAAGACTCGCACCCATCGCCTGATGTGGCCCTAGGGCTGTCTGACTGTGTCATTGCTGCAAACATAGCTATTGTCCCATTTGGGAAAGCAGCTCCCATCGTGAGGCTGGTCTGTAGCCTGGATCTCAGGTGCCTTGAGGTGTCCAGGCAGTGCAGGGCGTTCAGGCAGAGCACCGTGCTTGGCCTTTAGGGGCATTTTTGCAGGCAGCTTTTCAGACGTGGAAGTGTCCATGCCGTGATTAGGGACCCTTGGGGTGTGTCAGGATGGCATTTCAGCAAACTTAAAATGTTCTACTCTTTCATGAAGGCCAAGCACCTCCCTGTATGCTATGTAGATAGGTAGGGCTATGGATGTGGGCACATTTGTCTGGTCAAAGCCCTTAGTCTCATAGCGCCCCTCTGACGGGGCACCCATTTTTTTCCATTGCAAAGCAATGTGGGAGAACACTGCGTGCTTTCTTGGGGTCTCACCTCTTATTCTTTTTTGTAGACACCTCATTTAAACCTGAAAATATAACGTAAGTTCCAGCTCGTGGTTTTCACAGTCTGTGGAAGGCTACATTACAAGGCAGAAGTAATATATGAGTATTTTTCCTTTCAGGATGCTCCAGGAGTAGAGAAATAAACAGATTTTTTTTTTTCCCCTCCTCGGTTTTATCCACCTCTCAATTAACCAGAAAACTGAAAGTAACCGTACCAGACTTTCAGATCACGACATTATAATGTTTATTTGTTGTATTTCCTTACAATTTGATTTAACTTCATTCCTGACCAAAAGCAGAAAGCATAAGAGGAATTGCTTGAAGTGAATATGGGTTTCTAGGTCAAACAGACCTGAGGGGCTGAAGTTATGCGTACACTTCTTACTTGTCCCAGATGTTTAGATCCATATTTATTTGTTTTGTAATGATTATTCATGTTCTGATAGTGCTCATTGGGCAAGAAGATATTGAAGCATAAGAAGCGCCGAAGAACTTATGGTCTACTTGAGGCGCAATAAGCTCATGACACAAGGAATAGGAAGGAAGGTGGGAGGAATGGCAAGGATAACAAAAACAGGATTGTGTGGTTTTGTAGATGATGTATGTGGGTAGACTGTGGTTCTGAATCACATGCAGGAGTGACACTGCTGAAATCCAAAGGGCTGACACAGCATTGCTCACCCAGCATGCCGGAGGCTCGCGTGGATGGCGGGATCAGATACCCGGAGTAAGGGCCTAGCAGCAGACCCGGGACAGCAGCGGGAAGCTGGCAACAGTTCCCCTGCCATACGATGGTGTTGTGAAGGACTGGGCAAGAGGGGAACACGATCAAGCCAACTAACAGAGTCTTTTTGGGAAAGAGGGAAAGGGGGCAGAGAACCAAATGACCTTTAGGTTTTGGCTTACGAGACTTTTGTTCCTGTGGCCGTGCTTATGAGCTGATGGTATAAAGTCAATTTTGCCTTTGATGTGCGTCAAGACATTTTTTCCAATGAATTAACTAATTCGTTCAGTTGGGGGGTCATACTAGCCTAGGAGTGATCTTATCTATCCATGCTATAGTCTGTAAAATGGCCATTTCTGATTCAGATTTCTGATGTTTGCCTTTTCAGGTGGGCTCATCCTGTTGTGTGAAGCCATATGAAACCCTAATCAGTAAGTTTTATGTCTTTACATAATCTCCCATTTCCGTGGTAATCATCATCATTGAAACTGTTGCGTGTAAGAGCCATAGCTAGTTATAGGCCTTTGGAAGGGGCATAAAGACCCAGCATCAGTCTCAAGGAGTTTCATTAGATTAGATTTGACAGTAAATGATGCAAAGAGAGGTGCCGCCAAACAAGGAAGAAGCAGAGGTGGGTCTTTATATGAAACAGTCACTTTTCAGCTTGCTTGTTTTTAGAAAGTGCCGTTGTTTCCTTTTGAAATAACTGCATGTTTTAAGATGTTTTGGCAGAAGTATCCTTGCTGGAGGCACACTGGGAAGGGGCTAATGCTGGTGCCCTGAGTTGTCTCTCTCCTGGGCAACGTATCCTTGCGATTCTTTCTCTTTAGCTCTCTATCTGGGGAAGCAGTGTTTATGCAATAGCAACTTCTGCTCGTTAAACTCCAAAACCCACATACTGCCTTTTTCTCTCTCTAGGCAGAGAAACAAGTGTGAGGAGGTGAACACAGTCTGGTCTGTTCAGATTTAGCTTTCTCTCGTGGTTATTTTGCTTCTAGGCTTGAGGGCAGGGAGAAATTCCTGGTCTTTCCCTTGCAAATGCGTTGAACATGTTTAAAAGGTGCTTGCAGGCTTGACAGATGCTTTCCTTCCCTTGTTTGCTTTCATTATTAAAACTAAATAGCAGCAAAATACCAAGGGCCAGAGTGCCTGTTTACACTCCAGAATTCAAATACACAAAAGTGATTTCTTTTCACTTTGAAGGGCCTAAAAAGAAGTTTTGAGAAATTCACTTGCTTCACATCTTTTAAAAATATTTCAGTCATGAATTCAGACGTTATTTCCTGCCTCTTCAGCCTTTGTAAACCCTTAACTGAACATGGCAGACTACCCAGTGTAATAGAGTTAAAAAAAAAATCAGGAAAGTGAGTATCATACCTCTTCTTCAATTCTGTGCCACCGTGACAGGTTGTAGCGAAGCGAACAAGAAACCACAATTCCAGCTGCAGACCGAACCCCATCCTATCACCATGCAGTGTTGCTTCCTGTGCCCATATTTGATTTCCATGCCTGAGTAAACCCACCCACATGCCAGACTAAGTCCCGCTGCGCCTGACATTTTTGTTCTGAACAGATTCCAGGATTCAGTAGCTGGCTGGGAAAACACACAAATATTCGGCCATGAAGGTCTGCCTCCCCTGAGTTTGTGTCACCAGAAGAGAAAGCCAAAAGGGAACTCAAAGGCAGCCTTGCTGTGCTTAAAACACCCTTAGGGTGATCGAGAGTCACAGCCTTTTAGCTGGACGCAGCTAAAAGTCCCCATCAATTCAAATCATTTTTTAGGGAGTTTTACACTAGAAGTTAAAATGGTTTGTTAGCGATTAAAAAACAACGGAACAGAAGTGCTAAGCACTGCTCAGTTTTTATTGCTGCAAAGAGCAAAACCAAATCTTCTCCAGGGCTGCTGTCCAGGCGACTCTGGGCCCTGCGAGGAACGACGCCAGCCCAGGTGTTGGCAGGAACGGCTGTTGATCGACTGTGCTGCGTTTTGCTCCGCTCCAGCACCTGCAACAAGATGCTCACACTAAGGACGCAGATGCATGGAGAATAATACCCCGCCCTGGCTGCTTTTGGGAAGCAGGGATTTAAGCGTGCATACGCTACGGTGCGGGGCTTAGAGATATGACTGCCTTGGGGTATTATTAATTATAAAGGCTAAAATCTCTAGCACAATATACAGGCAGAATAAAGTGTTGTCCTACAAGGGGGAGGAGATAGGGTAATGCAGGCACTTGCCGTGTCTCTCATCAGCCTCAGACGGATTTAATTTGGGGATTGCCTGAAGTTAAACCGTCAGCTGAAGGGAAATGTGAGCTGTTTTATTATTTAAAAATCCAGACTGTTGCCCTTATTGTGAGGCTGAATGAAAAAGCTGCGTTATTTTCTTGGTTCATTTTTCACTAAAACCGATGCAGTTGTGGTCTGTTTTCTACTGTCTCATTAGCATACTAGACTGGGAGACGAGCAATTAATCCGTGTCCCTCATTCCACGACCCCACGACCCACGGTCTGTGCCTCTGAGCAAGCTGCTTCCCCTCTCCAGCCCGTTGTGTGTCTAAAATGAGATTTTTTTCAAGAGAACAGTGGGTGTCAGGCGAGTGTTTAACTCCTCCTCAGGCCTTTGAATTACTTCCCCGGGGGAAAGGACTGCAAACGCTCTGGGCAGGGACCGCATACCGATCTGTTTGCAAGGCTGCAGCACGGAGGGGTCTTCCCTGGGCCTTCAAGGTGTTAGCGGGAGGCTACAGCATCGTCATGACAATCCTCCTTTTCTGAGCTTGAGCGGAAAGAAAAGCGAGGAGCGACAATGAAAATGGCAAGAGCAGAGCAGGGGTGAAAAAGGGGGAGGTACGCTGAAAGAAGGGAGAGGTTACGAAAGGGTGACGCTGGACAAAAACGGCAAATAGAAAAAGGAGGGTTTTAGATTCAGGAAGGAGAGAAAATGAAGCAGCAGCACAGTGGGAAAAAAATAATATAAAGAAATATGAAGACATTCAGTTAATCCAAGTGAAATGTGGCAGATGAAGCAAGAGGACAACGGAACAGTTCATGAGGGGAAGGAGAAAAGAGAGAGTGAAGGGAACAGCGCGTATTGATAGCTGAGCACTCAGGCAAATGCAAATGGTGCTGTGTAAGAAATCTCTCTGTGCTGCTTGGAATTAGGATGCTGCTGGCTCTGTCGCAGAGCGGGGACTGAAAGGCAATCGTCTTTGATCTGCTCCAGTGGTGCAGAATGACTCTAAGGGAATGTATCAATTAAGAAAATATTGAAATTGCTTGTACAGCACTTTACATATCTTAGGTTACACCAAGAGCAGGGTGCATTGGAAAACAAATGAACCGTGACATTGGCACTACAGCAATCCACTGAGCTCTTTGTGGAAAAGAGTAGGAAAAGGTGCAATTGTATGTTCTGTGGGTCTTAACGATGTCCACTGTGTTGTAAAAATGCTGTGCCTTGGTTACCAGGGCTTGCTTCCCACAGTCGCAGTGTAAAACAGTACTTCATGAATTTGGTAACCTTTTTCCCCATGAAAATGTATGCCAAACTCCTACCAGTTCATTTCCTAAAGGCTTGAGCAAAAAACCCGAGCCCATGGTGTGAAATGTCAAATATTGGACAAGATTGCTCAGAAACAGGAAAACGGCAGATATTCGCAGACTGTCTTGTCTTATGGTGACAGAGAATTGAAAGAGGATAGACAGATGAGAGATGTAGATAAAGGAGTTTACTCTGTCACTTACTGACCCAAATTTGACAAGCACCTTGGGGTTTATAACTGCCACAAAAGCTAGTGCAGCACCGGATCTTGTTAATTCTTGTAGCGAGGCATCCCGGCACCCTGGCAGTGAGTTCAAAGCTCCATTCCTGATGTACAGATGGGAAAAGCAGAGCGTGGGCCAAGAGCTGAAAAGCACAGACGCCTAATGGTAAGCTTCTTCCCTCACGTTTGTGCACCTACAGAAGTGCTTCCCACTCCACACTTTTATTTACTTAAACGGAGACATTTCAGTAGGACTTGAAACAAGATTTTCAAAACAGAAACTTCCCTTTCTTTGTGCAAGGCCACGTAAGTCCTGAATGGAGATCAGACCTTAGATTCATGCCTATTCTACTGTCTGGCTTTGCCGAACAAGAGATCATTTAATCTACCTCTATTTCTGTCCTCTCATGCGTAGGATGGGGTTGCTGATCCCTCGTGCCGGCAGTCTTACGGGCTGTAACTTGCTCCATGTGTAATGCAAAGCATTAGGTCAGCCAGGAGCAGAGAGGAGAGTGATGCCATGGGGCTGGGACGAGTACTGCAGTCTCTGATACCTGCGCCGCCGTGTCTAGCCACATATCAACTTATATGCAATTTTCCTGGCACCAGATCTTGTCATATAGTTTGATTAATATATATATATATTTTTTTTTTTTTTGCCTTTCACGCAGATAAGATAAGGAGATGGGGATCCTGGTGTTCTGTCTTTTTCATTATAGCTAAGAAACATTTATAGATTTATCATTTATTTTATGATTTTCTCTATTCAAAAATGAAGATAAAAGCATCAGACGCTGTAATACACAGTAGCATATCCAGATTATTTTGCTGTGGAAATAAAAGAGGGAAATGACACTTTCAGGGCAATACATTATCAGCTTTCACAATTCCCATGAGGAAACTGTGTAAATCCCTATTCAGTCAAAGTCAACAGACTTGTAGGAGAGTCAAACAAGGGTAATACCAGATGAATCAAACAAGGCTTTGAGTATCCTGGATGGGGAAACAGTCTGTCTTCCTTCCTGATTGTATGTATTGTGCAGTGGGTTTGCAGAAGCGTTTAGAATAAGGGGAGCAGAATTGCATGAATAACCAATATAGTCAGTAAACAGTTTCAAAAATCTGAAATTTTTGTTTTGAATTACCATTTTTGTACATTTTAAGCTATTCATTTTTTAATGAAATGTCATTTTGAGTTCGAAAATGAAAACAATCTATTTCAAAAAAATATGAAATGAAAGAAGTTGAGGTTTTATTTTGAGTTGTGGTTTTATTTTTCCAACCCTGCACAAATTGATAAAACCAAAGTCATTGTTTGCGCTTACCTAAACCAATGGGTTTTGTGCAGAGAAAAAGTTTCAGTCGAGACTTCTGTCCTGCCCAGCAGATGGTTTATTAATAGCTAAGACGTTTGCATGCCTGGCTGGAAGTTATGAAAGGGACTCATGAGGGCACAGGATGGAGACTGCTGAGGGAGGTTTCTCAACAGCCCGTCGAGAGCAGTGACCCAACACAGGCTGGAGAAAGATGCAAACAAACTGCAACAATAGAGCCAAGGATTAGGATCTGTTGGCCCATCTATTTCCTGTACATGAAGGCAAGTGAGTAGTCCTACTCAGCGTTAGCCACCGGGTTACTCAACCTTGCATGGGGCAGCCAGTTTTTCAGCATAGATTAGGTAGCTGGGAATGTGGCCAACACCTCGCTGACTGCTGATGTCACACTGCCAGGGTGCAGTGTGGGACTCCTCTCAAAACACAGCCACCACCGCCAGTGGTGTGCCACCTTCCTGCATAAAATATTCTTTTGTCCCTCCTCGTAAAAACTCAGCCCCCGGCCCCGGTCCCCTCTGTGTATGTGCACAGTTCCTTCGGCTCTTCAGCTTGTTGCCTCAGACCAACCTCCTTTCCCCAATCCGGTTTCTACGGAGCTCCTCTTTCTCAAGTCGTTTCTCCTACTGACAAATGCTGGCCTGCAGGTCACCGAGCAGTCTTAACTGGCGAGAGAGTTTGAGTAGGATCACCTTTATTTTGAGGGAGGGCTCCTAAAAACACCACTTCCTTGTGCTTTCTACTCCAAAATGATGAAAACTCTCTCCTACACCCAAAGGCAAAGCTGTAAGAGAAGGGGCTGCTCTGGTCCTACCCATGCTGCTTGCAATGAAGAAAAAAGAGACAACGCTATACACTGAATAAGCCCTCTGGCTTGTGTTTACACATTCATTCGTAGGGACTTTCATTCTTTTATTGTATTTATTGGTCCCTATGCTTGGGAATATTGCCTTAAATGATGCTAGTGGTAATGGCTGAAGCTAAATCCCCCTCTTGCTCTTGTGAGCTGTAACTGACATCTCTGTTCAGCTGCTCTCTCTCCTCCTAAGTAATGGGCCTGACTCAAAGTTTGTTGAAATCAACGCATAAATTGTCTTTGGCTTTGTGGGCCAGTCCCAAATACTCTAACGAAAACATAGGGGTTGGAAAGCTGGTTGTCTGGCTGCACTGGCATAGGGGCATGGGCGCAACATTAATGTTTGTGCATGGTGTTGGAGCTTATTGCACAATATTTACTCTTTTAACTTCTCTTGTTCTGCTATGGGTGGAGGTGCGGCCAGGATCTCTTGAAGTAGCGGCATGTGCTCCTGTAATATTTTACTTGAGCCTCTTGTATCAATAGGAGGGAATGACCTTTTAACAATGTCTTTCGTCTAGCTTCATTCTCATGGTCAATGAATCACATTGAGAGCTTTGATCGACTGAGTGTGAAAATTGCACCATAAGGTCGTCTGTCTCTTTGAAAAAGCAGCTGTTCCATTTTTTCTGTCTAATTGAGTTTGTCCTGTTGAAAGGACATGGAGTTTCTTTCATATTTCAAAGTGATGAGTTCTTTGCATGATTTCAGTGAATTTGGTGGCGGGAGAGTGGGGGGGAGGGGGCTGCTTCTGTTTATTGCTGCTTCTTTCTCAGAGGAAATTTAGCAGGTTGCTTTCACTGCTGGTGAAACGTAACTCACACCAGGCTGCTTAACGGCATTCCTGCACCAACATGATGCATGGCACTGTGGGTGCTCTAAGTTCAATTTATTGCTGTCAGGTTGGCCCTGACTTGGACAGTCGCAGAGGCAGCATTTAAGATCCCCTGGAGGAAAGAGTACCTGTACAAGAGGTAATTCTGCTTTGGCCAACAGAATAGCAAACTGGTGACTGATCCTCACGTTTCCCTGGAGCACCATTCAGGGCAGGGTGGAGGAGAAGAAAATATAAAAAGAAAGACCATCCCCTACATGTTCAGCAAAGCCTTGAGCACGCCCTTTCACAATAAGGAATATTCAAAGCTGAATCACAGCAGCTTCTGCCCACTGTGCCTACGCTGAGATGAGCACGTGGACAGAAGTGATGTCAAGGCAAGGTTAAGACTATGAGTCAGGCAGTTTTGGGATAGGAAAGCAAAACTATTTCTGCTGGAATTATAAAAGCAAAACATGATAAAATCCAGGAAACTTTTCTTTAGCTCCGTCAAATGAAAGCAATAAAAACTATTTCAAAGCATTGGCTGGAGCCTCCTTACTGGAAGTGAAATATTTTTCCTACTGAAACTAATCAGCCCTGGTTCCAGCTATCTCTGTGCTAGGCTTCAGACAGGTGAAGTAATTCTGTGTGCAGACTAGAACGTGAACAGCTCCTGGAGTAGAGAAGCGTAGGTTTGTGTCTAGATAAATGTGAGCAAATAGTATTGTGCCTGCCCAGGAAAAGTCCCATTGTTATTTGGAGCAAACCTTGACTCAGTCAGTAACGGTCAGGTATTCTGCACAGCACGATGATTTAGCAGCGAGACGTGGGAGGGAGTGCACTTTGGAGCCAGTCCTACCCTGAGAACAGCCGTACAGGCTCTGACCAAGGGTACATCTGGCTCGCTACTCTGCCTCCAACGCCGGCCACGTCTGGATCTCTAGGGAAGAAGCACAAACAACTGCATAAATGACGTTTTCCCTGTGATACCAGTTCAGCTTTTGAAAGTAAGCAGTGTAAGCCATTTGGACCATCCTTTTTTAACAGATACATTTACTCCCAGCACCAACTTCACTGTAAAAACCATCTAGTTCATGCTGCCTCCCTTACTGCTTATTCCAGCAAATCCCCCAGCTTCAGTGAGGAAGCAAGATAGGGCCCAATATGCCTTTAGGCTTTTGGAGAGAAAGAGTGTCAGGTCTTATTGCTGTTTTATAATCATCCTCAGCTTAGATACTCTGCTCTGGTAAAATGAAAGTATAAGATTGTTTCCAGGAAGCCATTAGGCTGCTCAGTGCTTTTTGATGTCCTTAGCCACACCATCGTTACTGGATTCTGTAGAAATTCTCTAGAAGGACTGACTGTTGTTGTTGGACATTTGTTGGTAAAAAGAAATCTGAACTCTGTTCCAAAGTCACCACATTCTCAAATAGTCAATAAGCTTTGATGCTTGTTAATAGCTATAACTAGCCTCAGTTTTAATGAAAGGTGAATTAACTCACATCCTGTTGTCTGGCTCTATGATTGCAAAACTAAAATGACTGAACACAATGTGGCAACATACATGCTTTAGTAGCACTGCTGCCAACTGTTCTTGGCATGAAATGAGTTGACTCATCTTGAAAATAGGCCTCTGTTACTTAAAACTGGGGCAGAATGCAAATGCTCATCTTGCTGACCCTCACTGACATCATTACGGGTGCACACGCTCCGAAAGGGACACGCAGAGCATGTATTCCGTTAAGCCAATGTATTGCAATAACATGAAATCACTCATACGATCTGATAAACCTGTAGGTGAATGGTGAGAGTTCATATTCAAAAAATGTAATGCAGACTACAGGTGTTTGGGGAGGTCTGTCTGTGTAAACTGCTCTGAGCTGAGCTCATTCTTCCTGGCAAGAGAAATGCTCTGTACCCATTTTGCTGGTTCCTTGGGGATGTACACTCTATTATCCTAACCTGGAAAGTAACAGGTGTGAGGAGACAGAAAGCATGTAAGGGAGGAGAAGGGCAGTTTGTATGGGGAGAAGGATTACTAATGAAAGGTGTCCTACTGAAAAGGCTCACTCTAGACACTGGATACATTGCTTTTCATTTCTTTGTAATCTTAGCTAAGTTATACTATGTGAGAGAATAGATTTACATTTTCCCACCCGGTTTTATGCAAAGAGGATGGTAGCTATTCAGTTTTTGACAGATTTTCCTTCATTATTTCATGTCACAAAAGCCTACCAATGTAAGATGATAATGCAGAAGGTGTGTAATTAGAGCTGCACTAACTGTGGGGATTGAGCTGGACATAGCATGCATTACCCCTCCACGCATGGGAGTTGTGTGAAAGCTTTTCCCAAGGTATACAGCATCCTTTTGGTTCAGAGCAAATCGCTACTTGTTAATACATGTAATTATTCTGATTAATATAATCCTGAGTGGGAAGCAAGACAGTTGCAAATGATTCTCCAAAAACATCTTTATTCCCTAAATTTGCGCACAAATCATTGTCTCAAACGTTGAAGCAGCCATGGCCTTCATCATGGCCAGACCTTCCTAGTGCTCTCTGAAAATCCATTAACTAGCATAATAATAACAAGGACAGTAGATAAATTCCTGCTTCTATTAGAGGCATTAAAAAAAAAAAAGAACCAGGTAGTGATCAAAAATCAATTAGATCAAATGAGAATTCTTTTCTTCACCCTAGCCCCCTTCCGGATTCAGGGCAGCCTTTTACCATAACCTGGAAGTAGGATGACACTGTAAATCTTTCCTGGTCCTCAGCTTCCTTCTTTCCTCCCCTTCTCCCCGTCTTCCTCCTCCCGTATGAGGCAGCCTTAGCAGTGTTTGCTTGATGCAAACTGTTCTTCAGATAAAAGGTCTGAGACTGGAAAGTGGGAAATAGCTGGGCACTCATCCCTCTGGCTGGAGTAATCATGTGCTGCAGGAGCTCAGATAACAAGTTACTGGCTTTGAAGGCACTAGTTTCCTAGATAGTTTTTGCTTAGAGCTCCTCATTCAGCTGGCAAAGCAGGGAGTTACTGTTGGGTGATTCCCACAGGACCTGGGACCTTCCTCTCCCTTGCTCTTCCTGTGAAACTGGTGTTTGTGACCTTGGGACTTCTGAACTCGTTTTGTGCACTGCAGTGCGTTTCTGCAGCAGTACCTGGACTGTGGGCCTTTTAGGACAACAGCTGGAGGAGATTGGACTCAATAGCTCGGGATGGTCCTTGTAGTCTTGCCTTTCCACCAGGCCAAAAGGGACAGAGGCAACAAACAAATATGAGGACAAGTAGGGGGAATGGGAAGGACAACTGTGGGTGCCAGAACATTGGATGATCCCTCTGGGTTATCTGTGCTTTTGCGGAAGCTGATAGGAAGCTTTGTTGGTTTCAGAGTCACAGCTAGTGAGGCCAAGCATACTGCTTTTTAAAAAATTGAATGACAGATTGTGCTTGTACATTCATAGTAGCCCACTGGAGATTTGGCAGGTGTAAATTCTGCAGCAGTGATTCAGGGCAGGCAAACATTGCTTATTTAATAAAGAGTAAAGTTTTGAACATGAATATTTGTACTTTATGCCACCATGCACATGGCTGGGCAGTGTGATCATAATTATGTAAAATCCTGGAGTGTTTTATCTAATTCAGGACAGAGCCTACACACGTTTTCACCAGGACTGCAAAATTACAACTCAGCCACCTCCATAAGGCAAGTCCTGCTGTGCCCCCCCCAGTCCTCAGACAAGAAATGCACCCCAGGGATTCGGGATGGTTTCTTGGAGGAGACACCTCCATTAGCGGTGGGCATCTCCTGAAGGGTGCGGAGTGCTCTGTGCTTGGCAAGCGTGTGGATAAAGTCATCCTCTCGATGCCAAAGTGTTTGGGGAGTGCAAGTGCAGCTCCTCGTGTGATTCAGCAGCGTTGACACACTTTGGTGGCAGGTTAAGGTTGATGATTCCTGTAGGCATTCGCCCTGTCTTTCTTGAGAGAGAGTCATGTCCTCAGAGCAGGGGTGACAGAAGGGCTCATGAGTCAGCTCCAAAACCACCACAGCTTGCAGCCCAGCATATCATGGTAAGCTGCCATTGATTTGGGGTCGCGCTGCTAAGCCACACTGTAAACTGCAGCTCTTTAGGAGCTGATTCACATCCATTTCATCGCTTTCTGCTGAAACCTCCAGGGCTACTGTAGGTGTTCTTGCTTCATCTGCCACTGCTTGTGGGTCAATCTGAAACCAGCAATGAAGCTCTTCTGCAGAAGCAGAAGACGATGCTCCAGTTCCCCCACTTGAATGAAGGTATTTCTTTCCATCAGTCTAATAGTCCGTATGACCCTTCATCTAACTCCTCACTTGTGTCCTAATATCTGGGCCCGACAGATGAGTTTTGACAAAATTCTCTGTGCTTTAAAAAGAGTCTTTCTATCAAACAGAAATGCAGCAAATGACCAGTCCACTCTTTGAAATTAGGATCCAAGACTTTTAGTTTTGATAGGCCTTTCTCTGGGTCTGGATGGACCTAAAGGAAAGAAATTGTTGGCCTGATTCTCTTCGAACACAATAAATTTCAAGTAATTGTGGTGTAAGCAGAGAGAATTAAACCCACCACTTCTTTTCTATTTTTATTACTACAATGACATTCAAAGACCTCAGCTGACAAGCGCCACCACACAAATACATAGTGGAAACCAGTCCCTCTTGCCTAATGCTAGATTTCACATGACTTTTTGTTCTGCGTCAGGAGGTAGGGTGAACATTTTGTCACATACATACTCTTTATGTTCAGGAACAGGCTCAATGCCCCGTGCCATCTGAATGCTCCCAAAGCACTTCAACATGAAGGATGGGATTCATCTACTGAAGCTAAACCTAGGCTCTCTCGGTGATCAGTGGGAGGAGTTAGGCACTGGCTGCAAATGAGTTCTTCAGGAGCCCAGTTTTGTCTCCTGGAGAAGAGAGGGCTGGACTAGACCCCTTTCCATGTGGTCTGTGGTAGCTTGTGCAACATATGGTTAGGTTTGCTCTTGTGGGTAGTTTTTGCTTTGGGTCCAAACTTCGTTGTGTGTGTTCAGGGTGTAGGAAGGACCTTATATACTTGTCAAAGCAAAACATTCAACTTTGAGGAAAAACTGTTCTGTACATCATACAAAGCTTTGAGTAAGGAAGTGCAGGCAGCCACACCATATGGATGTTGCACCACACCCAATGCAATTCATCTCTTTCTCTCTCTCTTTTTCTCTCATTGATGTGAAATTGGAAAGATTAGCACTATGTTTGCCTGTTTTTAAGGGAGAAAGGAGGAAATGGGAAATTACAGACAAGTCAGCTCAATTTTGGTTCCCCACAAAATTCTGAAACAATCTGTCTAAATTCTAGAGGATAACAAGGAGGATAAATGACAATCAATGCTTTAGGAAAGGGAAATCCTTTTAAACCAACTTCATTTCTTTCTATGACATGGTAACAAATCTTGTAGGCAATAAAGGAAGCAGATATAATGTATTTTGGTGTTAATAAAGTTGTTCATATAAACTCACATCACACACTAGTGAAGTATTGTCCAGATGAAGCTATGGTAAGACGGGCTCCAAAACACTTTGGAAAAGAGAGGTCAGATGGTACTTATTGATGGTTCAGTGTCTGACTGAAGGCTACATTGTGTGAGGTTTGGCAAGCGTCTGTCCTGGCTCAGGTAGCCTTCAGTATTTTCCCTAGTGATCTGGGTGATGCAATAGACTGTATATTTATTCAGTCTTCAGGTGAGAAGAGCCTGGGAAGGGCTATAAGGATGCTGGCAAAATGAGTGCAATCTTAAGGGGTCATGCCAAATTGGAGGAATAGCTTTAATTAACTAGTATGCAGTTCACTAGAGACATAGGCTTAGGAGCAATCAGCTGCTTCAGGATAGGAAACGAATATATAAACATCAGTTCTGCTGAAAAGCACATGAGGGGCTTGATAGTGCATAAAACTGAAATGAGTGCTATACAGATGTGCAAAAAAGCTGACATGAGATGGGGATGTTAAATAGGAGTTTTATATGTAAAACAGCTAAGGTAGTTGTACCACTTCACTGGCAGCTTCTCAGCTGGAGTACTCTCAAGAGTTTCTCTTCAAGAAAGATGGGGAGAATCTAGAGGAGAGTAATTTAGACATTTAGATAATACAGCCTAAAACAAGTATTTGAAAGAAATGGATGTTCATAGTCCAGAGGAGGAAAATCTGAAGGAAATGTAGGCTACAGTCTTCAGACTTGTAGGGTGGTGGTTGATTCCCCCGTATTCTGCCAGAAGTGAATAAGGAGCAAGGAGATTAAATTACAGTAAAGGAAATTTAGCTTGAATGTGTGGGTCGCAAGGGAAGAAAAGCCATAGAGTACCTCAAGAAACTGAGGAACCTTAATCACTAGAAGTTTTTAAGAACAAGGCCTTTTCAACCCTATTTTCTATGAATCTGTCATCTTGCCCACTTTCTGGTATATTAACACATACGGCCAAGTGCCTGGAATGACTGTGAAGAAATGTCAACTTATTAGCAACAGTAACTCTTCTTGTATTGCTGGTTGCTCCAACCTTTTCCCAGAACTTAATTCTCCATCTCCCCAGCTCCCATCTTCTTCCATGGATTCCGGAAAGAATGATTTGCCCTAATTTGCAGCCTGCATTTTAGCTTAAAGTGCTTAAACAGCTGCTTGTGCCGTCCATATGTGTACACTGGTCTTGGAATGGAGTCTTGTTGGCAAAGCATTCAGCAATGAGTGCAGCTCTCTGTCACTGAGCTGAACTTCACCAATGTAATTTCATCTCTTTAAACAAAATAAAAGCAGGTCTAGTGGTGGTGGTGGTGGGGGGTGTCCTAATCTCCTTCCTCAATGTAAGCAGCATCTTTATGAGGACAGAGAAGTACTACCAGCTGGAGAATTAATTTAGAAAATTTCCTTTTATGGAAGAAGTCTTTTTCTAACAGTTCCAAAGAGAAGCTTGTAAAGAACGACACTAATTTGAAAAGCTTACTGTTTCCTTTTAGACTGTGGATTCAGTCTAAATAAAGTGCATGCTCCCATTGCAGTGCAGACATTTTCAAGTGCACCAACAGCAACAGGGAGATTTTGGTTATCAGTCTATATTTTATTCAAGTAACAAAATAATTTTGTTATTCTACATTAAACATCCATATCAGACTGGATGGATCCAGTTCTCCTCACTGGGGACAGATCCAGCTGTGTCAGTAGATGGAAGAAAGGGGAAGGGATAAAAATGGCGAGCTTGTGCAAGTGAATGATCACAGCTACACCATGCAGCCCAGGGGGACAGTGCAGGCTGTAGGAGTGGTGGTAATGCAAGAAGGGAACACCTCAACTACGTTAGCGCCCTGCCACTTGTGTTTACCTGGCCCACCCTTGCTGGCCTCCAGACAACCAGCCTCAGTTCACATGCAGTAGCATGGCTCACTCTGTGCAGTGCTATGGTGATTTAGGAATCCTACTTCAAAAGACAAGACTCTTCATTAGATTTGAGTCTAGATTCTGATTTTGCCAGGCATGGGTGGTTTGCTTTCGTGATTTTTCTTAAACCCTCTTGATGCTGAGCTGTTTCAGCCTGCACTTTTTCGTTATTGTATGTTCTTCCCTGTGTTTGCAATTTAGGCTGATAATTCCGCAAATTTTGCTGATTTGGGACCTAGTAACAACTTTTGGAGGTGTTTAGTACCCAGAACTCCAGCTAAAGCTGGCTGAAGCTCTTTAATGGGGCCTCCCAGAAATGGGTTTACTCCGTAACACCAACTTACAGATTGCCTCAGGTCGGAGCCTCCCTGCACCCTCCTTGCCCTGTGTCTCTTGTGTCTCAAGTGCTGCTGCCATCTGCCTCTTTCATTAGGAGACCTGAATTCAGAGAGATTCCTTGAGGACTGAAAACATAGTGGACATGACCATCTGCAAAGCCGTATGCTGATGTTTTAGACATTTTTAACTGAAGCAGCAACCTATTGCATAGGGTCACTTAAGTGTTGGGAATGGACTCATTTAATTAGTGCAGAGGATGAGTGCTTAATTTCCATTCTCTTACGGAAAATTTCTTGCCCTTTTCACATTATGTCAACAAACCATGAACCTGTCAGATTCCACCGCTTCCCTGTAATTACAGCGTGGGCATGAGGAATGAGCCACAGAGTCAAAGGCAGAGATGTGGCTCCATAAATACATTTGTCAAACTGACCTCAAGCTGGCAGGCAGCATCGGTGCCAAAAAATATTTAGCAGGTGCAAGCATGCCAGCCACTTGTGGTATGCAGTATGCTTCTTTAACGAGGAGATGGCTCTATGTGCTGTTTTAATATCTGTGGACAATTCCCACGTGCTTCTGTTTTTTTGCCACGGTACTTTGAATGATGTTGTGCAGAGCTGAATTTGACAGCTAGGCACCTCACAAACTCTTTCTTTTTTTTGTTTTTTCACTTGTTCCCCAACTGGAGTTTGTTTTTTTGTTTGTTTTTGGTTTTTGTTTTGGGTTTTGTTGTTGTTGTTGTTATTCCAAGTCATTGGTAAATCCACTCAAACTTAACTGAGCTGAAGATTTTACTGGAACAGGATTAAGCTCCTGCTAGCAGGCAGACTACAAATGAGCAAGCAAACTGGCCCACCAGCCAGACTCGGTGGAGACAGGTCACGGAGAATAAAAAGCAGTGAAGTGTCAGGACGAAAAATATATGAAGGAAAAGTGATTGCAGTAATAAATCTTCTAATGTGTAGAGGGAATCATTCTTGATTGTGAAGGGTAAGCTTGCTTAAACGACCATGGAAAAAAGATTTTGAAATTAAGACTAATTAACAAGAAACACAAAGCCACATGTGTGAGACCTGCTTACTGGTTTTCTTTACATGTCAGCATCTTTATTTAAGCAAGTTGGTTAAATACTTCATTAATTTTTCAGCCTGGAAGGACAGGGGGTATTAAAGCATGAGGCAGCCAGAGTAAGAAGAGGCGTGTGGAGCCTGCAGGTTTGAATAACCTTAAGCCTCTGAATGTACAGACTTCTGCAAAGCAACTAAATAGTGAGGGAAGAGTGACTCTTCTTTTCTTTTCTTTTCTTTTCTCTTTTCTTTTCTTTTCTTTTCTTTTCTTTTCTTTTCTTTTCTTTTCTTTTCTTTTCTTTTCTTTTCTTTTCTTTTCTTTTCTTTTCTTTTCTTTTCTTTTCTTTTCTTTTCTTTTCTTTTCTTTTCTTTTCTCTGGCAACCAGACATAAGGTTTGCTGCTATCATGAAGGAGAGGCAGGGCAGGGGACCTAGCAAGCTAATGGCAGAGAGCCAGTCACCGAGGCAAAGCAAAGGAAGAGACATAAAATGCTGCAAAAGCAGAACATGACTGCAGGCAACAACAACTCCAACTCGCACCTCAAACATCCACAGGATGCTTCTCAGTAGTTTAATGCTTGGGGTAACTGTGGCTGAAATTTACTGAGCTCTTTAACACGGCAAGAGATGGCATTGCTGCTGAAAGAAGGTGGTTTTGCAGTTGTGGCAGGTGCAGTTTCTTCTCTCATGTGTGGCCAGAAGGAATGGGAAAGTGGGGAGATAAGAGGAGTATGTGAAGAACAAGACAGGTATTTTGTTCAAAATCAGTACCTGATTCTGACCAACTTGGGAATGAGAAAATTGCTTTTGTTAAATTGTCTCTTACCCAATAAAAATAGCGCATAGGGCTTGGCTTGCCAAATTTTGTTGACTTTTTCAGTGTAAAACTGTTCTAAAGAAGCTTTCCTCACAGTTTCCTTGTGTCAAAAGGGCACAGGATTGACATGCAGTCTTGTGCCACTGTTTCTAAAACCAAAGTCAACAGTATTCACATAAATAAAGATTAAAGCAGGAATGAATGGACATGCAACAAACTAGCAAACAATGGGCGAACAGAGCTCCTTTTATTGCTGAAACCAGAGCGCAGAAGTCAGGCTTACGTCAGCTCTCCCTGCTAGGTCTTGCTCACCTCCTCCCCCTCCTCCTGAAGCAACAAAAGCATTTCTGGAGCTGGGGAGGACAGCACATCGGGGTTGGCTTTATCAGAAACCTCACCCAAGCTGTCATGGATAAATGTCAGCTGGATAATGTTGGTCACAGTCAACGAAAAGGCAGGGAAGGTAATTTAATCAGTTCGAACTCAGGGAGAGAAATAAAGAACAAAGCTTTCCTCCTACATACAAAATGCATGAAAAGCCCTTGGAGCCAGGCCTCCCCCATTCCTCTAGGCAGCACGTAGCTGTGGGGGCAAGACACCCCTTTTCTATCGTCTGCCTTCTCTCTCAGGTCCTACCTGTCTTTCATTTTTTCCTACTCAACAGCCCAACTTCATCGGGGAGTGGGGAGAGCATGCACCTGGCCTCAGCGCTGGAAAAGGACCTGCGAGCTCCTGGGACAACCTGAACGCAGGTTCCCACTCCCCTCCCAAATCCCCTCGCCAGGAAGATGTTGCAAAAACCTGGGCACAAGCCTTTCTGCCCATTGTCTGAAGGAAAAAAAGCGGTCCTGGCAAAAGCGGCCTGTTGTGGCGTGCCTGGTGTGCTTTGAGCAGGATGGCACCTCTCCAGAGCCCTGGTACAAGGTGCCTGTTCTGCAGATGCCAAACCAGTAATATTTTCTATAGAAAAACAGAGGTGCTTGCGGTATCCTGGGCGTAGCAGCTTGTTGGGAAGTTTTCATGGACTGCTGTCATATTCAGACACCTGTAACCCCTCCAAACCACACGTAAGCGCTCTTTGAATCCTGCCCTTATTACGCACAGGGCTTTAGTAACATTGGTGCTTATGCCCACCTAGCTTAATTTTTTATGAGCACGTAAGTAAGATATAGAAGACACTTTCGCAGTGTATAATTAATGTCATCCATGGCAGCAAGGGCGGTGGCATAATTACTGTAATAAAAATCCTATACTCGTTTCTAATTTTAATACAGTCTAAGCTCTGATTTTAAAATTGCATCTTATGATTTTTGGAGGACAGATCACAATCTTTAAACATGGCAGTGCTGGCCATCTCATTTACAAAGTGTTTTTCTACAGACACTGGCTTTTTGTTGCACTCTGAAGGCTGCCCGAGAGCTACATATTTCATTGTCAACAGTCTGGAGCGAATGTGCTCCTCCATTTCTAAATCCACTGCTATGTCTGTTTTGGAAATTTGGTACGTGGAATCTGGTGACTATTTCACAGATGTGGAGCAGGACCTCCCCACCAGCCATCAGATCTGACCAGATGAAATTCATAACATCTGCTGTTCCTAGTCAGACACAGCTCGCTGTTATTCCAGCTGTTGCTGAGCATGCATTAAGCAGTTCCAATTAGTTAGAACCTCCTCCTAATGTTACAGCAGCTTGTTTTTTGCTGCAACTGAAGAAATATTTTTTCAAACCTTAAAGATTTATTTGTAGCCATGGTGTTGATACACCCTCTAACGGGCTTTCAGTTTTTTAGGCCAAAATACCAGAAGCCACTGACTGCCAGTAAGAACAGCTTGCTAAGCATCTTTCCTCTCTAAAACTCAAAGTGTGCTAGCAATGAATAGTGAATTCCCTCTTCCACACTTAGGAAGGATGAATTATGGAAAGATTAAGACTGAAGCAGGCTGCTGTAAAATTACGAAAAGGAAACAGAAACCTTTTTGCTCTGTGATCTAGATAATGCTACTTACTATGGGCTACTTCTAGCTGATGCATCTTTTACATCCTTTCCTACCGTTGTTCACTGTTGCAGTGCACATACAGAGCTCAGTTCAGAGGGTGATGGATTATTTTTGGTTTAAAGCAAGGATCTCTAATGGAACAGACCTTTTGGCAGTATCCTCCAGCTCTCCAATTCAGCAGCGCGCTGCCCACGCAGACTTCACCGGGCAGCGGCGCTCGGGAGAGAGCATCTCCCGGGATGGATCTGCAAGCTGGAACCTGCGTCCAGCCGCACCATGAAAGCTCTGCCTCTCCATTATAGGAACATGAAGACTTTAACTAAGGTCATTTTTTCTTGTTAGTGTCTCTGTCAAGAGAATGAGGCATCATATTTTAATGGCCAATATATTTTATTAATTATGGCATTTCATTATTTTTCTTTGACCTTGTCAACAGTCAGCATTCTGATCATGTATATACATTAAATGCATTAATATCCCTCTTTCTAATGATCCAAGCTGTCAGGCAGGGGTTGAATAGTCAGGCAACGACTCTGTGCAATAATGAAAAGATCAAAGCAGTACTATGAACTTCCCCAATTCACGGAGTATATGAAGCATTCAGTTTCTGATATTTCATCCCTGTGACAACAGTCAGAGGGGAGCACCAGTCTCCTCTCTTCACAGAGACTAGCACAAATGGCCAGGGAGTGAGATGAAGTAATTGGCATTGGCATTGTGGTAGACAAAGGCAGCCAGCAATAAATGGCCCAGAGGCATAAGGTCAGAGGATATGGCCTGTGCACTGTCAGGGAAAATGGAAATGCTCCCATTGATGCGGGAGAGTGCCGAGCATAGGTCACGCAGACGCCCCTTAAAGCCCAGCAGTACAGCTGATGTGGCTTTGGTACGGTCATTTCTGCTTCTGCTTTTCTCCCTGTCTGTGTTTAGACCCTCTCCTTCTTTGCCAAGACCTGAAACAATGAAAATTCCTGGATCCTCAATAACTGTTCTCCTTTCCTTTGTTTAATAGCACGTCTGTGAAAGTGCCATGTTTTGTGCAACGTTTGCCTGAGAATATTTTCTCCTGTTAATTTTTCTTCATCTTCTTCTTTTTTTTTTTTTATGCAGGAAAATCAGTGCTGTCTTGATATAGTGTAAAGTTGTAGCGGCTTGTCAAATAATTTGTCATTTGATCCTTTGGTCAGTGGAGCTCATCATCTGTGTGGGAGAGGCGGTATTTTGTGCCTTGTGCGAGTTACTTAGGGGAAAAAAGCCAAACAAAACTAGCATCTGTTATGGTTTTCCTTCCTAGTGTTTGAGGTTCTAAATATCTATTATCACATACTTTTCCTGCATTTTATTACTAAGTATAAGCAGGCAGATAAACACATAGGCATGACTGTTGAGCTCCCTTCCAGCAGTGCTACTGAGCTAATCAAAAATGGAACAATGCAATGATAACATTAAGGTTATAATTAAGCCAGAATCAATAAATCAATGGGCTCAAATTATTCAGCCAGTAAATTTGTCAAGCATGTAATGAAATCAAATCACAAGGTTAACACTAGGAGCAATTACATTGTATTAGTTTGTCTTCAGAGAATTTAAGGTGGAGTGAGCTTCCTTTGGGTTCGAGCCCACCAGTGTGCTGTCCCACGCAGCGCTGCGCACCAGCTCACCAAAACGCTCCATTGATGTGAGTGCTGACCGGGTATTGGCACCAGTCAGGTTTCTTTGCCCCTCATGCAGGGTGGTTGCCCAGTCCATGAAGACCTCAATTTGCTTCACTATATGAGAGCTATGAGAGTAGTAAACAATTCCACTTTAATGTTCTCCATTATGTATTTTTCTCATTCTGATCTGTTTTGTCTTTTCACACAGTAACACAAGCTTAACTCAGCAGTGATTCAATCAATGTTTGTAGCAGCTTTTGAATAATACTACTTTTTAATCCAGAAGCTAATGGCTATTTTGATGGCATCTTGATGTTTAATTCCAGGAACCTATGCTCATGTAATGCATACCCATATGCACACGCACACAGTATTAAAGGAGAGGAAAGGGAGGTACCTCTTCATTACATTCAAGATGAAGTGATGAGTCTGCACTCCTTCTGCACAGAGCCTGCGAGCTCTCACGCAGGAGTCATTGGTTGTTTTCTGGAACGGGGAGACGGTGGTGGCTCTGTTTGGGCTTATATCTTGGTGAGTTTACTTCAGCAGAGAATAAAAAGTCATTCATTTCTTCTGCCCAGGAAAGGGGTGGGATGCTCAGCTGTAGATGATGTCAACCAATGGTATGAGCAATTATGACAACTGTCTGTCTTCTGCACGGCCTTCGCTTTTATAGAGGCCCATCCTGGTGATTTCAGAACAAATTCTGTTCATAGGAGTCAATTTGCAGAGATTTTTCTTATTTTCAGGACTTTTGCCTATGAGCAAGTCATGCCTGGTGCCAGGTTCTTCTTTTCAGCACTTCCTAGTACTCAGTCTCTCTCCTCACCTTAGCCATAGTCAGGAGCACAGATTTCTTGGCCCACAGACTGATTACAGTGACCAAACCAGGCCCAGCATGGTACGAAGGCCAATATAGTCCGGGCCAAACTTTCACATCCCTCTTATTTGTTTTGCATTCTGATGTTTTTCACAGCTATTTCACTACTATCCCCAACATACCAGCTGTTGTCGTGAAAGCTCGGCTAAGAATGGCAGCAGCAGATCCCATGCTGTCCTTCTAGGTATTGTTAGACCAACCTTTGGCCTGCTAAGCTGTATACTCAACTGCATAGTTTAAGGCAAGTCAGGGCTCAAGATGGTAACAGATGACCAAGATGCTGCCTTTTTTGTTGTCAAGGCTGCAGAAAAAATCATTATCTAAAATATACTACATGTGATATTATCACACAGAATTGAATTAAATTGTTTCCCTTTTCTTTTGAGATTATATGCGCAAGCTATGCATGCAGGTAGACCCCAGCTGCTGTGGCTCCCTGATTTCCTTGGTTGCCTCCCCAGGGAATTTGGCCACGCCAATTATCCTGCAGCCCCATGTGCAGCACCTGTGAACTGCAGAGCAACTGCCTTTTAAAATGGAAAAACCAAGAAGAGTGAGGCTGAGGCCTTGCTGGGCACTCTGATAGGGAAGCAGGGGCTGTGTCAACACAGCAAATGAAAAGGAGGGAGCACAAGAGGTTTAATATTGACTGTGACTGCTAGAGCGTCTCTGTGGTCCAGAGAGAGTGACAAAAAACGTGAGAGGGACTGGAAACCTCAGTTCCTCCTGGCCAGGTCTGCACCCTGAGGATGGAGGTGCTTTCATGAGAATTTAGGGGAGCAAGGCCTCCAGGCAGCACATGCACAGTGCCTCTCAGTGCAAGGTAAACAGCCTTTTGTCCGTGTGCCACACCACCTGCCCGTTTCTTTAGCATGCTCTGACTCACATTTTAGATGCAGTGACTATCCCTTTAGTTCTCACTATTTTTAGTTTGGTTTATTTTGGTTTGAACCATGATGCAGAAGGATATTTGCCTTGGGAGTGTCCTCTTTCCGCCCCATCATCACCACTCCCCCAACAGCTGTCTTTTAATCTCTGTTTTGTTTTGAGGGTATAGTGATGTGTATTTACCACCCTATCAACAAGGCAGCTACTGCCAGTGCAGTGTGATGTGTCGTTTGCATTCATAATGAGGAGGAGCTATGCAGCCCAATGCAGGCTTGGGAGAGGCAAAAATAATTCCAGGCCAATACGTGATTCAGGTTATTGCCAAATTTGCTGATGACAATGACACATGAAAAATACTCTAGAAATCTAACTCAGGAAAAAAAGAAACTCTAAAAAAAAAAAAAACTCTAGAACTCTAACTAAAGAGTTTCCCTTATTCATAAGGGCAAACTTCTGTGGGACTGCAGCAAAAGTTACTTCTACCTGGTTACCACAAGCTTCTTGTGGTAACCTTGAGGGAGGAGGCCCTTGAGGGAGGTTTCGCTTTTACAGATAAATGACTTTTCAATTCCCTTTTTTCTGTTCTTGTTCTATTCTTTCTTCTCACTGCCTTTCATGGTTTCTCTAATTTTGCAGTCAGCTCAGTTGAGAGCAAGGTTCATTGAAAAGAGTTTACATAGATAAAGGGGAGAAACAAGTGTGCATCTCTGAATGTCTTGTTTCTCCCGCAAGTTAACCAATAATGCCAGGCTGTGAGGGAACACTTATAAAATGTTGGGGGGCAGAAACCACTGTTGCAAAAATCGTATATATTAAATATAGCTCACTGACAGTCAGCACATCTATTTTGCAGATAGGTGCTCACATCTATCTTATGCAGCCAAGAATCAGGCCAAAATCAGTGGCATCTTGCTGGAATAAGGTTGATCGGAGCAGGTCCTTGAACATTACGTCTTGTTCATGAAGCCAGTCTGGACTGCTACATCACTAGATATTTTGAACCAAAGAAGAAGTGGTTTTCATGTTATCAAATCCCATTAACAACAATGACTGGTAAACAAGGTCACCAGTGTCAGTGGCTTTGACTTTTTTTTCAACCTGGAATAACACTGGCACTGGTGTTTACTCCACTCTCTTTGCCTATTAGAGAACGGACAGTGATAGGCAATGTCATTCTTCTCTACCTAACTTAAACATACCAAGTAGCAGTGGCAGATACCTTGTCTAGCTTCTCACTTACATGCAGTGTTTTCCTCCACCTTCTATCACAAATTGGTCATTTGATCCGCCAAAGAAATTGCCCTGAGGTAAGTGGGAAAATCAAGTTCATAACAACAGGCACCGCTCAACTTTTTCAAAACAAAAGCCAACAACAAAAAAAAACACCTAGCCCGGTATTTTTTAAAGCAACAAAATAGGGGTTTTGACACTCTAACCAAGGAATATGATTACGCAGGTAATGTCATTTCCACTAAATAGAACATTTTTCAAGACACGGTCACGTACCGCTAGTGATGTCCAAGGTAATTCGAAGCGGTATGTGCATACCATCTAAACAGCTCAGCGTCTCCTCCATACGATCACGCGGCAGCACAGAATTTGCTACTGCTTTCAATGGTGAGGGATTTGTAAAAACTAAAACTGGGAACCTCCAAAACAGAAGGATCTCTTGCACCTTAGAAGAATAGAAGGATAGGAAAAATCCTAAATGACTAGCAGGATAAGCTATGACACATCCATTGTTCCAATAAATCTGGTACTACGATGAAAACAATGTGAATGACTAACCAGAAAAGAGAATCTCAGGCCCCTGCTATGTGTAGTCCTGAGTTTATTTCCAAATGTGTCAAAATAAGCAGTTTATACGTTAGTAAATCTTCCACATGTAAAAAAGAAAAAAAATCAACATCTCCCTTTCCTCTTAAAGCTAAACAGCATTCTCCACTGTGAAATAAAAATAAGCGTATACATTAAAGAATGTGTATCTAGTGTGTCTGAGATTGGGCAAAAAATAAAATTTTTTCTCTGATAGAGCACTTGGGGAGAAATGTTTTATCTGACACCCTCCTTATGTATTTCAGAGCAAAAGCAAAATTAAAAGTTGAAGTGTGTACATAAAGTTAGCCAACGTCTTCTGTTAGTCACTGCAAGCATCCAGCAGTCCGAATATTTATCATACTCTCATTGATCTGGGAAAAGGGATGAGAATCTCCAGAATAAATATTTTCCAGACTCCATAATTAAACCAACTCCCTTGCCAGAACCGTGGCTGTTACTTGCAGCTGAATACAAGGAAGTTCATCGCTTCTCTAGTACCAAGGCTTGTTGCCAGAGACATAAATGCACCATTTATAAAGTATAGTAAAGCCGGAGGAGAGGGGTTGGGCTAAATCAAGGACAAAAAGTACCAAAGGCTTCAATGTATTGGTGTATATTGGTGTACTTACCTATAGGCAGCTTCTTTACGTATAAAAAGGCTGTGCATGTGCACATGCCCGGCACGTGGGGTGGTAATAGCCTGCGATAAAAAGTGGAGCTATGTTATCAGTTGCGTTAATCACAAACTCTCAAACGCGTCGGCTGCACCCTACCCAACCATTTGTCTCCTCCGTGAGTGGGATTTACGTTCCAGGCTTCGAGCGCCTGGAAACCGTTTATGTTAAACTGCTTGCAGTGTTTGCAGATTTTTTTCCCCCTGGGAGGGCAAGTGACAAGTTCAAGGTCACTATGTTCTGAGCCATTAGGGTTAGAAAAGAGTCTGTATGCTGCTGGAGAAGAACTGAAATCCCTCCTTTTTTGGGGGTGCATAAAGCGTTTGCTCCTATTTTCCAGCAGTTATAAAGTATGAATCAGAGTACCCAAATCAAAAAAAGTTGAAGAATAAAAACAGTAGACTCTATACAGGGCTCTGTATTCCGCTATGTTTAGCTGCTTTAAAAAGCAAAAAATTCCCCCATCTTTCCTCTGTCTGAAGGCTGGTGATATACAGCCTTCACTGCAGTGGTTGCTAATGGAGACTGCTATAGCTTCAGCAGACCCAGGCCCCTATAGGAGAGCGATTGCTGCTGTACTCGTTTCTCTGCTTCGTGGCTGACGGTTCAGTAGCTGCTGGCTTGGAGGTCACAGAGAGAAATATTTGCTTTTCTTCCTTTGTTCCATCAAGACAATTTTTTGGCTCTTTGAGATGATCATTGTGTCTTATCGTGGAGCAGAACAAAATAAACCCTTGACTGCAAAGCGTTCTGTACTCTTCGCTGCATTCTTCCACGGTGCTTCAATACAGGGTATGAGCTCAAAGTAACATGCAAAAACCCCATTTCTGAAACCTGAGAGAAAGCTGATAGGGGTATTCCCGGACAGTCCTCCTCCCTGGTTAAATGGGATTCTCTTCTCAGCCCTGTCACCAATTCCCTGTGTGATCATTGCCTTATATCCAGAGCCGCTATAAGAGTAACTAATATTTATAAAGTTGCCTCATGTCTTCAAACGTATTTGAGAAGTAATATTGCCTCTGTGTTATACACATAGAAAAACATAAGGAGAAGAAGAGGTTGGTGATGCAGCCAGAAGCATCAGTACCTTACTGTGTTGTTGTACTTCAGTACACCCTCCGTTGCGTGCTCCTATTTTTTTATAGTGGGTTTCTAAGTGCTAGTCACTAAAAAATAAACTGAAATGCCCCAGTAAGTAGATAAAGAGCCTTCTTGGGAGACAGGGAGTGTAATTCCACTGTAAAGACATGGAAATAGAAACACAGGAGAGTTAAGAGTACTGGCACTACAGGTGCTGGGGAAATATCTTAGTGAGGTCTGTGGGGGCCTTAGGTGCTGACAAACTTTATGCAGTGAATTTTCCAGTCATGCAGAAGCAAGAGCAAATTAAAGAGTTGTACTTGGGACTTCTGAGTCACTTCAGGTGCCTCAACCACTGGGCTATTTGCCTTGCTCAGGTTTCAGGCAGCAAGCATAGGTTTAACTTCAACCAGTTTGTGAGTTCAGCTGTTGCTGCAGAAGGTCTTAACTGTCACTTGCAATGGTGGGTGTGAGCGAGCGCTGCCTTCGCTCACCAGTAATCCTGGCCAGGACCCCCTGGCTCCCAGGGTCACCCGCTGCTCGTGGTGCCACAGGTGCCTTTTGCTGCAGAGTATACAGGATGAACCTGTGCAGCCTGTGCTTTGAAGGAGGCAAATGTTGTCTCTTTTCTTCTTTGCGCTTGTGGGACAAAATTCAAAGTTTGCTTTCACTCAGCCTTCCTTCTTTCACATACAGACACAGGCAAACAGCATCCCTGGGTCCGTGCAGGAGCAGGGAAAGGCAACATATCTCCTTGCACTTGGTGTTAACTGGATGTGTATCGGGGTATTCTAAGGACCAACAAGGATGTGCTTTATTGACATGAAAGATTTTTCTTACTTTTCATCAAAGACATTTAGGCTGGAGTTTACAAAAGGACTTAAAAGAGCTAGGTGCCCAAATCCCATTACAGCTTAAATGGAATTAGAAACCTCGCTCTCTTTATTGTGTGAAATGGTACATGCAGGAATGCCCTGCATTCGCACCATCAGCAATGCAATAGCATGTCTCTGGGAACAATGACAGCACTTGAAATATTGGGCTGACCTCTTCCAGATCCAGAGAGAGAGAGTCTTTTTGCTCCAGTAAATCCTTCTGAAGCACCCTGCCTGACATAAATTGTCTCTATTGCCTTTACTTTGTTTCTTCCAATATATTTTTTTCAGCAGGCGTGTATGGGAGAGAGAAAGAAAGGGACAGAGAAAGGGAGAGAGAGGGAGAGACTACAGAAAATGCAAAAATCAGGTGTGAGAGCCTACTATGGAGGCCAAACGTGGACAGGCTCTGTGTTTTTAGACTCAGATCAGTGAGCACTTGACGAAGACTTCAGGCCTTCCACTGCAGGGATACCAACTCCATAAAACGGTAAGGTACAGTTCGTTGCCAATGCTCTGCCAGGCTCCTGAGTGAGAGCAAATTCCCCTTCACTGTGTTTAATGAGATATCGGAAGGTGTTTGAAAGAGAATGAGGGATGTTTCAAACTGATACATTATGAAAGATGCATCCGGTTGCATCTTTTGCCTCATATTGTTTAAAATGTAGTAAGGGAAAGGCAGAGGTAAGAGACCGGAGCAAAGAGGGAATAAAGGATAGAAGTCATTGTTTTCAGAAGAATCAGCCTGGTATTACAGGCAGTCAATGTCATCGTAAGGGTTAATACCCCTTTTTAATCTCAGTGGCTAATTCCAGCAGTAGCACAGCCTACCTTCACTGAGAGGCTCTGGTTGAGATGTCCCATCCCTGCTTCTAGCTCTCCCTTCCAAAATCAAATGGTTCCAGCTAGCCTGCTGTGCAGAGTGCAGAGAACAGCCCACATTACCTGCTGTCAGGAGCACCATGAGGATGGCAGGGAGATGTAGGTGAAACTGGCACTTTGAGACCCTCAGAGAGGAATGCCCTGTCTTTTGTCCATCTCTCCATGGCAGTTTCTGCCCCGTCCGCTCCTGTGGGACAGTGCCTATGGGGTCCTGCTGGGAAGACCATCAAAATTCACAGCAGGGCTAGCGAGCAGACATCTATACTTCATTCTTCTCTTTACAAATTTAACTCTTTGCCTTGCTGAAATAGATCTTCTTTCCATTTTAAGCTTTCTGGGTGTTTGAAGCGGACTCAATCAAATCTAATAGGCATCAGGCATATTGCTTCATGGAGGCAACAAATCTAAATCAAATGGTATCATCCTATTTTAGGAGGGAGGATTGGTGCAAATAAAGATGAGTGACCTTTTCTTGGAAAGGAAGGATATATCTCCTGTCTTACGAATGTTGCAGCCCAGTCTCTGAGCTCATGAAGAAGCCCAAAACGTTAGGCCTGACCCTAACCATATCTAATCAGGCGTGACGGTGGTGCTAGTGCACTGCAAAACAGGCTAGTGGCCAAACACCTCCGAGGCCAGAGACCCTTAGCCCTGTGGGGCTCCGAAGTGAGAATTCCCACAGCCCAACATGTAGACAGCTGTGGCTTTCCCTAGCTTCTGGATGGGTGGTTAAGAACTGGAGAGTCGGGGCAGGAAGCAGACAACAGAATGGAGACTCCAGTGATCTGTATTTACAACTTCCTTTATATAGTCTGTATTTTTGTAGAACATTCTTGATCTCAGATATAACCACCTTGAAAAGCTAAACAGAAGCTTTACTGGAACACAGCTACACGCACAACTAATATTTTATATTTTACAGCTTGTGTGTAATAATAACATGACTCATCTTGTGTGTTGAGCCAGTCACAGTCTAGGCCAACTCTGCTAAACCTCTTCCTTTTTTCACAGCTCTGCTGGTAATCTTCTCTCCCAACATGCAAAATGTCTCTACTGTTCCAGTCCTGGTCTCTGGAACAGCGAGTTACCTTTGCCAACCTGCAGCCTGACCGCTTATGAATTCTCTCTGCCATAAACTGTTTTGGCATTATAAAGCAGACTTTTCTTTTGAAAATTTGTCATGTTCCATATCCACAGATGTAGAAGATCTATTCGCATGAATAATTCAAGCATACAAAGAGGCTGAGGGTATACACCTTAATAATGTGCATTAGCATAGAGCCCAGAAGCACCGTGAACCTCATTTCTGGAATTAGAAAAGAAAAGCATCAACTAACTTTACTTCCATTTGATATTAAAGGAACATTTCATTTGTTCAAATGCTTAGGAAGTTCAGAACTTGCAGAATTCAAAGCACCTCTCTGTACCCAGCACTTTCAGCTTCAGTCTTTTCAGGTGCACAGGGTTTACGCTGTGCTCCTGCGCTGGTGAGAGGGATCTGTGCACCTGAGCAGCAGCTGGATGCAGAAGTGGCTGCTTGCTTTTACAGAAGCTGTTGGTTATTCAGAAAACTGCAATGAAAGAACGTATTGACCACTTAAACATATGCCTTGTTCAGTAGGTTGAAATTGCAACTTCCCTGCTGAAAATGTCCAGGACCACTTTCATTTTTGCTTGTTTTCAAACTTGGAAGTCTTCCTAGCTTAAATAAATTACATTACGCTGTAAGATTGAAATGTACCTGCTCTTTTTTCCTGTTCTCAGATATCCGCACCAGATATGTTGAGGACTGTTATGATCAGAGGAGAAATAAGGACATAATCCGTCATCCAAAGGGAGCTTTTCCATTGACTACAAAGTCTTTCGATCACTTCTTAATATATATGCTGTCTGTCATACTTTTATCTTTTACCTTTCATGTCTTCTGCTGTTTTTGAAACCTCTTATAGACTCTCCACCAAAATGAATGCTTTGAAAGCTCAGTGTCTATTGCTAATACATCAGTCTCTCAGCTCTACCTTCTAAGCTTTTGATTTCCCAGAGTCACTGATTTTGCTAAACATTATGTGTTTGTTTATCTGTCTCTTTCATACATACACACTTTGCAGTATCAGGGAGATGGTTTGGTAAAATCAGCTCACCGTTTCTGTGTGGGTGTCAGAATAACTGACTTTACAGGGCACAACACAGACTTCACCAAAGGAGATGGCTTATTTGTGCGAACTGCAGAGATCTTCTCACTAGGGTAGAGAAGACCAGCACAGGGATCTCAGGCAGTTTCATTTTGAACAATCTGCAAATATTGCAGAGCAAAATTCAAGAAATGAAAACTTTATTGTACTTTATTAGCATACGTCTACCATATCCATTCTTTTTGATTTTACTTGTTTGCTACTCCCTGCAAGGACAGATTATAACACATTTTAGCAATGCAGAAATATGCATTTTCTCCATAGCCAGAGCATTCAAAGCAACCAGCAGAACAGTAGTTGTCATGCCTTCATGAGCATAATAAATCACTATGCAATTAGCTATCTAACCAGAAGCTTTGAGAATACATCTAAGTTTTGACATTAAGCTTAATCACACATCTTATCCAGAGAGTAATATGAAGAGGATCAGATTTGCAGAACATGAAAATCACTCAGTACTCAAAAATAATATATGAATTCTTGCATCAGAAATCACTTGCTCCTCTAAATACAGCATCTGAGTATTTACACAGTTAAATTGGATTTCTCATCCTTCTCGTTGAATTGAGGAAATGTTCTATGAAGTATTTCTTTAGATACTGAGAAGCATACCTAAAACTGTGTATATAGCTAGTCTATGAAAATCATGCCAGCCACACTCCCTTCTTCCTTTCTGTTGGTTATGTTTTCACATCTGTTATTTCCCATTTTAATCTAAAATTTTAATCTTGTTGGCAGGTGACTTATCTTTAACACCCATAGCCTCTAGCACAGTACTCCTGGCATAGTTCAGCTCTTTAGGACTATTATAGCACAAATATTTAAAAAGCAAGCATTAGTAATACACTAAAGAGTGCCAGGAAATTACAACCCCTGCCCCTCGCCACACAAAGATAACTACAGCAAGAAGTGGAAGGGTTTAGCCCTCCCTAACGGGTCTGCCATCTGAAAAACTTTTAAGGACATTCAGTTTGCTTTTCCTGTTAATATTCTGCTGAGGAAGTTATTTCTAATGGTTCTGGAGAAATAGTAATTCTCTGAGAAGAACTAGATCAAGACTACTAGTTTTGAATCACTGCGTGCAATTGCAATTTATTAAGATGAGGTTCAGTGGAGCACATGTAGATTGCCCGAGGAAAATGACATCTTTGAAAAACTAGGTTAGGAACCTAAATAAGAGTGCGGTCTTCAGGGCTGCTTGTGACCTGCCGCTAATATTCAATTCAGTAGTACTAGGCTGTCCTCATCGTATCTGAAAATCAAATTTGGGCACATAAATATAATTTAAGGAAACAAAAGGAGGCTCCATGTCTTAGAAATATTATCTACTGTTCCTGAATTCATGGAGCTGTTTCCAGGATCCCACCAAATGAATATAACCAGAAGTGTGGCGTTTTTTGTTTGTTAGTACTTCTGCTTTTGTTTTTTTTTTTTAATCTCTTTTTCTTGCAGTCATCCACAGCATTAAATTGAAAGCCATCTTCATTGGACAGAAAGTCTGAAATGTGACCATGTAACAGATCCAAATCCAGCTGGCTTCCCTCTGCACGACGTATATAGTGTCTGAGAGCAACAGGGAACCCCTCTCCTCCCTTTATTTCTCCAAGGCAGTCCATAGCTTGCTTTCTCCATAGCAAGCTGAAAGGAATGGAGTGCACCAGGAAACACGGGGAAACCAAACCTGTCCATAGACACGCCTTTACGTTTTTTGATGATGGTCAACGTGGAATAAGGGGGTATAGCAAGCAAGCATTCATGATCCAGTGGCAAGACATGATGCCTCTAGAAACTTTTCCTACTCCCGTGCTATATTTTCCCAATGCAAGATGTGCAAGTTGAGCATTTAGAGAACATGCATCTATATGAGCTACAAAAGTGGCCAAGTAAAGGAGATGTAAGGGCTATTTATCTGGCTCCCTGAGCTGCAATAGTAATTAGGCAATATTAAATTACATTACGTACCTCTCAGTTGAGGGAAGGATCTACAGAAGCCAGATGTCAATTACATGAAGTAATTAAGGACATGACCACAAAGGAACTGCATTCATTTTCTCAGCAGCTCCGATATCATCATTCTTAAAAATCAATATGTAACACTGAATTATGCATAGTTTTCAGCTGGAAGGTTTGCAAAATATTGATGTGGCTGCTGAGCAGTTGGTGCCACAATATTAATGTGAGCTATGAATCTAATTAGCAATACAGCAGAAAATTGACAAAGACAAGGTTAAAGTATTGCCTGCTGCTTCTTGGAAAGAATTGCATAATTTGCTTGAAATTTCAGATTTGATGTTCTGTCGGTAGGTTAAAGAATGCAATTATGAAATAAACTAATAAGTCCAGAGCTAAAAAGCTGTGTGAGCTGTGTGCCAGGTAGGCACCCTTTTGTTGTCTGCAAGGACAAATGATTACATTTGATTTTTCTTTTCTCTTGAAGATCTCCACATCTTTCTATGAATTGAAGTTTTTTTCATCCCAGTATTCAGAGTTCCTCTTGTCCCCCAATAATCTTTTCTTTTTCCTTCAGCCTTGAATGCATGTATGCTTTCCCCATCTTTCAATTTCTCTATGTTGACCACATGTATGTATAATGCCTCTGTGAATATATATCCTGGCTCTGCACCCCCTTTAAATATAGGCAAGTAGCTTTTTGTTTAAAATACTTTTTAATAGATAAGTAAATGACAAGTAACTTTTGTACTTGGTCCTTTCAGTTGCTGGTGGACAGTGGGAGATGCTTTCCTTGGGAGGCACAATTACTGGCACAACATGGCACGAGCCCCACCAGCTGTGGTGAGGCTCTGGTGCCTCGCGAGAACAAAGATGTAAGCATGCACTGTACGTCCTCCAGGCTGTGAATACCTTAGGTTGTTATAATAAATGGGATATGAGGAAATACGGTTATAAATGGAGACTTGTCTTCTTTCCATTGCCCACAATAAACATACTTGTAAGACAGTGGGGTAAGAAAGCGTGTAGATTCAAGAAAAGCCTGTTTGTGTCTCACACATGGTCGACAATGGGTCAGATTCAGCCTTGCATTAAACGCATTGCAGTCAATGGAGCTTCTTCAGCTATGTGGCTTCAGGCTATTATTTAAGACCAGTTGTCTTTACCTCCAGATTGCTCCTTCAGAGCTGCCCAAGGCGGGCTGGCTGTTGGCTTCCCACCATGCTCGTGTGGGACAGGCGAGCCAGGGCTGTGGCCGTGCTGGAGGGGCGCGAGGAACCTTGCTGGGCTCCTGCGGGGGCGAGGAACCACTTTCCTGGCGTCCGAGTCGGCTGGCGAGTGCGTTGCCTCATGCTGCCCGCCGCCCTGTGGGCTCGATAGAGTTGCTCATGGACATCTGAGGACATTCCTACCCTAGAGGCATTCAACATTACCTAGATGTTCATGCGCTCGGAAGGGAAGTCCTGTTTTTTTGTAACTGCTCGGTACCTTTACAGGATTCGCATGGTCAGAGCTGGGCTGTGTTTATTCTGCGAATGGAATGGAGGGGAAAAAAAGTCCTAGTTTGGACCCAAGTGGCGGCGGTGCCGAGGAGGCTGGCAGGGTCAGCAGCTCTGCAGCTGCGGCGGGAGTGAGCACTCAGAGGCAACCCCATAGCCCCGCACCGCTATCCCGGAGGGTCTCGGGGACCTCCCTCTGCTCCAGCTGCTTCATCAAAGAGCAGGGCTTTCCTAGCCCTACAAATCACCCCATATCCAGCAGAGGAGTATATCCTAGCTCAGTTCACAGGGATAGCCAGATGTGTGCACATCAGAATAATATTGTAAGGCTCTGCGGGGCTACTTGAGTGGGCTGAGGCCAGTTACCCTCTGTCACGGTAGAGGTAGCACCGTCGCTCTAAACAGATGCAGTGCCAGATGATACCAAGTCTGCAAGGCACTGATATTATCACTGCATTACTGCTCTGTGTCACCCTGTGCAATTTAACCCCATCCTGTTTTGCATCACATGGACCTTTCCAGCCTCCTTTCTTACCTGCCCACTTACTTGAATGCAGCCTCAAGTATAGTAGCAGTACACGAACCACTGGATGCAAACTAACATGTTTGATCAGATTTTATTATTTCCTGCTTCAAACACTAGTCTCTAGATTAATGGAGCTGACAGGATTTCTTTCTTTTTTTTTTTTCCCATTTCTTTCCCTGCTACAGAATGCAATGGATGTCAGGATTTGTAATATCTGCTTTCATGGCCATGCAAACACAAAAGGCCATAACTCTGTGTTTTACAGTTCATGAACAGTGCATTTGGTATTTCATGGCTGGCAGTAGCTTGGGAGAGTGAGGAACTGCAGACAATCACATTACAGGTGATTACTGAGACAGCATTATTTTATTGTGTCAGGAACTGGCTTTTAAAGTCCAGCAATGTGCCTAAATAACACCAGAGCAAACACAAGAGAAAAAATATTAGGCCGTGATTGTGTGTGTACAGTTGTGCCTCTGCTTTGTCCCAAAGTTTATGTTTACCTGAAGTGTGATAAAATACACGAAAAAAATCTTACCTTTGAAAATCAGAATCGCACATGCTTTTCTCCAGGACACTCAATGTGAAATTATCTTTGTTGCTCAGGCATGCAGCTTCGGTTGGGGTTATTACTAAGACCTCAACACAGATGGGCAGTCTTGTTATATGAAACAAATGGGAATTGCCTTTATTACAGTATTTAATTGGCTAGCCCCAGATAATACGAGTTAGGACAAGACATGCTCCTACATAATAAATATTGATGCTGGAGAATGATTGTCAAATTTCCAGAGAGCTTTTTTTCGCCTGAAGACTGACTCCTCTCGACGGGACACGCTCCTCCTCTCATCCTCCGGCTCTTCAAAGACAATAGCTTCCCCCTCTCTCCCTCTTTAAGGTGTGCACTTTAATCAGTGTTCGAAAGGTAGCTGTGCAGGGTAAATATTTCCTGATATTATTGACCGGTAATTCTGCGCGATGTCTGAGTGCTGAACACATCTGAACCACAAATCTGTGAATAGCCCCCTCCAGTCCTCTCTACTGTTGCTTTCTGTCCCCTCTCTTCTTTACTCACCAGACTTCCTCAAGTCAGCAAAGAAAAACCCTTCTCTCTCCTGCATTTTGAGCCTTGCCCAGGTGTGCGATGATTCAGCAAATGCCCGGCAGCGCACAGCAAGGGGCAAGGGAGGGGTAGTTGTGCAAGGCCCAGCGGTGGAGGCAGTATGCAGTGCTTCGAATTGCAGAGGGTCAGATCCTGCTCCTGGGTAAGGACACCCTTGCCTGCATTTGCTCAGTGACTTTTGGTCTTAGGACATCACAAGGTGCTCAAAAGCAAACACGGCAGGCGGTGAGGAAAGAGCAAAACCTGTGAACCCAGGCCTGACCTCGGCCATCCCGTTTCCCCCCGAAGTCATGGCACTGGATGCAGACATAGGCTCCAGCTCTCACCTTCCTGCCGAAGCAGGGGAGATGCAAAATGCGCCGCGGGGTGACGGTGCCCCTGACCCTGGGCTGCGGGGCGGCAATCTGCCATCCCGGGGGAAATCGGGGAGGAGGGTTTGATCCTCAGGAGGAAGAGGAGGGCGCTGAACCCAAGCGCTCTGCGAGACCCCGGAGCCAGCCTGCTGCCGGGTGGTTCCCGGCAGAGGAGCTGGTCCTGAGCCTTTCCTTTTTAAAGCAAAAAAAGCAAAGTGCTAGCAGGATGCTGGCACCACCAGTGCTAGGCAGCAGCTGCGGTCTGGTATCGCATTTTTTGGGTTTCTGTGCCTGCCATTTCCTTACAGCCCTTACGTGGGTGCCAGACTGGGTTTTTCAGTTGCTCTACTAGACGGCACCCTCTGAGCTGTGTGTGCCCTGTGACAGTTACTACGGCTCATCCTTTCAAGCACATCTGCACCGTGTTATATCCATCCTTGACTAAAGGAGTACGCCTAAAGGCAAGAGTGAACTACCGTCTCGGGGAGATATCGCTGCTAATTGCTTGCTACTGCTGAATACTGGAGTGCAGCCCAGGCAGAATTAACCTACAAGATTACAAATTATGCACATTGCAGCTAGGAGCATAATCGCACTACGATTATGCACCCTATTTCTGTATTTCTCTTATTTTACTATTTAGAAATATCCCCTTAGCAGCAGCGATAAATGTACTTTCATTCCACAGCAGGTTAATTAGGTATCAATTAAAATATTTATTGAATAACTTATTAATTGGCTATAACTACCATGTTATATGAAAAATTGTTTAAAGAGATGTGAAATTATATCTTAGACTCTTGTGTAGTTACAGCTGATGAACTATAATTTATACAGTATGTTCAGAAGAAGCGCTCATACATTTTTTAAAACCCCGTGATTTTGTCCTCCCCTTTGAAACATGATTGCTTGTTTAAATAGTATTTTAAAATATAGATGACAAATTAAAATGCTGCCTAAGCATTTTCCAGTTTACTTTTTGAAGCAGCAGAGGTGAACCAGGAAGTGCGGTGTCTTGATTTCTGTAGCATTAAAGGATTTCAACAGCTTTTGCGGGGGAGGCACTTGGTATGCACAATGCACTAAGGAGCAAGTGACAAAGAGCAATCTTTAGCAGCAAGACCCATAAATTATGTTCCTAAATCCCTCCTCTCGGTGACATCCTTGCAAACAAGCTGGCCCCAGTGTCATTACGGAGGTAGGAAGCGTCCTCAGGACCAACTGGCTTTCTCCCTCCTGCTCTGCTCACCTCGGCGTCACTCCTCTCCTGCCCTTTCTTTCTCCCATTCCTCCTGCCTCTCACCTTCTCTCTCTCTCTCTCTTTTTTCCTCCCCACAACGTACTAGGCTCTCCTAACCAAACTTACCCTGACAGGGGTGATGCGAACAAAAATTGAAACAGTGGCAATAGATTTCACCAGCACTGCTGCAATAGCCGCACAGGATCTCCTGGTTTTCCCCTGCTTCTTTTGGCAGGACTGTATTTTCAGATGTATAGCCTATAGGCTATTTATAAAAAGAAGCACAGCAGCAATAAAAACAATGAATGCTGTGATCTATCAACCATGTGAGCAATTACTTCCATAGCATTAGACCTATTCCTTTCCACCTCCAAGCACCTACCAGAACCACTGTGCTCTTGGTGCAGGTCCAGGTTTCCACAGTGTATTTTGAAAGCGCTCTTGCGGGTTATCTCATGTAAACTGTAGTGCTTATCAGCTGCCGCAGTTTTAATTGTGAGGGATGTCCACAGGAATTAACTCTATTTGCATATAATAAGCACGGGCGCTGCGTCTGCCGTTTGCCAAGCTGCGCCAGATTGCACGTGAGCAGTGACATTCTCCAGAGACACACGCACGCACACACGTGCGCGCACACACACATGCACACACACACATGCACACACAGGCGCGCATACACGCCCGCGTGCAACACGCACACTCCTTCCTATAAAAGATGTTAATACCTCGCCGCAAAACTCAAAACCAGAGCATTTTGCTTGCCTCTGCTTTTGGAATTTTTTTTCCAGATAGAATCGGGACAAACAATAAAATGACCTTTATAATGAGAAAAAAATGGCAGGCAATTAGTATCCTAGGGGGGGAAAATATGATGCTGTTACTGTTGCTTTCTTGATAGGCTTAACAGATTAACTATGCCTGTAATTTAGTAAAAGGCTGTTTGTCGAGGGTATGTGACGGTGAACAGATGGAGTGAATACCGTTTTTTAAATTCTGTTCTTGATGCACTTATTGAGATTGAGAATCTGAAAGAGATTTCCCTCCAGACCTCCCTGGATTTGATTACTAAACTCTGGTATTTTCACATACTTTAGGCTGTAGTCATGCTGCAGTGCAGCTTTTGGTGAAAATCCCCCTACTTATTAGGCTTTTCTGATTATTTAATATGAGGGCCTCCCTTCCTGTGATGCTTTATCACAAACTGGGGGCAGAGATAGATTTCCTTATGTCTTGCTTATACTTTTATGAGAGTCTTCAGAAATTCAGAATTTTAGGTAAGTAAGCACCAAAAAAAACCTTTGGTTGAAACCTTGATATCTTTGCAGTCAGTGGAAATCTCCCATTTCAGCAGGGCCAAGGCTTTATCCTTAGATCTTTTTGACAACTGAAAACTGTGAAATAGTGTGTTGGAACCTATGCTTTCTTCAGCAATATTTCTTACAGTACATTTGCGCCTCTCTGATCCCAAGGTATCTATTTCCATTGCAGCAGAACGTCTCTCAACCAAAGAGCCCATCAGAAGGCTTCGTCCCGTCTGATTTTCCTGTAACTAAACAGGAAGAAGGTACCAGCAAGTTTCTGTCTAGAAGTGAGGAGATCTTTTCAGTGGGAAAGAAGGTTTCAGTGTGGGAAGTACTGAGAACCCCCGATGAGCGATTTGATCTTCTTTGCATCAAAGCAGGACACCAGGAAAGGGAATACCAGGACTACATGAAAATGTCATTGTGTTAAGCGGTTACTACCTGCTGCCTGAGCACTGTGGGAAGGAAAGCTTTTCTGCTGTCTGTGTGCACATGCAGAATTGCCCCTGAGGATTCCCGCACCGTCAAGATTTTGCTTACCCAGTGCCACTGTCAGCAAGCAGGAGCTGTTTATTCAATTTCTGGGCAAAACAGCACCCCTGAGAGTGCGCCGGAAAAAAAGAAAACTTGTTTGAACTACTTTCTCCTGACCTCATTTTAGTTTTATGATCAGTATGGGCGACGAACGGTTTTCTCAAGTTCAGCAGCAGCATTGCAGCAGCTGTGATAAGCAGTATGAAAGATGAATGGGAGCTTGCTTTCTCTTTGGATGATCAGGAAGGCACCTCCCTCGTACCTGCCACAAGCAGGCTGGCTATCGGGAGCCAGGACGCAGGATTTGTGTGTATCGCCAGCAGGCCTCATCTAGCTAACGCGAGTGAAACAGCGGGGCCGTGCCGAGCACCCCGTCTGTGTGGGCGCTGAGGCTCTTTGGCTGCAGAGAGAAGAAGGGACAGGACACAGGGCAGAGGAGCCACTGCAGGGCTTTTTGCTGAAAAGCGAGGGGTCTCTTTGCCATTTCTTCTCATCTAGGGAGAGGAAGAGAGAAAGCACGAAGATCCTGGGAAACAGGCCCTTTAGCTGCACTTTGGGGACTGTAGGCTCTCTTTTCCTCCTAATCCAAAGGAGAAGTGAAACTGGAGACTCCCAGATGTGGAAGCAAAGCAGTAAGGGGATAGTGACTGTTTTACCTCAGTAAAGTCCACCCTTCTTCTCAGAGGATTGGAAAGTAAGAGAGATTGATTGCTTTCTAGTTTAGTTTTGGTTCCTCAGGGCTGTTGTGAACTGGAGGTCTGGCAGTGGACTTTTCCCTCTGCATTTAGCTGAGGAAGCCTTGCTGCAGCCTACACTGTCCAGAAAAGAGCACCCCCCTATAAAAATGCGTGTCTTAGAGAGGTTTCTTTGACCTCCCTTCGCCTTATCTCCAGCCTTCCAACACGGCATTTTCAAGTCATCTTCTAACAAGGCTCATTAGTAGTGGCCAGGACCCCCTGTCTAGGGTAGACACAGCTTGTTCTTTTCTGACCTTGCTCAAATAATTAGCTCTAAAAAAAAAAAAAAAAATTAGATCCTCTCACAACTGAAGCCAGCACTGCAGAATTTGACCTTCTGAAAACCTATTTGCTTTTCAGTACCGCTTTCCGCAGATGAATGACCTTATGGCCTGGGCTCTAGTTGTTTCCAGCCTGTTTGCTATTTCCCACCTTGCTTGTGGGCCAGCATCTGCAAAGTCCCTGAGCCCTATGAAATTGCCTCAGGCAGCAGCATTGATCTACCTTGACCAAAGCATCTGAGTTTGCAGTTTCCTCCCAAGTTCTTCAAGCTCTTAGAAGATGCTTAGTTCTCATGGTAAATTAGTAGAAAGGAAAAATAATTGCCTTTGCTTCTTTTAAAGATGCTGTTTGACAGGACCCCAATACAGCTGTCCCTTCCTCTTGAGAATGGAAAGAGGAGCTGTAGCTCAGCAGTTTTGGGATCTCTGCATGCCTGAAAAAATGGCAAGAAAGGGGCAGACCGATGCAGACCCTGCAGGGCATCTGAACTCCCTCTTTTGCAGCTTGACGAGGGACTGAAGGCTGCAATAAATAGCCGAACCCCGTGTTTAAACTCCTTCGCGTCACTTGCCGGAGTCTGAGACCAGCAGCTCCAGCCCAGGGGGGTGTGCGGCTATCAGCAGTCAAAGCAGAGAGCAAAGCCCCCTCTCGTCAGCACTTTGGGTAGCTCGGTAGCTGGGGCTCCGTACCAGGCCTTGCCCGGGAAATTAGAGGTGTGAGGGGAGGAGGGCAAGGGGCAGAGCCAGGTTTGGGGAGGGCTGGGCAAGGGACGAGGGGCCGCGGTGGGAGTGCGGCAGTGCCAGGGAGAGGAGCAGGGGGCGAGGAGCCCACGGCAGCAAGGCTCGCCCCGCTCTGACGTACCGCGCTGAGCACGCCGCGGTTTACGCCGGCAGGGTAATGCCAGTTCCTTTATAAGATTTGCTGATTGGAGAGTTTTGCGTGTGTATATATAGCTTTTGGCTTCTGGGGTGTTTTTCCCAAATAGCTGAGCAGACAGAAAAGCCCTAACAACAAAGGGGCATTTACACATTCAGATGTGCCCACTGATGGTTAGTCTGGCACTGTGCACATTTGCGTGATATTTATGGACAGGATTCAGTTACATTTTAGGAAAAGGGAGCTATGGGAGGAGGAGGAGCCATGAAAGGGGAAAATATGACAGAGGGGGAAAAAATAGAAAGAAAATGCTAACTCTACTGAAAATCTCACAGATAAGAGAAAGCTACAGCCTGCACTAGCTGTAGCTAGGGTCTGTCACATGTGCGGGTGAAAGAGTTTAAAAAGCACAACCAACCCCTCCCAGGGTGACCCTGGCTGGGATAGGCCTGGACTACAAGACTGTGAAAGTAGCAGGAAACTATTTTGTCCCAGACGTCTATCTTGTCCTCACACCCTGTGTCGGGCCACGTCACATCCTCCAGCACAAGCAGCATGTCCTCTGCCACGCAATTTCTCCCTCTCTCGTCACCCTTTTTTATCCTTTCATCTGCATTACCTTCTCCAACGGGCAGGTAATACTTGGTCTTTTCCTTCCACAGGAATTCATCTGTTCCTAGTTTAGGAGTAGTAATGTACATCTTTAAGTAAAGAAATGCCATATTTAGATAATGCTGGTACGGCTTACAAGAAAATTCCAGAGTCCAGTCTCACTCCGCATACCATTTACATCATGTGCGCATCACGAGCAGCACAAAAGGGACCCCTCAGATCTTTGGCTCTGTCATAATAGAAGGCTGATGACAGCAAAAATGAGAAAACTAAAAATCCTGCTAGCTAGTGCCATTTAGCACAGTATTTAGCACAGTAAAATAACAATGTAACTTTCCAAATGAATGCAAATGAGCTTGATTAAAAACTCCTGCAGAAGGCTGGCATATTGTCCAGGCCAATGAAATTCAAAGTATTGCCATAATACCTGCCTTATAAAAATGCATGTTTTTCTTCAGCTGTGTGTATTTAGACCTTTTAGCAGTTCTAATGAGCTTTCAGAATGAAGCTACTATAGCAATCAGCTTCTGTGTAACAAGCAACATTTAAATATTAAAAACGTGAATTAGCTAAGCTAGTTAATTACAATTTCCCACATATTGCAAAAGTGGAAGTAAGACTATTAACTGCTTTGAAATTCAGATATCAGTTCCTCCCACACAGAGTACATCTAGTTCAGTGGAGGAGATGAAGTTACAGAACAGTCTTCTGAGCTAGCCAAAACAATCTCTGTTTAGCAGGCCTAAAACCCCTACATTTCAGAAGCTATTCAGAGATGTTAAAACGAGGCAGAAGACCCTCAGGAAGCTTTTTCCACCCCCCACACTTGGCTCAGGGTGTCGTGGCCACCTCAAAGGCAGGCGGTTTGGGTGCCACCTCCGTGGCCCACCATGCCCACGAGGGCCAAGCTGCTTGGGAGAGGGGGTGTCTCCTCTCTTCGGAGCAGGTGAGAGACGTGGAGACACACTTGTGTTGGTGGTCATGAGGACAATCTCTCTGCTTTACTTTAGAGACAGACAGACAGAGAGTATGGGCAACCTTAGGATAATACTCAAGCCTGTCTTGTGGCCCTGTTTCTTTTAGTAGCATAAAAGTAGCCAGAATCCTCCTAAAAGCTGCCTGCTGGGGCTCTGCCCAAACTCTGAACCTGGCCTTTATACCCCTCTGCTGCTCTTACAATACATAGCTCCATTTACTGAAATGGCTGCAGTCGAAGAGTAAACAAACTATCAGGAAGGATGATAGAAATGGATCCAAAATTATAAAGGTGCACATCACGGGGTACATCATCCGCCTGTATCGCGTTGTGCCTGAGAACAAAGAAGGAGCTCAGAAAATTCCTTTTGCTGATTCTTTACTGGAACTGACTGAAACCACACAGAAGTCATTTCTATTAAAAGAGTCCTAAATAATGTTTCGTCTCAATATTGCTATAAGTTGCATATTATTTCCTGGGCTTTACTTTCTGCATTGTTTTAATTCAAAACTTCATTAAAGATAATGTCCCACAGAAGAAGAGTGAAGAAAATATCTCTGAATACTTTACATTTCTTCACAAGCATAAGCGGGCTTTTTAAAATTGTTACTCAAGGAAACTGCTTTTCAGTGCCAGTTTTGCAGTGCTTACGTGAGCAAGTATTTGTATTTCTAAGGCATCTCAAGATTCTGCATGTTGCCTTTGTTTTCTTTTAAGTAATCTGTAATTTTCCATCTTTCTATTTGACCTGCCCTGGTACTGGCTAAAATCCCTGCTGGCCCATTCAGCTCTCTCTGAGGTGGAAATGAAGCTCCAAGCTATTTCTGGAAGACATTGTGTATTAGAAACTATCAACACTTGGTGGTATCTTTTCATTTGGAAACCCTTTGTTGGCTTAATTCAGAGTTCACTGTAGGCAGACTCCTCTTAAAAGTAAGTGAGAAATGACAAGGCTTGCTCAGTTGACTTTCAACTACTTAATACCAATTGCACTGAATAACATTTGTGTCATTCAAGTGTACTGTAGACTATGGTAATTTTTACTCTTAACATTCAGAAAACATGTAATACCTTGGAACAGCTCACAGAATAGTTGCTTTGTGCCACACTGCGTAATCTTTCAGCTGAAGTAATAAAAACTTTGTCATTGCAACTCTTATTTGTATTAGCTTAGTGTCTGCGGGTTCCCAGTCCTAGAAGAACCCCCCCCCCCCCCCAGCCCCCCAGTACTTGGCATTACATATAGTGTAAGAGACTGTGTTCTCAGTACAGATTATAAACCATTTGGGGCCGGGACAAATAAAGGAATTAGTATTCTCTCCTTTTCACAGATGGGAAAATGAGATTTAAGGATATGAGACCATTGTAAACAGAAAGCCTGTGGCAGAGCTGGAGACAGCCCAATTTGCTTGAATCTTATTGTCTTAAACATCCCTCATCTCTACTTGTCTGCTAAACTTTACATTGCTAATGCATGGAAATGAATCTAAATGTGAAATTATATAAAACTGTTTTTATTTTGCCTTCATAATGATTTTTGTCCTGATTTTTTTTTGTTCTGTTTTGCTCTTGAGTGCCTGAGAAGAGACTATGCTGGTACTAAAATACCATCGCTGAGACATTAGAGCAACTTCACTTTCATGGCATTTAGAATCAGGTTATTCTACCCAGTAGAAAGAATTCAGTATTTCTCAGCTGGAAAGGAGTGATTTTAAAGATTATCTTTGTGGTTACTTCAAGCTGTGAGGCAAGAAGGACTGTTACTGAAGTAAAGTTCAAAAGGACTCAGGTCAAAAGGAAAATAACTGGGCTCTGTAAAAGTAAGAGCTGCATCAGTTTTGTTGATTTCTCTGCAGAACAGATTTTATCAACTCTTTCCAGTCAGTTCTCTTTAAGAGGATAACTTCAAAGGCGTGCTTTGCAGAGACAGTGCTTCGGTGCCAAACTGCAGCAGCGAGGAGGTAATCAGCAAGATCGCTCTATGCAGGCACAGTGTTTGTATCAAAGCAACCTCCACTCAATGTCTAAGTGAAGTCCTTAAAAAAATACCCTTATTTGACCATGATGCTCAAATGTTAGCATCCTCATGTTGCTCTTTGTGCCTTGTGACCTAGTGGCAGACATAAAAGCAACAAACCCTTCAAGAAGTCCATCAGCGGAGAAACGCGGAGACGAACATCTGTGACTCGTTGAAGCATTCCAGGAGCAAGCAAGTAACCGTCTGACCCACGCGAGTTACAAGTGGAAAGCACTCTCTACCATCTTGTTTTGGCTCTCCTTCCTTTCTCCCAGTTTCTTCTAGTCTCTTGAATATGAACTGTTATTGCATTTTCTAGGACAGATAACTGAGTGAATCCACAAGCGTATAGTTCCATATAAGTCAAGACTGTGATTCCTAGCCAAGACCAAAATCCTGGTTTCATCCAAAATACCCTTGCTTTCTTTACAGCTTAATTCAATTAGATCTTTACTGGATTATCTTTTACTTTCTGTGGCTGTCTGAGGAAAGCATTTCTTGCCTGAAAATTGAGATTCAACCCAAAGTTCTTGTGTGGACCATTCCTGCATGAATTTTAGCAGTTAGCAGTGTAAGTTCACTTCCTTTCGGGGGGGTTGTGGGAGGATAGAGGGGATTGCCATGGGTTCAAAGGCACAGACACTTGCTGTGGTTGCATGTTCAGAGCAGATGTGGGGAATCGCTGCCCGCTGCACATTTCTGCCTGTAGAAGCTACGCTTAGAGGCGTATGCATGGGGCATTTCACTGTTTCAGCAGAGCTGCCGCTTTTGAAGGATATTGTCTTTTCAGAGAGGTGACTGTGTGTAACTAATAACAGCTCCTTAATCAATAGACCTGATGACCAGAGCATAAATATGCCAAGTCCTGTTTGGTACCAATTTTCCTCTGATAACTATTTCAAGTCAGCAATCTGCACAGAGAGCCCTTAATTTTCTTGAGCCTGATTCATGATAATTCTTTATGTTCCAGCTCCTCGCTGAATTCATGGAGTACAGTTGTTTATAACTCAAGGGTATAATTAGGGATGGGGAGAGAATAGGGAAGAGGTAGTAAAAATTTGACTATCAAATTACCTCTGAACACCTAAGTAAACAGAGGACTTGGCTGTCAAAACACTTTACTGTAACTAGCAATATAAAAACAGAAGGGAGCCCAGGCTTACCATTAGAAGCAGAATTAAAAGACTGAAAAAAAATGCATGCTTTTTTTTTTATTTGTAAACTGAATAAATTTTGATCAAAGGTCGCAGAGACAAGCATTGACTCCAATGTCGTCATTTTTACAGTCCCTCCTTGGAGGGGAGCCACACTTTAAAATCAACACTGTGCAGTCATAGACCTGTCACTGCTAAGTGGCCTTTGAAACAGGAAATGTGATCCCTGATAAAGCGTTGAGATGAACAAGGGCAAAGCTGACTGACCAGGCTGCACTGAGTATTTCATCAAAGAGCGACTGCAAAGCCTGCCTCCCTAAACGGGCTCTGGGTGTTTATAATTTGTTTGCCATTTAGCTCTTTTGGGTCACAGAGAGCACCTGCTGACTCTAAAAGCCATTAGCTATTTTATAAAACCTATTGTATTATGCTTCCTATCTCTTTCTTCTCTCGGCTGAAACGAGGATAGGACTGGAGTTCAAACTCGTCACTAGCTTGCTTGCCCAGGTTTTTTGTCCAGGCTTGCGGGTTTCTAGTTGGAAATGCTGTTCAAAGCTGGCTGGAAACGTCCTCAAAATCCCAGAGAAGTGGCCAAATTCCTCTCTTTCCTGCGAGGGCAGAACTTCTAGGTGGAAAAGGAAAACGCGCTGGAGAAAATAGGAATGTCTGGGGCCTGAGATGGTCCCTCCCCGCGCGGCTGTGCTACTTGTGGCACCTCTACGCTGAACCCGGCGGAGGCGCCCGCCTGCTCCGCGCAGCCAGGAGCATCTCAGTGTGCTGCTGTTGGCTTGTCCCTCAGGGTCAGTCCTGCATGCCCCAAAGGCACGTCCTCTCGAATGCCACCTTCCCCGCCACATAAAACGTGCAAGCTTTCTTCTTCCTCTATTGGGGTTAAGTCAGTGTACAGATGGTAATAGTAAAGGTGTTAAATACTTCCAGATCATGTCAGCAGCACTTGACCTTCCTTCCCCACCCACAGCAGCACTGTGCTCTCGGAGCTCCGTGCAGCAGAGAAGAGGCATCTGTGATCAAGGTCTTTAAATCTCTGCTACGTGCTGTTAGACCAGGCTGGTGAATGCACTGTAGAAATGTCAGGGAAGAGAAGTTTCCGAAAGGAAAAGGGGGATATAGTGGGGGTAGGGAGTAGGGAAATGCTGCTCTTTTTTTTTTTTTTTTTGTGGACCCAGCAGAAAGCTGAAATGACTGACATGTGCGGTAGCAAATGGCTCACTGAGGAAATAAATAGGATACTGCAGAAATATATGATGAGACCAGAGGAAAGGAGAATTGGTCTTATATGTTGTAGATAAACTTGAATGATGGGGTCACATACTGCAAGCTCGGTAATCCAATTTCATTTCCTTCACACATCATTCAGTTGTGTAAAACCTATTCACCTAGTTATCTCCTTCTAGATTTCCTTCTATTCTGTTGCATCCATTGATGGCTCTTATCTAATTACCATATGCTTCTGTAGCTGCTCAGGAACTATTCTTTGTGGGCAGTATTAGCCAGGTAATAAAACAAAACAAACAAGAAAGGAGAAAGATGCATCATTCAGCATGGCTGTGTCAAGATAATGCTTTTTTTTTTGAAAAAAATTTCCATGCTCTATAGTGGAGAAGGAGAAGGTAGCTTGCGGCTGTGATTTGTTAGAGTATAATTTTCTAATCTGAATATAATCAGGAAAAGGTGTTTTCTTTAGGTGCAGGGAACAAAAGCTTGATTCTTGCTGCTGATTTTTTCCCCCCTTTCTCATCACGCATTTTAGTATCAAGGGAATAAAAAGAAAAATGTATTATACAACATTCTAGCACCAATTCTTGTAACTATATAAAACAGTAAGTTAATGTCACTTCTTTTTTCTTTAGACCACCTCAGTTTATTATGTTACAGCGTGAGGAATGTTTATATTGATAGCTGTTCTCCGATGAAGGAAAATACTAGTTCAGTTCAAGTTTTTAAATAAAAACTGAGATGTCTTAACAGCGTCCTTTTAAACAACCTTCTGAATTGAGAGCGCTATTTCTGAAAGTCTATTTAAATTCCTGTAAGCGTCCGAGCAACCAGGGGGAGAGCACGCAGAGGGACAGATAATAAAAATCAATACAGGCTTTTAATAAAGGACAGTGGCAAAGGAGAAAGATAGTTTAAAAAAAAAAAAAAAGGATAATTGCTGTAGCTCCAGTAATATTTCAGTCACTTTCATCTGGTTCAACCTGCAGCTTTCTCCCCTACTTAAAACAGGGAGATATTAAACCTCTTTCCACCCAAGGAAGGAAATGAGTGCAGGAAAGACCTAGAGAATGGAAGAAGGCAGCCTGTTTTCTTGGGGGCAGGGAATGGGGGGAGCCTGATATCTTTTTCTTTTTTTTTTTTTTTAATGCTGAGAATAATTAGCTTAACAAAACTTCCTGAAATTTTCAGGTTTTGAATAGAGGCTTATGAGGACTACCTCTGTTTTAGTGTATGCAGGGTAATAGTAAAAACTACTATATCCTTCTAGCAGTGCATTCATCTTGTGAGGGATCCACAAGCGGATCCACGGCATCCTTCCACGCTGCCGTTAACCAGGTCCGCGCTGCGTGCCCAGTGCTCCTCCGGCACTGATCTACAAGCACGTTGCAGAGGCTCGTAATATGGCATCACTGCCCCATGAATAAGAACAAATCTGCTTTACAATGCAGTTTTACAGCTCCTTAAGAATAGGAGTCACTGTAGATACTAGCCGCTCAGTTGTTGGAGTCGCAGAGGTGGCAGCAGAAAGGGTCAGAGCGGGAACTGCACATGCATTCGGCAGGCTTGGCAAAAAGGAGTGGAAAGCTCGTGTATTTATTAGCTCAGCTCTGTGGGGAATATGAAGAGCAAAAGGTGGAACTTCGAAGTTAGAGACAGACTCAGCTTGCGTCGTTGTCTCCTCCATCCGCAGCCAGGACTCTTCCCCGCAGTGTACGCTCAAGCACTTTGTTCAGTCTAGTTTTATGTCACGGACTTCAGGCTTTCTGAATCCTACAGTTTTTTTTTTTTTTTTTCCTTGTAGGGTCTGACCTGTGTAGTTTGAATCCTGATTTAAATGTTGTAGACCACAGGTTGTATTTATGCCGCTGTAGCCTGCTCCTCATCTTGGGATTAGCCGTAGATTGCCTTAATCTTGGTGCCGCTAAACCAACCCCTGGACGGCTCTAATTCAGCAGTGTCTGTGGAGGGGCTCTGCCAATGTGGTTTCTGTGTCCACCTCTAAAAGCTGCCTCTGTTTCACCAGCTCTTTGCTGCTGGCGCTTTGGTATGCCGGTGCTTCCTGTGGCCTCGGGGAGCTACGCTTTGTTGTTTCCCACTGAAGCTTGCAATCAATCAGACATGTTTTTCCCTAGGAATCAGTAGTTTAAAACACAGTATAAAATGATGTGCGGGGGGGTGGGGCAGGAAGGGTAGTCTCCACGGACGGGAGTTTTGTCGGTATGCGCTAAGAAGACAAGCCTTTCCTTCCATGAGTCATCCCACGCTGAAATGTCTGGTCTCCGGAGGAGTCGTGGATGCTGTGATCTCATCGGAGCTGCAAGGTGGGCTTCTCGACAGTCAGCTAGCAGGATCGCCCTGAAGCTTTTCAAAGAGCACCAGCTGGAGAAGTCTTGGCGCAGAGCGGCCGGCACAAGCCAGCGCCGGTGCCGTAGCTCCCTGGGAGCCCGGCTTAGGGGCAGGCGGGCCTCCAGCGCGATGGCACCAGCGCTGCGATGACGGAGATGAGGTGCAGGGCGGTCGCAGGCTGGGGGGGGGGATCCCACATGGGGCTTGGGGGTGCTGGGCAGGTCTGCAGTGAGCTGAACACGCTCAGGTGCATGCAAGTGCTCTTACAGTATCTAGAGGCAAATTGCAAGTATAAAACTGTTTGCTGCAGTTTGGAAAGCCAAACGATAACGCCCACAAAGGAGTACCAGAGGGGTAAGAACTAACTGGAAGAAAGCAATTATTAATAAGCCTTTACATTCTCGTTTGCCACATTCGCATGGAGAGGATTGCAGCAGTGCTTTTCTGTGAGATGTAAATGAGGTGTCAGCAGCCCTTGAGGGGCAAAGTAACGCGGTTTTTATCCTGTAACCTCCCTGCCAGTGTTTGCTAGATACTTCTTGGTGATTAAGCATTCTCATTAACTAGAATTGTTTCTTTGCAGAACTAAACCTAATTTGCACATAACTTGGTGGGTTTGCTTATTACCATTTGGTGACATTATATAGTTCAGTGGCAATGTACCTGTTGTTAGACAGAAGAGCAACTGGGAGAGAAAAGATCCCTGAACAGAGAATCTGTGCTTGTGCCTGCAACCGAAATACGACGCTTTGCTTTGAAGGATCACGAAATAAATCTTAAAGCTCTGCCACTGTCCTGAAGGTTGCCGTGCAGATAGGAGGAACGGCAAAGGAGGCAACAGCCAGGGCAGTGGCACACAGCAGCCGGCATCACCTTGTGGCCTGGCTGCAGCCAGACAACACGCGCTTAACACAGCCGAACACCAATCCAGACAGCGGAGGAAACAGGGCTCGGGGCATCCTCAGGGGAAAGGGCAGTGCTCGCTCAGAGGAAACACTGACCGCCTGGAAAAGAGCTGGAGGCTGCACTGAACATTAGCCGCTAACCCAGCCCTTCTGCTAAGTGATTAAAGGCAGGGGAATATTGAGTAGGAGTAAGTAGGATATATTATCTCCGTGTTTGGTGGCAGCGTACCGGCCAAATGAGTCCGCTGCTGGCATCAGCAGTTCAAAAAGGATATTGGAAAATTGGAGGAGATTCAACAGAGAACTAGCAGGATGATAAAAATAAGGAAAACATGAGGAAGACTTAAGGAGAGCAACCTGTTCATTTCATCACAAAAGAAGGCTAACGCAGCCTGTGCGTATCTACAGAGAGAACGTAAATTTATTAGCAGATAATTCTTCCGCCTAACAGATAAAGTTATAGCATCATCCATCAGAAAGAGCTGAAGATAGGAACACCTTAGATTAAAAATAAGGTTCGAAGGCCCAACAATAAGAGCAAATCATAATGAACCTCATTAATAGCCATGTTAGACTGGATTTTTTTTCTCCTGAAAGAAACGCTCTGGTTCCAGCAGGGGCGAACATGGAAGTCTACGGCCCATGTTCTACAGAGCATCAGAGCAATCGGTCTTGGTGATCTTTTCTAGCTTTATCTTTGAATCTTGCAACATGTTTTGTTCCTAGTTCAATATGGAAAAAAAAGGAACGTTTTACTTCAGTACCTTCAATTTCTACCAAACGCTTTTTGCATTCATCTTGCAGTATTTTCAATTTGCTATAATGAAATTTTGGCTGATCTTTAGCTTTTTCTGCATAAACATTGCCATTACAGCAGATAATGTGTAATGAGTTGTTTCCCAATCAGGTCACAATATGCAGAGCTTCATAGAAGCACTCCATAACATAGCAGGCAATTACGACAATAAATGCTTAGATTACGAATCTGCTTTTGTATCTTGAGGGAATTTCAGCTAAAATTCCACCCTTTTTAAGAAGAATGGGTAAGCCTTTTACCAAGGACTTGCAAATTGGCAATTAGAAAACCAGCTGGTTGAGTACATCTCCTATGACAAACAATCTATTTTTCTGGTAGTTGTGTTTACTGTAGGTGTATATTTAGGAAGACATCATTTAAAAAAAAAAACCTTTCATTACTAGCTTTTGTGTGAAATTTTAGTTTTTCCAGGCCTTTAGCTCTCTTTCTTTCAATAACCACATCACGACAAGGCTGGAAGTTTCCCAAGGCTGTTTTCCAAAGGCGCAGGACCAGGCCAGCACGTGGTACTGCAACGAGCCGAGGCAAAAGTGAGCAGTGGGGTGGCATCAGGAGAGAGAGGTGCTAAAAAGGGTAAGTGCGGTGATAGCACCAGCTGTTCTGGATACTGGTGTGCTCTCTAGAGCCCCAATGCTGCAACGACTTGCAGCCGTGCGCTGCAGCGGTACGTACGGCGCAGGGGGAGTCGCAGGCACTCGGCAGCTCCGAGGAGGTGCGTGAGAAAACGTGGCAGGACCCGGGCTCAGCGAAGCAGGGCGATTTCAGATGGCATCAAGGACTGGAGGTATTTTCTGACGTGACATGACACCTTGTTTAAATGTGGTGCTTGCTGAAATACATATCTCTAACCTGATTTTGCCAAGCCTCGTACCCTGTAAAGCCCATGCCAGGCGGATGTTAAATGCTACCGAGCCAGAGGACGGATACTTTACGTTCATTTTCTGGGGTAGGGAGAGCGGGGCCAGTATCTGGGTTTAAGGGTACTTCTGGCTCAATCAAGACTCGCTAGATACAGTGACTTAGTTATTTTACTATTTGCCTAGTCTATACCATGTTTTTAAGAGAGCTAAAATATTTCCTTTTTTGAGGAATTTCTGAGTTAGCGTATTCAGTAGTTTTAGTATATCATTGTCATTATTTTATTATAATGACTTTTTACAAAATATTACTGTTGATAGTAACCAAAGAATTTACAGTGCCATGGCAGATGTATCCGTAATAAATAGCATTTTCATCACCATTAGTTTATAAATTGACCGTACTTATATATTAAAGCAATCATAAAAGAGCAGAAACCTGAAACTATATTCAAGGAGAAAACGTTGCCAAATGCTGCACATAAAATTTGGGGAAAGAACATTTTTATTCCAAGGTGCTAGGTTAGTTTAAGATATCTATCTGAATGACTCGTACAGTTCACTTTTCTACTCCTGACATGGAGCCGTTAGAAGCTCTTTTAGTTTCCGTTTTTAAATAGCATGGTATGTGCAGACACACACATTCATAATTCAGATCAGGTTGATGAACAGGGGCACTAAACTCAGATGAACACATTTTTCCCAAGAAGCTGATCCATACTGGTGCATGGACATCTTGTTTGACTAGTGAACTACGTAATTTTTTTCAGTCAAACTGGAGGAAGTGGAGGGGAAAATCTAACACAAACATCATGGATTACAGTCTGGACTTTCAGTGCACGCAAAATGATTTTGAAGGTTTTAGATTCAGTGTTTCAGTCCTATCAGCTCTGTTGTTAAAATCAAACATTATTTGCTGATTTACCATGAACAAACAGAATACAAATCCTCTGTGTTTGAATAATAATTTTAGACATCAATCAGCAATTTCTTGCTAACAAGAAATTCTGCTGGAAAGCCTTTAGATGCTTCTTTTTCGCACTTACTTTAGAGATTCCCCCAAAATCTTGTCTCAGATTTACATTTCTGATGTTTTAAGAAGTCTAGAGCCTTAATAGTGTTCAAAGTATGTACACCCTAAAATCAGAATTTGAGACAAATTATTTCCTAGGTCTAGTGACATTTGGGGGCTGACCTTGATCCTTCTACCAGAAAAGGACAAATCAGTTTGGTTTTGTTGGGTCAGTAACGGATTTTTCAATCTTATCATATAAAGGCATATGTGATTTTGTTGTTGCTTTCATTTTCTTATTTTCGTTTCATTGTTTTCCTTTTTATAAAAGGTGACTCATGTCTATGTCTGCCTTTCAAAGCAACACTTTCCACTATAGGTCATCCCTGAGAAAGAAGACTAGCCGTGACCATCCTGTGGTGAATACAGACAATGATTCGGAGTTTTTAACGGGATTTTATTTCCCCTGAGGTGACTAACCGATTGTGAACGTAAAATAAATTAATTAAAATAAACAATCATATACGGTCTTGCAAACTCATAATCAAGCCCACTTTTCTACTAATTACTTAAATTTTTTTACTAATTACTTAAATTTTTTTGAGACAGGTTGAAGAATGCAAAGACTAAATTAAGGCTACAGTTTGAGTGAACGAACAAGGGAATTAATACACTGCAGAATGAACAACGATAAGGGATAAAGTCAATAACGGGTTGCGTTCATTCTCTAATTTGTCAAGACTTAAATTCTGAGCTCCACATGAGAAGCTGCTAATATTACGAATATTAAATTCAGGAGGTGTAATTTAGTTCTTGGCTTTGGAAGCTGCATTCAAATTTCTAAAGTTACTATGTACTGAATAGCTTAAGTGGTTGGCCTTCCTTGCGGCTAATTTCCCCGTTTCTGATACTGGGCACTTAGTAGCTCTGCTAAATTTCCCTATGAAGGCACTGTTTTACGTCAATTGCTTTTCTAATCTTCACAATGCAATGATAAGCCCTGCTTAGGATTTGAATGCGCGTGAGTCATTCTTCAAAAGCCCAGATCACACATGCGTGTATTTGCCCCTTTTGTTAGGGGCAGGAAGTAAATGCCCCGATGGCCCCTCTGTTAACTGGCAGCAGCAGTGAGCTTTTCTTCTGTGGGTCCCAGGCGTGGCAGGGGAAGGGCATGTGTGTACCGTTTTCTGTAGGAGTCAAAACAGGCTTCCTTGAGCCAGTTCAAAAGCAGCCATGAGAGAGGCTGATGCAGATGTGAAAGTGCAAGGAAATACCTGAGTCTAGTGATGTTCCATCTGGTGCTCAGGAGAAAAAGTAGAAGTGCTATCTGATCATCCCTATTGCATGTGAAAGCAGACGTTATCCTGGGATCTCAGAGGAGAAGAGATGAACTTTTGCTGGTTTACTTGACTTTGGCAATTCTATAGGCCACCGAATATAATTTTCCAAACAAGGGTGCGGCTAGGCTTGCATAATGTTTGCATGTTTGATATAATCTGTTGTCTGAACAGCTAAAGTAGGTGCAACGTACAGCTGCCTCAGGCTTTCATTCTGCATGGGAAGCTGCAAGGTTTTGGTGTCAACACAGTGTCCTTGAGATGATTCTGGGGATCTGCTGATTAATAGAATATGACTGACTTTGCCAGGCGGAGGTCACGCTGCTATCAGTGCGATAACGTGCCTCCAGGCCAGCCTGCCCGCACAGGGAGGTGTGCGAGCTGTTCAGGAAGGCAGCGGCAGCCGAGGCAGGGATCAGCCCGGAATCGCCACCGGGCTGCCCGTACACCTTTCCTACCTTTGGTCTCTCTGTGTTTTGCCCTGTTGCCACATACTTCCAGTTAACCACATACCACATCTCTAAGCTATGCATCAGCTGAAGAAATTCTAGGGAAGACCGCCATTCCCAGATGCAGCCAAAATCCATTTTCTCAAGCCATGCTATTAATACTGCTGTGTGTGTGAGTTTATATGGAAACTGCTACATCAGTAAAGCAGTTCTCTTCCTAAGCTTCTGTTGTGCTCACCCTGAGGTCTGGGCTTGCCGCCTTAGCACTCAGCTGTTCTGGGGTGTGTGGGGTGTGTTTGATATGAGCAAAGCAGAAAAGAGAAAATGATAGGAATAGCAGGATCAAATAAAAATGCCATACCAAGAAACTCTACTTTGAGAAACGCCTAAAGATTAAAAAAAAAAAAAGAAGTGTTCCAAAACACATACTTTATGTGTTTTGGAAATATGATTTGCACATGACTTTGTTTTGCATATGTGCAGTGTACTAAAGTCATTCTTAACTACCTTTCCAGTGGAGATACTGCCATTTACTGTGAGGGTGTCCAGCAGGAGATAAGTATTTCAGCCTCTTCTATTCAGCTGTTACTTCCTAAGACATGCTAATATTTTGTTTGATGTTAGATGGATCCATGATGAAGGTTGGATTATTTCATCAGAATGACTAACACTCACTAAAACTTCCCCTGTGTATTTTGGAAAGTGCATTTGATAATACTCCGTGGTGCTTAAAAAATCAGCACACAGCCATTAGAACTGAGGTAACGACATGGCTGGCCACCTGTGTCTGTAAAGGTGTGATTAAGCTGTTACTGACATGGTTATATCTCTTAAGAACAGACAGAATTCAGAAACACAGCTTTGTCCTGTTTTAGCATTGATGTTGCAGGAGGCTGAGGTAATTCACAAGGAGGATTTATTTTTCCAGTAATGACTCAAGACAAAAAAGATTCTTTTAATTACATTCCAGTGACTGAAAAGTCTGAAAACATGATTCATGGTGCCCTAGAGATTGCCTGATGCTTGGTGGCAGTTGTGCTGTCCAAAGAAAATCATATAAAGAAAACTATTTACATTTTAATTAAACATGCCCCTCCAAGGATTAATATTTACAGGGGATTTGGGGAAAAAAAATTCATATCAATGCAGCTGTTTAACTGAGAAACTAGAGATTACAGGATCTCAATCACCATAAGGTAAGTGGCTCTGTTTGCTCGGACAAATAAATGCAGATGATGGGGTTCAACCTGGTAACCTGATTCTCAGAGGTTGGATTTATAACCAGTTCTGGCCTCAGTGAGTTTTCAGGAATGGGACCCCTGAGAGAGACAAAGGGTCGTGGCTGCCCTCTTTGAAGGGGGACAATGCTGTTTTCTTCTGCAGTTGCTAGCTAGGTGGAGTTGCCTCATTCCTTTGTTCGACGAAGACATTGTGAAAGTATATATCTGAAATGCTGCCGCACAGAATTACTGCTCTGGCTGGCAGGGAGCTTTAGCAGCCCACAGAGATGGGCATTGGCTTTGTTAGAGGCAGTTTTGGTAATACGGGAAGATGATTTTCATAAGAGTGAAAGAAAGGAAACAAACGAGAGGTGTTATCGCTTATGTTCCTTATTAGGTTTGCATCCTGCCTTCAGGCGTTCTTGCACCTTCTTCGGAAGGAGCTGGAACTGGGCCTTGTTGGAGGCAGGATGCTGCTCTAGAAGGAAGCTATTTTGGTCACTTCCCGTATTTAAAACTTATAGCTTTGTCTACGTAATTTTTCCAAAGGCAGGAGGGGAAGAAAAAAGAAAACCACAACAGCCCTTCAAGGAAGGAAGTCTGATGGGAATTTTGGTTATATTCTCAAGTCATTAATTAATATCAGTCAAAAATGTGGCTGTCTGCTGACTTGTAAAGTGTCTTAGTAATAAAATAGGTTCCTGGAGCAGCCGTTCAGTGTTACTAAGGCAGAAGCAAGCCCTTCGTCCTTTGTTGGTTTTGGATGATTCCCTCATCCAATTCCAGCGCTGCAATTGCTTCCCCTTTGCCTGTCCTCCTGGGTCCCCCTACCCACCTCTGCATGCAGACTGCTGAGAATAATGTTTTTACAAAATTCTGCAGCGTGTTGAAAGTGAATATATCCATATCTATATTCAAATTGAATCAGTAAGGATACTAGATTGTGCCTAATTCAGAACATTTAATAAATGGCATTCTTCATTTTTAAAACTGTTTGGTCCTCAGTGCTGAAAGGTGCAAAGGTTTGGCAAAGCAGTTCTGGTCATGCGTGCAGCAAAATGCTTAGGGCAGCTGCCGAGGGCAACCATCACCCCCTGAAACAATCTTTATCCCTCCTCCAGCCGTGGGCTCACGTGCCCTGGCGTGTGGACGCGGGGCCCCAGCGTGGCGCCGGCTGCAGAGATCCCCCCAGGCTGAGGACACCGCTCGTTGCAGGGCTCCACGCTAGACCTCAGCTGCTGTGGGACGTGAAAACGCACCCTGACCCTCACTCACGTCTAAGTGTGGGTACTGACCCCGGCTACCGCGTGATTTCATCTGCTGGTGTACACCGGCCCACGGCCAGCAACGCGCCAGGTAGGGGGTACCACCTCGGGCACGGCTCTGCAGGAGACCACCAGGCGCCTCGGGCAGGCTTGCCAAGGCAGTGCACGATTTCCAAGGGCTGTTGCATTTTGGGGTGGCAAAAAAAACCCTCCCCAAGGAGGATACACTGCTCCTTTCAAAGAGTCTAGATGGAGATAGGCTAAGGACTTGTGCCTCTCATGGAAAAAAATCTTAAAAATCCAATAGGGAACCATTGTTCAGTCCTGAGTTGCATACAGCTGTTTTCTAATAAAATATGAGAATTTCATGGCAGCCAGGACCGGAGAAACAATGTTTGATGGAGGAAGAACTGTTCTGGCACATAGCTATAAAAAGAAGAAGGGAAATCAGTTCCTCTGTTCTCCAGCTTGAAGTAGAGTTGATCATTTTCAGATTGTAAAACCCCTTTAAAAAAGCCTCTTTTTTTACTCTTCCCCATTGCTTTGCCCCAAAATACAATTACTTATTTTTACTGTTAATTGAGGTCTCTTAATTTTCAGTATAGGAAGTCTTGTCATCGGTCTTTTAATTATATTCTTTTGGTGATCCTCTTAGTCACAGCTGGAGGGGAAAAAACATTTCAAAATGTTACCCATGAAATCCATGTGGTATGGCTAGTAGTCTACAACACTTAAAATAATAATATATTTCAGCTATGACACTGGGATTTTTAACTGCAGTGTCCCTAATCAAATAAATTTAGTGTAAATCTGTTTGCTCCTTACTATAGTGTAGCGTTTAGTTGGGTATTAGTCAAATCAGTAAATAGTTCTAATCAAACATGTCTATTTGCTAACACAGTAAACCATTCAAAAAATAAGTGCTAGGCCATAGAATTAGATAACTAATCAGTTATCAAATGTAGCTGCCTTGTAGGCACCTGCCAGTTATTTCTAATAGTGTTTCGAAACCCAGTTGGCTAACGGGTTGTTTTTTAATGTGAACTTTTTCTTTTGTTTCTCTGATTAGTCTTATTTTCTTCCTGGTGAAGATCTTGCTAGATGAAAACCGGTTAAGCTAAAAATCAATTTACGAGACTTCTGTTAATCTTATAAGTTTCTAACCTGCCTTCTTCTAGCTGGCTGCACCTTTCCAAATTGTTAATCACTCCTATCTGATGAGCTCAAAGGTAAGCAACCTAACTGCATTTTACTTACATTCAGTGGAAAACTCAGGCACATCTCAGTTTAATCATGATCATTTAATCTATTTTGAGGAGAAAGGCTGCGCAGAATACTTACAATGTCGTAATGTACACATTGTTTTCCATAAATATAAAGAAAAGTAGGAGAGAGGATAAGAAGGACACAAATGTTTTAACACAAATAGGCAGGAAAAACATTTTTCTGGTGGTTAGTCTTCAAAACAGAAATCCCATGTGGACTTCTACATAATTAAGTCTTTTGAGAGGTTCCTCTGTATGCTTGTCCCTGCTTCGGGACTGGTGTTTTACTGTCCGTAGTTATGCATAGCTGGTCATTCCTGAAGCTCCATAATAAATCTGTTGTAAAGTCAGATGTTCCCTATGCATTCCTAAAGGATTTGGTTATAGCTTTAAGAAGTTATGTGCTTGGAAGGGGAAGGGCATTTGAAAGGAATAACTAGACTAATGAGGGAAATTATGACACCCCCCAAGGGCCAAATTTTGAAAGGTATGCATACAAGTCCCATTTCCAACAGCGTTGCACGTCTAGCCAATATCGTCCATTGAGTCTTTCAACCTGAAAATACATACTTCAAATGTAAAGGAAGAGATTTATCCTATCCTCTGCATTGACTCAGGCTGCAAAAAAAAAAAAAAAAAGAAAAAGAAAAGAAAAAAACGCTGCTGCAAACCTGAGTAGTACTATACGCTAAAAGAATAGTTTTGGAGTAGACTGTTTTCACATGTGGGTGTCTTCCCTTCCTTTTTGTTTCTGTCATGCAGCTTTGTTAGTTTCTCCACATAAAAAGATAAAAAGCCATTTTTTCCCTGAGGAATGCCTCCGTGCTTGGGAGCTCAGCTTTAGATGTCTCGGGTATAAATTTTACCACGCGCTGCTCTGCGCCCACGCCTGCAGAAGCTATCACGCCGTGCGAATGCTCCCGACCCTTTGGAACGGGCTAAGCCAGGCATCCAGAAACCCGGGGGGGATTTGGGAAACGGTTTGCTCCCGTCCAGTTACAGGTGCTAACCATTGAAGACGCAGCAGGCAAAAGGAAGCTCTCGTCCCCTTCACAGCAGGGCAGGAGCCAAGAGTAATGCTCGCCAAGGGGTGGTGGGACCTGACATGGCAGGCTTCCCAAACGCCCCCTGAAGTACGTGCCGTGTGTTTGGGGTTTTATAGGTATCCCCTGGGGAGAAGCTAGCCCAGGGCGGAAGCGGGGATGGGAAGCAGCCCCCTTGCACAGCACGCTTTCCTGAGCAAGCTTCAAATCCGTGGTGAGCCACCACAGAGGAGCTGCTTCCTTTATTTATACAGCCGCCAAAAACACATGAAGGGCTTCCCAGGGTGCTGGATATGGCTCCTCCTCCGGAGGAGGAGAAGGAAGGCCCAGCTGCGCCAGAGGAGCTGATCTTCAAGGGCCCGCGCTGGCCCTTCAGCTGGGGGACCTTGGAGGTGGTGCGATGGCAGGGGTGGAGCACAGGCTGGCCCCAGCATCCCATCACATTTCCCCTGGCGGCTCTGCTGGGGCTGAGCAGCTCAGCCAGGGCTTCCCGGTGAGACCGTGGGAACTGGTGGTGCCACGCAAGCCTCGTGCTTCACCCTGTGCCTTGCCGGTGTTTGGGAGCGAGCAGCATGAGCCCCTCGCATCGGGGAGCCGCTGATTTTCACTAGTGTCTTTCAAATGTTCTGTGAGCCTCAGCGTAACAGATGGCAACGTTTATTTCATTGCTGTGGCTTATATCGCCAGCTTTGCATTGATCTGAGCCCAGCAGGACAGAACAATCCCCCTCATTCATAAAACCATTGGATTTGTATTGTTTCCTTCGTTGCCTGAATATCCCTCTTTTTTTTTTTTTTGTAATGATACTGATTTGTGCTCAAAAATGTTTTAGAGTTTTTGTGAAAAATAACAGGTGTCATGGGGTCAGGGCCAGGGAGGCGAAAGCATTTTTCTTTTTGCTCCAGTTCTTTCCTAAGCTGTATCTGAGCTATGTTGCAGTTAATGATGAAGTGCTGAGACTGCCGGGGCATTCTGCTTATCCAACAAAAGGAACAAAGCACATCTCTTAGCAAAAAGCAATATTTTTGGTATCTGAAAGACTGATGGAGCCCATGAAGCACTGAAGCTTTGAAGTCAGTGTTCAGGGGAAGGTTAAGTGCATGCTGCAGTAAAGCTAACTGACAGCTTTAGAAGTAGGGGAACATAAAAAATTGTCTCAGATTGAACAGCAATGCATATGAACTGTCTCGGATGGGACTTTGATCTCTTCAGGTTCTATTTGATGCTGCATCTCTATCGACGAGGTTTGTGTCATAATGAGATATTATTTTACTCCTATATTTGGACTGGAAGCTTACAAGGAATAGAACAACTTCTGCTCCCTTCGCTTCTTAAGCAGAAAGTAAAGATTACATTAAGCATGTGTAAAATGTGCAGAGGCTCATTTAAAGTGATTTCTGAGGGATTACTTGAAAGAAAAATGTCCATTTCTGCAGTGCATTAGTCTAACTCTTGCATATGAGCTGTGGAAGTGGCTACAGCCAATGATAAATGACTGTAAGAATAAAATGCTGTTATGGCACAGTGATTACACAATCCCTTTTGCAGCTACAGCACAGCTGTAATCTAAAGTCCTGGTGAAATGGGACTGCAAATTTCAAGACTAAAAGGGTCTATTCAGATAACATAATCGGATTTCTCAGTACTAAAGCAGCAAATTTGCCCTGGATTTCTTAAGCATGTGAATTGGCATGTTCTGGCATGGTAATTCATAAAAATCCTAGGCCATCAGGCTTCTCAATGGGTAGTAGTAGCCTTGGATACCTCTAATACCCCATGAACTGCCTTCAGCCCCTGCCAGAGCAGAAGGCCTGCTGCCGTAACTGGGAAGGAGGCGAAGGTACCTTCCTCCCGCTTCAGAGGTGCCCAGCTCGAGAGATGAGTCAGCTGGGGAAAGCTGCGGGTAAAGTGATGCCCGTGGTAACATAATACCTGTACCACAGTATCTAAATTCTCATTTAGGATCATGCTCATAGTCAGTGTCGTTGCTCTAACTACTGATCCAAATCTCTGCTAGCCAAGCCTTCGCCACCTCCATCATTTAGATCAGACTGGGTTATGAATTTTATTATGTGATACTAGGCAAACGCAGAGGAGATACACAGCAACGTAACACCTACCGCGGAGGAATAACAAATAATGTTAAATATGACTTTTTGTCTAAATATAGTATATTGCTTAGTATGTATTACTTACAAAATAAATAAGATTTATGACTTAAAATTTGAAAAAATATGTGTGACTTTTAACTTAGCTTTTTTTTCTTTAAAATAAGTAGATTTGAAAGTTAATTCAAACTTAGGACGACCTGTTTTGAATTTACCATATAATATTAAAATAGCATAAATTTTAATAAATGTTGATAGATAATATTCAAGCAATACTTGCTTGCTGTCAAAGTCTTGAAGACAGCTGAAGCTCTAAGATGCAGGAATTCACAGCTGAACACCTTGAACCAGGGTTTTACCAAGGAAATGTACCAGATTTTGACAGCAGCAGCTTCTTCCTTAAGTACAAAAGGAATATCTGCTTTATTTTGCCTTATGTAGTTTCAGGTCAATAATGGGCTCACTCAAATGTGGGAAACTGAACTGTGATTTTAAAAGTGCAGGGAAACCTGTTTTTTCTTTTCCATTGTAGCTATAAAAACAGTGTGTGAGAGACTCAGCTCTTAAATTTTGAAGGTGACTAAAAGCAACTGCTTAAATGCCTTGACTTTCTTTGGGCAACAAAGCAGCTAATTTCCAGTGGAACATATATTTTGAGAAGAATGATGATGCATGTGAAATATGTTTATCATAGATTTACAATTTCTGCATTTTTTCTAATATCCACTTTCCATCCAAAAAACAAGAAAGAACAAAAACCAAGATATTTTTCTTCAGTTTTCGTTTACTGTTCTCTAGCATACGTAATAAGGAATCCAAATAGTGTATGTTAAATTGTGTAATGGCTTAAATATGTTCATCATATATCTTCCTGCTTAGCAAAAACAAACATCGAGCTCTGTGCAGAGATAATACACAGTTTCAAATCAACCCATCTTCACGGTATCAATGAGTGAGGTCTACCTTTCCCTTGCAAAAGAATTGAAGAGTAGAAATGCAGAAGAAGACTCAAATCAATTATTTAAATGAAGCTGTCTTGCTGGCTGGTTTATATTGCAATGAAAACTTACTATTAAAATTAAAACTTATTATAACCACTTTGGCTGAAATTAATCCATTCATATGTCCCACACATTGAATATGCATCTCATTGTCTCCCATAGCTACTTGTCGCATACCCAGGTGGAAAGAAACTTTGAGTAAAACGTGACTGCACACGAGCACTGATAAAAGTAGAATGAATTTGAAGACCAAATGTGAAGTATGACCCACTGGCTAGGCAGGGAGACAAAACTGGACGTCATGGGAAGAAAACATCCTCTTGCCGTAGGAGTGAGTGGGCATAACCAGATGCTCTTCTCCCAGTTTATGGGCCTGGTATCAAGACGTTCCTGTGTCAAGCTGTAGTCCCATTGCAATGTATATTCTGGCTTTACTTCTCTGAGACAGAGATGACCGTTGTTGTCCCTTTGGAAGGCAAGGTTGAAGGGTTACGTAAAACATCCTTGCTGCTCTTTCTCATGTGCTAGGGGAATAAATCATGATGCACTGTTTGCTCGAAGGTTCCTCATTCCCAGTAGAGATGTCACAGCCTGTTTGTTACCAAATGCAATCTCATAAATGATAAGGAGAGATATTTTTTTCCTGGCTGAGAGAGGGAAGAAGAAAAGGAATAAATGAGGCACTGTGGTATTCAAAACATTGTAGGAATCTTTCTACCACTTCCGTGTAGAGCTTTGTGGAATGGGCAGATGTTGCCTTCTAGAGATTTCTTAAAAACCCTTTAGTACCTTGGGATTCCTTTTTTGACTTGCATTGCAGAAACCAGCCTCATCCTGCTTTTTGAATCACCAAAAGACTAAGACATGCCGAAATACCCTGGAGCCTTTTGAGACACTGCAGGATACTGCTGGTTTTCAAGCAAACCATTTCACCTGACCTACCTGTATTTCCCACGGTGCTTATCCCTCTGATTTTGCAGTTGGGATGACTCCTGTGTCTCAGGGCATCACCCAGTGCCTGTTCTAAAACGTGGTGCCCTCCTGACCTTCTGCCTGGGGCACAGACAGCTTTGCAAAGCAGCCCCAACTTTTGAAGTCATAACACATGGAAACCAGGAATATTTTGCCTTGATTTGGAAAGCAGGGGGGGCTTGGGGACATTTTGGATAAGTCCGTCTATAGACAGCCATGTGTCAGTCAAGCTACTGAGAGGAACTTTCAAAACTAAATGTTCCCTTTAAAAAATCATCAGCTGAAACAGCCACCACTTACAGCTGCTGCTTAACTACTCCTTTGGATACTGAGGAAGCTGCTGGGTTTTTGGATGTAAGGAACAGTTGTGTTTTCTAACAGTATATAAGGAGACTTTCAAGCTAATGGAAGAGCATTAATCCTATAGCAATTCAGTACCTCTCCCTGCATTGCAAAATTTCTTTGCACAGCCTTCCTCCAGTTCTAAGTATTGTAAGTAAGTATCGGCCTAAACAAACAGTCCAAACATTTTCACATCTTTATCCCATTTTCCATTTACTTTTGGGTAGAAAATGTTTTACATGTTTTAGGAATTTTTTTTGTCAGTGATGCTGAAGAGTTACTATTTCATCATTCAGCTCTGACCATCTTTTGACCATGACACAATTATAGTCTGACGATTAGATTCCTTGCAGGGTAGATTTTGTGAAATACATTAGACTTTTCACTTTTGAACAACAATCTTTGCAAGATTATCCTTCCCCTTCCCCTTCCCCTATCCCTTTTCTTGAAACTTGTGGTGTCAATGTAAGTGCTGTGACATTTATAGCAGTTCAGCTGGGATCATGCTGCCTGTTCCCTTTATACCAAATTTGCTGATCATTTCCAACTGTGTAAGAGCACAAGTGAGAACTCCGTTTGATAGCAGTGTCTGCTAGTGCCTAGATTTTTGGGTTTTTTTAACCCTTATCTAGTTTTGGCAGGACCGCAGTTCCTGCTCTTGAACATGATAAAGGGATCAGCACGCAGCCCAAACCCAGAGCAAAAGGACTTTGAGAGCTCTTAGGCAGAATGTCTCGATCCGACACCTGCTGAGATGGGGTCATTTGACCTGTGTGATTGGCAGTGTCCCTCGGTCCTGGTCAGCAGCGGTGACCTTGCTGGGTGCCTGCGCCCCTAATAATCCCAGGGCTTACTATTGCTGTTGGCATATCTTATCTTTGTTGCTGCCTCCCTTTATTTCCTCTCTCCCGATTCAGAGAAGGTCCCAGTTGCTAATAAGAAGTGTTGCTTAACCAGGGTGATTTAAGAGGATATTTTCTACTCTATTTGTGGTTTCCACAGTGCAAGCCTTAATGGGCAGAGCAATGTGGGGAAATAACTGGGAGGATCACAGATCTGAAGGCAAGAAAGGACCATGAGATGAGGTATAAGCGCCTGCAGGGAACAGATCATTACATTTTGTTGGAGTGTCCATATAAAGAACTAAATAACTTGTGTTAGATTAAAGCATGTCATCCAGAAAGGTGCCCGGTCTTCAGCAGAAGCCATCAAGGAGCGGAGAATCCATTTCTATCCTAACCACTTGATAGTCATTCTTCTTTTGGAAAATGTGTTTGTGTAAAAATTGTATTTCTTATTACCGCTATTGAGTCAAATGATCACTGAGTCTTTTATCTAAATTAACACCCTTTTAATAGCAGGTATTTAGAGACCCTATAGAAGCAATCTCTAGTGATTTTGACAAGCAAATGACATTTTTTCTGGAGCTTTTGAAAATTTTCCTGTCTTCCAATTATTTTGGTGGATCTCTTCTGCAAGTTAATTTTAATTCCACGAGAGATGTGGTCACTAACTTGACACTGTATTCCAGGATCACTGGGCTAATGCTGTACACCAAAATCGCATCACAGTGTTGATCACTATTTTGTTGTCCATATATCCATGTATCTTTTTTTGTCACAGCATTGTTTGGAGCACGTGAGCTGTCTGGCTTGTCCTCTGTAATTTCTTAATCCTGCACAGAGTCAGTCCTTTCCAGGATCTTATTTCCTCCTGTGCAGGTGTCACCAGGATTCCTTCTCCCTACAGGTGTGCTTTCACATTGGGTTGTGTTAAAATACTTCTTTTTTGGGTAGCTCCAGCATAGCAAATGACCCCGCTCACTCCACATGTTTGTCACAGCGCTGTCTATCCCCTTGGCAACCTGGGCATCTTCCACACACTGGCTTTGCAGTGTTCCTCTTTTGTCCAGCTTTCAGGTGCTTGACAGAAACGTTGCCTCGGTCCTATCCTGACTGAACCAGGAATCTTGCAAATCCTTCATTTTATGACTGTTACTTGTTGTTAAGCAGCTCAGTCTTAATCCACTGGCCGTGTCCTATACTTTGTAGCTGTAGGGAGGAGGTTTTCTTTTTTTTTTTTTTTTTTTTTGAGATATCACACAGGTAGCCTGTTGTAAAGTGCACAGTTCAGAAGTTTGTCGTGTGTTCACAATTGTCTTTTATCAACCAGACTTGTAAACCTGAAAAGTGAAAGGTACGTTAAATAATGCAGATTTGTTCTTATAAAATGCTGGAGCCAGTAATTAAATGTACATCTTTTTGATAACTGAATCTCACATCAGGCTTATCTGTAATTTCACCTAGGGTGGAAGTCAGACAGTTAGCCTATACCTGTCAGCCAGTGACATCCTACTTGTCCTTTTCACATAGCACCTCACCATCCTGCTTTAAATCTTCTGGAATTCCCCTGGTATTCCAGAAGCTACTGAAAAATCATTATCATCTCTGCCAACCATTTTGAGATTCTTGGTGTGCACAAGATGCACTGTGCTCCTGTTACAGGAACAAGGCATCTTGCATCTTCCAAAAACAGAGAAACAGCTCTTAATGAATAAATGTTTCTGCCTTTTTGTATTATTTTTAAAAAATGTGTATTGTCAGCTATTAGAGGTCCTCACTCATTTTCAGATTTTATTTTGAATATGTTTACATTTGATAATTGTTCTTGGATAAATAGTAATTCCAACAGTTAGAAAATGTACCTTTCTTGCCTTGGCCGGCAGAGGTATTAGCATTACCAGGACTGGCTGTCCTTTCCTGAGTATCTGAAAAGCCCCAGTACATCACACGCGCAGCTACAAAGTGGTAATACTAAAGTTGTAATGTTCTGGGGGCTCTGGGGGCAGCTGTGATGCTGCTGATAGGAACCTGCAGTGGTTTGAGCCTCCCATATAACCTAGGAGTTGCGTTAAAGGGAAGCTGGAGCTCAGCACCCTCTGCCCGCCCCACTCCTGCCCTCTCAGTCTACTTTTGCTTTTTTTTGGAAGCTGCAAGAGCAACGTTTTGCTTTAAAAGTTCAAATTCAATTGAGAGATTTCCAAAGCACTCTGCAGCTCTTCCAATCTGCTCAGACTTGGAGTCTCCTTGTATGACAGCCTTTTGAAATATCCACAAATATGTTTTCTCGCTACCCATTCATGTATTAAATATTCATCTCAGTGATGAAATGGCTGCTTGGGTCTCTCTTAATGAACAACTGTCAGATGTTTAGCACCAGTAGACTTTACTGCTCAAAGGCGCAGACTTCTTAAAGCTCCTCACAGTCATTTCAAGCTCTGTCTGGCTGGAAGTAGAGGGGAGGGGGAAGGGGGAAAGGAAGAGGCTGTTACTGTCAATGGGATTCCAGCTGGTTTGTATATAAAATCTTTCCAGGACACCAGAAATGCCTCATTCACCATTTGGATGTCATATTCTAAATAAAACCAATTATTTGGTTGACATCTACAACCCTGCTGAGGTATGTGATAATGGTGTCCCTTGTCTGCTAAGACAAACACATGCATTCTTCCAGCGGCCAGCAAGCCAAACAAGCCCTCGCCAGGCTCGGCGGCAGAAGAATGCACTACTATTCGGGGACGCTTTCTGTCTCTCTGCCTGGCAGCATGGGTGAGCCAAGCCGATGAGACTACCCTGGCATAACTTCCTGGCAAGAACCATAATTTTTATGTTGCTTTTGGGTGAACTTCAATGACTCATCTTGTATTCATGCTCATCTATGGTTGGCTTTTTTTCTTCTAATGTTCTGATCTGCCAGGCTGCAAGTGGTTTGCTTAACAATGTGGAAGGCTTGAAGAACAGGTGGTCTCTTTTCTTCCTCCTAGTGGCATGCAAAAATGAAATTTTATCAATCAAACTTCAGTCTGTGATACTTTATCTGAAATGGTTGTTTTGACAGCTACTTTGCCACCCACCAGCTCCACTGCATTTCCTTCCACGTTGGATATTCCTTTATGACAAACTTAACGTGCAGCAGCTCATGGTTTGCATTACAGCTGTACCTTTTACTAGATCATCTCCAATTGTCCTGGTGTACAAACCCATATTTAGAGACAGCTATAGCCCTCGAATATTTACAGCTTAGGCAAGGAAAGTGGTTTGTCCAAGCTCAGTAGCAGACCTGATAATGGATTCCCAGGTCTATTTACTCACTGTACAGTTCACTATACTGACTCCCCTTTGTCATGGCTTGTGTAATTGAGTAATATTCAGACTATTGAACTGTATTTAAATGCAGACACAACATCTGGGAGAACTGTTTGCTTTTTCCATGTGCCATTTCATGAACAATTGATCAAAAGATGAATAGCAAGAGAAAGAATGCTACATGCCCTGCTGCTGTACTCTTTGAGAGATTGAGTCAACCTTTCTAGAGGGTTGACTGGTATAACTCTTTTCAGTGAAATCTTGCTTGCTACCATTAGGAGGTAAACAGCACAATTCCCAAATGCACGCTGTTCACCTATGCAGAGGATCAGGGGTAACAGCTAAAATCAGAGTTTGCCTGGGATATTGTGACTATTGAGAAAGTCAGAACTGGGGCTGTTATGATGACTGTATTCCATATGCTCCATCCAGAAAGCCTTTATTACCACCTTTGAAATAAGAAAGGGTTGGCTCCTTGGTTGCCTGAAAGACTTCTTTCCCTGTAGGCAGAAGAAAATCGATATAACAGCTTGGTCATCCCGATACGGAGCTGGCGTAGCTCGGCTTCTTGAGGCTATTGAAAATGGTGCGATGCTGGCCTAGAGTTAGATCAGCAAATGGACATCCTAGGCTTTTTTAAGCTTTAGGACGGATTTAAGCAGAGTATTCACAAAGGCTAATTAAGCAAGAGCAGATGCTCTTCACAGGTCTGTCTGCAGGCAGTGAAGGGAGGGAAGCTCCTCTGGGAGTGACTCAGAGCACCTACATTAAGCTCCTGTACTGAATCACCTCCTGGGAGAGCCTCTGCTCCCCCTTATGAGCGACCCCCTCCACCGTTGCCCATCACTCCTTTTCCCAGCTGTGTTCCCTGGGCTCCTTTGTTGTCACTGTGGATCTCAGCCAGCAAAAACATCTGTAAAATCTGTTGAAGGTGAAAAGGACAAGCGTCTTCTAAATGACTTTATAGATTCAAACGGGCTTATATTTTCCCAAGCAGAAAATACAGCTTGCTAAATACTGGGTTTTGAAACTCACTCCTACTATTTTAAAGTGAAAAAACAATGACCATATGGGATTTAACAAGTCACAAGCCAGGTTGTGATAAGCTGCTTTGTTTGTCAGTTCCCAGCTGCTACTTTGATAAATCACAGGGGAATTTTCTCATTGGCTGGGCTGCTGGCTATTCCAGGAGTGGTTATGGAGAACAAAAAGTTTCATGTTAGATTTTATGCGCTGGAGTCTTCAATTTGCTGAGTTCCTTGTGAGTTACATGAATGCAAACCAAGGATAAAGTGACTCCATTGAATCACTGGATTTTATGGGGAGAGAGTTCTCCATGGACATAAAGCTGGTGGAGATACCGTGCCATCTTTGGATTTCAGACATACGTCCTTTGGCATAAAGAACAAGGAGGAATGGAAACACATGGGAAAAGGGCTTCTCTGCATCCGACCCACTGCCTGTTTATTTCCTTCAAGCTGAGTTATGCCTGCAGCAGAAGTTATAGGCTTATAGCTGTTCTTACAGCTGCTCGGACCTGTTGACTGTCGTAGATGAGCACATTTACTGACACATACATCTAACCAGGACAAGAACGGAGGTCTTATATGCCTTCTGGCACAGAAAGTGTGGGAGTGTCACAGAGTGAGATAGCTGATTGCTATTATACTCTCAGCCCCAAAAAATGTATCAGACTTTGCCCCTTAAACTGCCTGGCACTGTAGATAGCAGTGAGCTTGCCTACAAAGCAAGACAGTTCTCAGTATAAGGAGGAGCAGTGCCTTTGGCTCTATGAAGCTATATATTTCAAAATTAATTTGTCTGTAATTCTGCTGATACCTTCTGATTATGCTGCTGTCCCAGTAAAATAAAAGGTGTACTAAAGTCAATTTCCCACCCCCTACTCCATGGCAGATAAGAGACAAAATATATATCGCTAATTAAAATTTTCTTACCTACTGGAAAGCTTAAGCAGTTTCTAGGATTGATTTGAATAAAACCGATGATGCAGCCAACTCAAATGATTGGGAGATGACCTCTCCGTTATAAAATCCTAGAACAATGTAGCAAAGCAACCTTGATTTCCTACGGTCTGTCAAAGGAAGGACTTCTCAGTTAGTTACAGCATATAATATGGATACTCCTGAAATGTCCTCCGTTTAATGAACAGCTGATACTGGCTAACCTCATGGAAATAAGAGAGAATTAGTACCAGCTGCAAAATGCATTCACTGGATAGTGAAACTGGCAGTTGGTATTATGCCTGCTATAAATATTTTTAATTAAAAATTGTTTTCTGTCTCTTCAATTGGTATAATAGCGATGATGCTTACTGAGAGTTACTGAAGATGTAATAGGATTCCCCTTCGTGTATCGTAGAGCTATTTATTCTGCTGTAATGCTGCTATAGTGGAAATCTGCATAATAATGTCCGGATTCTAGTATAAGAGAAAAATAGATGGAGAGAGTATTTTAGCTGTGCTTTTCAGAACAACACACACGAACACTGTTGCGATTTCTTAAAAAGCCACGCTGCTCGAGGGCTGGTCGGTTGCTTAGGTGCGACTCCACAATGATTTCAGCAACCTTGTTTTGGAAATTCCAGCTTCAGTCCGAAGCCCCTGAGGCACGGCACACATTTGAAAAGGGATCTGGTCTGTGTGATTACGGAGTAGTGCTTTGCACGTTCACAAAGAGCAGGGCAGCGACTCACCTCCGCCTGCTTCCCCAGCGCCCTGGCGTCGGGCTGTGCTCAGGGATTAACAGAGACTTGCTCCCGCCTTGAGAGAAACAGCCCCAAGTGTTCCCTTCCCCGCCTCTCCGGAGGGTGTTTCCTCCCGAAACACCCGCTGCAGAAAAGGCGGGAGATGCGTGTGCGGCAGGTGACCGCCGCGGTGCGGTGCGGTGCAGCTCCTGCCTCCCTCCTCCCCGAGCACGGCGGCCGGCCGGCCGCACGCAGCGACGCCGGGGCCACGGGGGTCCCCTGGGGCCGGCCGTGGGGAGAGGTGGTGAGCGGCGCCTCCTCCTCTGCAGAGCCGGCAGCCCTTAGCCCAGCTCCGTAGCATCCATGGCAAAACCAAGTTACGGCATTACCTAAATAGGATGCGTGATAAACCAGCTGGAGGAAACTTTGTTAGCAGTCTTTGTCGGGCTGTCGGAAAGGTGTGGTTGCTCTCTGCATTGGGCAGGAGAGTTTCTAAAGCAGAAAGGAGACGCTGCTGTCTAATCCTCATATGGTTCTGTTTCCTTTCGTGGCTTTAGATCGATATCCTGACTTAGGTACTTTCTTCCGTCTCCTTCCTCACTTTCTCAGCCCCCTGCCTTCCTCCTCTGTGGCTTCCGGTACATCTGCCTCTGATCAGTACTGAACTTCACCCTCCCGCTTTTGTTTTCCAGTGAATAGCCCAGGCCCTGGCGCAGTCTGCCGCGCGCGCGTGTGGTTGGTTGTTTTCTGACAACCCCTGGAGGCACAAGTCAGGACAAAAGCCTCACTCTATCCATCACTGTATGAATACATGATAGGACACATCCTCTGCTCCAAAGACCTTATGATTTAAACCTGCTGCTTTGATTTCAGAATACTAAATTCCTTTTGGGGTTTGGCTCTTACCCCTTTCTTAGTGACAACAGTTTTAATGCAGCAAGTCTTTCCTCAGACAGGGCTATCACCTTTTTTATCTATTGTTTCTTCCTGGACATCACCCCTCTTCCACAAACTATTATTTTCTGGCATCTCCATCTAACCCTTTCAGCTGCTTTTATGGTTTATACTCTCATTTTCTACCTCAGTGTTTCTCCTCAAGGTTTAGCATGTCTGCTCCCTTTCAAAGGGAAGCCCTGTCCACACTCAAACTCAGCTCTCTCTCACCTGAGCTGAACTTATGAGAGCCATTGTCCCCTTTTCACAAGAGTTTGTGCCTAGCTTCACAAGTGTCTTCAGGGTAGCTACATTTGAAAGTCTTGCTATTAGCTCAGTGATGTTCCCCCTTATTTCTTGCAAACTCTTCCTTCCCCCTGCTTTTCCCATCTCAAAATATTAACAGATACGATTGTGTGAGTGTTTGCTTGTTCCTAGGTTTTAACCCCACTAACAGGGAAGGTGAGCTGTTATTTGTCCATTGTGTACTTGTGGTAAAGGGCAGATTTGTTATCTGGTGAAAAGACAGCTCAAAAGAATGGGAATTAGCATATGACCACATCCATGTCTGCTCAGAGGACAGAGGTCATATTAACAGAATGATGAATGAATCAAAAGGGACTTTTTTGTAGGTGGCTGGGAGTTTCTCTTTCATTGTTTTAATTCTGCCAGGCTACTTTTCAGTGTTGGGTCACTCAGAGCCTTGACTTTCTTCAGTTAAATCAAGATCTTCAGGTTAACCGAAAAAAGGTTAACAAAAATTTGGTATTTTTTCTGCATCTACCTGCTTACCTGTGATGTTTTGTATGAAAGAGATGATATTTAAAGAGCCTGCTGCACTGAGAGCAGTTTTCAGTTGCCCATGTGGTTTCCTGCTCTGTTGTAAACTAAAAGAATTAAGCACACTCTTAGCCAAGATAAATTTGAAATAAAGTTCTCCTGTTATTTGAACCTAAAGGCAGTATTGATTATTTAATTATGTAGAAATGATCCAGATGCTGAGCATTTACTACAGATTAATGACTGTCCCAGAGCAGTTAATGGCCCCGCTCTCTGCCATCAACACAAGCTGCTTATTAATCCCTGGAAAATGACTTGCATAACAATCATAACCTGCTGCTAAAAGTTTATAAATAGATAAAAGTGTCACATGGATTTACGAGTGGTGAGGCTGAATGGGATCTGTGTGGCGTTTCTAGTGAATGAATGCCATGTACATGAGCTCATCCGATTGCTTGAATTATCTCAAAATCCCAAGTTGCTCTTTTGGATTTGAAAATGTCATGTAAGAAAGTGCCAAGTGGCTGGAGTCCTATCTAGCGCTGGGGAAATAATTCCTGTGCTGCATAATGAAGAGGCAACTTTGTTCTAATAGCAATGATCTGCCCTTTTTATCGTATATCCTGGAATGCACTTAAGGGAGGTTGCTTGGCTGTGCTGTTTCATTTGTTGGTTTGTTTTTAACAGGAAAAAATTTATGCATATATAGAGCTGAATGCACATATAGAGCTGAATGAGGCCCCAGCTTTTCACTGAAGCCCAGCAACTGGTTCAGCAGGCCCAGGGGTCTTGCTAGGCTGGAATGTGAATTATTCAGACAAAACTCTTCCAAGGGATGTTTTGCACCGAGGTGTCTCCATCGTATCCTGGGCTGTTCTAGCAGTGAATATGGTATATGCTCAGCGCTGCCAAAGAAAGGGGCTTTCAGAAAACACGCCGCTCCTCAGTGCTGGCACAGCCGGGAGGGAGCAGAGAGCAGCAGCCTGGCCGAGGCGGCTCAGTCTGCGCTGCAGCCCGTGGGCCGTGCTGGGAGATCGGTGCTGCCGAGCTCAGCCGGGGCCCGGGACCCCTTGCCGCTCCTGGGGGCTCCCTGGGCACCAGCCTGCAGCGCCCTGTCCCGTCTGCCGCCGGTGTCTCCCCACTCCTAGCCCCAGCAGGAAAGGCATGCCTGGTTATCGCAACTGAACAGTGACTAATAAAAACGATGCAAATATGCTGTCCTTTGCAGTCTCAGAAGACCGCACCGAGGAGTGGAGTGGGGGTCTGTGCAAACATCCTGCACATATGAAAAATCAGGGAAGCGGCTCCCTCATAAGCGATCAGACCACAGAGCCTGAGGCAAGAGAAAAGCTGAGAAACTACTGTCTCAATCAGACCGGAGGGGATGTGAGGGACTTCCCTGAACGCTGCCTTCCAAGTCCCTTAGCACAATTGCCTGTGTTTTTGCTATTACTTTTTGCTGCTTGTCTGAATTGGGCCAAAGTGCCTGTCAGTGCCACGCTGCTGACCTTAGAAACTGCAGCCTTTCCCTATTCACCGCCGGCCAGAGCCTGCCTCAGCGAGCCTTTGCCTCCACGGCTGCTTTGGCCGTGCTGCCTCCCTCCGCCAGACCCCTCCGCTGGGCTCCCTGTTCCCTGTTACAGCAAACATGCAATTTGCCTTTGCGTTCCCGCAGCGTCACAGCCTGCTGCTTTTCTCCTGCCTCCCCGTCGTTCCCGATCGGAGGTGGATTCCCACTGCTGAGCACTGCCAATACGCCCCTGCCACAGCCCGTGCCCGATCTTTCGGTGTGCTGTATTGTGTTGGAGGAGTGCAGGTATGAAGAAGTGCTGAACTTAACTAATTCCTCTCCTTAAAACCCTTCCAAAATCTGCTTTGCTGTGCTTCCACAGTATCTGGCCAGTTGTTAGGCCAGAGGTGCACTATGCACTTTATGCACTACTTCTCCAAGGAGAAATCGTTTCCCTAGCACCCCGCCAGCCACGTCTGTGTATTCCCCCGTGCCTAGGCTTGGACTGCAGCCCTTCCTGTGCCATGTGAGTTGTGGCTTAGCAAGGGGGACACCAGTCCACGGCCAGCACCTAGGCTCTGCCGTAACGCAGCCAGCGTGTACTCACAGGACACAAGGAGATTTCTGCGCCCAAGCACTGGGAGAAGTAAATTTGTCTCCCTGTGCTCATTCAGGGGCATCTTTCAGTACATCGTGTACAGCATCCTTAGTCTGGTCCCAAATAAGGGAGGAGCAGGGGGTCCAGCTGCTTGGTGGGAGTGCATTTGCAAGGAATTGCCCCGGCAGTGCAAACATATTCCCCGTCACCTCCACCCCTCCTCATGTCCTCCCTCCACAACAAACCACCAGGTATATGACAATTTAGTTTGGGATACTCTATTTAAGAGCAGTGGTCACTGCCATCTAGTGGGATCGAGGAAGGATAACCAACCATCTATCGGATAAACCACCTGAAACTGCAGAAGGGACCTAAAATAGCAGCTCTCCTCTGGGGGCCCTCGGGGATCCCATTTTCCTCTTTTTTCCCCTTTTTACTCTCAGAGGAGAATGCAATAACCTGATGTGCCATTTCCTTCAAGGCAGCTCCATGCCAGCCTGGGATGTGGCAGAGCCACGTGTTGCGAGGCAGAGTCTGCCCCATGCAGTCCTGCAGACACACACAGTTCGTCCTTAGCAAGCCTGCTACCACTTGCACCCCGGCTTCCCTGCTTTAAGGATGTGGACAGACAGACATTAAAATAAATTGCCTAAAAAAGCACATCAAGTCAACAGCCAACTTGCAAGCGGAAGTGATTCTGGGGTCCTGTCCAGGAGATGAGGCTGGAGCAGAGCTGGGCGATGGAGCAAGCTAGAGGGAGCGGGGGAGCAAGCCAGGTAAGACTGGAGGACGGGGAAGGGAGTAGCACCAATGCAGAGAGTAAGAACGGGGCGACCCAGAGCTGCTGGGGTCCCTGAGCTTGCCCTGGGGTTTGACCACAAACCAGTGAGATATTCGGTAACCTCCTCACAGCCACCGTTCATCACACATCTTCTGTCTGCATTAAAGCAAGTTGCTGCCTGGTATTAGGATATTTTGTCATAGATCTGAATGACTGTTAGTGCAATGCAGTAAACTGACCTCCTAGATACATTCAACAGTCAGGTTAGCAAGCAAGTTCTTTGGGGTTAAAACTGATTTTTGAATAAATATTTTATTTATGCACAGGTCAGATAGTGGGAAAATCTTTCGCACCATGATGATAGCTAAACACTGGAACAGACCACGCTGGCAAATTAAGAAACACCCCACGGTGCAGGCTTTTATGAACAGCTCTGATGAACATTTGTCAAGGACAACTTAGGTAGGCTTTGTCCCTCCTCAGAGAAGCAGGTGTTCGCCTAACGGTCTCATCCAGTTCTTCGCTTCACTGACTTTAAATGGTCTCCATAAAGGAGGGTGAAGAATTTTCTTTTTTTTCTTGCTTTTTCAGTTAAGAAAATGTCTGGTTACAGGTAGGGGAAAGGGGACTTACGAGGTTGCACAGAATCAGCCAGAGCATCTTAAATTATATTATTCAACTGAATAATTGGATCTTATCAGGAACACACATTTTCTTCGGTTATGAGCACTGAAGTACCTCAAGTATTTATCAAAGTACCTCAGTTCACATTTTGATGCTGCTGGGTCCCCCCCCCCCCCCCCCCACCTTTGTGTTGCACAATAGCAGTAGAAAAATCGAAGCCGAAAACCCCGGGGTAGAAATACGTTTGACATTAAAGAGGCGGAAGAAAAGAAGACACTAAGTACACGCCTCTCATCTTAACGGCAGCGCTAGCTACATTAAAGTCTGTGACTGTAATTTGAGTAGACAGAGAATTTAGAGGGGGTTTAAAAAGCCATCCTGGGAGACCGGGTGAGCTCTCTGGTAGCCTGATCACGCACCCAGCCCAGCCCGTTGAAAGTTGATGTTGCCGTTAGGAACAGGAGCCGCTGTCACCAAGGCGTAGGTGCGCGTTACAAATAAAGTAGTTATGGTGGAAAGCTGTGTTTTTTTGCGTTCCTGACCCGTGCCACGGCACGGCCGCGGCCCTCACACCCCAAGCCTTCGCCCGCGTGGTGCCGGGCGGTTTTGTACCAAACGCAGCCCCGCGTTCAGCCTTTATAATTAAATGTCAGAGACCAGCTGGAGCGCTTAATTAACTTAGTCGCGCCTGGCAGCGCTCCAGCCCAACGCCTTTCCGTGACTGCGACCTGGCCTCCTCTTAATTACCTCTCCGAGGGTTGTGCTGGGGTGGGGTTGTTTTTTTTTTTAATTATTAATTTCTTAATGGAAAGTGGCAAAATGTTTGCCTACCATTTTGACCTTCTGGAACACGTGGATTTCACGGACATTTTCCTCACTCATTTTTAATGGCATTTGCCAACTAACGGTCTCCACAATGAAGGCTGGCACTATTATGTAGTTAATATATTTGGAGGTTGGGGTGGAGGGGATGGTGACATGGGTTTCCATTTTACTTCCAGGCATCTTTTTTTTTTTTTTTTTTTTAAACTAGGGGTTTCTGGTTTTACAGGGGGCGGCGGGCGGCGGGGCCAGGCCGCGGGCCGCGGGCCGGCAGCGGTGGCGGTGGCGGCGGCCGGACTACACATCCCGGCATGCCGCGCGGCCAGGCACTGAGGACTACAGATCCCGGCATGCCGCGCAACCCCCCCACGAGAGAACTACAGTTCCCGGCATGCAACGCAGCCCGCCCCTTCCGGTGGCGAGTGAAAGGTGAAAGGCAGTGGCATGGCGGCTCGTAAGGAGGCAGAGGCGGCGGCGGTGGAGGAGGAGGGGGAGCAACACCCGCCGCCGAAGCGCCCTCAGAAAAAGAAAGTGGCGAAAGGTGGGGGCGGGCGGCGGCGGCGGCGGCGGCGGCCTGGCCGGAGGGCCGGGCGCTGCGGAGAAGGCCTGTGCTGGGCCCTGCCCGCTGCCGGCGCGGCCGGTCCCTCCGGTTGCCCACGGCCAAAGGAGGAGCTCGGCAGGGGGTGAAAGGGCAGCGGGTGGAAGCCGGGCGGTCTGAAAATGTTATACCTGGTTCTTGTCTAATGTCACGTCTATGAAGCGTATATCGGCTGTGGAACTTCCGAGTAACTCGCTTAAGAGCCGTAGTGTCTTCAAGGGCAGGAAAGATGCGTAACGGGGTGTCAAATAAACCCAGCTGAGTACCTGTTTTCTGTTAGTCTTCTGCAGTTAAACAGGCAGGAGGGAGAATAGTCGATGATGGAAAAACAAAAAGCAGTTAAATACATGTTGTTTTTTGGTTTTGTTTTTTTTTTTAACAGTTGATGAATCTGAACTTCTCACCGTCCCAGATGGATGGAAAGAGCCAGCCTTTACGAGAGAAGATAATCCTAGAGGGCTTCTGGAAGAAAGCAGTTTTGCGACATTGTTCCCAAAGTATAGAGAAGCATACTTGAAAGAGTGCTGGCCACTAGTACAGAAAGCCTTGAGTGAACATGTATGAATAATTACTTATTATAATGTTATATTTTATTGTTTGGGAGAGACAGTTATTACATAAGCTAGTAGAAGTAGTGCTGGTCATTTTTACAGTGTTGCATGTATTTATATTTCTAACATGCTTGCATTTGGAATTTATAGTGTTATTTTTCATTCCCGCTGATGTCAGTGGAGGTCTCTGTAGCCAGACCTACAGTTCCTTACAACTGTTAAATTTTCAGTGAAGCTCATTGCAGCAGCAAGACTCTAGTCGTCCAGAAGCTGACAACTTTATTTCACCCAAATTGAAGGAGGTGAGGGAGGTGATGTTTCAGGCCTTGTGGTGTATATATTCAGTTAATTTTTCTCAAACTTTCTTAAGGTGGAAGTCACTTTAAGAATTCTTGAAAATGAAACTGCATTCAGCATATAGCATTCTATTTCTTCTTAATTCTGAAGGTGAATTGCGAGAGTTTTATTTAGAAATTAATTCACTATTTCCTTTCAAATATTGCAGTATGTGAATGCGACACTGGATCTAATTGAAGGTAGCATGACTGTCACCACCACTAAGAAGACTTTTGATCCATATGCAATCATCAGGGCTAGAGATTTAATAAAACTTCTAGCAAGAAGTGTTCCATTTGAACAGGTCTGTACTAAATCATGGAAGTTGATATCAATTTATATCATAATAGTTATAAAATACTACATTTTCAAAATGTGAGACTTTTGAGTAGAATCAGGTGAAGTGAGAAGAATGATCTATTTTATTTCCTTGACTGTTCAAAATAATACATCTATATTCAGATGATATTATCTGCCTCTTGTATCTTTAGGCAGTTCGTATCCTTCAGGATGATGTTGCATGTGATATCATTAAAATAGGATCTCTAGTGAGGAACAGAGAAAGTTTTATAAAAAGAAGAGGACGACTTCTTGGGCCAAAAGGATCTACCCTGAAGGTATTTCCTATAGGTGTAGTGATCCTGAAAATTCCTGGACCTGAATCTCAGATCTTTGGCTTACTTTTTTTTTCCTTTTTTTCCTTTTTCTTTTTCTCTTATATGTGTGTAGGCCCTGGAACTGTTAACAAACTGTTACATTATGGTGCAAGGAAACACTGTTTCAGCCCTTGGACCTTTCAGTGGGCTAAAAGAGGTAAGGGGAGACATTAGCAGTTTGTGTAGCGTACTTCTATTTCCCCCCCTTCTAAGGCAGACTTTAAAGGTGGAGCCTGACAGCCTCAGGAGGATCTCGCTGACTTTCAGCTATGTGTTGATAAACTACATTTATGTGAATGTCCGTACTCTTAGCTGCTGACTTTTGTTTAGTCTCCAAGATCCTTCTGCCCGTGACATGAGAAGGTATTTTACAAATCATCTTTTCTTTTTCTTTCTCCTTTCTTGGGAAAGAAAGGTATAGCAAAGTGGGGGGGATGCCTTCAGATGTTCCTAAATAATATCTACAACTCCCTCTATTTCTTCTGCTTTTGTTTCTGTTGCCTACAATGCAGAACTTGTGTGCGTTTTCAAATAAGAAGGTGTAGCAGTGGAAATACTGCAGTGTTATTGGTATGCAACACAAAGAAACATCTAATGTTTTTTAGTAATGACATAGGTACAGAATGCTTGTCAAAAGCAAAAACTTCTCATGATGCTATAAAACCTACGGTAACAGGAAAGCATTATTTGTGGTTGTGCTGGAGTGTATTAGAAACATGACAACATAGTTAATTATGTTTCTGAACTAGTGTGTCTTCAAATTAGCTGTGCATGTTAGCTTTTTTCAAGCTATCAACAACTTTAGGGTGTTGGGGGGAATGCTTTCTAAACCTTTTCCAAGTTCCACTCTGAAGAATTTGGAAATATTATAGTATATCTAGTATTTTAATTGATTAGAATTTGATATACTTGCTAGGTTTTCTATTCTTTTTTCTTCTTCCTTTTTTATTAAATATAGGTTAGAAAAGTTGTTTTGGACACAATGAAGAATATACATCCCATATATAACATTAAAGTGAGTATGATCCAGTATGTATCTTTGTCTCCAGTAAAGTTCTGCTATTTATTGTAGAGATGTGTATCAATAATTACATGTTTGTGCGGTAATTTATTTTTGAGAACCTCTAGATTGTGCTTTAAAAAAAAATCTCATTTGGATATCCTCCTTTTCACTAGGGTGTGTTGCCAAATATCATTGACAGTATCTGAGAAAACACAAAAGGAAAAATGTGTACTAACTTTCCTCCCTTCATGATGGATTGCCTGATACATGCTCTTGTAAACTGAGGCAGCTCCTCCAGTGCGTTTTGGTCCTGTCTTGAGACATGTTTATCTTTCTGGGTCAGCTGTTCATAATTAACCCCCCACTAATCTCTTACTGCAGTGAAAGACAGAGGGTTCAGGTGATGCAGACTGAATGTTAGTTTAGTAAAACTTGCAAATTGGAGCTCTTGGGTACTACTATATTACTTTTTTTTTTTTTTTAATAACTTCTGTGACATTCTAAAACCACTGAAGACTTTAATGATCAAAAGGGAATTATCAAAAGATCCTGAACTGAGATCACAAAGTTGGGAAAGATTTTTGCCTAAGTTCAAGCGGAAGAACTTGAAAAAACGCAAGGAGCCAAAGAAGAAAAATGTTAAAAAGGAGTACACACCGTTCCCGCCTCCACAGCCAGAAAGTCAGGTCAGTTGAAGGTTTGATTATACAGGAATATAACATGATTTGAAATCTTGTTCTTGCTAACAACAAGTTGGAAGCCCTCTTCTGTCAAATTCTAATTTTTTGATACTATGCATGTGGCTGATGGTGCATAATTATCTCAAGCTTCTCTTTACTTGTCTTGTGTAGATTGATAAGGAATTGGCAAGTGGTGAATACTTCTTGAAAGAAAGCCAGAAGAAACGAAAGCGGGTAGAAGAGATAAAGGTAAAATTGTTCTCGCTGCTCATTTTAAGATTTTTGATTGCTCTGACTTTCATTTCTGTCCCTTTTGCCCTCCACTGCTGATACTTAATCTTTTTGTTGGTAACTTTAGGCAAAACAAGCAGATGCAATCAAAAAAAGACAAGAAGAAAGAAATAAAGCTTTTATCCCACCTAAGGAAAAGCCAGTTGTGAAAGCAAAGAAAGGTAACCTTTTATTTTTCCTCTTCTAAAGCTGTTTGCTGTCGATTCCTATGCTAAGTGATTATGCAGAGATGTAGCTGCAGGAAGTAAGAAAGGTCATGTAAAGCAATCCTAGCAGTTAAACTCATCCCTGGAGTTTCCAGGGAGAGTAGAAAGATCAAACAGCTCATAACTTTGTATCTATAAAATGACAATTCACTGTGGAGCAGCTTCCTGATGGAAGTACAGAGAAGGCCGTCTGAATTCGCTCTTTTGACTATATCAGTTCTGAGCTTTTGACAGTTGTAGTGAAGCCTACATAGCTTTTGCCCTCACCCGCATGCTTTTCATTTAAAGAAACCCAGAGGCGACACTTCCTTGAAAAGTTATGCCACAAGTAAGTATTGGAATAAGACAGAATAACAGCTTTTCTTAAAGTTAGAAGTAAATCTTCACGCTGTATGCAGACTAAAAGCTTGTATTCCTCCTGAGATATTGCTTTAGTGCATAAAGTCCAAGAAAAGTTGTCTGGATTCATTGATTGAACTACATATTGCATTAGATATACTACATTTCTATTATTATAGTGTATATTACACTACGTTTCTCTTTTTTGAAAAGAATCTGTATTCTGAGGCATTGATTTATTTTACAACATATTTTTTGCGATGGCAGTAAATCTTCAAAATCCTGCTATTTAATGTACTCAAGTACTGTGCTTTTCCAGCTGCTGTATGTTTTGAACTTAAATCCTTCAGTTTTCCAAGAATCAATTACAACAATACTTTGTGTTTAGAGAAGAATTGAGATCCAAAAGGGACAGCTGGTACCCGCTGTTGGATGTAGAAATTAATTGTTTGAGAGAAGAGAGTTGGATAAACTAGGCGAGCAGAATAGATTATTCACATTGCTCAGCATTAAGCATTCAACTTTGACATTCCCTGTAGAAATTTCTTATTAAAACGATCATATGGGGTTGGATCAAAAGTCCTCTCTCCTACTGATTCTGCCAGGGAAAGAGTATAAGGATGGGACAGGCATGTGTGGGAGCTCCTAATGTTAGTTAAATGCAGAAAGATAGAACGAATTGAATGCTTCTCCAAGTGTAAGAATTCGCTAATAAATTTCTTCTCTTTTTATGTGAGATCCCCCAAGACAACAGGCATATCGCCAAGACTGCGACTACATGTTAATTCTGATGGAATGTCTAAGGGGAGGGTGATAGTAGTTTGTGTATGTGCGGTGTATGGCACTCATGTTCAAATGTGGTTGTATAAGACTTTTTTTACATGACTTTTCTCTGAAGTCTGCTGAAAGACGCTTGTGAAGAATGCTAGTTTCAGTAAAAATTATGGGAATAACTTATACAGTCTTTAGTGGATTTAAAGTAGACTCTCTAATGCAATGGGACACAGTTTACTGTCAATAGATATGGAGTCATCTTGCAGACTGCTATAATTTAGAAAAAGTAAAATTCATGCCTGTTATTTTTGTGTTTTTTATTATATAGCCTCCACTGAGAAAAAAATTGATATTGAAGCCATCAAGGAAAAAGTGAAAAACGCAAAGAAGAAGAAACTAGGAGCACTTCCAGTAGAGGAAGTCAAACTAAAGATTGCAGCAGATGAAAAGAAAAAAAAGAAAAAGAAATAATTCATCACCCAAGACATTCACTGTTCTCCTACGTTAAGAAACACTTTCATACTTGGGAGATTTGAGACTTAAAGTTTAACCACATATTGATGTCAGTATAATGTACGCAAGAAAAGACAAGATAGAGAGACCATTCTCTTATAAGCACGCTTAGATAATGGACCTAAAGCAGCTATGTAAAATAGTCAAGGCTGGTGAAGATGATCTATTCTGCCATATTGTCTGAGAAAATAAGAGAGTGTTTTGATAATACCCATCTTTCTAAAGGGAGAGTTTTGTAATACAACTGTTTTAGGAGTTTGGCACAGACTGTTAAACGTCAGGTTCTGAGAACTCGATGGGAGTCCAAGGTAATCTTTTTTTGTGAAAGGCTACCAAACCATAAGGAGCCTCAGTTATGGTGCAAAACAGGCAAGATTTGTTATTATATTATGCTTTTGTTTCTGTAAAAGCTAATTATTTTTATGTATTTGTCTTGCTGTTAATAAACTATTTTTAATAGGTTTGTTCTTAAATCCTTTAAGTAGTCATCTACTGCAAAACCTATATCTTGGTTTCCATGACACAAGCTCACAGCTTCAGGTGAGAATTAAACAACTACAATCTTAAACCATTAATCAGCTGCCTTTTGTTAGCATTACCCTGGAGGCTATTAGACAGATTGTAGTACAAAGCAGATGTCTTTCCATGTAGAATGTGCTGTAGGATAAAAATAAATTATTACCTTTCTCTAGAGATATTTTTGTTTCTGAATAAATTGGGTTACTGTATCTTATTTAGGCTCCTTTCCTTTTTTTTAAAGGAAGTTCAGAGGCTTTTAGTTTCCTGAAACGTGGTGTGTGATGAAACAGAGTTCGCAAGAACAGCAGGTGTTGCTTAATGTCTTGGATTAAAGCAGCGTGTGTAGTGGTTAATAGGTAGTAGAGCAACACCAAATTCATGATTGTATCTGACTGCATTTGCTCAGTTTGGGAATCTTGATTGCCTGTATATGCAGTGAAAATGGTTCTGCTAGAACATTGCACCTCTTTGCTTTTAGGTTGGTGACATTTTGTTTGAAATGAAAAAGTGAAAACCCAGCCACTTCCTTCTCTGCACCTATAAATAAGGATTTAAAATAAATACTGCTGAATAGCCAGTACCTGTGCATTGAGAAGCAGCTAGAATACTTGCCCTTTAGCGTGGGGAGCAACATTAGCCTTGATGTGTCTTTTAGTTTTGTGAACGCTTCTTGGAGCGTACTTGTTGAGAGGGGGAAGAATGCTCTCAATCCTCTTAGTTACTCTAGAGTTTGTAAATGGGAGCTTGATTACTTAACAATGGCAATCTAATTTTGAAAATAACATTTCAACAGGTACTTCACTGAGAATATGATCAATGATTCACATACACCTATCTAAGAGATTGGAGTGAGCTCATGTGAGTTTAGTGATTCCAGCAGTGTAAACATTTTTCTAGAAGCACTGTGCTGTTTAGCACCTGACAGCATGGCGGGGAGACCCGAGTTCGGTACCAGCCTGGTACTTCAATCCTGTATCTCCTACTTCTCAAGAGAAAGAGCTAACCATTGGGATTAGCTGATTTCTGTCCTTCATCCCCAACCAAGCGTTTTACAATTTTAGTATTTAATCTGTTGCTCTTCCACTCTTTCCTCTTAGACTTTTTTTCACCTCTGTGGATAATCTACTCTCTCACTGCTGGGCTTCTGTCCTCTTATGTTCTGAAAGGACTAATTTCAGCAGGTTCTTGGCTACCAAAGGAGGTGCTGCAGTACTTCAGTTTAAATGGCTGTTGTCACAGTGTGATCCCATGGCTTCTTGCCCATCAGTGAGTGCTTCAAAAGGATAATCTGCAGAGCTAGAAGCCGGTAAGGAGAATCGGACTGTAACCTGTTTTTGTGACGCTTGGCTCAAGGAGGGAGTGTGAGCGTATTTGGGGAGGGAGAATCTGTAGTTCTAGCCTGGAACGGATGATTTCACTGAAAAGGACCTGAACAAATGTTTTGTTTGCTGTTTAAAATGTTAAAGGTTGAGGCTGGCTCCATGGCCACCAATGGCTGCTTGACTGCTAGTACAGTGTTAGGTTCAGTGGCCTTGCTGCTCAGCGTTTCAGTTCAGTAACCTGATCTGGCTGATGAAAACTCTCTACAAAAAAGTGATTGTTTTCCAGCTGGGTCAGCTTACTGCATGGTTGCCAGAGTTGCAGTGCAGGAAATATGCAGCTTGGCTTGATGGCAGCCTGGCCTTAAATCAGTTATGCTTCTATGCAACTGTGCCTTTTGAATTCTGGCCTGTTACCCACAACCGTGGCACCTATGTAGATTTTGCATCAAATACTTTTCTGCGGTAAAATCCTTTACAGGCTTCAGGGAATCTCTTCCTTCTCTTTAAACAGGGTGAAGCTTTTTCACCCCATGAAATCTTTTTCACTTGTTATGGTTGACAGGTTTCTAGGATTGTCAGTTTAACGTTTATTTAGTTAAACTGGAAAAATCAAGAAAACCCTCTTCTATTCCTGTATACAAGTTAAACCGAAGGACTTGACAGCTTAGCGTCTATATCCAAATGGTAACTGGCTGCGTACCCTTAGTGCTTTCCGTTACTGTTAGTGCTTTTTGCCTCTTTCCAGAGACAACATGGCTATAAAATTCTAACACTTACTTGTATAAAAACGTAAGAATGGAAAATAAAGTGGGTTTGGAAGGGTGAAAAGAGTGTTTGGTATTCTCAGGAACAGCTTGAACTTTTGCAAATCATTTCCTTTAATTTTGGAGATCACAGACTAGTGAAAAAGTAACTGAATGCTGTTTTCAGAGTGACAGCTCATGAGTATTTTGCATTTATTATATGGAAGTTGAGGGCATGTGTCTTAAAACAGATGTGGACAACTCATGGAGTGGTTTGATCATCCGGAGTAGAATATCTGGATTTTTGGATGTCCTTAAAAATGAGATCCAGTACTTGTTTGGCTTGTCAGGCTTTTTTGTCTGAAAGAGATCATGCTGTAAAGTTTTGTGTGTAGTGGTGGATTTTTTTTCCTGAGCCCTGGTGACTTGCAGTTTTTTTAATGAAGCTTTTTGTATAGAATTTCTGTAGAGCTTCTAAAGTATGTGGTTAGAAAATCTGTACTGTGAATGTTTTGAACTTTAAGAGCTCTGTTCTGTTTACAGTCCCAGAGAACAAATGGAAATTAAGCCTTGCAGGGGAGATTCCTGCTAGGCTCATTGTGGCTCCCTGGACACAATAGTCCATTTTCTTCCTTCTCCTGCATTTCTCTTTGTGGGATTCAACTGCTTTAGTGGGGGAGACACTGTACCAGACTCAGGACTGGTGAGGGAGCCCTTCTGCGCAAGAGTGTGCGCAAAATAAGTCCTGCTGTTGCTGTGCTGCTTATGGTTCTCATGGGATTTTCAAATGAGACTTTGCTATATCTTTTCCATACATGAAGCTTAAGGCTTAGGCTTCTTGTACAAAAGACAAGTGAGGAGGAAAGTAACTGCCCTTTTTCACAGAGAGACTCATGGCCTTGCTCTTGCAGTGGGGTGTATGGTTTTTTTTTTTTTTTTTTAAAAAAAACCTATCCACTTGGTTTGGAGGAGGGAATTCAGGTTTGGCCCTTCCATGGGGAGGCCAGTGTGAATACTAAGATTCTGGTCATTGCAGTACAGGAAAGAAACTGCTCATGTCCTGTCTGAAGATGTTATCATTTGGTTAAGCAGGCTCTGGCACCCCACTAACGTTTAAAGGTATGTGAAGGGCAAGGAAGAGAATTTGAAATTTTGGCCCACCCATATCTGCATTTTGAAAAAACATTTGTTTAAGCAGCACGGTGATCCTAAAATGATTCAAATGCGTTATCCAGTTAACTACCTGGAAGAATAAAACGATAAAATTTGAGTCACAGTTCTAGTACTTCTGGTTGAGGTCTGCTCCAGCAGTGAAGATGGGAATGGGTGTGCAGAAACACTGGCTGAAACTGTAGGGGCAGTCCTGCAGAAACAGAGCAGCAAGGGGAACTTGCTAGCTTTCTTCACAGATGCATCTGTCTGAGCTCTGCGGTGGAGCATGGTGCAGAGGCGTCTGTGTTGTACTGCCTAGAATACCACCCTCTGAATAGATAAGGGTTCAGTAAGGTTCAGCTCTACTCCAACCAGCCTCACATCCAGCTGCAGGCTTGTGGTCGGGTGCAGGAAGTGCTGGGTTGAATAGAGAAGCAGTCCCCTCTGCTTTCTGCCTACACCAGATGCATGACTTCCAGGGGACTCATCCTTTGGTAGCTCTTGAATGAAGAGCATAAATAACTAAGAGTATAGCGTGGTTTTATTTGGGGATGTGTACCATCTTTACCAGTGCCACGTTTCTCAGCACTGTGCAGGGTGGAGCTGAACGTGGATTTTTTGTGATCCCAATTAAGGTTGTAAATACAGAGTTGCCATGCCAGGGAGAGACTAAACAGGGGTTTATTATTTGAAATAGCAGTCAAAATCCCCATGTTTAAGGGGGGGGGGGGGAAAGGAGAGAAGAAAGACAGAAGTTCTATATTTCCACCTGTAAAAATAGAAGAAATTCTGCTTCTTGGCATAGACGATGCGGGTGTTGGAAAGCATCCTAAACGAAGAGACATGCCAGTGCCCCCAGTGCACGGCGAGGCTGGGAAACGTACTGCCCACCACAGGATGCAGACGCAAGAGCTTACAGGGGTCCAAAAATGATTTGATAAATGTTTGATTTGTCAGCTACGCAGCAGCATGCTGCTGCACCTTGCTTGGAGAGCATCCTAGGAAATACTGCTGCAGGAGGGGGAGAGGCGTGTGCTCAGCCCTAGGCCTCGGCCAGGGCGAGGGACAGGCTCCTGGGCTGGAGTCACCCTGCAGCCAGTCTTAGTGCCTTGGGCAGCTGTCCGTGTCTCAGTGCACTGCCTCTGCAGCATGCTTCGTTACCCACTGAATCCCTTCTCAGACCGCTCCACTTCAGAAAACTAAGTGGGTAATTTAAAACCAACGATTGGTTCTGAATAATGAGAAAGCTGTTACCAGCTTTCTCTGCTGCTGCTGGAGATGAAGGTGATATTTATATTTCTAAATCATCTGTGGATGCAATCAACGTCTCTACAGATCTTTCTGCTGCCAGTAACTTACACATAGGATAGGGATGAATTGGCCTAACTGCTCTCGCAGTCTTCTGCATGTGTGTTATTCACTGGCAGGTGCTACAGACGAATATTTCTGTAAGATCCAGCTGGCTGGAATTGCCAGTGTAAGTAATAAGAGCCTTAAAACAATAACGGTGATACAGTACTCATCACAGGCAGGTCTGTCCCAGTCTGGATACCACCTGGAATCACCTATAAACAAAACAGATTACTTGTTTTCAAGTATAACTGCATCGAGAGCAACAAGCTGAAGTAGTAACGTCAGTGATACTTACTAACGACTTTATCACGCTCTGCATTTTCTGGAGGCAGAAAAGAAACAAGCATAAGCAGACTTACACATTAGCAATAATTTGAGTCTAAACAAAAGAGAATTAACTGTGAGCCTCACAATGGGCTGGGAAGCTGTATATGGGAGCTATATTTCAGTCCTGGAAGAAATGAAGACCTGTTGGCTTCAGGAGAGCCTTACAGCAACTTGCAGGGCTTTTCTGAGGAGAGCTGGTTCATATCTTGCCAACTTCTCCCCCTGCTAGTAGCTGTCATAGAAAGAGCCCGCTCCCCCAAGTGCACTTCTCGATATTACTGTTTTGGCCAAACTCCTTGAGTTAAAGATTTTCGGTTTGTAGCTAACATTTAATCAATGCTGTGAGTCGGTGGAGAAGTGCTGCTCTTGTCTGCAATGTTGGCATTGTAGTACCGTATTGCCCCTCAATTACGTCACCCAGGGTTGACTGCCGTGATTTTGTTTTTACCTAACTAGTGGAAGACATCTGGCCCTCCTGGCCCCGTCGTGCTGTTGGAAGGCCGAATATAGGTGCATAGAGGGGGGCTCGGGCTGACCACCCGTGTTCCCTTGAAGGCTTGTCACACGGGCGCGTGTATGCATGTTAGCCTGACATTTTCCTCGTAGTTCAGGGTGGACGAGCGAGGGTAACAAGGTCTTAAACTGTAGCCGCTATATGTGCCCGTTGGTGTCCAGCAGCAAAAAATCTGGCTCTTTCAGCCTCCCTCCTCATTAAGCATCACAGCTCACTTGACTTCTGACTGCATCTTTCAGGAACTGGAGACTGCTGAGCTCTCTCTCCTGCTAGGATCATTTTTTGTGGTCTTTGCTTTTCTACATATTCCTGTGGAGGAAGGTTGGTTGTCTTGTACTTACTACACAGCTTGTCTGCACACTGCTCTCCCTTGCACTGGCTGCATGGTGCTCCCCTCTCGTACGGGAGCCTTGGGTAATTCCCACTGCGAAGGAAACAACACCGTTCTGAAACGCCCTTGTGAGAAGAATGTTAAGAACTGCCGCTAATTTGTTTTTAACTTGGGTTTTGGGTCAGTTGTGTTGGTGTGGAATTGTTTATTAGGCAGCTCTGGCACTTCTCCGCACAATGAAACAGAAGAGGTTAAGTGTAAAAGGGTGCCCTCTTGTTTAGCAAGAAGGACACAGTGTTATTTCAAACTCAAGAATTAAAACAGTTTTAGAGCTGTAAAATTTCTGGTATGCAGAGACTATGGGCTCTCGAAGCTGGCTCTAGCTACACAAGCAAAAGCCGGTGCTGTTATTGTGTATGCGTGTACCTGAGCTTTGAAACAAAGAGGAATGGCTGGTGCTAGAGAACCTCTTAGGTAGGTAGTGATTTCATCTACCGGTTGGTAAATATTTTAAGAGCAGTGCACTTCTCTCCTCCGCTTCCTCTCTCGTTTGTCAGCTTCCTCAGCCAGCAGGGCGGTGTGTAGTGGTGGGGGAGCAGGCAGCAGCCGGCTCCGGCCGTGCTCTCAGCTCCTGGGGCGCGCGCTGGCTCGCTTCCTGCCGTTAGTGCGATGCTGGCCTTGAGCTGAACTCCTCTGAAGGAGTTTGGTATCGCCAGCTGCAACTCAGTGCTTCTGCTTTGCTTGGAGCACAGCCAAAGCAAGATTTACAGTGCTGCTCTGACTACTCGTAAACACACCAAGAGGGATTTTATGTGCATGGAGTCTTAGCTCTGGTAAACACTGTGGCAAAACCTCCTTACGCTTGACAAGACCAGAATTTCATTGTGTTATTACTATTTGGTCTAAGCTGAAATAAATCCTGTGGAGTATATTCACCTTAGGAATTGAAATAGTGTATGCATCTTGCTTTGGGCCTTAGCAGAGTTGAAAGTAGTTAAGGATTAGATAAATAAAAAACTTAAGTTGCACCCAAAACAATCCTTAGCAAGAGACAGGTGCCAAAGCCATAAACTGCAACCCTGGAAAGCCCCACTTAGCTCCCGCCGAGCTCTGGAGATGCCCAAATTCACAGGTTTCTCCCTGTTTGATCTATAGAGACAGTGAACGTCAGTGGCTGCGCCTTTGTGCCCAGGCAGAGTTGTCTCTGACTGAGCAGGGCTGAGCAGTTCAGTGCCTTAAACAGGATCTAGAAATTATCCTGCCTTACTATAGTGGGAATTGAGGTTTGGTAGGTATTTTCAGAGTCTCCTTGACACTTGGTATCCAGAACAGGATCCGCACAATACGGTGAAAACCCCGAGCGTCTTAAAAAGAAGCAGGATGTGACGTTACCCCAATTTTTAGTAAGCAGTAGCCTGTTCACAGTGTTCTCAACTAAGCAGTGAAGCACCCTGCTTTAAAGCCCTCTCTGACCACAGAGCTCTCACCTTCCCTGAGGAGCGCCCTGTCTACCCTATGGCCCGCTGCTATGGGTGAGGGCACTCCTCCCCTTCCCCGCAGGTCCATGCCCCTGCATGGAAAGGAGCCCAGCATGGTTTCAGTCATCTGCACTGTACGGATATCAGCCAAGGCACCTTCGAGGGACCAGGGCATTGGACATGACCCTGTCCCTCATCTCCTGGCAAGTCGCTTGTCTTTCGGAGAGCTGGGTGTGTGGCTCGAGGGCCTGCCAGCACCTCCCGGCAGCGCTACGGGAGCCTCGGTCCAGGTGTTCCCACGATGTCCGGCGTTCAGGGGCTGCACAGCAAGTACCAAGAAGGGGAGGGAGAGGACAACCTACGTGACCAGTGGCTTTAAATAAGGAACCGACATAGTCAACAGTCAAGTGACTGGTAACATTAAGTGGAATTGGGTGTCGAAATAGGATTTCGCTGTCTAAAGCTCTTCCTGAGGAGAGCTTCAAGACTGATCTTCTGAAACTAAATACCACAGTGAGAACTGGTCATCTGTTTTTCCTCTTCCCAGCTTGGATGTGGGGCATTGGTGGGGGGTGGTTTTGGTGTTTTGGCATCATTTCAAGGTATCTTGTTGGGGACACTTCGTTCTTCAAGGACAAAGAATGGATGATAGAAATGCCAAACTTCCTCGAGTTTATGGGCTGACATGGACTTGGCCCAACACAATATTTACATGGGGTTTTTAAACTTATGTTTGGACCGCAGCGGCATTAATTAGCTGGAGAAGGTTAAAAAAAAATCCATCCTAGATGCAGCAAATGTCCAACTGATGATGCATATTTAATATAATAACAAGCAGCACTGCATCTTTGCCCTTTCAGAAGGATCTCCGGATAAACTTCTGCCTTGAGCAGCCACAGCCTCATGAGTCTAAGCTCTCATACTAAAGCTAAGACTGCAGGTTCAAGTGCTGCACACTGCTGTTTCAGTATTTATCCAAATCATTGAGCTACAGGCTTAATTACGCAGGCAAAAGTGTAAATATTTGCAGACTTTGGGCTTGTGCCTTGGCAACCATCTGGGGCCCTCTTGGCACTTTAGTATGTTAATTGCAGCATCTTGTATTTTATCCTTTTTGCCAGTGCCACTAGTTTTTGGCTATGATTTATAGTCCTCAATAAGTCGAAACAAGCTGGGTGGACAGAGGTGTACATCTTTCTCTATTTTGGAGACCCTTTCCTCCCACAAAACCCATGAATATTAGCGAGATGGACTGATGACATAAGGTTGCAAGTTGTGGGATGGAAGTGGCAGGACACAAACCCTGTAAAATACTTGGAATGAAAAAACTTACGCTGGTCCATAGTTGCAAATAAAGTGTGCTACGTTAGTTCCAGAGAAGTCCGTCACTGTCGGACAAAAGTGAACAGCACAGCCGACTTTGTAACTTGTAGCCCAAACAATCTGAAAAGACAGACGTGTACACCAGTGACAAAAATCCTAGTTTTGTCATCTGAGTAGTTACAGAGGAAGTCGTACCCTTCTCTGTCTCGCTAACAAACTGACTTGAGGAGCGCTCCCTGGACCAGCAGTGGGAAGCAGTAGTGAGGGATATCTAAATAGTATTTTGATCTGAAAAGTGCCAAATTGTTTTGCCTGATTGACGAGTTGCCTGTTAAAACGTCTCTGAAAGAAGAACTGACTGTAACTGGTGATTTTCCTTTCTTGCTAAGGAGGAGGTTAAGTTTGTCTCCGTTGCTTTACGGTAACCCACCAGCCTTCTGTCTTCCCTGGCTGGGGAAGTGCGTGTTAACAGACTAAATACGCGCAGAAAAGGCTACCTGATCCCTTACAGCTCCTGTGAGGGTTGATTGCCCCCTATACTAAATCCAGTAGGGCTGAATATGCAAGTTGCCCAAAGACATTGATGTTTCAGGAGAGGCAATGAGAAGGAAAGTGTCCTGGCTACGCTCCTGCCTTTTAACATCACAGGACGGGACTAACACAGTTTTAGAGGAAGGGGCATTAGGTTATCTAATGTAAACCTCTACCTTTTACAAGCCATTAAGTTCAATTTGACATCCTATATCCAGCTCAAAGATTACAGTGCAGCCAAATGCTTCACTCCTAAAAAAAAATAAAAATAAAAAAATAAACTGTGTGCCTACCTGCGTGTAATGACCACACACTCTGTTACAGCTATTGGTGGCATAACTGTAGGCGCTGACCTCCTTGTACCAAGAGGTGATGGCTCCTTCCACAGTAAAACCCGCGAGTGAGCCTGTCCACAGGTTTTCTCCAACGGGGGTGAATTTGGGGTGAGCCTTCCCTGGCTCTTTGAGGTAGATATTATGTTTAAATTGGCATTTCTTTGTCCAAGCTTTCGCGGTCTTTGCCAAATCAGGATCCCAGCTCTGAAAAATAAAGACAGCTAAAAATCACAGAGGTATCTTAGCAAGGCAGTAATTCAGAGCAACTTTCTGGATGAAACTGGGTATCAGTGTCATATATGTTGCAGGTTTAACTTGTTTTTCACTTCTCTTGAGACTTACGGAGCCATATGGTAAATTGTCTTATGGACTCATTTCTGATTTGAGTTTAGTCGCTCATTAAACATGAGGGAGTTTTTGGGGTGGTGGGTGATCTTGCTTAGTTGGTCTGTTGAATATCGAGATTTGTAAGTCAGTCAAATGGAGTGTTCACAGGCACGTTGGGATTTTTAGAACAACTTAAAGCTCAACCCATTGATTTCCATCTTTGTGTTTTGTGACTCCAAATGTTAGTGCTGAATTTGTATTTGTGTGATCACTCATTCACTTGCCTATTCAAATGTATAGGAAGTTGTCATTTAAGCAGCTGGGTTATAGAAGTGTCTTTTGTTTGCACTGTAGGTGTTCGTTTTCCTTGGGCTTTCTTGTGTACACAGTTTGGTTGAGCAAATATAGTATTGTACCTCCTGGAAAATGCAGTACTGAGAGTGTATGCCTGTAGTTCTAAGCAGACTTTATGTCATGAAAATTAAGTTGTCCAGTACTGCTGAAAGCTTTGGATTGGACTTTTTTTAATGAAGCTTTATTTGTCCTCTATATGAATTAAAATATCTCTCTTGCATGTGCACATAGTAGAATCACTAGAGAATTTTTTTTTGAACTGATCATTAACAATGACTAAAGACAAGGATTTAGTGATTGCTAGTTTTTATGCCTATGTCTTTCCTAATATAACTTTTTGTACTGCAGATAATATGAAGTAACAATCTGTGCTCCTCTCTTTTCTTCCATCCTATGATGGTATTAATGATATTGCTATAACAGTGTTAGTAGTAATTCACTTTCAAGGAACTTTCCTTTTTTGTGTGAATGCTTGAACAAGTTGGCTATTGAAAAAGCAGGATGCAGATATTTATAGTCCAGATTGATCTTTAGTTTAACTGTACTCATAATCCTATTTTGCTTATGAAACTGCATTTATGCAAAAACATTGGACTGAACTGCATGGGGGAAAAAATGCATGGGACATGGAAGTTTTCATACAAATATCATAGCTGTTTGGAAAAAAACAATTGCATTTATTTTTTTCCATGATGTATTTCTCAGTGTTGGTTCCGCAACTAGGATGAGTTGTTCTCTGATTTAGGGAAGGAAAATCGATCATTTGACTGTGAATAGTGATGCAAGGCAGCAGCACAGTAGAATATGCAGAAACAGGAGGAGTATGAAAGCCTCACTGTGAATCCCTAGTGAAACTGGTGAGAATCTTTCTGCTGATTTTGCAGAGCTTTGGAACAGACCTAAGAACACTTTAGGAGAATGTGAAATAGTGAACAGGAAAGAAGGGTCACATTGGTCAGGTAAAAAATTTGTAGATCAGCATTCTTATTATGTAATAAAAGTGTTACAAATGTCACTGATTGTGCATCGTTACTTGCAGCTAAATGAGTTTGTCTTGTATTTTCTTTTTAAAAAATGCTTTTCCAAAGGTAGAAACGCCTTGCATTCACAATCTTCGTTTTTATATATCTAGATGGACAATTATCTACAGCAAAATGAAGTTCCCTGTGGAATAAAGAAATCAGCTTGTTTTCCTCATTTTTGAAGTGCTAAAAGCCATTCAAAAATTAATAAATATGCTGTTTTCAGTTCCAATACTTTTACTTTCATAATAGATTTTATCATGCATTGTACTGCTTTCTTCACATTTAACTTTTTCCTGGGAGAGCTCATACTTAAGACTAGGGTTTGTTCAATGCTTAAAATGAAAGTTATCGTGATTTAAATTCTTGTATTGGTTGTAATAACCTTTTTCTTTGTTTTTAAGCCTTTTTGGGGGAGGGATTTCAGCTCTTTAACTTTTTAAAAGGAAAAATCAGGCACAAAATTGCTATAGTTTTAAAAGATGAATGCTGCCCTCTTAATAAATTATACAAATATCTTGCTAGTGTAAGGCTGATAAAATAATCGAGATAAAGAGTTTGGAACAACATGCCCTGGAAGTTCAGAATCAACACTGGAAATACTTCCTAAAGTCCAATTGAAGAAATCTGAAGTAAAAAACAAATCTGGAAGATCAGCGAAAACTGCTCCTGAATGGCATTTCTTTGTTAGAGTTTGACTTGACCATCAGAAACGGAAAATGGGCTGCTTTTTTTTTTTTTTTTTTTGGAACTTTGGGGCCTTGCTAATTGTGGTTGTGGTTATGTCCTCTTCTGGTGGTGACCATGGGATGATGATGGTAAGAGAGGGGAATAAAAGAAAGATGATCAGTATTAGGACAATAGCTACAATCCATCTGAAAGATTTGTGGAGATGATCCCAAGACGAAACATCAAAGAACCTTATGGCTCAAGTATTACCCAGCAGAGCAAGAAAGGTGATGGATATTATGAGAGACAGCTCCCAGGTTTCTGGTACAGAACAACTCCTTCCAGATCAAAGAGGGACTGGTCCTCAGATCTAGCAGTTTTGAATATGTATTTACAGCATCCTCCTTGCTGTGGTTGCTACGTGCTGCGCAGCAGGGAGGAAAGTGCTGCAGGTCATCTTCAATGCGAGGTAGCCACTTTCAGAGGGTTTGGTATGTTTTCAACCATGACAGATTGACAGATTTTTTTTTTTTTTTTGCATAGCATCTATAAATACCACACTAGTGAGAAGTGAGAAGGCAGAGGGGCAAAATGGTGTGGGACCTGAGGTCTCAGCAGTCATTTCTGCTGCACTTGTTCCGCTTTCCTTTTGGCCTCGTCTGCAGACCTAGCACTTAGGAGCAGCTGCTAATAATTCTCTGTTGGCTCCTCGACTGTGAGAGCCTTGTAAAGAAAGCTTAAAGGAAAGCTCTCCAAGGGATTTGGTAATCTTCTCTGCCCTCGCCACTTTGAGCATGAAAGGTTGTGCTTCGATCTGCACATAAATTACCCCCTTAGCGGTTGAACTGTAATGGCTTGGAACGAGGAGGCTTTTCACAGCACAGAACTACAGTATAAGGCTGAGGGCTGAAATCTTGAGTTTGAAATTAGGTAATTAAACAGGGCAAAACATACGTGTACGTGATTGTATAAACCTGTCTGATAATCATAGTCTTATTATCTGCCTTAAAAAAAATTGCTGTTATGGCTCCCCCCCTTTTTTTTTTTTTACAGTTGATCACAAAAACAATTTTTGAGAATTGTAAGCACCATCACAATGTTACACACTTGCACATAAGTTGTGAAGGTCCTCTTACCATGTAAAGCATGTTGCTAGCTGGTGGATTCACTCCAGACCGGAATCAGTTATGGGTTCTCACACATTCATCAATAAACTTTGGATCTCCAATATCAGGCAACGTATGTGGTTCGTAGGAGTCAGAAGAAAGACAGAAATGCAGCAAAGCCAGCACACAAGTAAAAAGTCTGCTTGCCATGATTCTCAGTCTCTGATCTTCCAGCTTTAAAAGCAGAATAGTTTAGCTGTATAAGGTGCTTTTAGCTCCACAGACAGCGTTTGCTTGGAAGGCTTGTGGGCTGGACTTTATCATGAGCCATGGTAATTGAATATGGTATTTGTGGCAGGAAATGAGTCATTTTTCAGCAGCGTTGCTATGAGACTGGGGAAATTAAGCTTCAAGTTCACATCAGCTAGTAAAGCTTTCTCTCTCCCCTTTATTTCTTTCTTCTTTCCTTTTTTTTTTTTAAATTTCAAAAGATTTTTATGGTGGGCAAGCTTCCTCTCTCCTGTATTTTGACACGGGTTTTCTTTGTTCTCTCTTTTTTTTTTGCCCCTACATCTCTTTTTCTTATCGCAATCACTATGCGTTGCAATAAAGTTTTAGATAGATTTCCTGCTTTTTGTGAAAATAACATTACATTTAAGGCTGTTACTCTAAGCCAAAATGCTATGACAAATCTATTTACCTAAACTGTGATTTTATCATAGTATGAGCAGTCATTTTGGTTGTATGTTGAGTTATTGGAGGGATAAGATTGGCTGAGAACTACAATTTAAATATGCTGCAGTTACCAGTGAGTTTCTCCTGTGATGACACCCCAGTGCTATGTATTAGTATCAGTTTCTCTCCCCGAGCGTTAGCAATTCGTAAATCATACCCACTGACTCGAACCCCCAGTGGAGCTGGGCACCATGAGGCTTGGTGCTCCTGTGTGGGGGTGCCCAGCTCCCGCACCTGGCTTCACAACAGTGAAGGGATACCTAGGGGTAACTGGAGGTGTGTGACCCACAGGACCTACAGGACCAGCAGCCCTGGTGGAGCTGCTTTTGGGGGTTCACTGTACGACCTGTGACCAGCTTAACTCTTGAGGGGTGAAGAACAAAATAGTAAGACTGACAATAATAGAGTGATTTTAATGGAGACTGACACACAAAAGCTAAATTTAGCAGAAGACGAGCTTTAATCTTTCTGTTCTTAAAAAGCAGTAAATACAGTTAAATCTCCATTATCTGTGAAAAATGAGGTCTGGGATAACTGAAGGTTAATGAAGACCAGTCACTGCTGCTTTGGGATCCAGTATGCCACTGCAGACATATCTTCGTCTGGTTTCCAGGTTTTGTCCAGGCTTCCAGGAGGCTTGCTAGTAAGTATAGTAATATACAGTCTGTGTGGTACCTCTAGGAGTCCACCACTGAGCCAGAGCTAAGAGGCTTTTATAGACGTAGAAGCAGGCTAGAGCTACTGCTATGCTAATAAGTTATACTAGCTTTATGTACAGCCACTTAAATCTTGCCTTGAATAGAGAAGCAGCCTCCTCTACGCTGGATAAACATCTCAAGGATAGAGAGAGATGGCCATGAGTGGTTTTTAAATGTGTGTAATTCTTTTACAGTGATAAGGCTGTAGGATAGCTATCAGTAGCTTAAATAGTCATTACTCATATATAAACGTATGGGGATACCACTGTTGTACTAGAAGAACACCACTAGCACTCAGTACCAGAAATAACAGCCTTAAAATTGAAACACTAAGGCAGTAGTTGTCACAAGAGAGATGTGGATGCCCTGCAGGCGGGATGTGTGGAGACTCGGTGGGTGGGTGGGCTGGAGGGTGAGAGGCAGGAGGCCTGGTGGGACGTGGCTGTGGTGGCTGGGGCTGTGTATCCCAGTCTGGGTACCAGCTGGTATAGCCTAAAAAACAGCAAAGAAATAGCTATTAAAACCCATCAAACCTACCCGTACTTATAGGAAAGTGATTAAGAACAACTTGATACTTACTTATCCATTTCTCACGTTCTGTGTTTTCTGTTGAGAGATCAGAAAAGGAAGTAAAGGTAAGTATCATTCAGTAGTGTTTATTAATGAAAATAGGCTAGCCGTTGCTGCTGCCTGGCTGATTGCACCTTTGATACCAGTCAGTATTGAAAACACCCCACAGGGAGGAAGTAGTTCAACAAGAGCAGGTTCCCAGCTTAGGTAGGTCTAATATCATGTTATTGAATTGGAAGAGAAGCAGAAAAGAAGCATCTGCATTAGGAAGAATTTGTATCAAGGGGAGGAGGGAATAGCAAATAAAAATGAAACCTAGGATTTTTTTTTTTAAGATTGATACATAACACTTATTTAAATAAAGCAGCTACAGACAGACAAATCTCACTAAGTACAAAATTTATCACAGAACTATATCTTTGTTAAGAGCTATAGTGCATTTGCAGGACTTCCTGAGTGCACCCTGCTGGAATTACTGACTTGCCCCTGTGGGAGCATATGGTAGAACTGCTTTCAGGCTCTAGCACGTAACTTTTAAAAGCTCTCCCCCTCCTCCCTACTCTGAGATGTTTCCGGTTATCCTATGATGCATAAGTCTGTGCCTTCAAGGTGATTCAGCCAGGATATCACAGAAGGAAACAAGAATACCAAATGTTCACTTATTGCTACAGCTGAATCTATCTGGAGCGCGGCTGGTAGACACCATCTCTAATAATCTGTATGATATTCATATTTAATTTAAGATATTGTTGCATGTCATTTAATCTCCATTTATTTAAAATACTACTTCTGACTCTAGTTTGGAACTGGGCGTAATGACAAAGGTGCATGGCTGCAAATTGTTGTGCAAAAGCAGGCTCTTATTGCTGTATTTCAGAAAATCACAGGGGTTCGAAATAGGTGTGTTTTTCAGTATAGTCTATTGCTCACTCAGAACTCTATAGTTTCCTAGGAATGTGCTAGGACATATTAAACAAAGCTAGAAAGCAAAAGTTAAATATACTGTTTCTTGCAGGAGAAGAGAACCAGAGAGGAATACATGTCGGGCATAATGTTTTAGATTTGAGTTTTCGATCAGGTAAAGAGGTGGAAAGTGGTTGAACAGATATATCTCTTCATCGAAAACTCTAGCTTCTGTAACTGAGGGTCTTAAATAGCAAGGTATTCCGATTGATATTTTCTTATAGTATTCTCACCGAGGTTTGATACTATTGCTTTTTTGGTGGGCTACAGACCCGTTATGTACTTAGTGCAAATTAACTCATTACTGTATTTCCATTGATAATTATGGCACTTTTTATATAAAGTTTTCTTAGTTGATTGCTTTGGTCTTACCACAGAGATTGTCTGCACACTTGTCTTTACCGCATCCACTGCATGGCTGTCCTGCTTCGTAAGGTTTTCTTGGGTAATTCCCCCTGAAAAGCAGAAGAACCATATTTTGTTAGCGCAGTCTTTTAAAGAGTAATTTGAATACACTGTTTCATCAAACTCTTAGAATAACTCGTCATGGGAAGCTATTACGGAGGAAAAATACCTTTATCAACAAACTGATCGTTAACAATAGTTTGAAATTGCTTTTGGGTCGGAGTGGAGCTCCCACTCACATGGACAGCAGCTACCTGGTGACTCTTGCCATTGAAATTAATCAGACTTTCTGTGAACACTGTACGATTCTGCATAATGGTACAGGAATCTGCCTCTAGTCCCAAATTACCCACCTGTATTTAAAAAAAAGAAAATCTGTAAAATGTATGATTGTAAGGCATGAGATAAACTAGAGGACTGTCTTCATTTTATTTCTTCATTTAAAATGTTTTGCTTTGAAGTCTAGGGGAGGCTGTAGAGAGGAAGAGCATTTGTTAAATGCAAAGTTTGCACTTTTCCTTCTTTTCCTGCAGAGGCTGAAGTCAAAACAGACATGATTCCACCACTCTTGCTTATGGTGAGTGCTCTGAGCGAGGGCTTTTTTCAGAAAGGGATTTTCTGCAGCTCAAGCCATGGCCAGCAGCCTCTGTTTTAAATGGCTGGGGGAACTTCCTCTCAAACCAGTGATGTCTGAGTGTTGCTTTTTCTGGAATTTAAGACTGCTCCCACTATTAGTAACATCTGATAGCGGATCAGTTAGAGGATATTTAAAAAATAATTTAAAAAACCCAGAGGTCTTAATTGACTTACGCTGGTCCATAGTTACAAACAAAATGTGCTGCTCTGAAGAGTCCTGGAAAATATTCAACTGTATTGCAGAAGTGGACTGCACAGCCAACTTTGTAACTTGTGGCCCAAACAACCTGAAAGGCAAAGCAAGATATGTAATGTGCCAGTTGAAAGACCAAAAAAGCTACTAGAGTTCACAGGATTAAGGGAGGAACCAGTGACTGAAGTGAAGGGCTCTTGTGGGAGTTTAAAACAGCTAACACAAAAAGAACCTCAACAGCCTGAAGGGAAGCTGAGACAAATGATTGATTGATTGATTTTTTTTTTTTTTTGCATTTACTGTCTAGTTCCCCTGGAAGCATGAAAATAGATGCTGTTTTGACAGGCTCATTAAAAGAAAATATATATTATTTTTCTTTCTCAGCTTTTAGTATCTGGCTCTGTGTGTGTGTGTGTGTGTGTGTGTGTGTGTGTATGTATTTTATATATATACACACACACACATACATTTTTAATAGCCAGAACCATGTAATGTTGAGCATGCTTGGTAATGAGCCTCCTTCCTCCAGCGTAAGCACTGTCCAGCTGTGCTGCATGCCACCCAGGAGTTGATACTATCAGGAGGCATTTGTCTCCTGGGGATCTATCTGACAGTTTAAAAATCTTTCAAATAAATGTTCTTTTTAATTAAAAAGAGAAAACATAAGTTAACAGTCCCTAGCGGTGAGCTTCAAGCATGCCTCCTGTTTTCTTTAGAAGGCACTTTTCCTCTGAAAGGTACCTAGTTTTAACATCTATATAAGCACAGAGTCACAGAAGCTTTTGTGTATATGGTAGAACCCAAGAGCACGTCTCAGTTTGGTATGCACCCCTGGCCACATCCCAGCTTCCCCCTGGGGCAAGGCCCTGGTAGGTACCTTTCCTTCCCTGCTCACATATGCCAAAGAGGTTGCTGTAGCATTTTCCAGTGGCTCCTCTGTGCTATACACCAGGGGATGAGAACTTTTGGGGAGATGTGTCAAGAGCATCTGGCCTAAAATACCGCTACAGCAGAAATGCGAATGTCTTCAGGTGTCTGGGTGGGTGCTGTGGCACCGATATGTCTTGTGGTAAGGAGTAAGGTGCCAATAATGGTGTCAAGATTTTTGTTAAATTGTAAAGTTCAAAGATGACACCACTATGAAATTGTCAAGGCAATAATTCCTTTCCATCATGAGAACAGAGCCCAGACAGCCCTGCTGCTCAGAATATTCTATTTCCAATCTCATTCAGCACTAAAGTGGTGAAAAGAAATTCCTGCTATGATTTCTGTTCCAAAGCAGTCTGTTCCAAGCCTATACTTTGCTCTTCTGTGAAACTGCTAGGTTATAAACCACTGGACAAGTAAGACTCACCTGGGTATAGTGACCACACTTGTCAGTACAGCTATTGGTATAGAAATTGTAGCTTCCAACTTCTTCAAACCAGTCACTGAGAGCTGTATCCACAGAAAAGATGGTGGCTGTGCCAGTCCAGATGTTTTCTCCAATGGGCGTAAAGGTGGGGTGCACCTTCCCTGGCTTTTTAAGGTAGATATTGTGCTTAAACTTGCACTTCTTTGCCCATGCTTTGGCAGTCTTAGCTAAAGCAGGGTCCCAGGACTGTGGAATGGGAAGAAAGCATAATATAACTTGCACTGCAGTAACTTAGTTGAATTCAAACATCTTTAAATGGAAACTTTTCTTGTAAGAATTTTTTTCCCTTTCTGCTTCCCATCCTTGCGAGAAGTTTCTTTTTCTGTCTTGTCATTTCTACACCTGTAGCAAAGAAAAAAATTTCTTTCTCCCTTAGGGTATTGCAGGATCAGTAGTATCTGTCCACTGGCCTGTGTTGCTTGACTTGTTAAATATTTAGAGCTGGATTGCAGCGTTTAAGCTGCTAGGCCTGAGAGCAAGTCAGTGGGTGAAACCACTAGCTATAGAGGGGCTTGGGGAACTTTTGGCCTAGGAGTTGTTGGCTGTCCAGAGATTTGCACTTTGCAGCTATCACTAGACTGGGTAGAAGTCCTGTTCTACTGGCCAGGACGGAAAGGAGCAAAGTCACAGTTGCTCTCTTCCCTAGTCCCTTCTGCCACTTTGCTCTTCTACCTCCTCAGCAGGTAAAACAGCTACTCTTAAGGGCCTTCTGCAAGTCCAAACCAAATGAAAGCTCACTCATTTCTACTGAGCTGAGGAAGAACCACTCACATCCTGAGTGATACAAATGATAATTTGAGAAATTGGTCTGCAAGACTTGCTGAAAGTGTTTGTGCTACTGAATGATCAAGCAATAAAAATGGCAGATGAAATTCAGTGCAGACAAATGTAAATTGAGGGATGTGAGAAAAAACAACCTTGACTTTTTGTTCACAATGACAGGTTTGGAATTGACTGTTATCACTTGGAAATCAATGTTTAGTAGCATCTTAAAAAGCAAATTAAGTGTTAAAAATTCCTTGAAAAGGAATGGAGAATAAAACCAAATGTATAATTACACCACTGTGGAAGTCCATTATACCTGCTAAATACTGTGTGCAGTACTTCATCTTAAAAAGGGCACAGTAGAACTGGAAAAGGCACAGACACCACAGATGAGGATGATCATCCTCATGGATGGCTTTCATAAAGCAACAAAGAGTGCTCTACAGCTTTGAACAGAGGCAGCTGGACATTTGTGTGGATTGAAGCATGTAACCAAGGAATGATTACACAGTTCGTCCAATTCAAAGGCCAGAGAGTATCAAATGAAGCTAGGAATTAGCAGATCCAAAACAAACACAAGGAGATATCGCTTCACATAACTGGCTGTTAGGTTGTGCAGATCTTTGCTACAGGATGCAGGAATGATAAAAATTTGCATGGGCTCAAGGAAGAAAAAAAAAATCATACAAGAAAAAATTCATCAAGAGCTTTTAAATAGAATGCAATACCTTTGATTCAAGAGGTTCTTACATGTTTGTCTTGCTCATATTCTGGACTTGGTGGATCTTTGCTCTGACAAGCTAAGTTTGTTCTTGTGGTCTATCATTCTTAATTAAATATTGTTTTAAACAAAATGGCAAGAAATTAAAAACACATGTAATCTGAGTTTGAGATCTTTTCTATGAACTTCCTTTCACAGAAGTGACCCATATTGTAGCTGCGCTTATGCATTTAACTTCCTTTCCAGCTAAACAGCACTGCTGCAGGGCTCAAGGTAATGGCATACACTGACAGGGTTTACATCCTCCGTCTGATCTACCTTTTCCTTCATGTTCCACTGAATAATTGCCTGTTCCAATATCCATTATATTTATAGGAAGCTCTACTTTCCAGCCCAATATTAGCACCTCTACTCTCCAAACCCTGTTACATCAAGTGAAGATCAGCTGTCTGTATGCACATCCTGGCAATCCCCTCTCTACAACTCTTTTTGGATTGAAAGAAACAAGGGGAGATGCTAGATTTTCAACCCTGTCATGCAGATTGCCTATTCTGGGCTTTTTAATATCAAATAGTGTCCCTGTATCGTGGAACCTGAACTAATGCAAGGAAGGTTACTAACACTTTTACAAAGTGGTAAATGAAATGCTGAGAGATGAAGAATATGAATATTTTTGCAATACAGCAAGGCTGGCTAGAGGTTAGCATAGCAACCCATCCCTGAACAAAGAATTCCCTTCAAATTAGTAACACAATCCTGTGAAAATGAATTTCTTTTTTATTCTATTTCCTTCAGAGAACTATCATATATAGTACAGAAATCATTGACAGAAAGGGAATGAAAAGTATAAAGCAAACTGAGAAGATGGGCTAGATCAGCAGCTCAATCTGTATTAATGTTCAAACAGATGATAAACACCTCCTTACCATGCGAAACATATTGCTGGCTGGTGGATTCACTTTGGATCGAAAGTTGTTGTGAGCTCTCACACAGTCTTTAATAAACTTAGCATCTGCTATGTCAGGCAAGGGATTTTCTGCATAAGCATTACAGCAAACGAAGAGATCCAGGAAGAACAACACAGCACAGAAAAATGTGATTTTCATAATTCTTCAATGCTTTCAGTATTTGTTTAAGGTTTTGAAAGAAAAAAATCTCTTAGTTGGAGATAATACTGGCAAGCAGTTCTTCAGTGTGGTTGTCCTCTATCGGCAGAAACACTTGACAATGTGAAAGCAACAGGAAGTGAAATAGTTTCATAATGGGAAATTCTCTTTGACATCACTGTCAAAGTCACTGTCAGAGGATAAAGTGAAACAGGCATCTGTCATGCATGTCACCAGGGAGTTATTCAGAGGTAAAGTCTGTTCCATTCTGGTTAATTGACAAGCAATTCTGGGACTGTTGGTCTTATCTTAAGAGGTACTGCAGCACAGCTTTCCTAAAATCTGTGTCAATCATAAAAATAGTAGCTTTGACAAAATACAAATCTGCTGTTAGTTGATTTTTGTGCAGTATAACTTAGTCATGCTGCGTCAGTTAGAATTATTTATAGGACCTTTCCTGCATTTCAGAAGTACTCCAGGAATAAACAGAATTAGGGAAACTGCATATTTTGGAATTTGACCTCACTAACAGAAAACATATTTCTGGACAGCAGCTTACTGTGGAACAGACCTTATGGCCTTCTACTTTGTTGTATGGCAAAAGTATGGTTTAGAAATCCCATGAATATATGTTGATTTTCTTCTTTATGAACCATTTGTAATTGCCTGGTAGTCTGAAACCAAGAGCTTTCTGTGCTCCCAGAAAGAGAGAAGCTATGAGCGTGAGCATTCCTAGTGTAAAATTCCAAATCTGATCACTTCCTAAGACAGCAGGGATGGACTGTGTTGGGATTTGTGCTGTCTTATTGACCATCCTACAAGTTAGATAAAATTTTGTTTATTTCTTAAACCTAAAACAAATTGTATAAACGTGCAAGAGCATCAGAACAGCCACATAGTTGGAGAACTAAGGTTTTAAACTCAGATTTGGTTAGGTTTAGAGAGAAAAATCTGTGGCAGACTATAAATGGCATTCATCGGTCTGACTCCCTCATCGGATTTTTAGAGCAGGCCTGATCATGCTAAACACTTGTGGAAATGATCATTCTAGTGTTGCCTTTCTTGGTTGCTTGATGACATTTTTTTCCCTTCCAAATAGTACATTTGATTTGCCTCAGAGAATTTATGAAGATCTATGACGTGCAAGAAGGAGCTGTAGCCCTCTAACAGCATCACAACTATCTCTGAGCTATAAATAGAGGCATATAATCAAATATTTCTCTGTGCATGTGTGTATGGATGTCTGTGAATTACTAACTCTCCCTACCTTCCTCTTGATTCGTTGACTGATGTCAGCAAGGTAGGGGCAACTATAGGAGAAAACAAAATGGAGGGGCACCTGCTGGTGTTTTGGAGGGGGTTTTCTTCCTGTGGGTGATGTTACCTTCTGTGCTATCCAAGGATGCAGGTTGTTCCTATCAGCTGCCTCCTCCTGGGTTGCAAGGACTCTCCTCTCCACCATGTGCTCTCCAGAAGCCTGCAAGGTACCATGCAGGTGTCACCAGCAGGATGGTGTCTGTGTGTGTGTGGGGGGGGGGGGGAGTGGGGGGAATGTAGCAGTCCTAAGCTCTTATTATGATAATTTAGATCATTATGGTAAATGGCCCCTTCCCCAGCTTCTAAAGTGAAGGCAGAAAAAAGGCTTGTCAACGGCTTTGTTTAAGATCATCTTGCCTCTTTTCTAAACCAGTAGTGATTTGAGTTCATTTTTTACTGCCAGTTGTTATCTTTCTTGAGATGAACATTACCTTGAGACTGCAAAAATAATCATTTTGGCTTTCTCTGTTTTCTTTTTCTAACACTGTCCATATGATTTATGAGAATCTAAAATCTTTGGTCGTGCTACAAGTACATATAAGTAGTACAAAGATTAGTATTATCAGCATACTAAAACTGCGTCATTAATTTAACAGTCCAGGAGTCTGTCACTTGTTTATTAGTACAGGCGAAATTTTGTGTTTGGAAACTTAAAATTGAGTCCTTTGTGAAGCAGGAAGGTTGACATACCCAGGATAGTCCATGTTATGATGCTTTTCTGCAGAGATGACTATCTCCATCTAGTGATTTTCTCTGCACTTAAATAAGTGCAATCTGCCCTCAAGCGTCCATAATGAGCATTTTCACAAAAAGAGAATGACAATCCTTTGCCATCATTAATCACACTTTCTTGTAAACCAGATCAAAATGAAGCTTTGAGATTTGGATATCCACATTTGACAGGACAATACAAACCTTGCCTGCTCCCGCATGAGTCTCAAGTGAAATCTAGCACAATGAGCTAGGTATGGGCAAGGAACTGTATATTTTGAGAAAATTCCCATGTTTGCATCCACCTTTCTCACTTAGCTCCTGCTTTCAGTTTAGAGTGGCTAGAAACTTATAAAAGTTTCTGTTTCTTAATTTTTCTTTAATGTACGACCCACTCACAAGGGCTGGTGAATTACAGCTATTACAGAAATCCAAGATGCCTAGGAATCTGTGAAAATTATATTTAACTTTGTCCTTATCTCAACAACTTCCCCACTGAATATTGCTATTGATATTAGGGAGAAAATCTGTTTGTTCTTGACTTACTGGATTCAGCTGGACAAACAAGGCTGGAACTCAGGGAATTTCTTATTTCTTCCACAGGATAAAGGAGCTGGAGTGTGCAGTTAATAAACTAACTTCTGACATGACTTGCTACTTCTATTATACAATTTCACCTCAGATAACAGATCAAATGAAAGCACAGTGTTGGTACTGCATGTTATTTCTGCAGCCATCAAACAACTTGCAATATTTGTAGAAGTTAAATATTATTATGTAATTACTTAATATGTAGGACATAATTGATAAATATATTAAAATATTTCTCTTAGAAACCAAAGGCAGGCTTTGAGTTTCTTGGATATAAGAAAGTGCAGTGGACATATTTTCATCACCAGGAAGATCATGTAGCACTTCATTTTCATAAAGAAATGACTTAAGCACTGTGGGTCTAAAAGAGATTATAGATTCCTTCTTCTCTTTGTGTATGAGGAAGCACTGGAAGTAACGTCTCTTTTCCTCATGTTTAGGAAATTTCTGCTATAAATCATGAAGTAAGAACTTGCACCTCTTGAACATGCACCCATGACAGCTGAGGCTGAAAAGATGAATTGAACGCACAGAGTGTACTAATATTGGAAATATATAATCTCAGAATGTTTTGGACACACTAATCATTGTCCAAACCAAGAGATACTGCTTGCTTTATCCTAGAGGAAATTGTTGAGTCTCAACTCAACAATTCAGTAGATGTTCCAAGAATCCGGGACTAAAATCACTGATCACATTGATGAAGGGGGCATTTTTCTTCCTGAGAAGGCCTGTTTTATTTAAAATATTAAAGGGAACTGTTTGTTGGCAGACAGCCCTCATTTACTTGAATTCTTCTCAAGCATTGTCAGGCAGCTTGCAGCAAAATCTGAAATGACACAGCTAGACACTGAAAACTTTGATTTTAAAATATTTGTATTTGTAAATGTGACAGAACAATTTATGCCATTGGAATCCGTATTTTGGGTCTCTTTAAAAACAACCTTGAAGCAGTTCCATTTTCAAGTACTTCTCAGTCACATTTGAGGGGAAACAAATACATTTCGTCTCATCCATACGTATGGACCTCTTACATATGTAAGAGTACAGATATACTTGGATATTGTGGCTACGATGGCAAGTAGTAACTGATTTAACTATGCTACGTATTACACATTCATACCAGAGCAGAGCAGATACTAAGCACTGACCTTGACAATGCTAGACTTGTACCTTAATATGGAACCATTGGACCATATTTCCTCTTTAAATTTGGTATGATTTGTATTTAAATGTTCTTAGCAATGAAACAGAAATAGAAATAATTCATTAAAGATTAAAAAATCGTACGTAATTTTTGAAAAGTACTCCAAAATGTCAATTCCTTAATCAAGTATACACAGCAGAAAAGAGAGCAACTTGCATGAACTAGTATTATTTCCTCCTAGGATTACAAATACTAGCAATAGTTTTAAATGCAATCTTTTTTTTTAGGATAGATGCATTTTAATTTATTAAAGACTAAAATCTGCTTCTATTGCTTGTATGCCTAAATTAATGTGAATTGGCCTAGTGAATGCTTTCTACCACCTGCTTTTCTGAAGTGTTACTGCTAACAGAAGTGATTTTTGTAAGATTAGCCAGTCATCTAATAGTGTTATTTTGCTGTATGAACTGAAAACCCTTTGAAATACCTTGGAATTATGGTGACATTCAGAAAAAATTTCAACTCTTGACCGAAGAGATGTAAAACCCTTATTTGCATATCTGTCTTTACCAGATGGCACTTAACCAACATTTCACTAAATACATTAACTTGCCTGTTAGGGTATGTGTCTCTTTCATAGTCTTACATTAGTAACATTATAATATGCAAATTACTTTAAAAGAAATGCATTCAATATTCAAATTTTAAGAAAATCATAAAAAATAAGTATCTTTAGTTTACTTGTAATAAAGCAAATGTTTCCACAGAACCCAAGATTTTGAAATCTCACTTGAAATAATTTGAAATTTCATGGTAAGAGAGGAAAGGAACCTTAAAACAGTTGGTTGCAGCTAGGTGTATGAAAAGAGGTTTGCCATGCTGAAATGGAATCATCAGGACAGAAGTCATTTATAGGATTTCCCTTTTGACAGTGCTTTGAATTCAGAATAGCTGAAAACAGAAGACTTCAATTTCTTAATTTCCCCTAATGTATGATTCAGTAACAAGGAGGCATTTTAGGGAATTAAAGGATTGTACTGATAAATACTTTATCATTAAAAAAGTATGTTTCAAATTACTTTTTTTTGGCTGCTCAACTTTGCCAACAATATGATAGGAAAGAAAGGAAAAAGAGCTAGATGCAATTTCTGTCTTTTCAGATGTCTTTTAGCATATGCAAAATCCTTTAGCAAAGAGTTCTACAGTTCAACAACTGACGGTGTAAAGAAACAGCTATTTTTAATGCAATATTTTATTTAGAATCTTCATTTGAATCCCCACGCTCTTGTACTGTAAGATAAAGTGCACTGAAACAAAAAAAATTAGTCGGTCTATAGTGATAAAGAAACAATGAAAAAAAAAACTGAAAAAAATTAGATCCTAAGTATTCTTACCTGAAAGTGACAAAAATTTACATTAATCTCGGTTTATGATCAGCTATCATTTGAGGATGAATTCCTATCTCTGGATGTTAGTTTTACAAGTAAATTGCTTTAAGCTCTTAACTATTTCCTATGCAGGCCAAAGACTGCAAGATCTTTAGAGGTTTTCCTATGCAAAGCCAAGGCAACGGCAGGTAGTTTAGATGACAGTTCTTAGACACATGTCTGTAAGCAGTGAAGAAATATCCATCTTCTGTTATAGTGGAGAAAGAGTATGATTATGTCTTTACAAAATATGCCAATGAGTGAATCAAGTTATCAGATGAATTTTATTTCTCTCTTTAATACTACCCTCTGGACAGACAGGGCATCTATGCTTCAAAGCAGTTACTGGACAACTCTGGCATTTAGTCATTCATAGGCTACTCCAGCATGCCATGCTCACCACATTCACCACTCATCAGCTTCACACATTGCATGACCTTTTTAGTTCATAATATAAAAGGAATGGCATGCCCTATAGATGCTGGCAAGTTCTACTTGTCATTTGTAACAGCATGATGCTTCCATTGCAGTTCCCATTTTTACTTTAATTCCTCGTGCTTGTTACTAAGAGACACTGATTACCTTAGGACCACCACCAAGCCAGCTTCATCCTCTGCCATGGGATCAGGTGAGGCTATGAACATGTTGGGCTGAAGAAGCTGATATTTCATTACCTCTGGGATTAGAAATCTCTTTCAGATACCTGAACCAATACTTCCAGTCTATGCTGTCAGACTGCAATATAGCCTCAAGTCATCTCCCATTCACTAAGGGATTTAATGGACCTGAGAGACTAGTACCTTCTGGTAAACCACATTACGTAAAACATCTGGGACAATCAACAGTGGGCCAGGACTCGCATATGTAAAGGGCCACATCCAACTATCCTTAACAAATATCATTCCTGCCCTTGGTAGCTGTGCAGGTGCAGAAGAGAGACTAAGCCCCCGGAGGTTATCAGATGTTGCAGAGTTTTAATACTGATTATAATCTTATACCTCCTCTAAGACATTATAATATTCACTTTTTACTGTGTGGACTTGTGGAGCTCATTTCACACCTTCACCCTTTCTCAGGTACAAGCTACACCTGAATGAAGGGACAGGCAGGTCATGGGTAAAGATGGCAGAGTCTGGGTCAAGTTCTTAACTCTACAGAGGATACGGGAAGAAAGAAAACAACTCACTATAATCAGTGTTAAAATTCAATTATAAACATTTTCTTGGATGTTACTGACCACTAAAAATGCTTACTGAACCATGAGAACAACAAATCTGAGAGAGCATGTCCCTAACTTCAGCAAATAGTGCACCACGGAAGAGGGGCAAACTTCTTGTTCCTGTCTGCTTGCATAGAAGCCTGTAAAGCAAAGTTTCTATCTGCCAGTTGCAGACTGGCAACACTTTTATTCTTGCAGTAGGAGAATCTCCTATAGAAGGATTCCCTGACTCAAGGGGACCGTGTAGCTTCTCTTCTGTTGGTAGGAAAAGCCTTCTAGAATAGTCTGTGTAGGGTCTCTATGAATTGCTCCTCTGTCCAGTTGTTTTCCCAGAGGCAGGCCTTCATCTCTATACCCTTCTCCTGGTCACAGCATATGAGCTTCACGTTGTCTAACAGAATCCACTTTCTGGTCTTCCTTTGCCTGAGGGCCCAGGATCTGAGGTTGATTCTAATTTGGGTACAGCTGTGGCCAAAGCCTCACCATCACATGTATCTGTTAATTTTTAAAGGAGGGAGGGGGAAGAGCATCTGGAACCAAAAAAGACACCACTGCATTAGCCAGACTACCTGTAGACGTCCGAGGTGGAACTCAGCTTGTGATTAAGAAGTCTAAATTTAGGTGCTACATGTGATCCAAGTGTCTGAACTCATGTTATACATTAATACCTAGGTAGTACAGTCAAGGGACCACAGAGAGCAGTTTAGTTGACAAGGCACTATGAGTTTGCTTTACAGTAAGCTGAATTAGTATCAGTGGAACTGAAGGAGGTTAGATTCTATCTACCTATAATAAAAGCTTAGGCCTGTAGCTCACATGTAGACAAGTGTAAGTGTACATTCGGCCAGACTTTGCAACTCTATGTTAGGAGGTATGGAGCAGATGTATCTCTCTGCAAACTGCATCTGGGAAAACTCTTTGGAGAAGCATTCCAGCCAGGATGGCCCACCAACTCTCACCAGTTACTAGGGGTTGTGACTAAACCAGATGAGAGTCATAACAGCTGGTGGTCATTTCCAGCAAAGCGGGCAGGAGACCTGCATGGACGAGCAAGGAACTCCTGGCAAAACTCCAGCAGAAGAAGGAAGTCTATAGAATGTGGAAAAGGGGACAGGCCACTTGGGAGGAATATAGGGACGTTGTCAGAGTGTGCAGGGATGTGATAAGGAAGGCTAAGGCCTGTTTGGAATTAAATCTGGCAAGGGATGTCAAGGACAAGAAGAAGGGCTTCTTCCAATACATCAATAGCAAAAGGAAGACTAGGGAAAATGTGGGCCATGCTGCTGAATGGGGTGGGTGCCCTGGTAACGAAGGATGCAGAGAAGGCAGTTGCTGAATGCCGCCTTTGCTTCAGTCTTCACTGCTAAGGCCAGTCCTGAGGAATTCCAGACCCTGGGGACAAGAGAGGAAGTCTGGAGAAAGGAAGACTCTCCCTTGGTTGAGAAGGATCAGGTTAGAGATCTTTTGTCCAAACTTGACATGCATAAATCCATGGGCCCCGATGGGATGCACCCACGAGTGCTGAGGGAGCTGGCGGATGTTATTGCTAGGCCACTCTGCATCATCTTTGAAAGGTCCTGGAGAACAGGAAAGGTGCCTGAGGACTGGAAGAAAGCCAGTGTCACCCCAGTCTTCAAAAAGGGCAAGAAGGAGGAGCCAGGGAACTGCAGGCCTGTCAGCCTCACCTCCATCCCTGGAAAGGTGATGGAACAGCTCATTCTGGAGGTCCTTACTAAGCATCTGGAGGACAAGAAGGGGATCAGGAGTAGTCAGCATGGATTCACCAAAGGGAAATCATGCTTGACCAATCTGATAGCCTTCTATGACGGAATGACTGGCTGGGTAGATGAGGGGAGAGCAGTGGATGTTGTCTACCTGGACTTCAGCAAGGCTCTTGACACTCTCTCCCATCACATCCTCCTAGGGAAACTCAGGACGTGTAGGTTAGATGAGTGGACAGTGAGGTGGATTGAGAACTGGCTGGATGGCTGAGCTCAGAGGGTTGTGGTGAATGGCGCAGAGTCAAGTTGGAGGCCTGTAGCTAGCGGTGTCCCCCAGGGGCCAGTCCTGGGTCCAGTCTTGTTCAATATATTCATCAATGACCTGGAGGAAGGCACAGAGTGCACCCTCAGCAAGTTTGCTGATGACACTAAACTGGGAGGAGAGGCTAACACACCAGAAGACTGTGCTGCCATTCCGAGGGACCTGGACAGGCTGGAGAGGTGGGCGGAGAGGAACCTCCTGAAGTTCAACAAAGGCAAGTGCAAGGTCCTGCACCTAGGCAGGAATAATCCCATGCACCAGTACAGGCTGGGGGTTGACCTGTTGGAAAGTAGCTCTGCCGAGAAGGACCTGGGAGTGCTGGTGGACAACAAGTTAAGCATGAGGCAGCAAAGGGCACTTGTGGCCAAGAAGGCCAATGGTATCCTGGGCTGCATGAGGAAGAGTGTTGCCAGCAGGTCGAGGGAAGTGATCCTGCCCCTCTCCTCAGCCCTGGTGAGGCCTCACCTGGAGTACTGTGTCCACTTCTGGGCTCCCTCCCCAATGCAAGAGAGACATGGCACTACTGGAGAGAGTCCAGCGGAGGGCTACAAAGATGATGAGGGGACTGGAGCATCTCTCCTCTGAAGAAAGGCTGCGAGAGCTGGGCCTGTTGAGCCTGGAGAAGAGAAGACTGAGAGGGGATCTCATCAACGTGTATAAGTATGTGAAGGGGAGGTGTCAAGAGGATGGGGCCAGACTCTTCTCCATGGTGCCCAGCAACAGGACAAGAGGCAATGGGCAGAAACTGAAGCACAGGAAGTTCCGCCTGAACCTGAGGAAAAAGTTCTTCACTGTGAGGGTGACAGAGCACTGGAACAGGTTGCCCAGAGAGGCTGTGAAGTCTCCTTCGCTGGAGATATTCAAAACCCGTCTGGATGCGATCCTGGGCAATATGCTCTAGAGGACCCTGCTTGAGCAGAGAGGTTGGACTAGATGATCTCCAGAGGTCCCTTCCAACCTAAACCATTCTGTGATTCTGTGATTTTCAGAGCAGTCTTTTAAGACTGCAGGACAAGTATCTAAAATGTAAGGGCATGGAAAAAAGAAAGAAGCTGATTTGTAGAGCTATATGTGAATGATACTTCCTCAGTGTGTCTTTCCAGCCTGCTCTGAGTTGCAAGGGATGGAAATTCAGCGTTATGCGGAACATTCCAAATAGAAAGTGGATGAGGCCTTTGAAAGGGACAGCAGAGTGCTGTCCCTGCTCGTTGTACAGCTCCTTTCTGGCACAGTGCTGATGAAGTTGGTGTGCTACTGGGCCTATCTGCTCAGTACTGTCTAACTTCTCATCTTTCCTCTATGTTTCAGAGGATATCAGTCATTCAGTGATTCTGCTGAGCTATAAATGGCCTGGCTATGAGCATGGGAAGCTATTAGTATGTGGTACGTTAGAGGCAGTTTACTATTGTTTTAGGGGGTGTTAGGGGAATTTGCGTAAGTGTTTACTGCACCTATGCTCCTTAGCCTAAGTGAGCAAAATTGTAACGTACTGCTTGCTGTGCTCTCAGGACAATATTGGGATGTCAGATGGACAAAAGCACAGGGCTAGTTGTTCTTTCCCCTGTGGTGCCTACCTCCTGCCAGTCAAGATGGCACTTTATCAGACCTTCTTTGTCCCTCAGGCACAGCTTGCTTTACTCCCTCCCCTCAGCCAAAGAATAAGAGAAGCTTGATACACTTGCCAAAGGTTGTCTCCTAATCTTTGCTGATAGCACTGCTGAAGATTGTGAAGGGAGGAAGATGGGTAGGCAGCGACATAGCTGCGGTAGTCTGCAGGTTACGCAGGATGAAAGATTTAGCCAGGTCTTGACAACAACACAGATACAGGAAGCTTGCTGTAGAACATATGTGTATGCCTAGCTGCATCAGATCTCTGGTTTTCTTCCTTAGCCTTCATACATGCTGATTTAAATTTCTTGAACTTAAATTGCCATGATTTGTTGCATTTGTTTTTTCTTTTTAACCTCAAGGCATTTGAAAAATGAGAAGGTTGTTCTGCTGTCCATCCGAGGTCTGTTTTTATAGTGTAAGATTGAAATGGTTGGTGCGTGGCAGTAGCATGACAGTTCAAGAACCACTAACAATACTATTGGAATACTACCAAATAATATTCAGGACTGTCCCGAGAGAAGACAGAAAAAGCCACTATAGTCTACATCCATACTATTTTTAGACAGTGGATTTCGGATCTTCTCAACCACACCTACAATTTCTTGAGAGGAAACTGGAAATGTATTTTATGTGGACACTGGAAGAACCAGTACCCAGGAGGAAAACAGTGAAGAAGACAAACTTGACAGTTGTTCAGTTTGTAGATACAGCCTTGCAATGTCTTACAACACATAATCTGCAGTTACACTAACTCTTCCGAGCAGCAAAGCATAACAGCCAACACACACAGAAAACCAAGGTCATCAGTACATACATCAGGTAGTGCTGGCCTCTGCAGTGGCTGACCTCATTTTTCATCTTATCCTGACGTTGAGTTCAGATGAATGAAGTCAGGGAAGCAAGACCGACCATAAACAGATCCTTTTCACTGAAATCCCTCTTTATTAAAAAAAAGTCATTCAGTGATACAATTTTCTTCTTCATAGTTTCTCATTTAAAATGGACAATATAATATTTGCTGTCACCATCAATAACTGAAAACCACAGTCATACAAATATCTGATGCATAATTTCATTTCTTTCTGTGTATTTCTAACAGAATACAGCCAATAAATACATATAAGTTAATAGGTTAGTGTAAAACTGCTATATGTGATTACATTGGAAGTGGTATCAACATTTCTAGAGGTAATCTGTTTAAAAAAGCTAACTGTATTGTTGGTGCTTTAAGATGATTACACTCATCCACAGGCCCTATATTTAGGTACATTTAGATACTATGCACGACTAATTAAAAAGACATTTTAATGTGATAAATGTGACAAGACCGTCCTCTCAACCTCAAAATACCCACAACAAAAACCCCATGCAGAACTATTAACCACAAGCTGAAATGCTTGTTAACCTTATCCTAATCTCCATTTGCAAAAAGGTGCCCAAATTTTCTAATTTGTTTTCTAACAACTTTAAAACATTTACATTAAAAAACTGCCAAAAAAGACTTGTATCACAAGTTCAAGAGAGTAGAATGAAAAATATTCATGAGTAGAAAACTACTCAATTTATTGAAACAGGACATGATGGTAAGTAGTGAGAATAACTATCTGCTGATCATGCAGTGTTGCAAATTCCACACGACTTAGCTCAGGAAAAGCACTAAAACTGTGTCTTAGATTAAAGGCCTACAAAATATTGTCATCCTGGTATAAATCTGGCCAGCATGAACTAAGGTTGTTCTAATCGTCTGGGAGCCTGCAGAGCTCTTTCTTTTTCAGCTTAGCCTTCTCTCCAAGGCATACAGTTATTAGAAGAGTCCAAACTTTAATGCAGTTACTAAATGATGAAAAGAGAGTTCCTCTCCGGGATATGAATTACTGCATTAGATATGAAATTCTTCCAGACAATTATACAACCCAAATTAGACAAAATTTTAAATTAATATTTAACATTAAACAATGTTTGAACATAAATGGGGTTGTTGTTTATAAAAAGGCAGTATGTTAAATCTATGCAACAGTAACACTTTAAAACTTGAAAGAGCCTTATTGCAGCATAAAATTTTATATTACAGGAAGCTAGGATTTTTCTTCCTTACAGAAGTCAGAAATTAAGCTCAGAATTAAGCTTTTCAGCCATATTAAGGCATCTGAATGATTAGTTTACCTTCAGACATGGTGAACATTGCAGCTTTCAGATAAAGCAATGGGAACAGCTGGTCCTCAGGAACTTGCATACTGGGCAATTTGATATGTAGGAGCTGCCCATTTATGGTTTTAAGTGTATAATATTAGGCTTCTGGATTTGAGAATGTAATCCAAGTTTTAAAAAATAAAGCTTGTATTTGAAAAGTCTGGTCTATATTTTAGTAATTTTAGAATAGGCAACTTAGAAGAAACAGCTAGCACTTAAGTCGAATGGTTGTTTTCAGCTTAAATCTACAATAAAAAAGTCTAGCTTATTTTCTTCGAGAATCTCCTACAATAAGAATAAATACTCTTTTTACATAATCACTGTAATTGTCAGTATAGGTTTAGATAATAAATTGCAGTGTTTTAGACCTAAATTTTCAAACACATATTTAGAAAAAGAAAGTATGAGACAAATTATTTCTGAAAGCTGAACGCCTGGATATTTTCTGTCAATTCATTTTCAGTTCTGAGCATTAAGTAAATGGCAGAATTTGACTTTGTGTGTGTGGGGGGGGTTTATTTGTTTGTTTTACAGTAATGGCGAAACATTACCCAATGATAATGAACTTTAGAAGTAATACAGTAATACAGGCATTTACTAGGTAAGACTAAAATAATCTTAAGCTTCTTTTGGTATTTTAATATGCTGGGATAGTCTTATCACTCTGCTTCACCTATAACCAGGGAAAAAATATAGTTTATTATATTGACAGGAAAATAACTTAAAATTCTTGTAAAACCATTATCTGTCTTTTGGTGAAACTGAAATTAAAGTATATTAATGAAAGACTTGATGCTTTGGATATAAAAGAGCAAAATCTGTATTGATCAAAGACACTTGAAAAGTTTACAGATAAAATAAAGAAAATTTATTATTAAAACTTTAGAACACTTACAAAGCCAGGAATATGCTACGCTTAAATAACAGCACATGTAAAAACAAGGAACATGGAAAGTTTAAAAGTAAGCATATTTTCTTTTCAACTTTTTGATTAACTTTTTCTGTTTAGAGGGAGTTAGGAATAAAATACTTAATAAATCTAAACCTTCTCATTTTGAATAAGAGACAATAAATGCATCACTTTATAAATATCAAGTTGTACTAACTTCACAAACATTAAGATTTCTAAAGAACTGTCTTTCTATAGAATCTTCTTTTATTCAGGGTATTCTGTTATTTTAGGGAAACAGGACTGAGTACCTAATACGATGCTAGCTTTCTTTCGCACCTAAATTAAGCAATTGTTACACTTCACACTAAGCTACTATTTAAAGTGACATCTGTTTAATTGACATATATTTTTCTCTTTGAATTCTAGGATTAAGATATGGCACATTTTTGGTAAATTTGATAATTAATGCTCCAAATCTTACCAGATGCCATCTTCAGCTTCGTATTTTCCCAGAGAGTTTTTCCCACAAATATTTTCCTAGCATGTTAGCATGCTCTAAGGAGCACAGAATAATAACAAAATTGTCAGAGAAAGTTGTCTTTGAAGTCATGTCAGTATGACGCTTTTGGTTAATTCACTAGAGAGTATCTTGAGGAGACAGTATGTATTTCAAATCAAGTTATGTGGACATATGCATGTTTACAAAACGCTTTTTTACAACATAAGCAACTATAAAAGCAAAAACCATCACTGATGGTCTCAAAACTGCAAGAGCAATACAAGCCTCATCGCATACAATTCTGAACTCCCACGGGGGATTCCATCTTGAATAATCTATAAATAAGCATATAAATACAAGTCTTACCGGGAACAAAGATATTTATAGTAACTAGGCAATTTAAATAACAGTGCAAAATTATAATACGTACAGATAACTTTATCACGTTGTGGATTTCCTGGAAAAAGGAAAAGAAGAAACAGTTCTACTAGCCAGCCGTAATTTCTCTCCCCTTACCTTTATTAGTTAGCTAAAATAAATTAATCAGATTTACAATCAGGAGAATCTGACAAATTCTCAGAATTCTCACTGACAAACCTTAAAACTAAAACAAAGGATAAAATGTTTTCTTAAAAAGTAAACAACAGCACTTTTTAATACATTAATGTCTCCATAAAGGCATTACTGCTTATAACAATAATGATAACGGAGAGAGGGACATACTACAGGGCCTTTCTATTTTCAGTTAGTATCCTCTCTTGTCTTAAAATAAGAAATACTGTGTAATATTCACAATATACACATAAGCTAGTAAATACTATCAAATACAAATTTATGGATGAGAAAGGAAGACAAATTGCTTCTCAAGTGGTGCCTAATCCTGGGATCAAGTATAAACCAGTAGCCTTCCATTTCAGAGGAGTCTGCTACCTAAAAATTAAGACCCAGAGGATTGCTGAGTGTTTCTAAAGCTACAGTAACATATATAATGAGTAAAGTTAATAAATAACTGTTAAATGAAAAGCCGTGAGCCTCACTCCTACTTTTTCAAATGAAACTTAAAAACATATGCCCTAACTTTAGCCACAGGAAACTCCCAGCTTGTGACTTCCCAATAGGTAGAAATGATCACTTCCCTGACAGGGACCATGTACTGTTTCATCATGCATGTTTAGCATTTCATGACAATAATTTCTTTTTCTGTCAATAACAGAGCTTTAAAAAAAAACAGTTTAAGGACTAAATCCTATTTGTCATGGCAAAAAACTTTATAGCTTAAGAATTAAATTAGGATGCAGCCCTTTTTCCCACAGATGGAATAGGTGAGACAGACAGTGTGCCTCTGAGAAAGATTTCTTTTACGACTCTAACATGAATTAGAGAACCAAAGTGACTTTTCCACAGTGACTGTGACTGCTTATGGAGAATGTAAATGTCAGCTATACTCGTTCTCAAATGTGATTTTGCTGTTGCTCCAAAAGAGTCACAACAGACTCAGTGGCTGCAAATTTTAATATTTATATCTAAATAAAACTGATTAATAGCTTATGAATAATACAGAAGCATGCAGTTTCTGAAGGCTCATGTGACCACTAAAGAGTTGCTGCTATGCGCTACTTTAAAAAGTATGTAGCTGAATGCTAATTTCTTTGGCACGGTGAAATCAGCAGAATATGAGAGTGCAATAGAAATAATAATAATACATTTAACTACAATAATGAACTATAGATAATTGTAATCAAAGTGGGACTTTATAATGATCACTGAGGCCCAGATTCAGCAAAATAGAAACTATTTAATTATTCATTTTTGGAACATAATTGGTCATAAGAATATCTTTAAATTATTTGTGAACTGGACCTGAGACAGCACCAGCTGTGAGTAAAACCATAGTTTACAATGTTCTTTATCAAGTAGTGGTTCACTTGCATATTGCATTTTACATTTCCTTGTACTTACTACACAATTTATTTTCACAGGTGTCCTCTTTTGCGCAATTACTGCATGATGCTCCTTTTGCATAAGGTTTTCTTGCAAAATTACCACTACAAAGGAAAAAGAAAAGTTTCTATGGGATAGGTTGCCTTATACATAATTTTAAATAAATCATTTGTTAAAAAAATACATTGAAAATACAACAAATTGCTGACAATTCATTAAAAACCTCAGAATAGTTCTGAAACCTTTCTTTTCATTTTCATTGTTCTGTCCCTGTTACAGAGAACAGTCTCAAAAAGCTGTTGTTTTTCTTCAAGGAAAAATCATCAGGATTTTATTCAAACTTTACATTGGTAAATAAAATACTTTAAAAAAAAAAAAAAGCATGTTCTGGATAGAGCTTGGTTTTAAATAGAAGAGGTAAAATGAAAAGGATTTGAAAGCAGAAAATTTTAAAGCTAACACTCTCAAAATAGTTTAAAACAAATTATTTAGCCAAAAAATCTTGTGAGCTATTTACTGTTGAATTATAATCTTGAGAAACAAATCCTTGATTCAGCAAAATGTCTGCAAATGTCTAACGGTAAGTATGCAGTCTTAGTGAATACTGTGGGATCCCTACATGCTTAAATATCCATCAAACCGACTGAGTGTTTACATATAAAGACCAGCCTGCAGTAGTTATCCTGATGACATTCTCAAAAAGCCTGGTTATACAAATAACTGCTGAGTTTGATCATTTTCAAGATGTATTTAAATCTAACTAAAGTAAAAATTAATCTCTCAGAAAATGAAGTCAGTAAATGAGTGAAGAAACAGACAACTCAGAATCCTATCTGAGAAACTAAAAGATAGTTTGTACAAATAAAAACAGTCTTGGAGAGCCTTGTACCTTCTTATTGGCAGTTAACACACTGGAAATTCACATTTAATGGGAATATGAGTTTTTGATGTGCCACATTCCTTTCAATTAAAAATGAAACAAGCTAATTTACTACTCCTTTATTTTAAAGACGATCTAATTTGTACTACAAAATGTTGTAGAATCCACATGTGAAATCTCCAAGATGACTCCAAGCTTCCAATTTAATACGACCTTTCAACAACCCATCTTTGGGGTGAAGTAGATGAGATTGCTTAATCAACTCATATTTTTCCCCTAGTTTACTGAGATATTGGTTAGATTGTGTCTGGTGATACAACTGTAACAAAGTTCTGAACTGAAACACACTTTTCTCATTTGGCAGGAAGTCTAGGTATGCACTGTTTTCTTCAAATGGGAAAACAGAGCAGGGAAAATATAATAGGAAAAACAGAATAAGGAAATAGAATAGCACTGTCCTTTCTTTCCAGGTGTGAACCTTGTTGTATATTCAGAGACAAAAAAAAAAAGTATCAAAAAGTGAAGCAATTTCTTCCCTCTTGGGAAGACTGCAAAGGCAGAAATACTGGTTGACATGCACCCATTTCCACTTAAAAAGTCTTTGATAACAGTTAAATACGGATCAAGCTACTTCTTCAGTTGTTGTTGTTTAGCTGGAGACAGAATTAAAATTGTCTTTTCCATCTGCCTACAAACTCACCCTTTAGTGAGGGGCACTTACATATAGAATCATGCTGATTAGAGATGTTCTGTTACTAATTGTTCTAGAACCTTAAATGACAATACACCCAGTAATCTGGTAAATTCTGGAATATGGAAATATGTTACCAGACACATCACAAAGTAGTTATGAAGTCGTTTACTCGAAAATAAGTGAAACCTACAGCTCCACAAACAGGAGAGAGTTCCTACTTTGCTAAAGTAGACTTAAGATAAAGGTTCGTACAGAGCAGTAAAACAGAAGCAAGCATTGCTGATACAGCAAAATGCTGAATAAACCCTCTCAATGGCATCTAAAATCCAGTTGTCTCTGATGATATTTGATATTCTTAACCACCTAGTGATATAGTCACTCTGGTAATTTTGATATGCAATTTCCAAATGGAGGAGAAGAAATTGAGAGTGAAGATGACTTGCAGCAAGGATATCTGACTTGTATGCATTTAACTAGTTTCCTTAGAAGTCAATGCATGATTAATCACCATCTCTTCCTGTGATAAAACAAACAAAATGAAGAAACTTTAAAAATGGAAAGAGAATAATTAAAAAGAGTTTGGAAAAGGAAGCAGAGCTGCCACACACTGATGTCTCAGAAGGCATTGTTAAAGGTCTCAGTAGATACTTCCTTCACAGTATAGAATGGAAACTACATGATTTCAAAACGACTCGAGCATCGTAAGTGTGAAGGAGTTGATTTGTTTTGGAACAAGTTGGAACTTTCCAAGGAGAGGGCTTCTGATGTCACAATGGGGCCAGAGACCGCAAACTCTAAATAGTATCTAAAATAACAATGCTAATGCCCAACCTGAGACACTAACAGTTCGCTGGATCCACTGAGTCCAGTTGAGACAGCCAGTTTGGCTTCACCCAGCAATGCTGTTAAGTCTCCAGAAAAAAGGAATTTTCTCACATCCTGTAAATGTTGCAGTACCCTTCACTCACGTAATGCATAAAGCTCTTGGTAATTTGGTAGCTGCAAGTGATACAATATCTGATCAATCATTACAGTTTCAATCTAGTCTTCCCTTCAGGATTCCCTAGCATGTTTATACTTCTTGCTTGCAGCCATGATTATCAGAAATGAGAGTTAGATGTTAGTGTTCAGTTTTTCTAGTTTGGACTTTTTGCCTATGGTACAGAAACTGAAGAACTAAAATACAAAAGGGCCTGTCAACCAGGTAAAATAAAGCATATAGCTGGGAGAGCTTACTGGGATCGCGGAGAAGAATGTCCAGTAAGCTACGTGATATCCTGCTAGATCCAAGGGCATTTGTAAGGCTTTGCTACCCTTTAAAGCAGAATTACCCTGCAAGAGGTAATTCCAGCTGTGACAGCTGTACCCTGCAGCAACTTCCTCATTTTTTCTGACTCAAAAATTAATAAAGTGGGGCCTAAGCTAGAGTTTGGGGTTCGTTTGTTTAAGATTGGCAGAGAAGGAGAGTTATCAGAAAAGTCAACAGATTAAAAACAAAGCAAGTACGTTATCTAATGCTTACGGCTCTCTGGTTAACTGAAGTAGTTGATCATCATTTTCTCTGATTGCATTTACAATGCTACCAATAAATAAAGATCCCAATTTTTTTTCAGCTAAATGTTATTACAGTTGTTTTCATCTTGCTAATATTCAAATTAACAACTTACCCTGGTCCATAGTCACATACAAAAAGTGCTGCATTTCGTATTCCTGCAACTTTCTTACAAAAAGTAACAGCACAGCCTACTTTATAGGAATGGTCCCAAACAACCTAAAAAAAGGTTTTTAAAATAAAGTGAAAACTGTGCTCAGTGGTGACCTATTGGAATAACTAGATAATTTAATTTATTTTCAGAGATCCTATATATTGTTTTCCTTTTGCAATCCCTGACCTGTCTACTCACAAAAAATGTTGCTGGCAAGCAAGTTTTTTAAGATGAACTTCTAAATATTCACACCTCAAGATTAAGTGATATAATCATACCTCAAGATTAAGTGAGCTACGCTGCAAATTTCCAGAATCGCCTACAGAACAATTTCAGTAGAAGTCACTGATTTATGTTCCATGGGTGTACTCCCAGAGACAAAAAGGGAATTAGTGGCAACTTTCCAACAGTTTCTTTAATTAGTTTCAATATTGCTAACTCAGGACTCCAAGAAGGCTTCTCCTGTGTGTGAAAAGGGGTCTGGCTGACTACTACAGCAAACTTAATACAAGTTAGTCTGAAAGCTATGCAACGCTAAAGCTTTCCGAGTTATCTTCCCAACTGAAAAAAAAGACGGTTTACTAGCTCTTATAGTTTGAACATCCTTGCTTATGGTTGGAGATTCTTCCTACACCTTCTGCACGTGACTAACCTGTATTGAAGCCATCTAAAAACTGTTGAACTATATACCTAGAAGATCTAGATGATCTATACAGTCCACTTTTGGGAAACTGAAAGATGTAATGGATTACTCTTAGGATCTCCCCAGCACAAAGAATAGAGGCCTATCAAACTGATTTGAACATTCTCAAAATTTCCATCTCTTCAATTATAAATACTAGAAGAAGTTATGTTCAGCAGATACAATCTTTCTTAGGAAAGGATCTTAATGTTTAATGATATGTTACCTGGACCCTGGAGGAAGGACAGAGCATTTCATAGGCCTCTATGCAACTGTTTCACATGATTTTTTGCACATTTCCATTGTTTTGAGATTTCTGTGTCGCTATTCTATTGGCAGCTCTACATGACCTATCTATTTATGATTTGTAAATATTACTCATTTTCAGTTTTGTGCCTGAACCTACAAGCTCATTGATCATGCAGAGTCTTTGCCTATCAATTTTGAAGCAATATGTACTTTTACATTTTCATTAGTGCTTAACTCATACACTCTAGTTGTTTTTTTCCAGTGATTAGTTCCCTTTCTATTCCTGCCTGAAATGCCTGAAGGTTTTGTTATGACTTAATATTTTATATTAAGGGCAAACCAACTAACAATTAAGAAATAAGTAATCTGAATTGGGGGAAAGAAATGCTAGAATTATGGAAGTTCTTTCACTTTTCTTTTAGAGTGATTTTACTTCTATGTAGACTAGGTAGAACAGAACATTTTAAAAAGGTAGGAGCTACCTTGCTACATAAGTTTTTATAATTTATCATGCCAAAGAAAAAATGAAGAATACTGTCCTGAGATATTGTCCAGTTCCAACCTTCTAAGGACGTACTGCCCAATAAACAGTAAAATATAAGTCCTCCAACTTTGCTTTTGAATTTGTTACAGGCAGAACCCGGTGCAGAAAACAGGAATTAACACTTGAGGAGAAATAAGTGAGAAAAGACATGAAAAGGGGTGCAAGAAGTCTCAAACAGAAAATGCTTGGCAAATAATTCTGGTAACTTCGAGTTTGCTATTTTCATTTCCTAATCTGAAGTCCATTCAAAAAGAACTGTCAGCTATTACTGTGTCTGGCAACAGTTTCACTGTCTGTAAGTCTACTGTACAGCCTTTTCATTCATAAATTGAACAAGGAGCAGTCTAAGTAGCTTTTCATACTGAGGTAAGAACTTAAATAGTCATTTTACCAGCTCAGATTTGAGTCTATGTTAACATTGTCTACTGTTTGAGATCAGTGAAACATTGCACGTTTAGTAATAGCTGAAACTAATCCTGCTGGCAAAGGTTATTTTTAAAATATGGGAATGCATACACACATTTTAAACAGTAAGTGTTTAGATAAAAACTTTACTTTCTCCACACAGAATTACGTTTGTCAGAATTACCACTGAAAAATCAGAACTATCTCACAAATGGCCTCTTCTGTTGTTGATGCTCTTTTTTTCCCCCCTACCTTTCTCTCATAACATTTATAAAAAGAATACAATTTACTTTGGCTGAATTTCCATTTTCTCCTTCTGCTAATATTTTTACTGAGTTCTCATAGACATTCTACAGTTACTGTGATTATTTCAAACAGTACCTCCAAACTTACAGAATTCCAAGCTATGCAGAACTTGAAATGATTTTTTAGAGTTCACGTAGTAATGACACTATGAAATGAATAGAGGCATTTTCAGTGAGGATAATATTGTAGTAAAGGCAAGAAAATTAACCAGTGCAGGGGTAACCTACAGTATAGCCATAGCCTGAGATTCCAAGAGAAGACAGTAAACTCACAGTTGCTGCAAATCATATATACAATTCTATTAAATATTTACAGCCCCTACTGATCTATCTGGTAGGGACTGTACCATAAACTATACAGAACATTCTGCCAAAGATAGCTCTTACCTGAGTGTAATGACCACACACCCCTGTACATCTCTGTGTCTCGTAAGTATAGAATTTGATCTCATCATACCAGGAGTTAATGGCACCAATGGCACTGAATGTTTGATGACTTCCAGCCCAAATATTCTCTCCAACAACTGTAAAATTAGGATGGCACTGGTATTTCTTCTTTAAGTGTATATTATGTTTAAAAATGCATTTATTTGCCCATGCCCTGGCAGTCCTTGCCAAGGCTGCATCCCAAGTCTGGAAAACATGAAAGTTGAAATAGTTGTGCAATGCTAAGTTACAACAGAATTTGTAACAAGCATGTGAAAACAGTCAGAGAGAATAAAGTAGAAATGAGGCATTATATATTGGAATTACACAAAAACAGGCTTTCTGTTATTCAGGCAAGTAGCTGTGTTTTATTTTCACTGACTCTTCCTGTTGCAGCACAGAAATATAAACTGATTGCATTAGAAAATATATTTTATTCCTCCTTTCCTGTCAAAAATAAACTTTGTAAGAGCACTTGCTAGCAACTGAAAAAAATGTTTGCCATGCATTTTTATCTTCAGATAAGAAGTTACTTTCATTCACATTAAGTAGCCTTTGTTAATTATATTATTAAGTATTAACACTAATTAGAACTTTGTTATATTTTTCTTTTAAATAGCTCATTAAGAATTTCTATCATCTACATAAAAAACAAACAAAAGTAAAATGCACAGCTACTAAGGATTCAGATGTATACATTTGAAATATTTTTATCTGAAGAAGACCCTCTGGCAACGAATACAAACTCCTTCCACAGTAATGCTTTAAATACACAATAGAGCATTCTACAAAGGCTGCTTCATAAGGTAAGTATGTCAATGACTGGCCAATAACTCATTCGGCTGAACTCTTATTTCTTTGCAGCATGTCACAGTCACGCAACTTTTAATTCCTGAACATGCATGACCTTCAGTATTTGTGTTCCACTCAAAATTGTTTTCAGCAGGTTTCTGTTACCCTTAAAGTACTCTTAAAGTTTTATGTCTTATGTAAAAGTTCCATATTTCATTGCCTAAGCTTATGAGCAAACATAGATTTCAGTACATTCTTACCCTCTACGCAGATCTTTCAAAAACTGTTCTGGCTGCTGATACTGTTTTTTCCTCAAGGTCTGTAGTTCTTTCTACATGCATGCTACCTAAATTCATTATTTCTCCTGGTTTTCCTACTCTTTAATACTAAAACTAGGTGCAGCATCTTTTACAGCTTCTTCGTTTCCAAGGTGATATTTGTCATTCCAGCTTCAATCCCATACATACACAAGCCATACATACACAAGCCACTAATATCAGAGTAAACAACTATTCCCAAGCTTTCCTTCACTATTCCTTTAACTGTCTTTGCTCATCACACTTTCCTTTTCTTGTACAGAACTGCACTAATCATTAAACATCCACTTTTTCTAACATCTTTAGTTTAGTTTAACTCTTTCAAGCCAAATTTTTCAAGTGCAATTTGTTTCAGCAAAGAGGCAAAGATCTTCCTTGCTCCTAGAAATCCTCTTCAGCCCTGGCATTGCATTTCATATCCTTGTTCCTGGCACAGAGCCAAACGCTCTCCTGTCTGGATCTGTTTTGGTGACTGGCCTGTTGCTTCTTCTTAACAAGAAATCCCTTGGGCACGCAGGACCAGCTCATGCAGTTTGGGGCTAACATGAACCTCCAGCTTGCCTGTTCAATCAAGTCCTAATGTATGTTGTTTCCAATTCATCTGTCTACAACTGACTCAAAGATCTCTTGCCAAGTGAACTTAGAGATACTTGACTGTAAGGCAGCAATTATGTGTCAGTCACCTTGCGCAGAGATCTCCCAGAGACCCCCCCCTCTCCCCCCGCACCCCCGACAGGCCGGTCCCTACCATGTACCGCATGTTGCTGGCGGCAGGCTTGACCCTGGCGCGGCAGTCGTTATGGCCGCGCACGCAGTCCTCGATGAAGGTCTTGTCCGTGATGCTCGGGAAGGTGGGCGACTTCCCGCCCGCGCCCCTCAGCACCGACCAGAGCGCCAGCACCGCCAGCCACGGCCTCATGGCTGCCGCCGGCTCCAACGGTCACTGGCGAGGCACCAACAGCTGCAGCCCCGCCCTGCCCCCCCCCAGCCCTGCCCCTTCCGGAACCTTCCGCGCAGGTGGCGGCAGCGGCCTCGCCTGGGGAAGCCCTCACCCAAGCGGCCCCCTGCGGGTCTGGGGGCGGCCGTCTCCCCTGTCTGCCTCTAAGGCGATGAGGCGGAGCAGCACCGCGGCGGGTTGCTCCGTGTGTCCCTCGCCCCCGCAGGCGCTCCCCAGGCCGGCAGGAGTCACCACCTCCCTTGAGGACAGGCCTGGGCGCTGGTGCCTAGGCAAGGGTCTCTCAACACAGAGGTGTCGGGGGTGGGGGGGGGGGGTGAGTTAACTTTGCTGACGGCTGCCAGCGTTATGGAGAAGCTAAGTCTCCATCGATCTGGCGTGGAAAATGTTTTAAAACGTGATCTTAACAACATCATCTCAGGCGTGGTGCTGGTCGTCTTTCCCTTCAGGACTGCCTGGGGGCTGGGTCCATCCTCGGCTCCCTAAGAAAGCGCCTGCCATGGGGAACGATGCTGGAGAGTGGCGGCAGATTCCCAGCCGACTCCTTCCAGCGCCCAGAGCAGCGCGCTGGGGCGACGGAGCCGCATCTGTGAGACCCCGATGAGGGACATGAGGATGCTCGGCCGCGCCGTTACCGCTGCCCGCCGCGGCGCCTCCCTCGCAAGCAGCACCCAGCGCTCCGCCGCCCGCCAGGGGGCGCCGTGGCGCTGCCAGGCGGCGGCGCGGGCGCTTCTCTTCCCCTCTCGGCCGCCGCGCGTCGTTGTGCGGAAGGCGGCGGGGCCGGGCCGGGGCCGGGGCCGGGGCCGGGCGGCGGCGGGGCGGCGGCGGGGCCGGGGCGGGGCGGCGGCGGCCATGGTGCTGTCGGTGGCGCAGCAGGTGGCGGTGTCGGTGGTGCTGGTGCTCTGCGTCCTCGTCGTCATGCCCAGGATGTTCGGGGGAGGCGGCGGGCGGGCCGGCAGGTCTCTGCGAGGCGGCCAGGCCGGTGCCCAGCAGCACCGCAGAGGTACGAGGCCGGGGCCGCGCTGTGGTTCGCTTTCCTCGCGGCAGTTAATTAAAACTGTCGCGCGCGTTAAAGAGCCCGGTGGGAACGGGGAGGGCGGTGATACGGATCGCCTTAATCGTGCATGGGGGCTGGGGGGAGATCCGAGTGTTTTATACGGCCTCGTGAACAGGAAAGGCGCTATGAACCAGCTTCAAGCTAGTGTATGTGCTTTAACGTCTCCACCGTAAATCTCTCTCTTTTATGTTCTGCTCGTTTTTCTAATTACTGTGTTGACTGTTTTCTTTGTTGTCCTAAGAAAATTGCTCTCTAAATTGAGGGAAGTCCTTGGTATCAGAAGCTTGTGTCTTAGCAAGTGCATTTGATGAGTAGGTGGCATTATTTTTATATATATATATATATATATATATAAAATTATGTAACTTTTTGCATTGGCATTATTTATTATTCAGATTACTATCTCTGAGATGTAGAAAAGAGAAAAAAAATTGAATGTGTTAGGATTTTAGTAAGAAAACCAAGTATTGCTATTAGTAAACATTAGGACAGAACGTTACAAAATTAGTCAGAAACTCTATTAGAAAGAGTTAAAGATGCTTTTCTATAGAAGATATCGTTACTTGGGTAAACAGGTTATTGTTTGTTAAAACTTTAGAGGTATACATGTATATGAAGTTACATTAGTGTATGTTAACTAAGGATTTGACTCCCAACTGTAAGGGTTCAAAGGTCCGTTTTAGTTTTGGCAAATAACAAGCAGCTTATTTATTTGAGGCAACTCTGACTGACTGTAATGCCTTCCGAGGCACTGTAAAGCAAGCAGTGTTGCTGAAATCCTCCGAAGTATGTATTTGTGCCTTTCCCTGGCAGTACCTTCCAGAGGCAGAAGAGGTGAGTCTTGAGCAGCTAGTATGTTCTTCCCAACTGGTCTCAGACTCAGTAAGTTTCCTAGGCTCTAGCCTGGCTGTATTTTCAGATTTCTTTCAGTTAACAGAAACAGTCACTATGTAACAGGCTGTAGACCAAATTCTTCTCAAACCAAACCTTTTAGAAAACAACACTTAATAGGCTTGCATATTAATATGTCGTTAATGTGTTGGTCCAGTACTGTATAAAATAAACTTTAGGCACATCTGCTGTTCTCATCTATCTGGGTTCTCCGGTTCCAACCTAAACCTGACTCTAATTTTATTTATACTTAATTGATACTTTAATAGTAATTGACAATAAGTGTTTTGCATAAAGGTCTTCTATTCGGGAATTTTTGTAGCATCTTTGATTCTGAAAAATTAAGATGAACAAAACATTCAAAGGGACTTGAAAGCCATAAGTCCAGGCAAGCAATTGAGACATCAGTATGAAACTTTAATGTCCTTTCTCCTCCCTCCCCCTGCAGCTTCCTAATGATCTGCTGCTTGTTTCTGCAAGTTTCTGCATTCTTTAGCTGATAGGACATGCATGTAAGAAACTAGTATGGACCATAGATTTAACCGTAGCAAGTAACACTGCTCCCAATTCAAGACATGAAACTACCTATTCCTTCATCTGTTGTCTGTTCTGGCAAGCAAATTACGTGCAAAAATATAATTTTTAAGAATAATTTTAAGGCTTGCGAGTTGCACGTCTTCACTACTCTCTAGTCGTCTTTTTAGGTAAATACTTGATTTGCAGAGGTACAGCACTTTTAAGCCTGTGGGAGTATCTGCATAATACTGATCTTGCTTTTAAAATAGCCGAAGCAGTAACAGAGCAAACTTATTTCAGCAATACTTTTTTTTTTTGTTTGTTTTCCTTTGCACAGGACAATTCCGTTTCTGCTTAACTCCTTTCTTTTTTACGTGGAAAATATTGATTTGTAACTGTTAGCAATGTTATTAATAGTTTCTCTGAGTGTATTTTAATTTCAAGATCAGAGTGTTTCTTGTTGGGTCTAACCTTTCTGTAGTTTGCCCTGAATTTACTAATGTTGCTGTTAATGAGGAAGTTTAAAACTTGTATCTTGAAGAAACACAGAAGTTTAGTTTGAAAGTCTTTACTACTCAGATTTAATTTTGCATTCTAGTTATGGAAGAGTGGTCTGTTGTAACTTTGGTTTGAATTCAGGGCTGACCATGCCATTTGGAGGAGTGATGAATAAAGAGGGCCATAAAAAAAGAAAAAGACTTAGTTCCACTTGTGAAACTAATCGTATCTTCAGTTTCCTTTCTTACCTTGTCTTTTTCCTTTCAAACAATTTAAGGTAGTCCTCAGACAGTTCATCAAGTTCACCCGAATACAGGAAATTCTGAAGGTAAAACTTACCAGAGTATTCAGCAGATGAGAAATGCAATGGAAAAAGAGATAAAAAGTGAAAGAACAAGAGGAAATGGTAGAGACTTAGCCTTTACCCTGATGCCACTGTATGCTCTTGGTGTGGGAGTGTTTGCAGCATACAAATTTCTTAAGGTAAGTGATATAAAAAGTATTAAATCATAGACATTAGGAAAAAGTATTACCGGATTATTTTTTCCTACCTCAGAGCCCATGTGTATGGGGCTGTCTAAAATACAGTTCTAGCTCAGTTTGACTTTGAATGTGAGCTGTGAAATTAAAATGGTAGCGTGTCTCATTCTTTCCTATGAAGGCTTCTGACTTATCTTTTTTTAGATGCTTAAGGAAGTGAGACTCTTACGCTTCCCCCCGCCCCAGACTCCCCACTTGGGCCTCAAATAAGAATCTGAAGATACAACCAGTGCTGTTACCAGAGGTTGTACCTTAAGCTTAATCTGTATTTCACTTCCTTTTTTGTTCTTTGGAATGAGTTGGAGTATGGGACAGAGATGACTCTGGCAGAATAGTACCCTTAGATTAGCAATAGGATAAAATTTGGTCACGCAGCTGCAACAGAGACTTTTATCCATGAAATACAATACTTTCCATACCATTAGTAAACTGAGAAGGGAAAACCCATGATCAGGATTTCTTTATATCAGCCTTGATATGTATTGTTTATAGTAAGCGATATTGAAGACTTACAGTGCTGAGAATACACCTGCAATATTGATGTACTCCTGGAATATTGTTACTTGTCCTATAGGAAGAGTAAGATTAAGTCAAATTAGAACAGGACTAGAGGGAGCATCTTCATTTCCATAGTCAGTTTCATATGCCCTCATATGTGAGTAGAATGCAACAGCCTATCAAGATAAACATAGAGGTTGAACAGCTTGGGGGTTTAAAAGTAAATTTAACTGGGTTGTAAATATAATTCAAACATCAGAAAAACAATATTACAACTCCTTACATTAAAACTTACAGGACCAGAATGTAAGTATTTTTAAAATAGGATCTTTATCACTTTAAGAAAGGAGTTTTATTTTGTGATTAATTGTAGGGGACTGGATCCAGTAATCTAGAATGTTTCTTCTTGGCACTTGTAAAATCTGGAGGTGAAGAAGCAGCCACTTCCTTCTATAACTTTGCCAGTCATGTTGTCTTTGTTTAAATTATGAGAGTTATTTTAAGATAGGAAAAAGGCAAAGCAGAAGCAAAGGTCTAATGGAACACAAATGATTGTGGTCACTATTTGCTCTCAGTAAAATTTCTAAATTTGTTTTTGTTTTTAATATACAAAATAGTTATGCACTCTTGTAACACAGTGGTATTTATTACAGATGAAGTCGCAGGAAGAAAGTCTCTCCAAGAAGGAAAAAAATACAGAGGACAAGGCAAAGGAAACGGGTAAGATACCCATTCAAAAAGCATACATTCATCAAAAGTGCAGATTTCCTACTAAAACAAAGCTATATATTTTCATTGATGCGGTCTAGCTCAACAAGAGCAATCCTAAGTTATTTAAACGTCACTAGTAACCTACAAAAAATATATTATTCCATAAACTTGGGGCACTAGGTAGAGATTTGGTTGAAAACCCCAGATGATAATATTCTTCAGAACAATATTCTGTAATAATACATTAAGGTGCTCTGCCTGTTGATATGTAATATTTTTGTTGCTCAAGACCTGTTTGTTCTTAAGTAGAGTAGGATGTTTAAATAGGATATAACAATCTGCTGTCGAATTGGACTGTATTAATGGAACAGTATGGATAAACAATTATATAGGCTATTGTATTTCTGGGCCAAATAGTAGACCTGTCAAAAACATAAGACTGTTAAAGAAGAGGCAGAAGAAACAAGTGATACTCTCTCTTTCCTCTTGATACAGAGTACTCTTTTGAATATCTGATTCTGTCTAGTCCCCGTATGCCAAGAATCGGGGCTTTACCTGGAGAAATATTTATGGTGTATCTAAGTTCCACTGCTGTCCTACTTTTTTTTTTTCTTTCCTTATCTAAACACATTTTTATATTGGTAAACAACTAGAAGTCTCTACTGGTGTCACTGTGCACTTTATGCATAGTCAGTTTCAGTAGCAATTTGTTAGACTGCCTACTAGCCATCTTTGGGTTTTGTATTCTTCCTTCCTCAAAACTGGTTTGTAATTTAGGAGGAGGTGTACTCTTCTCGACTCTAGTGCCTTTGGCTTTTCTGGTACCGTCATAAGAGTTGATTATAATGGCAAAGTGTGACTGGACAAATTCAGGGCGCTGCAGTAAGTGTAAAGACGCTACCTCTGTCTCAGGAAGTCCTGGACCTGCATAGTTTTGGAGTCTGGGAGAGTGCTTGAGGAAAGAGTGCCTATATGCTTGCTCAGTTTTGGCCAAGGTATCCTCTGTTTGGACAATACTGGAGACAGATTATTGCATGCGATGGACTTTTGGTCACACTTAGTAAAGGCGTGTTACCCCGTCATGTTCTTACCCCGTCATTTGCTTTTCATGGTCTAGAACTTTAGAGAGAAAGAACTAGTATATTCCTGTTTTTACATCTGGCCAGCTGAAAATAAAACTTAATATCCTCTTGGTAGTGCATTTCTTATGTAGAGTTTGTTTATTTTTTTAGAGCATCAGCTTTTAGAACTGGAGCAGCATCTAGCACAGACAGAGAAAATGTTAAACTCCTTATTGACTCAGTTGGATCCACTGTCAAACTGGTGAGTGATTCTAACTGTGATTCAAACTGGTGAGTGTTCAGTTAGTGTCATTTTTTGTCAGTTGAAATTCTCCAAAGAATGTAAAAAGTAGAGTTCTCAAAGTTCCTTATACATACATAGGGAACAGTATTTACGAACCTTTTTTAATTACTCAATAGTTCTTTAGCCTTTTGTAGGTAATACCAGTTCTGGCATTTGCCATCTTCTCCTCAGGCACCTGCTACCTCTTATTCACCAAACAAATGCAAAAGCTCAGACTTAAGATCAAGTTACCATGGCTCAACCAGTTTGTGTACTCAGGTGAAAGCTAACGTGGACTGAGGAGAGTAATATTTAAAAAAAAAAAAAAAAAAAAAAAAGGCTTAAGCTTAGTAGCATTCAAAAGCTTTTATGGAAATTAGATTTCTGGTAGCAGACTGAGTTTCTTTCTTTTGATACCGTTAGAAGAAGACAAAAGTAGCTACCAAGGTATAGCTGCTTATTTTTATGTTTTGGGAGGAATTTAGTAAGTGAATGTGTGTGTTTCAGGGAAACTTAACTTTCTGACATAGTGCAAAATAAGAGAATAAGTAATATTACCTTCTTGTACCGTTAAAGATGTCCTTTCCTCAAGGAGCTAGGACCTTAACCGTGTTCGAGAAATATAAGTATCCCTGCTGCACATATTGTGTAGACTGACATCTTTCATGAAGCCTAGCTTAAAACAGGCAGCATTTCATAGTTGTTCCTTTAGTGTTACTCCTGAATTTAATGTGTTGGAACTTTTAAATAGTAAATTCACTGATCAATTTGACTGCTTTACAAATTTATAGTAGTGATGGAGAAGGGAGAGAGTAGACAAAGCCTGAAATAAATGAAAATAGCCTCTAAACTGTGAAGTCCTACATTAGGCAATGTTGTCCTAAAAATAAAATATTTTGCATTTTTAGTTGTTTCTTTTAGTAGTCATGGCTCAGCTTCAGCCATTGGAGCTCCAGTCTTAGAATTCAGTGACTAAATCAGCCAGTAGCAGTATCTGATGGAATCCCTGCCTTCTAAGACTGCAGTTTTCAAAGAAAAGCTTGACCTAAGTGTGTCACTAACTTAGCTGTGGTATTTATCCACTGAAAGAAATATTCCAATCTTACGCATTTTCAGTGAAATGTTACCAAGCGCTCATTTCCGAGGTAGTCTTTCAACTGCTGACATTTATCTTTTTTCCAGTGTTAATGCTTTAGCTTGTGAACAGAAAGACGAAATAATGACGCAGCTCCAGTCAATTAGACGACTGATGAAAGAAAGTGGATTGGATAAATCAGAAAACAAGATGAAAGGTACTTTAATTTCCAGCAGGACAGATATTGTAGTAGTCTGTATTTTTAAAAGACTAAACAGATCTTACTATAATAATTTTCAGTTCCTGCATCTTTGCTGAAATATGTTGGGAATTAATTTTAATCTGGAGGAGTACCGTTCTGCCTGTCTGTGGTGTATCTAATTACAAATTTGTGATCCATTATCATTTGCGAATATTTTTGAGAATAATTGCTAAATTACATTGAAGAAGGATAGAGTGAACAGTCATATTCTGCTTTGTAAAAGCAGGCTAACTTTCAACTGACTTTAGACTGAGGGTTCCCAGAGAGTAAACTGTGAGGCTTTGGGTAATGCTTGCATTATTACATTCAAGAGCAAAATATATATTAGGTTCAGCTGGAGCCTTCCGAGAGGCATAGCAGTCCAGGAGGAGCCTAAAATGTTAAGAGTGGGAAAATTTTGCATTACCTGGGCTGCTGTAAAAGAGAGGAAACAAATGAATAATTTTAAACTGACTTCGAAACTTGGAACCCTTGCAATAAATTTAAAGTAAATTTAACTTTTTTTTTTTTTTGGTAAATTGTAAGATGTCAGCCACATTTGTAATGAGAAACTTGAAGATCTCATTCAGTCTTTTGCTGAACATTCTCAAGAGAAAGAAGTAGATGACCAAGAAGATGACAGTAATGAAGATTTGCTTGAGGATGTTGATAATGATTACAGAACAGAAGAGGATCAATTATACGATGAATGTGACGTAAACCAGGTGTTTGATCCGGACGTGATGGAAGACCAAGAAATGATAAACAAAGATGTCCTTGAACCAGAAGAGAGAGGACTGAGGAGACGTAATAGATACGAATGAAATGCGTAAAACATTCAAAAGCTTATTTTTTTTCCACAATGCTGTATGCACTTTAAACTGTTTCAAACCAAGTTACATGCACTGCAATATGCTTTAAAGAGAGGGTGAAATGTTGTCTGTGCTAGTATCTGTGGCAGTTTTGTAACTGGCTTCAATGGCAGCAGAATTTCACTTGGGAGGTTTACATACTTTTTCTATTTATTTTTTCCTATAGAAGATATTTCTGTACTCTCTGTATATAATGCATTGTAATTATACCTGAAGCTTCAGTAAAATATGGAGATCTCTTATAATTAAAACTATAATGAACAGATGTTTCAAAGATGTTTTGTAGCTAGTAAGCTTACTGCATCTTTTAAACTGTGAGTTTCTTGAGTTCATTGAAGTGCTTGCACTAATGAGTTTAGCTCTTCATAGAAGACTTTTCTCTAATGGGGAATGAAAAACAGTATGGAGTTAAATTTCAGAGATGCTTTCATAGACAGACTTTGTTTGAAGAGAGAAATTTAGCCCCAGACACTACTTCAAAATAATTATGTCTGTTTGCTAAGCTAGGTTTATTTGTGTCAAAACCAAGTCCTATCACTTCACTTCTGCTGTTGCCTGATTGATGTTTTGTATGCCACTTTGAACCTTAATACAGTATGTTGGATCGCTTCCATTTCTTCCCCGAGTGTCACCAATTAAACACAGCAGCTGCCTAATAACTGACTGATACTCATTAGTAATATTAGCTATTTCATAGGTATAATAAAATTATTGAACCTGGCCTTTTGGTTCACTGTACTGCTCTTAACTAACATCAGTGTTAGCAGACATATTACTATATATCATTTAAGAACTGGGGGCTTTTTTTTTTTAAACTGGATTATACTGCCTTGACAGTGACTTTTTAAATGTTTAAGATCAATGCTCAGAAAAGCACTTTTTTCCTTTGTCAATGATTTTGGTCCAGATCTTTATTTTCTGTTAATTTTCTGTTTAGTTGGTGTACATGCCTGTGAAAGTGGCACACTTTAATGGCAGAAATTACTTAACAGGTAGCTTTGACAGTAGAAGACTGATAGACCACCAACCCAGGCTTTGTCTGGAGCTGAGCAATTTTTCCCAAGGCAGAATGGATGAATCGGAACCTGGTTCTTAGATGCAGTTTAATTAAAAGTAACTGGCCTAAGTCTGGTCATTGAAGACAATTGGAATTGCTCAAAAAAACCTCTGAATTGCATAGTGGCTATCCCTCTGCTAGATGGCTGTTAAGGCTAATTAATGTGTTTTTCAAAGTCTTTGATCAGAGGGAATCAAGGAATTGGGATCGGGTTTGCTGTGCTGCCAAGGCGTTACATCTGCATAGCTCCATCACTCAGTGCTGTGAGAGCAGGTGTAGATGCTGGTCAGTAGCACTGTGCTCCAGATAGTACCAGCATTGTCGATGACACGCTCGCCTGCAGGATTTCTCTGCCCTGGGTGGTCTCCGAGTCACCCATGCGGTGGCATTCCCATTTTGCCTTCTGCGGATGCTGCTGATCCTTAAACCCTTTGTCCGAGGAGCTTCAAGCTGCTTTTGGGCAGTTGCGGTATCGCTGACCTCGGGCTGCTGAGGATCACTGCGAGCTCTTTCCCTGTTATGTCGAGGTCTTTAGGAAGAGGCCGTCTTCGTGGGCCGGTTCAGCCCCCGTTAGGATACGAACCCGTGCGCTGTGCAGGCTGCCCTACGACAGGCACCCGATTGCTGTGTCCCATGCACGGCCCTGAATTAGCCTTGCTTTCCCGTTGCAAGCGGCGGGATACAGCGCGGTGTAGCAGCTGGGCCCAGGGGGGCAGCCCGCAGCGCGCTGCGGCACCTGCGCTGCCTGCCCGGAAGCGGCACCGCCGGCCGTCTCTGCTCGGTGTTGCTGAACGACAGCCCATCGGATCTCACTCGGCTTGGGCAACGACCACGTATTTTTGAACGCGCTTGCGGGGCGCGCTGATCAAAGGCCGAGCCCGGCGGCAGCCGCCCTCGGCCCTCACCCAACGGCCGCGCCGCCGTCGCCGTGGCAACGGGGGGGGGGGGTTGGGGTGGGGAGCCTGGCGGCGCTGGCGCCTTGCTGAGGGCAGCGCCCGGCGGGGCGGGAAGGGGCGTCCTTCCCCGGGGGCTGTCTGAGGCGCCGCGGCTGCGCAACGCTTCCCTTCCCTCTCACAGCGCCCCTCTGAGAGCCAGTTGGTTTGTTTGCCTGGTGACGGCCGAAATGCAACAGTGTCGCGTCGCGCCCTCCCCCCCGCCCCGTCTCTCCCTCCGTGCCTTCGTCTGGCAAAGGACATCTCAGTAACAGGCTGGAGGTTGTGTGCAGAGGGAGGCGTTTTCACTTTAAACGGCCCTGAGGAGGGGCCCGTGCCCGGAAGCCTGCTGGTGGTGGCGTTGTTTTGTTTTTTGTTTTTTTTTTTTGGCAGTTAACTTCTGTTTCGCAAACGGCCCTCGCCATCTCGCTGAGGGGCCGTACAGCTCTGCGTCCGGCTTCGTATCGTGTAAAAGCTGTTCAGTAAGTAGAAACAAGAGCCAGCCTCCGGTGTGCGGTGGTTTAGAGCCGGAGTGCCTGATTGCTGGGGGTTAAACAACAGGCTCTTGCCTCAAAACTGGCTAGGTGGGGGGAGAAATTAGCGGAGCGGCGGGTAACGCCCTGATAAAATGAGGGTCTGAAGCTCTTGGAGGCAAACTGCAGTTGGGAGCAAGGGAGCAGTTGTAAATGGGGAATAAAAAAATAATCAGGGAATTAAAAAAAGGATTGACGTTGACAAGAGGTAACGAATTGGTAATGCGGACGTGAGAGGGTACCTACAGCAGCGTAAAGCTAAGGCAACGAAGGAGCTGAAACTTAAAGCTAAAAGAGAAATTTAGATAGAGACCTGGTAAACCATTAGTAAGGAACGATTAACATTAAGAGGAGGTGGAAAAAGGAAGCTAGCAATGTTTTTGTAGCTTGCTGAAGAAAACTCCCAAGTTGTCAGTGATGGACGTATTTTTTTCTCATGTAGTAATATTTATTTACAAAAGTACTTAAATGGAAAATACATGATTTTCTAATAGTCTTTTCTGTTTTTCAGTTTATTCTGAAGGGCATCATCAAATTTGCATGGATTTGGAGGTTAAAGGAGTTGCTGCATCCCCTCGAAGGCAGACTCAGCTGCCCTCCAGGGGGAAGAAACATGGTCAAGTATGTGAATGGAAGGCTTATGGCTGCTTTCCTTTGACGTTTTTGCAAATGTCTTAATTACACTTTAGGAAGTGTTTGGTTCAAGCTTATCATATATACTATAGAGAAGGAAAGTTTTTAAGAAATTATTTTTGTCATAAAGTTATAGCTCTATATATCAGTTTCTCAAATGAAGGAAAGAATCTCAAAGAAGAGAGACAGCCATGCTAAAATAACCAATGCTTCTAGGTGCTTACCTGGGATGTGGGGAACTCGGGTACAAGTCAGTACTTGCAATTAAGTGCAACAGAGAATTGACCCTGGGCTCTGCGCTGCTTCAGACTGTTGGTGAATCTGATACCAGATTTTGGTGTAGTTACGGGTTTTGTTTCATAAGGGAGCAATAACATAGAGCAACCCCCAAAACATGATTTCAGAAGGCGTAATTACAGACTGATGTGATGTAAAATAAATCTCAGTACTCAGCATTTGTTATGCAGGGAATTTTTTTTTTCAGGTATCCTACTAAATAAGGTATGTATGTAACTCTCACATGATTACTGTAGCACAAACTTTCACGCTAACTTTTGAAAAGAAATTACATGCTTGATTAGTATAAATATGATATCAGATTACAAGAGCCATTGTTTTTATTATAACTAATGTAAACACTAACTTTTTTAATAACAGTTGATCTTTCTCGGAGATAATGTGTACTTTATGCCCGTGAACTAAAAGTTAATCTGTAATCTCCCCTCAGCCCCCAAACACCCATTGAACTTCCATGTTGCTGATGGGAGACCACATTAGGAATTCCTGGAGCTTGACTGCCAAACTGTTGTTTTCCTTCTTTGCTTGATTTGGAATGTTAGGACACCATTTGTAACCCATATTAAGCAATCTTATAGTGGTGTCCTTTAACAATTTTTTTTGGAGAATGAAAGATTTGTATACAACAACAGCATTTGGGGCATATATTGTAGGTTATGAAAGAAATGTGCCCATTTTTCTCTAATCTCTTACTCCTTTTTTCTTCTCCTCATGCCTATCAGTTTCCAAATGTGAACTTCCTGATACTTCTGCTTCTTGGTGGCTTGGTAAATCATAGATTAAAACTAGGTTAAAACTGTTCTTCAACTAGTAAATTTGGACTGTCTTCAAGGTGATTTTGTGGATGTGATTGTTTGCTTTCCTCATGGCTAGATGCCTTCTGGAAAAGGAGTTATTTTAATGCTTTATTTTACGGTAGTTGAAATGCTACAAAAATATATATATACACTTGTGATTTAAAGCACTGCAAAAATATATGTGACTTAATGAACTGTATATTCATCTGTAAGCATATCCTTAAGAATAAGACTAAATTGTGTTAGATCTTGTAACAGCTTTTTAGGTATCTGACCACAGGGTGGTGGTGTTTTATATGCATGACCTTCCTGTAGAGAGGGGAGAAAAAAAAAAAAACTGAAAAGCCTTTTTTAAAGGCACTAGAGGGTAGTGTTGCTCAACTGTGATCTTTTTTTTTTTTTTTTCCTTCCCTTCCCATCTTACCGTTCTCAAATCATGAAAGATACTGGGCCACAGCTGGAAATAGGATGTCTGCTCAGTTCAGATTGTGATGCTGAGATCTCTGAGCTGAACTGAAGAGTGTTAATAACCAAGATGCTGGCCCTGGCTCAGAACAGCCTTGAACCGCAAGTTTTTTCACACTGGGAGGGCAGTTGGGGGAATTGTTACTATGTGCTTGCCCCAGTCCTAGGGATTTTGTGATGGCTCTTTTCAGAAACGTGATGGTGGAATAGATGGAGCTTTGACTTTTGATCTTTTTTTTCGTGTTACCGTTTTGCTCTATGGCAAAGTGCGTGTGGCGTAATATTATGCAAAATAAACTGTGTGAGTACAGAGGTTGTCTAGTCGTCATCATGTGGTACTATATTAAAGCTAAGATTGCAGAGTACAGCAAATATCTATGCTTCTCTGAGATCTGAGCTAGCTCCATGGGAGCCAACTGACTATCTATATTGGGTTTTTGGTTTATGGGTTGGATGAGGGCTTGCTTCAGAGACTCCCCAGCCGACAAGGAGCACGTGACCTAAGACCTTGTGAGCAACGATTGTACAAAGTCCCAGGAGTGTGGAGTATTTTCTAATGTCTTATTAATAGCTGGCGTGGACACTATCTCTATTCTGGGTCCTTAATGATTAAAAATGTTTCTGTTCTGATGAATATTGAGTCTTTTAGTCTCGCTTATGATCTGTATGAATGAACTTTAAATGAGAAGTGTCTTTGTTTTGTTTTCTTATTAATAGTATCACAGTCAAATATGTCTCACATGTTTTGAGGCATCCTTTCTAAATAGTCTAGGGGAGGCTAAAAGAACAACTGTGTGTTTTAGATCTTATTCTTGTAGGTATGTAATAATTTATCATCCTTTTAGGGGTGGAGATCAGATACACAGGCTACTCGTGGTCCTCGCCCACCAGAGTAAGTCTGTTCCTATTTATCAGTCTACTTAATTGTGCATTACTAAATAGCATTACTAACAAAATGCGTTTGTGTTTTTATTGACATGTATATCAGTGCTCTGTGAAATTTATCATCAAAGGTTTGTTTTCTATGATTTATACTTAAAGTAGAATTTCTGAAGCATTGTTTATATTGAAATTAACTTCATTTGGTTTTGGTTGAGCTTAACTGCAGAGTAGTACTCGGGGAGAGTTATACTCAATGGTCTGCAAAAAGAGAAAAGCTTTTTTTCTTTTAATTTGTTGGTTTTCTTTGCCAGTATTACAGTAAAAATTGTAAATAAACTGTTGCGAAGAGCTTTTACAAGTAGTGGGAAATTTGTGCAGTGCATATAGGATTTAAAACCTTACACTTTTGTCTGCAGATAAGGAACATCAGGTCTTCCAAGCACCATCTTTGGAATTTTAGAATTTTTATTTACTTGAATTTTTTACAGCCTGCGTATCTTTCTGCGTTATTTTGCAAGTATACATGACCACGAGGTAGGATTTTTCATATCTGAGCTAAACAACTTCAATTTCTGCGTGCTGTCAGTCAGGCTCTAATGAAAAAGACTGGAGTTTAAAGCACTCTCTCCTTCCAAGAAGTAATTTTGTTACAATAGGATTGTTTGGAAATATTGATAGTAAAATAGGAAAAATACGCATTTTAGTTCTGCTCCAGAGTATACCTAGGTGTTTGGAAGAAGTTTTATCATGCTTGAAATTGAAATCTGCTGTCTTGATGAGACTATTTTAAGGTACAGTTTGCAAGTTTTATTGTGACTTGCAGTTGTCCAGTGTGTTTGTAATAAAAACTTGTTTACATTTTCTACGCTTTTTTTTTTTTTTTTTTGCTGCAGTGCTAAAAGTGTAACTTGCCTCTTGGTATGCAAGCCACCTCTCACTGAAAATCAGTGGGGACTGGGCTGAACCCTCTGAACTGTGAAACTTTTGTCTATTGCAACCTCTCAAAGGCACAGACAAAGTTCAGAAATGTGTTCATGAGCTGGAGATGTTTTAATTTCCTTAAGCAGAATGAAATACTGAAGTAGAGTTGGCTTCCACTGTATTATTCTCTTCCAACAGCTTTGGGATGCAAACCTTCAAAAAGCTATTCCCCATTGCCTGTCTTGTGACTGATTATAGAGGGAAGTTGCCACAAATCTGTTGTGGAGGAAGGGAGTAAGGGATCCCTGACTTCTGCCCTTGCTGCAGCAGCTCCTGGCGGAGAGTGAAGAGCAGCCAGGATAGCCTTACTGACAGAGCCTTGGAGTGCAGTTAGGCCTTTCACGAGCCCTTTGCAGCTGCTAGTGTACTCTGCAACAAGGGATGAAGGAAAGCTCTGTGGCCACTTCCTGAAATGGCAAGAGGGCTTACTAGGGATTTTGCCAAGTAGGCCCTCTCCAGTTGTAGTGGAACTATTTATAGTAGAGAAGTTTTTGTGAAGGAGCTAATAATAATAATTAGTAGATTGCTTACTTTTGCTGTAATTGAAAAATAGGAGAACATACTGCTATTAAAATCTTTTCAACTTCCTGCAGGGTGCCATGCCTCGATCTAGGGAAGCTGGGAGATTCTGATGAAGAGGTAATTATAAATTAATTTTGTCTTGAGTAGTAATAAACTCCTGCAACGCATGAATTCTAATAAAATATAATTTTGCTTTGAATCTGTTTTTAAAAAAAAAATTACCGTTGCTTGTCCTTTTCATTTTAGGATGGGGACTTTTACATACCATACAGCAGAAGTTATCCGCATACTTGCTCTCTAGATTCATCTTCAAATTGGAGAACGTCATTACAAACACCATATGCACAGCATCATCAGGCTCAACAAGTTAGTTTGTCATTATAAATCTCTTTAAAGTATGCCCTGTTAGGGATAACGTAGACAAACATATTTAGTTTTATTATACAGCTTCTCTTTTTTCATTTGATTAAACTTATATATCCAAGTGCTATTGGTCCAAATTATTTTTGGTGAAGTACTTCTTACTGAGAAGCTTGTAGACTATTACAGAAATACTGTTTTCTTCATTCATTCACCCTTTCCCTCATTTTTAAGATATGTATTAGCAGCTGGCTTTATTAACAATTTGCCAAAGCAATTGGAAAGTTTAATAGCTTTGAGGTAGCATGTAACTGTGATTTATCTTTCTAAACAAAGTGGAACTTATGAAAATAACAAAGATAAGATAATTAGTGGTCATTAAGCATATGATTGAAGAAAATAACCTTGGTTTACAAAATGTAAACGTTATTTCTAAAGAGGAATAATTTGTTTTGGCTGGAAAGAGACTTTTGGAGTTAAGTGCAGCCATTTCTTAGAGGTTTTTCTTAATCTTTAATCTTTAAAACAGAGTTGTGATGTCAACTTTGGAATTATATTCAGTCTGTCAGAGAGCTTTTATTGTTAAAATTTCCTGATCAGTATTACTATTTTTTTCATATGACTGAGAAACTTACCCTGCCTTACATCTTAGGTGCTTTACAAGGAAAAATCAGTGGTCCAGCTGTTAACAAGCAATTTTATAAAGTTACAACACCGTTCAGGATCAATATCTGGTATAATAAATTTACATATAGTGTAATATATAATACACATAATAGTGTAACTTCAGAGAGGTTGTAGAGTCTCCCTTCTTGGAGATATTAAAAGCCTGACTGGACATGGTCTTGGGTACCCTGCTCTAGTTGACCCTGCTTGAGCAGGGGGGTTGGACCACGTGATCTCCAGAGGTCCCTGTCAACCCCAACTATTCTGTGATTCTATAATTTATTTACTCGGCTGCTAAAGTTGTTCCTTGAGTGCAGGAAAAGACTTCTCATACCTGAATGAAATTTGAAAAAAAAGAGAATGTACAATTTTTTATTTGATCATTCATACAGGAGAGGTTTTGATAATTACTATTCAATTTCTCTTTTCCTTTAGTTTAAACAGATATGTAGAAAGTCTTGTCAGAAGAAAATGGAGGTAAAGTAGCTGAAAAAATACATACTGAGAAAGTGTTTCAGATGTGATAGTTAGAGGGAAAAGTGCTGCAAACAGTAGCCTTTCGATATCCCTGTATCTTCGAGAAATTAGATATCAAAAGTGTTAAATTAATTCAGGAACAGTACCACCAGCATGATTATTTTCTGTTACAATCATGCACAATACATAATCATGGCAAAATGTTACTATTATTATTTATATTATATATATATTTCTATTATATATATGTGCAACCTTGCCACTGCCCATTGTGTCTCTTGCATCTACAGAGGGTTGCTGTTAAGTCGATACCTGAGTTGCAGCAGACTCTAGGGGGGTTTTGCCTACCCCTGCTGAGCCAAGCTGCCTGCTCTTTGCAGTTTCTCTGTATGAGCTACAGTCTGCGGCCTCACTGCGCCAGGCTGTGGCTCCCTGTCCTCCACGCTTTCTGCTCTGTAGAAGATGCTCTCTCCTGATCAGACTTGGTAGCTCCTCCAGGGAAGGCACAGTCTCTTCTTTTTCCTTCAAGGGGCTTCACTTCACCTAGTATTATTGAAGGAAGTTAGGAGAATTGTGAATGAAAGTAGAAAAACAGAAAACCTGTCCATCACAAGGGCAAATTGAAGTATTTGTCTGAAAGGGTGTTTTGAACATGAGTAACATTCTTTTGCAGCAGCTACACTTTTTTCTTTCAAACTGTTTAAACTTCTGTATGCTTCTAAAAGCTTAACACTCTATTGTTTCTGAGAATTTTTAGCTAATGAAAACATAGCAACTCAGGTTCATTAAGACTTTAGACTTTAATTAGTGCATACACTCTTCATTAAAGTCTGTGTGAACTGATTCTGAGATTACTGAGATTACTGGACTAAGAGTACATTACTTCTCAGAGTATCCATGTACCTGATGTAGATATTTATGCACTTTACACTTCTACTTTAAATTAAACATTTAACTATGAATAGGTTATGTTCCCCTGTACTGCATCCTAAGCGTGCAATACAAACATGCTTGAGTTGCTATACTCCTTTTAGCTGTGGATGCCTAAAATTTCACCTCTCGTTTTACCATATTTTTAAAATGTAAATCTGTCTAGATGCAGGAATGCTAACAAAAGGTTCCTATGGCTTTGACCATCTCCTAAGGTCATTCTGTCTTTCTTCATTGCTTTCCTTTGTCTTCTGTCTCTTTCCTTCCTGCCTTCATTATATCTAAAATACAGTAGTGCTGAATGTGTGGGAATGCATCTTCTGTTCATTTACGCTCTTTTGCGTGCGCGCTCTCTCTCTCTTTCTCTCTCTCTCTCTCTCTTTTTCCTCTTTGTTTGGTTTCCTTTTTTTCCGTTTTTTTCCTCCTTTTCTTTGGTCCCTTTTTTCCTCTCCCTTCTTTTCTTTGGTCCCTTTTTTCTCTCCTTTCTTTTCTTTCTCCTTCCTCCTTCAGATTTTCAAGCAGTCCTGAAAAATACTTTAATGTATTCCTCTGAGCGGCCTTTATTTCTGCATTGCTTGCTTCTTGGGTCCTGACTGAGCATTCCTTTAGCAAGATATATTCCAGCTTCTGCAATAACAGACTGTGTAAGTAAATCTTCCCCAAGTAGGTCATTTTCAGAACAATAATTTAAATATAATCTTAACATTCAGGAAATTAACCAGTGAGAGGGATGTGATTTCTCTCTTGAAAGAGAATGCTGCCCTTTTAAGAATGTCAATATTTTGGTTTTTTGAAAAATGATTTTCCAGAACAGTATTGTTTCCTGCTCTTGCAGGATCAGAAGATATGCCAAGCAAGAAGGTGTTAGCTATTCAACGAGAGAAGGAAGAATAAAGTGTTGGGCTTCTCATTTCTGCTGTTTCTGTTGGATCCAGTCTCCCTTGTGTAGAGCACTGAAATGAAGAAGGCAAACTTAGGAAGTTACGTAGTTGGTTTCACAGCCTTTTCAACTGATGTTGCTCTAGGGAAGGAAGTCCCATGGCTAATATTCTTCTACCACTTGTTATTAGAAATTCTGATTCAAAAAATTCATCAGTCCCTTTTCAGCCATCTAAATCAAATATCAGGGCCCCCGTCTCACAGTCTTCGGCGCATGGTCTTATAGGACAGTACCACTGAGTCTTGGCTTCTCTCTTTAAATGTGATGTAAAGCTATTTCGTTGGCTCCATGTTTTTTTTTTTAAGATAAAAAATGGCAGAATATGAAGAACTCCATGAAAATCAAACCTGAATCTGCAGTCGTATTTGCCTTCTTTTTAATGTGAAGCGTAGTGCCAACTAAGCTTTTAAAAGTTAGACTGGCTGGCCGTTATAATTGTACTGTTCTCATTTAATATCTCAACCAGAGGCTTTTATATAGGTTATTTTTTGCTGTAGCATTCTCCTTTGGAACAAAAGACAATACCAGAAAATCTGCCCTCCCCAACAGACAAATATAAAGTAAAGTATCAGCAGTATGAGGCAGAGATGAAGGAAAGATATAAGCAGTACTCTCAGAGAATTGCAGCAAAGAAAAAAGACCACATCCGATGTCCAGAAGCTTTGAAGAAGGTAACTAACAAAGAATTAATTACATTTCTAAATAGCAAATATATGTTGGTATTTCATTACAGTGTGTAGAGAGGTTTGCATATGTGTGTAAATAATGTTCTTCATTTGTAATTTCTTCCATGTTTTTATTGCATAGATATTTCCATTTGTGGTTTCAGCAACTAACGTTGAGTAGGGTATAAACCACAGGAAATCTGCTGGAGTTTTCTGTGTAAATAAACACTGATAATCACAAGTATGTTCCTGGCTTATACTCTCTCATAAGGAATGTGCTATTTGCCCTCATGGTGCTTTAGCTTGAGCTTCAGGGTTAGCATGAATGATAGGGAAGAACTTGAACCCTGAGAAGATGAGAGGCAGTGCAAAGATACTGGTAAAAACGTTATTTCAGAATACATAAATGCATTAAAATCTTTTAATTTAAGTACGGAAGTATTTTAATTATTATTATATTAAATTATAATTGTATACAGAACTTACTAAATAAAGGGGGAAGGATGTCATCTATATTATACAGAACTGTATAAAACCTGAAAAAGAAGGAAAGGGGAAGGAGAGAAAGAAATATGGGGTTAAAATAATGGAAGATAATACCTGTCCTTTCTGCTGTGAGCATGTATGAGATTCAGTATAGTTGGACTGCAAACTATTAGTTCTGCCAGGTTTCTTTGTGATTTTTAATTAAAACTAAGATGCAAACAAAGGAAGAGAAATGGAGAAAAAATGGGAAAACAAAGCAGGGGAAAAAAAAGCTGTGCTTTTGATTTGGAAGAGAGAGTGGAGAAGGGTGGTTGTGCAGAGCTGCATCCCTCTAGGTGTACAGAGATGCCTGAAAAAAGTGTCTGGCAAGGAATAGGAACAGTGAGCAACATCTGTGAGGACTTGTAAAATGCTAGACACTGGTGAGGGGAGATCACCCTATGATGAGTCTTAATGAAAGATTAAGTATGCAGATGTTGAGGGAGAACATAGGTGGTTATTGTTTTTCAAAGAACAGGTTGCGTATGTGTTGCACATCACGAATGACGATGCAATTACTGATTTTTACTTGCTTAATGTTCAGCAAAATGAAGAGGGAAGGCTTTACAGAAGATGAGGATTATGGTTGCTGGGCTTAAGGTGTCTTTCGCATATATTGCTGATTGTTTTAAAGGGATATTCTCTTACAGTCACATTTCTAGTATTCAGATAAGACTCAAGAGTCTGTAATTAAACAATCTGTAATTAAGAGTTGAGGGGGAAAAAACTATTCTGTTGTTTTGGTAAGTTTACTTCTATATTTGATCGTCATTTCTGGTGATTTGTTGGAGTATTACTTCCCCTGCCCTCCCCGCCCTCCCCACGCTTACCTACCAGTCTGACGCCACCATGTTATCTGTTTTCTAAGGAGTGACTCCTTTATATGCTATACTGCAAGCCTATCAAGAGGGTATTTACAGGAGCAGCACAGGTTAATATGAAACTGAAGAAATAGGTGGCAAGCATATTCTGAGAGAGAAAAAACGGGTGATTCAGAGTCTCATGCTCTTGGGTTTCAGAGATGCTTGCTAATCACCACTAGAAGCTAAGTATGTTCATTCTTACAACAGATTTTAATACGATATCTAGCAGAAGAACTTTCTTTGTTAGATATTATCACTACCTAATTTACCTAATTAAATAAATAAAGCAAAGCCTCTTTAGATTTCAAGATATTTATTACTTTATCTGATATGTGGAACTTGTAATAACTTTTCTTCTCAGAAAAGAAGTTGCTCTAGAGCAGCATGACTAATGAAACGTGTTCTTTTGATTTATCTCCTATGTTTCCCCCTCCCTAACTTTTGTAAACATAGCCGCCTCTGTCAGTTTTCTTCATATCCTCCACATGGGAGATATTCCTGTTATACCTCCAAACTGATTTGCAAGTCTCTCCCACCCAGTTCCATGCTTCGCCTACTCCCTGTCCACACTGTAGTTAACTTCTTTGCTAGGCAAGAGGCAGCACCTCAGCTGAGGTGGACTTTGAGCTAGGTATATGATGGCAAATCCATTGTTTTTTGTTGGCTATTGTTGAACAGAACAGAGAAGGGATGATTTCTTGTCGTCTTTAGAGAGGTGCTAACAGTCTGTCATCTTTGCTGCTATTTTTTCACAAAGCTTGTAGGAATACAACATTTTTGAGACTTTTTTGTTTCAGTATGATTGAAAGCTGGTAAAGATTCGAAAGCTATAAGCCTAGAACACAGAGCAAGATTCTGTAAGTTCAATTTCTTAGAAAGCCAGGCTAAAAAAAATTTCTTTACAGAAACAAGCACAAAGAAGAAGAAATAAAGACTGGGGGCGGGGGGGAGAAAAATGAATTTTTAATAAATAATTGAAGGTTTTTTTGTTGCAATTAATTAACTTTGATGTTATGAAAAGAATGTATTGTATTTTTGTATAGGGTGCACACCTTGAAGACCGGCAGAATGATGATCTTACAGCTCTTGATGAGAAAGCTCTCCTCCAGCAGTGCTATACAAGCAAGCCCTACAATATGCAACACAGCATAAAAAAATCAGAAGCTGTAAGGTTTTTTTTTTTGGCTAGAATTAGACTGTTAACTGTCTAGACTTACAGAATGACTTCCCAGGTGTTCAATAGAAGTTGGGCCCTTGACGGTTTGGCCCTAGTATGTAATTGCACCCATTGAAATCACAGAGGTTTAACCATTTCTTTCAATAGGAATGGAGCTGAGCATTCCAGTGAGTGTTTTTTTAATCTCGTCTATAATACTTGTATTTTATGTAGTAGATTTATAAATCGTATTTTCACTTATATATGAAAAAAATAAATACAAAGAAATAAGAGGATTAAATGGGTGACCTGTGTGAATCTGGCTATGCTGTTGTGTTTTCTCTGGTCTTTAGCTTGTCTTTGAGCCTCTATTCCATCCATGATCATCCATGCTATGTACATACCTGCTCTCGCTCTGGCTTGTTTCTAGAGCAAACACGCTGGTTTCCCTGAGATGGAGTATGTGATGAGAACTGTCTTTTTAAACAGTATGGGCTCTGTTTTCACTTTTAGATCAGGTGATCCATGGCTTTGGCTGAGTCTTCAAAATGGCAAAGGATGGAACTTCTGCAGCATCTCTAGGCGTTGTATTCCTCTGCTACGCTACTCTCCTTGTGAAGTAGTTCTTCCTAGTACCCATGCTGAGTCTCCCAGGGCTCCGTTTTTGACTCTGGCCTCTCGTTGTACTGTTGGCCACTGTCAAAAAACAGTTTGCCGCTCTCATCTTTGTAACTGCCCTTCGCTTGTAGGCTACTTTCACAGTGCCCCATATCTTCCTCTTCTGCAGATTAAACAAACCCAGCTCCTTTAGCCTCTCCTTGCAGGTTGTATGTTTTGGCCCCAAACCCCTGCTGGATCCTCTTGTCTTGATCTTGGGGAGAGGGGAGAGACCATAAACTAGAACCAGGTGCGGCCTCACTAGCGTGAGTAGAGAGAAATAACAACTTCCCTTAAATGGATGTATCCAATATATTTCTTTAATTTGTTATGCAGACATGATTTTTACCCTTTTTAGGATTGTGCAGTAGCAGTGTTGCCAAGTTAAGGTTAAGCCTTGAATTTAGCATTGTTTACAGTGGAGAAGAACTTGAGATTTGATCTTGCAGGGTCATTAAGGTACATGTTGAACACAGTTAGCATTCTACCATTCTCATGGAATATTAAGCCATAAGAAATCTTACGAGACTGTAAAGGTAAATAATGTTTTTCATTTATTCTGTTTTCTCATCTCTATGCCCTGAAGTTTGCATCATTGCAAACATTTATTCGCTTTCTAGTCTTATTAAAGCGAATATGGATGTTGCACTATTGAGGTCACTGTTCATTTCTATAAGAAAACCCTTTCAGAAAGTACTCTTATGGGAAACATTTGTCTGTTCTTTATTTTACACATTTTATACATTATTTTATACATTTAAACATCTGTACTATAGGGAGAGGGTAATGACAAAAAAGTTCTAAGTGTCCTTACAGTAATTACTTAATGATAAATCAAATAAGCTGAAAAGGCTGAGAAATGGAGCAATGCCGGACTGCGGAATGACAGATATGCTGCAGTTGGCATGCTTTAAAGAAGTTAATAGGCATCTGTGAGGGATATCACAGGGACCGTTAAAAGCACTTCTGTTATTGGTTAGCAGTCATGGGTGCAGTCTTCCCGGGAGCATCTCTTAGGTTCAAACTTCTGATAGTAGTAGGAATAACAGAAAAAAGTAACTATTGCATACCTATTCATTCAATTGGATGTATGCTGCATCAATTGTAGGCACTTAATTTTAAGGTGTCTTAAAAATTTGGTTGAGAATACACAATGTTAAAATTTCCTTTTACAGTGATCATTACTAAAATTCAGTTAAAGCAGAATTTCTCTTATATGAAATCTCATCCTAAACTACAGAAAATATATTAAAGAGAGGTTGTAGTACATGTGTGGTTTCCACAGTACATGTGTGATTTCCGCTGGGGGCTATGTGTAATATAACTAGTTTTTGTGGAAGAAGTTGTGTTTTCTCTGAATAATCGTATGTTTTGTGGACAAAAGAGTTATTTCTTTTTAACCAGTGATGAGCATTGTAAATTTGATACTTGCTTCAGCAGTTTTGTAAATTCATGACAGAGCTTTTGTCTAAAAGCTGAATGGAGGATGTTCCACAGAAAAGTACATTTAGTAACCTTCTAGTATTCAATTGAAATTCAAAGTGTAAACTTTCAAAATCAGATTCTTTTCAGCATGCTAGCTGTTTTGGCTCTTTAAGCTATGGGCCATGGAATTACTGTGTTTTAAGAACCACTGCTCTGTATTACCACTGTGTCCTCCTTTACATAATTCTTTGTAAATGCGTGTGTTGTGACAGCAGGCAAAAAAGATTCAGTAAGTTAGAATAAAGCGCCAGTAGTTGTGATAGTTGCAAAAATGAAATACAGACTCAAACAAAAAAAACAGTCTCCTATAATTCAGAAATCTTTTAAGGCCTAACATCAGTTCAGAATAAACAGCTTGATCTGGTGTTACATTATTTATTTTGGCTAGTGCTAATCAATGTTTACCTGAAGATTTGTGAATTAGTAACTGTACAGAATTAGTGATTATCACTTGCGCTTACCTGGTGTCTGGGAATCAACATTCAATTCTTCTTCAGTCGTAGGGAGGCTTGATCTACTTAGAATTTGGTTTGAGCACAATGATCTGCATTAAAATACGTAACCAGTCAAAAAATATATTCATTCTTTGGATTTGGAATACCTAAACAGTCGTCAAACGTGTAGGTTGAGTTAGGAGGTTGCCTAAAACCCATCAGAAATTATGATTTCTGTTTTCTCAAGCATAAAAATAACTTGGATAAAAAGGGCAAATCTAAGTTGCAGTGAAAAGTTCAGAATTCTGGAAGATGAAATGAAGGGAGATGGTGTGGCCTACTTGTTGCCAGTGGCCTTGGGCATCTTCTTGTGCCTTCATTGCTCTGTTAATAGAACAAATGCTGATTGACTACTGATCACTTTATAGTGAATGGCATGGGGCTATAGGTAGGTGTTACTCTCTAGTAAAAGTAGTAAGCAGCTGCTCTTAAATTCCCCTCCCCCTCAGGACTCTCTCTCCTTTATAAAATCTTTCAGGTTGATCTGTCTTAGCAGAAGATTATTTCTGGAATTCCATAAATAAAAACTTTGAGTTGAAACTACATACTAAAATTTTAGTATTGACTTAATATTGCTGGAGGTAAATTTTTATTCTCTAGATTGGAATCTGTGTGAACCATGATACCTCGAATAGTGCAAGTTACCTCAGGGTCCAAGGAGCCTGCAGAGTAAACTTGGTTGTACTTACAGAATAAATTTATTTGAAATAATGCAGAGATAAGGAAAGCTGTCTGTCAGTAGAAATATTAGAATTCTCATGTTTATTGACAAATAAAATTCATAGACAATTTGAATGTGTAGCAGAGAATATTATTTGGCTATTCTTCATGCGAATAGGGTTCTCTATTCAAAAAGATGGAAAAACCTTTGAAAATGTCAGATTAGTTGTAACATTACTAAGTTATTGAAGTGGCTGATGTTTTATTTTGTTTACTGTCCGACAATTTTTCCTTGCAGGAGGATGTAGCAGCAGAGAGGAGAAAACAAGCTGTAGTAGAACAGGTGATGGTGGATCAATTATCTAGGTAAGAGAATTTATTAAATAAAATTTCAGTTTTCCGTAGAGAAGAATTTAGATCTATGAGCCTTTGGCTTTTATTGCAAAGGAGGTGTTTTGACCACTTCATTACAAGTTTTATGTAGTGTTGCTATTTGTTTAAAAAAAAAAAAAAAGTTAAATGAAAAATCTCCACTTTAAGTGCTATGCATAAGTTCAGTTTTCTCTGAGAATTGTTAATTTTATAACTGAACCTGATTTAAGGGTTTTACAATAACATTACTTTCTGAAAATAACCTCCTTGTATCTCTGCAATATGCATGAATGTTTGTTGCTATAAATTGCACTTTAGTATTATTTTCTCTTCTAAGAATCTCAGCTTTATTAATATTATTTTATTAATATTAACACACTATCCATTTGAAGTAGAAAAGTATTATACCAGTGCTGAGCAGGTACAGCTCAGCACAGATAAATCAAGCTGATAAAGGTTGCACAGGGAAGTTCTTCTAACTTCATTGCTGTCCCCTTAGCTCCTATGGAGTGTTGCTTCTGTGTAGTAAGATATCATGCTATGTTAAGAAAAAAAAAAAAGTAATATATAGGTAAGTAGTATAGCAGGTTCGTATAGCAAGCTCGTTTTTCCTTATCATTTTTTCCCAAAAACTTTTTCTAATTTTTAAGTATGCCTTAATAATTCTGCGACTTACTAAAGCTGGTGTGGTCATGGCAGTATAGTTTGATGCAGACTAGTTCAATATTGTTTCTCATTACTTTACTTGTATAAAACTAGCTGTGGGTATTTCTACAGTATGATGCATCTGTGCTTAGTTACTTTCTCTGTAATTGTTTATACTGATACTATACCCTATGAAATCTTGAGATTTTGAGGTTGAAATGTTGTTTGCTTCACCACTGTATTTTTTTGTTTCAGTTCCAATCGCTGCTTAGCAGCCTATGTTGTGTAAAAGTCTGCTATTGCTTTTATGCTGTTTAAAAGTTGAAATATGAAGAACACAGTCAGCAAAGTTGCATGAAGGAGCCAAGGTGTTCATCAAACATCATGTTTACGTTCCACATGTCATTGGAGCAGGATTAAGAATATGAAGTCTAGAAACAATGTTCAATGCAGAAAGCCCTGTTTTCAAAAATAGTGCTTGTCCCTTGTCATAGTCTTACAAATAAATAGACAAAGCAGATGATTACAGGGATTGTTTTAACAATATGCTGGTTGTGTTGAAGTGGTTTTAATCCTATTGGTATAGGATTAAATGTGCAACGTTAGTGATCCAAGATGCATAGTGTTCGTTCTGTGCTTAAACTCCTTCAGCTGCTTCTCTTTTTTATTATTCTTGTATTTCTTCTCCTGCTCTGAACCCTTCTATTGACACTGTCAAAACAATGTTCAGTAGTGCTGCAGCTGCATGAGGGTGAACTTTTAATTTAAAAAAATCTCTCTGTTTATGTTCCAAATATAACTGTGCCAGTACTGCCAAGGGAATTGGTATCAGAGAGCAGGATGGTAATCGGGGAAGATTAGTTCAAAACTGTCACATGAAAAATCTATTAAAGGAAACACAAAAGGTTTTTTGATTTTGTTTTAATGGAGCTAAATTTGCAGTTAAACCAGTGTAACTGATCTATATGTAAAGATGGATCAACATAGATCATAGAGCAGTTTTATAAACTTAAATTATTAGCCATTCAAAACTGTTTTTTCCTTTTGACTATGAACCATTTCAGTAACATAAGGAGAGATGCAATCTAATATATTTTTAAAATGCCTCTTCTTTTGTTTGATTGTTATAAAGAGAGCATCATAATGTTCAGATTCCAGTTCATTTACCTTCCATTTGCTTGATGTCACTTTGGGATCCTGTGAACTATGTAGTCAGTGCCTTGGGAGAGGAATTGCCTGTGGTTTTGCTGAGTGACATCATTAACCAGCACTAGAAACAGCAGCGACTGATTTTGGAAGGAGCCACTGATGGAGACAATTACTGAAATAGTGAGAATGGGGGGGGGGGGGGGAAACTTTTCATAATCCTCTGAATTAACACATTAAGTTACACATAAAGTGGTGCATTACCAGACTATTATTGCATATATTTGACTTTGAGTAATAGATTTAGAATTTATAAAAAAATATACAAAACTAAGCATGGTTAATGGCTACTTCCGTGTTCTTACTGTTGTATTATCCTCACGTTTTTTTTTTTTTTCAGTAAGACTATAAGAGATCTGAAATGTATACTTACTATTACTTACTAATATGCAGAGGGCTTCTCCCTGCTCTTTTTGGATAGAGCTGTTATAAGTGACCCAGAGCAATCCACACATGCTGATGTTGATCAGGCATGTCATGGACTTCCAGGACTTGGGACGGCACCGTTGCGTTTTAGAAAAAGAACGCTACATGAAACAAAGTAAGTTTTATCTAGTGGTCGTTCTTTAGAAATACATTTTTGTGCTCTATTTTTTGATTATTTTGGGCTCTGTTAAGTCTTCCCTAATAGGTTATGTGATAAAAGCTTGCCTCTACAAGCACAAAGGAGCACGAAAAAGACAGCGGCAGGTGGGGGAACTTGAGTAATACCCTGCCCTGGCTTCTTCCAGGCCTTTCACAGGAGAGTAATCAGATCATCAAGTGCTCATGTCCACAAGCACAGAGACAGGCAGGGGAACCCAAATTACTAACTAAGAGAAAAGGACGCCTTGTCTTGGCTCCTCCCAGGGCTGTCCCAGGAGAGCCATCAGTGATTTGGTATCTTTTCCTAATATCCCTGATGCCTTTTTAGGTGTTTTGTTCCTGGCTTGGTCCTAGTAGCCTCACGTGAGGCCTTTTTTGTAGCCTCCCTGTGCTTATAATTGCATATTTTTGTGGATTCCCTGTATGTAATGATCAATTCAGAGTAGTTGTAGAATCTGGGAGTACTGTCTTTAAGCTCACACTGATAGTGTTCTCCATTACAGGGTTCTGATAGCCTTCTTTGAGTTGGCTGCATGTTTGCAACCTTTTTTATCTTTTTTTTTTTTTTTTTTTTTTTTAAGATTCCCACCCTGAGGTGCATAAAATGACATAAATATACATTAGCAAGTGCTGATGTGGATCTTCACAGCATAATCATACCTTTGTTCATGTTCTGATTTCTTCTGGAATAGGTAACTGTATGGGCATTTAAATGTCATTCCTTGCCTGTGAGCATTGAAATGGCTTGAGAAAAACTGAGAAAACATTTTGATCTGTCTAATGAAGTGGATGTGTAGTTCCTATTTTTGTTTTGCTAATCTATCTCAACACACAGGCAAATGTTTCTATTTTTATTATTTTAATATCATGTAAAAAAAACCAAAAAAAAACAAAAAACCCTGTGATGTCGAGAGCAGTCCCCCAATCTCAGTCTGTTACATCCATCACATGGATATTTCTTCATTTCTGGAAATGGTGATCTATACTAATATCGTAGATATAAAGTACCTAGCTGGGTAAAGAAGACCCCACCTGGGTATTTTGCAAAAAAAAAAAAAAAAAAAAAAAAGAATTGTGTAGTAGGAGCATGGTAGAAGTTTAACACTGGACATCAGCATATTTAAACAAAATATCCCATTCATATGTATACCTTCTGTGGATGTATTCGGCTTTTCTGTGGTGAACAATTGTATGATGTAATCCCAGAATGCCTTCCACGTTATAACTCTTGAGTTACTTTCTAGTTCAACTACAAAGGATCATCTTTTCAGGCAGATTGCCAAGGATACCATATTTCACATTTTTTACTGTTTTGAAACAGTTGATTTTCATGTGTTATTGCTTCGTGAGCATGTACATGTCAACATGTTGAATTATTTTCACAGAGTGAAGACCAAATCAGGATTAACTGAAAACATGCTTTCTAACAAGCTACGTTTTGATAGTAGGATTGTATCAAGGTAATCACAAATTTTGTAAAGATTTTCCGTTCAATGAATTTAGGAATGATGATCTTTACCCTCTTGAGATAGTTAATTGCACTGAACCTTTCTTTCGGAGCCATGTTTATACCCACAGAGTGCATACTTTTTTCTATATACGTGTATATGTAAATACAGATTTTGATGTGGCTGACTGTTTGTGGTTTTACAGTCCTGTTGCACAGCCTTAAGACTCTTAAGTAAAGTCATGTTACCATTATATACATCTTAGCACAACGCAGGACTCAGGGATTGTGTAGAATAGTACTCTTAACCATTGCGCCTCAGTTGATTAACTTTTTTTTGGTCTTATCTTAGCATGTGGCAACTAGTATGGATGAAAAGCATGGCTTTGTATCTTGTTTGTAACTGCTTACATATTAAAAGTTGCAGATTTAGAGTATCTTTGTAAGTGGTCTAAATGGCGTAGGGGTGATACATATTCTTCAGCTCTGTAAGTGGCTTTTTTTCTGAAGCACTGAGCTGTACACTCTAGACACAGCTGAGGATTCAGCCTCCTAACTTCATATACCACAATGAATGTAGGAGTCTTGATTTATGTAATCCTTTAGTTAATGAATGAAAATTACATTGATATACTAGAGTATGAAGTTTTGAAAGGTGTTCTTAATACTATAAAGAAAGAATATTGAATTAAGACGTGTCCAGATCTACAGATTGATTTACACAATGTTTCGGTGAAAAGAGTCAGGTATCTCTCTCAAAGAAAATGATTGTACAGTAAGCAACATTGGACATAAAATACGTATTTCAAAATAGAAGTGCTATTTCTGTTTGGGTTGAATTAGATTTGTATAAATGCAAAAATCTAAAGGTGGTTTTCAATTTTCCTTCTAGAAATGGTCGTGATGCTTGTAGAGAGTTGATTGGATTTTTTTTTGCATATGACAAATCCCTTACTGTGTATGAATTTCGACAATTTGGAAAAAATAGGTAGGATAAGGCACTTTTATTTGGACCGCGTTATGTTATTTAGATGCGTTATCTTTTGCAACGACTCTAAGAAACTTAACTATATTCAGTTGTATTAAGATCAGTTTTGAATTATTTCACAGAACAAATGCCTTGCCTTTCATTCAGAAGGGAGTGTATCAACACCAGCGTGGACAAAAGAAAGGAAAAGCTTATGATCTCAGTGACTTTTATGTAGTAAGTATTCTTCTACTGAACATGTGTCCATTTTGTTGAAGACTTAGAAATAATATCTAGATGTTAGAGTTGCCCATTGTGATCTAGCATTTAGGGGAAGACCTTCAGTTAATTTCAGTAGGCTTTTCCCATTTAAGGTATTCAGGAGTTTGGATTATTTTGCTGTCAGAATTTTTAGAGATACGCTAGACAGTGTAAGGCTGCAGACAGTGAAGGATTTGTAGACATTAAAGAGTGACAAAATGAACAGCTGAGGCAGGAGTGTCTTGAAGATGAAATAGGCTAAAGTATTTGTTAAAAATGAATAATCTTTGCAAGGTCTGCTGGGACTTTTGACACTAAGGAATAATTGAATACTTTTTTTAAAACCTGAGAAAATTTGTAGGGTAATTGGTTTTAAGCTCAAGTTTGAGCAGATTTACCACCAGCAGTTTAGAAATAGCTTTGAAAAGAAACTTTTGCAAAAAGGGGTTAGTTTGAAACATCATTTGAATATATAATATCTAAAGTCAAGGATTTATCTGATGGAGCTTTTGAAACTAGGCTAGACTTCATCCACCAGCTAATCTCATCAGTGAATGTAAATAATGCTACATCTTCTGTATGGCTGGATTTGTGTGTTAGGTGTTCCTGGTTTACAAATAAGTAATTTTTCAGGCACAGGATATTTGCATTGAGTTTACAACCTTTCATCCTCTGACTAATCTTAAGTTTAGAGTAAATGATGTATTTGAATATGAAAATAAAAGAACACAACACTAGTTTTTAGAGTATTTTATCTAACCACATACCTTACCTTAACTATTTACCTGTGGCTACCATGTAAGAGTTTGCAAGCTGAAATAAATGACTCTATCAAATGGTGGTTGCAGCTATTTAGACAATTTTTCTGGCTGCCATGGGTATGTTTCTAACCTGCAGATGGAATAATTAAAATGTGTTCTGGATAGAGATGCTTCTTTAAACCATCCAGAAAATGTGCCATTACTGAGTTTGATAGCCCTTTGAATGATGTTTAATCTGTAAATCCCCATATCTGCAAACTGGTTCTCTGGGCTGACATTAAGATATACAAATGTCTCTCCAAGTCCAGGTGGCTGACAGACTGGCATTTTGTACTTTATGGATTTTGGAGACTTTACAACCAAAGCCTGCATGGTATTACAGGTGGATCTACTGCTTTTGTGATTCTTCTCAGGGTTCTTTGCTCTTAGTCTGCTGCTTTTCTCTCCCTCCCTTCTTCCCTCTTCTGCCAGCCCAAATAGCTTCTTGAACTTTGGAGTAAATGTAAGGTGTCCCCTGACCCCAACCTGGAGGGAAGGGGAAAATCTGTAATACTTAGGAGGGACTACACTGGGAACTGTACGTTATTACTAGCGCGTTTTTACTCCAAATTTGTTAGTGAAATCTAGTAATTTTAAGGAGTTACTGTATATTTTAACATTGCGGGAATGATTTGAACTTTGGGATGGCTACTTCTGAGTTGTTTGTAGCTCTCAAATCTGATTTTAGGTTGTTTAAAATAGCTATGGAGGGTTTCTTCTAGTTTGAAAGGAGTTTGTTGTCATAGAATCAATGTAGCACCTTCTACCTTAACCTCTTTTTTTGTGGCCAGTGGTTTCTGGATCCCATAGTGATGAAAGGGGGGGGGAAAAAACCCAGAAAAGTAGAGCCTGGCTGAAGGAACAGTACTCTGTAATCTCACATTCCTGAGTTGTGAATTAGGCCACAGTAGGCAGACCTCTATGTGGGAGGTAAAGAGTATCATCTTGGAGCCTGCAGCTGTTTTTTAGTGCTAGAAAGGCTCTGTTAAAGAGGTTAACTGACCTTAGCTACACTTTTCTGTCATTTCATACCAAGAATTATACTTGCTGAAGGACATACAGAACATGTTCTGCAAAATACATGATGTGCTTGTAGGTCATTATATGCTCTATCTGCAGGGAGCTAACCTCACTTTCCGAAGTGTTGATCATAACCTTCCAGAAAGTGTTAAGCAGAACCCAGTTCTCACCCTTCGTGTGACAAGTACTGATGAAGCAGCCATGGATTTTCTAAAGTAAGTGCAGCTGTTTTTCAAATTACTCTTCCTCCCTTACAAAAAAGTTTTATTTATTTATTTTTAATTGGGTCTTCTAACATTATACTATTTATACTGTTAAAAATTCTACATTTAGGCTGTTGTTGAGAAAAATTAATCATAGATGTGAGTGGATGTTCTGTAATTCAGTAATTTGTTAGAATGATAAGGATTGATTTTTAAAATAAGAATTAATTTAATTATGAAGCTATCCTGTTTGCTGTGTTTGAATTTGAAGTCAATTTTTTCTATGTACAAGTCATATACTGAAACTTTTACATGATGAACTGAAGTACTACATTTGGGGAAAAAATCCTTTTTCAGGGATCAACACTATCACTGAATCTTTTATGACGCTTATGTTTTAAAAAAGCAAGCAAACGTGATACCATCAGCCGTGATAATGCTAGTGTTTCAACAGAGGTGAGGGAAAGACTGTAGCACGCGCTCTCTCTCGTGCGCACGCATGCTCTCTCTCTCTCTCTTTTTTAATCTTCCCCTTCCCTTCACTTTTCATTTACTTTCATTCTCCAGATATTGCCATGTGTTGAGGACTACAAACGCTGGGATGCCTTACTTTGTCATCTCATTTGCTTTCATATCCCTTTGACGTACTGAACCCCATGTTCCAACAAAACCTTTTCTCACCCACTGTTTTTCTAAAACTCTGAGATTCTCTGTATATTGCAGTTCTTCCTTGCTTTATATTCTGGTGGAAAGAGAGGTGTGCTGCTTAATACAATGCTTACCTCTAGCATCAATTCTGCGTTTCTGTTGAAGAAAATGAGTCCTGATAGCATTATCTCTGCTACTGTATATCATCCAGCCCATCAGCGTTGGAGTAGAGAACACACAGGGCTAGTATCAACACCTAATAGTTTGATATTGTTTGATATTGGATATCTTTAGAATTAAGGTGTTGATACTGATATATTGCCAGTTTTCTCCTTCCCCTTATTTCAAGTGAGCATAAACAAAGAGGAGGAAGAAATGGAATCGTCTTTCTATTATATGTTATAATTAACTGCCCGCATGAGAAATCTGTAGGTCACAGATTGTGATCATTTAGTATCTCACCAACCCCTATTTGCATGAATTTAACATGTCTGACAAAACATGTGACTGTCGTGGCTGGGTGTGTCCTTGTTTTCAATAGTATGATTGGTTTACTGTAGCAAAGAATTATGCAGAACGTAGTTTCAAGTGTATCTCTGGCTGCTGAATCACTGTAATTTTAGTGTTTACAGTAAGCTGTCAGTTAGTGGCACTTCTGATTTGGACGTTTATTCAAATTGCCTGTTAACTTTTTAATAATGAGATGTGAGTGATCGCAATGTGTTTCACTGGGTTATATGACCTAGTTCTTCCCTGCAATTATCTGTACTTGTTTTTTTTTCTTTTTCCTTTTCCTGCTGAAAGAGAACTGGACTGTGTCTGCAAATAGCTCTTCCCAAGAGGATGGGTTGTGGTCATAGGGAGAAAATTATTTTCTCCTTGTGCATTTCCTCTCTTTTATGATCAGTAGAACGTAGGTGTGACGCCAGTACAGCTCAGAACTAATACATTTATGTAGCAGAAAAGCTCTTTTGGAGCAGTATTTCTGTACTTTTTCTTTCAAAATGGCTTTGGTAAATTAGGTTGTTTCATAATCTGAAAGATGGAAATTTCATAGAACTTTTTCAGATGGTTAGGTGAATGGTTAATCCTTGAATATGCAAAATTTTGTAGATCGTATTCTCATCTTAATATCGACATAGAAGTAAACTGTCTAGAGAATGCAATATCTTCCTCTGGGGGTGTCTGAGTTTTATTGTTGGTATGCTGGTTCTTACGACATAATATTTTGGTATGAAAATTTGTTACATTACCGCGTTGCCTGAACATGGAAGATACTTAACAGAATTGGAAATACAGTTGGAGCTTGGTGACTCAAATTTTGGTGAAGAATTTTAGCCTGTAGTAGGTGTTACAAGATATAAATTTGCATCGAATCACAGAATGATTGAGTTTGGAAGGGACTGCTAGAGATTCTCTAGTCCAACGTCCCTTGCTCAGAGGAGAGTCAACTACAGCAGGTAGGTTAGGACTGTGTCCAGTTGGGTTTTGAGCATCTCCGAGGATGGAAACTCTACAGTCTGTCTGGGCAACTTGTTCCAGTGTTCAACCACACTCAGAGTGAAAATGTTTCTCCTTAAGTTTAAAAGGAATTTCCTGTCTGTCAATTTGCGCTCATTGCCTCTTGTCCTTTCACTGGGTGCTACTGAGAAGAGTCTGGCTCCATCTTCTTTACTCCCTCCAAGCAGATATTTATACAGAATAATAAGATCTTCCCCTAAGACTTCTCTTCTTGAGGCTAAACAGTCCCAGATCTCGGAGCCTCCCTTTGTATGCCAGATGTTCCAATACCTTCTAGAGCAGGAACAGCAATAACAGAGCCACAGCTAAAGACGTTCACTATCTAAAGACTGCTTTAGTTAGAATAACGTAACTAGTATTTTCTTTCTGCAAGTGCTAAGATACATGAAGCTCGTTCTTACAGTAATGTTTACTTTAAGGTCCCTTTACACCGAAAGCTCTGCAAAGGAGCCGTAGTGAGCTAACAGTCCATAAAACAGTAAATTAAAATTGAGTGGATTATAGAAATATATAGTAGTTGTATGATGCTTACTGTTAATTTTTCCCTCCCTGCAAGGTTTTCATGAAATGGAAAACAATACAATTTAATTTTGAATAGTTTATGTAAGACATTGTGCATTGTACCTGTAGAGTTTGGAGTTGATCCAATGTTATCTCTGAAGGCTCCAGAATCAAGACCTGTTCTTCAGGTCATAATTTAGGTATGGATTTTCTGCTACCCCTGGTAGAACAAATCCCTTCTTTTTTATTCTCTCTCAAATTAAAGTGCGTTCTTTTAGGTAGCAACTAGATTTTTGATTTTTTGAAGTCTGTCTTTCTCTTCTGAGATAGAGGATTATTGACATCTAACTATCTACCTTCTCTCATACAAAATTCTTGAAGTGAGTCCTTGTCCTCCCGTTGCTGTAACCACAGAGAATTACAGAATCACAGAATCATTTAGGTTGGAAGGGGCCTCTGGAGATCATCTAGTCCAACCTCCCTGCTCAAGCAGGGTCACCTAGAGCATATTGCCCAGGATCACATCCAGACGGGGTTTGAATATCTCCAGGGAAGGAGACTCCACTACCTCACCCGGAGAAGGTGCAGTCACTACAGTTAAAAGGTCTGGAATTTCTCTCTTACTGCTCATGCATGTCACTGATGGATCATGTCCAGAACACTTGCTCCTTGGTTCAGGACATACTGCAGTAAGTTAAATCAGAATAGTAGTATGGAACCCATTCTTCCTGTAAGGAATTGGTGACGTCATGTGAAATATCTGAACACTGATTAAGGGAAATTTTTAAATAATTCTGTCCTCCTGCAGAGGTATTCTTTGGTAGGAATATGTTGCTGGGTTGGTACCCAGTGTCCCTTAAGCAATACTACTCTTGGTCTGCATCATGGAAGACAACTTTTTCTGCCTTTTTTTCTACCTGAGCAATAACAATGCTAGTCGTCTTGTCTTTGTGTCCCGTTAGTGATGAATAAAGAGCTAAGACATGAAACAGCTGGGAAAAAATGTTATCTCGTTGTTTTCTTTCAGTTAGCAGTTTCACTTAGCATTTAGCCACCTTGCTAGGATACAAAGGATACAAATTATATAGTTTTAAAATTTCTCTTCTAAAGAGAGATTTGTTTTCCTGTTCTTAAATAAATGTTGATGGTTAACAAATTCTTCCAGTGGCCTAAGCTGAAGAGTGGGACTTTCTCCAGAAACATATTTCAAGACTTTTTACACACGGGAAGAATTATCCATGATTAATGAATTAGTAGAGGAACTGCTAATAGAATATTGTCAGACAAGAATTTCTGCATACCTGCAGCTACTGGGCAATGACTTTTCATGTGTGCCATGTCAAACTAAAGCAGTTGGATACTATGCCTATAAGGGCAGCATAGGAATTAAGTTCAAACATTTTTTACTACAGCTTTTTTGAATTCAGTAATGTTACATGTAAATCCACCAATCAATATGAATTTTGACTATTTTAGAGCTACTTCTATGGAACTTGAGCAAGAATTTGCCAAGCAAGAGACTGAAGACAACAAAGTTCTCAGGAAGATTCAAGGTTTGTGTCTGCTACAACCCACTTAATTTTAATTTCTTTCTTTTTACAGCTCGACACAAAGAGCAGTAGCGACATTTTAAGGATTTTATTTGTATAAATGAAATCAAACAAAAGTTAGATATTTTAATTAATACAATGAATATTACCGGAATATGGTTTCAGAATAAAGCAATCACAAGAATACTGTATCCTCTCATAGATATACCTTTTAATTTTTTTTCTTGAAATAAGAGGTCTGGCCAAAGATCATGGAAATACTACACAATAATTATGAATGTAATCAATAAAACTTTATGCTATAATGACATAATCTATGAAAATACACTAAAGCGTAGTGTTAAACTGGCATTATTTTAAAAATCACTGGCATAATGTACAAAATACAGTCCCATTTCTTCAGTTAATTTTGTACTATTATATTAATTTTAGATAGTTCTTTCGGCTGTTATTTCTGTATATCGAAAAGCTGTTGTTTTTCATAATCTCTAATATTATATTAATTAAATATTGATTAGTATATTCTGGAATGTGTAGCTGAATTTTACCAGATTGCTATCTGCAGTCTTTTGGACAAGAGCATATCTTTGTGTTTAAAATTGTGGAAAGATGTTTTTACGCTGCTGCGTTTTATCTTTGTATTCTGTGATTAACAAAAGTTGTTGAATTCGACCAACTCCTGACTTGCTCAAGTATTTACTGTCATTAGCTTAAACCCTTTTTTGTGTAGTCTTCAGTCACTAAAACCTGTATGGACGTTTACTTTTAGAAAAATCATTGACTAATAAATTCTGGGTAGTTTCAATCTTCTAATTGTTCCTTTTTTTTTTTTTTTTGGTCAAAATTCATACATTGATTCTGCGATTATGTGATTATATGTAGTGTTTGCTGGTGTGGCATGGAAGAAGGTTGCGTGTATATATTTCGAGACCTATTTTAACGTGCTGAGTGTGATCTTTTACTGGAAACAACTCCCCTCCTGCCATTTTTATTTATAATTGTAAATATTAGTAATTTGAAAAACTAATAGGATAATAGCAGGTGACTTTTGTTAACAGAATATGCTGAGAAACTCAGACACCCATAAAGTAATCCTGCTACCTGTAGATTTTGATACGGCCATCATTTTACTGTATAAATAGTTTTGTGGGTATCATTTTGGAACAGTTTTGCCAAATTGCTTGTATTTGTTCTTGCTTCCACTGCTTGTATTTGTTCTTGCTTCCACATTTATTTAGCATTTCTCTACAGTTGAGGAGTAGTTCTGTGCCCCATAATTGAAAGTTTTTATTACCAAAGTATGATGTTGGTATATTGCTTTTTATGTTGAATGACGATATGTAATCGTTTCTAGTGGAAGTAAGCAGCTCTTTAATCTGAGGGCATGTGGAGTGAAAACCATCTTCCTTTCCTTCTGTGGCCTTTTTAATGGTTTGCTAGATTTTGCTGCTTCTGTTTATGATTTCTACTTAAATGTTAAGTGACTGATAGTTTCATTTAGAGCTAACATTTTCTATTCAAAGATGAGAGAATCTGGATATATCATTTTAACCAGCAGTATCATTAAGTAGCTGTGGTTTTGTTTTGTTTTAAATCCTCTCCAAAGCATGTGGCCAACTTTATGTAAATATTTGGTCCTTTATTTCTCTGGATCCTCAGGTACGCTCAGAGAGACACTAAGGAAAAAAGGAGTTCGTGTTTTAACATGCTTAGGCAAGCATTTCCGACAAATGGACAAGAACAGAAATGGGTTTCTCTGTCAGGCAGACTTTAAGGAAGCTCTAAAATTATTCCATTTGGAAGTGCCTGAAGGAGTAAGTCTATCTGAAACTGCTTAATAACTATATGTGCAAGTTGGTTTTTTTTCTCTGTGGCATGTTGGCATTTCTGCATTTGCTTCCACGTGAAATTAAAATAAAAAAAGAAAAGTTACTTTTGCACAAAAGTCTTTTGTGTTACAAAGAGGCAAGTGGGACAGCAATCCATTTTTGTCTTTTTTGACCCTTTTAAAATAATGAATATGATGCTATTTTCTTATCTTTTTTCTTTAAGTTATTTTTAATTTACTTGACAGTAATTTTGTTAACACTATTTTGTGTTGTAAAAACTACTCACATATAGCAAAACTGCAGATAACAAGATTTTTTTTTTCTTATGGTCATCAGTGACCCTTAGTAGCTTGCATTAGTTTAGCCACTCTTTGAGTCAGTTTGGATTTAGAAGATGATGTTTGTGAAGAAACTGTAATTTTCTACATAGCAATAGCTTTGTTCTTGGACACAGTAAAGACATCAAAAGTTATTCAGTTCTGTTGTTTAGAAAAATGTTATAGAACTTTGTTTCCTGGCACTAATATCAGAGAAAAACTAGGGTTTCTTTCTCTCTTAAGCGGTGGTGGCATAGCTTTTGCATTTAACGTGGATTTTCAGTGTGGCACCATCTTGAAGCAGAAAGGGGCTTACGCTTCGAACCATACTTGACATTTTTTCAGCCTACAATAACTGCAGGTGGTCTGCTTGTTAAGAACTTGTTTATATTTTATAAGTAAAGTTTTGCCATCATGACAGTAGTATGTCTTGTATTTTAAATGCATTGAATTTTATCTTACCTAAATACAAAAATCGAGTGTTCTGCATTTTTTTTCACAGTGTTATAATGCCCAAATAGTTATGTTCACATGTATTTTATAAGAATTAACTTTGGAAAATTACTTGTAAATTACAGGACTTTGAATCCTTATGGCTTATTCTTGATGATAGCAAGACTGATAAAGTTGACTATGGGGAATTTATTCGTGCCATTGTTGGAGAAATGAACGAGTATCGGAAAACATTCGTAAGAAAAGTAAGTTTCGTGGTAGATACTCTTGAGTGCAGATATTTTCCAGTCTAACTTTGAAGTTGGTTATTCATCATATTTTGATTTTTCTTAAACTGTGCATCTAATAATCAACTCTTTAAGCTGTCAGATAAATTTATTAAAGTAAATGTACATTAGAAGACTACACATTGTTCCATTGTTGAATTAGTTAATTTTGAACACTGCAATTTAGAATTAAGTCTTTAATTATTTTGAGTTTATGAGTATGTCTGCTATTCTCACTGTTCAGTCTAGTGTTTAAAGCATTTGGCTGTGTGAAACAATCTCTTCCAGAGGTCTGATTGCTTGATTTTGGACAGATCACTATCTGTGTGCATAGTTTTTCCTCAGTGTGTGAAACGAGGAAATAATACTTGCCGCCTTTGAGACCTACGCTTAGAGGAAATGTATTAGTGAGACATTTTATATTTGAATTACCATTTATTATATGTGTCCAGAAACTGGATTGACAAAGGTTCTGGTAATATAATGTGGAACGATCTGCAGTATGAAACATTGATTACAAACTAGTCAATATCATAGTGACTGGCTGTCATGAAGATCAGGAAAAAGCTATATATTTTCATATTTCTAATCACTGAGGATCTGACTATCCTAGCCTTATGCGTTGAGTGTGCGTTTGAGCAAAACTTGAAATAAAAATAAGACTGCTGTTAGCAGCACTGAAGAGACTGTGTTGAGGCTTCCCTATTTGTCAGAATGACCTGGGAATCTTTGTAGTTGGAGGAGGCAGAAAGGAAGCAGCTTGACTTCAGATTCTAAGGATAAGCTAGAAGATTTTGGAGAGAGAAGGCAACTTTTTTTGAGTTTGTGAGGTGACCGCGTTTAGTGTGAAAGCCATTGAGGTAAAATAATTATGAAATGCCATATTCTAGAGTCATTTTCTGGTATCCAGTGACTGTGATTGCAGATTAAATTTACCTACAATAAAGTAGGTAAGTGGACATAATCCATTGCACATAATCTAAAAATAAATGATATGTAGTGAAGTATATTCAATCTTTATACTAAATTATTTTACCTGCTTTTTTTCCCCTTGTTTAGGCTTATATGAAACTCGATTTCAACAAAACTGGGAGTGTGTCTATGGTAGATATCAGAAAATGTTACTGTGCAAAGAAACATCCTCTAGTATTGGCAGGTAATTCACATTTAAAAAAAAAAAAAAAAAAAACTTGTAACTGATGAAGTCAGTTTGTTAGCAGAGAGATATTGGATCCAGAACCTATTTGCTGTAAATATAACCTGTTTTCCTATTCGCTTTGACTGGAGCTGTTAACAAGTTAACAAGAACTATTTTTTCCTCTAATTACCTATAATGTGTCTCTGGAACATGACTATAAATAGTAATGGAGTTTATATGCACAATTTTAATTCGTGCTTTCTATCAAGCTACAAATACTTCATATATGCAGATTAGTTCCTTTTCCTACCTGTGTACGACTACATTTAAATAGTTACATCTCAGCTTTTGTGTGTAAGTAATCAGTGACATGTATGATGTTATTAATCTTCACTTAAGAGGAGATACTTTTTTCCATATTACTTTTTTTCATCAAAACATGCAAGGTTTCCAAGTGCAAGTAAATATACTCAGCACTTAAGTTTCAGAAGAAATTATCTGTTTATTTCTGGGACATGGATTGTCATCCTTTACAGAAGAAATGTTGATATCTTCATTATTTTTTTCAGGAATCTCAAAAAGGTTTATATTTGGCCATTGGAAAAAATAGGAGTTTAAATCTTTGCATGTCAGTTTCTAAAATATATCCATTTGCCTAATTAGTGTTTGTGAAAGTCTCCCTGGTGCCCTCCCCCTGCAGAAGGGAGGATGTTTTCTGTATTGCTAGTGATTTTAATGGTAACACATAAAGACACATGGTGGCGTAGAGGTGTTGGACAGAGGAAAACCTTTGTGATCCTGGTTCTCCATAATTCACCTCTTTGGATCACCATGCATTTTTTTCCTCCGCCTTCAGAACTGAGTGTTCAGTAAATTCAAATAATTTTTCATCTGGTTTGTCAGAATATTTTTTTTTCTATCCTGTCCCTGAAGTAAACTAGCCAGAGGAAAACCCAGTGATTGCATAGACAGTAAATGGAGATGATCTCAGAAATGTTACAATCGCTTATGAGCGAGAACTGTAGATCTTAAAAACATCTTCCTGTTAGAAGCATGTACTGCTATGGTGAATGTAATTGAAACCAACAGAGTCATGTTGTAACAGCAAGGACAGCAGTTCATTGAAATTGATATTTTCCAAAGGATAAGAACTCCTTCTCAATGCCATTTCAAATACAATCTTTAATGAAGTCACTAGAACACACAAGTGTCTCTTCCAGAACACTTTTCAAATACAAACTTGAATCTTAAGGTTTTTCTGGAGCTTTGAACTTACATTGCATTAAGCATATGCTTTGTTACAAAGATTACTTCTGAATTACCGGAATTTAGGAATGCATCATTCACTTCTTTGTCATGTGAAGAAAAATCTTCCTGATCTTGTAATCTATTTAAATCAACTTTGGCCTCGTGTTTTTGTTGATATTTAATGCTATCATATGCTGTTGAAGTAAGATAATTTCTGCAGTTGATACTAAGTGAGCCAATGACTGTGGATTCAGAATGTTTTAAGTTGTTTGAGGAAAAAAAAGTGTTTGTAAGCTGAAATTGAAAAGTTTCTTTCTTGAAATATGTTGAATGCTGTATATTCACTGTTCTTGAAAATGTATTTAATGGAAAAATGTATACTTTCACAGGCAAAGCCACAGAAGAAGAAATTACATCATCATTTCTAGAAACATTAGGAGATTCCTGCAGTAATCCCAATGAAGTGTCCTATTCAGAGTTTGAAGATTACTATGAAGGATTAAGTATTGGAATCATGGATGATGATGATTTTGTTAATATCTTAAGGAATCCTTGGGGAATATAGAGTGGAAGAAGTCAAAAAAAGGAAGAGAGAAACGTTCTAAACAAGGAGTAAACTAAAAAAAGTGAAGATTTAGTCTTAACATGCATTACTTCATAATTAATGTCTTACATTGATTTCAAGGGCTGAAAATTTTAGGTGCTTTCAGAATAATACTCTATGAGTTACTTAGTGTCCCTTGAGCTGTGCTAAATACTTTCTAAATGTAAATACTGTTCATTCCTTTTTATTTGAAACAATAAAGGCTGTTCCCCATACCAGAAGGCGTTATTTACTTGATATTAGAATAAAGTGGCTTATTTTAAAGTAATGGGAAATTAGAACACCAAAAAGCATGAAAGAGTACATGTAAGAGAAAATTTAGTTTTATGATGCATTGTGGAAAACTTAAGACTGTATAAATATTCATGGGAGCTGTTCTTCAGCATTTTATACTTATAAAAATAAATATATTTATTCTGATAACATCCTCTGAGTTTCTCATTTCTTATGCTGATATTCTCTCTGAAAGAGAGCAGGTCATCCTTCTCCAATTTTTAGGATGTCTGCAGTACTGAAAATGTGTAGAAATTCACACCAATTAACTTTTAAACTAGTATGCAGGCCACCTCTGCTGATCATATTTATTCATCTTGGTCAGGCATCCAAAGCTGAACACTGAATCTCAAAGATCTTAATTGCACAAATAGATTTTGTGATGCACTTCTTTTTCTATATTTTGCTAAGTTTCTTTTCAAAACAAAATTTAAATATCTGGCTTTTGTACTTTTTACTGCTATTTTTTTAAAATACACTTAGCTTTATCAAAACTGATGTATAGAATTTCATATCTACTCTGAAAGTATCACACAGAAAAGTATAAAAAACCCCACCTCTGTCACAACAAAAATTAAGCTAAGTAAACTATTCCTTGCTACTTCAATTATTCAGCCAGATATGCCTTTCAGTATAATAAATCCTGTTAATTCTGTAAGGTTCATTGTGTTAGGGATTTAAAAAAAAAAAGCATTATTAATTTTCTATATATTTTTGATAGCCTTTGGTTTCCATATGCCTGTCACCAAAATTAACTGTATATTGAACTGCATTTTTTGAGCCTATATAATTAAAATATAATAGTTTTCTTCATGCTTGTCTGACTACATTTTGAATATACAGCCTTTAGTTAACAGAACCTTCCTCTGAGTCAGAATTTGTTTCATGGGCGTTTAAGGTCAGTGATGAAACGTGAGTGCCTTTGGTCCCTCTATGAGTGGCTGGCTTATTTTAGATAATAGTATTTTCTTGCCTTATTTTAATAACTTCTGCATTTTATCTTTTGATAATCAGTTTGTTGTTACCCTGTCCTCACTAGTAACTAGCATTGCAGTTTCCTCTCTAAATCCTCAAATGAGAGACTTTTCCAGTTCTTCTGGGGTCACACAAGTGTGTATGCGGTGGTTACCAGAGGAAGACCAATCCGGCCAATGCTTGCTCTACGATGAGGATTCTGGCGTGGCTCACTAAAATTTCCTTACGTGCCATTCCTGCTGGAATTTCTCTTGCAGGAAAGATTTTGTTAATTGTGGTTCATGAAATCAGTGATTCTGAGAGGTGCATCTTCAGTGAACTTTATGGGGGATCTGCTTCTTACTGCATCTGTTGAAATAACATATGAAATTGTAACTCAGTTTATTAAATGTGGCAGTGATTTGGGAATGACATATTGGTATTTAGTCTTATAATAGTGCAAAAATTTTTTGCTGGAAAACCTGAGATTTTAAGAAGTTAAATTGGAAATAAATGTGAGGTTTTACTTGATTCACTCCTACCTGTATGTTTTCACTAAATAATTAAAATATGCCACTGCAGCTTTTTCATTTCAGTGTAGCTTTCAAATTTGAAATGCATTTAAATTTCTCTTCAATGTTAAAGAGGACTTTTTTTGCAAGAAAATCTCCCTGGTCATGCTCTTAGGAAGATTTCCTCTTGCACCTCTTCTGGGAAGCCTGCGTGCTTGACTGGCTCTCTCAAATGCCTGTATACCAATGCACGCAGCATGGGGAATAAGCAGGAAGAGTTAGAGATCTGTGTGCGGTCGCAGGGCCATGATCTCATTGCAGTGACAGAGACATGGTGGGATAGTTCACATGACTGGAATGCTGTCATGGATGGCTATGTGCTTTTTAGGAAAGACAGGCCAGGAAGGCGAGGTGGTGGAGTTGCTCTTTATGTGAGGGAGCAACTAGAATGTATGGAGCTCTGCCTCGGGGTGGATGAAGAGCAAGTTGAGAGCCTATGGGTAAGGATTAAAGGGCAGGGTAACATGGGTGACACTGTTGTGGGGGTTTACTACAGGCCACCTGATCAGGAGGAAGTCATCGATGAGGCCTTCTACAGACAGCTGGAAGAAGCCTCACGATCACAGGCCCTGGTTCTCATGGGAGACTTCAACCACCCTGACATCTGTTGGGAAGACAGCACAGCTAGGCACAAACAGTCAAAGAGGTTCCTGCAGAGCATTGATGATAATTTCTTGACCCAGGTGGTGGAGACGCCAACGAGGAGAGGTGCAATGCTAGACCTTGTACTAACGAACAAAGAAGGTCTAGTTGGAGAGGTGAAGGTTGGGGGCAGCCTTGGCTGCAGTGACCATGAGATGGTGGAGTTCAGGATCCTGCGAGGAGGGAGCAGGGCAATGAGTAGGATTGCAACGCTGGACTTCAGGAGAGCTGACTTTGGCCTCTTCGGGGACCCACTTAGGGGAATCTCCTGGGGTAGGGCCCTAGAAGGAAGAGGGGTCCAAGAGAGCTGGTTAATATTCAAGCGTCACTTCCTCCAGGCTCAGGATCAGTGCATCCCTCTGAGGAAGAAGTTCAGCAAAGCGGGCAGGAGACCTGCATGGATGAGCAAGGAACTCCTGGCCAAACTCCAGCAGAAGAAGGAAGTGTACAGAATGTGGAAAAGGGGACAGGCCACTTGGGAGGAATACAGGGACGTTGTCAGAGCGTGCAGGGATGCGACAAGGAAGGCTAAGGCCCAGTTGGAATTAAATCTGGCAAGGGATGTCAAGGACAACAAGAAGGGCTTCTTCAAATACATCAATAGCAAGAGGAAGACTAGGGAAAACGTGGGCCCGCTGCTGAAAGGGGCGGGTGCCCTGGTGACAAAGGATACAGAGAAGGCAGAGTTATTGAATGCCTTCTTTGCTTCTGTCTTCACTGCTAAGGCCAGTCCTGAGGAATTCCAGACCTTGGAGACAAGAGAGGAAGGCTGGAGAAAGGAAGACTCTCCCTTGGTTGAGGAGGATCGGGTTAGAGATCTTTTGTCCAAACTTGACATCCACAAATCCATGGGCCCCGATGGGATGCACCCACGAGTGCTGAGGGAGCTGGCGGATGTTATCGCTAGGCCTCTCTCCATCATCTTTGAAAGGTCCTGGAGATCAGGAGAGGTGCCTGAGGACTGGAAGAAAGCCAATGTCACGCCAGTCTTCAAAAAGGGCAAGAAGGAGGAGCCAGGGAACTACAGGCCTGTCAGCCTCACCTCCATCCCGGGAAAGGTGATGGAACAGCTCATCCTGGAGGTCATCACTAAGCATCTGGAGGACAAGAAGGTGATCAGGAGTAGTCAGCATGGATTCACCAAAGGGAAATCATGCTTGACCAATCTGATAGCCTTCTATGACAGAATGACTGGCTGGGTAGATGAGGGCAGAGCAGTGGATGTTGTCTTTCTGGACTTCAGCAAGGCTTTTGACACTGTCTCCCATCACATCCTCCTAGGTAAGCTCAGGAAGTGTGGGCTAGATGAGTGGACGGTGAGGTGGCTTGAGAACTGGCTGGATGGCCGAGCTCAGAGGGTTGTGGTGAATGGCGCAGAGTCAAGTTGGAGGCCTGTGGCTAGTGGTGTCCCCCAGGGGTCAGTCCTGGGCCCAGTCTTGTTCAATATATTCATCAATGACCTGGAGGAAGGGACAGAGTGCACCCTCAGCAAGTTTGCTGATGATACTAAACTGGGGGGAGAGGCTAACACACCAGAAGACTGTGCTGCCATTCAGAGGGACCTGGACAGGCTGGAGAGGTGGGCGGAGAGGAACCTCATGAAGTTCAACAAAGGCAAGTGCAAGGTCCTGCACCTAGGCAGGAATAATCCCATGCACCAGTACAGGCTGGGGACTGACCTGTTGGAAAGTAGCTCTGCCGAAAAGGACCTGGGAGTGCTGGTGGACAACAAGTTAAGCATGAGCCAGCAGTGTGCCCTTGTGGCCAAGAAGGCCAATGGGATCCTAGGGTGCATTAGGCAGAGTGTTGCCAGCAGGTCGAGGGAGGTGATCCTGCCCCTCTACTCAGCCCTGGTGAGGCCTCACCTGGAGTACTGTGTCCAGTTCTGGGCTCCCCAGTACAAGAGAGACATGGCACTGCTGGAGAGAGTCCAGCGGAGGGCTACCAAGATGATTAGAGGGCTGGAGCACCTCTCCTATGAAGAAAGACTGCAAGAGCTGGGCCTGTTCAGCCTGGAGAAGAGAAGATTGAGAGGGGATCTCATCAACGTGTACAAGTATCTGAAGGGGGAGTATCAAGAGGATGAGGCCAGCCTCTTCTCCGTGGTGCCCAGCAACAGGACAAGAGGCAATGGGCAGAAACTGAACCACAGGAAGTTCCATCTGAACCTGAGAAAAAACTTCTTCACTGTGAGGGTGACAGAGCACTGGAACAGGTTGCCCAGAGGGGTGGTGGAGTCTCCTTCGCTGGAGATATTCAAAACCCGTCTGGATGTGATCCTGGGCAATATGCTCTAGGTGACCCTGCTTGAGCAGGGAGGTTGGACTAGATGATCTCCAGAGGTCCCTTCCAACCTAAACGATTCTGTGATTCTGTGATTCTGTGATTATATAACATTATCCTATGGAATGGAAAAAATTATAACAACTGGGTGTATTCTTAGTAGGTCTAGTTACCAGCAGAGGCTGTATAGGTCATGTCTGTTGCAAATTAATGTGCTTTTAATTTTGCTCTTATCACTAAAATGAGGTGCTTTTAAGTGACTATTACTTCCATAGTCTTGATAATCATGCTTTTTTTTTTTTTTTTTGTTCATCTGAAGGTGGCTCCCTAGCAGGGTAATCTAGGATAAATCCCAAAGGTCAGACTTCAAGAAAAAGTACCTAAGAATGCATTTAGGTACTTCCTGCTCTGGTACTTCTGTGAAACCTAATGGGCATATAACTTCTGTTAACTATAAGGTCAGTTATGCAGCAGTGGTTGCCTCAAACCATCAGCTATCATGTCTATAGTGAATTTTTAGTAGAGTTTGCACAAGTACCTAAAAGTCATTTTCCATCTGCTTGCTGTAGTCCCTTGTCCAAACTCAAGAGAGGACAAAGAATTCATACCGAATTCTACCCAAGGCTAGCACACCATGCTTCCCAGTTAGAAAAACAGAAACTATTCAAACCGGTCTCTCTGAGGTCTGTTGGTGGTTTTTTTTTTTTTTTTTTCATTAACTATTGAAAACTATCACAGTGCTGGAGATTGTAGTCTGCATTATCCTTCTTTGGAAATCAAACACCGCAGCAGGTACTCTGAATATGGCACCTATGCAATTCTGCAAATCCCAGTAATTTGTCTTTTTTTCACTGAGTATCTAAGGCATTTATAACCATTGTTAGAAGATATTTGAAATTTACTTCTATGGCTGAATCATTTTGAGATGAGAATAACCAGATGTCATGCTCCATTCTTTGTTTCCAATTTTGTACATGAGAGTTCTGTTCGCTTTTACCATCCAGCTATAAGAACTGCAGCTCTCAAGACTTTTTGTTTTCAGCATCAGTGATTTCAGTGCTATATTTGTGTTATGATTTGCTCTTATTTAATTGCGAGTCATTTGATGAACCTGAATCCTTTCCTTTTGATCAATACCTTGTACTTTTAAAGCTTTCTGGGGGTGTCTGCTGGGATTTACTGCCTTTAAATATGTCTCAGACAAAAGTTGTCTTCTATATTTCCTACCTTCCTCAGTATTGCACAAGTTTTCAGAATTAGATTATGTTCTTAGTTAGAAGCAGTGTTCTCAGAGAAGCTGTCTGGCTTCTTCCCTGAAACAGTGCTTAATAAGACAAGCTTGTGTGTTTTCATACCCCCCCCCCCCCCACATTATACTTCCACTAAAAACTCTTAACAACCTATAATGGAGACTAGAAGTGCAGCACACTACAAGCATTTTGCCCTGTTAGGTTCACTTATACCCAGAAGGAGAAATCAGTGAAGTGATGCAGCTCCTTATTCTTGAGAGCTGTGACCACTTCATGAAATGAATATGCACTGACAAGCGTATTTTCTCTTCTGTAGGGCAGCCATGTTAGCTGGCATATTTAAGGATATTTTAAAAAGCAAAATGCAAGCACATGTACAAGCATGCAGAAGCTCCACTTTGTCAGTTAATGGAAAGACAGCATCCTGACCTGGATGTCAAAACTTTGATAGTGTGACTTAAGGGTAAAATAGTTTGGGATAGCTTTATTGGTATGAGTAGGTATTCTTACTGATTCACACAGTGCGCACAAACCCGTTTTTCCTCTGTAAATCACTGCCAACTGATAATTTGTGGGTTTTTTGGGACCAGAACAAAAAAAGTTAAAAATGCATCTACCAAAATCAGTGTGTATTGAGCTGCTGCTTATTTTATTTTTGCTTAGGCTATCTCTAGTGTAAGAGGGGAAGTCTAGACCTGATTTTGTATGTGTTGGTCAAGCCCATACAAAGATAAGATACGTTTCTGTAGCAAAAAGAGGAAATGTAGAAAATCACATGAACTTTTCTGAAAATTATTCACATTTCTAATAATTTATTCTTAATCTCAACTTTATTCATGAATTTAGAGGATGAGACAATTCTGTACTTGCTTTCCATGTTGTTAACCTTATGGTCTTTGAAAAGCTGAGTCAAAGACTCTTTTCTGAGGCATCTCCAGTGATGAAAAAGGCAAGTGTTTCTTACTTCCAGACCTATTTAGGCTAATTGTTCCACAGAAAACTTTTCAAAATATTACCTGAACTGGAAAGTACTTAGGAAGAAAATGTAGCAAGAAGGCACCTACATGATAACCCTATGAGATTTTTCTTATATTTCATTTCTTGTATACTTTTATTGCATCCTCTTCTGTGATTGTGGGGAAAAAGAACCTTAAAGAAAGCAGTTAGAGAGAATATACTCTTAAAAAAAAAAAAAAAAAGTCACCTGTTTATTACAGGATGCTTAATGTTTATTATAGTATCTGCTCTATTTGCTTGGAATTTACAGAATCTGAATACTTGTTTCCTGACTTATTTACTCCTCGCTCATGTGTTGTAGTTTGGATGGAATTCATTGGATTTGTGCATGGAAATGTCTGTGTTTGCTACCTGCAGCAGAGAATTTCATGTGCCTGGCATCCTAGAGCGGTCCTTTCAAAATAAGAAGAAAAGAGTCATTTCTTTGCGGTTTGATTTTCACAGGCTGCATTCTCATGAAAGATGTTTAACATTTTGGAATCTTCTTCTTGGTGGTGTATTTTTGACCTCATGTCTTCTGACCTTTCACTGTCCTCCTCCTTCCCACTCCACCCCCACCCCTTAGTTTTGGGAGGAGAGGAGAAGAACCTGGAGACTCTGGAAAAGCTAGAAAATATGGCATTTAGAAGCTTTACTACTAGGTATCTTGCTAATGAGGATTCTCCCTATAAAAACATGACACTGTTCTTAAATCATCCTTTTGAATAGTCTAAAAGAATCTCTTTGGCAGTCTCCTCCAGGTGCTATAAATAATCATAAAGAGCTGAAAGGTTCTCCTCTTAGATAGCTCAGGTCAGAAGGCAGAACCTTACAAGCACTGGTGAGAAGGGCCAACTTGGTGACTGGGAGATGCAAAGGGATCTACTTCAGTCCATGTGTGGATATCTGCTTACCTCGCAGCTGGGCTCTCAGACAGCTTGCTGTGATGCTGGGCTCCTTCCATACCCCTTGTAATAGCTTATGAGAAGGAAACTTCTTGCAGAAATTTAAATACCTGCCAGTCTGCCTTTGCCAAGCTAGAACAAAAGACTGTCCTCATGGCAAAGCTACTCATTGTAGTAGCTTTTCAAAAAATCAGCCTCTTAGTAAAGTCTAGCTGCAGGCAAGTAATGGTGAGAGCAGAGGCTGAATAGAGAGGAACCAAAGAGAAGACATGAAAAAATGTTAAGCTAAAGATTAAAAAATGGCAGCACTTAATGGCCGGTGGGGGAGATTAAAAAGCAAATGTAACTGTTAGGAACTCTATCACCTGCTGGTGCTCCACTGGTGAACACAAATGTCTTCCTGCCTTTGTAGCTGGGCATCTGACCAAATCAACTGCCTGTTGCCAAGGCAAGACACCTTGGGGATGATGAAGACCTCCTTGCAATAAGGCAGCAGGGATTCATGGGGCTTCTTTCGCATCTTTTCCCCATACTTTTATGCCACATCTCCAGTTTGGTTGTAAGCTGGAGTGAAACTCAGCAGGAAGCGCTAAATTGAGGTTCAAAATGACTCTATTCAAAGGATTTCTGTTGGTATCCTCCTTTTTTATCTACTCCATTTCAGGGGTTATTTTTGGGTAATTCTGCAGATGTTCTTCTTTTGACAGTTTTGCCAAGGCCTTCACAAAATTAATTTTGGGAGGAGCACACCATGGGTGACACCCGCTTTACGCTGCTTTATGTTTCATGTGGGGAAACCCCAGGCTGTTATAGGAAAGCCCAAGTAAAAATCACTAGAAGCTAAAACAGCAATTTGAGTGATGTATCTTAAAGCAGTATTCCCTTTTCTCACAGCCTGTGGTAAGTGAACATTTAATGTCCCCTATGACTAATTCTGGGATCCTATGATTTGTCTTAGCATGAATTAAATCCTACAGTCACGCTGGTAAAATTATTCCCCTGAAGTCATTTCCTTTGACAGTAGCATTTGTCTTGCAGATGTTAGTGATTAACTGCAGGTTTCATTTGTGCTTAATTGGAGTTGCTTTCATGCACTAAACTTGAATTCTGCCCCTTTCTCGGTATTTCAGAACCAAGTGGAGGAGTAGCTGAGGTTTGGAAGCCCCAAGCTTTAGGTGGTGATGTTCTAGCAGTCCAGCACCTTAGCTAGAGTGCTGAGAAAAAGGATTTAACACACTTAACTCGAAGTCCAATGCTCCAATTTCACTCTTTCTTTTAAATAGCTTTTTGGAAGGGCCTGATAAAGCAATACGGTTTAAACCAAGTTACATTACAATGCTCTGCTTTTCATGGGTTTGATAGACTTTTGAGAAACAACTATTCTAGATGTTATTGTTGCATAGTTTCAAGTAATCATAGGGAAATAAGCACCTATAAAAGCTTTGATTTTTTTAAATGAGAACAAAAAAAAAAAAAGGAGAAAATCAGTTACCAGAGTCGGATAATTAACTTTCCACACCATTTGTAGTCCTTCCTGATACTTTCATCTCCTTCCAGACTGCAATTTCTAAGATCTCTTTCCAAGTTTATTTTGATATCCCTCCAAACTCTTTTCTTTCAGGAGCATCTTCCTTGGAAATGAAGTTATTCAGTAAAAGCCCCAACCTTAAAGACTTTTCTGAAATAAGTCAAAATAAAAAGTAACATCCAACAGCAAAAATCCCTGGGGGGAGAGGATAGGAGACTGGACAGATGACGAAAACAAACACTAGCTTTGATGGCATCACTGCTGAACCTATATTTGGTTCATTCATATCTCTTAACTCTTGTCAAATACCCTCGGAAGTTTAAATATTGTTCAGTGGGGATTAGAAAAAGACTTTGTCACTATGCTATAGGCCAGATTGCCTCTGCGCAGATGTGACTGTGTGATGCAGATAGCTCTTACTCCTGTGCATGCTTCACAAAAGCTGTAGAAGGTTTTCAACCCCTGTGTTCCAGAAAGAATAAATCTACTTAGTCCTACATCTTCCTCTGTTACAGGTAAAATCCTTAGGAGAAATGTAAATTTTTCATTCTTCCCTCTGGAATGCCATCTATGAAGAAAAGCCTACTGAGTAGCATAGATCAGTATAAATATTCTCCCTTCACCTACAGTCAGAAGAAATCAATCCAGAAGAGCTTTTACAAGGTTGTCTACTCCATTACGCTATATCATCTGGACAAATAGCGTGTCTACTATCTTCTTGTGTGCGATGGAGATTCCACAGTATCCCCAGGTAATCTATTAAATCGCTTTACTGCACTTAATTTTAGAAACTACTGATTAACCTGAACTTTTCTCTTGCTTCAGTTTAAGCTGATTACTGCTTTCACTATCCCATCCTTTCCTTACACAAGATCTTTGAAGACTATTAGCTCTTTAACCTGAAGTCTGGTAAACATGACTTCCTAGGAAAATTACATTAACTGAACATATTTAGCCCGTTTTCATTATTCTCTTTTAATGCCAATTGGTGCCTTTCTTGTCCTGAATGTGACACCCAAACTAGGCACAATGCTCTGCTAAAGTCTTGCAAATGAGATAGTTGTCCTGCAGGTTTTACTTCTCAGTATGCTGTGGGATTTTTGTTTCTTTGTTTTGTGGGGAGGGGAGGGGCAACCTGATGTTATTAAGTAATTTTAAGGTTGTGATGAAGTTTAACCTGCAGATTTCCTTCTTCAGTACTGCTCTGCTTTGCCCAATTTCTTCTGTTGGGAGGTGCTCCAACTGGAAAATCTTAAGTGTCTCAGACAGATGCTTTGTGCTTATGTTTCTTTTCAAATAGCTAACATGCTCTCCTCAACCTTACCTGAGACTGAGTCCTTGCTTGCTCTAAGTTTTGCTCCATAAAATACAGAGAGGGAGACAAGACAGATAGATAGATAGAGAGGGAGAGAAAGAAGGAGGAAAAAAGGCTGGACAGCTTTTTCAGACACTGTATGTAAATAGGTCCCTTCTTATGCAATTAGTAATTATGATATGTAATATAATAATTTATGGAGATATTAGATTAGATTTTATCATTGTTTATTTTTGATGTCATGTGGAAAATATTTTCTCTTAAATGGAACATATTTTTGTTAGGTTCTGATATGCATACCTGCCCCTGTTACTATCTCATATGTTATAAATGCAGGTAGGCCACCTTCTGTCTACAGATATTTTACTGTAATTCCCAAGCCAAATCTGGCTTACCTTGAACTGTGTTTAATAAGTAGGACTCTTATTATTTCCTACTGCTGTGTGTTTTCACCATTTGCTTAAATTAGGCTTTCCATTGCCTGGAGAACTAAAAGGTTGTGTTCAGTTAAACACAGTGGAAGAGCACTGTTACCAGGTGAGATCTTTCTTCAACCCCCTTATTAACTTACTAGTGTATTTATTTCTACGCTGCCTTCCCCCTGCTCTCCAGTGAATTAATTTCCTCTAATAATACATTAAATTATGAAGCGCAACCCAGGCAGAAGGAGCAGACCACAAGATGTTTTAGACACTAGTTAGGATTACATCTGGATTATTAACTTGTTAGCATTCTTTTTGGCTTAATTGCATTTTCCTCTCAGTAAAATAAAAGCAATAGTAAAAGCAGTAGTGTTACTAGCTCCTAATAATCATGGACATGAAAGTGCTCCTTTGCCATTTTACTTCAAGGGTAATCTTTCTGACAACTTGTTAGATTGACTTGTGCTCTTAGGCTGCACAGAATATTTGATTACAGTAGTTAATGTAGACTGTGCATTCATAGCTCTTATCTATGAGCAGTGGAAAGGTGGAAGGAGATGGTTCTGACCTTTGAAAAGCAACCCAGAATGATAACAGCATAGCAATGCTCAGTTTAGACTGTTTTAATTGCCAATTTCTAATATCTCTGCTGATAAAAATTTTTGAGAAGTATTGAACAAAAATTGGCATGGTAGATGTCTATTTAGTAATCTAAATAAAACATTAACGGAGGCTGATGATAAGTGTCTTTGCTACTGGAACTGCGTTATGTCAGTTCTGTACTGTGAAGCTGAATGGATGGCTGACAAAACAGGACACAGTGATGTTTCCCCTTTAGGAGAAATGATAGACCTTTTTGCCCGTTTGTATTCTAGAACACATTTTGCCTAAGGAAAGGACAGCGTGGCTAGAACGTGAGCCAACACACGGAACCTCCTAAGCAATCTTAAAAATTAATGTTAAAAGCCTAAGTCAAGGAGATATTAATGTAAAAAAAAATGTAAATGAGTGATAAGTAGTGGCAATTTTTTGCAAGATTAGTATAATATTCACATTAATTATGATACTGCTAGATTTTTAAACTAGAACTCCCTTTTCTGCAGGAGAGGTAGGAATCTTTCAGTCATAGCATTAGGAGAAGTTTAAACATAAACTGCAGATGACAACTTTGTTCTCAGAGTATCTATCTCTTTTAAAATTCTGACTTTCATAGTACTTCTCCTTTTGATGCAGAAACTTTGAACTGGGTCACATTTCAGTAATGTACTTCCTAGCATCATAGCACCTAAAAACTAAGTCATGGCCTGAGTTGTGCAATTATTTCAGGGTCCAATCCTTGCCTCAGAAAACATAAAATCTAAGTATTAGAAAAAGTATAAGAGAAAAAACTAAAGAGGAGCAGAGACAGGGAAGATATAATACTGGCAGCTAAGTTTAACATAACCAGAAACATCTCAGCTCGCCTCTTGCTTAACAAGTATCAACAATATCAATTTGTAGAATGAGAAGATTATTGAAAACTCGGAGCAATCTTTGTCTCTGCACAGGTTATCTCTTTAGGGCTCTAGATAGATAGGGTTTTAAAATATTATGAAGTTTGTTGTTGTTGTTGTTGTTTAGGCAACTCCCAGATAGATGATCTTTAAAATTCATCTTTTTGTGGCAAGGTCCTTTAAATCTGCCATGTGATATTTTTGACCTTCACTGAACAAAGTTTTAAAAAATAATAATAATTACATGATATGGAAGTGCTTCTTCCATTTTGTCTGTCAACATTGACTACCAGCTGTAATGAGAAGGATGCTGAATTTTTTTGTGTTGTTTTTGTTAGCCCCCAATCTTGCGAAAAAGCAGATGAGACCTGACTGGCACAAAGTGGCAATAAGTGACTTTCTTATGCAAGCCTTGCCAATAGCTGTCTTGCATACTTAAATAGCTTTTCTCACTACAGCAGTGGTAGATTGACTTCTGTCTCTTTGCCAGTCTTGCTAATTTTCAAATCGCAAGCTAAGCAGAATGTTATAGGTTATAAAACTGATGCCTTGAATTTCAGCTGGGGACTCTCAGGAAGCTAGTACTGATGCCGCAGTGTTCATTGTGTTCTTGAGGTGAAATTCTGCTTCTTAAGAAGACTATAACATTCTGAACTTATTTCAATTTGCATGTTTTCAAAGTGGAGAGGCATGACGAAGGTGTTACAGCAACCTAATATCAAGAAACAGAGACACAAATTGTTGCAGCAAGGTCTCTGTTAGTCGCTGGCAGCAGTGGACTGCCACTGGCAATGGTGTGTTGCTTAACTTTAGGCAGCTGCTTTAGGTGCTTGTGTTACGATGCTTAAGTCTTTAGGCTCTCTGCCTATTCTGCAGAAAGAGCAGGGTCTTCCAGACTTGGAGGCATGTATCTCTGTCTTTTTGAATATATAGGAACTTAGGAAAATGACCATAGCTAAAGTAATTGGCTAAAGTTAGGAGGGTATTCATTCTTCAGGACACAGATGTTAAAAGCAGTCCCTGCAAAGCAGTTTCTGCTTTGGCAAGGCAGATCAGTCCAAGGTCTAACAACATATCTCCATGCGGAACTTCTATTGCAACAGGTATTCAAGGCCTTGGACAAGAACGCTAACGTATCAACTGCTCTGTTTCTTCCAGTTCATAGAAGTCACTCAACAGCTCCATTTATGTCACATGTGCAAAAGACAGAGGTATGGGGTTGGTGTTTTATTGGCTATGTTATAACTGCTCTCCCCTAATCAGCGCACCAAGTATCCTGAGCAGGCGGTGAGCTCAGGGAGAGTAACATCTTAGTGACATCTGCAGTAAAAACAACTGCTGGGCCCACACCTTCCCTAGTTGCTCCAAACTAATCTTTTGTCCTGTTAAGGAGGATATAGAGCAACTAGACCACTGCAGTTCAAAACGAATTAGGGGAAAAAAACTCCCAAGGATATCAAATGTTGCTGAAATGCATATAGGTTAGTATGGATATGCCATGCTCTTTGACAAGTAAAACAGTTAATGTGACCAATGCAATTTCAGTCTGTACTTAAGTATATAAGCTGACTTGTTCAAAGACATCCAAAGACTCAAGAAATGAACTTGCGGTTTTACAATCTCTTGTTTTCTTTTCCTCAAGCTAAGAGATGGGCTACTACTGAGAGTTAGCTAGGCTGTTCTGTCAAGACTTCACTTCCTGAACATGACTTTGCATAGCTCTTCAAGGATCACTGCCACCTTGCCTCTGAGGTGGAAATGCTGACAACTCTACCCGTGATGAATGTGGTATTTCTCCTCTGGCTTTCCCCTGCCAGGTAGGACACTGATCCAGTTTATAGAGATAGCAGAAATCTATGCCAGCACCTCTAACTTTTGCTAGCAACACAGAAGCACAAGCAGAGGAGATGCAGTGTTTATCTCTTGAGAATACTGTGCTGTTTCCATGGCAGTAGACAGCTCAGTCCAGATTTGGGCAATCTTGTCTGCAAAGTAACATGAAAAAAATTCAGAGAGAAAAACTTGACTGTAGCTGAATGCAGGCAGTCAAAATTAATCAAGCTTGCATACACAGAGATTGGGTCTGCTATATAAGACTGCAGATGCTATGAAGGAAGCTTTTTGCTTCCTGCATAGCTAAGGCATCTGATTTAAAATCTGCCTGCCTCAATCAGTGAAACTCTGCATGAGACTTCTGCCGTTTGCACTCCGAGAGTTTCCTTTCTGACACGTAAACTATAACTCCTAACAATAAGACAAAGTCATTATGAAACATAATTATTAAACTTTGAAATAATAGTAGAGAATGAACTATTACTACAAAAAACTTGTCTATAGACTGATGGAATGGTCAATTAAATGCCTGTTTCTTTAGGGATGTGTAGAAGATCATCAACGCAATTATCAGAAGATAAACTATTAAAGCAGATCCCTTGCCTTGTTAGGATAAATATATCCTGGTCTCAGACTAAAAATTAATGAAAACATGGAGTTTGTTAGTTGCAAAAAGGAGGAAAGTGACAGATGAGATAGGCCTCCAGTGAAGCTTTGTTGGAATTCAGAAACTATGTGGAGCAGTGCCAGAGTGCTTGGAAAACTATTGTAGTCCTTTTAGTGTGTTTTCATTGATTTTAATGGCATATAAGGAAGGGTTTGCTGACTTCCTCAGATAAATCATCATTACGTCGTATATCAGATTTGAACGGATTTTAGAAATAGATCCCTCAAAGCTAGCATTAAGTGCAAAGTAAAACCACTCCCAGAGCATTTTAGTCAGTGGTCCTACTCTTAAAAAAACAGACTAGCTGTTTGAATATTGATTGAATATTGAATATTTGAATATTGATTTGTGGTAGTGGGTGGTCTGCTGGATAATAGATAATATAATCAACAAAATCAAAATACAAGGGTATCTTTTGCCCTATGAGTTGAATTATATCTAACTCAATTCAATCATCTCACAGACTTAGAAGCCAAAGATTGCTTTAAGTTTCTTTATAAGGTGGTACTTGTACAGTGGCACTTGAACAGCAGTCCTGTAAATTGGCTGTTTATTAATAGTCTTTGCCAATGAACTAAAAATGACAAATGTTTCAGGGCAAGCTATGCTGCAAATCTGTTTTTTTCTTTTCTGAAGAAGCTGCTAAAGTAGGTAATAAGGCACCTCTTCTGTTTGGACAGATTTTGTACATTCAGGGCATGTTCTTCTGTAGCTGAACAATACCTTTTGGCCAGTATCTTTTAGGTGACTGTTGATTCTATTTGTATTATTGGAGTGGTTAAGAATTACGCCAAGATGAGGTCCTCATTATGCTGAATACACACATAGTAACAAAGTTTTATCATTGATATATTGTAGCATCAGTAGCAATGAATGAGAATTATGAAGAATACAATTGCAGGCATTTTGGGAATGACATTTCCCAAAATCTGCATTAAGGTTACGTTCAGGTAGTGGGAGGCAGGACCCCGAGGCCTAGTGGAGGCTAGCTTGTCTCTTTTGGCTCAGATAGTCATGCTGCAAGAGGAGATATGTGACTTGGGCTTTCCCCCATTTTTGCATGTCTCTGTGCATTCTCATTGCATATGCAAAGAAGATCAACCCCTTTTGAATGATAGAGGCTTGTACCCAAGAGCTGAAACTAGTTTGGGGATGTTGTATTCATTTCTCTGTCCCTCAGGACTCTGTATGCTTGACTAGATCATCCTAATACTTTTTTTTCATTCTTTGTAAATATATAGAGGCCCTGGTAGAAGCTCAGTCCATATATTTATATTGTACCCGAACTAAAGAGGAAATTCCTGTGGAGGAGCTCAGTACTGTTCTCACTGTTTTGTCTTCTTTACAAAACCACTGTTTTGTTGGCAGGTGACAGTTCCTCAGAAGTGGTATTGTGTGCTGACAAGTTATGAATGAGGAAGGTCACTGACCTTTACCTGGAGTTGAACCAAATTGTCTGGATAGATCAAAATTTCATTCCCACTATTTCAGAATCAGTACTGGAAAAGAAAGAGTAAGTATGGACAGAGCCTGGGGCAATGCCTCCTTTTATAAGCAAAATGTAATATCCTATATCTCTTGAGAAAATATGCATCGCACTAATGTGAATCAGCACTGACAAAGCTACTTGAACTACTGCAGAAACAGGTGAGTAATCTTTTGTTCCACCATCTTTCATTACCAATACCCTTGGCATTAGCAGCCAGTGAGAGCCAAAGGGCACACTGTCATGAATGAAGAAGGCAGTGGCTGTAAGAAGATTCTGTGATGACTGACATTTGGTCAAAGGATGAGTGATACACTGCTGCTTTTGAGGAATAGTGCCCACTCTGGAATCAAATGTGAAAGGTGACAGTTTCTAAGGAACTGGTCCCTGTAACAGTAGGTATTTTGGGTCTGGAAATTTATGAGAATGTTTGGAGGAGTGGATTGAATGGTATGACTTTATTAGAATTATACATGCATTCTTGTAGTATGGTGGGCAAAGCAGCCTTGATTCAGAGAATTTTTACTTAATTTATTGCCAATTAACACAAAATTCTAAACACTGAGAACTGAGAATGGGTATTGAGGAAAAGAAAATACAAGTATTTAAACACACACTTAGGAAAACACCTTTCCTCCCCCTTCCTCAGGCTCAGCTTAAGCCAAACACCTCTTTTCCCCCACCGAATCTCTGCTTGCCTTGGTTTTGCTTCTTGTCCTGCTTGGTCCCTTCCAGCTCCTCCCTTGAGATGACAGAGGAAGGTGGGGGATGGAGGAGATGAGGGTCAGTGCATACTGGTTTCTGCCTACCACTCTTTGCTTCTTAGTGGGGTCTCCCACTTCTCTGGGCTGCTCAGTGTCACGGCTCTAGCATGGCTCCTGTAGCACCACAGTCCCTTTTGGGGGTGTCCCTGCTCTGGTGTGGGTCACCCATGGGCCACAGTGCCTTCAGAGGTGGCCCTGCCCCAACATGGCTTATCCATGGGTCACATTCCCTCAGTGGTTTACCTTCTCTATGTGGAGCACCTCCTTCCAAGAGCACACTTCTAGCCATGTCCCCAACAGCGTCCCCTTCCACATATGTCCTTTCTTTCTCCTTACATCTCCTCCATTTCTCCAAACACGTCTCTTAACGTGCCTTTTCTATGTTTCCTTTGCATATCTTCTCATTCCTCCATTTCTCCTCACAGGTCTCCTCATGTACCTTCTGCCCCTCATGGCTGCTGCTCGCCCTGTGCCACATCTGACCTGTGGTACTGCTGGTGTCGCTGGCGGCTTGGTGGGCAGCAGATGCTCGCACTGAGGTCAGAGCTGGCTGGGACCAGCTCAGGGCAACTCATGGCCTCCTCTGCACAGGGTGCCCCACAGCCCCCCACACTGACACCAGCTGCTTATGCCCAATACTCTTAATCAACATGATCGTATTTGAAGGATTTCCATTTGCTACAGAGCCAAGGCTAAGCCAGGGTTGCTGAACTTGCATGTACCAGTTCTAAGGAGAGCTTTGGAGATCACAAAGAGATGGAAGGAATTTGGGGCAGGAGTAGAGAAGAGAGAGGGAGGATCTCTCTGAAGAGGGCTGTGCTGTGGAGTAGGGCTAGTATGAGGTCCTCCACATAGGGGATTCTGAAGATTTAGCTCCTTGGAAGGTGGTCAGCTTGACATCAAACCCCTCCCCCCCCCCAAAGATAAATGGTAGATTCTGGAATTGTCTAACCCTTGAAAGCTCAAAGAAATGGTATGATACTGGATTATGATACTGGATACTCATGAAGAGGGATGTTACTCTGAAATCTTAAAGCATTTGTGCTTCTGAGCATCTGTGGGAGGACTGCAGAATAAAGAAGAGATCAGAAGGAGAACATCTGGGTTTGCGTGCTCTAGCTTGCGAATCTAATAAATCTTAATAAAAACAATGCAAATGGAACCCTTCCAGTTTTACATTTTTCAGTGAGAGATACCAAGTTCTCCAGAATTTCACAAAGAACTGGAAAGTAAGGGTGGAGGAGGTCAGATGAAGTACATCTGTGTTTATGCAGTGCTTAGTAGGATGAACTTCTATCTGCCACTATGGGACCAACAGACTGATTTTATGACAGCTTTCACGCTTTGTCCACATGTCTTGTTCAATCTTATTTTGTTTATATTTTTCTACGTTAAGCCCTATTTTCACCAATTCTGTGTTACTGATAAACCAGTTTTACATTTTAGCCTTATTAAATAGAAATGCAATTGTGCTTTAGACTTTAAAAATAGTAACAACTGCCTGCTGTTTTTTTTTTTTTGTCTTGTGCAGTTTAACTACCCCATGGCTTCTACTAGTTGTATTTCATGGTCATTTAGTCAATAAAAATTTTCATCTTTTTCTTTTTCTTTTCCTCTTTTTTTGCAAGAAATTCTGAAGAGTGATTCTGACTTAATGTCAGTGTACTTTAGTATAATGTGGCTGTCATGTTCTGCAAGAACTGTAATGAACTATTATATGTAATTGTAAATAGTAAAGATGATTATAAATAAGGGAGAACAGAAAAGTAAGAGAAACAAATAGAAGCTTAATAAAATGTTAATGGCAGTGGATATTTAAAATATTTAGTTCATTTATTTCATCATCAACTAACTGATATAAACAGATCATATTTTGGCTATTTCGTTCTGACTTCAATTATAATTTTCAATTATAAAATTGGTTTCTTTGTTGCTTTTCCCAGTTACAACATCATATGAAAAATATGAAATGCTGGCCTGCATTAGAAACATCTAGTAGATATAAGGTCTTGTGCCTCCTATCTACTGCCTCCCCCTCCAAAAAGCTATCTTTAGCTGGGCAAGTCAATCTACCCAGGCATCTTCCCATCAACAGAGACAGAGCTCCTCCAGAAGGTGATTCAGAGCATGACTGTAACTTGGATGCACCGTATTTGTCCTCAGGTCTGTTTTTCTTTTTCACAAGTCCTAATTTCAGATAAGGCCTTTTCTTTCTTCCATTTACTCTTTTATTGTTGGACAGCTGGTAATTCTAATGACTTTGCATTGTAGTACTTGAGCTTGGGAAAAGAATGATCGCTGCTACTAAGTAAAATGCTCACTTGGCTTGAGCTTCTAATGGCAGTCTTCACATCCAGTTTTACTGCTTTGTCAGTTAAAAAAAAAAAAAAACTTGGGACCTTTTCCTTTCATAAGACCTATCCACCAGGGAAAATTGATTGTGCTTTGCTTAGTTTCGTCAGTTCTTTAAAGAAAGCTCTGAATCCTCAGGTACAGAAAGGTTTCCACTAAACTTTAAAACAAATGTTTTTGACAGTTTATGTGAATAGTTATTGGTTTTTGCTTTGTTTTTTTTTTTCCATTTGCAGATCTAGTTCATTGTAAGACTCATTCAGGAGACTCATTTCAAACTCTTACATGTCTTACATGCTCCCACTTTTATTGCAAATTGAGGGGTGCAAAAATTCAGGTCAGTGTGTTATGGGGAGAAAAATGAATTTATGAACAACTGTAACAACTGTTGCCTATGCAGAATATTGTCTGCTTATTCCATGATATGATTCAAGACAGTGTTGGCTCTGGAAAGTCAGTTCTAATATAATTTCATCCTTCACTGAGAAATCTGCCACATGCTGAAAATAAAAGTAGGAATGACACACAGAGAAATAAATAGCATTGTATTTAGTAACAAACATGTTGCAGAATATAGACATCTTGACTTGACTGAAGGACAATTATATTATAAGAGAGACCTTTTTTCTTAAACTAATCAGAAAGATTGTTTTTGTGGCTTATTTCTTCCCCAGGCAGTAAAAAAAACGTGTGTTTAAGAAGCCTGAAGTGTAAGTTAATTTCTTGTAATACAGACCTTTCTCATGGCATTTGCATTACTGAGTATGTCTGTAAAATTTTGTTTATGAGATGCTGTTCTGGTTAGTCTTTGGTTATCTTTTTTTTTTTTTTTCAGTGGAGGTGAGAGATTGAAGTGCTGGTCTGTAACTTCACCATGCATGAGGGACTTCAGCAGGCACTAGTAATTCAGAGAAGTCCTAGCATTCTGTTATGATACAGTTTGTCTGGCATTTTGGCAGCTACTGCCACCCCATGGTTTTCCATAATGGATGAATGCTGCAGAGCTGTAATACATTGCATTTCTCCAGAAACCTCTCGTAGGTCAGAGAGAAGACAATGAATATTCACTTTGGTCTACTCCTTCCTTCCATATGTCCCCTTTCCACAAAAATCCCCTTTGCAAAGGAAAGTAGGTATGGTATGAGCAGTGTTGCTTCAGTTGGGGATGGGTGAGTCTCTTCCACTGGATTTAAAACTATGTACTTGAACATTACTTTTGGTTCCCAGGAGTTTTCACTAACTGATTAGATCTGCTTTGGCAGGATGTATTCTGCCCCAGCTTTTTTTAGGAACTTCCAAATGTACATCTGGAGTAAGCTTTTGAAACTCATTTCTTAAAGTTGCTGCTGCTTTGGGATTCTGTATTTACATCATGAATGCCATGTACAGACAGATCTGGGTTAAAGCGGTTTGGGTGAAGCAGTGTCCTCTGATCATTGCTTCAAGCAGAGCCTTGCCCTCCCAAAGCCAGCAGATGTCCCATCAAAGGCTCTGATGTGGAAGGGGAACATCTCAGCTACCATTATCTCACTCATTATCCTCCTCGGTGCCAGGGACTGCTATTGGTATGGAGGATGAACTTTCTTTTGAGGAAGCAGCAGGAGGAATCACCTCTCTCCATATTTTCTTTCTGGGTTTGGAAGCTTCATTTCCCTTTAACCAGCTCTGAACTTGGCTGAAACCAGGCATCAGTAAACTAGGCTGTAGAAGATAACTCAGCTGGGTTAGTGGCAGAATCCCTGGCAGGGGCATTTAAGCAGGGGCCTGTGGGCTCCTTTACACTTTATTGGGAGCTCTCACCTTCAGAACTCCTCCCCTCCCCTTCTCCCAGCTGTACTGAGGACAAAGTATACTGAGTATGAAACGTACCCACGGCACTATATCAGTTTTTTTTTTTTTTTTTTTTACCGGCTGACATAAAAGTTGGATCCCCTCTCCTTGACCCCTCCTTCCAGCGTGCCTGAAGAGATGTGGAGGCAGGGGTTCCTCCAGCTGCTGTCGGACACTTGAGCTGGCTCTGAGGGCTGCCCGGGACCCAGGGTGCTTCTCCTTGCCGCAGCCAGCCAGCACCCCTGCTATCCCTGCAGAGGCTGTGGACACTATGTGAGTCAGGAGCTGTAAGCACAGCTCTGCTAGGTGTAAGGACCCTGCCCTGGAGAGCTGACCAGCTCCTCTTTGCTGTGTTGCCTGTAGGCAGGTGCTGCTCTCCCTGCACCCATCCGATAAATAGCTATTCTCACTCTCCATCCCTTCCTGGTGTTTTCCTTAAGTGAATCAAATTCACATGTAGGAGCGGAGGTGGTGTTGCCTTTTTCAGATAGATGTGGTATTTGTTTTAGCTGTCGCCTCCCTCCGCCCCACAACGCTGGGAGTGGGGGGCTGGTGGGGTACAGAGAGACGGCTCCCTTGCCCCCGCCCTGGGGAGGGGCTTCAACCCCAAAGGAGAGGTGTGTTTTCACCTTTAGATTAGTCTTCTCAAGAAGCTGCAGGGATTACGGCAGTGCCGGTGCCCTGGGTGCCCTGACCTGCCCTATGGTTTTGCTTTCCGTCGGTGATGCTTACTCGCAGTCCCGATGCAGACAGACTGCATCTCTCTTGTAAAATGAAGGAAGCAGGATCTCCGAGCAGGCGACGGGAGCAGCTTTTATTCCTTTTGGAGTTCAGCATGGAGGGAGGTAAAATAGCTACCTGAACATGGAAAAAAACAACAAGTAGTTCTCGCCTGACAGAGAGACGCGCAGATCGGCTGAGACTCCGGCATCCGCTGCGAAGCAAACGGAGCCCGGTGTAGGAAGAGGAGCCGCTTTCTCGCCTCTTGCTAAGGTATCTGAGGGGTGGCAGGGAGGAAGAGTGGCTGGCAGGGGCCGGGGAAAGATCGTGGAAAAATCCACGGCAGCCTGGCTCTGCTGCCACCGGCTCTTCCCCGAGATGCACGCTCATCCTCATGATCTATCTGAGAAAGTAGCAACCCGAGCTCCACACATTCAGCTTTTCCAAGGGTGTGCCTGCTCTCTGAGCTGCCTGGGGGGCTCGGTATTTCCTCCCAGAGAGCAATCCCTCCCTCCCAAAAAAGAGAGGAGAGAAAAAAAAAAAGAAACCTCCAATCCCTCTTTTTTCCCCCCACCTTTATTAGGCTGTTAGCATAATAACGGATAGATGCCCATTAAATAATTAACTGCTCACTTTCTATTCCATCCGCTCGATGCAAGCAGCCCCGAGAGGGAGAAAGAGGTGGGGGCAGTGGCTGATCCGGAGCGGGGGGGTGGGGGCCGGGAGGTGCAGCAGCGCCGTTTCATTAGGCTTGCTTTTGGGGGAAGACCCGGCGGGGGTGCCGGGGGGCGGCCGGAGAGCGGCGGCGGGACGAGCCCCGCGGCGGCAGCAGGGCTGCCCCGGGGTGCGGGGGGCGCCCGGCGGGGGCTGGGCTCGCTGGCGATGGAGAAGCCGCGGAGGGGAGGGAGGGGAAGGAGGGAGGAAGAGAGGCGCGATGCTTGGGGGTCCTCTTCTTGATTTTTGTTGCGGTTGGTTGTTGTTTTCCAGGCAGGAACTCGTCTCCCGCGGATCTGCCCGCCTGCCCCGCGCCCCGGCGGGGTGGGCGCCCGCTCCGCCTGCCCCGCCGCCATCTCCCGCGCCCTCCCCAGTCATGTCCGACCCGGAGCGATGGGGAAGCTCGAGGACAACGAGAGGGTGATCCTCAACGTGGGCGGCACGCGGCACGAGACCTACCGCAGCACCCTGAAGACCCTGCCGGGCACCCGCCTGGCCCTGCTCGCCTGCGAGCCCCAGGGCGAGTCGCCGGGCGGCGAGGAGCCGCCGCCGCCGCCGCCGCCCCCCCCCAACCCGCCGCTGGCGGGCGGCTGCCCCGAGTCCGGCAGCAGCTGCAGCCCCCGGAGCAGCGGCGGCGCCAGCGAGTTCTTCTTCGACCGGCACCCGGGGGTCTTCGCCTATGTGCTCAACTACTACCGCACCGGCAAGCTGCACTGCCCCGCCGACGTCTGCGGGCCGCTCTTCGAGGAGGAGCTGGCCTTCTGGGGCATCGACGAGACCGACGTGGAGCCCTGCTGCTGGATGACCTACCGCCAGCACCGCGACGCCGAGGAGGCGCTCGACATCTTCGAGGCGCCCGACCTGCTCACGGGCGAGCCGCCCCCCGACGGCGGCGGCGGCGGCGGCGACGACGACGACCTGGCCGCCAAGAGGCTGGGCATCGAGGACGTGGGGGCGGCCGCCGACGGCAAGGGCGGGCGCTGGCGGCGGCTGCAGCCCCGCGTCTGGGCGCTCTTCGAGGACCCCTACTCCTCGCGGGCCGCCAGGGTAAGCGCCGCCGCCGTCCCCGCCCGGCAGGGGGCGCCCGGGCAGCGCTGCCGGCGGCAACGGCCGCCGGCGGCAGCGACCGTTGACCGTTGGGGGGCGCGTGCGCGGCGCTGCGCGCCTCGTGAGGCGCGGGCGGGTGGCGGGGGCGGCGAGGCGAGGTGCGACGCGCCCCGCTCCGGGCGTTGGGGTGGTGTTTGGGCCAGCGGGATGGGTGGACGGTGGGAGGGCGCGTCCCCGCGCTGAGGCAGGGCCTTGCGGCCGTGCCGTGCCGCCTTGGGTGTCGGCGCGGAGGGCGCGCGCCCCCGAGGTGAAGTGGGAGCTGCGCCCCCAGGAGGCCCCGCGTGCCGCCGTCCCATCGGCGCAGGGGTGCTGTCTCCCTGGGCGCCGCTCGTATCCTCCTCGCGCCGGGAGGGACGCCCCGGAGGCGGTCTGGTCCTTGCTGAAGGCCTGCGTGGGCAGGCCGGGGCGGCTGGCACCGCCGGAGGGTTGTCACACCGCCACCGGGTTTCCAGTGCGGGGTGAGGCAATGGCAGGGTGGCCTCGGCCCTTTGCCAGCTTCGCGCTCCGCCCAGGAAGGCGATGCGAGTTGGGCAAAGTGAGGGCGACGGACGGGGGGTGACCCTGGCGCTCCCGCCACTGACTGCTCGGGGTGAGCCTCGCCGGCTCTCTGGTGGCGGGTTGGCGCGTGAGGGCGTGAATGGTTTTGCGAAGTTACCCTTATTTAGACAGCGATTTTAGATTTTGCCACTGAATGTTTTCTGCTTTCGAGGGAGATTCTGATTCCACTCCTGCATTTTAGTTACTGTTATCGGTGGTGATGGGGATTTGCTTCCTAAACTGTGGCTTTGGAGCAAGTAAACCTTGTAATTCCTTTGAGGGGGAAAAAATACAGTGGTTTTCTCAAGTTTGACAGTGAAAAAAGCAACCAGCAACAAATCCTCCCTGCAGTACACGAAGAAGAAGAAATTGTAATGGGAAACGTGTTTGATTTTGAAAATGGTAATAACTGTTTTGCAACATACGTACCAAGATTGTGTGTGAAGCATTCAGACCTGAGCCTCATTCTGCAAAAAGTACAATTACTGTCAGAGTCATCTCCAGATCAGTCATACGAATTGCTCTGGAAATCTCCTAGATGCAAACATAAGCATATGGTTAAGTGATTTCTCGAATAGTACCTTATGAGCTGATTCAGTTTCTGTGAAAAAGTTAGCAACTCCTATGAACTTAGCGGGATAAGTTAAATAAACAACACGTGAAAGGCCTCATTAATTACTGTCCTCTACTGAGTGCTAGCATTGTTTACATTTTCAAAAATTGTACACCAGTTTATTTTCCTTAGACAGCTGGCTCCAAACGACACTGAAATACGTTTTTAGTGCAGGATTGGCTCTGAAGGAAAAACTACCAGAAGTCTATTTTTGCTCATTAATGACATACACATGTTGCCCTTATCTTTGCTGTGTGAATTTCAAAGCAAATTTTGCTGTCAGTTATCTGACAAAATAGTAGTGTGCATGATGGCTCCACTGCAGATCTATCACCTGCTATTTCTTTAAAGGTGTGCTGGCAGTGGTGGGTCTGTGGCTTTTACAGTACAGAATCTTTCCCCTGTATTTTCCTAGAGATTTAATGAATATGCAGTAAAGATTAAATGGAAGATCCCAGGTGAAATGGGGAGATAGGCATGCTGATTGCAGTTACACCATGGGATTTTAGCTGCCACTTGTGTTTTCAATCTGCTTGAACTCCTTGATAGCAACCTGTAAGCGCTATCTTCCAAATTGTCCATCCTTACCAGAATATCAACTTACAAAGTTGTAAAGTAGCAATATTCATTTTTTGGAAGACAATGGCAATACCTTTTTATATTGTAAGAACTAATTTTAAGCTTTATATTCAAATTTCAGCTGTAAGCAGCCAGAGAATGTCAGAGCTATAATAACTATGTCTAAATTAGTGTTTTAATTTTCCTCAAGACTGCTACCCTGTACGTTGCTCTCTTGGGTAGTAAGACAATTTTGAGAATTTCTGACAACTTTTAAAGTAGTAAATAAATTTGTATTTAAGGACTAGCATACACTTAATAAGCCCACTTGAACACATAATAAACAATTTAAGGTCATGGTAACGTTAGTTTGAACGGAGATGTTACTTTCAATTCAGCATTTCCTTACACCTGCAATAGAGATACTACTTTCTGAGTATTCTGGCAAATGCAGCTTTGTGTCAGCTGAAATGATGTGCAGCACTAAAACCATTTCGGCTGAAATCCTGGCCTTACTGAAATCAAGACAAAACTCTATGGACATCAGGCTTTGCCTCACAGCATTAGTGACTCATATACCACTTATATTATGGTAAGACTGCTTACTGGTAAACTTTCTTAATAATTGCAGTAGTTTTTTTTTTTTTTTTTAAGGATTCCTACCTGATTTAACTTCAGCATTGTCTATTCTGGGAAGTGTGATAATCATAAAAGTTGGATATTTTTTATTAATGAATTGGCCCTTAATATTTGTGACTTTCTTTATCCTAAACTGTGATCTCTAAAAATAGAAATTTACAGAAATTCAAATATAAGTTGCCATGGTAACCTGTTGGAGGATAGTGCACGCGCAAGATTATTCTAGCAAGACCATCCAATGATGTTATATAAATAGTGAAACTAATTTGTTAGCAAAAACATATACGTCTTCTGAGATTCTAAAAGATTTTCAACTTTTGCTGTGTGCAGTCTTATATTCAGATAATGACATCTACTAATCTTACTTTTTTAGCTATATACTGCAATACACCTATATAGAGTTGCTTTGAAACTTGCAACACTTTTCACTCAAGTTCAGGAATTATGTCTGAATGTTATTTCCATTTTCATTTGATCATTTTCAATTTCATAGACTGTGAATTGAAATTAAATAGTGCAATGGTACTCCTTTCACTGCAGGCTTAAGTAATACAGCAATCATTCACAAACTGTTATTTGACAAAATACTATTATGTAGATATAGAAAGATTCTGACATAAGATGTTGTCATAGAAGGAGAAGTACTGGATAACCAACTAAATCTTTCTGTGCATTGGTTTAAGCATACAGATAATATTCTTATCCAAATCATACGTGTGTACTGTGAGTTTGACTAGTCAATATCTGTAAATGACCCTGGTATCCTTTGATGGCAATTGGTTCATAAGAGCGAAGCATTCATTGTACTTTAGAATAGTAAAGTGCAAAACTATGTCTAAATAGTTTGTGAGAAAGTGCAAGAGACATAAATAAGCAGAGTTTGAAGGAGTGTCTGCAGATGCCCAGCAGGAGCTACAACGTCAGTGTTTCAAATTAATTAAGCTTTTTAGGCCTTTTACTTTTCAATGATAGTTGAAATACGATTCTGTATAAAGAAGTAATTAGTATTTGGCTTTGATGTTTCCTAAGGTTTAGGAATTGCTCATGTACTTGCTCATGTTCCTTACAGGAACTCAAAAGTGGGCCTGAGGTTCATGAACTTCGTAGCCATATGCCCTTCACTTTTTGAGAAGACTATAAATCTATTCACAGATAAGGGGAACAGTGACTACAAAGTTGGGTAGCTAAGCAATAGAAGAGTCAGTGTGGCCTAGAGCACTCCAGCGGGTACTGCCTCTACTTCGCTTTTCATTTCCAGCAGCTGAAGGCAAGTTACGTAACCCCTTTGCTATGCACTCTTTATCTATAAGTAACATCATTGATTACTTGATTTACAAGGGAAAGATAAAAACTAATTAGTGAATATTTGTAAAGTTCCCTATGCATATTTGTAAGTATTCACTGAAATGTAAATAAAACCTCCAAGAACCTTCCAATCTGGGACTTAAGATACTTACATCTTGTAAATATTCTTAAAAATACTGATGTTATCCCACTTCATCTTGACGTGAGGGGCTGGACTCAAGCAGAAGACAATATCTGACATTGGATGGAAGTATGAAGTCCATATGTACTGCTTTATGTAAAGTTACAGTAACGGAGAATCATGTCAGTGTCCCGTAATGTCTAAGCCAGCTTTGAACATTTTGTGATGCTGGTGGTAGGAAGAATCAGCTGAAGTGAGCAAAGTGGGAGAGCAATAAAATAGGATTTTGTAGATCCCCTCAAAATGCTGAAGTCACAGAACTCATATTAGAGAGCATTCTTACTAAGGGCATCTTACCTCTTTATCTGTGGTTTGGTTCTGTATTTTTCAGGTAGCTAGATACCTATTGTATACCAGGGTGAATGATTTCAGTGGGGTATATTTAGGACTTTGGCTGTTTGTGATGCAAGACAGTGTTCATTTTTGGTGTAAGCAACACTGCCGGGATAGTCTGACTGAGACACAGTGAATGGAGTGGTGAAAATATGTTCCGGTCAGAATATACATATGTAGGTTAATAGTAAAAGATCAGAGTTTATCTGCTTTCTTAAAAATAATAGAAAAGCCCTTTAATTCATAAGTACAAGTCTTTACTCTTCATTTCATCTTCAGCAAGGAAAGCAAGTACATGCTAGGTGTCACCTTCTAATAATTTTTGAGTTATGCAGAGTTTTTCTATTTGGGAATGATTATAAAAGTGTATAAAGAAAATAGTAAAGGATGATAAAGAAACTGAAAGGGAGGGAATTACTTTTGCCGTTTTTGTAATCAAAGAATTGAATTTATTTTTAGGTGGGAAAGAAGACCATTAGTTTAAACTGACTAAAACCAGTCGTTCACTTGAAGCATTTAGTCTATGGGAGCTGTAGTTCCTTTTAAAGGAAGATTTCTATCTGATAACAGAAGTGATAATGCATCACTGTTACAGATATTCATAGAATCCATAGCTTCATGTGTACATGGGCTGACCAAATTGCATTGTAAGTGATTTCTATTGTGTGTGGAATGCTGGCTGTTTTAAGGCTTAATTGTAAGTTGTTGCTTAATAAATTAATTACCTATTAAACATCAACTGTCTTGACCTACCTTAAATTTAGATGGTATCTTGTGGTACTGGCATGTAAGTGAGGTAAAATAAGAAAGATTTCTGCCTCCCTAACTTCTGCCTTTTTCTCTACAGCTGTTCTGCCTGCTGCTGCTACTGTTTCCATGGAAACAAGCCAGCTCTTGGCTTCCTTTTTCCATTGAAAACAGCCTTCTTTCTGTCACTTATTAATCTCAGAAAAGCATTTTGTCATGGCTCTGACATAAATGCCACAGAAATGATCTATCCTATCACTATCATTTCAGAAATAGATACTATTACATATGTGCATATGCACATAGCCAGATTTATTTCCCAATGACTCTAGAATGATTTGGTTAATGGACTTACTCTGAATTTACTTTGGTGTTACTAGCAGTGGAAATCAGCTTAAAATACATAGTCCATGATAATAATACTGGGAGAATTAATTTTGGTTGAGAAAATTGGTAGGCAGCATTCCGTTCTTCTTTTTAGTTAATACATAAAGAGCTATCTGTCACATTTTGTTTACAGTGTTAAAAATCTTAAACCATTTGCTTTGGGGATGATGACTTCGAACTGATTAAGATGGAGGGTAATCGGAGGACAAGCTCACAACTTCTTGTGAATATTGTATAGGTTTCAATATTATATTTGGCCAAGGTATCACATTGTCATATGGTCACAGGAAACGGTCAGGATAAGAAAAAGGTGACATAAGAAAAATAGTATCTTTGAGGTCCTTGTTTTCGTAAGGTGTCTGGTACCTAGCCCAAGAGATATTTGTAAATATTCTATGAAAGACTCAGTGTTTTTGCTGTTTTGGTGATTTTGTATTGAATCATAATCGAGAAGAAGTCAGGAGCTGGACTAATCTGAAACCCTTGATTGGTTTCCTTCACTAGAGGAACTTTAAGATACTTTAAAAGGAACTTTCTGTAAAACTTACTTGTCTTTTTTTTTTCCATCAATGAACACGCAGAAAGTATCTGAATTCCTGTTTTCCTCTGCCTATGAACAGTTTCCTTGCAACCAGAGTAGAAGGATCAGAGAAGAGGAAAGGCATTCCTACACAAATTCTTTAGTATTTTTATAATCTGTTGTGTAAAGTGCTGTCCAGTCATTGTAAGATGATAGAGACAAATTATTCTCATTATCAAAGGCTGTTTCAGCGCTGTTGATTTCTGCAGATACTTTCTTCCTGATGCTTACACTTCAGATTCTGGTTTGTCTTGGGGAAACATGATTTCTTTCCTTCAACCGTAACTGCAAAGAAAGAGTGTATGCTTTCTGTATTTCACAGCTGGTGGGATAGTATGTTTCCTTTTAATTCTCTTTACTGAACTCTTCTTTAGACCTTATTTCTGCTGGTGTGATTTATATAAGCTTAGTGATCCAGTGCAGAAACTTGTGGGGGTTTTTGCAGTTTACTTTTTACTATGAGCAAATAGGCGGATAAAAATATAGTTAGGGTAATATTTGGAATGTCAGACTGTTGGTTGTAATTCTGCTAATGGGTATTTCTTAAAGTAATGTAATTGTTTTATACTCCCCTAGTCATTGCCATCGTCATCGCATGCCCTTTCCAGTATAAACTAGTGATCGCACAGAAACAAAAACTTATTTTTAAATCAGTGCTAAGCAAGGCTATTCAAGAATTTTATGTAAGGAGCATGTTGAACCTATATGCATTCTTATGGTAACCATTGTTTGCAAAGGACCTTTAACTTGATGCAAGCACTGAAACATAAAGACCTATAAAGCATTAGAAATAATTTAAAATGGTGAATACAACCTACGATTGTGGAAATGTGTACCAGCATTCTAATACGAACTTCCTATTGGCAATATTTGTCAACATGACAAAATGGATTCAAGCCGTAGTGAGGAGTTGGTATGTTTACCCCCCTATCATTATATGTTACGTAAGTTGCTATAATTAAATGATATTTTGTCAGAAATAGCTGTAGAAATAGCTGTACAGAAAGAGCATAAAGCCACGAGTTTTTTAGTTTTACACATGTGTTTAATTAATATAGTTGTTAGTACTTTGTGATGACTAAGGCACTTTTAAAAAAGAAAAACTATTTCCATCTGTTAAATCAGTAGTATTAGAAACAGAATTCTATCTAGTCAGACAAAACACAAATTCTTGTGATTTGCTTTACAGAATTTTTGACTGAAATGATGGCATGAAGCTTGAAAATTATCCAATTATATATTATAAATGTATATTGTTTCCTGCTGCTAAGTTGTTTGAAAATTCGGAGGTTTCTCTCTGCTTTTAGTCTTCATGCCAGTAGGTTAGTTCAGTCTTTTAGCCTTTTGTAGTTAGCAGAGATTCTATTTTGGTCATGTCTATGTACTTACATCTATGTATACATACTACTTTGCTTCTTAAAATTAATGCTAAGAGGCTTTTAATTTTCTTTGGAAGGAAATCTTCCTTTTGAAACAGATAAATTTCTTGTTTTAGAAGCATATACTCTTTTACATATTCCTACACATATTTATATGTATATATTTGTGTGCATGGCAAAATTATGCTTGTTTAGTGTCCGGAGTGTTATTCCTATTGCCCGTTTACAAACACAGTTGTTGCTTAATTTACAGGAGGTAATCTCCAAACTCAGTGGTCAGTCGTTAAGTTTAAGACCAGTGTTTTGTTTTCTCCCCATTATGTGTAGTAGAACAAGCTGGAGTAATTTTTAAACGTAAGTACATTAATATGTTTCTTAGTGTTTCCGGGTGAATCTTAAGTATGTATCATGCTCCTGAAAAATGCTGTAAATAGAGGAGAACAATCTCTTAGTTTGATGTTGATTAATAGGGTAAACCTTGCTAATATCATTTGTGAAATATACTGCACAGTATTATGTAGCCTCATTTCCGAAATGAACATAAGTATCTTTTACCATGCAGGTTTGTATAGGTACAATTAACTGTATCCTTTGTATTGTATAGGTATTGTATAAATACAAATAGGTGTATATTTTCATCAGTATATAGCACACTAAGTTGAATCTTTTAGTATATCTACTCTTTGGACAAGTTGCTGAAGTGTCTCTTGAAGTTTGTGTTGCTGGTTCTGATAATGTATGGAGTACTAACTGTATAGCAGTAATCCTCTTTTTGACTGTTTAATCCTTATCCTAAGAGACATAATTCTTCTTCAGGAATGGCTTCCACCACACTAAAATGCTTTCTTTGATAAAAGCACAGGAATACTCCAATACTCGGAGTGTGAGTAGTGTGTGGGGTTTTACAGCAACAGAAATGAAAAGTTGAAACTCGATGAATGGCTAAGACAATTCTCTTTCAGGGAATTGCTTTTGAGAACATGAAGCTGAAGTTTCATATAAAGAAAAGGAAGGCTACAGAAGAGTACTGTAAAAAGCTGCATACATGTTGCTGCAGTAATAAGGAGCACTGTTTGAATTCCTAATGATTTTGTATCAGAGGCTTCATCAGTGCCTGTCATAGCATTGAGATAGTGTTTAAGGATCTCAAATAGCATCAGGCTGATCATGGTGGTCTTAAAGAGAAGGAACTATAATTTCTTCCAATCATATTTTTATTGGCCTACTTAATTTTTTGGAACACAATGTTCACAAGATATATTAGTCTTTTATATGATGTCTGCTGTAAGATCAAGGGAAATTAAGCATGTAGTAATTAGTGTTTAGTAAAAGCCTTTGCAATCACAGATTTTCCTTCTAAGTAGTGGCAAAAATCCTTAAGGTAAAAGAAGTTTTTAAAGTATACAAACGTGTAGGTATAAAATTTATTTATTTTTTAAATGCTTAATACCACAAGGAGGCTTCATGCTTAGTCCTTATTCTTAGAGGTATTCAGAAATTCTCTGTGCTTTTCAAGAAAGCTGCCTTTTTTATCTTTTTATCACTGGCAGCTGGCAATCCTCTACCCGTATGAATCGCAGTTACTTGAAATAATTGGTCACAGGAGTATTCTAATTTTTGGGGAATTATGGTAGTTAAGAGGTAGAAAAGTTATTTGAGATCATTTTGTTATGATCCCGACTGATGTCCTGTTTTTCCTGACAGCAGCTTTGCGGTATCCTGGATTTAATCCAGGTTTGTTTTGAGAAGAACCTTTTTTGTCTCCTTGATTTTTGATCACATTGGGGAAATTAGTTTTCTTGTACTTTAAATTCTAGTTTTAGTTTCTATTTTCAAATTTCTGTTTGAATTTTAGGACATAATGGATGTGTAAGCACATCTGGATTTCATCTTGAACATCATGGCATTAATCTGGGAAATTACTTAAACAGGCGATTTGTTCTTTTGATTTTTTTGTATGCTTGCAATTAAGCACATGCTGAAATGTTCTGTTGGACTGGAAACTGAATTTTGAACACTTGTAGGATCAAGTTCTGGTCTTCCAAACTTCTTTCTCCCTTACAATGCAAGATGAAGTCCTTTTACTTAATAACTATTGTGAGAGTCATATTTTTATAGTTTTAAAAATCAAATGTACTTAGTAAATGGCATATAATAAATGGAATCAACAACTTTTTTGGGTTGAATTCAAGTGGGGTAGGATTTCAGCCCAAGTATTGGACATCAGCTTTGCTATACTGCACCAAATGCTTTAGCTCGTTGTATGATACTATTTGATATTGAACAAATGGATTTACTCACCTCAGGCATATTTATCCTTTGACTGTGAAAGTTTGTAGTGGTTACATTCTAGGCTTGGATTGAAGCTTTTGGCAGCAGGACAAAGTTGTTCTCCTGCTTGCCTAGGTGACAGGATGCCTGTGCTGTTCGGAGAAAGAAACAGACATTTGTCATTTGTCTCCAAAAAAGGCATATGAGACTGATGTCTGTGACCCGTGAACGTTCAACAGAATTGGTTTGATGCATTGCAGCTACAGGGTCTCCTTGGTTAGTCATTGCATGTTTAAGTTGGTGCCTCAATAGCAGAACAAAGGAAGTGGAGGAGTTCAAAAGAGGAAAGTATTTGATAAAAGGGAGGATTGCATCTTGGTGGAAAATGAACAAATGCCATTATAGAATGAAGCAAAGAATATAGTTTCATAATTTTAGTTTATCACAACATAGCCAAACAAGCCTTAAAACTGGCAAAGGCATTTTGTATTACATGTATGTTTTCTATCAATGATATTCATTGTTTTAAGGGTGGAAGGTGTTGGTTTTAAACTGCAAGCTTATCTCCCCAGATTTATACTTTTTGCTGTGATTGTCACTTCCTTAATTTTTAAATGAGAAGGGAGCTTTGATCTTTTTAAAATGACTTCTCTAATGACTAGATTTATTGTATTTTGGAAACAGCTAACGTAGCCGGTACAACTCACTCTTGCAGCAGGCCTCCACCTTAATCCAGACTTTTTGACAGCTGCAAGTATCTCCCTAAACTAACTTCTGGAAAGTCTCGGAGTTCTTAATTTTCTGTTTCCTCAGTGTTCAGTCCCACCTCTTTGCCATGTCAGTGTCTTGCCTATCGTTGAGCCAATGACTGTCTATTCTAGCACTTCTGAATCAATGGCTTTCCAATGCTTTTGTAATAAAATGAGCCATTCTGCTACAGTTTCAAGTACACTGACCGTTACAAATGCCTCTCTACTGTTAATGCTACCTTTAGTAGCTGCGTTAGCAACTTTTCTTTGAAAGCTTGATGGCATACATCAGTTATTGAAATGAAAAATTTCAATGATTTTGTATTCTCAACACTTTAAAGTGTCTTGGGCATTTGGTAGAAGAACTGTACCCATTAGTCTCTGGGGAAGTACAGATTTAGTTCATGTTGGGTTTGAATTTCATTAGAGCAACTTATCTTGCACTGGAATCCTGACAAATTCATATGAGATAAAGGCAATGGTCTTTGAAATAATTTCTGCTTTTGTTAAACTAACGATAGGCAACTTTATAAAATACTGTGAGGAAAGTTATTACCCTCCTGTCTTATGCTGCTATTGTTTGTGCATTCCTTGAATGTATAGGTCAGGATGTATGCATTAGTAATTACAGTGAACAAAAATTGCAATTTTTAAATATTTACTAGCAATGCTATTTTAAAGTAACAACATAAATGTTACAGTTTTTAATCATAATATGAGCAAAATCCTGCCTCCAGATACCCAAACCTTGTCTCTGAAAGTAAAAGTCTTGGCAATAGTAGAGGCTAAAGGAGAATGCATGATAGAAATTCTTCTTTGCAATTCTGCTGTTCAGACAAGTACAGTGTCTGTGTGGCAATTATGTGCATTACAAAAACAGGTGTGAATTGTGAGCCTGACATAGGGGATGAGAATGTTCTTTGTCCTAGTGCTTTCAAACTTCAGGGAGAGTTTTTATCTATGTGAACATACAGACACACATATATATGTGCATGTATTAGTGTTCCTAACTTGTACTTAGGAAGATCAAGATGATTTTCTCTGCTTTTTTCTTGCCTACTTGTTCTTCAAGACTTTATTAAGAGGGCTGCAGTCCAAATCTCATTATTTAATTCACAATGTTCTTGCTTTTACTTGTTTAATTCAGATCCCATCTAGTAGTTCCAGTAGAGATTTCTGAACTCTCTGAATATTCTGCTTTATAAGGTTATGATAGATCTTATTGGCTACACTTCTATATTGGCTATATTGGCATATAGTATTTTGTTAATTACATTTATTAGTAGATACAGTGTTCCATCCTTTATGAATTGTACCTGAGTAAAAAAGGAAAAAAACCTGAAGCAGTTCTGTGAGTACTGGAAGTAAAGAAATCTAGTTTTCTGTGAAAGTATGTCTTATGGTTGACTTCCTGTTCCAGTTTGCCACCTTCCTGCAGTTGGTGTATTATAAAGTCTCTTCTGAGCGCAGATTCATTGCTGTCAAAAAGTCTTTAGCTTCCATTACAACTTTCTTCTCTCTGTGGCCCCTTATTTTCACAGTTGGGTAGAGTTGTAACTGTTCTCAAAATCTCTGTCCTTTGGTATAACTTATAAATGGCCAATAGGTTCAAAGTTGTTAGGTGGGAGACAGGTAAGTCTTTCTCTTTAGAAAACAAAGATAGTAAAGTGATATTTAATTTAAAGTCCTGACTAAGTAAAACATCCTTTTTTTTCCAAGAAAGCAGTTATATTTACACCTGCTACATCAGGAAGATTAACTCTGCCAAGGTAACTGGAACTCAAGAACAGATTAAAACAACAAGCAGAGGCTTAAGTGCTGTTCTGACTAGGAATGGATTTGGCTGACATGAGGAAATCCTTCCACACTTCATAAGAATACCTTTTGATCAGGAAATACTTAAACAGGATGGAAATTATTTTACTATTTTTGTGCAGTCACTACTGCATTATGACACACATAGTGTCATTTAAAAAGTAGTTATTCCAAAGCAAACCGATGTTTTGTGGTGTCCATTTTTATGGACAGACGCTAGAAAATGTGCACAAGAAAAATACTCTTTCCACAGGTTTATTTTCAAACATCCTATAACATTTAAAAGAGAATTACATTACTTATACAGAGTTACATGAAATGGTTCAAAAACCTGTAAAAAAAGATCGAGTTCCTCTGATAAATTATATAGTCTTTCACTGGAACCCAACTGATTTTTATTTTTATTATTAAATTCTATATATTATTTATATTTTTATGAGACCTTTTTAAGAAAAGCATTTTTCCAGAGGATGCAGCTTCCCATTCTGCAGCTGTTGGTAAAGGGCAAATATAAACCAAAATCAGATTTGGCAATCATTTTCATCAGATTGTGGTGATAAATACATACTATGAATTTTTCATCTTTAAGTATTGCAACTTGTTTTATTATTAATTTATATATAATTTATTTATTTATTGTTTAATGTAGAAGCAAGAGAGGAGCCGTCCAAACCAGGTTCATACATCTGTTTCTTGTGAGGAATACTGAATAAAGAGAAACACAAAAACGTAAGAGCCAACATTTAAGTAGAAGATGCAAAAAATTACAGTACAGTGAATGCCATGAGTAGTATAGGGGTTGCGTTATGAGTAAGCCAGGCAAGGTGGCTGAAGGCTGTGTCCATGTGGGATAATGTTATTTTTCAGGCAGCAGGAGAGTTTAAAATGATGTAGTTGCCATTGCCTCTAGGAGGGTTGTTTAATGTGCAATATATTACGGTAGTGATTCGTTCCTGTTTTATTCTGAGGAATAATCCCAATGGCTAGTCCAAAGAGACTTGACTTGACCTTACTAAAATTATTTTTAGTTCTGCTTCCCCAGACATGTTCCTTTCCTTGCTTTCTCTCTCCCTTTCCACATGGTGAACTTGTTTGGTTCAGGCTAGGAGGGCCACAGAAAGTGAAGAGGGCTCAATGACTAAAGCACTAGGAGGGAATTCTGGAGCTCCAAATGTATTTCTTTGCTAGGCTGTAACATTTTCTGTGATTCACTTTCCTGTCTACAAATTGACAAGAAACAAAAGTTCTCTTACCTTAGAAAATGGAAAAATAACTTAAGAATTATGCGGTGCTCAAAGAACGCAGTAAAGGGGCATATTTTTTTAGTTGGTGACTGTCAAATGTAATACAAAGAGGGCTTTGGTGGTTTTAAAGGAAGTCTGGGGATAGGCTGCCCATCTATGCCCAAAGGTTTAAGCATGTATAATCATCTCCTGGCCTTTTTTTTCAGGACCTTTGCGTCACTCAGTTTACAGCATGGATCTGTGCTGAGAATAAACCAGTTTTGTATACTCACTTGGATATATACAGTAATGGCTATGAAAGGAAACCCTCTGAATGTATTGATAATCTTGTTTACAGAGCAGAGTTGGAGGAGTGTATTCAGATAAAGGCGTATATCCCATACCTGAACAATATGGAATAAAGAAAACTTTGAATTCAGTAAGTAAACATTGTCTGTTCTCTGAACTGAATTGAGGCAGGGTCTACATGGGAAAGGACTCTTCAGTAATGTTAATAAATATTGCTTTATAGTGTATAAACATAAGAGATCAAATTCAGGTAGGGGTTGGCACAGGTATGATATTTGTCAAATATCAAGTTTTTCCTCCAAAACTTAAAATTACTGAAACAAGATGTTCCCAGAATTCTATATGACTGAAAACAATTTAGTTCACCCACTTTCTCATAAATTGCTGAATGTTTGCAAAAACATTTGGCATTTGGCCTGTGCGGTTAAATTCTAGCGGAACAGAGTACAGAGTCTGAAAATGAGAAATGTTGGGCAATCTTTACAGTAGACTTATCTATCAATTCCATCTGCAGTATATCAGAATGATTGTTGAATGTTTTCGTGTTGATTCTTGCTTATGTTCTGTAGCTGCCTTTGGAGTATAGATTCGTTGTGATCCTTAGCCACCAGCCATGCTGGAGAGGGTGTTTGAGCTTGCATGCTGTAATTCTAGTGGTTACACTGTATCAGACTCCTCCTAAAAAAGAAGGAAGATTCTGAAGCCATGCCCAGTGTGAGGAATAATTATGGTAGCATTTAATTATGAATTTCAGGAGGATTCTGGTTGGTGAGTGAAAGCTTGTTACTATTGTTTGCTGCTTTTTAATATGCTAATTAGTGTGTTCAGTTATATAAACAGTCAGTTTTGGCTAAACACACTGCAGTATTGTATTGAGTTGCTGTACGTTTTGGTACGAAAATTTTCCAAAGGAGTAGGTAATACCTCTTCCTTTTTTTTCCTGAAATAACATTCGTCTTTCTATCCTACCTCATCTACAAGACTAATTTATACAAGAACTCTAGCAGGGAAATCTTCCTATATAGATGAGTGAATTCCTCCCATGTAGATGAATGCATTTTCATGAGTAAGATATCATCCAGTAGTTTACTGTGAATCAAAGCCGGAAATTTTGCTTACTTCTGAGTTATTCAATATGTGGTCGAAGGCGGTGAGAGCAAGAGAACTGCTGTAAAAAATTTTAAAGGTGTTCTGAAGATCTGCCCGTACAGATACCTGGGGGCGTTAACATTGTTAGTTTGATTTCCCCCTCCACCGGAAAACCCCTTCCCAGTTCAACACAGGCCTTTACCGTTCTTTTACATACCAGGAAGTTGTGAAGAATTATTGCAGGAAATTCATTAATAGTTTAACTGATGTGTTTCTGTGCTGGAAAAATGTGTAACTGTATTTGGCCAAGATTTGGGGATGGGTTTAAAGCACGTAACAACATTGGCTGAATTAATTCCAAAAAGAGGGCAGCTGACAGGTGTTAAATCTGCTCTGATCAGGGACAGGCAAATAGTTTCTTCATTCAGTTAATCCTTTGGAATAAGATAGGGAATAAACGCATGAGCTTAGTTTCTTTATTCACCTGAAAGGATCACTACCTGCAGTCTTGTCCGGAGAGAGCTGCATTTTTGGAATGTCTTCCGAGACTTTTGAAGTTTGAAAAATTCTTCTCTAGCATGTTTTCAGTAGCTGCATAGAGCAGGGCTGGGTTTCAGCATGATTCCTTACATGATCCCTTACAAAGAATAATCTGTGATCTTGAAACAGTACTTTGCATATACTAGATTTTATTTAGAATGGAATGCACGTTTCCAAGCCAAAAATCAATGTAAAAGTATTTAGCAACAAAAAAAGTATAGAATTAAAGCTTTATAATTCTGCCATACATGGTTTTTCTTCTATGCATACGCTATGCTGGTTTTGTACAAGGTTCTGCATTTGCCAAAGTTTGTTCTGGACCAGGAGTAGAGTAAGGGACATATCTTGTTTCACATTCACTATATAACTTAAATTCCTGTAATGGAAGATTTATTTTTTAAGCATGAAAAAATACTTATGCATATTCCGAGGGATAATGGTAAATTTTTGGTGTGGGTGACAAACTGTTAGTTTGACACTGACGAAGGGAGGGAGTGGTAGCCATGATAATGAGGCGCCGTGCTCTTTAAACTGAATTTGGTACTAGATGTTAGGACTATCCTTCTGCACTGCTATAAGGTATTTTAGAGTGAAAACCCTGGACACTTAAAATGTTTTCAAAAGTTAGCAAGTTAAAAATTTTATAATGGTTGGTGTTATCTTACTGTTCTTTCAAGTTCAGGATGTTTGTGTTTGAAAGACTTGCTCTTTCTGCACTAGTCGGGCAACCTCTGAATCAGGGAAGGGTTTCCTAAACTTACATACGGATCCTGACAAACTAAGCATTGTTGAATTGGTAAGCTAAGGTGTGCTAGAGGTTTTGAGTGCTCCTATGTGCATTTCCTATAAATAGGAAATGAATCTGAAAAAAAAACCATACCAAGACCTTGAGGAAAGAGATTCTTAAAGGGAAAATCCAGACAAGAGATGCTGAAGAGAAAGGGTATCTTTGAAATGGCAATTAGGTAAAAAAAAGCCAGGGGAGAGAGATGAAAATGACTGTTGAAAAGTTTTTTGTTTTTTGAGATCACAAAGTGAGTGAGGCTCAGAAGATGAGGGAGTGGCATTGCCTTGAAATGTAGCTTTTGCTGGTTATAGCTACTTCTAGATTTGTTTTATTCTGCTACCTAGGGAAGGAAAAATACATGCTAACGGTTTTGTAGGGTAAAAATATTTGCATTTGTCACAGTCCTTGGGAATTCTTCAGCTGATTAGAATTAAGTATTTGGAGGGGGAAGGGAAAGGAGAGGGAGAAACCTCAATGCTCATTAGCACAGACTTCTTGGGCGTAATTATACACTTGAAGATTCTTGAATTTTGAAAAACTGTTTAAAGTCTTTCAGTCTACCATGAGTCTTACTGAAGCAATGTCTGAATGGGAAAAATTCTGTTTACCTCAAGTCAGCTTCAGAATATGGTGCCGTATGTGTTTGTTTTTATTTTTCTGATAAGGATCAGTAGCTCAGAATCTTGAGATTATGCTCTTCCCTAAACTCTTTGTCAAAACTTCTGATTATTCTATATTTGTAGCTTTTTAGATACAAGACTTAAACGTCTTGAATTACGTACCATATATGGCACTGAGATGTAACTGCACTGGACAAAACACTGTGACTTTGAGTCATTAAGTATGTACCCATATGTCCTAATGTTAGGAGTATTATATTATGATGCTTTTCAAGAAAACTCAACGCTATTTTTTTTTTTTTTTGTTCATAGGAAAGTGAAAAATAGGTCGTGTTAAAAGGACAGGAGATGCTAATAAGACTAATATTTAAAATTTGGGAAAACAGCTAAGTTGGATAAAGATTTTTTTTTTCCACAGAAACTAATGAGCTAGAAGTAAAACACCTTTGAGTAAAGTTATCCTAAGGCAGTCTATACTGTAACATTCTGAATTCACCTACTCAAATCAATGCTTTTTCTCAATCACAAAACCTTTTTTTAGGGCTGTATTTGAAAGAACATGGTGTTTCAGCAATAAGAAAGGATCCTACTAAGGCTTTGAAGAAACTCGAATACCAGGTATTCCTCTACTTTGTTTAAAAAAGAGAATCGTTTTGAAGTTATTGAAGACTAAGAAAGATATTTGACCTGCAGTCCCTCTTGGGGTACTCTTCCACAAAACTTTCTTTATGTAGTATCAGCTAACAGTGTTTTTTATTCTTTTGGAAGAGAATCACAGAATATAGTGCCAAGAATGGCTAAAATCTTACTCTGCAGAGAAAAGGTAAAGACAACTATAAATGATGGGACAGAACTTTTTAAATGAGGATGTCATTTTTTTCCACGTTTCCCAGTGCGGAGATTCCCACTCTATTAAAAAAGAAAAATATGAATGAATTAGAAGCCTAATAAACATATTTCCTAAGTCCTTATTCCTTCTTTGATATTACCTTATGCCTTTTTGTGGTTGAAGGTAAAGTCTAGAAGAAACTGTTAAACAAATATCATTTTAAAATTTTCTTTGTAGAATAAAAAGGACTAAATTTTCTCTTAACTGTTATCTGGACTATGGAAATGTGATGGCTTCTGGAATCCCAGGCTTGAGATAATATAATTTACTAATTTTTAGGGTCTTAAAACAACATCAGAAGCTATGTAATGGAGTCCTTTTCTTTAGAATTTTTTCAAAAGAAGTTTATATTACAGCAATAAGATTTTTGTTTGTGATTTGTCATTATATTTTATTTTTATGCTCACAGCAGTGATGAATAGGTAGTTTGCTTCACCATTCATTTAATGTGCTTCTCTGTAATTCTGATAGTAGTTAGATTCATGCTTGTATGTAATCCAGAACTGGAAATCCTTTGTTTAGCTGTGGGAGTCTTACCTAATTCAAGGGGCATTTCACAGTGAAACTTTCTGCTATGGATTACAAACATAAGAAAGTGGAATTGTCCTTGGCTCTGTCATCAGTTTTCTGCCTTTGAAGATAGCACTGTTAATACTAATAGCTAATGTTAGTTTGATATGAAGAATGAGAGACAACCAAGAGCAGAAGATCAAGTAGCTTGAAATAGCATAAATATGCCATGCCGTTTGACCTCTAGGATGCGTTTTTATTATTAGGTCTCAGAAACTTACGTACCCTTCAATTAAGATGAATGCTCAGAAGAGGGGAGAGAGAGTAGTAATGAAGCTTGAAGATTTGCTGCACCCCGTTTCATGAATTATAGATGATGTAAATTAAAGTGTCAGACAGTCTTGACAGACTGCCTTCTCTGTGACCGTAATCAGATCATTTTATGAAAACTGGAGTTATTTTGGAACAAACAGGAAGACACAGGAACAACCCGATGTATGAAAATCAATACGTGTGAATGATGATTTTATGACACTTTCTCCAGAGCTTTGCTTTGAAGTGCCTTATTGATAATTGTTTATAAGCCAAAGTCTGTTTAGATGCAAAATCTGTTACAGAACTGACTGAAGTTGGAGGCAATTCTAGTCCAGCACTAAACCCATGTTCTTCTTTACCTTTTTTGTTCAAATATGTGACGTTATATCATCCTCATTTCATAAGTCTGTTTATTTTTGGAACAAACTAATTTTCTCTTTCCTATTCCTAAAAATCTCTTTCCTACTTATCTAATTCACTTACTTATTTTTCCTATCCTTTTTATCTATTTTTCTTATAATTTGAAGACTTTCTAAATTTAAGTAACACTTGGCTCCTTTGCAGAAAGATTCATCGGGAAAGCTCCATTCCTTCAGAGGTGAAAATACGCCCTTACGGTTCTCTTAAGAGCTTTGTAGAGCTAGAGGGGCACCTCGTTCGCTTAGACCTCTGATCCTGTAAAATAGAACACATGGGCAGAGTCCAGGCCTTTTTTTCCCCTTTAATGTGTGATGTAAAAAATCTTTAGACTCACAATTTATTAAATATAATGAATAATATTCTTCTGTTATTAAACAGACTTACAAATTTAAAACTGCAGGGAAAACTCCTTCTATGTTTTATCCTACCTGCATCTCCTTTATATCTCTGTTACAGAATCCTTCACACAATTTCTGCCTGAAAAGTTCTCAGATATTTTAGTATATAATTTATCAGCGAAGTGGCCAGCAGGTGCAATTCAGAGCATCTAAAATTAGGAATTAAGTTCTCTTTCTTCTTAATGGTTAGAGATTCAGCTTGGATGATAAAAATAGCTGAGAGATGCATAAATTTGAACAGAATGAATCCCCTTTGGAATGTTTTAAATATAATTCTATTATATATGACCAAAATAGGCATTTTTACTCAGTGTATTTCATTGTGATACATTTGCTTGTATATAAACAGTACTGTTGAGAAATACACAAGGTGAATAATGGAAAAAGAGCAAATAGTTGTATTTATGGTCTAAAAAGAGAATTGGCATTGATTTAATAAAATTTCTTACAAAACTGGTTTAGCTAAATCAATGTAGCAAGCTTGTATGACCATGGCTCAATCAAATTAAGAGTGTCCAGTATCTATTTAGTTTAATTTCAGTACCAAACCAGTTTTCCCATGCTTAACGGAATACACCAGAGGGTTGCTCTGATTTAAATAAGTCAATTTACAAACCAGTTTAGGTAAATCAATGTGATTTCTATGGAATTTCTGTGTAGATTAGTTCCAGTATTGAGGTCTTCAGACCTTAGTGGAATATTCCTAGGAAACCACTGTTCTACAGCTAGAGCTATCAGTTTTGCTCACTAACGCTTGACATGTCTGAAGTATATTTACTTTCAATATGTTATGCTTTTCTTGAAATTAAAGTATTTGAGTAAAATTGGATTGAACTGAGACTCAGATAATTGCTTCTGTGTCACTGTCTGACCTTGTTTATTGTTTTTCTGCTCCCACTCTTTGCCTTGATCTATTTCAGCTCTAAGCTCCTTATAAGCACAGACTGTTGTTGCCCTATCTGTGTATGTATGTGAGTTGTGCATACTTTGGATTTTGCAGTGGAAGCGCTATCAGTCAGAGGTTTCTCTAGTTGCTCTTGCAATACAGATAATAATAATGATGAGTTCCAAACACAATTCACTGTCAAGTCTGTGACCTTATCAAAGTCAAGTGCAGTTGTAGGGAGCATGAATATTCTTTTAGGAAGTCAGTAAAATCATCTTAATTCCACTCTAGCAGGTCTTATTAATGTTAATAGGGAATAACTGTGACAGCTGCTAGCATACTTTATTGCAAATTATAACCTCACATGACTGTCAAGTGATGTTTTTTCATTTTTTGCATTCGTGCTGGATTCCTTCCTTGTTTGCTGTGACCCTCAAATTCACAACAGAGCTATTGCATGCTCTTCAGACATGCTGTGACTGCATTAACCCTGCCGAGGTACAACTCCAACTCTGTTACTTCTAAAATAGTGATTTCTGTCCTTCTCCCTCATGAACTTCTGTCCTTCCAAGCTAGTGAGCAGAGGCTAAGATGCCTCTTACAGGCTTACAGCAGGATTGATACGAGGCTGGGCCATGTTCAAAATCAGCAGAGAACTTCTTGTAGGAGATTGTGGGCCTGTGTTTTTGTGATGGGTCACATGCAGAAAAATGAAAGAGTGAGGACTGTTTGTCCTCTGCCATGTAAGAGAATGAGAATGGTACAGAAGGAGCAGGCAGAGAGAACTGCCTGGATGTAACTGGGGAGGTCCATGCAGGTGCAGTCTTGTCTTTATCTTTCAGGCCTTTCTTGGAGTTAGGATAAGAGACACAGCAGAGCATCAGCAACCTCAAAAGCTGTTTTTCCTCCAGAAAACCATAAACATCAATCACAATCAAAAGAGAAGCCAACCACAGTCCAGGCGTATTTTCATATTAAAAGATATGTAAATAGTCGCTGTTCAAAGGGAAAGTGAAGGAGGGGCTAAAGCAGGAAACATTATGCTAGCCTGCAGTAGGCACACACCTGCTCAGCAGTGTTGAAGTGATGTTCGGGTAGAAAGCACCATGTTCCTGTGCAGCATTGTGGTAGCTCTGCTCCTTTCACTTTATGAAGCTTTAAAAATTCGTGTCTGTAAATTCTAATTTTGCTCTTTTAATTTTTGGTAGTAGAAGAAACTATTGGGACTGAATTTTGCCTCTTGTCCACTTCATCATTAAACAACTCCTCTCCACTCTTCAACACTCCTAACTGTTCTGAGAAAATGAATACAGCCCTCTATGTTGTGAGTGGGATCTGAGGTTATATAGTTGCAGCTTTTATATCATTTACTCAGTCTGTCTCTGCCTAGGGAATGGAAACCTCAAACTTTCTCAAGATCTTTTTCTCATTGTAGATAATAAACCTATGCTTTCTCCAGTGGGGAATACTTTCATACCCAATATATAATATTTAAATGCATAAAATACAGTAAAAGGCATTTACTAAGTTTAAATAAAGTTAGTACTCTCAAATTAGAGAATGTCAAAATTTGACATTTAGCAATAACATAATCATTTTGTGTTTAAGATACAAATGCTAGTGCCATGTGACACTGTTACCCAGTCAATGTGGATTGTTGCTACTTCCACAGTTTGTTCATCAAACTCCACTGCATGTGTGGTGTAGATAGCTATTAGTTTGTCATATCTTTATACTTCCTTGCAAGTGTTTTAATGAATTCAATATCTATTCAATAGGCAATCTGATGTAATCGAAAACAAAGGATCCCAGTGTGGACTGTAAATTGCTTTCATTTGGGACCACTCTGTTTTCTTTTGTGCTAAAAGGGTTTTCCTTTCTTTGAATTATGCATATTCTACCTCTGTGGGAGTAAAAAATTCTCATAATTTTGAGTTATTGGGAAATATGTTATTTTTATAGGGTGAGTTTTAAAGAAACTTTCAGAGATTAAATTAATGATAGTATGACGATGCTATAAAGACCTTCTGGTTTCATCGCTGAACGCTAAGCTTGCTTCTCAGCACTGCTGTGGACTTCTCTGTGATTTATATCCATTCAAGCTGTCATTTAGTTCAGGATGACTAAAATATGCATTGATTTGAATGGACATTTTACTTCAGTTTAGTGTTCAGCATTGGCAAAGATGCTAGTGAACAAATACAGAATTTCTGTCAAAGGCTAAGAAATCTCCTTCTCCAATTATTGCCAGAAATAAAGCAGGAATTAAAACTGCTTCTGAAGGGTGGCTGGGTCACATGTCCATTGTTTTGTTTTTCCAAAAGATTTCCTCTGAAGCTGGAAGCCAACTGCATTTGCTTGACTGAAGTTAATGGCTTCACTTGTTTCAGAGGAAACTGTCAATAGTGCATCAGAGAGAGATTTTTTTTTTTTTTTTTTTACTAAATGTCACTAGAAACATCATAAACGTCAAAATAATTTGCTTTAAATTTCAAAGCAACAGGTCTTGCCGGTAGGATTCTAACCCAAATCCTGCAATATGTGGCTGCTTGGTATCATTTCAATGTATTTTATTTCATACTTGCATTGTAGTTTCCTTCAAATGAGGAAGGTTATGCAAACCATAGTTTTCTATGCTTCATTGGCTGGTGGATGTCGATTGGATGGTGGATGGTGATAGGCTTCTTTAATTAAACTTGTTCCTAAATGTAGTAGCATTTATTACATATTCAAGTATTAGTAGCCATTGTAGGATCCTGCTTAGCAGGGAAATCAATGTTCCATGGTTTTGGTCTCTGAGGACATACAGACTTTCCAATTTGGCTGTTGCAGAGCTTAGGTTTGATTCTGGATCCAAAATGATGTTTTGTTTAGTCTGCAGCTAGGTAAAGTGAACAATAATGTTAAGAGGCGTCAACTTTCTCATTCACCTCAGTGGATGCTGAAGCCGGATTGTGACCATATAGATGCCAACATGATTAACCTTTTAACTGGCGAACGCACGCGCACACACGCACACACACACACACACACACACACACACACACACAAATTTCTTACTTTTCTTACATAAGGTTACTTATGTAATCTTGTCAAAAAACTTGAAGTCCATTAACTTGAGAAGATTATATCTTAAGAAATAAGACTAAAATTAAATATGCAAAAAGACTGATATTATAATAGATATTATTTTCATTAATTCAAATTGTGAAATATTTGATAACATTTAGAAGATTATAGTGCAGTGCTTATGCTGTGCAACTGAATCTTCTATGACTGATCTGACCTGTTGTGGCTTTTAAGGTTTTGTGGATTTTTTGTGAAACATAGTCTTATACATAGAAAGACACAAAGGCTATATGTTCAGCTGCAGTTGAACACCTGTATAAATATTTCCACTTCTGAGAGACTTCCTATGGACAAGTAAACATCTGTCATTAAGGAACAGTAATAGGGGATACTTCTCTTCCCAGGTCGTTTGCATGAGTTGGCAGACGAGGCTCATGGCATTTTCCATTTGCCACCTGGATTTCTATTGAGTATTCTATCTTTATTGATTGTATTTGGGTCAAACTCTCAAGTGTCTCCACACTGCTTTTAACCAACTGATAATGATATGTTTTGGGAAAGAAGGAAAAACAGAAAGGAAGGAAAAGAAGGAAGGAAGGAATGAAACATAGGACTTTACTCTTATCAAGCTTTTTGGATATGCAGGTATTGCTTTTTCCTCATAACTTCTTTTCGTGTAGGCATGACTTTCTGTTTTTATTTACTAAAATTATTATGGAGCAAAAATAAAGTTGTGGACTAGTGGGAGAGAAACAGATCACCAAACTAATCAGAGATTTAGAAATCCTGTCCAACAGCAAAGAGCGAAGGACTTAAGGGTGTTTAGAAGAGGGAATAAAATACTGTGGCTGTTCAAATAGGCTGCTACAAAGAAAAGAATAAGCTTTTCTGGTATCCTTGTCAAAAACACCCAGATGTAATGGGATTAAATAGGAGGTAGGAAGAGTTAGTATAGATTTAGCTTAATTTTAGTTTAGTTTCGTTTTAGTATAGATGAGAAAGTACTGGAAAAGATGGCTTGGGGAGGTTATAGAATTGTCATCCTTTCAGGCTTTTAAGATCAGTTTAGATATATCTTTGCTAGCACTGAATATGGTTAGATATCTACAATTAGAGAGCCAGTACATGGATGAGGTGACTTCTTTATGTGCTATCCAATACTCTGTGAAGAGGCAGGATGGAAAATATAAGGCTCTCCACATTTATGAATCTGTACAGTCTTAACATTTTAAAGTCAGTCATGATACTTACGTGCTTTGGTCTGGCCAGAACAGATTCTGATGAAATCAAGTTGAACTGAGACCTTAAGCATGAATCATCAAGCCTTAATTTGCTCTTATCTCCTTGCATTTTTCCAAATTCTGTGGGGTTGCAAAAGATTAACAGTCTTGAAGTTTTAAGATTCAAATTGTACTTTTGTAGCTGGAGAGTTACAGAATAACAAGTGATTACCTTGGATGAGATCATCCATACTTTGATTCCATCCATGCTTGTTTTCTTTTTTGTTCTTCATTACGATACCAATTTGTAAGATTTTTAAAAAGTGATAGAAATTTGTAGAATAAGTGAAGGGTCTCAGGTTATAGATTGATGTGTATTCCTGAATATTTTTTTTGTGGAAATTCTTATTCTGCATGGTCATGTGCATAGCTACTAAAAGCACTAAGTGACACTAGGTAACTACTACAGAATTGTTCTCATCTAAGAGAATTGTGAAGTGAGGCAATATAGACTGAAGCTATTTTGTGCTCATATTGAAATTGCTGCATCAGTGGGAGAGATGCATTTCAGGGGATAAGGAAGCCCAGAAGTCAATCAAGAAGGGTTGCTATGATTAAGGTTATATGCACCCTTGGGAAGTTAAAACATTTTTGCTCTACAGCCTCTAGTTGGAGTCATGAAACAAGTTTTATTTTATTTTTTTTACAAAAAGACTCTGAAAGCTAGTCAAGGGAGCACCAAATCCTATTGTTTTGGCCACATCAAATCCAGAGGTATCATTTACCATTTTCTGTGACACAAATGAAGATTTACAAGTTTCTCCTACACAAGAGAAGATGCTTGCCATTTTGTACCTCTGTAACCTTCATGGGAATGGCTTATACTAGTTTATAAATAATCCAATAATGTATCTAAATCAGTGCAGGGAAAATAGAAACATTTATGGTGAGTGCTTGGGCCAAAAATACTTCACCTTCATTAAGGGATCTAACTTTTTCTCATGCAAGTAGCAGCAGCAAGTTACCTGGGACAAGATCTTAAAATAGGTTTAGAAAACCTTGAAAATAATAATAAAAAACTTCTGAAGTACCCTCCATAGCCTTGAATGCCACCAGATTTTACCTTCCACATATTTTATATTCACTCAGCTGTCTCTCCTACCAACTTTGTCATGCCTTTTGATGTTGTACCTTTTCATATTTGTGCTTATGCAGATAAATGCCTGTTTAATGTGCATATATGCTTTTCTGGGTCAGGGCTATAATTTTTTTCTGCAGTGTGCACGTTTCATACATGGAGGTCTATTAAAATGTATGAAAAGCAGCTGAAATGCTGGGCAATATACATTTTTAAGTCAATAATAAATATGTCCAAACAGTAGCTTAAAGGAGACAGAAACTATTCATAAAGTTTTTTTGTTGAATATTTTACATATGGGAAAGAAGAAATAGTGGGATGGGGCAACATTTTTAAAATGCTGAAATAATCATTGGCATCATTTTTTGACTCTGAAAAATCATTTTAATTAAAAATTTCATTAGAAAAGGAAATATAGAATTAAATATTTCTGTGTTGAATAATTTTTTTCTTTTTTTCCCCCTGTAAAAAAAGAAATAGGTTCATTATAGCCTGATCTATATCGATTTTTAGCATTCCAGTGTGCCCCCAAGAGCAAGAAGTCCATTATTTTTACAGCTCAGGCGACCATTCCTGGTTGGGCAGTTGAGGTTCTGGGGAAGCTGCAGTAAAAGAGACAGGACTTAGAGCTCTCTGGAGGAATATCACAATAGCAACATTAAAATGAACAGTGGCAAAACACCCTGGATGTCAAACACCCAAAGCAAAACTGACAGACTATTCAGGTCTGATAAGATAGTATCATGTACGCAGGCTGCATGAAACGTGCCAGTATGTCAGGGCCATATGCATGCTCACAGTGGTTGACTGTAGAAGGTTCATTAATTTCAGAGTCATGTTTTTCCTGTGAGAAGAAAAATGGAAGCCACAGCTCAACACTTTAACAGAAGTAAGAAATGTACAAGGAGTAAAAAGCTGGTACACTTGATAATCCTGATGAGTTCCTTAAATCTCAGGCCCAAGTATAGAAAAATATTAGCAAAACACAGTAGATGAAGTTTCATATATAAACATCAATATCTTTTATTAGGAGCCTATGTAGATAAAAGTAGTGAATTTTTTCATTTCTCAGCTTTTTAACAAAGATCGTTATACAGAAATCGATCTCTTCTGCTCATTTTTAAGTTTGGACATTAGACTTAATTGATTCATAAGAAGACAAGATGGGTAATAGGCTGTTATTAATGTGCATAACTTCCTAAGGTGAGCTTTGTTCTGCTGAATTAATAAGTGAATCGTAACAGAAATGGTCCAATTACTAGCAGAAATGGAGTGGAATTTCTTCGTAGATGACAAAGCATAAATAAATATTATCAATTTAGATTACTTCTAAATATTATTAAAAGAAAAAGGCAAGTAGAGGATAATAATACAAGTTTGAATATGAGAAATTGCAATGGTTAACTTCTCTATAGCAGCAGCTGTTCTGAATTAATGGAGTATAACTGCAGACAGGCTGGGGGGAGACTTCTCTTAAAGGAAGAAAAAAGTGTTATTATCATTTGACACACCACAGAAAAAATAAAGAACAGTTTTAAAGTGATTTCTATGAGGGGAATAAGTTGCTCTTGCTCAGCTATTTAGAATAACCACTCAAATTCTTGTACGTGCTCTTAATGTGTGTTAGGTTGCCTCCTCTTTGCACTGCTAGTCAGATGTGAATGTGAATTTTTTTTATCCAGGTATCACTGAACTGTTCTACAAATACTTGTGCTCGTTGCCTATTGTGTGAATGTCAGCAGTCCTGTGGAGGCCAGGTTATCTAGTGTCACTGGTGTTAAGACTCCTGTGTTGTGTCTTACCTGGCTGGTGTGATGTCAACTTGTAGACTCACATAGGAATGTTTCTGCTCTTATAGAATACACTAGACTTGCTTGTGAAGAGGGAGGAACTCTCTTTTCAAAAACATGGGAGAATTGGGAACTAGGTCCTACATGCTCTCTTTCTGCACAAAATACAAAGCCTTTTGCACAGGACTCAGTTGTGTCTTGGCTCAGTCAGTGAAGCTAATTAGTATCAATCCTGCTTTCAAGTTTTGAATGACTGTTTTATTACTTTGAAAGATCAAGGCAGGAGAAATGTTATTTCAATTAGATGGTAATGATAGCCAAGATTAAATACTAATAAACTAGTCAGAAGTTTAGACCAGAAATCTTCCTTGAAGATTACTTACTGGTTATTAGTTTCAGGAAAATAAAGAAAATTTGAGGGGGAAGAAAACAGTTTGAAGAAATTGCTGGCTGCCTCTTGAACTGCTTTACTAGAGGAACGTTACTGCTGCTGCGTTAGTTCTGTGCAGACTTGTGAGAAGTCCTTCTGTGTGTTATGTAAAGAAATAGCTACCAAACAATCCTTAATTGATGTATTAAAAGTTTATTCGCGGATTAATAGGACTTTTCTGCAGTTCTTATGAGCACTGTGCCCGGTGCTATTTCCCAATCACTGTAGCACAAGTTGAAATATGAGTTAATCCAGTTCAACTATTTGTTTGATGTTGTAATGAAGATGGAAGGAGTCTGAGGTGATGGCCTTTTGGACAGGAACATCAGCATACCCATATGCTCACAGTGTAGGCTCGTTTTATTACTAATATTTTTGATCACAGGACTGTCAAGGTTAACTGCCTGCAGTAGATGATGTTCTAGCAGGAGTACTAAGTTCCTGATGCTGGAAAGTTTTCATCTGAGAGATGCAGCAATGTATTTCTCTGGCCCTCAAAATGTTACAGAATTTTCTCCTTTTGAAATAATGAAATAATGAAAACATATATCTTAAATGTTTGAAGTTAAAAGGTTCTGTGAATATTTGAAGCAGCAAATACTTCAATCAAAAAGGAAAAAAAGGAAAAACAAAACTCTAGACACAGCCTGATAACTTGTTCAGATGGAAGACAGAATTGTGCTCTACAGTGTGACTGGATATTCTAATATTCTGATTTCTCAAATCAGTCCACGGCTTGAGAAGTGCCAGTTCTGACAGTTATGCAGACATGGATATCTTGGCCTCAGTGTGATCATCCAGCTGATGATCTTCTGCCTGGCACTTTGCAGCACGGTCTTTATGTCCTATTTTCTTCACCGATTCTTCTACCTTAAAAACTATTATGTGGTCTGTAGATCCTATTTGAATAGAATGTTCATTTGAATAGTTGTGAGAAATGCTCCATATGGACTGTCAGTGCTTTTGAACAGCTCTACGTACTTTGTAGGATAAAATGATCCTCAGAGTTGTATTTTATGTTAAGGAATCTTGTTTTTTCAGTAGAGGAAAGGCTATAGTACGTGTGAGGAGAAGGGAAGCATGAGCGTCTGGATGATGGAAGAAAAATGGATAGTTAGAAAATGGGTATGCGTAGTTGAAAGGACAAGATGAGGCACCACTAATCTGTCTGTCTCAGGAATAACAAGCCATTTCCAAAAAGATTCATTTAAAGCTTACAGTTCCTGTTTCTTTATATGAGAAACCTTTTGTAACAGATGAACGATCTAGCAGCTTCCTATGGAAAGCTTACCCATTCTATTCAAAGTTATGGACTATCTCTACTTCATAACATTTCTAGGACAATGAACTAGCTCTCTTTTTGAAAGAATATGATTTTGCATCAGTGAATAACTGGTATGGATGCAACTAATATCCTCCAGACAATACAGTTTTTGTGGTTTTGCTATACACGTAATTTCAACATGTAGCCAACAAGGTCATTCTTTTGATTGTGGCGTTACAGCATTACACTTTTTTAAAGAATAACAGGCAGTCTAATGGGAAAGTGGGAGAAGTGCTGCATGAATCTTCAAATCCCAGGGAAAACCAGGATGATCATCATGGGAAATCATTATTTGAAGAAGCCTGTCAAGGTAAAGGCACTTCTAGCTTGTATAACTCTTTGTGATAGAAACCAGAAGTTGAAATTGCGTTTTCATGTCCATCTATCCCTACATACGAACTCCTACTCATGAGCGCAGTAAAACAATTAGAAATAGAACAGGGTTTTAATTTTTCTTGACTTAAAACCATAGTTGGGGCAGATAGAGTATGGTGAAGAAAACTAAAAGAGATGCAAAAATGCACTTTTTGAATTTTCTGTGTGTGCTTATATCTATTTGGCTTTCTATCAATAACATATGTGTCTACGAATAACAGTTTTCCTACCCAGTTTTCAGTGACTTCAAAACAAGTTGGCTACTAATAACGGGAATAGAATTTGGCAGATGACTACCCCAAGTAGGCAATAACATTTGTTAAATCTGTCGTTTTTTTCATTTTACTATAATATAATAGAGCTAGTAATCTGAATATATTTTCTATTCAATGGAGAGTGATAACTACTATAATTATTAATGCAATGCCAGTCATTTAAACATATGGTATTCAGTATGAATAATAGTCTTTCTTTTAAAACAATTTTCACTCCTACAGTAATAATTTCCTTACTTACTTCATGTCATGTTATTATTAAATGGAGTATACCTAAGTACACTTCAGAAAAGATATTGCTGACACTTTCAAATTAGTTTTAGTCTAATTCAACTTCCACCATAACAGATCAGGCGTTTGGGGATTTCCAAGTGTTCTTTTTTTAAAAAAAGCAGCTGAAATGGGCCAGCCACTGGAACAGAGAGATATGGGAAGGCAAGTTGTTGTAACATAATGTATGTAATCACACTAAGCCCTTCTTTGTTGTGGAAACGCTAAATGCAGAGTTCCAAGTGTCTCAGGACACAAATGACAATTAAAACTATGATATTTGAATGTGTTGCTGGTCAAGTGGGATGTCACAGAACTTTATAAGGCAAAGTAAGAACATCTGACAAGTTGAAGCCAATGGGATTATTGAAATCTGTAAGAGTGGGAGAAACTCTGGGGATTTTTTTGATAGTAATCACTCTCTTTAAGATCAGAGCCTATAAGTTTCTATTAACAGCAATCAGTGGGATTAGATACAAAAGGTAGGAGAACTGAATGCCTCCTGTTAATGTAGAGGCGAATAGTCTGATCCTTTTGATATACATTTCAAAATTACTGTCTCAGGTCTTTGAAGTGGGCCAGAAGAATGCCCCCCGCCCGAATGAAATTGCAGAGAGGGTTGCATTATGTCTTGCAAGTTTTATTTGCTTGTGTGCTTTTGAATGCATCATGAGTGTCTGATTTGTGATAGTTTCTTGTGTTGTTTTAACTTTTTAGCTCTGAATCAGAAGTGTATACAGAGGAAGCATTAAAATGTTTGAGGAAGAAACATTTGTGGAGTGAAACTGTAGATCTAACTGTGCTTCACAGCTGTGGAGTTAATAGGAGTATTGACTGATTGTCGTTATCCTACCTGTAACAAATGAAATTGATACCATATGAGACTTTTTTTTTTCCAAAAGAAGAATTAAATGGTACTTTGGCTTTCTATTGCTGAAGTTCTCCATGGTTCATAGCCGAGTTCTTCAAAGGAGAAAAATTACATGTCAATTTCTATTGCATGCCAATAATGTTTCAATAACTAACTCTGTTAAACTCCTTTGCAAATCTCAGCTGATATGTCAGTAGTCAAATGTATCACCCATCCTGTAAATCCTTGTATAGTGCAGTGGAACAACTCTGATTTATACAGGAGTAGAATTTCTCTTTTTTTCTTTAATGGATGCACAAGAAAACTGTCATTAATATTTCTTGTTTTATTTGATGATTTTCCTCAGAGTCACTGTCCTTGTTAAGTAAGAAAAAAGTTCCAGTTTTATATGTTAGAATTCTGTGGCTTTGCTTTTAATAAATATCCACATCCTCAGTTTCCTAATTGTGAATCAGACATTGAAAAGTAGTTGCTTCCTTCCGCTATTCAGTGGAAGATTTTATTCCTACTTGAATTTATTTGACTTGGGAGAACATTTTAATTTTGAGAGTGGAAAGGAAACTTTTATTTTGTGTGACACCAAAATAAGGTGTGTGAGAGGCAGTTGCTTGAGAGTTTGGCCTGAGGTGCTCATGGGCATATCTTCAAAGCTCTAGAAATTAATTTAATATGGGATGGAAGCCAAAATGTAATCCTGTTTATAGGACAGTAAACAATTCTAGGCTTACTATCAACTTCCTATTAAATGTCGTTATCATAGGTGATGGAAATATTTCCTAGACCTGATTAGTAAACTGATGTCTTGCCCCTTCTTCTTGGCTTGAAAATTACTTTTATAATTTGATGATACAATAAATCTTTTGCCATACAGTTTATTTACTTATTTTTCCTCCTAAGTTGTCATTAGAAGTCCAAACCATGCTTCATTTCTTTTCCCTCATGTGACATAGCCCTATTTATAATTCTGGTCTAGTGAAAGCTTGAAGATAACTTCTAAGTCAGATTATAGCCAGAAGGGACTGGCTTAGTTATTTAGGCTAGGATAAGAGCTGAGATGATGACATATACACAGAAGAAAAATGATCTTCCTCAAGTATAATCTTGTTAGGACGTTCTTTCATTTTCCTAGGTGCACTGTGAGCCAGGTCAGAACTAAACTGGGCTTGAACCATCATGATGTACCTACATCAAGTTATTTATATGAAGAGGCACAACGCATTAAGATGAAGTTTCTTTTAGATTTTTGTAAGACTGTATGGGAAAACAGTGATCTAGTCTTAGTATTCCGTTTGCTGTGGTTAGTTAAAGTTGCATTTTGATGAATTTTCAGTATTGAAAATCAGTTATCACTCATTTGATCAAAAAAAGCATTGATTATACTCAAAGAAGGGTAAATCTGCTTAACTTACTGTTTCTGAAAATATGTCACCTTCTTATTGCAGAGATTCCCTTCTGCTGTCCATCAGAACATGTCTTTCACTCAGTGAGTAAAATTAATATGCATTTATAAAACAATGTGCTTTTACAATGTCGCTTTCATTGGCAGAAAAACTGATAAGCACAGATATAATGAGAGTCTAAACAATTGCGCTATCATTTTGCAAGTGAAGTTGCTGTTTAAGTTTTCCAAGGCAAACAGCTAGTTTTAGTTTTCAGTTGGAGGGTTTTTTTGTTTGGGTGTGTAGGTTTTTTTTACTTTTCAGAAAGGCAGAAATACAGCATAGAAAACGTCCGGATGTTTTCTTTACAACATAAGAAAGAATCTTATTAACCTAACGTGTAGCACCAAAGTGTAAGATATAATTTTTCTCTGTTAAAACTTGTGTAGCTGTCATGGGTTCATAATTACATAATCTCTGAGAAATGTATGTTTAAATTCTTGTTTTGCAGCAGCAAACGTTTCAATAGAGCTTCATGAGCTACAGTCACAGTACACTAGCAACAGAAATCCATCTTGGATTAATAAAAAAATGTTTGTGTTTATGATTTCTTACATTTCTTGATGCCTTTTGCTTGATATAGTCTGTGATCTTTGGAAAATCATACTGGCTGAGCAAGTTTTTCTGTATGGCATTGTTAATACATAACCACCACTTCATGATTATTCCTAAACTACCAAAACAGTGCTCAGAAGCAGACTTCTTAATTATCACAGTGCTATCTGTGGCCTCGAACAATTTAGGATGTGTTGGCAATTCCATTACATGCCCTAGTTTTCAGGATTTAACTATGCTAAATAAGTACTTTCTAGCTGAAATATGATAGACAAGGTCTTGATATGTTAGCAAAATGATTTGGTTTAGTTCATTTTAATGGAAAGCTCTTGAGAGTGGGAGAAATTGGCTTTGGCACAGATAAAAAGCCTGCACACTTCCCATGTGACTTCACCCACAGTCAGCTATCCCAGCCATCCCACTGTGGATCTCTCCTGTGGAACAGTCTGTGTTATGCTGAAAGGATAAGTGGCGGATATGAGGGCATGTCTCTGCTGGGTGTTTAGGTTAAAGAGCAACAGCCTTAGTGTCATCCATACTAAATGTCAAATTCGGATCCAGTTTTACAGAAAATAAACCGTTCTGTCATCAAGACATTTAAGCACAGGGTTTGCCAAGTTGGCCACTTCATGCACTCTATTTAAGTAAAAAAATTAAGGAAATGGCCCTTCTATAGCTCAAATAACATTACGAATAAAATTCCTGAAATTTTTTTTTTAAATAAATAGAAATCATGACTTGGCTAAGAGAGGAAAAGGAGGTTAAGATGGAAGATCAGTTTCCAGCATCAGAATTTGTTCATTGTAAGTCTTCAGATTTGTGTAGGGACATGTGGCTTTGTATTAATTACTTTTTGCTGCCATAAAGGGACATAGATGACTTGAGATGATTACTCCTTGAGAAGAACACATACAGTCAGGCTATCAAAGAATTAAGGCAATATGAAATTAGCTTCAGTGGTAGTTGTCCTGCAAGAAGTCTGCAGACTTTGCCTTCGGAGGATAATTAAGTTATTTTGGGAAGTAAAAATTTTCTTTCTTCAACAGCTGCAGAATATGTGACTAGGTATCATGGAGCATTGCCTTGTACTGTAACCAGTCTAATTGCGAAGTCTGACAATCTGGTCCTTTAAAAGACTTATTGTTTAATTATGGCTCTCTGTCAGGACTTATATTATAGGAAATGGCTTCTAAGAGCAGAGGTATCAGAAGCAGGTCAAAGGCTGCCATTAGACTTTAAAAAGTGCTCCCGTGTGGTCTGTAAGGAAAGTATACATAAACATGTGTGTTTGTGATGAGGGAAGAATGAAAATCTTCAGTTTACAAAGCGTTAACAAAACTAAATGCTCATTGAGCATCTGCTAGTAGTCGGGAATCTTTCATTAACAGGACAGTCATCAGTAGGACTGCCAAAGAGAGTAATGTGCGGGAAATGTGGAAGCTGGGAGAAAATATATCCTTCATTTATTTGACCAATGTTTTTATGCCTTTCAGCTTTTTTTATTGGCTCCAATGGCAAATTGATGTTGATGTAGCCTAGTTTAGCCTTTACTGGAATTAGGAAAACTCATGCTATAAAACAACAAAGATGAAAAACTCTTTTAAGGTAGAGCTTGGTAAGTTTCTGGATGGGAGCGGACGACAAGAAAGGATGTTGCTGTTGTTAGAAATTAAACCAAGTAGGAGGAGGCTATGGATAACCAGCTTCCTCATCTCCCCAAGGAGGTGTTACTGGTGTTGATAGTGTTCATTCATACCCGTTTTTGTATTAATCCCCACCCTCAAGTCTTCTGTTATTTGCTTACTGGGATTATCCCCTGACCTGCATATCCTTGCGTATCCTGTCTTTTAGTTCTTCATTTTTGTTTGAAGCATACAAGAATGTCTGCAGGTAAATACAAAGAACTAGTGGGATCTACTGATGCTATGAGAAGTACCAGAGTCTTCTGGATGGCCTGTCTTGCTCACATGATCAGAACTATCACCGTATCTGGGGTTGAGGGAGAAATTTCACCCAGGTTTGAAAGCCAGTGTTCATTGGTTGGTTGATTCTTCTTCTTCTTTTTATTATTTTTTAAATGTCAAGTGTAGAATGGAGTCTGGGCCACTTCCTTGGAGCTTTAGGTCTTTTATATTACAGAACTGTAAGGGCTTTTATAGGGTGTTGCAAAGTGCTTGTTACCAGCAGATGTGGGGTGACTTCTTAAAACAAACAAACAAACAAAAAGGTCTCAAAAAACGATTGCATAATTGCCTGTATTTATGAAGGATTAGGCTTGATGATGCAGGTAACGTTCTCTTTCTGTATTTCTATGAATGGAGGCTGAACAAGTAAACCTGGCATTTTCCAGCTTCTAAGTGTTTGATTTTATGATCAATTTAACATTTTAATGTACTTTGTTATGACTGGAGTATTTTTATGCAAATTGTTTCTTGAAAAATACAGAAAAGAAAATGAAAATATCTCTGAGGTTTTTTCAGTTCTAAAAAAGAAACTTTCACATGTGAGAAATATCTACAAAGATGATGCAGTAGATAATTTTTCCATAAGGGTGGAATATTTTTCCTCTTGCAGTTTTATCCTTTTGTAGCAATATTTATATCAGACAGTAATAACTTTGAAAGATGACGTATTTACAGTAGATATTACATATGAAAAAAACAAAGTATCAAAGCAACAGACATCTGCCTCAGACGTTGTTCTGCTAGTTATATTCCAGTCACTCATGAAATTCATCCCTCAGAAAATATTTTTTAGTCCTGAGCTGGGTGAATCCCTGGAAAAAAGCATAAAACACTGTCAAAGAAATTGATTTAATATTTAGTCCTTTTTAAACATTTGCCAATTTATTTTTTGCCAAGGGTGTGAATAAATGTTTAACCTTCTCACTCAATAGGTCTTTTATTCAAATATATTAAGAGAATTCTGTGTTTGATGAGAGAAATTTTGAACTTCTGTTGTCACTGGATAGCCTGCAGCTGTTATGAAGAGTTGACTGATGATTGCTCTTTCATGTACATCAGTGAAGGGATTGTTTAGCCAACTGCTGTTTATCAATTGTCTGTGAGATATGGGAGTGTTTTATCATATAACACATTTCCTCTTCTGAAAAGACATGAAAAACTGTGTCAAAATCTCAATGAAGCACTGATCCAAGCAGTGCTTGTCATAGGAAATAAAGCTGATGCCTTCAAAAAGTTTGGAATATTGCTTAATTACTGAGCACACTGTCTAATTTGCAGGTACAAAACTGGAAACCGAGAGCCTATGAGCTGTCAGAAGTCTAGGAGCCAGCATCACAGTAGATCTTGGTGGGCTGGAAAAGCAGTGTGTCGTGTCCTTCTCTGAATTCGAATAGATTGTACTTGGAAATATTTTGAGAAGGGTCTTGAGGCTGTTCCTTACTTGGGGCACAGATTAGTCTGGACAGTGGTAGGATGACCAGGTGATTGAAAATATGTATCTAGTGGTTTTATATCTATAGCTGTAGATGTTAAAGTGAGAAATACAGTTTTCTCCTATACGGCTTACACAACTGAATTCTCATCAGCAGTAAGATCAAGATATGTAATTCTTTTGCAGTCCAAAAGGTTGGTAAACTTTTCTTGTCAGCTTAATTTTTCCTGTGGTTTTTTTTTTCCGACTTTTTTGAATTTTGCTCTGCTGTCTAAGATGAATGCTGCCTTTTTAGCAGTGTTTCTGCTTGAATCGAAAGAAAGAGAAAATTCTCCAACCTTCTTTGCCCGTTTTCCATGTGATATAATGCCTTTTGTGAGAGGCATTGGCAGAGAACTTAGATGCATACAACTGTGAAATACATGAAAATCCTAAAAGCATCATATAAAAAATTGAATGTCTAAATGGATAAAACTCACACAGCATATAGCCCTACTACATATTTAACAGTTTCTCTTGAGCAGTAGGCAGCTAGTGTTAGAAAGTTCATGAATATTTTATTCTGTGAGATGAAGAGTAACCATGTAGCAAACATAGGACCTGCTGCATTTTTTATTGTGTTTATTCCTTTTTTGGTTTTTGTTTTCATATAGATGAATCAGCCTTTCCTCTCCCACAAACCTTCTAAAATTATTCCCATTGACTTAGTAATCCTCATTGCTAAGGGCAGACCTCATCAGCTGGAGGTTCCCATAGTGAAGAACTGAGAAGCCGATCATGACTTTTCACACCACATAGTTCTGTTTCTTTAGGCCTGGGGGTTTAAGGAAAAAAAAGCCAAGAAGTAGGAGTTCTGAAATGTTAATGCTGAACGTCAAAATGCAGTTTGAACCCTTTCTGCTGATGTGAACTGTAATGATTTGTAGCCTTCTCAATTGAGGGCAGTTGGCAAATTTGACTTTTTAACAGATCAATGAGCTGAAGGGAAACTGACCATCCTCTGTGAGATGTTCTTTCTAGTTCTGGTATCAAGTTGTTGGAGCTCTGATGGACCAAAGATGGAAGAGAAAAAAGATTTTCAGGGAGAAATAATATCTCCTCCTAGATCAGAAGGCATACATGGAAGAAGTAGGCAAGGCTTTGGGTTCATAAGCCCTTGTTCAGGTGAGAAACAGAAAAAACAGAGTTAGTACAGGTTGCAAACAGTTGCTGTGAATTTAAATGAGTTATGTAGATTAGTGAGATAATTCAGAGAAAAGGGTCCTTCCGACCTCTGGAGCAGAGAGGGATATTGTGTTGAATCATATTATTTGGTCTGGATGAGGCATGCCTTAGGCTGGTACAACTCTGTGACATAAAGCTTTTCCTTCAAACCTACAGCTATATTAGGAGGAATGCATCCTTATAATCATTTTTGTCTGGGCAATTATTTTGTTGTCACACTGGAATTTCTTTTGCTGCCTGTTGACAGACGTCTGTTCAAATTATTTTAATGCAATTTTAAAATATTCTTTTATGTTTTTTTTTTTTTCCTGAGGACTCCTGAGAGCTTTTGTTGCTCTCTGCTCTTTTTTTTTTTTTAATAAAGTTTTTTTCTTTTCCCTTCATATCATAAATCTGCTTAGCTTACAGCTCACTTTCATTTTTCATGTTAATCAGAGAGTTCTCTCTTCTCTGGCAAGATGTCAGGAAAGTTAACTGAACATGCCAGTACAAGTTTCCCAGATGACATATCACATGCATGGTGTCCAGAAAAGGAGTAAAGAAATGATCTTTATGTATTGTAGTTGGAGGCAGCGGCAAGGAAAGCCTTCAGCAGGTGCCAATGTTTATTTATTACAGATGCTGAAACCAGGCAATCATTCTGCAGCTGTAGTTCTGAGGTGGCCAGGAGATCTTCTGGGCCAGCAGCTGAATAGCTAGCTATCTTTAACAAAAAAAAAAAAAAAAAAAAAGAAAGTGGAAATTCTAGTAACTGGTATTCAAGATCCAAAGTGGTCCCTTTAAGCAAAACACAGATGGACTAGGAGAGCCAAGAGCACCTGAACAATTCATGGCAGGTGGGAGGGGCAGAAATCAGTGGAAAAATGAGAGTTTATACCAGCTGAAGATTTGTCATAAGTTTATGTTTTATTTCTGTAAATCCTAAAATGCACACAAGTGTTCTAAGAGCGTTATCCCTGTAAATCAGAACACTGGATGAGCCAAAATACTTTGTGCGATATCCATCATGCTTCATTTGAAACTGAGGATTTAAAACACTAATATATTGTATACTTAAAAAAATCAGGAGAGTTTGTGAATTATATTTTTAATAAAATGTGTATGTCTACGCATACAGCAGTTGGAGGAGAGAAGAGTAAGATTTTTTTTCAGCTTGATGACAGGATAATATGTTGTTGAACTATATGGGGAGCAGGAAAGGTATTGGGCCTGTCTTCTGAATCATGTGGTCTAAAAAAGAAGACTATAAATGGATCTGGGCTTGCCTGCCTTTAAGGGGCTTCTGCTTGGCAGACATATCAATAAAAATGAAGACTGCACTTACAAAGATGTAAAGTTAATACCTATTCCTATTTGCACCCTTCCTTTTTTTTCTTTGTTTTTTTTGAAAGGGTGGACGTGAAGATTATACATTGTGACATAGCACTGAAAGATATGCTGGAAATCCCTTCACCCTTCTTCAGATTTTCAAGTCTCAATCCTTTTTCTTTTGGTATGTAAGCTTGAAAATCCTGCAAATGTTCTGAAACCTTTAGGCTCCTCTCTCAGCGTATGTTTATATTGGTAGAGTACCTCTGAGTATTCACTACTTCATTACAGTCACGGCCCCTAATCAACACTGAATCTGAAGGTAAAACAGATGGAATTTATTTTCTTATGCATTATGCAAAATTATAGTTTATTAAGTTACTGCATTTTAATGGACAAATGAGCTAATGGCTATATGGGTGGGCTGGGTACTACTCAGTGTGTAGCTGTGTACTGATGGACTACAATTCACGGCCTATACTTTCAAGAACACCTGTTCTCCACTGTGATTTTAAGCCGGAAAATCTGCTGTCTGGATTCAGATGAGTTTTTTGAACAAAAATGAATGGGAATACATTCAGATCAAAACAATTTTTTTAGCTAAAAGGATGCACTATTTTGTGGAACCAGTTCATAGAAACAAGTATTCGCTGAGAAGTATAAGGAGAATTAGAAAGTGAAGAATTTCATATTGCATGCTAATGAATGATAAAAGCTGAAAATGAAGGAAATGTGTAAAGCATAGTGATGCCACTTTAAATTTTGCAGCTTGCATTTGATCAGAACCTGATCTAGCTTGAAATGGCCATGTATTGAGATTTCCTTTTTTTATATTCTGAGGGACAGAATATAAAGCTCCACTGACTTTTTTGATGCAGAGGGAATGAACTGAAAAAGCTATGAAGCAGCAGATGACAGGTGTGTTATTTGGCCATTGCTTAACTTTATTTACTTACTCATATACAAGAAATGAGGTGCTCATCTTTATTTTATAGCTAGACAAGGTTTGATGCAGGCTTTTTTTAAAAGAAAAAGTTCCTCCTGTTCTGGTTTTGAAAGCCACTACTCCAACCCAGTTCCATGCTACAAGCCCACATGCAGAACTAGCACAAGAAATTAATTATGCAGTATCTGGTAGTATAGAAAAAGGAAATATATATACAATGAGAAAATAAATGTGTTAAATTAGTTTATTTTCTTATAAGCATAAAGAGTTTGTGACTATAAAGGTGATTTAGTAAAAAGAATCAATATGTAAAGAGAAATAGGAATAGCCAGTATTAGCAAATTAATGTTAAGCAGTTGATTAGTTTTAGCTCTTCTTCTTGGTGAGAAAGAGTCTAATGCTACAAACATAAGCCAAAGTATGCTTTTATATAAAAGCACTGGTGCCAGTGCATTGGCCTCAGTGTGATTACACAGCTGTAACAAATGCTGAAACGTGGCTGTTAAAAGGAAGCCTGAATGACAAACAGTTTCCTTTTCTGCTAAGGGCAAAGACAGATCCTCTTTCCTGCAGACATCAAAGATATTCCAGCTACCTGCATGTTATCACCAAGATGGAGGTTATTATGGCCTAAGCATCCTGGCTACAAGGAAGAGTTATTTATCCTTTTGTCATTCAGGTCTTCCTAAATGCTTTCGGAAGGTATTTTAAGCTAGGATGAAAAGCTTTGTTTTGAAAGGAAGTAAGGATGCTTGCATGGTCTTTTCCTACGAGACTGGCAAGCTCCAGGAGAGAGCAAATGACAAGCAGCTAGAGGAAGGATGGTAACAGTGAGCCGCTCTAGCAATTTCCAAAATGGTCAGGAACGTCTCTTCCCTAACTCTCCAGTCAGTACTTTGTGTTGATTACTGTTTCCTATTGCTATTTTTATACCAAGGAGATTGATTTTAGGTGTTGATTTTGGTGGTTTGAAAACACTTTTTCCCCTTCAAAAAGGGAGTATTTGACTGCCAATACTGAATGATGCATAAAAGATGAACACTCCTGACAGCTGCTCATTCACATTTGTCATCATTATGTAAACCGCCGTCTGTCAAAAATGAGCACTGTCTGAATGAAAAGCAGAAGAGATCTGCTAACTATCAACCACTGCGCTGAACTATAATAGGGCTGAAAACATTATCTGGCCATAGAATCAACCTCATCCTATTATGTTTGTTACAGTGATTGGCTTTCAAATGAAATTACTATCCCTTGATTCAGTAAGCGTGCAATCTTTGTTTCTGGTAACCGGCTTCCCAAATATTCAGTAGTAAAGAACTAAACTAATGATGCAAATTGTTGGGAATATTGCCATTGACTGTGGTAGCTTTTATATCAGGTTCTCTGTGAGCGACAGTGCTCTACTTGGGAAGAAGTTGAGTTACCTAGTCGTTGATTTCCTGAGAATGCAACTCTGAAGTGCTGCAACTGACTTATGTGAGTAATGTAAGACTACTATGGGCAGAATAAAAGTAAGGGAATATTGACAAATCTACACTAGTGTGATAGAACTATTTTCTATTTTACAATAGCTATGTAGCGTGAAAGTGTTTCTCCGAAGGTATGGTATTTTTGTCCAGTTTGTGAGAGACAAAGTTTGAGAAAATTCCAGTTAAGAAGAAAACTAATGATAGTTACATATTGCCATACAGCCTCTTTAGTGTTCAGGTGCTCTTGTTCAAGTTTATGTCCATATTTTTATGCAGATAAAAGGGCAGTAGATTAAGCCTTCCAGGATAAGATTCTGTGTTGGCTAGTACACACTAAATATTGTAGCGTTCTCCAACTGAGGCAGGCCCTACAACAGAAGGCATTTGTTTTGTTCAAACACATTATGTTGCTGTGATGTTCAGAATTTTCAGTCAGAATTGTTGATAGACTATGACTCTTGATAACAAAATACTTGAAAATTCCAAATTTTTATTCTCAGGAGGGGAGAGTGTGTATGTATATATAAATGTGTGTGTATGTATGAATGTGTGTCTGAAGCACAGGAAGTTCCACCATTCTGTGATTCTGTATGTAAACATATATGTATATATATATATTCACAAATACTTCTAATTGAATGTAGTGCTACAAACCCCATAAAACATGAAATAGATACTCTGTTACTAAAAACCTTTCTTAAGATTTAATATAACTAAGCAGGCCTGTAGGAATGATCTGTGTCCTAGGTGCCACGTTTCTAGGCCTCTATGAGATCACTAATACCATGGCTGGACTGTGCTGTGGAGGTGGTGAGGGACACAGAGAAAAAGGGGGAAGAGTAGGAGGAAGGAAGAGGAAGGCTGCTGAGCTGCATGAAGACTTCTGGAGCATGGAGCCTAAAGCTGGTTCTCATGGAGGTTAATGGGGGCTACAGTTCCTGATATCCGGTTAATCCTCGTGTTCAGCAGATCACAGAAAAATCGCAGAGTGGGGATGCGTGCCTGAACAGCGCTACGGTGCAGTGCTTAGACAGTCACAGAATCACAGAATGGTTGAGGTTGGAAGGGACCTCTGGAGATCACCTAGTCCAACCTCCCTGCTCAAGCAGGGTCCTCTAGAGCATATTGCCCAGGATCGCATCCAGACGGGTTTTGAATATCTCCGGGGAAGGAGACTCCACTACTCCTCTGGGCAACCTGTTCCAATGCTCTGGCACCCTCACAGTGAAGAAGTTTTTCCTCAGGTTCAGGCGGAACTTCCTGTGTTTCACTTTGTGCCCATTGCCTCTTGTCCTGTTGCTGGGCACCACGGAGAAGAGTCTGGCCCCATCCTCTTGACACCCCCCCTTCACATGCTTATACACGTTGATGAGATCCCCTCTCAGTCTTCTCTTCTCCAGGCTGAACAGGCCCAGCTCTTGCAGCCTTTCTTCAGAGGAGAGGTGCTGCAGTCCCCTCATCATCTTTGTAGCCCTCCGCTGGACTCTCTCCAGGAGTGCCATGTCTCTCTTGCACTGGGGAGCCCAGAATTGGACACGGTACTCCAGGTGAGGCCTCCCCAGGGCTGAGGAGAGGGGCAGGATCACCTCCCTCAGCCTGCTGGCAGCACTCTGCCTAATGCAGCCCAGGATCCCATTGGCCTTCTTGGCCACAAGGGCCCTTTGCTGGCTCATGCTTAACTTGTTGTCCACCAGCACTCCCAGGTCCTTCTCGGCAGAGCTGCTTTCCAGCAGGTCAGCCCCCAGCCTGTCCTGGTGCCTGGGGTTATTCCTCCCTAGGTGCAGGACCTTGCACTTGCCTTTGTTGAACTTCAGGAGGTTCCTCTCCGCCCAGCTCTCCAGCCTGTCCAGGTCCCTCTGAATGGCAGCACAGTCTTCTGGTGTGTCTCCAGTCACACTGGACTGGAGTCCATTTCATTGGACTCCAGTCCAATGGCCAAGCAGAGACTAAATTTTGTGTACTGTAAAGGTTTACCTCTCCATGTTGACAATGATTCAATTTGATACATTGTCTTGATCACAGGCCATTTAAAATGTAATTAGTACATTTAGTCAAGACTTAAATATAAACAGGAGATAACCATCCATATAAAAATACTCATGTGTGATTTTTCCCCTAGAGTAATAAATTAGCCAGTAAGAGATTTCATGCAGTTTTCTGATGTATGCTAGCTACTGTGTCACACCGTACTTCAGAACAATTTGACTCTCTGGAGTTTTATGAAGCAGTAGAAGAATCTTTATTTGAACAGTTTGTGTCCAAGTGCCCCAGATGACAGATCCAGGAAACAGTAGTCCTAATTTTAATGTGCTTTTTGTGTTACTTCATCAAATTATCAACATATCAAAATGAACATTATTTTTTAATACAGTTTGCACTTTATCTATCTCTGTTACTTGAGATTGCAGATTTTGAATTAAGTAGTTTGGAAACAAGAGGACAGTAGTACAAAGTCTATAGCATTGGTCCTCTGTAGCAGAACTGTACAGATTTTCATTATGGTGCACGCAATTAGGTAATTCCCAGTATGAAGACACAGCATTTCCAATTTGCAAATCTTGATTAAGTTTTGTATTACACACCAACAAACAGCATAAAGTTTTCCCACTGCCTGCTGGCCTTAACCTTCACTTTCTTGTTAAAAGGGGACATGAAGCCTTCCCTCTTCACTCCTGCATATTTTCATTTTGCTGCCAACTCTTTCCTTTGATTTTTCATAAATTACATAGTCAATCTATTTATTCCATTTTTTTACCTTCACTAGAAGGCAGAAGGCTAAAAGGCAACTATGTTTTCTTTTGCTCTGTTTTTCTGCCAACCTCTTTTACTTGTTTTCAAACTTAATAAATTAGCTTCAGGTATAAAGGCTGCCTCTGTATTTATCTGTTGGTGATTTTGACTCTGAACCTGCCTGATATGCACCGTTATATTGTGTTTGATGCATCTTAAAGTGATCTGTAACTATTATGTCTATGTTGTAATGCCTACGTTAGGTAGTCGCTCTTGTCATGCTAGCTTGCAGCTTCAGTTTACACTCAGGCTGAAATTCTGTACTGTCTTTGCTTATTGTTTCAGTGAATGTGTCCCCTTATCTTGACAGGAGAAAAGAGCCAAGCTCCTTAGAAAGCTAGTGATTTACCTTTCATGGTACTGGGGCCAGAATTGTCAGGCTCAGTGTTTGTCTGCATCATGGAGAACCTTCAAACCAAAATATGAGTAAGATGATTCAGACTTTATAAGCTATTCATAAAGTATCTATCTATGCAGAGCATTTCTGGCCTATTCAAACACTTAGTGTTCACGAGGATTTAGGATAAAAAGGTGGAGGAAACAGCTGAAACAGGCATGTGAGCCATTTGTGAACTGCTAATGTAGTTACTGTCAGACTTTGCCAAATATGCAAGTTCCTTTGCTCCTAGTGATTCTGGCACATTTCTAGTTAGATGATATTTCCTGTATTTTTCCAGTATTAAAAATTGACCGACAGTGTTCCTTCTTTTGCAACACTTCAACAACACAAACTTCACTTACAATACAAAAACTACACTTACAACACAAACTTCTTTTGTGGTGATTTTATGCATTTTGTATGTATTCTTTTTCTTCTTAATTCTCACCTGAGAACTGATTCATAGGATTTGTTAAATCTTTATGTAGCATGTCGCATTTGATCTAATTCTAAGAATTGTTTAATCTTGCATTTGCTGCTGAGATAAAATAAGCAAGGGGAAAAATTGAAAACTGCTTTGCAGAAATGAACCTTATTACAGCTTTCAGGAAATGACACTAATTAAAGCTGAGACAGACATTTCATTCAAATCCCTTCTCTTCAGCTGTTCATAGCATATTGAAAATAACGTGATAATTTATCATAATTAAACCCCTTAATGAGCAGTTTCTGAATAAATTTTTTACTTCTGAGAGAGAAAAGAGAATACTTCTACTTCATATATTCAGACTTCTTAGAAGTTTTGCACACAGTGTCTTAGAAACTGGCTTTAAACTTCTTCTGTGTCAAACTCTATGTATACTGTTCCCATGGATGTTGCCGCTCAGTGGAATTCTGTCTTTTCCTCTCAAGTACCACAGAACTGAGGTTTGGATTTTGACGTTAATGCATGTTGTGTTCCTTAATGATTAATGATTTCTCTTTGCAAGAGGAGACATGAAAAGGGAGTAAGCAGAAAGAAAAAAATAGTAGTCAAAATACTAATTGGACTGACTAGGTTTTAAGGTCTTGCATTGCACCTGTGACTATGCTATCTATAGATTTTCTAGATTTTGGAATTAAAAACAGAAAAAGGGGAAACTGAGAATCTGAGAATATAAGCAAGATTCGCTCTTCTCTCCTAGGCCAACTATTGAGCTAGGAAAATCGTGGGACCAGGCATTTTTGGTAAGTTTGCCAGCCTGGGAATACTTGGAAAGTAAAAGTTGCTGTCATCTTTTTTTCCTTTGCAAGTCAGTTTCAGTAAGTCAGCTGCAAATGAATTCTCATTCTGCCTGCTTCTCTCTCCCTCTCTTAGAAATAGTAATTTTTCTATTGAAAAAATATGTAATAGAAAGTAAAGATTCATTTAGACATGCTCCATACCTAGGCCTTCCCCTTGTTAAGGTCATTAATGTCTCTTGTGCCGCCTTTTTTCAAATATATATTTTTTTAGTCTCACTGAATTCCATCTTTTATATGTGCATACACACGTGTGTATGTGTACATTTCTGATTGCACCAACTTTGAGCCATTTTGGCCCTACATGATGAACTCTGCATTGTTGTTTTTGTTTAGGAAAGTCGATAACACAGAAAACCACAACATAGGAATAAAAAAGATACAGTCAGTTAGGCAAAAGTTAAGAAGTGCTAGATTGTGCACATTCACTGTGAAGCAATGTTTAATATACCACTTTAATATACCACTTTTTCACAGGATGGCCTCATTCCCGGGTGGATATCTATCAAATGTTTAAAGTTTATATTGTAAAGGCAACCGGAGGCAGTGTCATCATTGCATCGTTTGTTGACATTGGAAGGTGCAGAGTGAATGAGGCAGGATCTTAGAGGCAGAAAGAAAAAAAGGTTTGTTTTCTTGCTTTTTGACTTGAGCAGTTGGTCAAATTTAAAGTGTTTTCATTTGTTTCTGGTGAGAAGAGAAATTGATTACAGAGCCTTTGTTTCTTACACCTACTTTTTTTAATCAATAAAGAAAATAGAGTGCTGTTTCTCTGAACACAGTGAGAATCAAAGCAACCCATAGCTGTAACCCACAGTTATATGACCCATTTTTTTCATTACAAACCCCTTTCTTCAGTTCTTTATGTTTTTGCCAAAATAACTCAACACTAGTATGAGCTGAATTAATATATGGCGCACAAAAGGAAAAGCTGATCGAGCAGATCCCTTTCCCCAGCAGAGAAAAGGGAGGTTTCTGTTTTCCTTCCCCTCCTGCTGCTGCTCAAACAGGCATCCCTGTCTCCCTCTGAGGAGGGAGTACTTTCTCCCATCCTGGAAATGATAGCACACCTTCCACCCCCACTGCTTGTGAAAGGTTATTGAGCACCTATTCTCAAGGAACTGTATTTTTAAAAAGTTTATGTTTAAATGAGAAGCAAGTTACATGCTTGAAATATATATATATATATATATATATTTCATATATATTTAACAAAAATATACAATATAAGTGCACATACAAATGTTAGGAAGAATCTAACCTTTTTAAAAAAACCCTGAATGTTGGGATTGTAACAGTTTATTATTTTGAAAATAGCATTAGTTACTTTCACTGTCTAAATGTCCTCTGTTGGTGTACGACAGGGATTCCCTATTATGGCAAGCATAGAACTAGTGGTATGAAAGTCACTTCAAAGTTGTATGCCAAAGCTGCCTGAGCAGCTAAATGATATCTCAATAATATTAAGTTTGAAAACCTTTGATGGAAGCCATGTGGGTGGAGCTAAAATCCACGGAGGTGAGGAGAATGGTGACTCTCTGCCCTGTCTTCTGAAGCCATATAATGAATGTAATCATGAGCTTTTGACTAAAAATTCATGGTATATTGTCAAGTAGCAGAGGTAAAATAGTTAAAAGACGGAAAAGGTTTTTGCTTCAAGAGTAAAAAGAAATAAGCGAGTAGCAGAAATAATAAGGGAGACTGGAAAAAACTTGTAGGTAGAAGAGAAAAATATCTCGTTAAGGTGGTGGTGTGAAATTTGTAGCTTGGGTGAAGAACGGGCTAGAGATGTAAACAGTAGCCTTCATGAAGGCTTTTTGGTCAGTTTTGAGGTAAGGCTATAAGAATGATATATTTTGATTGCCCTTATTTCTTCAATTCCTGAATGTTTTTAAAATTACTTTTTTCCATGGCAATTTTCTGACTTTTTTAATATATTGTTGAAATATGCAGGAAAAAAGGCAGAATGACTGCTGCAAAATACTACATAGCTAAAGCTATCAGCTTTTAGGAACATTTTTCCAACAAATGTGTTCTCTACTTCGGCTTTACACACTTTATGCAAGACTGTTTTCACAGATGCTTTTCAAGAACTTTCCCAGTATGGATGCTGAGTTGGAGGTGATGTCTGATGACGTACCTTATTGGTAACTCTTAGCAAGCTCAAACAGGTGGGAGGGTAAACCCTTGCTATCATCTTGATCTATTGAAGCATCTGTATGATGAAATTCATTGGAGCTGGACAGGTCAGAAAGCTCAAAAGTTGTGCATAGCAGCAGATATCTTATTTTAAATCCTCTGTTAGAGATGCACTGAGATTTCTGAGATCATTCTGAGATAACTATCGGTAGTGCCGGGCACCTAGGAGGTCTACAGCGCTTCAAAGGGACCCACAAAGCCTAGGGGATGCTCAGGCTTACTGCTGTGTGTGATTGCAGAAGTCGTGAGGCTTGTGCACTTCAAAAGTCAGGACACGCAAAAGTTCAAGCAGCTGCGCAGCTTCACCTCCCCGCTTCTCTGCTTGTGCATTACAGTGAATATAATTGCTCAATCATTTTCATTTCTTCAGGGCTTTTCCTTTAGCAGTTAAGAGAGTTGATGATGTAACTATAAATGAAGTTCTTAAATAACATTTATTGGTATTGAGCTTTATAGCTAAATAGAATGCAAGCCTTTTGTCTTAATGCTGCTTCATTGCCTTAACAGTCCCTGTCTCTTTTACCATGACCTTGTCTATTAAAGATCTCTCTTGTCTATCAAAGCAGGCCTCCTTTCTCAAACGCCTGTATGGTACACCCTTTACTGGTATTGTGGTCCATGGTTAGAGTTTTTATATGCTACTGTAACTGAAAGAGAAATTACACATGATCAGTAATCTATCTGCAAATATTTAAATATAATCAATTAAACATATTTGATCTCCACAGAGAAAATAAAGATACATCTTTATAAACGTAGGATAAGCTGTGGGGATGGAATCCACACGTCGTGGTGCTCCAGTCCAGCTAAATCACTCTGATGCAGATAAGTATGAGTTCAAACCCAGCATAGTTTAAACCCTCTGTAGAGCATAGGAGGAGAAGTGACAATGTAGTTATCAGGGCTATTCTAGGTTGTAGTCCATGAGCATCAGCAGCTTTTTCTTGGAGCTATGGAAGCTGAGGTACACACAGCAGCTACAACAACTATGTCTTGCAGTGGCTCATGTAACGCACCATTTACCTTGCATATGTTAGGCTCTAGCAAGACTGTAATTAAGCTGCTATTATTATTATTTTTATTTATTAATTTGGTTTCTCTGCTTTCAGTGAAAACATCCCAGCCTAATTTAATGCGTAGTCTGACCTTTGCCTTTGGTTCCAATGGTATATGATGGTGATACATTTGGAAGTGTTCTGGATTTGCAGGGTAGTACTTGCGAAGAAAGTTTTATCTAGAAACAGGGAACATTTGTCTTCCTGTCTCCAACACTATGGGGTATTATTTATTTTATTGTGAATAATTCAAACTCTGCATTGAATACAAGGAGTTCTGGGAAAAAATACTGTGTGATCTGTCAATTATAGGCTGTATCATAAAGTACGTGTGTCCTTGCAAAATCAGATTCTGCATATCTGTAAAAATAGATTATTTTTTATACTCAGATCTCTTTTCTCTAACAAGATAAGGTCTATTCAGTATTAAATGTGACTCCCAAAAGAGGGAATGTACTGTACTGACTTTGTCCGTATGGAGTCAAATAGTTTCAAATTAATGACTTCAAAAGAGTGGTTTTGGTTGCTGGACGTTTACATTTCTTGCAGAGTACTTTGTGTAAAGCAATAGGCAAAAAAGTGGAAAAAAGTATTGCTGTAAAGGATTTTTATGACAAGACGAAATAGTCTAAACAAGTTTGTAGTGTCTGAGTGGATTTTAGGCAGAAGTGGCAGGTGAAATTTGATGGATTTGACACGAATACTAAGTGCCTCCAGTATTAGCTATTGTTAACTAACCAATTAGTAAAGACATACAGTAATGTCACATCTGTGGATACAAATTATATTAAAGTATTTGAATATATGTTTGTAAACTGTTCTTTTCTCCTTCACACTGAGCCCATTTACTTCCATTCTTCTTATCGCTGAATTGTCATGTTTAGATGGGACAACTGCACTTTCAGGCTGATTATTATCATCAGATAGTTCAGTCTGTTTTTTCCCTCTGACAAATCCATGAAATCATAAAGCTAGTGGTGAGCTGGTATGTTAACAATGAATGAGAAATAAAGCAGAACTTTTGGAAAATACTGGAAATGTTATTTATGAAAAACTATTTTAGAGGAAAAAGGAAATGGCTAATAATTAAAACAAGGAAATAAGAGTGGGGCTCGCTCTCTATTTTCAACTCTGGCAGAAGCTTTAGGAAACTGTTTAATCTTTTTACAGGTCTTCATTTCCATAGCTGTAAAATGAGATGATAAAGGTGTATGGGAAGGCTAAACTAATTCAAAGCTGCAAAGCATTTTGAGACCTGTGAATGCGTTAGATGGGAATAACTGCAACTTATTTCAGCATTAAAATTTACCTTATTTAACTTGATTACCATGCTAATTAATTTTTTATCTAGAGTGTAAAGTGCACTATTGAATAGCTCATGTGTATCAGAGTAATAACTTACAGAAAATTGTGGAAGGGATAGAAATGAATTTCATTTCCACGTCATACATCCGAGACCAGTTTTATAGTCTGTTTGTTTAGTTTATTCCAACTCTGAAATAGTTTTGAATTTTACTAGGAATCTCCACCAGCAGTAATTCTCAGGCATTACCCGAAGAAAAGAAATGATCAATAGATTTTCAGGCAAAGCAAAATCTGTTTGGAAATGCTGATTACTTGAACTCAAAAACTTTATTTGGAAACCTATGAGTTCAACTAACGTGCATAGGGTTTTGTTGGAAGATCTGTTTCTTCATGGCCATCTTACTTATTTCATTTGTAAAATGCTTTGAGTTCCCTAGAGGTACTGTCATTTGGGGGAGTAAAGAATTGAAATTCCATGCAGGCACCTTGAATGAGATATTTGAAATAAACTGTTTTTTGAAATTCGAATCAGTTTTAGTTTCATATCCGTGTGTGGAGTGGGAAGTAAATGTTCTTCAACAGAACTGTTTTCAAGTAATTTTTCCCTTCTATTAAGATTGAGCCTACTATTGTTTTTGATTTACTCTCAATTACAAAATGTATTGTCCCATACTGAAACGCTTAATAGCCAATCTGTGCAAATGAAACAACTAAAAATAAGTGAATAATGAATTAATGAGATACGTATTACTTGCTAAAGTGTCTCTAAGGCTTACTGCCTTAGTGAAAAGAAAATGAAATGCTGTGTACGTTATCCTGGTGATGAGGTGGAAAATCAGGCAGTAGGAAGATACTGTGTTGTCGTAGCAAACCTTGCTGGGGAGAAATATAAAGGAGAAATATCTGAAGTTAATCTGTTCTTCATTTAGGAAAAATTATTAAAAGTATTATATTAACTTCCTTCTAATTAAATGATAAGCTTTTATGGAGTTAAGCAAATACTGTATATTTTAAAATCCTATTCCTAACATATGGTTTATCATAGAAATTAATTTTGTTATACTAAGAAATACGGATACATAAAGCAGGTGAAAGGAGGAACTTTCTCTATATCCAGAAGGAAACTTTTAATGTTTCTTTTCAAGTCTGCAAGAGCCTGAAGCACTTGAATTGCAAGGTAATAAATACAAGAGGAGTGAGCAACCTTTCCAAATACAGGCCTTCCGAATGCAAAATCCATGTATAGATTTCAAGAAGACCTAGTAACCAAAGTAATAACGCTTTCTGATAATCTGCCTTTGTATGGAAAAGGAAGCCTCCTCCGTCCTAGGCGGTAAGTTTGAATAAGTTTTAGATCATAGGATCCTGTTATATACATTGTAAGGGATGTGGAACAAATCAGTGTAGTTAACTGCCTCAGCCTCTTAGTGATGAGCAGGGCAAACTGTGCTTATCTTTTTCTCTTTAGATGACAAATGAAGATTTGATTTTGAATGTCATACTTAGGGTTTTGAGCCAATAATGTCAGTCATCCACAAGGCCCTCTACATGTGTATATTCAACTATGTCTCAAAATTGTCAGCTCTTAAAGGAAAAAATGATTAAATGTATTTGAGGCTTTTTCCTAACCATATCTTTTACTAACGTCTTACATGTTTTGCTTGTTGACTCTTGTTACAGCTTTTGCATTACAGCTTCAAAAGCTATTTCAGTATATTGAGCAGATAAAGGAATTATACAATAGATGCAAAAAGCTGTCCTATCAGAGCGAAGTAGGACTGCAACTAAGGCAGAATCAAAGAAAGATTCATAGTGTAAATAATAGGCTAAAGATGGTTATTTGTATAGCTCTCTGGCTTAATAAATGTGCAACATTTCATCATCCTGCTTCCTTCAAGTCATAGAACTGTGGCCATTTATTTCATTTATGTAAATGCATGCATATTGAGCTACATGATTTACTTTCTTCTTACATTTTTAAAGCTAACTGTGCAGAAGAGGGACATGTCTTAGAAGGTTATACTTGAAGAATTTTAATTACCTAAACCCTGACTTTTATTTCTGTCCTATTTAGTAGCAACTTGAAAATCAGGGGTATTTAATTTGGAGCAGAATCAAAAAAACGGAAAATCAAGTTGGCTTTGCAAAATAGGAATTTGAAAAGCTGGAGATCCTGAACAAAGGCAAATTTTATTTGTACATTTAAGATCTTTTTTCTGACCAGGTCAGTTTCTATTAGCTATAATTAAATGATTTCTTATACTGTCTTTCTTCTGAAAGCAAAGACTTAAGGGGAAAAATCATGACATAGAAGTGCTTTGTAGAAGCCCTGTCCTTAAAAATGCTAGTTCTGAAGTGTTGAAACCACACTCCATTTATACTCTGCTGTATAAAGCAGTTGTAGAGTCTACATAAAGGAAAATTTTGAAATACCATATGCACTTTCTAGTATGAATATGCACTGAAAATTAAGTAAATGATAATCTGAACTCATAGACAGTTGCCTATAGCCACTTTTTTGCAGTATCTCTAGAGAATTTTAGAAAAACTCCATTGGGGATGTCATAAAGTGAGGTTTTTTTTTACTATTTAAACATAAAGTTAAAAATTAAAGGAGGCAGAAATCTGAGTAACAGTTGAAATTAGAATGCAAGAAATTTTATGAAGTGAAGTGGAATTATTCTTAGCAATTTCTGTCAGGCTTATAAAACATCTTTCTGCTATTCAGCCAAAACTATAATAATAGATTCACAGTGAGCTCAAATGACAACTGGACTTTCAAATATCTTTATTCCATTTGATTGCTAATGGATTGAACAGAACCATCTCCCTAACTCAATAAAGAGAGTAACTGCCTGTGCTGGGGAACCCAGTGATGTAGCTATGTTCCTATTAGATTCTGTAGCTATGTTCCTATTAGATTCATGGGAAAACGTAATGTGTCCTGCTTTTTAAAGTTCCATCACTGTGGTCTCTAGCAGGACTTACCAGTTGCCCTGGATTCTCCAGGGTGAGGACAATCCATCCTAATTTTAGGAAATGAACTGAAATATATACTGAGCGGTTTATGGGAACAAACATAACGGGTATGTCAAATGAATGAGATTTACAAACAGGTCTGCATGAAACCCTTCAGTGAGAAACCCTTTTCCCAGAGAAAGCATGCAGCTTGCACTGAGTGGGGTCCCGAAGGGTCTGACAAAGGGCCTGCAGGGGTTTAGCTAGGCTTAACCGATAGGCCAAGAATAAATAGGCTTAGTATTAGGGTCTATATTTCAGATGTTTTTCACTGCCAGGTCAAATATGTGTTGAATTACAGTTCTTCATGGAAAATAATCTTTTTCCTAGATGAAACCCTTACCCTATCAATTTCAGTTTCATCTAGCTTTTCTTTATATATGTATGCCATCACAGACTACTGAATGTAGGACTGGTTTTCAGGAGTTCAAACACAGGTAGATGAAAGTCTGAAAAACTTTACTGATTTTAGTCATCTCTTTGCCAGAAAATGAAATAAACTGACTATTGTTCTGAAGATCTTTTGACAAATCACGTTCTACCTTCATTACAACTTTCAGGTATTATCCCTGAAGTTTTAAATATGTTTATTTTGCAGAGCCAGGTATGTTTATAGAAATACAGGATGCATAAAAGTCATGTAATCTTATGATAGTGGCAGGGTGTTCTAATGATGATGACAGTGCTTTCAAAATGTTTTCTGCAAAAGTCTGATTTTTTTTTTTGTTACCTTCTTTTCATCAAACTGCCTATTTACAAAACATACAATAGGACTTTCCGGCTTCCCTATGTCCATAATGGAGAAAAGTTAAGGTTAATAATCATCTCTTCCCCTGGAAGATTATTGGTTTGTATTAGTAAGCGATACGCGATTGCCCAAGGAACTCTGTGAATCAACTCAGTATTTTTGGCCTTGAAACAATTCTTTTTAATTCCTTCTCCTACTGGAAAGATGTCTTCCTGTTATTCCATTAAGCACAGGCCCAGTCAGAGGATGTTAGTGCAGTCCAGTGTTTGCCTGGCATGTACTCAAAGATCATACTATGACACTGCTGGTCCCTAGTTCTAGTTTTATTTTTTTAGTACATTGCATTTTGCTCACTGAGCCATGTTGCAACTTTTATAAAGGAAAAATACTCAGACTGTGTTTCGCTAAAGCCTATTCCTAGGTGACTGTAAGATGCACAAACCACAAGTATTATGCAGAGACACTGCTAGTTTTTAATCCTAGTTAGACTTGGGTTACATTCAGTTTGTATGATTCCAAGACAGTCCACAAAAAGATGATTAGAAACAATTAAGAAAAGCTGAAGTTTCTCTAGGAGATTTTTAGCTCCTAATTTCCTTTTTTTACATGGCTTGTGGTTGGGTGCCATGCATCACTGTTCTCAATAGTGATATAAATTATCTAACATTCTGCATACAGGTTGCTGATATATGTAACTGTATATAATAGTTATATTTAACCTGGTGAGATGCTGATTCCAGCATACGATATATGAAATACAGGGGACAGTACAGGTTCAGACTCACTAGAGTCAAGGAATGTATGATTCTTTTCCCCTAGCCTAATCCATCTAAACATTATTTATCTAGATTTAGCTAGTGGTCTGGATGGCTGTTGTAATCAATGAAAAGAGTTACCAAAGGATAAGACAAATCACTCTGCTGAGATACCCATCTCTCTGCATTGACTATAGAGGGAGCCTAGACAATTAACTTCAGATAGATAACATTATATGGCTAACAGTAGGGGAGATTAATTCTATTCTAGGTCCCTAGTCTAGCATATTGTGCTATATACTGTGCTTTTCTGGAAGCATCCCTGCTTAAGAATGACAAAGTTTGGCAGAAGTACTTGTGTTTGTCCCAGTTTCTTGAATTGTTTCCTACATTTTTTTCAACCAGATCTGTATTCAAATATCCAAGGGGATATATTAGCCCTACCTGGCTTCATACCATGGAAAATGTAAACCTGGTGTATTTGCTTTCCTTTGTTATTCTGAGCTGAGCTCAGGTGGACTGGTGCACTAGGCTCTTCAACCCAAATTCATCCCACCCTATAGGATACCGCTAGCTGAGGGCCTACCCAAGTTAGAAGCTTAGTTACTCTCTGGTGTTTCCATCACTCTTTAATTGGCAGAATCCTTCATAAAAATTTCTACCTGAGATGGGACCCTATTTTTTTTTTAATTAAGCCTAGTTACAGTGGATTTGCTTTGTTTACTTATCATTGGCAGACCTCTCAGAAGGATTTTACAGATCCAAGGAGTCTGTGGGCCAGATGTTCAAAACTAGCTCTTCTTGGTCAGTGAAGAGATACAGAACTTCCAGGGGGTGGTACTTAATCTCTTAGGCAGGGCAGATCATCCTTTGGGGCTACCTCTCCTTTTCCATTGTCTATATAGAGAATTGAGGACGCTATCTTCCTTAACCAAGCACTTAAATGAAGATGTTCAGTGGTATTGAGGTGAAACTGAGCATACACATAGCCAGTTACCTGCTAAGTATACAAAGGCTCTCATTTTCTTTCGTGCTAATATTCCCCATCAGTTTCTTTTTCCAGTTGCTTCTCAGCTGCCTGTTCTCAACAGCTGATGCTCAGTTACCTGCTAGTCAGTCCAGCTTCTGTTGACCCCTTCTTCAGGCACATCTGCTCATTTTTATTTAACGTGATTCATTTGATGTCTCCTCTTGTCTTTGCAACCATCTTATTCATATAAGGAACAACAGTACAAACATTTTACAGGGTGCTCCTAAGGTAACTGTAACACTGTTTCACTTCTACTGTGTTTGAATACTTCAAAAAGCTACCACAATCCTTGATTTTGTTTTCGAGATCCAGTGACACCCAAGGGCCCTTCATATAGCACGAGCCCCTCCTCTCCAAGTTCACATTTTTCTTGCTATCTCTGAGAACAAGTAACTCATTTTAAATATACTAATGCTAGAATTCCAGAGAATTTGAAGTTACTGCTCCAGAGGCAAGTGGGGTTCTTCATCCTGGGACTATAGTAATTACAGCTGTGGGCAAGATTTAAATAATTCTTCCTGAAGACCTAGGTGGGTGCCTCAGGCTGTGTCGAGGCTGAGCAATTTCTGCTTTAACAGATCCTGTTGGATCCTCCCCGGATTCCCAGTATTGCATGCCTGGCTTTCCTTCCTGGGGAAACCATGCACAGGAGGAAAGAGAGGGAACTGTTGCCTATCTGGGTCTTAACCACAGGATAGGGTCAGGACAAGGCAAATCAAACTTTTGGACCCATGAGCTCAGAAACACTCCCAGCTCCACAAGTTTAGCCACAGCTTTAGCCTTTCAACCAGAAGGGCAAGAATTCTGTTCTAGTACACCAGTAAGCATATAAAACAACCTGGATTAATTTTTTCTTCTGACAAAGTTTTAATTAGGATTTACTTTTATAAAACTTTTCTGAGGGCTGGTGTTTAGCAGAACTGCTGTCTGCTGAGAGATAGGACAATTGAATGCTCTGCTACAGTCCCTGAGCAAATGTTAATTGTCCAAATTGGATAAGGACAATGAGTGCTGGAAGGGAGATGATGCCTGCAACCCTTGCAGTAACAAACCTAAGATTGACTAGAACACAAGGAAGGTAACCTTTGGCTAAAGTTAGACTCAGTGTGAGTTAGACTCGCATTGCCTGTGAAAATGTAAGCTTAAAGCAAAAACACATGATTTAGTAGTTGGGGATTTCTGCTAGCTAGAAAATCTTTCTAATAAGACAACAAGAACTGGCAGGACAGTGCTACTTTTAGCAGGAATTATGCTCCAAGGCGCAGACTTAGGCTAAAGATGTAAGCTGTGACTCTCACTCTCTTCTGTAGGTTTTATTTTATTGAACTACAAATGTTGGGTGTGAATAACCAGTTTAAGGTTTCTGAGGCTGTCTGCCTTGCCAACTGTTTGGTTCACCCTCAGATAGTCCTATAGACTACATAAGTCCCAGGATGCAGATTTACCTCATTGAAGCATTGCCGTTGAATTTAGAAAACCTGTTAAAAATGTATGAGTGCCAGGCTTTATTCCCAAGAAAACCCTGTAAGGTTGGAGATGCAGTTCTGGGAATTATGTCACTGAGTATTTATTAGAATCTGTGTCCTTCTGTCTACGGGCTTATCCAGCCTCATGCCTTCTGAAAAATAATAGTGGGTGTTTTGGAGTGGAGTGCTAAAGAAAAACCAAATACTAATCAGATATGCTGAAAAGCTGCAGGAATCAATGTAGCATACAATATATACGATATATACGATCAATTTGGGAAAACACTTGAATGGTAATTTGACCCGTACTCCATGCAAATATCTGCTTAGGTGGTATCAATGTTCCTGGTAGGAAGCCTTAATAAAATGAGATTTTCATGGGTCCAACTATTTGTAGGCCAGGAGGAAAAATATTGAAGAGAATACAGAGGATCTGAGTAATAGTAATTGAATTTGGTGAGAATATTTTCTTTCATTGTCCTGCAGGAATTAGCAAAGAATTACCTTTCCCTTGCCCCAGTCTAGAACATACGCTCAGGTAAAAGACGGGGCAGTGAGCAGTTCCAAGTGTTAACAAGTATTTTCTGTTTCTTTTTGAAAAAGCCGTACTGTGTTTCCAATAAGGAATTAAATTAGGTCTCTGAGCTCCCAGTCTGTTTCCCCTCTTCAATGGCATAAGAAAAGAATAGCTGGTCTTCAGTCACTTATTTGCAGAATAAGATGAACATGGAAACCATACCATGCTTACTTATTGATTTTGAGCTATTTACTCTGAATCATAATGCAAGACTTCTGCATACATCATGTCTGCATTTGTCGCACTAAATAAATATGGTTTGAGTAAATTAATTCTTAAAACTGCTGTTTTATAAAATGCATATTGAATTTTTCTTTAAAAGGAGCAGAGAAGCTTCCAGACAAAATCAAGTTACTATATAGGCTTTGGAGAGGGTCAGAGTCAGCACTGACCTTTGTGACATGGGGCCCTACAGCAAGTGAGAATGCAAAGAAAATTCACATGATGGGAAAAAAGTTATAACCTTAGAGTAAAAGTTGCACGTGAACATCTCTTAGCAACAGTCTATAAAAGTAAAGAAGCTGATGTTAATATCAACACCCAAAATGCCTATCTCTCAGATGCCATGGTTGTATATGTTAGCCTGAGGGTGAATTAGAAGGCAAAATAGTTCCTGTCTTTATTCCTTGGTGGCAAGAGAGTTCTGGAATTACCCTTCCTGTAATACTTGCCTGATGCTATCTGGAACGTGGAAAGCCCCTCAAGTCCAATAACTAGAAAATGAAAGGAAGCACTAATGTATCTGTTTTCTTTATCATCTGTATGTTCCTCAGTTCCTTCTACCAGCTAAGCTGACTGGTGATTTTGGCATATGCACTGCATTTTCCTTTGATGAGACAGAGAACAGCCTCGGCAGCTGAGGGAGTTAAACCACCCCAGACCTAGACCATGCTTTGCCCTTTCCAGTGTTTTTGTTGTAGCTCATACCTTTGTGAGTTTATCCTTTGGGGGAGGGGAGAGTATTTCAATTTGCTCCCTTCTGTCTGATGCTTTCTGTATTTGTCTTTGTGTACCTTTCCTGCACAGAAGAGAATGTCTCGAGCAAAACTTCTCACTTCTCCTGTTTTTTTCTTTATTGAATTGAATATCAATATGTCAAGCAAAAGTTTTTCAATTATTTGCTTGTTCCAGGACTGTTATCTCACCTCCATCCGGGCTGCAATGGGAGGATAAAATCTTTACTTTGGGCTGAGATGAAGCACACCTTTAAAATACCTGTTTACGTCCACTGACTATGAAGGGAACCTAGATTTAGATGTCTACAGCATAGACATCTATGTTTGTAGATCATCATCATGTAGATCATCAATAATGCCTGCATAATGCTACACATGCACTTTGACTTCTTTCTGGATTCCATATAAAATAACCCAATGATCTGAAGAAATTGCCTTAAGAATAAGAGAGTAATTTTTCCAAATTTACTGGTCTAGTGTCATTTGATTAGTGTGGTCCAAGGATGACAAGGAAGCAACTTTTTGACAGGACCTGTTGGTTAAACACTGTGTTAGAGCACTGTGCAAAGTCTTACTTTATTTGACTGCAGAAAAAGCTGACTTTTATGTAGCTGGAAGGAAGTCGAGTGTTCATAGTGCCAAGTGTAATGTAAAATTCTAGATAGCTGATAGGGTTGTGACAGGAATCTATTTTCAGAATAGCATAATGAGAACCCTAATTATTATGTTTTTCTATTAGCTAATTTAAACTACAATGAACATTGTCCTCATAATTGTGTGTATACATGCATATAGATATATATGTTTTATATGTATATTTATTCCTATAGAGAGAGAGTGAACTACATAGTAACTGGTTTATTTTTCCATAATCCTTGCAATCTACTTCCATTCTGCATGAATAATAAATGTTATGTACCTTTTAAGCATATAACTACAGGGCTTAACAACTTAACTGTTATGATGAAAAATAATTCCACAGTCCCTGAAGATCATGCTATGTAAAAATTGCAACTAATTAAGGTTCATTGGCTATCCAAGTTGATACAAGTAGAAATAACTATATACAATGCTATATTTTTAATGAAATAATCAAATGATATTTGTACTAACCTTACTCAGAAATGTCATCCTTGCTTTCATCAGATAATTAGTTATATTCTTCCTCTAAAATTTTGAATCAATTAAGCCATTACTGATTTTATGAATTCAAATTATATTAGAAACTCTCTGGGGCAGGGACTTGTCACTTCAGTGTTTGCAAAATTATGCTCTGATTGAGAATGAAATTTTGGTGCTACCACAATTGAATTAATAATAATAGCAGAAGGCAGGAATCTCTTAATTTCATAAACTCAGGACATGCATTAAATATTTTATGGAGATTTCTATTTCACTTATTCTGAATCTGATAGATGTTATCATCGCTTCCTTAAAAATTGCACATTTCCTTTTTTACTTCCACATATACTTCACTAACATGCCATGTTAATGTGAATCATCCTGTGTAACATAGGAGTTTGCAGAACTGTAAGATTCATAAATTGGCTCATGTCTGAATAACTGTCACTTTCATACAGGCTTATTTTCTTCCATACATAAAATATTTCATATTCTCCTGAGGAATAAAAAGCCCTTTTAAATACAAGGGGCAATATATAAAAAGCAAAATGAATTCAAGCCTAGAAATGTTTAAATAACAATCCAGTTTTACATGTCTTTGTATTTGAATGAGTACTTGTAGTTAGTGAGAGAAAGAACTTGGTGTTTAGGTAGTTGAACAGTGGATTCTGAAGTCTTTCATATTTAATTGATGGCAATTCATAACTGTGTTTTAAGGAAATAAGGGCTGCAGCATTTATGAGTATTTACAAGTCCTCTTATTATTTCCTTAGCAGCAGTCAAATAACAAAATGAACAGATGTCTCTCCCAAGCTCCTTAGAAAGAGCTCAAGAAGAGGGGGAAATGACTTGTTAAACATAATTGATGCTGGGGAACATCTCTCTTCATCAGAGATTCGTATTTGCTTGGGGAGGCGAAGTGGTTCTTGTTATGAATAAACAAAGCCTGTTCCTGATTACATCCTGGCTGAGGTGCATTTATAGTACTAGCCCTTGGCCAAATCTCTGAGGCCTAGACATGTTCCAGAGGGCTGCATGCATGATTTTTCTTTTCAGACTTTCAGATAACCTTTTTAGGTTATCTGGTGATATGAAGAGGGGAGGCAAAGCCTACTCCAAACTGAGCATTATGGGGCTGCAGAGAATCAGGAATCTCGCAGAAATGAATTGCTGCTGTTCTCAGCAGTTCTGAATATTCATAAGGGACTCAGAGAAGGTCATCCCACCCTCTGAGGTCAGCCTCTGTGGTCTGAGAGGCAAGGTGACTTTTGGGGACTGAGTTTCCTGACACGTTCCCCAGTCATTCTCTCCAGTTGGGTGACTTTCCATAGTTGCTGATGCAGGCCTGTGATTAAAAGGCATTAGCTCAGAATGTGTAGTTTGTTCTAGAGATTTGTCTAATGTAATTTATGTAATGCATAATCATCTCTGTCTTGCTTATCTAATATGGGTGGAAAATAATGCAGGTTATGAAATTTGCAAGTGAGACTTGCGGCCATAACATTTTTAAAACAAAAATATGTGAAGATTGTTTCTGGTGGTGTTCTCCCATGTGCAAATTGGCTGATGATAAATGAATGCAGTGTTTTTTCTGCATGCAAACTGAAAACGTGGAAGACATGAAATCCTCTATCCTGCAAAACTTAAGCTCATCAGTAAACCTAACTGAATGTTTGTGTCTTTGGTTTCCTTTTTTGTGGATTGGCGTAGAGAAGTGCAATAATTATTACTGCTGCAGTAAATCTGTCATTACCTAATCATACCATGGGTGGTATATTGGAAGTACTTTGGATGTGGGTGCTTATGTGGAAATTCCCACCTCTATCTTTCAGTATATTCCACAATCAACGAGTTCTGTCTCTGTGCACCCTCTCTGAAAAATGCCATGGCAGTCTTCCTCTGTTTGCTGGGTTTCTGTCTTTTTCTTTTTTTTTTTTTTTTTTTTTTTGCCTAACACATGCCGTCCTCCTGCCTTGCTGAATGAGCCTTTAACTTCTGCACTGGGACTCAGGAAATTCTCTAGTTCCTGCATGGCTTAGCTTTGCTGTACACTGTGCCATATACCCTATGCACTTTGTGGCACTTGCACCATGGCTTTTAGTGTGCCTACCTGTCTCGCTTCGTAAAGGGGCACAATTACTCCTTTCCTTTAACTCAGCCACATGCTTAACACGTGCACCTTTGTTCACAGGACTTGCTGTTGTCTGTCAATCAAGGGCTCCTTTGATGACAATCTTTGACACTACCAAGCAAACCATAGCAATGCTTTGCTGGTATCTCTGGTGCAATATGGGCTGATCATCAGCAGAGACCCAGAATTTATCCTGTTTAATAATGTTCTACTGTATCAGATATTGAACATTTCTATTCATTTATAGCAATAACCGGGTCCAAATATGTTCAATATTATGTAATTTTATTAGTCAGTGTACCATCTCTGTCCTCCTTTCTGAGAAAATCAGTGACAGCAAACTTGTTCATTGGTGTTTTTCACGTATGCCCATTCTATGCTACTGATAGGTGTATGTTTCATACTGACCCATCTTAATTAAGAGTACTAGGATCTACTTCATCTTCCTGCAGAGTGTTCTCCACATCTGGTTGCCATGTTGGTGTCCGTTTTCATCTCATCGACTTCATGTGGTAGGTGACCTTGCTTCATAACATTTTCATTATTTGTTTCAAAACCTTACCACTTGAAGATGAAGCTTTCTGATCTTCAAAAGTCACCTGGAAATCTTGTAAAAATTTGCACTATTTCAAATTTTTAATATATCTAGAAATACCATGGGAAATAACATTGTGTCATTAAGGGCTTTGGTGGCAGATAGCATACATGAAGATGAAGAGGAAGATAGACTAACTCTTCAAGTCCAGCATTAATTGAAACAGTTAGGTTCCTGAAAGGGAGTATCACTTTTGTCTTCATGGGAATTCTGATTTGGTAAATGTTAATGCTATTGAATATTTCAAAATAGAAAATCCTTTCGTCTGTCAGACCACTGGATGAGGTGGCACTGTTTCATACTCAGCTTGCTTCTGCAAACTGGATAAAGCTCATACTGCAGAAAATGCTGTTAAATCTTTGGAAAGGTTCTGATTAGCAACCCTCTTCCACATGCCATTCTTACAGAGGAAGCCAGATAATACCACTGCTGATTCCATTCCAAGCACAATACTGTCAATGATTTGGGCTTGATTTGAATGATTTGGGCTTGATCTGTTTCTTGAATTTCAGCTTCCTGCCCAGGTGTCTTTTCACTTGTACTTCAAACGGTAACAATGAATTCCTAATCACTAACGTCAAAACATTTTCTGTACTTTTAGTTGGAGTGAGAAAGGCTGTTTTCACACTTCTCTTTTTGCTGCAATCACTACAATATACTTATTCCCTAGATAGAGAGGTGGACCTTGTTCCTCCTATGTAGTTCCACCTGCATATAAACCTGCTTTATAAATTGTCTAAGATTGATTAATTGGGTCATTGATTGATTGAGATTCATTATGGAAGAGATAAGAATTTGACAGAATCCCATAAAATATAATCTGGGCCAAAGTTTTCAAGTGTTTATTCAACTTGAGGTGTCTTGCGGGTGACTAGTCACCGTGCTAATCATCTTGGAGTTCCTTTTGTTTCAGCTGCACTGTGGGCGTGCACCCTTACAAAACACAGGTGCTAGATGTCTCAGTACAGGATAGTGGATGTTTTTAAAAAGGCAGGCCGTATCTTTTCCTAGTACTTTATTTCGTGTAACTTTTGTGACTTATTCACAGCAGATGCATATAATTCTTTGTTGAGTTTTGCCAGTCTTCTAAGAAGTATAGTACATTGCTACAAGTGTTGAGTGAAGTACTGTACTGGATTTCTGAGAATTTTGCAAACTCCTTACATAGGGTGACTGCACATTCTTGGACTAGTCTTCTTTTTGTCTGTTCTCCAGTTTCTTATTCTGAGGAATGGCAATTCATAAGGGTGATGTAAGAATAAACTCTGCTCTCTGGCAGTATTCCAACACCATTCTGATGGAAACCATGCTGGTACCTAAAGAGCAAAAAGAAAACTTTGCATCAATGTTCTGATTTTTCCCCTTAAGATGTAAATACTATACTTTCTGGATGTTAAAATATTCATTTGTATGAGGCAGCTGATCCTTTTTGTTCTTAAATATTTGACCAAAACTTAATAGAAGATGTGATATTCATAGCACTTGAGTAAAGGAAGCCGTAATTTTGCTTTGTGGTCTAGCAAATGCCAAAATGAAGCTTATGCATTGGATAACTAGAAAAAACAAAGATATTTGAGGAAATCAGAAGCCTCAGATTTATGGTAAATCTACTGCAAAAATTACTGATCACTGTATTTATCTCACAATTTGAATGGAATTTTTGTTAGAGTAAAAATTAAAGATAATATTTAATAAAACTTTTAATAAAAGTTAGATGGCAGGTTAAAAATAATCTCTGTATTGACTAATATTAAAAGAATGGAGAGAATAAACCATAATCAGAAATTGGCATATTTTTCCCTCAGGTTGTACTGACATTGTAGATACTAGTTCTCTTAAACTTTCCGGAGAAGTTGCATGGGAGGATATGGGAAACAAAGAGGTAAAAGAAGATAGTAAGTAGTAAGGAGAGAGTAATTTTGTGAGAAGAAGAATATAGTAGCTTTGTGATTTATATAAATGAACAGATCACCTATACATCTGATTAGTTTGAAATAATATAGTGGAGGTATAGAAGCAAAACAGCTACATTGCAAAAGCTGGACAGTATTGAGTCAAAAGATTATGTGAGAAAACCCTTCAAGAAAGTGACAAGAGAAGCTACCATTCAGTCTCAAAATACTGATAATATTTTCAGTAAAATGTTGCCTCTGTGTATGTGTGTTAATGTGAGTTGGAAGCTAGGTGCTTTTAAACACCTTTCTCTAATTTTTCAACCATTGAGAAAGTTCTTATGCTTCTGTTAGGAGGACTATTTAATTCATTTTTCAAATAAAAAGAGATAAGCTGAGGGAAAAAAGCTATGGATGTTTTTTGTTCTGAGATTTGGGTGATTCCATTGAAGAAATCAGGCAGTGACACATGGAAAGAGAGCACTGTATACAAATAAATCATTCTTGACGTATCCCTTGGGCAGTTGGCTTTCTCATGCTATGCAGTGCACTGGGATGTACTATTATTATTTTCCATGTGATTATATGAGTGCATATGCTGTCACTTTCCATTGCTGAAATAAGCTGTTTGAGCTGGATTGTTTCTGCGCTCAAATAGTTTCCCTTTTATTCCTTAATGAAAAGTTGATTTTGATGCAGATTCAGGGCTTACTGAATTTGGTCAGCAAAGAAAATTATATTCCTTCTTTCCTCGATCACATCTGCAGTTGTAGAGTCAACAGCGGTGGTTGGTGACTTACTTCTCACCACTTCTAGAATCTAAAGTGAACAAGATGCAATTTACTTGTCCGTTTCCAATTTTAAGGCCTGCTCTTGAATGTATTAAATGTTGGCAGCTAATACTGACGTTGAAAAGAGCTGTGTGAGTGTTCATTATCTCCTTAGATCAGACTTAAGGAATGATGTCTTGCATGAAGCTTTTGAAGAGATAATATTGTCCTTTGTAAGTAGCTGCGTGTTGCCTTGTGTGGTTTTCAAGGTAATTCCATTTGTGGCCTTACATCCTTCCTTCCCTCCTGCTTTTACAGCCTGACAAGATAATGCTGCTTTCACTGTATTAAACCAGGACTAAGACCTCTGTGACTCCTGATCACAATCTCATCCGATTTGTTCTGGAGGGAAGAAGAGTCTTGTGTTTATCAGTTAATGCCCTCTCCTCTGTCATACTTCATTTGACAATTATTATTTCTCATTGGCTGTAGATACTTGTTAGAAGGACAAGCACAGTGTTTAGCATCTTGTCAGTATAGAAAATGTAACATGCTCAATATTTAGTACAAAGAGTAGAAATAATAATTATTCTGTGGCAGATTGATTATTCCAGTAAATATTACTAAAATATGACTGTTCAGTTTTTTGTTGTTCACTGGTGTTTCAGGACCTACGTTGCTGTGGAAAGTCATAGGGATTGCGCAGGTTGGCCGCAGTGAGAGAGGGGGCAGGTTCCAAATACAGAAACTCCTTTTAGTCCTTAGGCTTACTGTGTTATTTGCCACCCCTAACCACTAAAGTGGCTGAGAGATGAGAGATTTCATCACCCAAATTCAGACATCTCATTAGCCAACTAAAGCCAAGTTTTTATAAGACAAAATCATATGTGCAGTGTTGGCCTGTGGTGTTCTTGCTTATTCCTGAACTAGTCATTTCCCCTCCTGCAACACAGTGCATTGCTCCCTTTGCTGCTTTGCCACCACGCTTTGTGCAGCTGTGCTGTGAGTTGGATTTGGAAATGGATGATTCGGAAAAAAAATTTTAAAGCCTATGAGCTCGGAAAATTCAAGCCAGCATTGCAGTATTCTCATGAAACCACAGCCAAATTCAGAGGAGAGTCTTCTGAGGACCCTTGTGTAGTAAATGAAGAGAAAGTGTTATCCCTTGGAGGGGCTCCCCATTCCCTACCGAGGGAACTAGCTGGCTAAGTCAGTAAAGCTAACTAGTGTGAAGGTGCCTTGTAGAATGACATTTTTGGAGGAGTCCTAACTCTGAATTGCCCTTCTCCGTGGATTTAAATAAGGATTTTATTTTAAGCCCTCGTATGCTCACAAAATGTGTAGGGTCATGTATTTTGTGCAAACCAGGTTATTACCAATAACATATACACAGAAACTGGAATTTTCACTTGCAGTTATCCATTTTATATTTACCAATGCAAGTAGAGCACCTGCCTGCTCTCTTGGTGCTCTGTGAGAAGAAACTCTGGGGCTTAAAGCTATTTTGTGTTTCTCCTTTAGCAGCGCCCCATGCCTGAGACTTCAGAGGTTTTCCATTGGCCCTGGCAGTTCTAATGGCTTATTTTGTTCACAGCTAAGCGTCGCTGTGTGGCAGCTGTAAAGAGTTACAGCCCCTTCAGAGTCTGCTCACTGTTCTGGTGGTCTGGCCAGAGGACTTCTGAGAAGCCACAGCTTGAAGGTGTTGCCTTCAAAATGCAGTTAGTGTTGACTATTGTATTTCAATCAAGTTCACTTACAATATGACTGACTGTTACTGGCTATGCAGGCATAGTTAGCTATCAGTCTGTCAAATGTGCACGCTGGTACGTCCCATACAAGCCTTAGAAGGTTATTTCAGACTTCTATTGTTAAAATGTTTAAAAATAAACTGTGGCTTTGAGCCACAGTCCAAGGTTAGAGGATTGTGAATATGCCCTTCCCTGCTAGAAGCACAATGGAGAGCCAAGATATTCGGCTCTTACATTGTCAGAAGGAGCTGAAGAAAATTGTCTTTTTATGTATCTCTTTTCCTTCCCATAATTGATTATTGGACTTCATTTGCTGTATTATATCTCCAGTTACTAGGAAGCAAGACTGCTATTGACTGGTTGAGTTGCATGGAGTACATAACTCCCTAGTAGGTGAAATTATGGGTCCATTCTATAGTCAATGCTCTTTTGTTACTTCAGTTCAGCCAGCCAGGATTTCTTCTGCTTTTCATTGCTTTCTCCTCTTTTAGGCATGGAATCTGTCCTAAGATAGTAAAGACAAAGAAATAAAACTGAGGGAGAAAAGGAAACTTTTTTAGCCCCAGAAATATTATTATACCAGCACTTGTATAAAACCTTTTTAGAAATATGGAAAGTTTAGAAGCCTAGCACTTGTATAGAGAATTTTTGTAAGTGTGTAATATACGTGTAATATATCTATACATATAGTAGGTTGAAATGTTTTAGTATATAATGTCTCTTCAAAGATGTTTTTCAGAACTTTCTGTAGAGAGAAAATGGGGAAGGAATGCAAACATACCAATAGTTCTAAATGTTCACCTGTATGTGCTTTATTCCCATTTTAACCCCTGTGTTTTTGTGTGCATCTGTGCATTAACAAACAATACCATTATTCACATTTTTAGAAGAAATTCATTCAACCTTAAGTATAATTCTGCTGAAGTCTTCTAAACAGAAGCACACTTTTATTTTATTTTTTACCTCCTCACATTTGTTTAGACAGATTGTTGCAGAAATGTGTTTTGCATAACTCATTTCATAATTTCATTATTTTATAATTCATAATGTTTCATAATGAGTTAACTGAAGTATGAAATTATGAGGAGCAACCATTTCAATACTAACCACAAAATACACAATCAAAAGAAGCATCCAAGCTTCTTCCTTTATTCTTTGTTTATATGGCGAGAGGAGCAATAGATAAATGATATATCCATAAAAGAGTCAAGTAGGATTGAAATCATGTAAAAACACCATCTTTTGTCATTTGAAGCTCTCTGTAAATGGAATTGTATATGTAACTTTTACAATCAGTGGCAGAAAGGTTTCCCTGTCTTCTTTTAAAACATGGAGGTATGGTAGCCTGCTCTTGGTCCTAGAATCCTAGAATGATGTTTGCAGTGTTAGAGTGAATAGTATTGCCTGAAAAACTTTCTGTAAGTATTCAACACTGAATGAGAATATAATTGATCATGACAGTTCTTGAATTATACAATTTTTCAGCCATATCACTTAGGAGATAATATAGATATAAAATAGTTCAGCAAATCAGAAATGAAGTTCACAAAGATCTGAAATGAGGGCAATGCCACAAAAAAGCATGATATTGTTGCTGTTCATTACGATGTTTCTTTCATTTATGTTGTCCATCCACCTTTTTCTGTTTCAGCCCCGTTCTGAAGTGTATATTCTCAGAATGGAGGCTTCCATAACCCTTGTGCAAGGAATTACAGTTGGTATCTTTCCATCTATGTAATTTCTATGCTGTAAAACACCTAATGTGGAATACAGATCACCTGCTGAATTATTTTATTCACCTGTAGTAATGTATTCCATTTCTTTGAGAGCCAGGTGGTAGCATGTCATGGGCAGACATTTCATGGGTTGAAATGTGACCCATATCCCGTATACTTGCTTCATGGGACCTGCTTTTCACTCCTCCTGCCTCCAGACCACTCATCTCTTGCACTATCTAGGTAGAGTCCCTCACAGATAGCTTGTACTGTCATTGACACCCTGCTGCTCTATGGCAGTGCACTTTTTGCTGCAGTTTTCTTTACTCCTGGCTTTTCTGGCCTTCTTTTACTCCCTGCTAACTCTTGTCCTACCAGCCACTGCTGCCTCATTGAAGAGGTCTGTGAGGAGACTGATTTTGGAGAGGACTGGGTAAAGAGCAGGAACTTGGGGAATGTCAGAGGAACCATTCTTTTTCCCTCTTTTTTCCACATTTCAAGGAGGAGGTGCCTGAAGCTGAGGAGATATAGCAGATCTGACAACAAACACATTTTTCCTTTTTTTCTTGCAGAGGTGAAAAGGACTGAGAAGGTTCAGGAAGGTCTTTCTCTTGATTATCTTCTTAGCTCTGAACAGTGTAGTATAGACACTCCTCAGCCCTCCTGTTGCATGGTGGCAGATGAAACAATGGGAGGAATGCTGTTTTAGCACTGCATAGAACATATATGAGGTATTTGTTTAAGGAAAGGTGGATTCCTTTCTTTCCATTGGCTTCCTGTCAGTTTCAGAGGACAGTCAAGCATACCACTCTCAATTCCACACACCCTGAGAAGGTGTGAATAGGATAGTAGTTGCAAGTGCGATAGCTGTTCATGGGGAATTTCAGAGCTAAACAATCCTGAGTTCTTTAACACGATCAAAGAACCTTCTTGGTGTGCAGTGTCTCAGAGGGCAAGAATGTATTTTTCATCTTTTCTGTTCTGCAGGAAAGAAGGCATCTCGTCTTCTACTGTCTATTGATTGATGTTAAATATTTGTAAGCAGGCAGGGACAATCTGTGCAAGGGAAGGAAAGGAAAACCTCCCTAGAAACAAAAAGAAAATTCATGGATTTACAATAAGAGTATGGGAATTTTAATTTACAGGTAAAAAGTTACTGTAATGAAAATGAGTACTACTAAACTTAAAATCTTTTCAGTATTTGAAAGCAAATTTAAAAATCAAACCAAACAATATTGTACTACTGCACCACATAAGTCCATCTCCTAAAAGGGTCCTTATTCTGGTCAGTACAACAGGCATTTTTATATGCAAAGGAGAAAGCACTGAAAACAGCAACATTTTTACTGTCATTTTCTGCCTGATTTTTCAGATATCGTTTCTAAGCACAGTTTAGCACCATTAAAGATATAGACTATTAATCCCCATTTGCCTCGTGAAAAGCAAGAAATGAAAGTCATTTGAACCCTCAGCAGTTTAATTCAGACAGAATCCTGCCTGTCAAGAAACTCAGGCTGTTTTTTAACCTTATTACATGAAGCTCAGGGATGAAGGACAAGGGATGTAAAGCAACTAAGTACTTTAAAAATTCTGAGAATTCCTGAGGCAGTAGTTCGTAATTCAGACATTGTTTCCCCTTGGGAGGCATGCCAGCTGAATTAAATGAGAAAACAAAGTGCTTTCTTCAATGGTGTTCTCTTACTTTTGAAACAATAGGGAAAGGAGTTCATCATGTACTGAATTTTGCTTTGATTTTGCTCTTTCAAGTCAACGCATTTTTTTTTTACTGTGTTCTTGTTTTGTTTTACTTTGCTTTGTCTTGCACTGATAAGTCAATGGGAAGATGCAGGCTGTGTATGTGTGCAGTGAAGATGTTAAATTAAAAGGCAGAGTATCTCAGATCCTTTTAATTGTGTACAAAGATGTATTTAGTTCTTAGAAAAGTTGACTAATAGCTTTAAAGACCAGCTAAAATGTTTGCTTTTCGGATTAATTTTGTTATTTAAGTGGTACTATGTGGATTCCTAATTGCTAATAATTTCTTAATTTTTGAAGATCTAAGGTGCTATCTACAATGCAATGATGACTTCTTTTGAACTTTCATTGTTATTATTTTCTTTCATTTATTCCAGAACAAACAAGAGAATGTGCTAAACGTGCATGTGCCAGACAGAAATTTGAAGTACTCTTTCATATGCTATAAACCTACAGGTATAAATAGATGCAGTCGTCAGTAGTTCTAAAGGTCAGCACTTTGAAAAGTTATTTTTTTCTTCCATAGAGACAATATTTCACCTTAATACTTGCACCTAGTGGTTATAAATCTGCTCATGTTAGTTTATACTGTTCTGCTATTTTTTACATAGGAAGAGTTTACCAAGCAACACAGTAATCATCCATCCGTTCTGGGTCTATTAAATAGGCGATGCTTTTCTACTAATACGATTTTTGCTATTATGAGGTCTATATAGAGACCTACTAAACTCAAATAAGAAATGAAAAATATTTCACAGCCAAATATACCTAGCTCAGGAAAATATAGCAATGCTAGCACATTCCCACATCTAGGAAATAGGGGATGATTATGGATATTATTATTGGCTCATTTATCAAATACTGGGAAGAGGAATATTAATAGGCTTTTTTAGTTGGGCTCTACGTATGGCGGTTATATATATATATATGTATATATGTGTATTTTTTCCACCTCATTCATAAAAACATTTAAGAATATGTTTTCTGGAGGACTTGAATATTGTGCTTTATTTTTTTTCTGAATGAGGTTTTCTATGAAAACCTGAATAGCTTGTTTTAAGATACAGTAATTTTAATAGCAACTATGTAACACTATTTTCAAAACATTGGTATGATGGAAACAAGATAAAGCAGCACAAGTATTACTAAAAGTATTACTATGGCCTCCTGTAAGTAATGTCATTTGACAACATTTTGTCTCAGTTTTTTCTTCTTTAAAACATATGAAAAAGAAGTGTGCTGTGTTGATCTGCTAATGTTTGTAAAAAAAAAAAAAAAAATGCACCAAGACCCAAGAATATTATGTTAGAATCACCTTTACTTTCAGCAGTGTTGTCCCCATGAAGGTCCCATGGTCTGAGGTCTTCAGAAAGATTCCACATTTAAGTCTCCGTATTATGACAACTTTCAAGTTTCAGAGGAAGATTCCCTGAAAATCCAGTCCTGTTAATAAGTCTCTTGGGAGACGTTCAGAACTGATGTTCTTTAAAGCATGATTTACTTTTGAAAATGTAGACTATAACTCTTTTCTAAGACCTCTGCTTTTTCTTCTACTTTTTGCATATACATATTTCTGCTTATATACATATGTATCTAGCTTGAACAGTAGAAAGCAAACACAGGTTTACCTCCGCTAAGTAAAAATTTGGTAGTGTAACAGTAAATATCACTTGTCCTTGGAGTTATAAGCACCCTTTAAATCAAACTCTATAAAAGAAATTGTTCTGTGAGACTTTTCTGTGTATTTTTTTCTCCAGAGCAAAATATTTCTTACTGTGTTTTTTAAATCAGAGTTTTTGTTCATTACAATACTTTAATTGTCACTCTAGCATTAAAGTTAATTTGTAGACATGCTATTTGGTTTAACTGATAATTTTTCTACCCCAGGTTGTAGATCTATGTTTTAAATAGGAAGGAGTAAATGGCCAGTTGTTCAACCAAATAGAATGTATTTGAAGGTCAGATTAAGACTTCATATTTGTTTCGTGACCTGATAAAATTGCAATGTTATTCTTTTGATAAAAATTTCTTCTGATCTGACTTTAACAATACCTTGGAAAAAATTCTTTTGAAACCTGCCCTTATATTACAATTCTCTTTACTGCCAGACTTAGCTGAATTCTTTCTTTTGACATAATTTTACAGGTTTAAGAAAACATCCTTTAATAACACTTCTTTGAGATAACTTGCAGCGTGGTCAAGGATTTCATAACACTTTCTATTCAAAAAATATGTATGCATGACATTTACATTAAACAGTACATTTTCAACACTTAAAAAACATACATCAAAGAGTTTTAAATCCTACCAATCCTACCAGCACTGTTTCCCCCTTTCAACATAATTAAGTTAATCTTTCAAGGCAAGTTGACATATATAGTCGGTTGGTTACAGGGACTTTTTAAGATCATATTTCATAGTCTTCTAACAGGCTAGTAACTATGGTGAAGAAATTTGGAAGCTGTGCTGACAGTTCTTTATTATTAAACTTAAAGCATATGTATGCAGATTGATTTCTGATTAAATCCTTGTCTTCCACAGTGCTCCAGCTGAATTATCAAGGCCGTTTCTTTTACAGTCAAATATGAGGAGTGAATAATTCACTGTGTTACGTACAATATTAGTTTAGTAATATTATTTGCAATATTAGTAATTTGATCAATAGTGTTTCCAGGATTCTGGATATTGGCAATATAAACTGCAATAAAAAGCTATTATATTGCAGTCTGTTCTAATTTTCCTCACATGTAGGTGCGTTCAGTTCATTATTAATTGAGCTATGAAATTTACAGGCAGCTTGAGCAACTAACAGCTACTTCATAAAAAAAAAAAAGAAACCTGCTTATAGTGGCTAGCCTGCTGTCATCTTGACTTATGTGCTGCTATGAGAAAAAGTGGTTTACAAACAAATAGTTTACTGATGAGGGGAGAATATTTAGTGGGGAGTTTGACCAAGGTCAACTAGATATTCAGAAGAAAGTAATCTTCAGAAGATTGATTTGCTAATAAGTAGCATGATCACCTGCAGAATGAAATCAGGGACTTTGACTGGTTGCCAACACGGAGGATGGAGTAGGGTCTGTAAGATAAAAGATGTAATAACAGCCTAGTGAAATGGCATTGGATCGGGTGCTGCTTCTGTTACACCACTTTGAATCTGGAGTAACTTTCCAAAATCACTGAGCTGCCCTGGGTTTCTGCTGCCTCTGACTTCCATCCCTGCACTTCCACTAGCTATTTCTGTACAATGCTATCTGGAAGGCGCATAGCTATCTATGTGCTTCTGCCACTTGTTCCTGGCTCCTGGTAGGAGAAGTGTCCAAGGGAGAGGTGCCAGAAGGGGTGGGAGGGATTGTGACCAGGACTATGTGCTGACCCTTGGCTAGCAGAAGAGCCATTAGCGAGCCTTTCCAGCTGGCACCGTGGGAACAGCTGCGGTGAAGGGCAGATGTCGGGCTGTTATGTTCAGTGGAATTACTCCAGACTCACGGTAACTAAAGTGGCCCATTGTTGACAATGGCACAGCTGTATTGCTATGAGAAACCAACCACATACTGGCAAAAGAGAATATTGCAGATTAAATATTTATATCATGTTTATTTACCTTTTCATTAGGAAAGCAAACAAATTAATTACTTACAGCATAGTTGGGTTAAAGATAAGGTGCTGTAATTTTAATTGTTCCTAGTGAATATGTAGGCCTCTCTTCGGATGTACTCTTAAAACGAAAACTCCTAAATTGGGGAACTAGCATGCTGCAAAAGTTGCAGAGGAGCCAGCAGCAGTTGCGTGGTTTCATCTACGTACATTTAGCAGAGAGGGATCCTATCTTCTAAACAGCAGTTCTTTGTCCTATCCTTTGTAGCTGAGTGTGCAAGAGCAATTCCCAAAGCTGTTGCAGTGACAGAAGGAAACAATTGTTTCATTTCATGTTTTCCAGTGATGTGAAGTTGTGGTAACTGTGATGATCTCCTTCTTCACAATTTTTCAATATTCACTATTCTCCCATGGGCATGGCAGTACAATGAGACAAGCCTCTGATCTGATATATGTACGGTTAGTGGTGTGAGTCTAAACGAGACATCCCCTCCTGATCTTTCTGTGGAAGGTGGTAGATGTTTATGGAAAGCTTGTTTTTGTCGGTGACAGTAGTGGGTGCCAAGACGCATGTGAATGGCTGCCATGTTAAATTGGTGCCAATCAGCAGAGCACATGTCCTGCCTAACCCCCCTTTTCCCCAAGCAGGCTGCCCACATGGGCGTCTCTCAGGAGGAACGCCATAAATGACCTTCTGGGTGAAGGTCAGCCCTAAGAAAATAAATCAGAGTTCCTTTTGGTGCACTTCTACACTGCAGTGTTAAAAATAGTTCATAAGCTGCTTGTGACAGCCCGTTTAATGATGGGCTGCGTCTCTCACTATTCTCTCATGTAAGCTGAAACCTGTTCTATTTCATTCCAATATCTAGTGTAGCTTTGGGAGGTCATGATGGGATCTTTCTTCTTTCTCTACCTACACAATTGAAAAAATAAACAAACCTTTGAAGCCTGGGATTTATCTTCTCTTTCAGCAGTTGTGAGTAAAACTCTGTTACAGTAGTCAAAAAATGGAATGGATTCTTGCATTTTTCTTGACAGTTTTCTTCTTAATAATAATGATGTGGGGTGTAAATATAAAGAATTATAAGAACATACAAACACACACACGCAAGCACAATTACACCCTAAAGACAGGAGGAAGTTTAGAACATCTAAACCTGTGCCTCACAGTGGTTTTGTTCCTGGATTATACTAACTGTCCAAATTACTTGTATCGGAGAAAGAAAAAATGCTGAAGGGGTGAGACAATAAAAATAGCTTCAGTCTTGCGGTGCTGCATGGAAGCAGCAATCACTGAACCAAACCAAACTGCCCTTTCGCAGGTAACATGTTAAAAAAAAAAGATAGGACACTGAGTTGAAAAACACTTTGTTTTTCTGTGGTTTAGATTGAGAATGTAAGCCTTCCCCTCCCTCCCTTGCTAACCTGGGGATTCCTCCTATCTCCTCCTCGAGCTACTTAGCATACACACTGTAAGTAACTCTCAAGTCTAGCCTGAGGCTTAGAGTAAGTTCGTGCTGAAAATCAAAATGAAGCTTCTATTCAGATGAATGCCATTAATTCAAAACATCTGTGCTGGCATTTAATCCACTTGGGTTATATCTGGGATAAGAATAGCATCAAGAGGTTGAATATGGACATGTTGACTTTTTCTCTTGCTCTCAGCTACATTATTTGGTATAATTATTAGTATTATTTTTAAGAATTAGGAATCCCTTTACAAAAATAGATTTTGGAAATGGAAACAACTGTTTACAGTCTCCAGTAAGTCTTTTTGGCTGGTGATCTTAAAAATGACAGTGTCACAGTTTTCTTAGAAATGCCCTGGTAGAGTACTGGAAAAGTTGTATTTTATTAATCTTCTCCGTTACCCAAGGGGGTTCCCAGGCTATCTACGTGTAACTGTTTTACAGTGATGACTGAGTATGGTCAGTTTGGCTGGTTAGGTATATGAAGAGTTTCCAGTAACTTAATGTTACCAGCCAGATTTAGTTTAATAAACACTTTCTATCATGCTAACAGCTTCATGGAGAAATTTACCAGGGACCTGGGAGAAATGAAACTTTTTCACTTGCACCATTGCCATTTTGAACTTCATTTCAAGCTTTCATTTGAGGTAAGAGAATTTTAAATGATAGTTCAGAACCAGCATAGCACTATGTATCTGCATATCTTACAAGCCTGCACTAAAGACTTGTGGATGCAATTCTAAATTACATAAACTTTTATAGATTTACTTTGAATATAAGAACGATCTCAAGGTCTCTTGCACAAGCTGAATCTTGGATCACATAACAATGGATTTGAAAGTTTATTTCATTGTTTTTCTATGAAATTACTACGGCTAGTAGCTGTAGAACAATACTAGCACCAGTTTGTGCATGTTTGGTGAGCTTACGCACGCACACAGTACACAAAGTCAGCATCCCATTACCAAAATCAATGTGTTTATCCCTGGGTCAGCAAGATTTTTAAATATGTGACCTATTCAAACCTCTGTGTCATCACATCATTGACTACAAAAGAACCACATAGTCAGTGTCTTAGACTTACTGACATTGCTATGCATTGTCTAGGTTACTTTTTTTGGCTTGCTCTTCCATTTCTCCAGTTCTGTGACATCACTGGCTTTATTTCTGATCCCAGTTATAGCAGCATGAAACTCCACAGCGTTACATTAAGTTATTTTGGAATTGTATCTGTGCAGCTGTATTCATAATCAGGTCTTGTATGGTAATGATCACCCACTGAAGGAATTCAAGCCTCAATCAGCTTATATTTCTGAAAAAGTGTCTTTGTTACCAGCTAGTGTTGCAGACAGCCTGGATCTGAATGCAGTGAGGAAAAGAGATCCTTTGCCCAGGCAGGCCATTGCTGCTCTATCACATAGATGGGTGCGTGTGTACCACGCTAAGCCTTATCTAATGGCTTACTGCCTCCCTAGTGTACCTTGTAAATACGCATGTGGCTGATACATATTTGTTTCCTGCTTCTTTTGCTCTTGAATGTTGCTTACCTTATTGCTTTCTAATGTCTTTCATGGGCAACATTTTCAAGAGGGGTACTTCTGACCTACATGTGCATCTGTTCATAGATGTAAATCTTATATGACCATATCTTGCATGAAGCCATTTTATGCACTGTCATTTTTGCAGCCAAAAAGGAAGAAAATTACTTTGTGACCCCGCGTACACATAACTTAGGCTCCTTTTGCCTTCATATGGGAAGTTCTTCACCTACCATATATTCTTTCCCTGATAAGTGCAAGAATGTACGAGTAGGGCAGTGTCACATTTTGGCCTAGTGAGTCTCTTGAAATGTGGCTATTTCAGTAACACGGAATTCCGGAAAACAAATGCAATCAGTTTTTCACATAGTACTATTATCAGATAAGTATACTGAAATAAAGAAAATACTTTAACTCCAGCAGTGCAGATCAATGACTTTCTCTTTTCCTGTTCTGGTTATCTGATGCAGTCATGGATTTGTAACAAGGAGTAATGTAGTTATATACCAGCAATCTGTTCTTCTAGGGTGGGCACAGGTCTATCTACAGATGTACCAAAACCTTCTCCAACCATTCCCAGTTTCTAACATCTGAGTGTTTGGATCATTAGGTATTGGCAGATAAAGAGAGACTTAATCATAGTCTCTGAGTGCTTTTTCTGGTCATATCCAGCATCATTTTTCATGAATTTGATTCATTAACAGAGCACTGTTACTGAATATGAAACTATGAAACTTAGATTTTTATGCTGTGGTTCATTGCTCCGTATCTGAAGCATTATATCACTTGACAGCCTGCTAATGGATGGCCATTAGCCAATGTTTATTTTTAATGAAATCCCTACAAATAACATGGGGAATAAAACTTTCTATATCTTTTAAATATTAGGCCTTTATCCAGTGAACAAAACTCTCTTTGAGCTGGCCTGACACATATTTCAGCTGGGAATGTATTACCCATAACCCTGTTTTTTACAGAAGCGCTCTTATATTCCATTGCATGTAGGCATGCATTTAGTATTTTCACAACGTAGCTCTTAGAATATATTCCCAAACTGTAATGTGTATCTGTAGCCCAGGATGGCCTGTTACGCTTCAGTTCAAGTTTTATGCCTGATATCTGAAAAAGATGAATAATACATAACTAACTAACTGCTTTATATTTGAAGAATCTTCCACCCCAGTACTGTGATTATCTGAACCTAAAGGATTATCTTTTTCCTAGTCATTTACCTTATGAATAACCTACAATGAACTTATGAACAAGAAATGTCCCAGAGTAGGGAGATATACATAACGGTAGCTGTTCAACAAGCCCTCTGAATCTTGGTAGTGATTTAACCCCATGTAACAGAGAATTTCCTAGAGCTCAGGTAATTTTTAAAGACTAGATCAAGAAAAGAAAGCTATAACTGGCAGTGTGGGTAATGTAAGAACACACTTAAAGATTACATAACCAAAGAAACAGTTAATCAAACATTAACAAAGTGAAAAAATTTCCAGAAAGCTATGAAAGCAAAGCATGGATTCTGGAAGCACTAACATAAAATTTATTATAAATCCTATATAGAAATTGAGATAAGAGTCTAAGAGTATCAGATGAAACAATGTATGCAAACTGGGATTTCTGATGTTTTTACTTTTCATAAAGCTAAATAGCTTTGTCAAATTCATACATTCATGTGTTTCCTACAGGGATCCTGGCCAAACAGCCCTCACCAGACTCTTTCTATGCTCTACTTCTCTCTTTCTGTAATGTACCAAGTATCAGTTTCCACTGCAGGAGGTGCTCCGTATTTCACAGGCCTGAGCATTAGAAGCACCATATATTTAGCTCTGGTTGAGCCCCAACCACTCTTTTAATTACAATTTTTTTGATAGAAATGGTATTGGTACCAGCTGTACAAAATGGAAAAAAACCCTTGCTTTGTTTCATCCTGCATCTGGTTTCTTCTGAAGAGAACCTCTTGTGATCTGTGAGTGCATGGCCAGGCCGTTTGTCTGAAGGCTGGTTTTTGTTCTCGGCTGGCAAAACCCAGTACTTTTGTAGGCTTCCCCCCCGCTATCACTGCAGCTGCACCTGGCAAGAGGAAGCAACCCACAATCTAAAAAGCTCATCCAAACAATAATGTCTGCTTCTCTCTTGACAGGTTAATTAATTGCATGCCATTATATTTTGTGTGTGCTTTTGGATGGTTTTGATACTTTTATTTCAAGTGCATTTCCCAGTAGAGTTTGAAAAGGCTGATGCATTGTCTGCCTGTCTGTCAGTTTAGATAGTGCTTGATACAGAAAGAAGAGGGAGAGAGGAAAAGTGAGAGAGAGATGCATAGGGTATTACAGCTGGAAAATGTAACTGGGAAACACTGAATGTAATTCTGCATGGTGCAAACTGAAGAAACATCTATTTGAAACTTTAAAGCATAAGGAAGAAAATCATTAAATTCCAACCACATAGTAAACTTTTATTGTTAGATATTGGTAAAAAAGTAATGTCCCAGTCTACCATGTACATTTTTAATGCTTGAGTGTTGTTACTATGTTAGGTGGAAATGGACCAAGAAAGGTGTTCTCTTTTATGGAGGGTGAATATATTTTAGAGTACAGGATTCACTCCAGTTTAAAACAACTTCCCAGATTTTTCAGTTTCTCATAAAATGGAATGAAAACTTCATTTTAGGACAGTTTCTGTCATAGTTTGCAGGACATGTAGGTGCAAGCCTGTCTTCTCAGTGAACTGCCAAGAAGGATGACAAGGGATGAGGTGGCAAGTTGGCTGGTTTTCAGAGGATGTTGTTGGATTGGAAGTGTCTGCTTTCAAAACAGTTTTGATGGGCAGTATGTACCAAAGGGGGGAAAAAAAGATGAATGGGAATATGTTTGACAAGTCTTTTGCATGAGATTTTGCAACATCTGTGAGGTAGTGAAAGGGAGGTTTGGAAGTGAGACCATAAATTATTGTTGTTGATCATTTTGGTGCTTCACAAATACAATTTAGAAGTAGGAAGAGTTCACCTGTCTTCTGGGAGAGAAAGGATGCTGAAGAAACACAACAGAATATATTCGCATCCCATACCACCTCCTATTTCAATGTAGTGAATGATAATGAAAGTTATTTGACTAACAGTGTTTTACAGGAAGTCTTTAATATGGAGGATGGATGTCCTGTGAGTTGCACCAGTGCAAATTACTTTGCCTATCATACTGGAACAGCAATAGTTTTGGCTTCAGTTAAGCATTAGTCTTTCTGCTCTTAGCATCTCAAGAGTCATTCCATGATAGTTTTATAGTCTTTTTTGGTGGTAGTTACCTTCCCACTGGGAACTGGAATGGGATCGTGATTATGGCTGACTGGAAAACAAGAATTTTGTTTCATGAAACATTTGGGGATTTGAAGCCTCTTGTCATTCTGCATAACGCTTTGTAAAGGAGAAGGAAGGTGTGATCCACATCAGTCCAAGAATCTAGTCTGGGACAGCCATGCACTCAGTAGAGACTTGAATGTAGTTTTTCACCTCCCATGTGATGACACTAACCTCCAGCCACTGGCTATTTTGCTGGGAAACCTTGTGTGTGTGTGTGGGTGTGCGGGTGGAATAGAAATTCAGTCCCGGCCCAGAGAAAATGGGATTTGTACTGAAATTTCTGTAAACAGTTTCTCTGCGAATAGTTGTTGTCTTTCATCTCTTGGATTGCATTAATTTGGAAATTAAAGTACCAGCATGATGATGAGCTAGAACTAAGAGACTTGACCACACATGATTTTTCAAACTGGAACATTTCCAGAGGTTGTATAACACCTCCCTATGTCTTCCCACTCAAAAATATGTTGACACTTATGGGATGAAGTTTGATGGTTTTCAGTATGCTTGGAAGATCCACTGCAACAGAAAATTTTTAAAAACAGAAGTCCCATATTCATGTAATAAGACTATCTTGTATAAACAGGGCAACATATCAATGTCCACACTGTGCATAAACAAAGTTATTATTAGAAATGTTTTATTCATATGCAAGTGTGTAGGTTTGGAAAGTATGTGTCATATAGCCTGAGATAAGAGCTTTGTCTCCATACAAGAATTTTGCCAGTGAAAGACCCTGTGTGCCATACATTGTGCAGTCCTTCCAAATGCTCTCAGTAATGTGCAAAAGTAGGGTGCAAATGCGTTGGAGTTGCTAAGTACTATATCAGTCACTCCTTTTGTTTACTGCTGCATTTAATACCAATGCAGAAAGTATGCTATGGCACAGAGGGTTCAACTGGTTCTACCTGGGCAAAATGGCCTCACAAACTTCTATCCTTGCTGCTAGAAAATTTTCGTTAGCTTCCAGTTCTATGAGATTGTTGCATTTTTATCCACAAAGTTAAAGACTCTTTTCCAGTGCAATTCTGTCTTGGAAAGCAACTTACAATTATGCCATCACATGAATGAAGCGGATACAAATGGGCATATTTAGATCATAAGAAAACACAAACCTAAGTGGAACGGGGCTACCTGGACACCCTAATTATGACTGGATGTCATTAACTATACAGGAATTTTTCAATACGTCTAGTTATGACAGAGAAATCAGAGGCCTGAAGGTCTGGGAACCTCCCTGAGACGTGTGGGAGACAGGTTATTTCTACCCAGATTTCAATGATTTTCATCTCCCTTGTATATGAAGGAGCTAGAAATAGGGTTTTTTTTTTTGATACTGGGGCATCTGAAACAGTGTTGTGACCTGGGAGCTGCTTGCCGTTGTTGTGGGAAGATGGAAATAAGCTCAAGATCAAGAAGCAGTGGAGGGAACTGGAATCCAAAATCCCTGCCCACACAATACAGATCATACTGGAGGACTTGAATTGGGTTGATGAAAAACAGTCTGTGCAGGTGGGTTTCTTTGCTATGAATTTTTCTTTATCAAGTAATGCCTCTCTTTATTCTGTTCCCCTGGAGAACAGGCGAAGTGGATTTGTACAGTCACTGCTGTTGTTGTGGAATAAGATGACTGTAGTTTCTTGCAGTTGTAAAAATCCCTTTGTAGCAACATTATTCCACTTGTTCAGTGTACATGCTGCTGCCAATTTCGGCACCTTTAGGAGACCTGTAGCATACTCATCTGACAGTGGTCACTCACTGTTTCTCCCTAGTGATCAAAGTCGTAAGTACTTTGAGAGGCATGCACAGAAATTTCCTGTTCTAAAAATGGAAGTCAAACACAACAAAGTATAGGAATCTGTATTTGAAGAGGAAATTGCAAACCTAAATATGGCATATCATATGCTATAAACATTGCATATAGGGTAAACCCTGCTCACAAATGATGTTTTTTGAGCTGTTCCTGTGTTGAGACCAGGCAGACTACCTGACTGGCTAGGATAACATTTACATTAGAGCATACTCTTTAGTAGAGGAAAACAGCCTTTTATTCCTAAAATGGAGATGAAAGAAGACCTCTCTCTGCCTAGAAACTAGAAAGAACTCTGGATTCAAGTTAGCTTCTGTTTTCCCCCAGTCTTCCGGGGTCATCAGATCATCAGTCTCTTAATGTGTTTCTGCTCTAGCTTAGAAAATTAGCCCTACAAGACATCATAACTTTACGTTAGACTGTTTTAGTGAACATCATCTCTCCTGGTTGTTTCAATCCAAAAAAAAAAGTGACTATTTAAGTAAAGGGTGGCATTTTCATGCTGGTATTATCAAACTGAACATCTAAAGGGACAGAGAGTCTAACAGTTAAGAATCCTTTGTGAATAACAGACAATGTTTTTGTTAGGAATTAGATGGCTGTAAAGAATGCAAATGCCATTAACATCCTGCTAATCCTTTGGTTTTGTTTTCAGCTTCCCGAAGAATTACCAGGGCAAATCTCATTAGACACCAGGGAAACGGGCTTTCATTCAACTCCAGAAGAAGTAAACCATCTGGAAAATTTGTGATGAAATGGTATATCTGCATTTTCTATATTTTGAACTGCATAAGGGTAAGAGTAGATGAGAAAGAGCTGGAGAAACAAAGTGAAAATTAAAGCTGAGCCCGCCACTAGACTTCTCTGCTTGTATGTTGTTAAATAAAGTTGTATTTCTTGGCATGTATCACTTTGTCAAGATGTTGTATGACTGTCAGTGATATGTAAACAGAGAGAATGTATTATCCTTCAAATCGGAACTGCAAAGCCCTAATTAAAATCACAGAGTTCCCCAAAGCCCAGCTTGCTACTCCATAAACACCATCAGTGACCTGCCTCTGCTGGTATGTCCATGAATATCTCAGCAGTGACAATACTTGTAAATCCATGTACAAGCAACCTGCTCCTTATCTAAGGGAAGTATATGGGGAGACATAACCAGTATTGAAAGGAATGTGCTAGCAGTAAACATCCCGTGTAGGCCTGAAATTGGAAATGGAAACTGAAAACTCTGAAAACTGTGTCTCTATGCAACATTGCATGCCACTCCTTTTGCAGATTAAATTTACGAAGTCTCTAATGAGCAAAGTCTGTCTAGTGCTGGCAGCAGTCGCAGTTCTTCCTCCCAGAGTTCCCAATCTGTGAATAACCAACAGTAAAGTCTCAAATCTTGTCAGGAAACCCATTTCCTGACTGTGGTCTTCTCCTCAGAAGGGAAGAATTGTGTTCCCTTAATACAAAGCTTACACTACACGCTACAAACTTCGCCTTTCATTACTGTGTGAGGATCACTTTAAAGATACCAGCTCAAACTGCAACCAGGACAGAGTTAAATTTTCTCTCCAAAAGCCTGGAATGCTAGTTGCATGGAGCAAGAATGGTCCTAGCCGTCTCGACAGCACATTGACTTTGAAACATAAATGATAATATGGATACTGCTGACTGCTTTACTACAGATGAATTTTAGTCCTCCAAGAAATCCAAATGTTTATACTAAGTTTAAATTACTTCCTACATTCTGCTGTGTTGACAATGTAATCAAATAGATCATGGAATGGATACACTGTGCATATTCTACTAATGGTTTCCCATAAATAAGCTGTTAATCTAAGTTAAAAAATAAATAAGGTTTAGAATCACCTGAAAAAGGATAAAGATGTTTATTTTTTGAGTTACTGTTTTGCCTCTGAAAGAATCATTGAACGAAGTAGAAGTATGGCAGATACACAGTACCTTTCCCAAGCAATTTTAGTATTCTGAAGCCTGCCGGGTTGAGACAAACACTCTTGTCCATCTCACCACCTTATGGTTCTGAAGGAATAAATACTATGGTGGATTGACAGGTTTAATACATGAATTCTTTCCTTGATTCTCCTGAGATTAACAAGGCAAGTTCCATATGGTTCCCCTTTGCTGCTAGCAAACTCTCACTCAATCAGTAACAAGCTCTTAGATAAAGACATTTTCAGCAGAATTATGGCCCGTGCACATCATCACTGGTGTTTGTCTTTACACTAATTAGTCCAATCCTGAGTGTAAGAGTAAGTGTCAGCCCTCCGGGCAAACTGACGATAAAGCTGTAAGAGAATGTTTAAGCTAAATAATATTGGCAATGCAGTTGCCTTTAATGGGAATACATTTGAAATGGTGTTGTATGCAGCTTCACTGCTCATACTTGCAGTGGCAATAGCTTAGAACATAATCTGTGTACTGAATACAATGTGTGAATTGGATTTTGAAGTATTCTTAGGGACAGAGGGGCTGGAGGAGCCTCTTGTGTCATTCAGTCTAGTGTAATCTTTTCCCATATACTTAAATAAGCTTCTCCCAGGATCTAGAGGAGGGACTTGAGCTATCTTTTGTGAGTTCAAGTGTTTGCTTTGAACAAGGCGGCAATGAAATCTGAACGTCATAGTTTTCTGATCATCCAAACAACTATCCTACTAGTGACTTTTCTCTTTCTTATGTTGCCCTTGCAGTTCAATTGAACTGTCACTTTCTGTACCCCTGGCTACAAAGGTAAATTGAATTTTAATGTATTAAAAACTGCATGTAAACTACGTATAATTTTGGCCTCTCTTTAGGAAAACCTTCAACAGGATTCTGGGCAACTGGTTGGACCATAAAATCAGATCTGGAAAAATAAGGCGTATGTATGAAATAAACTTATCTCAGATGGTGTACTCACTTTCTGAGAGTTCACATAAGCTTAGCTGACTATTGTTGCAATGAATAATTCACTGTCTCTAAATTTAGCTTTGAGCCATGTGATTGTGTTGTGTGTTTGGAACATATTCGCATACAGCAAGCAGAGGAGCTTAAACTGCTGTTCCTTTCCCCCTCATAAAACACCCTTCTGACCTCAGACTGTTCTCCAAATATATTTAAGCTGCACCAGAATGTTCGGGTGCACAGTTCATCAGTTTAGGTATCTCAAATATTTTTTTTACCTTGAAAGGCTTTTCAGTCGCTTCTGTGATACCAGGGAAGAATTCCAAAGACACCATCTTGTCTGGCCTAGGGAAAGGTTAAAGCTGAGATATTGGTTTTATTTTATAGATAGTCCAATGTTATGACTATAGAAAGGTATAAATCTTCATCTGAAGAGGAACTGTTTTAATTTTATTAGATGGTAGGTTTGTTTAATTAAGGCCAGCATCTATCCTGTGCTCCCTTCCTCCTTCCTGACATCTAGCTGCTGTGGGGGTGGAAGCCTTCAGATGCAAAGTGAGGCAAGGTTTGGAAGAAGAAATAATATCTTTCATTAGACGAACTAATACAGTTGGAAAAAGTAGATGAATTTGCAGGCACGTGTGCCCTTCAAATATAAAAGTCACAAAAACCACACAGGGACAGTAAGAATTTAGTGTCATAAAAGTCCTGAAGAGGTTGTGACTGGAAGCAGAAAGGATAGCTCAGAGTGGCTGGAGCAGGAGCCTGTAGTAAGCAGAGCCTGAAGAATATGGAAGAGGAAGTCAAATTTGGAGATCGAGAGAAGAAGGACTTGAAGAGCCTCCACAAATGTGGAGGGAGGCAGAAGGATAAAGAAAAGCAAGGTTGACAAATAAACTGAGACAAATAACTAGGGCAGCATGTAAAGTAAAGGATTCTGTTTTCTCATTCCAGACTGGCCTTCAGCAGTGTTGAGAGATGAATTTTAATCTCCGTTTCCATTCAGTACTTTGTTCTCTTCTAACTGCCGATAAGGGTACTAGCTAATATCATCTGTATTGTATTTCAGTGCTGTAGCTATAAAGAATTAAAGCAATGCTGCAGTATAAGGAGGAAGAAGATTCTAGTCAAATGAGACCTTGTAATCAGGTATTTGAAGATTGTAAAAGCTTCTGAACATCTTGGAGATGGCTGCATGTCTTAAATTTTTAAGAAGGAGTTTGGCAATTTCCATTCCAATGCTTGCAGTACAAGTCTTATTATGTCGTACAGGAAAGATGCAGGCTCAGAATACTTGTAAATAGTTCCAGTGTGTTCTGATTAGATTGTGGTTGGCAAAAAAAGGTGATATGGTTTGGTTATAAGGCTTCTCTTGTGAAAGCTAAGAGGGTTTTTATTAAAAATCGTAATGGATGTCAAACCAAACTCGTAACATTTTTTAAATTTGTCAAAGTGTGATTTTGAATTAGGTTGTCAGACTTGCTCTAAGTGAGAGAAAAAGTAGACATAAGTGAGTGTGAGTGCTTAAGTGAGGAAGAGATGATAGGGCACAAAATGTTTCTGTAATTTTAATGGACATAAGATTTATATACTAGACGAACTACAGCATAACAGATTTTTCATGTATTTGTCTTCTGCTTAAGGACTTCTCTTTTTTCTTCATTTGTCTTCATGGATGCGAAAGTCTGTGAATAATAAATAGTATGATACTGAATACTTTTTCCCAGTTTTGACCCACTGAGCTAAATAAAACCTTTCATAACCAGTCAAGTGGGGAAAGGTAGTGTGTGCGTACTGTTTCAAGTTGCCATGTCCCAGAGCCTAATCTCTGCTGTACTGGTGCAAAGAGAGGGTAGGGAAATAAAGCATCCAGAGAGGCTGTCTCGACACAGCATGTAAATTTGGGATTGTCTGAAATGGGTCCTTCAAAATCTGCCTTTTTCAGCCATTCAGTGAGTTTTAGCTTGTTTTTGGAGGATACTCCTTTAGTAATAAGAAACCTCTGAACATCTGATACCAGAACCCAGAATACTGACTGAGAGAATTCTTTTATTTCTTACTTTTCCCTTAACTCCAAGAAGAGCATGCATTGCATTTTTGCAGCTGTTGGAAATTTTTTGCCTCTTTTAGTGCATAGATTTATAACAATGTTTAATGAATGAGTGATAGTGATTTGCTTATCAGTCCATGTAGCCATGCAGACATTTTCAATAAAGCGAGGTCAAAATGAGCCTTGCTGATGCCTTTTTAAAAAATGATTACTGGAATGCAAATGCCAAGTCTAGCTAAAAACAACTGGCTGTAAAATCTAGTATGTTGCTGGGACAGTCTCAGCTCAGAAAAAGCATGAGTAAAATAAGCTTGACAGATTCAAGTGGATGAGAAAAGCAAGCTTCTGTAGCAGCGCAATTACTTTTTAACCAGTAGGTCTATTACGTCTTCAGGAGTAAAAAATATAGGCAGTGGTCTGTATGCTGTGTGTTGGGTGTTACATATTTGACTTAGCCTCTCAAAGCAACAACAAAGTCAGATAATTTTGGTTTGTCCAAGGGGAAATGGCCTTGATCATTTAAGAAATTAATGACTCTCATGGAAATAAGCCAATTAGGGATGGAGTCTGGGAGATGTGTAGGAATGTCGTAGGCAGCAGATCCGTGTTGTCCCTGGGACTCCCATCTCACAAACTATTGACCCACCACTGACATGCACTGGCACATCTTTCCAACTGCACAATAGTAGCAAAATTATCCATGTTGAGCAGCAGAATATATGTATATATCAGGCTAAGTTTGTAAATTGTTTTTTGATCCTTTGGGAAGATGTATATCATTTAAATGCAATTAAAATACAGCATAATTTATAACTCTATTTTTCTTTATGATCTATTTTAAAATGTAGATTTGTTGAGTCAGATATTTATCTGGCGTAGGCTAGTGTCAGGCTGCTGATTTACCTGACAGCTGAGTTAGAGTGACTTAATTGTGGAACTGGATTTCTGAATATGAGCAGGGGCATTCATAACCTTTTATTTGTGCTCCAGCTGGTAATGAAAGAAAACTGCTCTGTGAGACTATAACAAATGGGAAGAGAATGAGCAAGCAAGTGAACATTTGTGTTCCCACTACTATATACAGATGGTAGCCAGTCTGAACTGTAAATACTCTTATGTTATAAATCCTTGCATGGTATTATTACTGTCTATCCTATATGCTATTCTTAAACAGTATATCAGTAACAGTGTATCAATATATAGAATTTTTCATTTAAATATGACTGTGCATAGAATTGTAACAGCAGAATGTTAACCATTAAGTTGAATGCAAATAATATTAACAGGAGAGAGTACAAATGAGAAAGAACTGGCCTGGGGATTTAAAAACAGGAGGCTATCTAGATGAAAACTAAAATATTGGCAAGAGCTCCACCAACTCTGTTTTCTAATTTTTCTAACATGTTTTTGTTTTTCCCTTGAAGATTTCATTAAAATGTTATATCGATAGCTATTCTTTAATGTTTGGAGAGTGATAATATGAGAGATTACGATTTATGAGTGATAATGCAAAAGGATAGTGCTGGCATATTTGACTTGAGTTTGTATTTCAAATTCCAGTAGTTTGGTAAGTAGGTACTGAGAGTCTTTGATTTCCTGCTCGATATATCCAGATGTAATGCACCAAACGTATCACAAAATAAAAACATCTATGACTTCCTTTTCTTTGAGTGGAATAGCAGTCTACCAAGATGAGCTTGTAGTTAGGGAAGAATAGCAACTTTGAGAAATTTGAACTTTGAGTCTTGAAGAGACTCATAATCGGTTTGGTGAGATATGAATAGCTTCTATCTTTCGCGGAATTTGTGTAGAGTGAACTTTAATATTTAAATTTCACCTGAACACAATATTAAGCAATACAAGGAAGTAAGATCATCACAAAAGCACATTTTGAGATCATGATCTGACTTTAGCAATCTCCTGATACCCAGATGAATTTAAACTGAGGGAAAAAAAAATCTATTTTGTTAAAAGCAGAAATGAGAACAATCCATCAAATCTAAAGCCAGAGACAACTTTCTTTAAAGCTGGAGGTGATACGTAATTCTATGATTTTGTTCCACAGCTACTTTCTGCTCATTTGTGTGAAGCATGTCATGTACTTTATGAATGCAGTTTCTTTTTCTGCTTGCATAATATTCATAATCATGTTATAGTTTCTTGAATTCCCAAAGTATTGGAGTTTACTGGAATTCTTATGGGTTTTTTTTTTAAGACTTTGGTTTTATATGGCTAAGCAGCTACAAAACTTGATTTAAAAAATCAGCATTGGCAGTTAGTTGTGATGGATCAGAAATAGTACGTGACATTGGCTTTGTTCCCTATTTGATTTAGTCTCTAGAAAATTAGGGTGTTCAAAAGGTAACTGGAGGTTTGAATTCCAGGAAGAATAAAAAAGGCTTATGGAAACTGTTGCAACACAAATAGAAGGAAAATTTACATAAACAAAGAACTTTCTGCCCAGAATCTTGAGAGGGAAAAAGTAGGTATTAGATTATAATGTTTATGAAGGGAAAGACTAAAATTAATTTTCATATAATCTCTGTCTTATTCTAAGGTTATTTTTAATCAAGACATAACGTGGATCAATTAGTCTTAGAGTACATACGAAGAAAAATTTTATTATGAAATACAACATCGTAATTAATGTATCTGATCAAATTATTGCAGTTAGTGAGATTGGATATGTTTAGTGCATGGATTATTTCTACTTGTACTTCTGTAGTCCAGGGGCAAGGGGGATGCACAAACAGAATCAGTTCTTTTTCAAATAATTTGTATCATGTTCAGAACTATGAAAAGATGAAGGTTAAACTAACAAATGTAAACAGACATCACTGGAAATGATTGTTACATCTCCAAAGTATGAACATTTATTTTTGATTTTTCAAAATGATTATGGTATTAGGAAAAAAGTAAATATTGCTTTCCTTTTACACATTTTGCTTTCATTATCCAGCAGAAAAGTTGCTCTGTGTTTCGAGGGTTCCATTTAGCAAGAATGCTCTGGTGGGAAAAATGAAGAACTCATGAGAGTGGAGATCCCCCAAAGCTTGTTTTGTTCGGAAGAAGTTAAGAGTCAGTCAGTAAATTCTTATCTTTTGTAACGGAAGCAGAATTTTCGTTTCAATAGCAAGCAAACCTTCAAAATTATTGAAGAAGGTTTTAAGAAATTTTAAGAAATTGTAAGCAATCTCTTAAGAAATTATAAGCAATCTCTTTTCTGTGCCTGTCTCTCTATGGTAGTGTTATTAGTCTAATAGGCCTGATGAGGGGGATTATTCTTTTTAAAATTGTTTTATGTTCCAACAACATATGCAGATGATTACTGCTAGATTCATGTATCAAGTCTCATAATGTGTCTGTGAAGATACTTATTTAAAGAGGTCTTTTTTTTTTTTACGTTAGCACTGTACCTGCATTGGAGAGTATAAAATGTTGTATTTCCAAGGGCTTATTGAATATTAAGTAGTTTTCTTTTTCTGTAGTCGAGTGTATCCAGGGCAAGCCTTGTAAGTCCTGTAGTGAAACTCCAATGAACTAACTGAACCTTAAAAGCTGCTACTGAATACTGATGTTAGAAAATACGCATTACACAGTGAGGGGAGTTGAAGGAGGAGGAATTGAGATCCAACCCTAGAGTAAGTTGTATCCAGACAGGATACAGAATCTTTCTGAGAGAATACTAAAATGCTGTGATAGATTTTATTGACAACTTAAATATCAAACAAAAAGTAAGAATATTAACAACAACTGACAGTACATTATCCACTTACCTGACTATGTCCTGTCCATCTCAGAATACAAATAATATGTTGAAGCAGCATATTTTAAGGGAGAGGAAGGGACAAAGCACGTCTTGAATATGGAATAGTGCATATGAATCTGATTTTATGAATATGAGTTACATATCTGGGTAAGAGGATCGATTTCTTCATCTGTTGCTTGCTGATTTATTTAGGCTATATCTAAGCTGGTAAACCTTAAAATGATTGAAGCCATGCCCTGATTCCATTACAGCACAAGGTCAAGGTGTGCACCATTTTTATGTCTTGGTTTGTGTTGGAAAGGAAACTTGGACAGGTGGGCTAGATGTGAGTAATAGCATCCTCTGACCAGGTACCACTGTCTTCTGCTGCAAAATCCGAGACATGGCCTAAGGGACTGTTGTCAGGTCATTGGCAGCCAAGTTTTTTAAAGTGACTCAAATTTCTTCGAGGCACTTTAGGAGCTATGTGCAGATAAAGCATGTCACTGGATGCATGGAAGTTCTGATAATCCACAAATTGTATTCCTAAAACTGGCTGTAATTTTTGAAATTGCTTTAAACTCTGAGCGGCTCTTCCCCATGAGACACTCTCATCAAAATAGGTATCGTAAAGTTATCTACCTCCTAACAGTTATCTGCAAGCATCTACAGCTCGTTTTAGCTTTGTGCACTTCACTAAAGACCAAGGAAGTGGGTGATTAAACCAGTTATCATGAACATTAGTAGGATTCAGCAACAGAACTTTGCTGATGAGCTCATCAACTAGAGAAACTGGGAGCTGGAATTTGTACCGACTTTGTCTGAAATCTGATGCTTACATGCTTGAACAAAAGTGTTTTTTTGCCTTCAAAATGTGAACAGAGGGAATCGTCAGTGAGAACTTTAACTGCCTAAGGAAGAACTTTCTGCATGCTTTGTATTACATAATAAACGTTTTCATTTTGCTTTTAACTGTGCTCTCTCCAGTCCAAATGCATTAAAAATTTTTCTTAAATCAAACAGTATCTGGAAATGGCTAGTTTTGATGCCACTGGACTATCTATACAATCATGCTATCACTTAAGAATGTTTTATCCCCAGGGGGAAAAAAAACCTAAGGAAGAAAGATAATTTTATCTTGCCCATTGAAACAAACAAGAAACAGCTGTTTTTGGAAAACTGTTAAGAAATGAGTAAAGAATCATAATTATTAAGATCTTATTTGAGACTTTTTCTTAATTTTTTTCAATGATTTAAGCCATGTGGTTGGGTCACAGTCTTCAGTGCAAAAGAGGAGGTCAAGGAAGTTGTTTTGCTGTACAACAAGGTTGAATTTGTCTTACAATTGGTCAAAACCTAAGTTTTCAGAACTTCCCACAAAGACGAGTTGCTAATGATTCAAACAAAAAATTGTCTCCTTCTGTAGCCTTTCTCAAACAATGATCTGTCAATCTCCTTTTAGATTTGTATGCTTCATGAAAAATAAGGGTTATGGATGGTACCCCAGTTAAGTGAACACTAGAGGACTCAAGAACAGAACTCAGCTGGTGATCTCATCCACCAGAGAATCTGGGAGTTTGAATCTGTACTAACTTTGTCTGAAATGTGCTGGTTACCCACATGAACAAAACTGAGTGTGCTTTTTTAGAGCACATTGCTTTTGAAATGAGAAGATGGAATTGGGATGAAGCAGGAAAATAGCAGAAAGCAAGGCTAACGTGAGTTTTAACTGAGTTTCTGTCATTACAACTGTTTGTGAAAAGGCTGATTGATTCTTTTCAACCTGTTGCCTGATCTTATGTAGTACAATATTAAGGAAATGACTTTATTAATATTAAAAAAACACCCATGCTCTTTTTTTTTTTTTTTTTAATTGAGAAAATGGTCTTTCTTAGATTGGCCACTATTTTAATTTTTTTCTGAACCCTCTGATTGTTGCAATAACATTGTGGGTCCTTTGTGTGTATACGGTTTCATTGTGTTAGGTGCTGTACAAACTGCCTGTACAAACCCCCTTATGCCAGGAGTCTGCCGCCTAAAACAAGACACAACAGGAGATATAAAGAGTAACAAAAAAGAATGAGTGCCTTTGCTCAAAATCTATGGTATGTATATGGTTGTGTACATGGATAAATGCGTACATCTCATTGTTTTATAACACTACGAATGGAAGCCATAGGATTATCAAAAAATCTTTCACCAGATTAAGACATATAACCGTTTTTTCTTGTCTTTTTTCTTATCTGTCTTTTTTATAACATCTGAAGGATGCTTGCCTTCAGGATATCAGAACAGGATACTCAGCTGATTTTGAAAATGACTGAATGTTTTTCTCCTCTAGGGATAATAAAGAGTCCTTGAATGTAGTTTAAAACTCTTAGCTTCTTTGTCAAGTGTTAAGTGGACTGTGGCCTTTCATAGTGTCAGTGTTACACATGATAGTAATAAAAAGCTTGTCAGGCAGTTGTACCTGTAACTAATCCCATGCTGTTTGGTGATTTTGGAAAGAATGTGAACCAGAGAGGACACTTTTGCTGAAAAATAGCCCCAAAATAGGTGCTGCAATTATTTACCTCCTATTAGATTCAGTATATTGTTGAATGCTCATAAAATCCTTATTATTTCTGCGTTGTTGGTTTTTGGCTGGGTTGAATGTAATTTTTTGTTCTTTTCAGATGAAAAACATTTATAATGCCCTGAAATAAACAGTCATGTTCCTTCTAAAAGATTATTTTATCTATTAAAAATTGCCATCCAAATTGCAAAATATAGCATGACTTAGCTTCAGTGATTCTTAAACTCCGTAGATTCACTTGCCTTATACCCTCTTGCACCATATAAAAAGATGCTGGAAGGTGCTGTCATAGCATCCCAAGGGTCGTTCTTAGTCCACCATTGGTTTAGAGTCTAATAGATTCTCTGTCCGTGTTATGGAAAGCTTTTGCAAAGATCTGCTGAGATTAATTCACTTAGGTTAAATAAATCTGTTTGGGTTTGCTGACTCTAGCTGTCTCACACAAGACTAGGGCTTATATGTATATGCTGGTGTCAGGTGCCAGGAAGAAATGAGCTATGAACATACAGCAGTTTTATAGTTAAGGGAAAGGCAGAAAGCCTACTTGGTAAAAATCAGCTAGATGGATTGTTTGCTTAGTTTGCAGCAAGAAATTCAGAGTGGATGATAAGTGTTGTTCAATTCAGTCCCTGAGTCAGTCCTTTCTGAAAGGTATCAGATTTAGAGTGTTTGTAATTGAAGGGTGTGGTATAGTAACTTAGTTCCATTGACTGGGGAAAGGAAGCCATAAACAAGCCACAAATGTCTGCTCTAGATATACTAAATATATGTTAGATATATGTTTTGTAGATGGATAGATATATCTTGTCACTCTGAATATAATAAACCTACCAGGCCCTCATTGCAAATTTAGACTTGTTGCATGGAATAAAAGCAATTCTCTCCACAGGTTGTGTAGACAACGTTTTGTCGTCTAACTAATGTTCTGTATTAGGAAAACATAGTCATACCAGCCCAAATGAACTCTTCCAGCACACAATTCTAATTCAATAATTGATAACCAAAGTATACAAAATTGGTTTTGCAATAAAGTTGCAGCCTGGATTAAGGTAACAGAATGGAGACATTCTTGCTTATGGTTGCCACTCTATCTCCACAGTAACTAGATTTTTTTCAATGAGATTCAAGACGTTGGTGTGCTAACATGCCAACGTCCTGCTGCTGCCACAGTTTCTCCTGTCTGTAGCGCTGGGACCCAGAACCTAAGATGCCCTTTCTATTAGATTGGTAGTAAAAAACATGATTTTTTTTTCTACTTGCTGGACAATGCTAAGGTGCTCAGTTTCAGGTAGGGGATTAGGAGATTAAGGAAGTGATTTGTAAGTAGTATTAAAGCAAGCTTAGAGCATGTCAAGTCCATTTACTAAAATAAATAATACTAAAAAAGGATGACGAGCCTGCTTCAAGAGTATGAATTAAACTGAGATGTTTGCTGTATGTTTTTGTTTTACTAACAAATCAGAGTTTAAGATTACAGAAATCAGAGGCCAAAAGAGTTAGTCACCTGCTGCCATTTTGTTGTATTTTTGTATTGATATCACATTGATCCGATTTCAAGCTGCTAGATGTCTAAGGAAACATACAGATACCAGGATATTTTCAAAAACCTGCTTAAGCATCATTCTGTCTCTTTGGGCCCTTAACACCTTTGAGAATCTTCAAGTCTTTAGAAAGTCTGTTCGAAGGTAATAGTGGCTATAAAATGTCTTTTAAGTGGGAAATCCAGAATAACAAGCACACTTGAGAATGTTATAAGCCCTAGCTCAGAGAGGCATTTAAACACATTGCCTATTCATGCATTGTGCAATTGCGGCTGAAAAGATAATATGCTGGTAAAATGTTGTCATTTAAAAGAAGATAAACATTTAGCAGAGGAGCAAACCTCTGCCCTCAAAACACCTTTTTGTTCTCTGCATTCTACTGGGTGTAAGGATTTTTATCTCCCCCTCCAGCTGTTGGACTCAGTGTTTTTTGTGGGATCCTGTCCTGGAAGTTCTGTTTTTCTTCTGTGCTTAACTGTAACAGCTTGACTTAAAGATCAGGTAGTACCTGTTTTTTAAATTCTTGTCAATCCTAGATGAGTGCTGTGGTGCCTCCAGATTATTTACTAGTATTTTACCGGTTAATGTGTCCTAGAACACCTGTATTTTGATTTCCCTGTTTGTTCAGAACATCCTGGATTTGAAATTTTGGTAGTAGGGCTGTGGTACAGCACTTCTAAAGCACGGATAAAGCTCTGCGGCCTTGTTCCAGATCCTATATGTTCTAGATATTTCCTATGAAATAGTTGTGTATATTTCTGAAAATGGGAGAAAGGAAAATGTCTTTTCCTAATCTTGTTGTCAGAAATGACTGAATCCCTTTTTTGCTGGAACATAATAAACAAACAGGTAGAGGGAAAGACCCTGCACAGAACACCCTTAGGCACCCGAGACAGAGAAGTGGCATAACCAAGTTTTAACCACCTGGGTGATTAAAATCTGACATGATTAGAAAACGTTTGACATTGGGCCTTATCTTGGGAGACTGCTTCAGCCCCTGTGTTTTCCAGAGCTTTGCTTCTGAGTGAAGGCACTGAAAAAGCATGACAGGGCTTTTTGAAAAACAGGACAATGGGTGAAGGATGTTGATATATTAGCTTTTTGGGAAATGGGACTTTCTCAGTGCTGGATAAAAGTAGATAAAGTGCTGTTTTGCTAAGAAAGGCTTTAGAAGGGAGAACAAGTACGTTAGGTTTACTTTAGTCCTGCCTAAGAGTATGAGTAAAGATTTTCAGCAGAACTATGGATGACTGTGAACTAGACAGATGGTGCAACCAACTCTAGCTGTAATGCTGAAGACTTTTTCTATCAGTGAAAAGATTTCCACAGAGACACAGATTTTCTATCTGTGTTTGTGAATTAATGAAAATCCAAAGGAAACCTTCTCTTTGAATCGGTTCCTGGGACAGACTAGGTGTGCATTCCTGAACCATAATCTCAAGACCGTTAGGGTTGGCCCAGTTGCCCAATCTTCTCTGTTTGAGCAGCTGACAGCCTTAAATTTTGCTGTGGTGGATATGTATGAGGGTTGTTCGTAAGGTTCCTGAATGGAATTCAGATAAGTTAGCATGGATTAAAGAATTTGTTGTCACTTTTCAGATGAGTTGCCTTATGCTGTGGTGTCCATCACCAAAGCTTTTCCTGCTCCCAGACTCTTGGCCTGGGTACTGTGTACTGGGAGCTGTCTGCTGCTCTCCTCTGGCCTGAATGCAAAGTTTCACGTGTAGAAATCTGTGAATAAATTGGGGAGCTTTTGGGATGAATTAGCATAAAACTTGTGATAATCAATGATTTATTTATTGTTATTGTTAAAGATCTGTGTGGTTCTGATGTCCTCTTTTTCCTCTTTTCATTGCAGTTCATTGCTTTTGCCTCTTTATTCTTCATCCTAGTCTCAATCACAACCTTTTGCCTGGAAACACATGAGGCTTTCAATACTATTATAAACAAAACTGAGCAGGTTGTCAACGGGACAGAAGCTGTTCTACAGTATGAAATTGAGACAGATCCTGCTCTGACATACGTGGAAGGAGTCTGCGTGGTGTGGTTTACATTTGAATTTTTAGTCCGTGTTGTTTTTTCCCCGAACAAACTTGAATTCATCAAAAACCTGTTGAATATCATTGACTTTGTGGCCATCCTGCCCTTTTACCTAGAAGTGGGCCTGAGTGGGCTTTCCTCCAAAGCTGCTAAGGATGTGCTTGGTTTCCTCAGGGTAGTAAGGTTTGTGAGGATCCTGCGAATCTTCAAACTCACCCGCCACTTTGTGGGCCTCAGGGTGCTGGGCCACACTCTGCGAGCCAGCACCAATGAGTTTTTGCTGCTGATAATATTCCTGGCACTAGGTGTTTTGATATTTGCTACCATGATCTACTACGCAGAACGAGTGGGAGCCCAGCCCAACGACCCGTCAGCGAGCGAGCACACGCAGTTCAAAAACATCCCTATCGGCTTCTGGTGGGCTGTTGTCACCATGACAACCCTTGGGTACGGGGATATGTATCCGCGGACTTGGTCAGGCATGCTGGTGGGGGCCCTGTGTGCTTTGGCTGGGGTGCTGACCATAGCCATGCCCGTGCCTGTTATTGTTAACAATTTTGGAATGTACTACTCCCTGGCGATGGCAAAGCAGAAACTGCCGAGGAAGCGGAAGAAGCACATCCCACCTGCCCCTCAAGCCAGCTCCCCTACCTTCTGCAAGACGGACTTGAACATGGCCTGCAATAGCACGCAGGGGGACATCTGCTTGGGCAAGGACAACCAGCTGATGGAACACAACAGATCATCAGGTAGGACCCCACTGGAAATGCATGTCCTCTCAAAACACTTTATAGACCAGTATGTTTGGTAGGTGCCAGAAAGCAGCCAGTCTTTCTGCAATGAGCAGATGTAGCTCCCACCCTTCTCCCCTCCAGTGTTTGCGTGTTCTTGTAGAGGAAAAAATAGTTACAGTGATGTTCCCAATTCTATATGTAGCTGGTCTATACAGTTTTGCTTGCTCTGTTGCGAATGCTTTCCTGCTGATGATATCAACCTTTTTTTTTGCCTGTTGTTTGTTGTGTTGTATGGGTGTTTCTTGTTTTTCTGCATGACTGTGACAATTTGAACAGCCACCGTGTCCCACCCTGTTGAATTCCATGGTGTTTTGCCTCAGTGTTTGTCTCTTGTATCAGCTTTGCCTATGCCACATAGTGGGCTGTTAAACAAGATCCTAAAAAGAAGCAGCCACTTACAAGGAACAGGTGCTTTACATAAAAAGCCCAGCACTCAAAGGAAATAAGAGGAGATTCTCTTTCTAGCTTTCTCTCCATTTGGTTCTGCTTCCTTGGCAGGAAGAACCTCCTTCATCTGTGTTAGATGAGACGTTGCATGGTATTTACTATTAATTGGACGATGAGAGTAAAGTTGATGTGAAGTTTGTCAAGAAAAATGAAAATGGCAATCCCCAGCAACATCATCATCACTCTCAGTGTTGATTTTTATGATTTGTATTTCCTTAACTCTCAGAGTCCCAAATCACAGACCAGGACTGTTTTATGCTAATTTCTGTGAAAAAAAACCTTATCAAATGACAGCCTATACCCCTCCAAACCACTGCTCCAAATTCCATATCTATTGAAATTAAAGAGGGAGGTTTATCTTACAGTATAATTGAAAGAAATTTGTAGCAGCAAGGATTTTTTTTTGTTTCTTTATTGAATGTATTTATTCTTAAGCCAAACGCAGTATGATGACAAAGCTCACAGACCAATCATTAGGCTCCTATTGGAAAGTTATTAAATGATAATAAGACATCAAAAAAACATGACTGATGTCATTCAGTAACTGAAATTTATTTTTTACAAAGAAGAATCTGGAAAATCTCTCTCTGAATAATATCCTTCTTTGTTCTGTGGCTCTGTGACTGAATAGCATTTATGTTCAAAGAACCTCAGTTTCAGTCTCCGAGTGAATATTCACAGACAAAGTTAACAGAGATTTTTGAACATCTCTAAAGATATTTAAGAGGATGGAAACCCTTGAAAGGTCGTGTGTTGTGGGTGGAACATAGTTAGTTTTACAGTGCTTTGACTGATACACACTTTCAGATAACATCTTTAAAGTGTTAATGAAAACAGCTTTTGCATGTTATCAGGTCCTGCTAAAGGTATACCAGGATGGAGGAGGCTCAGTGTGATCAGAGCAAAGAGACACTTTCTAGTGTGTCTGCAGCTTTATTTACAAGGTGTTATAATCCTTGAGGTTAGGGAGAAAGCAGCTATACAAAAAAGGAGCAATTTTTAAGTGTTGACTTTCTCTTTGGTAGTGCCACCACTTGCATTGTATGTTCTAACTTCATTTTGCGTAGAAATTCTGTTAGATTAGTTAGGAATTTTGTGCAAAACTTCAAGGCTGAATATAGCCCTTTGCATTACCATTTCAGAAAAGCACCTGCTCAGCTTTAGATGCAAAGGTAAAGTTGAAGTCAATAACATGCCACTACCTGTTACATGCCTTGCTGAGCAGAGGTTTTTTCTTGAAGTGTGGCCTGAGTCGGAAATAGTAGATAATTTTAAAAAGAGTCCTTTGGGATCAGTAGAGGTGAGAGTTTTGCTGTTTGACTAAATTAACTACACAGATCAAAGAAAGCATTTAGTATTGGGTAATTATGATGACAAGCAATACCAGTATGACAGCAAGCACAGAAATAAATGCTAAATGCATATTTTTAAGGAGGTTTCAGTGCCAAATGTTTCATAATTTAACCCTGCTAGAGTGGTTCTTCAAAGTATGTTAAGGAACATATTCTAAGCAAAAATGGCTAGCATGGCTTCTTGTTTGATAAAAAGAATAGCCAAAGTAATAAGTTCATTTTTGAAATGTCTTAGATTGACTGTGCTCAGAAAGGTTACAGTCTATAGAAGGCAACTAACTTAATCTTGATTTGATTATTTTTTATTTCATGTTAAGTGAGATTTAAAAAGAAGAACAGGAAAGTCAAAAGATCATTTGTACTTGAATAAAAATATATATTTTTGGCATTTTGTACGGATGAACGATGAATTGCAATCTTATTTTCTTCCAATGATTTACCTTATTACTATTTTTTGAGTGATGGGAATATCTGGCATTCAACATAAGCTCTTTGTGATGTCTCATTTCCTCATTCATTATTTGTCTGTAAATGGGCATGGTGCTTTAACCAGTGTTATCAGGTGAAGACAGTGCAGGAAGTGAGCAGCCACTCTCACCTGGTGAAAGGCTCCCTCCCATCAGACGCTCTAGTACCAGAGACAAAAACAGAAGAGGGGGAACATGTTTCCTACTGACAACAGGTGATTACACGTGTGCTACTGATGGAGGGATCAGGAAAGGTATGGACTTCTTTCATTAGATCATAAAAGGTCACTCAGCAACGTGCTTGTGAAAAGTGAGCTTAGAGTAAAATGATGTGCACAATGCTCTTATAGGAAAAACTGTACTCACAATGTATTTGTTTCTTTCTTCCTAGTCATTCTCTTCTTGCTTTTCTTTTAGAAACCACCTTATCTCTCAGTCTTAAAAAAAAAAAATGCTTGATGTTGAACCCTCATTCTATTTGTGTCTTCATTTGTCTGTTACCTTTAATGGAAAAGCCTGTAATTCAGACCTTTCTCATTCAGTCATTCATCCCTCAATACCATTTGTCATTCTAAAAGACAAATTAATTAGTTAATAACTTTGTTCTGCACTTAATAACTTTATAGCTGAATAAATTACATTTAAAAGATTGAAATATCAGAAGTAAACAGTATTTTTGTTCTGAACACAACAAGCCATATCACATGAGATTCTACTGAGATTTTTGCCACAAAATGCCACAAAAATTTTCATCTCTGTAAAACACCATTAATGCTGAAAGGTGACGGTAATAGCATAGTCTACCCCATCCAGAATTCAACCACATTAAAAAATGGCTTGAACTTGCAAGGTGCTGAAAATGTCTTCTATAGTTGTTCATCCTGTTCAAGTCTGATTACTCACTATTTGCTAGGATTGGGTTCTCCGAATGGTGTTTGCAGAGCCTTCTGGCATTATCACTCGCGCAATTGATTGTGTGACAGTCTGCCTGGGCCACAGCTGGCGGTATCTGGAAGGCTAACCTTAGGGCATAGCACAAAAATCAGCAATGCCCGGGTAATCTTGCCATTTTCTTAGACAAGAATAGCTTTGGTTTCTTGGCAAAGAATAGTATTCTAATAGTTTTCACATTCCTGATCACTGATATGCTATTTCTCTCAGAATTCACCATCTGCAGTAGCCATGTGGCACTGGACAAACAACTTGGGCTGAGATTTTTCTGTGATTTTTTTTTTCTTCTAGCTTTGTCTGCAGCAAATGTAGCTGTCCCAGCCAGCCACAGACTCTAAAAACAAATTCTGTTGGTTATTCAGCAAAATGCAAGAGGATATTCTTTTCACATTTCAAAAGCATGAGCTCAGTAGGTTAAACTTGTGAAGGTAGATGTGCAGCCACAGTGCAATGTATATGGTATTTGTAAAGAATATGATTGTCTCAATTCTCCTACATTTCACATATTCCTATATATAATGTTTAGATTAAATGGTACTTAGTTACAAGCATGTTTTTGCACATAGATTTTAGGACTCTTATCTAATGTGAATATGTTTTGTATTGACTTCTGGACACTTTGGATTTTTCACAGTATCCCTAACAGTAAGGGTCCAGTCTTTTGAGGAGGTCAGGAACACCTGAATAATGCAGATTGCCATGGCATCTTGCAAGATCAGGCTCTTTGATTCATTTGGAGATGTTAGTATAAAAATTTCAGTACTGCTTACTTAGTAGAAACTGTAATTAGAACAGTTCAGAAATAACAGAAGTTACCCGTTAATTTCTAGAGATAAATGTTCATATGAAAATGAAATATATGTTCCACTAGGAATACATGAACATTTTCATATCAAAATCTAGATTCGATAGGAAATTCAGTTTCATAGTTTATCCTGAAAAAATGGGTTTTGAATTCAGAACTGACATTATCTCAATGCAAAATGTGGTATTTGACTGGCTGTAATGATAACCTTAACCTACGCTGAAATTTTTTAGCCACTGACTTTGAAGTCTGTTTTATATAGAGTAGGGAAGCTAGCTCATAAGCAGGAAACATCTTCAAGTGACCTCCAAATGGTTTTGAATACTTGAATTTAATTCACACATCAAGTCTACTAGTTTTCCATTTTGTTCCTCCTCCCACCCTACCCTTTTTTTTTTTCTTTTGGTATATCCTTCTTGTTTAGTTGGTCCCTTAATTAATTCTTGATTGTTTTCAGTGATTGTTTATTCAGAGCTTTTTTGCATTAGCATCTTATCTCCATCTCTAAGGTGATACTGCTTCAGAGCTGATCCAAACCACACTGAAATACCTGGAAATGATTAAGTTTGGATTATGCCTCTATCTCTATTCATCTTGTGTGTCTGGTTTTCATTTTCTAGGAGTTCCTGTTTTCTTTCCTGTTTTTACTATCTTGTCTTCCTTCCTCTATCAGTTCTTCTTTGCTTTTAGAAAAGCAAAGAAAAATGTTACTTAAAAAAGTAACAGGAAAATTATTAAAAATATTAGTTTCCTAGTTTCTGTGTAGCAAAAAAAGCTACCTGATCTTTTAGATCTTTTTGTCAGCATTAAGTTTACAGGAGCATTTAAATACCTAGATTAAGATTGTGCTTCCCTTCCGTTCCCCTTTCAAACACAATTCTTTCTAATCTGTGTAAGTACTGATAGAAACTCAGAAACTCCACGTGCCCTTGCAATCTGGAGATAACACTGCACAATGTTTTAGCAGACATGAGATTACACATTTGTTTTAAGTACAGTTTTACAACATGCAATTTTCAGTAGGTAAAAAACATGTTAATTGTCTTTATTATTATTACTGCATATGTTTTCACCATGGCGCTCAATGGCTTAAGACCTATGCAAACACAAACAGTGATGCAGTGATTGTCCAAAAGAATATGTATTTTGGAGAGAACCTGAGACCTGATTTTTCCTAAAGATGCCACCAGTGATCTGTTGTCTGAGACCTGGAGTTTGAACCAGCAACTGCTTTAATAAGAAAAAGAAAATGCTTGGTGACACCTCATGTAATGTGTAAATGTAGTGTCATTTTATTGACAGGAAAGTCTCAGTATTTCACTGTAAGCAATACATTGCAAATGCTTAGACACATGCTTGCCTTTAAGCAAGTAAGTAGTGCCATTGAAATCAATGGGACTTCTCATGCTTACAGTGAAGCAAGTTATCTCAGTCCTTTCAGGAGTGAGGGCCTGTCCAGCAGTATCTGGGAAAAGGTAACACAGGATGAGGGAAGAGTAATCCAGAAAAGCTTGATCTTCCTTGTAGTGTCCCTGCTGGTAGCTCTCTCCAGAGCAATGGGCTGATCCTTTTCTTCGTAGGTGGAATTATTCAGGCATCACTGAAAATGCTTAAATATGAAGATAGTGAGGGAGTGAATAGCAATGCTATTCTGATGCTTTATACCATAGCCTTTACAAAGTGAAAACAATCTACGTGTCACATAAAATAGGCAGCTGGAGCTGACAGTAAATGTGAACAGAAATGTCTGCAAGTGCAATGTTCACTCCAAACTGTGAGGCATTGTTATGTGATTGTCCCATTTAGTGATTAATTCTTTACTACTTGCTTATGTGGAATGGAACTGTAGTTCATTTGAGTCAGCTGGATAAGGAGCACAAATACAGTGGTTTAAATTTGCCAGTGAGGAAGCAGTTGCAAATATGTCATACTCTGCTATCTTATTTTACTTTAATATTAGAAAGTCTTAGGGTTAATAAATCTGAAGATGGAGCTTTTTTTACTATAATGTCATTAAAGCCTCTGCAGAAATGGCTTACAAATACTTTATGCAATTTCATCTGGTTTTTGTTTTATTTATTTTTAAAGAAAAATCTTCCTTTATTATGAATCGAGTTTGATAGAGATTGTATTATTCTAGCAGTTTTTATAGTCTGCCTTTCTTTTAATGGCATCTTGAATATGCTTAGGCAGATAGCTCACCCAACAACCCTCTTGGGGTCCTTTATCTTGCGCTCTGTGCAACCCTGCTGAAGCCAGCAGGGTGGTACTGAGTGCAAGCTGGGATGTGGAAGAACAGGTCAGAGCTCTTGTGTGGTGCTCTGTTTCATTTCCTGGGAAAGAATAGCTGCATTTATTTGTGAATTATTTTATTTACTAACATCTTTTGGTAGTAACGTGTCTCAGGATTGAATTCTGTTGCAGGAAGATTCTCTTTGAGTCCCAGATAGCTCCTTGGATTACATTACATTGTATTGTTTGTCTTTGTCTATTTTTTGGCTGAATTCAACTGATGTCTGTGCATTTTCTCATACAAGGCTACGAAAAATCTCGAAGCTTAAACAACATAGCTGGCTTGGCAGGCAATGCTCTGCGACTGTCTCCAGTAACATCACCCTACAGCTCACCTTGTCCTCTAAGGCGCTCTCGGTCTCCCATCCCTTCTATCTTGTAAACCAGATGTCGTCAATCGGCTACATAGTATTAATTCAAATACTGTTTACTGCATAATGGAAATAAATGTAGCATTAACTATAGGCTCCACAAATATGGTATAATTCCTGCATGATGTAACTGTCAGTAATAAATGCCACTTGGGTAGCTGAAGATTTTTATCTTGGCTTTTAACGATTACCTAAGGTAGTGCTTCTCCTTTTATCTGCTATATTGTCCTACCTTCCTGTGGCAATAAAAGGACAGTTAGTGGATGCCATTGGCCAGTATATTCAATAAATAAGCATATTTTCAGGGAGATATATTTTAAATAATGTGCTTCCAACTAATTACCAATCACTCCATTGAACCTTCATTTCCTGTGACTCTACTCCATTCTGAAGATGTCTGGAATCGTGTCTTGGTTGCACACAATGTGACTTGGGTCTGCTCATTTGCATGGACCATCCTGTCTCCATCACCTGACAAGCCGTGTTGCTGATTACGGAGACCACAGATGGCTCTGGATGTGTGTTCTTGCATTGTACCATCTTGCTGAAATGAAAGCACTGATAAACTGTTCTGCATGTGGGATTGTTTTTCTTTGTTTAACCTTTTCCTTTATTTTTTAACAAACTACTTGTTTATAAATGGTTTTATTTCTTGATTAACTTACTTTGGTACTAGATTGCTGTATCAGAGTTCTGAATGTCTCCGGTTGTTTGCACACAGATAACTGCAAAGAGGTTGTCATTACTGGTTACACGCAAGCAGAAGCCAGATCTCTTTCTTAATGGCTTGGGGAAGGCACAAAACATGCAAGAAAGGTAAATGCCATCCAGGCTTGCAATTTTAAGCTAGCAAGTGCTGCTTGGTACTGTAGTCATTTCTCTACTCCAGGGTTCTTCAACATTTTCAGAGGCTGAGTACCAAGTAAATCAAGATTATTTCATTATTTTTGTACAACTTTAAGAGGGCAATAGTTGTCAAGTGGGGTTTTTGACCAGCCTTATACCTCTGGCTCATGAGCTTCAAAAACTTCTTCGGTCAATGTTTTTTGAGGTGCTTTGTCCTATGTGTTGTTTGTCTGTCTGTTTTGCAGCCTGTCTACTGTATTTTCCATCTGTCTCCATAAAGCACTGAGATACTGTTAAAATGCCCCTCTCTTTTGAGATTAACTAAGGACATTTTTCTCCTTTTCTCTTTTTTCATGGGGACTATACATGTATGTATAGATACATATATATATTATATATATATTTCAAGTGCAAGTTAGTATCATTTAGAATAACTCATGCGGGCACTACGAAGATTTTTTTGAGTGAGATTTAGTAATGGTTTTATAGTTCTGACCAGTTACCTATTGCATAACCATCAATCCTGCTTCCTAGCAACCAGCATTCATTACAGTTTTGAAAGTGTATCTCCTCTAGTGGCTTTTTCTTTTAAACTAAACCTCTGTTTATGCAATAGGACAAATGCAACAGTAGATTTGATATTCTGGGCTGGTGAGGAAAAATTACCATAAAACAAAGAGTTTTACCACTACACGGGGAAGACCATAACTCCCCAAATCTTAAGAGATCCTTGAGATTGTTGAATAATCCCTGCTTGTCATGTTTTAATTTTTGATAGGGAAAGAAATATAACTTACTGTTGGCCGTGTAACATGTTCTCCTGTATATAGCCTAGCCCAGCAGCATGACCTGCATGTCAGAATTCTTGTACAATAATGTATTTATTTATCAAAGTATACATTTCTGATATTTAGAGATGTACATTTGTTTAGTTTTGGTAAAATGTTGTCAATAGAAAGATAATTGCAAACAGCTTTTAGCAAAGGAATTAATATAATATCTGGTGCTGCTGTTATATTAACTACAGTGTTGTACAGAATTTATCATGGATTTTTGACTGCTGAAAAAGGGACAATGGAATTTAGCCATACCAAGGACTGTACTGGAAAGAGACTGCTGCTGCTGAATGGGCCCTGATAAACAACTCACGCCTTGAAGAGGTCACTGAGACTTTACACAGGAGGTAGAGTTTGTGAAAGAAGATTAAAGGCTGCTCATAATTACTGCTGCCAGAGAAAGGGGTGACTAGTCACTGTTGATGAGTCAGCTGTAAATAAAATGTGTGTGCATGGAATATCAGTTTTTATCTATATCAAGGAAAGCTGAATTCAAGTCATCATCGCTAAGGCTCCATGCCAAGACCCACACCCCTGTGTTTATTCTTCCTGGTTCCTGCAGTAAGTTGTGCTGTGGATCATACAAAGACACACACTTATAATGATAGTGATGTAAACTACATCTGTCTTGACTTCCATCATAATAATGGTATATTTTGCAAAGGTCACAATTATGGACAGAGTAGGTTTGCAAAAGTCCTTGCTTCCTCAGTTTGCCACGATCTATATTTGTATGAATTCTAGTGTACATGCCAAATCTTAAGTTTACTTTTCACTTTGATAAGAGAAATGTGACTGCAAACAAACATCACTGAATTTGTTCACAGCACACAGTCTTTTTTCATTGTTACCTCAAACTATAAGTATTATGAGAAATAAAATTCTGGCAGCAAGAATTTTTTTTTTTTTTTTATTCAAAGTGTTGCAAACCCAACATAAATAAGTATGTAAGTTGTATTAAAATTATATCCTAAAAAAATGTATATTTTACATAAAAGAGATATTCTTTGATCAGTTACTTTTTGTGATTTTTGTGGTAAATGGATCCAATCTATTCTATGTTTATGAAGCACTGTAGTGGTACGATGTGATAATTATGTTCTCTCCATCCTATTCGATGAGAAATTCTCCAGAATCTGTTTGTCATCCTGGTGTCCTGATTGTAGGGACATATCCCAGTTGTGAAACTCTGTATTGTGGAACTTCTGTGAACATGTCAAGGTGCATGCACAATCCTGGTGGAAGCCAGTGGAAATGTAATACCTGAATTGGAGAATAAAAGGCAAACGATCTGGGGAGGAACTTGAAACATATCTTCTGAAGTGGCTCATGCGCTTTCTTTAGCTGTATTGGTCCCTTCCCTGCCGTTGGCCATCCTTCTGATTCTCACATCAGTTTCCTGGGGTACATGAGGAGCTAATTCAAAAACTAACACAAGCTGGCTTTTAAGCCAATTCAAAATCTCCCTTCTCCTTAATGACGCCAAACCTTGTGTGGAAGTAGTAATTGGGATAGATATAATTGACTCAAAACAGTTTTAGCATGTCCTAGTATGAAGTGAACCTAAAAAGGAACTCAAAGGTGATAAATGTTTAATGAAAACTTCTAATTTGATATTGTATTTGGCGCAATGACTGAAATGCCTGGATACATAAGCAGAATATCAGAGAGTGCTGAGGGAGCTAGTACATCTGTGTACCTGATCTGAGAGACTTACTGGAGCATGTTCAGTTCTGAAAGACATTTCAGAAGAGGTGTTGGAATGTAAGAATGATTCCAGAAGGCATGCTCAAAAGTGTTCAAATTTCGGAAAATGTGTTACAGTGACATACTACAAAAACTCAATCATCTGCTTAGTTTACCCAAATTCAAATGGTATCTCAACTGTCCTGTAAGTAGTACCTACATGAAGAAGAGGTGTAACGGTCAGCCTCTCTTCTGTCCCAGAGAGGCTTACTTCTCTTGCCAGTCATGCAGGTCTCATGTCTGGCCCCCAAAGGAGACTCAGTGCTCAGAGAGAAGTGGCTTTTCTCAGTGCTACCTGGGGACAGTTATGTGTCCAAAATGGGATTTGGATCAGGCGGTGCATTGCGCTGGGCAAGACAGTAGGAAGCAGTAATGACCATGGTGTGGCTGAAGTCGTCTTCTGCTTCTGAAGGTAAGGAGGTTGAATCAGAACCTCCACGGACACAGGATCTGGAGTCCAGGCTCTCCTGATCGCAGCTGCTTACTTTTCTCCTAAAGAACCAAGCATGTTTAACTATTTTCTTTTAAAAAGTGCACGGAGGACAAGGTGATCTCATTAGCTATTCATGTGTCCAACCCACGTCTAACTTCTCTGAGAGGAAGAGTTTGTTTAACCACCAGCCCTCAAAGACCAACTCCCTCCTGTGCTTTCCCTGCTCCTGGACTCATGCAAGGGTGAAAGGTAGCTCGTCTGTGTCTGGGAGGGATGGGCACTTTCATGGGAGGTGGAACAGCAAGGTTTGACTTTCTCAAACTGAGGAAGGCTTTGAACCTAGACTTCCCTTTTTGAGGTAATGAAAGTCTTATAGCACAGCTATTGTATACGTAACAGGCAGCACATTTGCATCTGCTTTCTCTCTTGGCCATCTTTTTAAAATATGTGGGAACATCATCGATATTTTGTAAAGGGGGGACGTCACCCTGCCAGTTTGTTGAATTTAGGCAGCGCATATCTACCAGGCCTCCAGGGCATTTCAGCTCTGGAAATGTGGGTACCCTGAGGATCAAATAGGCACTGAAGAGCGGTTGTGGGAATTTCTGGGCCTGTTTGAAGAGTATAAACACTGAGTTAAGTATTGTATAAATAAGGCTTGAATGGCTGGAAGACAAAACTAGATAAATTCAGACTAGAAATAAGATTAGAACCAATGCATCCATTAAGACAATTTACCAAAGGCTGTTGCTTTTTCACCTTTAAAAGCTATAAAGTTGTAACATCAAAAATGAGCATCATTTTGAAAGATAAACTAGTGCCACGGCAGGCTTGATGCAGAGATGACCAGATCAAAATCTTTGACATGTATTGAGGAGATGCACAGATTATGGGCATTTATCATTCTTCTGAGGCCTCATTCAGCACTGAGAAAACTTTGCTGTTCCAGCTTATTTTGAGACACGGTGTTAGTAACGTTATAGGTGTGCTCTGCAAGCGGGAGCCAGAATTGATAAGAAACATACAGCTAAACAAATTGAGACCAAGCTGTGTGTCAGGCGACTTTTTTGTGTGTGAAAAAATTATTAATTACTCCTAAATATCCTCTTACAAAAGGTTTAGATGAAATTAAAAGTGTTAAAAGAGAAGGAATTTTAAGGAAGCCTCTGTTTAGAACGGTTACTGAAAATCAGAGGGGGAGGGGAGCAATCTAAGAAGAGCAAACTTTCCAGCATATTTTAATTTTAAGATATGAATTAAACTATATGAAAGAGGAGGGCATTTTATCATCAGAATAAATCATGCAGAAGTCAGACAAAGGAAATTGGAATGGAAAACTGCTACTAGAAAGAGAAAATGAGTATATTAATATGCTGTATTACAAGCAGTGACTTGAACAATTCCATAATAGATACTTTGAGCACTAACTGAGTGAAAGGAAATTAGAAAAAAAAGCAAAGGTTTCAGGCAAGTTGAAGTTATCAGAAATATTAATATAATACATTATTTCCAGTTGGAAATGCTTATTATTTATTTAATTTATAAAGATACAAGTCATTTAAAAAATGATTTTTTTTTTTTTAAGTGAAGAGATGGCTCATGAGCAAACATTGAGCTCTTGGTGTATGTGCCCTAGGGTTGGATACCTAACCCTTATGCCATTACCAGCATTTTCCTTCTACTTAGCCGAATCTCCTGATCAGCTACCACTGGGATATGTCAAAATTGCAAAACTTTCTTATTCTTGGATCCAGAGACACATCTCTGTCACATTCCAGCTCCGTGGGAGAGAAATCTGTGCATGGAGGCTGGATAGGAGCCCTGGTGTGCTCCAGCCAGTTTGGTTAATGCAGAGACCCAGAAAGTGGCACTGTCTATGGAAACACCCTGAGCCAGTCTCTGAGAAGCTTCTCATTACCTTTTAGCAAAAAATACTTGCTTTCCCCACCCTCTGCAACCTCCTCCCCAAAACCCAGCCTTCTGTTGCTTGCTTTTTTTTCTTCTGAGCATGTTGATGAACAGCTGACAGGTTTCAGAGTCATACTTTCACAGTTTCACATTCACATATGGCAATATTCTAACATTTTTAAAAAAGGAGGTGGACATTTTTGGAAAATTTGGCACTTAAATGTAATACATTTCATTTTAATATCTCCTATATTTCTTGCTGGTGGAAGACTGGAGATCAGTTTAAAACAAGGACCATAGCTAGGCTGTACTGAAACTTACAGGGTATGCCCACTTTATACTCTGCAGCTGGTTATGACGTAGCTGCATGTTACTGTCATATGAAGCTCTCAGTTTTCTCCCCAAATGGGATCTGGGGATAAGCTGCTAGGGCACATCAGCGAGAAGACCTGTATTATATTGCATTTCTTCTCTGCAGAATGGTTGTGGCTCCTACTGGACTGTAAACATGAATTGTAAAAAAATATTGTTTGCAAAATATCAAGACTGGAGATGGCTATAATCCATCACTGTCTTGCAGCAGTCACCCTTACAGTCACCCTTTCTTTAAAGCGCTGAAAGCAGATGATTTCCTGTCAGCCTTGCAGAGCAGCACTAGGTCTGCCTGAGATACTGAAAAAAGAAAGTGGAAGTTGTTTCCCTTGCCCTTAAAACTTCATATTTTCAACAGCAGCAAGATCAGGCTTATATAAGAAGCTTGGCCTTTGCAGTGAAACAATACAAAGCTCCATCAATCTGAAGAATAGTAAACCATAGCCACATTATCCTATTAGGCTAACTCTAAAAATAGATTTTCAGGTTCTTACAGGGATTTCCTTCCTTTGTGACTAAATGCCAAACTGGGGATTTATGGAAATCTTATTTTCTTCGTAGCTGTAAATGTTGTTGATATAATACAGCATTCTGGAAGTCTTAGGACTATACCATTGTTTACCACTGCTTTTTTTGTATTTTGCTGGAGTAAAAATCAGACTTCTTCTCAATTGGAACCCTGGAAAGGCAGGAAAGTGGAGCGCTGAATGATGTAGTTTTGTTGAACTCATAGAAAACCTGCTGTATGTAACTGCATCTACAGGGTAATAAAGCCACACAGCTTTTCCTGTGTCAATGTATTGACATTGACTGTAGCTTTTCTTTTCTGGAACTGCCAAACCAAGTGTTGGTTAGCACAATCACAGCAATACAATTAGTTGATGCTGCTGTTTATAAACCCTGCTCAACCCTTGGTAGTTTTGCTTTAAATTTGGTAGCAATGGAACAATATGCAGCTTAACCACTCTGTCTGAGCTCAGAGAAAAGCTTATGAACAAGCTTAATGTTAAGTCTGTCTGTTTTTGAAGCGTTTCCTTAGCACAGGGCATTACCCGACCAGGTTCACAGGTCGAAGTAGCCTCACTGAAGCCAATGGCAAAAACTGTCCTTGACTTACTTAAGAGGAAGTAGGTTTTAAGAAGCAACTGGTCTGTATTACAGATTTATTGTGGTGGTCATCATTTCATTAGCTTACGAATTTACTGCCCGCAGCTTTTATCCGTGTCTTCTTCCACTTTTCTGCATCACCCGCTCTGTGGAGGCAAAGGCAGAGGCAGAGGGGCACGGGTGGGTGCTCAGGGCATCACCCTGTGGCTGGAGGGTAAAAACGGCTTCTGGTGCAGGGAGGAGGAGGAGGAAAAGGGGACTATAACCTCCTCAACCAAGTTACCTCACGATGGGTGACAACACTGCTGTCTCTAGCATGCTACCCACTCTACCCGCTCTACCCGCTCTAGCCAAGCCACGTGGCTTTCTTCAAGGCTAAACGAGAATGATCCGTCACCTCCAGAAACTGATTTTACTCACATCTTAGAGATCTGTTTCAGATGGGACAGACTGATCTTTGTGAATGCTTATTGACAAAGAATGTAGCTAGAATGGGAAGGTTAACTTGACCATGGCATATTTTGGTAAGATGAATCACACCTCACAAATTTGTCTAAATAGGGACACCAAAGAAATTGAAATTGCATCAGTTAAAAATATGCAATCAACATGCCTAAATTAAACCTCTTTAAATGCCCCAAAGGACACTTTCACTCACGTCATAACATCTAAGAAACTAAAGAATTCCCAAATAATAACATTATACCCCCAAACCTTTGCAGCAGATGCTATAAAATGACTCAGTGTAAATGTGAATAAAGCTGTTTCATGAATATTTTGGTGTTAAACTCTTTGGGGAATTAATCACTGTTAATGCGGTGACCATAGCATTACCTTTATTGTCATCTTTGCGTCTCTCTCGCATTTACCTTGTGACTATTGCTGGGGAAAATCCTCATAGAAACATACTACTACCTGGGTGACCTTTCTCTGTTGGGGGGGAAGGAATTAAACATATCTGAAAGTGACATTTTCCTTATTTCCCTCTCTTCCCCATGAGAAGAGCAGCATCTCTCTCGCTGAGCTCTCGCCTGTCTGCTAGGGCAGAGGGTTGTCCGTAGAGAGGCAACGTGCTCTCGCACCAGGGCCTGGCTCTCCTGTTGCTTTACCTGCTCTCGTAGAAGTGCAGCGCAGTTTCCTCTCCGCTCCCCCCAGAAACATTCTCTTGTTCAGCCCTTATATTCCTGTTAGAAGAGGAAGGGGGGTGTGTTATCAGAGCCTGCCCTGGAGCCAGTCCATATTAGGTGCATGCAGGACTCTCACGTCTGCACCAACCTCCAAGCTTTCTTCTTTTTTCTTGATGCATGAAATAGATCCCTGACAAGAACCATTGTATCATGGGAGCTCATTAACTGAAAATTGCTTCCAAAACACTTCCTGGAAAAGCATCTGGCTATATGAGAAACCTTCAGCAGAGTTTACATCGCTTGCTTGCTTGCTTGCTATTTTCCTTCTCCAGTCTCCTGATCCTACTACACAGATTGCTCCACCTGTTTTTTGCGAGCATCTTCACTGCTCTCTGCCTTCTGTGCCTTCCTTAGCTTCATCTCTGCCCATCTGGTATGCAGGATTTACCCACAGGCCTCTTTCTCCTCTCTCTTGGTTAGAGTGCAGCTATGGTCAAGCACAAGAGCTGCTGGGAAGGGACTGTGAGTGAAAAAGTAAGGTGAATGTGGACCTCAATCTTAAAAGTAGAGTGCAGCGCTCGGTCTTCTGGTAAAGCTAGCTAAAACTTGTTGGAGATGTCCCCCTCACACATTTTGGTCCAACTCAGCTCAGAATGAACTTGAAACTCAGCAGCTCCTTTCTTATGGTCACCACAGCTGGGAACGTTAAACTTGATTGCTGAATTTTGTAATGGCAAGTGATGTGTTAAAGTAGCACTGCTGTGAGTGAAGAAGAGTTTGCAACTGGAATATGGCCAGTGCCAGGGACACTGCTGAAGCACATGCCAAAAACTGATAGACCACTTAGAAACTGAATTCAGAAATCAGATTTTTCCAATCACTAATTCACAGAGCTATTAATTTACCAATCAATATAAGTACTGAGCAGACTGATTGGAGTGCTGAATGTATTTGAATTTATCAGAAATAATGACGAACAGTGTCATGACCCTTTTTACTTTTTTTAAAGGCTATCTATAATACTGAATTCCCTTCAGACCTGAAAATAAATACAATGAAAATATGTGCATCAGCTAAATTAATGTGAGGGGGTAACCATCCCCCAAGGATAGCTATAATAATTTAGTTTAAGAAACATTTTTATATACTAGTCTTAGAAAAAAAGCCATTCATTAAATTTTATTCATAGTCCTCTGATACTTGAAGGGTATAATTTCCAAACTTCGGCCACTGGGAAGCCTATTTCACTTACCTGATTTTGAGCTGTTAGGCAGCAGCTGATAAGTTTTTGATTCAGTCATTCCTGTATTGCCTGTGTCCACTGGAAATACTAGACAGTGTTCAGGTACATGCATGACTTCTGCTTATGCATCCTTCAGCACCTGGGACTTGCTTGCCGTCCTTAAGTTATGTACTTTTCCCAGGTTTTCAGGTGAATGTGAGAGCCATCCACTCACAGAGGTATTTCTGGGGCAGACAGCACAGGGACATATGCTGCAGCATGAGAGAAGTAAGTTAATGATCTGCAGTTCGCAGTTGGTCCTAGGAATGCCTTGTCACACTGGCTTTGCCTCAATGGGGCTGTTGCTACCATGTCTAGGGGAAAGGAAGAAGCTGGGACTGCAGGGGTTCATCTCATTGTAAAGGTCTCAGTATGTAGAGCTGAGAACTGCCAACATCAGTGTATGGCCAGTGCCAGGATTTAATTCCTTCCATCATTAAAAAGACCAGATCAGACTGCTGTGCAGTGTGGACAGCCTCCGCAGGGCAAGACTCTGATGTTACGCCTGCTTTTGGGCATCCTTTTGGGCCTGGATCTGATTACAGACCTGCAGCTGGACATCTTGTTTGGGACCCAGTGGCAGTGTGTACAGTAGGTGTAACAGCATTCAAACTTTAATGTTAATCTGTGCGATCCCTAACAGAAGTTTTAACAAGTCAGCTAAAATGTGCTGTTTGTACAGAAAACAGTTATATGACAGCCACAAAGCTGCTATAGAACGGATTTGTTTCCTCTTATCCTGTGAATTTAATGAGCATATTTTCTTCTGTGCAATGAGCTTCACTCGCAGAGTCACTTTTAAGCAAGCCGAACTCTTTTGTCACAAGCACTGAAATGTGTCAGAGTCCTCTCCCCAAGTCCCTTCTTGCCTTTTATGTATGCCTTTACATAAAAGTTGCATCATCATAAAAATATTCTTCTTAGAATAATGCCACTTCCTTGTGTTTTACAAAATCATGTACGCTGGTTGGTATAAACTGTAAATTGCACAGCATGTACAACAAGGCAGTGGGAGGCACAGGATCTTCATTATATCTCATTTCATGAGTACTCCCTTGGAAGCTCAGCAGTAAGAGTGATCAGACCACTGATTTTTTTCAGAGACGGAGAAGGAGTTCAATTTTTGCCTGTTGTGGAAGAGGAGCCTGGCCAGGTGAGCTGAGGGGTGGGACAGGACACAAATGTGCACTTAGTGGGACCTGTGTCCATGTGCTGACCTGCACAAACCAAGACTTGAAGGAGCTATCAGATGTGACGGCCCTGTGAGGAGCAGAGACAACATACCCCAAGTCAGGCTTGGTGTTGGAAATGCTGCTGGTCCCCATCCACCTGCGTGCTGGGTATGGGCAGGAGGGGAAGTGTGCAGCGAAGGACATCTACAGAGGTTGTACGTAACTCAGCGCAGCCCCACCAGGGCCTAGGTTCAGGGAGAGACCAGCTCCCCCACAGCCTATTAGCATCATCCTCTCCTGCCTCAGTTCCTGCTGCTCTCACCAGCAGAGGCATTGTGCCCATTGTCACCATGTCCTATCTTTTACTTCTGCTGTTTCCCTGTGTTCTTTGCTTTCAGAGCTTGATCAGGCTCCTAGAGACCCAGGGAAAGCACAGAGCATCCCCCAAAACAGGAGCACACAGAAACATTTTACTCCTCGAGTGTCCTGGGTGTGGAGGATTCCCCTTTCCTGCACCCCATGCAGTGGACAGCTCTGACTCCTTTTCTTCCCTGCCCTTCTTGCCCCCATGCATCCTCAGGGCATGACAAACGGGAAGCTGCTGTGCATTTCTGACCCTGGTGATGTTTCTTCTTCCCTCCCTGATAGGGTATGCAGTGCAGTTCACCAGGAAGGCACCTCACCTGGTGCATTTTGTCGCCACAACCAGCCCAAACCAGTGTGATCAAGCATGAGAAGAGGTTCTATAAGTGACTCTGTGGGCTGGGTATGGACTTCAGACCTCTGGAGATGCGATCGCTAGTGAGCATTTTGCACAGGGCTTCAGCTTCATGCTGGGATGAAAGTATTCTCCTAGGACCTGCTTTTGGTTGAGTTTGAGATGACAGCAGGACTTGTTTGTTTGGCTGGATTTTTCTTCCCCCAATCAGTCAAGCTTAAATGTGTAATTTAGCTTCTACATAGGAAGTTCTTTTTTTCCTTTTTGAAACACAATTATCTCTTTCATGATCAACTTGAGGCAGTTTCAAGGAGACATCAAAGGCACAGCAGATGAAATGCGAGTGCTGGCTTGTGGTGTAGCAGCTGCGTGTGGTCTTTAGCCTCATCAGGATTACAAGACCACTAGTGCTTCCAAATTAATTTTGCATAACTTCAGATGAATATGGGTTTATGTTAAAAAAGTACATTCCAAGATAATACAAATGGCCTTCTCCCTCCTTGAAGGATTCAAACCATAAATAATCGAGGGAGAAATTCTGTCATTTCATTTGAACTGTGGATCTTAGGTAATGGGTTTTAAAGACTACATACTTTTTGTCAAACATATAAGTAAGGATCCCAGGAACTCACCCTCCTACCAGTGTTTGAAGCTGAATTTACATTTCTTCTGCTTCAGAAGTAACGGTTCCCCAGAGAAAGGCAGTCTGGATACGACAGGGGGTTTCTAACATTAGGCACTCCGCGCTACGAGCTGCTGCCTTGGTGCTGGCCTATATAGAAGCTCACTCAGGTGAAAACATCAGGCGATTTTACTCTTTAGCCAGGAAAAAAAAAGCCCAAAACAAAACAAAAAACCCCAGCAGAGACCACAGAATAAAAGCTGAAACTCTAGCAGTTAGGACCCTGGAATTCACTGAAATCAATGGAGTTTAGGCTCCTAAATGCTTCTGGACCAGGTAGATTAAATGGATCTGCTCTGGACTTGGAAACCAGAGCCCTGTTATTTCAACCTCTATCATTAAATTTCTGTGGTCTTGGCTTAAATGTCAAGTGGACTATGCCTCTATTTATTTCCTTCATTTTTTAAAAAAGGGATATTATTGCTCATCCACTTCTGAAATATGTGTTGTGTATTATGTACTCTTCAGTGGAAAGCTTGGACTCGTGTGAACAGCTCTTGTGTCCTCACACTGGTCCTGGGAGTAAAAGGGGACAAAGCAGAGTTGGAAAGACCCCTTACCTGTACACGTGTCAGACAATTACTGAGAAGAAGCTGGTAGTCTCTTAGGTCACAGATCACTTGGGAAAATGGCTTATTCCCTCTTGGATGTTTTGACATACCGAGCTGCAAATGAGAAGGTCACAGTGGGACCATCAGTGCCGAGACCCTCATGGGGCTTGGGAGCTGCAGGGCAATGCTAATTCCACAGCCATGTGGCACCAGCCTGGAATGAAATAAAACTCTACTGCCAACACAGAAAGGGAATTTTATCCTTTCCAGCAGAGAAGGGCATGCTCACATTGCAGCAAACAGCACTTGCAAGTGTGAATAAAGTGCGCAGTGCGTTTGCAAATTAGCTGTACCTTTCATACCTTAGCACTGAATCATATGGGTTAATTTTTAGAGCAATCTGGGATTGCGTGGCGGGCCAGGCATTTCCATCACATTATACACAGCTGCCTGGGAAGGACAGGAGTGCCACAACACCTGCTTGGCAGCTGGCATCACCAAATCTGGCTGCTCAGTGCTGCAGGCCAGCGATGCCACAGCAGGTGCCATCCCCTCCTTTTGGGAAAACGAATTTGTAGTTGAGGACACGTGGCCTCACGATATATGGGAGCTCCTCCTCGAGCAGCCTCCCCTCAGTGGCCAACTGATGCGTTGAGACACAGCGGAGCTGGGCTCCATGGGACACACGTATCCCGGGGGCTATTCCCTTGGCTTATGAGCCTTTCACTTCTTGTAGCCAGCCTTAATTCAGACAGACTTGTTCCCAGATTACAAATCAACTAACAAGCACTTAAGCACTTTTTTTTTTTTTGCCAAAAAAAAAGGAGCTCCTTGCAAGCTTGCGAGCCACTCCTGTTTTATGTAATGGTTGTCTAAAAATAATGTTGACAAAAATTCTCAGAAAAAAATAGTTTAGGGAGGCAAAATTCATGTAACCTAATAGGCAGCCACTAGTGGACTTCCTTAGTTTTCGTCTTCTGAGTCTTTCATCAGAAGGATTGCTCTTTACTGTTTATAAACCATTAAAATACAATAATCACAAAAATAACCCTTTCTAATAATTACCCCAAATGACCAATCTGATATTTTTGTAATCTTGCTCAAACTGAGTTAAATATTTTGTTTTAATTGTTCTATCTAAATATAAACTAGAGAAAGAATTCAATTTCACTTTCTCTTAATATTTGACAATACTGAAGCATACTTATTTTTCTCGTGGAATACAGAGAATGCTATACACTGAAGAGATATGGATTTAACCAATATTCAATTTTAACCTTTAGCATGTAAAGAAGCGATACCATAATGCGTTATCGGGCAATAGTGAAGCTGTCTATGGCAGCAACCATAGCGTGTGGACAGAGGACAGTGTGAAGGGTTCTCAGCCTTTGTGCTTTCCTCTTTCATGTGACAAGCACTTAGTGAAAGCCATCATGGCATGCCATTACTATGAACTATTTATAAAAAGCTGCAATTGGCAAGCTGAAAGCAGTACTTTACATAAAAAGTCTCCGTCAGATTTCAATTTCAACCAAGTTATTTTCAGATGCCATATATATTAGCCCTTTCCATTGCGATTGCATTCAGCTTTCATTAATGTTGCTAAACATTTGCTGAATCTGTTTTGGTTTCTAGGTAAGCTGTTTCTGACATGGCAGCTTTGAGTCACCAGGAGGAAGATATTTGTTCTTCTGAAGAAGAATAGCTCTGGGCCCTGTATGAGAGTCCTATTTTACCTGTGCAGGGGATAAATGGCTGCCTGGTTATTATGGCGACTATTGTGCACAGGCTGAATCTGAGTGTACAGTGAATACCGAAGAGAGATTAGCTCTCTGCTGCAAATGTATGGCACATACAAACATTTTCACAACAAAAATCAGTAGTCATTAAAATATTGAAACAACCCTACTTGGTATAAACACTATTCAAACATTCCTAATTGACACAAACGCTGAATGTCGCATATGTTCCTCTATTCACAGCACAGCCAGCCCTTTTTCAGGGAAGACATGCCCTCCTGCCACGTAGAATTAGGAGCACAATTTCAAAATGAGAAACCAAAATGTATTGATGAAAGCGGTATGCACGCTATGAGAGTACACAGTGTTTGGCCACTCGCACCTTGGCAGGAGGGAACAACGGTGTCAGCTGCGGATAGCGAGTGGGCGGTTCAGCCGGGCAGGACACAGAGCCCAAATCAGCTATATGCTGGGCTGTTGCCTGGCCAGGACAATGTGGTGCAGTGCCAACAAACCCGACTGTGCATGCTGGGGGGAAAAAAGGTCCTCCACTTATGAAATATGTGAGAAGGATTTGCTTTTCCTGAAAACCATGCCCAAACCACGGTGCAGCTTCTTCTCAGAACTTTACAATTTCTTATACACAGTAGCTATATAAAAAGCTCATTTACAGTTTGATAAAAAGGAAACATGGTGGCTCATGGCCAGCTTTGAGAGCTAATGATGTTCTATCAGCTGAAAAGCTTGGGGTGCAGTATAGCATGTGTCAGAGCAAGGTCCACCTGGACAGTGTTCCTGCCTTTAACAGAAGTCATTATCTGATACCTCTTTGGCCTCTAACTGTGGATGTGAGAAGGTTCAAACTATTGGCATCATGCTTATGATCAGATCAAGACTGAATTGGAGGAAGAATAAATAAGAAATAAGGAGAAGAAGTACAAGGACAATAATCCTTGCCTCAATTTATATTTTTTTATGCTTTCTTTTGTCTCTCAGCATGGAGATCTTATATAACTGCAGCTCTCTTGGCCACCAGAAGAAAGGTGCAAATGAGTTTGACAGACTCAGTCAGACTGAGGGACTGCGAACGATGCCTATTGCTTTATATGTAGCTTCTGAGTTTCAGGCCACATTTCATGTATTCCTCAGTAGCAGCAAGGCAAATTTAGAAATGTGAACCTTTCAAAAAACTCACATAAAAGTACACACCATCTTGCAGGTTGGCCTGAAGCACGTTTTTGTTCTTCTCTTCAAAACAGTATCAAAATGGCAGCTGCCTTCTCATTTTCAAACCAAAGTGGCACGGTGCTATTTTCTTTGGAAATTGCAAAGACATGAAGAGCACTAGTGCAAGATGAAATAAATATCTATTACTTATAATAGAGGATGGGCGCTGAAGATTAGGAAAAATAGACTTACAGGAAAAAAAATACTAGAGAACACTGTCATGCTCAGAGCATCTGAAGCCACCAGTAAAAATACAGTGTGCCAAGAGCAGGCATCTTTGAACTATAGATGTATCTTTGTACAGAGCAGGGAAAAGAACAGCAAAGATGCAAGAGAAAAAAAATATGCCAAGTCTCAAAGTTTTATTGTAACCCGCTAATCCAAAGTCTGCCTCTGAAAAGATTAATGTTCTAGAGATGCAACTCTGAAAAGAAACCTAGATTGCCTTTCTAGCTCTGAAAGTGAAAAAAGTTAAGGAGTAAACAAAAAGCTAATAAATCAGCACTAATAATTCAGCTTGTAAGTTTGGCCCTTCTTATTACTTTTTATTGGATATAGATAGATACAGAAAATGGTTTCCTGGAATAGATCTGGTGGGAGAAAGACAATTTTTTTTTTTAAATGCGTGTTTAAAGTTTATAGATGAAATCTTATGCACACATTCTGGACCAAATTATTATTCTCCGGTTCTTGCAAGGTTGCTGCCTGTTCCATAAATATTCATATTGATGTCAGCTGGGAATACTGCTAACATAAGAAAATGGATCTAAATGTGGTTTATTTTGAGTGTGGAGTCCGTGGTATTCTGTGAGTGAAATATCCATGTTTCATCTATCTGTGGTTATTTGGGATTTATTATATGAATATATTGCTTTCATTGGACCAGACCCTCAGCGGACCAACACTTCAGGAATAAGTATTATCGTTCATGTCATTTGAAAGTTCATTTTTCTGCAGTTATGTTCATCCACAACTTTGCATTTTCTTCAAAGGCCACCCAGTAAGTATTCACTATGCTAAATGTTTGTTCTTACTGTGATTGAAGTAGTGCACTGACTTCATGTCATAGGCTGCACAAGGTTGGATTCACCCAAATGAAACTCAGGTGCCAGTAAGATGCAGTCACAGAAATACTTGCTTAGAGCAAAACCAAAAAAGGTTATGGATATGGCTTGAATTAAAAAACGAGTGACTCTTCATGTAAAATGTTTGACAGCTTACACTCAGATCTAGAAAGCAGATTCTGCTAGTTTTTTAAAATATATATAACAAGAAGCATTTTTGTCACCAGCTTAAACAAACCTATGCCTACTTTGCTCCAGGCAGCCAGTTTTCCTGTGCCACCAACATGGGGTTTTTCACTTGACTTGCCCTGTATGTTGTCATATGTGACAAACCTTAAGAGTTTCAATAATGCCACAGTTCATCTAAGGCCATTTAAAATGTCTCTGGTCCTCCTCTGAAATGTTTTGATCCCTAAATGACTCTCACACAGCCTTTTAAATACATTTTTCTTTAAAGTGTTTAAGAATGAGGCACCATTCTGCATCTAGGAAAAAAAATCCATCTGCTGCTGAGAGCTCTCCATTTCACTGATATCAGGGTTGAGAAGATGCCCAAATGAGCATTTCACCAGAGTGTTAATTGCTTTAATTACCTTCTGCCAGGCCTCATCCTTAGCTGCACGACAGCAATCCCGGCTCACTTTTGTCTGAGCCCTGGCACATCGCTTTCATCGGATTAGTACATACACAACCTTGTACTGGCGCCTGTTTGCTGCGCTTTAATCCAGGCACTGGTTGCAGAATGGGTGCCTGTGATCGCCGAACCCCTCCCAAGCTTGCTACTCACACCTCTCTGGAGATGCAGAAGATAGTCTTACCCTTAGGAAGTAGCAATGAATACCTTTGGTCATTTCCAGCTAATACTGTTCTGCTACACATGGCTATGGAATTTTTCATAAGATGGGTCAAGTCCCTTGTTATCTGTATTTTAAGTACCCAGGAAGATACTGATCTGCAAGCTTACTCATAGTGTTGTAAAAGTTGCCTGGTTTTCCACGGAAAGCTTAGAGCGTGTTACAAAGCATCTGCTGGTATTAAATGGTCTAGCTGGCATTCACAAGATTTAATAAAATCAGTTGGTAAGGGTGTCTTCCTGTGCAGGGGACTGGTATAATGAAGTCCAGCACCTGAGATAACTTTTGCAGCTTCTTCGTATCTTTTCTTTCATATCTTTTCAGACCCTCTGACTTTAAATGCACTTAAAATAAGTCTTTAAGAAGTGCCTTGCTAAATCACAATTATGATTACAATCTAGACTGCAAAATAATGCCCTTTGGATAGATAAAAATCTTGTAATATATTTCTCTATGATATTGTTTAATTATTCCTTCCTTTTCTAATTCTTCAGTCAGGTGCCTCAGCTCCTTCTCATCATTTACAACAATCTGCTGGAAATGTTTAATGAGATCAGAAAAATTCTGGCAGCTTCAGACGGAATCTCTCTTTCAAGGGTGACTGCAGCCTCTGCTTACTAATAATTAGGTTGTAGAGAAAAAAACGCTAGCCATAAATTAGTTCAGAAATAGCAGCATTAAATGTTTAGTGGCTCTGGAGACTGCACATCTTTAGTTTATTCAGTTACATGATTATACGTACTGTTCTGTCCAACAAGAGTTTCCTTTTGGAAATCTCATAACTTCTAAATGACAAAATCAGTCAAAAATGACATACAAAGACTTCAAAGTTTTCCCTTGTCCAGGGTAACATGTAAGAAGTAACTCTCCTTCTCATTGGGCCTCCGAAGTTCCTAATAAACCAACTTTTTAGAGTATGGTAATGTCAAAGATTTCAGGGACTCTCCCATGAAGAATTCTGGAAGTATTTCAAAGAGCAGTTTATAAAAGTAAGGATCAGTTAACTATTCTTTGTATGGCACCATTTGCATAATAATAAACCCTACCATCCTGGCGCTTTGTTCCATACTGCTTTTGAGTCTCACTTGTAGCTCAGTTTATAAAAGGGCTCAGATACTCATGTGACTTCCCCCTCCAAACACTTTTGATACCTAAGCCCAACACCCAGAGCCTCCAAGAGGCTACTTGGCAACGCATAACCCCAAAGGGACCTAGTTTTCTAGCAGTAAATCCTCTGGCTGCCTGCCAGCCCGCTTTGACCATGCCTAATGCCTTCCTTGTCTTTGGTGGATCAGCTCCTGAGAGACCTCAGTCCCTTTCCCTATTTTGTGAGCATGGCTTCAAGAACTCAGCCTTGGAAAAGGACATACAGTTGTCAAAGTTGGAGCCTCAGCCTTCCCGACTGCCTGGGCACAACACCTTCTGGCTGAGAGCATTAACTCGCCTCTGCTGCTGCCCAGAGCAACCTGCTTTTCTACTTCGCTAAACAGCTAGACGTCCTCAAATTATCCAAAGCAGGGCCTTGCGACCTCCGTGTACTTTGGTCTTAAACCCTCGATATAGGGGTAACATAGAGAAGAGCTGATAAAGTATTATTTTATCCACATTAATCAAATTTTCATAAACTACAAAATATTTATAAACTACAATATAATTTCTCAGACTATCATAGAGCTATTTCATGCAAATGGAGCACTAGTAAATTTTTAAAATGCACAGGCCACTCCAGACTACACATTTAATAGGAACACCTGAGTGACAGCTGGTTTTCATGAAGAGAATTTAAACTCTCAGAAGGAAAAGAAGTGATCATCAGGCTGGCCTACTTTGGGGAATGGCTTCCTATCCAGCAGAAGGGATTCACAGGCATGGAAAACATTTCACCTGCAGAGAGGAATGAGGGAAAAAACTCATATGCCCTTAGAGTTACTGTCTTGATCCAGCTCTTTCCTGACAAACTTCCTTTTTACAACAGCTAGGAGTTGCTGCTGTGCTTTCTGCACCTTGTACAGAGCACCCTTCTAAAGTAAATCATGTTCATAGGACAGACCTTCCTGAAGTTTATTCTTTCTCCAGTATTTATCAAATATCTGTGGACTGTGACCTATTCCTCTTCTCAAGCCATTGTGCTAAAGATTATATCATCATCATATTGATACCATTTTCTCCTTCTTGGTTCTGTTTCAGTTTGACTACCTTGGAGCTCATGACATCTTGCCTAAGGCAAGATCTTGGCTCAGGAAACTGTTCTCTGCAGACACATGGTCTAATTATGCAGGTGAGGCCTCGATCGTCCAAGGTTTCTGTCCTATAAGCAGGTAGAACAGGGCTGTGGCTCTGTGGACTGGGAATCATTACATCAGCTTCTCACCCACACAGAAAGAAATATATGCATCTTGTCTGTGAGCCTAAGAAGCTGCAATCTCTTCTCTCTGGTTTTTGGGGCTTGTAGCACACTAAGAGGCACCCCAGGAAATAGTGTGGAGAAGGTGACAAAGATCTTTGGGGGCGGGGAGGAGGTGACTTGGTGCAAAGCTGGCAAATCAGAGTACTTGAATTGTCTTCCCTGACTTGCTTCTGACTTTCTGTCAGACGTTAAGCTTAGCCTTTTTCCTAGTTGTTATAATTGTATTAATATTGTCATAGGCACTGGGATCTTTATCAAAGTGGATTTTTAAATGTCAAAATGATGATTATTTGGCTCAGTTGCATTCTTCTGAAATGCTTATTCACATGAAAGATTCTTTTCTTTTCAGAGGTTAGAAAGGTAATTTGGCTAGATTATGCCTTTCAAGTAAGGTAACCTCACATTTACCATGGTTGGATACGAAGTTGTTCAGTGATATCATTGCATTACTAGCTTGCCATTCATATTCTCAAAGAACATCAAAAGGAACACTTTAGTATACTTATGGACTCCTTCCAACTGGTGTATACTACACAATGCCTGTGTTTTTGTAGCAAATGGTGTGAGATTTTTAGTGTTTTATCAACTGCCTGAAGAAATACACTGAGATACGTCTTTTGAACAACATACAGGAGCTGGATAACAAGATGACAGTCATAAATGGAATATGCTCATCGACAACAAAATGCTCCGTGCTCCTGGAAAGAGCCAGCTGCGTATAAAATCTACACTTCCATATTGCTCCTCCTTAGGTTTCTACAAAGGGAAATGGCAGTGTGTGGCATCCAAGTTACTTCAGGCTTCATGCCCTCTGTCTCTCAGCTTATTGAAGAGGCTTGACAAAATCCCTGCAGCTCCCGGTAATCAGCACTTGGATCTGTGCTTGGAGCTCAGGGATCCAGCCAGTGGCACAGGTGTTGTCCCCACTGGGCAGCGGCGGGGTTATTAAAACTTCTCTCCATGGAAGACAAGCGTGTAATACTGGAAAGGGACCCAAGAGGCTTTAGAAACAGTTGCGCCTGGTGAGAAAGCTTAACTTTCAAGCCAAAACTGTCTAGTGCTGGCTTGTCAGATGAAAGACACTTGAGGACTGGTATTAAGTCTGAGGCAGGCAGGAAATTGCTGTGCCCTTGTCAGACAATACTTTGCTGTCTGGAAAAGGGATCCAGGCAAGATGCTCCTGAGTCTCTGCTGAAGTTGTATTTGCAGCGATTGTATTTTAGAAACTGTATCATCACTGCTGGATCCATCACCTGTAGATTTCCTTATGAAACTCACAGCTAGCAGGTAAGCTGTCAGCTGATGTGCACAGCACGCAGGTGTCACACAGCCCCGTCAGCCCTCTCCTGCAGACAGACACTGGATACCACTGTGGTTGCTCAGCATACAGAAACAATTATGTTGTAAGATTTGTAGCTAATTGCTAGATTTTAATCTTTATTTTGAACCCAGGCCCAGAATATCTATGAAATGTCTGGATGTTCTGGGATCAAGACCAAAGCTGACGACTGCGTTTGACTGGCACATCCTCTATCGCAGAGGGGAGGCTTATCTGTCATGGGGAGAGAGCTTTCTTAATGGTTGGTCCAAGATTGTGAAAATAATGGTGTGGGAGCTGGGGCCCACCACTAATCTGGCCTGTGCTCTGACAGTAAGGACTATTGCTTTGACTGACTTTCTGTAACAAATACAAACATGTGTAAAAAAACCTCATCAAACCAAACTAAATAAAAACCCTATTAAAATGGAACGTTCCACATAGTCCAGACTTCTGCTTCTGGGGCACAGCTGAGAAACTAAGCTGGGTGTGACTGATTTTTAAGTCTGTTGCTTAATGCACTAGGAGTCTGTTGCTCAGATGTTATGGTGATGACAATGTTATAAGAGCTGACACAGAACAGAATGGGTCTGAGAAAATTTCAGACATCATGTTGCATTTGCGATTCAGATTGAAGTGCATTAATAATAAATTGAACACATGTATTATATATGGAGGTTCTCATTGAAATATTTCTTCAGGGTAGCTGTGTTTTAGTGCCTTAGCAGAATGATAATAGTTCTAAAGGAAATGCAGATTACTATCATTTCTCTTGTAAATTGTGCTGAGCAATAATTATGAGCAATGGCAGGGCTCATACAAGATATATTACAGGAATGTCAACCTGCTGTTAAAATGTGCACCCGCTCCTCCAGCTACAAAGTCAGATCTGACCAATCTCTTTGGGAGGGGGAAACATGAAAAATATACTGCAGGTTGCAAGTCCAAAAATCACAAGGAATACGGCTAATGATTTTGAAGGTAAATCTCTTGGTTCTAGAGTTAGAGAGCTCTAACTGAAGTCATATTAGAGCTCCCAGAGACCCAACCTACTCATCTCATAAATACCACATGAAATGGTGGAAGCTTTCTGAGCACTCGTGTATGAGTTCAAGGACAACGAGTTGCAGGTCATATCCGGAAGGATTTTTCACATCCTTTCTGGTCAATCCTTCCATGAAGAGGCAGAGAGGGATAGACCTGGAGAGCAGTCACGAAACGATATGCTGCAATCTCCTCTGATCCTTCACATCTTCCTCTGTCCAAAACACTCCATGGAAATCCTTTCCTATTGCAGAAGATCAGAAGTGGTTTTAATGTGCCCTCTGTGCCCTCTCTGTCCCCTGAAAATACAAGAATTGGTAGCCAGGAACACCTGGTACTCTACAGGAATAGGAGAGATTTTCTTACTCTGGAGAGCAAGGGCTGCTAGTTGACCAGCCTTTGCTCTGCTTTGGATTCCTGCACTGACTACATGAGCGTTAAATGTTTTAAAGCTCCTTTCCTCAAACCTGTGACTAAGGTGCTTTTTGCATTCATTTTCTTAAATGAAGTCTGTGACCCTGATGTAATTTCAGGACTCAAGGTCGGAGACCTAGGGCTGAGCATTAGTCCTGGATTCTCATATGTGCTTAGGTGTGTAGATTACACTTGGCAGGTCTGGGATTTGGCACCTGTATCAATAGCAGCTGCTGCTTTTCTGGTCACCTATTTCCAGTTTTTCTACTGCTAATGCACAGTAAGGATAACCAGGTGAGAAAACACTTTTCAAACTAAGGAAGCTAAATGACCTGAGTGAAAAACAAAACAAATAATGTACTGAGCCTTTGCAGAGTTTATTGAGAGAAAACCACTCAACAGGGAAGTGGGAGGGGACTGCTGACTTCGACATGTCCTTGCCCTGTCCAGCCCTGGTGATTTAACTGTGGTGAAATGGTACAGGTTTCTGTGTTCAGCACTCCACCATGGAGCTAAACCTTTGTGTTGGGGGTGGGTAAAAATGGTGATATGGGCCCCACTCTGTATTTCCTTCAGTGCTGCAAAGAAAGACAGAGGCACAGGTATAGGCAACAGTGTCCTGATCCTGGAACAGGGGACAGAAAGGAGTAATATCATCTTTTAAAATAAAGCACCTATCTTCAAAGTGGATGAAACAATAAAACTATTTTGATTATTTCTAGCGGAACGAGAGAATAAATTAAACAATGTCCAAGAACGTGGCTCAGTAAAGGTAACGGTGCCGTGAGAGTGAGACAAGGCAGAAGAAAGGTAGGTTTCACATGGCATTTGCATATGAGTGACATGTTGGGGCTCACACGCTACTTGACTGAGATCTGGTCAACATTTGATGAAGACCGGAGAGTGATTCAGAGAGCTCATTTCAAAGGACATCTAGGGCCCGATTCAGATGCCATTTACAACGCCTTTGAGGAGCCTAGACTTCCCCATGGGGCTGCCAGCTATGTCGCAGGATCTACGGGAGACCTCAGGCCTTCTGCGGTGCTGCTGGAGGTGAACTGGACACACAGCGGTGTCCCTGATGGCACCAGAAGGCTGAGTTCAAGCAGTTAAAGGGTCAATAATTTCCTAACATTGCTAACTCTCTTCTTCAGGTTTGTCTAACCAGACCTCAGATGCTCAGGAAACCTGGCTCAGCCCTGGGCTGCCCAGTACGCAGCCCAGGTAACCTGCATCTCAGTTTTCCATATCTATAAAGTAATAATGATCCTGGTCTCCTGTGGAAATTGTTTTAAGGTGTCATGAGGAAAGCTTTTACATAAAAGTAAGAGGTGAAAAACAAGGGCTGGATGCCAGTTAGCACTTAGTCAAACATAAACTTACCAAAAAAATGCAAGAAATTGGTGAGCAGAGAGCGATCACCTTGTGAGAGCACTGCCAGAAGTCTTCAGATTCGTTATCTTCCAGCGGTCAGCATGGGGATGCCTGAGATAATGGCTAATTTCTGTAGCCATTTGATTTAGGAAACCATAAACAAAATGTTATTTGTTTTTTCGTTACAAGTGGAAGAAGTTGGACTTAAAATTGAGCTTCTTACTAGATCTACGGTTTCTAATTTCACAGCAACACTATTGAGACCACTTAAGGAAACAACGTCAAAGAAAAACTTCATTTTTTTTCACATTTAAATGGAGAGTCCTCACTCATCTGGGTACTATTAGGCAGAAGACAGATTGTAATGATAAACAGCCCTTGTTAAAATTTTATGTTATGAAGAAAGAGTAGTACACATTATTTCATTGGCACATCGTAACAAGCCTGCAGGTTTAAAAAGAAAAATTATTGTATCTGGTTGGAAGCAAATTAGCTGAACTTTTTGGAGCTGATTGCTTTCAGGATGGAATCATAACTATAAAACACAAGAGGGCAAAAATATACTCAGTAAAAGCAGTAACTCCTGAGTTTTGGAAAACTCAACAAGTTTTATTTTATAGCTGGCAGTAACTATTAGTTTCTAAACATATATCGTAGATAACATTGTCGGAGATCTCACAAACCATTTTAAGAGTCATAGTTGATTCTTATACATTTTAGTTACATAATTTAGGGACAATGGAGATGTAATGAATATATCAATATTTCAGGAGGGCATTTTTCCATCTCCAGCATCCATCAAGCTTATCTGACCAGCAAAACACCAATCTGGAGAATTTATTCTCTGGCACCAAACTCAGAAATACCCTTGATAATTTCAACACCACCTTGCAAATGCCAGATTGCACTGAAAGAGTAGCTCCAGTATTTAAAGCCTTGGACTTTTGAAATTAAATAAATAATTGTCTGTACCTGAGACGTTTGTTCTAGAGTTCTTCAGTTGACCTACAAGGATCCCTTCCAGCAGGTGGCTTCTTACTGCAGATAAGGCACAAAGATCTCCACTTGTGCTTCCTTACTTACATCCCCTATAGCGTAGCCCGATGCCACCATTGGTCCCTTTCTGTTTTCCAGCAACTGACTTTTTTTGCTAGCTTGGCTAAACACACGTCCATCATAAGCTGTAGTAATATATCAGGGAGAGGAAATTCACGGATTGGCTGGGGTAAAAAGACTTTGGTGAAGGGGCAGTTATGAAGGCTGAAGAGACAGTGAGGATGGAGTTGTGGGTGTTTCTGTAAACGGTATAGCTCATACTTGCCACCTATGGAAAACATGCTCAGTTTGAGAATGTACTAAATCAAGTCTAAGCTGGAGTGGCTACAAAGTAAATCTTTCGCTTCATTACTGTTCAAACATTCATCATGCTTACGAACTGAAGTCCTGGCAAAACATCTTTGACTAGAAGGAATATGACAGATTGCTTCTGCAGTTTACCAAATTTCAAAGCATGCTGTGAAATGATGCCTCTGCATTTTAAAACTTTATGCTAGCCCTGGGTAGATTTCCTGTGGCTGAGTTATTGTTCTTGTACGTGACAGTGTTACAGAACTGCTCTTATTTATGACAGAGTATGAGAGAGTTTGGAATTCTCATTTTGAACTTTCCAACTCTAATTTTTGTATTACTTCTCAGCTCCCCTGTTAAGCAGATGGCTGCTGGTTCCTCATTCCCTTTTATTTAGTTTTATTTAGCTTTGATTTAAAATCAAAATAATAATACACAGGTAATAGTAGTGTTCACACAGCAATAAAGTTATTTAGCCTTGATTTAAAATCAAAATAATAATACACAGGTAATAGTAGTGTTCACACAGCAATAAAGTTGTTCAGCTAATTACAGCCATTTTTCAGTCCCTATGTTTTCAGCCGCCACTTAAAACCATGCTAAGTTATGCTTCATAGCTATCTATTAGATAAAGTGTTTCCCATTGTTGAAGAACGTCATTATACTCAATTCCAGTAAATTTAACTGTGAATTTATGAAGAAAAAGCCAGCATAAATATCTTCCTTTCAGAACAAAACAAAGCAAGTCGCTAAGCTTGAACTCGGAAATAACCTAATCCATACTCATGAATTAAATAACACTAGAAGAGTGAAGAAGAAAGCGTAATGTCTAGGCAAATGTCTAGTCCACTTATCAAGACTTTTTCTATGGGTAATGGATAGCAATGTGCACCTCCTGTGGGCAATTCACACCATCCCTAAGATAAGAGTCTATGCAAAATGGGATGGGCATGCTTTGAGAGATCTTTTTATTGAATGGAGAGGGCAGAGATGTCTACCTTAGATCAGGTGCCTGACTTTTAGGTGGCAACAGTTAGGTGTCTAAACTTTGCCAACCATCATTACAGTTTGGACACCACTGAAAATATTGCAAACATTCACTTTGAAACAAAGGTAGCTGCTGAAAGCTTATGGTAATGATGATCTGATCTGATCCTGCCATGGATGTCAACCTACCTGTATCCATAAGATCTTCACACCTTTTTATACCTTATTTTTAGCTCCAACAGAGAGTTTCTTGGAGCAAACATTGTCTATTGTGCCAGCACAATGGGAAACCAGACTTGCTAGGCTGACTGCAAACAACAATAAAAGATAACTAACAAGGTTTAAAATGCTTTCCAATAAACTTTTCCAAAGTACTCAGTCAATCACTGTTTGGATCAGGAAGGAAAATTTGCCTTCGTGGTAGCAGAAGCAGCACCGCTGTCCAGCGCTGAAGTGCAGCTTGGGGCAGCGAAACTGCTCAGTGCAGACTCAGAGGCTAAAATTTCCATTGCTTCTCTTACCAGCATGCAGAGGTGCGGGCTTGTGGCAGAGATCATCATGTAGTTATGATGGTACAGTATATAGCATTAAAGAGGAAACTCATTAATTGGGGAAGTATATATAGCCACGTTGTTGTCACGTGTGAGCTGCCTTCTGGGTATTGTTTTCTATAACCTTAAGCAGCTAATGATGAGCAGGTCAACACCAAGACAAACAAACCTCATGCAGATTCTGATAGCATGCTTAAATTTTTGTGCACGCTTTTATGCCTCTGTCTGGGCTCACAACCACATCAACACAGCAAAGGGAAGAGGTGCTTCCTCACGTTAGCCCCCTGCAGCTGCGTGCTGCTGTCCCTTGGGTGGAGTTTACTGTGCCTGCAGCACAGTCGGGGACTGTGCACGCACTTGTCAATCATTTCTGGGCAAAGTCTGATGGCCTGAACTGTCCTTTGAGGTGTTTGACTTTAGTATGGAGTGTTCATCTTTTCTTCCTACCTGCTGGAACAGAACAGATGGCAGAGAGGAGCAGTAACACCTTAAATTGTTGTAGTCTATTGTTAAGTGAATGTATGTCTAATCCCTGGGGTTAATCCAGCCAGATATTCGCAAGCCATTGATCAGAATCCTAATAATTTTAAGGTTATCTTAAAAAATAATGACTTAAAAATAATGAAAGCATTAATTCATAATTTTGCCCTATACTATTTAAGTACTCTGGGGTTTCCGGGTTTTCTTTGCAGCTAGGAAAGCTAGAAGATAAAATGGAGATTTGCAGTTATTCACATGATTTCAGGAGCAGGAGTTACAGATTCAGGGCACACAGTTTGTATACGGAGGGCTAAGCCAAAGTATTTAAGTACGATTTTTTCTGGGCAACATGCCAACTGGTGAAATGGAAAACAAATACTTTTTTTCCCTCACTCTGGCACACCTTAAATTCATATGGTGCTTCAAGTTTACCAGTATTCAAGCAGAGAAACAGGTAGTATATAATAGGCTAATGCAGAAATTATTTTGATACTAATACTAGTATTAATATATACAACTGAACATAAAGGGTTAATCTACACCATTCATCTATTTGATAAAAATAATAAGCTAAAATGCCCTTCTGGATGGTGATTGAAAGCCAAAGTTATTAACGCAAGGCTGATGCCTGGTGCACGCATGCAGCAATTAAGTTCAGTTAATTGCAACTACTTTGAAAAAAATTTTCAATTTTATTCTACATTTTTTGATCTCCTGAGGTCATACATCATCATTTTCTGCTATGGCACTGTAATTTTTTCACTATATTCTTTTCACCCTTGGCTCATTTGTATGGAAAGATGGAAATGCGCATTCCCCGGTGACTCACAGAACTTGTATTAACCAATGAATAGAAGCTGACTGCAGGGCGCCCTTGCACAATAGCTCACATGAATACTTTTCCTGCATTCTTTGAGGAGTTAAACACTTTCCAGAGTGGAGACAAGTGGCAAAACCAGCTCTTATTTGGTTAAAAAAAAGCCTGAGGCTATAGGGCTTCTAAGTGTAAATGCTTATTTTTGATCCTGGAAGATCAGTTTCACTGATCTAATCAGACCACCCGCTTTTTTTCTCCTAAGTAAGTACACTATATTTTCTGGTGTCTTTCTCAAGAGTGAACCCCAGGCTCTACAAGGGAGGGACTATGCTCAACTCAATACGTGGACAGCAGTGGCCTGTCCTTAAGAATGCACAATTAATTACATGCAACCTTAGCAAGGAAACAAAGCCTAGCAAATCAGTAATGTCAAAAATAAAGTGCCCGACTACAGCATTTGCTAAGCAATGACAGGCTATTGGGAAGACTTAACTATAGAATAAAGTACTCGTAGGGAGAGAAAAGGAAATGATGTAAGACATAAAAAGGAGAATAAAGAAAAGGGAAAAACTCAAAATGACATTCAAGTATGGTCAAATTCCTCTCGAGTTCGATGAGAGCAGACGGGTTTTCCCAGAAACACATATGGAGAATAGCAATCTTGGAAATGAAAGGGCAATTGCTTCAAATAACAATCAAAATAAGTAACATCAAAAAGACTGACGTAAAAAAGAGAAACAAAGTTTAAATAGACAAAAAAGCAAAGAAGTGCAAGGAAAGGATCAGCTTTCTACTTAAATCTATCACTAATATGTCAAAGCCTGAGTTTTCAAAACAGACAGAAGGGCTTCTTCTGAATATTACCAAACACGTGGCATCTCTATGCCTGATGTCATAAGAGTTCTCAATTTCAGATTTTTCTTTTAGCAGCAAAATTGAAGGAAATATGTTGAGAAGATGCCATTTTGTTTTACTGCCTCTCACAACCATTCGTTTTTCCAAAATTTCTGTTCCACTGTGAAGAGTTGCAAAGTGACCTAAAAAGTGCATAGAATTATTTATCAAGAGAATATCAATATTAATAATAATTATTATCATTAATAATATTCATATGGGAGAAGTTGATTTTGCAGTCTCTATAGGACATCCTTTATAGAAACTGATGAGTAATAAAAATGATGTGCTGCAGAATTTAATATTTCTGTACATTAAGTAATAAATCACTTGCTGCAGTTCAGCATAACAGTCACACTGCACGAGGACATGTTTCAGATCTTTGATATTTTGTCACCGTGGCCTGTTCCTATACAGTACGGATTCTTGTGTGGTATTTAATGTTGTATGTCAGCTAATAAAAACAAAAGTATATGATTAAATACTTTCCTCTACGAGTATCAAATATGTTGCTGTAACTAAAATGTAACCTCCACGAAAGAGGTTTGTGCAGAGTGGATTTTAATGTTAGGTAGAACGGCAATGCCCAAGTCAGAGGGAATTTTTAAATAAAATGTGAAAGTATATTTTATTTATTCCATGACTAATCTCTGCACCAAAATCTGTGGAGTTTGATCATCCATCATGTTTTTTCCTCATTCACTTAATTAACTGGATAGTTAGTTTGTTATCAGACCTCCCCACCAACTGGCTTTCTTCCAAGAGGCAACTGATTCCTGCTACCTGCAAACGTGATTGGTATCATGAGAAAAAAGTCCTGTCAGTAGAGAATTGACTGATTTTTCAGTATAGCTGCATAGGTAGGAAAAAGCAGTAAGCAGGCTTGAAATGCCATCCAACGGCTTCAGATCGTGCACTGTTCAACAGCTTTCGAATCCTAGGATGCCCCAAATCCTTTATGCTGGACAACACTGAAAGACCCTCACACCTTGTTTGAGTTCTGAAGGTGACTACACAAATTCTTTCCAATCTATACACAGGGCAGGAAAATAGACCCCCGGGAGACATGATCATTTAAACATACCATAAAAATGAATGGAAAATTTTGAGAATTTTCTTTTCTGACTTGTGTTTGTTTTACCCTGTTCAAAGCAAGAATACTCAGCCTATATAACAGGGGATACCTGTGTTCAGCCACCTATCAAATCCGTGTCTGGTCCGGTGCTTGGAGAAGGACCGTGGTATTGGCTGGAAAACCTCCTTAATGGTATATACGACAGGTTTGGCCGAAAGGTTGCAACCACCAGCTTACACAGGCAAAATCTAAACAAAAGCCTCCCAAATTCTATGCTATTGATTCAGAGACACAGCAGTAGAAGGTTATACTTACTCCAGACATCAGTGGTGCCAGACACTAACTGTGCTGAGGATAAATGCTTAAAAATATAAAATCTTTCTCATGGCAAAATAAGGTAATGCAACTAGAACATCAATATGGTTTGAATTACTCTTCAGTGGCAGTACAAAACCATATTGTTAGATCAGATTGGGCACACACATTTTGGAATTTTGTTACCAGAAATATCTTTCCTCTCTAAAGAAAGAACCCGGCACAAGATTACACTGCCTCTTTACAGGCAGGCCTATCAAGCATTACATTGCTTCAGGAACTAACTTAGCAAGACTGGAACCCACTCTGCTTCTTTAATTAGACCAGATGAAAGCACCCTGGAAAAAGAGGGGAAAATCTTTCCTTTCAGCTGAGAATGGACTGGAATTATTTTGATTTAATGTAGATGTGGCATGAACTGCTGCATCTGGGCTTCTACCTCTATATTGTTATATATACCATCTTCAGTGTAATTACATTAATTCTAACTAAAATAAGAGCTTTGATTCGAAAGGTTGCTGAATGAACTTTGTAACTTTACTAAGTTTTTACAACGAAATAAAATAATCCATACGTTTAAGAGTACTAGAGAGGGAAGGAGTGTGTATTGCTAATCAGAATTTAATTGCCAAAATTCCTTGACTGGTTAATTTTAAGTGGTTTAAAGTAGAAAAAAAATGTAATGTAAAATGAAAAAAAATGATGTGCATGCAAGGCTAATGATATTAAAGTTTTTAGATTTGGTTCTCTGACACAAAGGAAGGATGTAATCCAGTATTGCTGAAGTGTCTGAAGCAAGTTGTTGGTGCCAGTTTACAAACCGAAGCTGAAATGCCAAGGGAGATGTAGTTAAATTAGTGTATGTGATTTGTGTACATTTCTAAATGCTCATGAATCTATTTGAATTGCAAGTTTCTTACTAACATCTGATTTTAAAAAATCCCTCATCTGATACATGCATTAATTATCTGCAGTGCTAAAACAGAATTATAAGTATGGGAGGAAGCTTGTTATGAAGCATTTATGATTTTTTCGCCATCCTCGCTGAGTGAATTCAATCCACTCTGTAGTGTCAGTTTTCCTTCAAGATGGATGGGTCTGTAATGGAGAATTAATGAATGAAGGCACCAGCAGACATGGGCAATGCAAATGAAGTGATGGGAAGAAAAATTAGAATTTGCAAGGCAGTTCAGTACCGCACGGTATGAATCTTCTATGCTGTTGTTTCTTCTCCTGGAAATTAAGGTCACATCTAGCAAGCAGCCCTAGTAATTGTTCTGAAGAACTGCAGAGTGAGGCTGCTTAGCCTGAGCCATACTTTCTAACTCTGAATGAAGTGCTTTCCTCTCCCAGGAGTAGTGAACATCAGAGCAGATTAAAAGTTTCTTTTGATGCATCTGTGCTTCTGCAGGCAACCTGGAAAATTATGCATACTTTTTTTCTTTCCTGAGCTGAGGTAGTAGCACCAGGAAGCCAGCATATCGGAGCCTGCACGACTTCTTTAGGGCTGCCGCCCCAGTGTGACCCCGGCCCCACTTCTTCTTTCTATCAAAACTATTCCAGAATCTTTTACAGTCTTGCCAAAATGACCGATTCCTTCAGATGGTGACACCTGCCTTCCTCCTCTCCCCCATCCTTCCATATACATCCAGATGCTTTTCGGTTAGATAAGTCTATTCTTGATAACAAATGTCAAGGGTATTTTAAATTCTCTTGAAAATTGCAATGGTGATGTTACAGAGCAGATGGGTTTGGGTTGAAGCTATTTAATTGTCAGTTGTTTGTCATTGTTGTTTAGGTGTCACGTTGTGGTTTTGCCATAGAAGATGTTATGCACAGAGGGAGGAGGCACGTTATGCTGAAGATGTGTGGAGATTATGTTCAGAAGGTAAAAACCAAGGTGTTCAGGACCCATGCCAGATGGAAAGCAACTATCTTATTTGGTAAAATAAAAGAATTAATGTTTGAATTCTTTTTACCTTACATTTTGTACAAATCTAAATACTTCCTGAGAAAAAAGACTTGACTGGCTCTTCTTCTTCCAGGAGGAAATGCCAACAACCAGGCCACTGCCTGCCCTGAAGGAACGTGCCCTCCTGTAAGAAAAGCCACGCGGCTGCCTGCAACAGCAGCACAGGAGGATCTGGAGACCCTTCTCAGTTCTCTGTCCAGTACTTTTCACCATAATAACAGCAAAACAAAAGATTTCCATGCTGATTAGCTGTCAGAGCCTTTTTCTAATGAGCAAGGTTTCCTCCTGGTCTGTTCTTTGTCAGCAAGCAACGCTGAACTCAGATTTGCTTTTGCTTCTAGCTCATGACTGCTGTAATGGTAATCCCCTTCCTTCATACAGCCTCTGTACTCTTTCAGTTACCCGTGTACTTCTCTTTTCACTATACCTCATGTTTACACTCCACGTAACTCATAGAAATGAATGGCTATTTTGCTTTATATTCCTTTAAAGATGATAGAAATATCAAATGCTTTTGAAGGCTACAAGTGCAAAGGTCATTTTATTTGCAAAGGGCAATATGTATTGCGTTAGTCAGAAACGGAAAGGACATAAAGGCTTCTGCTGCAACTGGTGCTAGCTGGAACTTCTTCCTAACTGTATGTCACCTTACCAGGTGAGATACAGTGAGGAAGTAAGGGTTCAAAGTAAGGGTTTTCTTCCATATGTTTTTTAATTAAAAGCAGTGCATGTTATTGGCACCTAACAAACAGTGCTAAGGCCCACATATTTAAATACACTTAAACACCTGGCCTAGGTTTTCCAGGATCTGCCTTCAGATTCATATATGGCACCTTTAATCCCTACACTACAAAACTCTTCTCATGGGCAGGCAGGCACTGCTACCCACCCCAGCAGCCTATATTTTGGACAGTTCTGACTCCATGATGACTTAGTATTAAACTTTAATTATCAGAGGGTTTGCATACATCAAAGCAAAATTCTTACATGAGAATGAAAAAAACAGAGTGAGAACAAAACCAAGGAAGCCTGAAGAATTTAAGAAGGAAGACACAAAATGGCATGCAATTCCACAGGAAAAATGTTGGATGCCTCATTTTCTAAGAGGAGCTATAGTTTTTAACAGGTTATTTTAACTGTGTTTTGGAAGAGCTCTTTGAAAAATAGCTTTTAGTTTCTTGGCTGAGATATGCAAACATACACAGAATTTGTAAGTCCTTTTGTTCAAACAGCAGGCTCATGTGCAAAATGTTCCCCCTAAACACCTCTCTTTGGAGGCAAAATTCATGTGTGTCTTGCCTCGCCCCCGAACAAATGCTTTTGCATGAGTCATAAAGTATGGAACTATTAACCCTAATTGAAATGCACAGCTAAACTGACACTTAACCCTGATTTTTTTAAGCCACACATGAGGCTGTGGGTGACACTGTCTTATCTGGATAGCACCTTGCAGCCTGAAGGCTTTGAAATTGTTTTATTTACATAATATCTCATTTATTTTGTAAGAATTACGCTCTCCTCAACATTGCTCAGATCTTCTTTGGCATAAAAAATATCCAGCAGCTGTTTATCAGCCTACAGAAATGCTGTGTAATAAGAAATAAAAAGAGATTGTGCATCTCACTAAGACCATGAAATTAATTAGGTAGGGACACCATTAGGCAAAAAAACCAAAGAGCAACAAAAAATGCAGTCACTGACTGTTCACCCCTGATTTGTACTGTCCTACTGGTGACCAGTAGGCACAGAGCCAATAACGCGTAGGAACCATGCTGGGCAATCCCAAAGGGAACCTTATTACATAACCTGAAAAAACAAATGCATCAGCCAAGACTTTCAGAAGTGATAAATCCTTTGGCTGCTAAATATAAGACATTTTTATAGGGAGTAAGAGCTGTGTTTTTCTTTCAAATGCAGGTATTTACAACAGAACACTAAATTCACCAGCCCGGGCAGCTGCGATAAACACAAGAGTGCAGAGAATAAATTACAGGAGAGAAATTGCACAAACCATGAGAACTAATACACCTGCAAAACTGCACTGCAAAATTGCATCTATAGACTGGTCAATATTCTTAGTTGGGTTTGGTTTGGAAAACTGCACAGGAGAAACATCAAAACCTCACTCGTTTGGGGCGACTAGGTAGTGAAATCTTATTACACCTTAAATGTGTTTGATTACCTCAGATGTATAGCGGGAAACCTGTTTATAGAACAACAGAGAAAACACCGATGGTACCTTACGGCTGGAAGGATGTTTAGGCACACAGAAACTCAATGCAATCTGACTTTTTAATATTATCCCTCTAGCTAGTTGTAAGAGACTGAAGTTACAAAATATAAAATTAAACTTGATGGAAATAACTGAAACTTTATTGGAAAAAAACCCTATTGAGATACATTTTAAGTAAATAACTTGAAAGCCGATTCATGTGAACTTGCCTTGAAATACAGAAAAGAATGAAAGTTAACTGAGCAGCAGTTGGGATGACAGGCTTTGTGAATTTCTGTCTTCAGGAAAAATGGAGCATTTAGAGGGAAGTACATTGCAATTTATCATTATCAGCTGTAATTGAAATTGGGGCACCTCAACACTTTGCTCTGAAACGGTGAAAGTTGTGTCATCAGATATTGGGCTAACACAGCAGAGTGCCTTAATGTTCACAGACAAGAAAGCTTCGGAGTATTTAATGTCCTCCATCCTCAAAATTCTACGTCATTACATATAACAGTAGAATATGTATATAAGGGGAGAAAAAGCCTCAACAATAGATTCTACATCTTTTTAAGTAGTGCAGCTCTTGCAAAGGTTTTCCAGGTGCTCTTGTTGTCACTGACTACCCATCAGTAATTTTATGCGGGGATTGTATATCACTCCAACATCAGTCAAACATATTCAACTGACTACAAGAGAATGATTGAATATCTAAATTCTAGGCTGCCAAAGAGATTTAACCGTTAAATGTAAAGACGAGTGATTAAGGAAACATATAGTTGCAATTTTTAAATTATTCAGGTTCTCCAGCCTGAGGTATTTGTGTTCAGCACGAAACCTCATCTTTGAGGGAGAGGGGTGGCTGTTCTCATCTATCTTCCCTGCTTGGTGGCAGGGATTTACAGGAGGGCAGGGTGGCTTGCTGTGAGTTTGCAGCTTGCAGCCTGCAGGCTATTTAGCTGGCTTTTCTTTACTAACTTTTTTCCGTTAGATACTTTTCCTCCTTCTTTGCCTGTTGGGCTCTCCTGTGAAGAAAATCAGCATTCAGGGATAATACATAGACTGAATTACAAGGAAAGCTGTGCACTAATTTCAACATGTGATCTTGAAAGTTGATCTAGGGATGAGCTGCCTAAAGGAGAGGTGCTTAGTCACACTAGTCACCTAGATCCACTCTACAGACAAGGGAAAGAGTTAGCACTTCTGCAGAGTGAAGGGCAGCACTTCTGCACCTACAGACAAGGGTTTAAAGTTGGTAGTTCAACTGCCCTCGAAGATATCTGGCTCTCTTCCATTGACCATAGAGGAAAGCAGATAACTTGCTTCCATTACAAGTCTGAGTTTTAGATGGCTGAAAATAAGATGATTCCCCATCTGAAATGAGATAACTCCCACATCTGGAGGCCAGAACTGCTCTTTATTTGTTCTGTTCTGGAGAGAGGGAGAGCCTGGCAACCTTAGTGATGGAGGAAGAGACTCTTTTCACCCAGTATCGGAAAGAAGTGTGACCTCTGTCTTTTCCACATGTCAGGACAGAGGGTGAGCTGTATCATCCTAAAACACTTCAGCTAGGTGAGGTGGATTGCCATCTGGAGAGGTTATCCTAATTATAGAGCAAAACACCTTCTCCAGGGAAACTTTTAAATGGTTAAATTTAAGTGAGCTGAATCTCACCGATGTGATAGCTCAGATTACTTATTTCTTGAAATGAGGCGCATTTGCCCTCTATTGCTATAAAAGATCAACTTCGCATTCCTTTTCTAGGAAAAATGAGGCTGATGGTGTACACAGTTTCTTTGGAAAGTACAGCCTAATTCCAAGTGGAGTATCTAATGCATGGGAGATACAGTTAATGAGAAGATTCAGATAATGACTCAGTATTTCTTTTCTTTTCTTTTGAGAACTCTTCCCAGATAATTCAGGAGGGAAGATCAGAATAGCCTATCAGAAAGTGAAATGTCATTTGCAATAGCAAAATATTTCCAGATGTATGTGTGGAATATGTGAAAACTTATGCTAATGTATGCACAAAACCAAGTGGCTGTCAGATTTGCATAGAACCTGTAAGCTGAATAATTGAATTAGGAATGCATTTTCTGCTCAAGATTCTAGTTTTCTGAATGTTTCACTTGGTCTGAAATAGAAGAATAGCAACAACTATTCCAAAAATTGTATTAGATAAGCTGGCTGGATAGCCTGGTTTTGCTTTGAGGAGACAAAACAGTTCATTTTAAATGTCATCTTTTTATGAAGATATGATCATATTAATTTTTATTTTAAAACAGCTTTTCAACGTTGTTCTTTCAAAATGTTAAAACCAGGCTTTCCTATATCACAGCACTTTTTCCCCAAATGAAAGGCTGTCAATACTGACACATAAGAAATTCCTTTCATTGTGGGTGTAAATACTATTTACCCAGGAAGAAAATTCTGACTAAAATATCCTGACTGGCACACCTATCATCTCAGTCCATCCTTTTCTCTAACTCCTCCTTGCCTTTGGTAGGAGAGCAGGTTTTCTGTTCAGAGACAGATGTGGTAACCTTCTGGGTTGGTGTCACAGCCATCACCTCTGCGGTCACTATGGTTACATGGCACAACCAGTGCTCATCCTTCACGCCCTCGTTATTCAACCGTCCATTTTCCCCTTTCTACCAGGACCATATCCACTGTACTGGCAGGGCTGTGTCACTTGTGAGCGCTGCGTACGAAGGAAAACCATCTCCCTCCCTCCTTCTCTCTCTGTATTAATTCCCTGAGCCCTGTACGTGGGTCTCCTAAGACAGAAGCCCAGCAGAGGCTCTTTGCTGCGGGCAGGCAGATGCAAAGGAGAGACTTAGCATGTGAGATCCCATCTTAGTAGAGGTAAGCTTGCAAATGGTATCTAAGAATGCAATTTTCAAAGCCTTGGATTTGTTAAGTTAGCTATAGCTGTGGCTGTGTACTCCATCGAGAAGAAAGCAGTTCTGTGGGCATGAGGGTACAAAAAAAATGGACAAAACTCTCTGAACAGAATAGACAGTACTATTGCAGAAGAAGCAGCTTGATAACTTGTTTAAAAGGCATGTCAAACCAAAGTCAGGCCTCTTTCAAAACATGTTTTTTTGTGGCTCTTTTCTATTTCTCTTGTGACTTTTCATTTCTTGTTTTGGGCTAGGACCAACAGAGCTGTGGTGAAGTGCCTCAGCAAGCATATGGTGCTCGTGCTATTTCCATCATTAACCACACAGGAGGCAGGGAGCAGAGCACCCAGCTGAAAACATTGCAGGAAAAATATTTCTGTTACTTGAAGTGCAGCAGTTTGTGAGTCAGTCTGGGGGTATGCCTCTGTGTCAATTAATATCTGGACAGAGCCAGAAATTTAATATTTTGAGGTGGAAATACAATTTTGATGCATATTACCTAATGAGTGTCTTCACGACTATTTGTGTTTTCCCTTATTAGAGATACCTATTCACAAAAATAAGCATTCATACAAGGCTCTTTCAGCTGCTGTTTAAAATGGTGCCTGTCATTACAGAGCTGACACGTTGTGTACATCCTGCCAACTTGTTGACAAAAAGAGGGAAACACGTAATTTAATACAGCTGTTTTACTGCAAGAAGTATCAACAACACATCAGCCTTTTTATTTCAGTCCTGTCAATCAAAAAATAACCACTCCACCAAATAAGTTAACATGCCCTGGAAGAACGCCTATTTTGACAGGCATTCAGAACATGATATGATATTTTTTTGTCCTTTTTATTCTCTATTTCTTTAGCCTGTTCACACAGCTATTTGTTCAGATGACTACAACAGTCCTCATTGTCTCCCATGAAGAATTTAGGGAAAGCTGTGAGTACATAACTCAAACTTTGCAATTTTTGCATGTAGATGAGTAATTTCATCTGTAGAGCTTATCACAATGTACATATGCAATCAATTTTGTTTCTGAGTGTAAATGTGTCCGACAGGTACAGCTGTTGCATTGTCTTTTAGAAACTTCTGTCTTCCTTTACAAGGGAGATTTCTTTGCAGATGGGGTCATTAATGTCTCTTGGATAATTACCTGTACCAGCCTCTCAGCTTTGTTTTCACTTGCATATTCCATTCACTGACTTCTTAGGTTTGCTTGACATTACCATTCCTCAAAGTCTGGTGTCAAACTCTTCTTTTATTAAACCTTTCTTTTTTTTTTTTTTAAATGAAGCATGAGAAGATATTTTCTTCATGGCAGATTCTGACGTCTCTGGACCATTTTCACTACTTTCCTTCTCCCACTTTCTTTTTAACCTTCCTGGTCGATTTGTAGTTATTTCACTCATAGATTTTGTAAAGCAGCGCATCCAAAGCTGTGAATGAATCCATCTATGAATGGACATTGGACTTCCACATCCTGAACAGGAAACTGATGTGGAAATATGGACATTACCAGGACCAATAGCAGCTAATTTTTTCACAGCCTTTTTTTACTTTTATTTTTTTGTAGCATACAGTTCATTTTTAACCTTTCCCTCACATATTTTTAAAATAAGAGAAAAATTCTGTCTGGAGACGACCAGATGATGTTGTGACTTTCTAGCCCATGAGATGTCTGTAGCACTAATTCCTGAATTAGCAGCATACTAATGCAGTATAGCAAATCCTGAGTAGGCTATCTGTCAGCAGGTAAATAACATATTTATGAGACTTATAATGTAATTTCTAGTTTACGGTGATGTTTCTAAAGAAAGAACCATGTAAGCAGTCAGCTAGATTTTGACCTTTGTTACAATGAACCATGATGGCATGAAATTTGCCTTATCAGCAATGTATTTCAGTGTTGAAATCAGTGCTAAAAATATTACCAGAGTTATGTGCAGAAGGCTTGTTAGGGCCAAATTTAATTGGCCAAGGTAGGTCAGCATGGCCAGGGTGGAGACAACAGAGTGTTTGGACCTCACCATTCTGCCCAGGACAAGAAACAAGAACCCCATTACATACCCCATTACAGGATATAACTGAAAAAGACAACTACAAGACAAAGATACAACTGGCACTGGAAACCATGGCAACATGGCAAAAGAGCAGAAAATCCAGGATCAGAGGTTAAGACTGAAATATATTAATTTCTTCTTGATGAACCCCCTGTGATCTGGGGAACTGTCTCTTTGCAGCTTGCAAGATGTCACGCTGAATAATATTTTAGGAATATGCTCATTATTCTGAAATATTTTAGGTACATAATTATGAGCTAAGTATTTAAGAGAAATAACTGCCTTGAGGTGAAGATGCGCAGATAGGACTACTGTGTCCTAAATGTATTGTACAAAATTCGTGCCTAGTAAATCATTAGAATGCTCGATCTGTCCCTGAAGTCAGAATTTAAGGAAGATGTGAGCAAATGGCAAATTGTGCTGACAAGGCTGAACAAGAAGGACCTGCTAAAACTAGAGAGTATGTTAGGAAAATAACTCGGGGAGGAGAGGACAGGCTTAGTGCACTACACTGTGCCGAAAAATCCCCAAAGTTTTAGTGAATCAGAATTTCCCTCCAGTTACCTTTGCTGAAGTTGCCTCTTGTTTTTTAAAGAAGAGGTCCCTCTTGTTTTTTAAAGAACAGGTCCGTGCTATTAGCAGTATTATCCTTTCATTCAAGGCCTGACTATCCCTTGCCAAAATCAGTAACTTTGTCGTTGCCTGACCGTGGTAGAGATTTCCTCTGGGATCTAGCAATGTTGTCTCCTGACAGGCTGAGGGGACCCAGACATCCGTCCTTGCCAGGTTAAGGTGAGATGGAGCACATCGGGGCCAGGTTTCTGCACCCGCCTGTTTCTCTGCATCATAAAAGGATGTCAAACTTTGGGTGGAAACTTAAGTGCCTGCCTGAGACTTTTAAAGTAAAAGGAAATTGATTCTTAATCGTGCACTTAATTCCACTGATCATCACCATTATTTTAGTAAGGCAAAATTATCATGTTTTAATTTATGGAGCTGTGCGTGACATTTTTCAGAGTCTTGCTACTTTGTACTCTCAGCGATATCTGTCATGCTTGGTAGCAAAATTTTGATCTTGTATTGCACATCAGACTTAGTCACAGGGTACCTAAGCTTTTTATTAACACCAATGCCCTTTCCTGGAATTTTTTTGCATAGAGATGATGACAAGAGTTTCTCAAAACATCTGAAGGCCAGGGTGCTATATCTACTCCTGAAAGATTTAATACAACTCTGCAAATGCAATAGTTCAAACAGAGAGGGAAATAAAGTCAATGAGTGCAATTGCACAGGAGCTGATTAAAAAAAAAAATTCCACTAACAGGCAGGGCTGAAAGCTAGGATTCTTAAGAAATTATTTGATTCCTTAAAATATTTTGCAATCCCAGACAACCGAAAAATTCAAACATTTTGGGCATTTTTTTTAAATATAAACATTCTGGGCGGTAATACACCCGAAATATGAAATAAATAACATTTTTCTGACTCTTTTTATTGTAGTGTTCAAGCTGATAGACCACCTAATGGCTTCACTCCATTTAGGAGGGGCAGAAAGTTATCTATTTTACTCAAAAGAGCTTAGGTGTATTTTGAAAATTAAATTTTTAATGTGGATATTTTGTTTCCATTCCATCTTGGCTGCTAAATCTTGGCTGCTCTGTCACCAAACCCATGTTCATTTTAAAAGGGTATTGCTATCCTCCCACTTATCCCCAATTGTTCCGGCAGCATTGCTGTCCTGCAGACTTTCTATCTTGTAAAGTACTCAGAACTCAGTGAGTTAAAATCCACGGCAATCTGGATGTTTTCAGATAATTTCCAGATTTTGAGGTTTGGTTATAAATTTACTCAGAGACAAATATATATGACTTTTATCTTCATTTTATTCTTGATAAAGAAATTTGACTGGTATTTTTTGAGTGAGTTGCCATTTTCGCCCAGCGTATGTGTTAGTTCAGGCAGATCTTTGTACTGCAGATGTCAGTGTCCCTGTGACCCAGCTTTTGATATTTACACAAGATATCCTTTCTTTACACTTTCTGCTGATGACAGCAAAACATGTCTATCAAGAAAAATGCTTCCCTTTACCATTTAATTAACTTTGAGTTTATGTCATAGTCATCAGTTCTTTCACTGACTACCTCCTCCAGGACTCACTGAAAAAATGAAATATTCCGGTTCACAGTCTATTCTCTAAAAATAATAGCATGAAAAGCATGACTGACTTGTTCTAAAACCTCCTACCTAGGAGTAGTCCTACTCCTCTTGCAGTTTAATAGAAGTTTTGTCATGGAGACACCTGGAAACTGAGTTAAGTGATTCTTAGATAACAATAAAAAGCTCATTACTCTATCCAGTAAGTTTGGATGAAATAGTAGGTAAAAGACTGCCTCCATCTGAAATCATTGGGAGTTTCACAATAAATGCTAATAAGCCCAGGATTTCATTCATGGGAAAGAATAGCAGTGGGACATATACCTTCTGTCTTCAGGACTCTCAGGTGATCCACTCTATGGATTTAAAAGATGTGATTTAAAAGTAGTTTACTAAAAAATACTAGTAGTTTAAAAAAAATCCTATCATGAATTTCTTAAACTAGTGGGCCAGTTGCTTCTCATGGGTATGAGAGACAGAGCATGCGTCTTATCTACCTATTAGACATTTATTTTGACTCATGCAACACAAATTCCGAATCCTACACTAACTGGGTCTCTCCTCACATATCTGTCAGGAGACTTTTGGTGGCTGCTTTGCCCATGCAAAGTCCAGATGTCCGATGTGTATAAAAGGTAACGGAGAATGAATTACAAATGATGGCATGTCTATCTGTTGGGAAGGCCCCCAAATGCCCAGCCCCGACTGGCAGTGGAGGTCTTCTGGCATGACTTGGTGCCGAAGGCAGGGCCGAGGCACCTCTCCGATGTCCTCAGCCCCTGCAGGTCAAGCGTCCCGGAGCTAGTGGCTGCCGCAGGATTGTTACGAGACAGAGGGCTCGCAGCAGATCGTGCCACCAGAGGAGCATTTCTGCTGCCAATGTGGAGCAGAATTGTTGGCAAGACACGTGCACAGTGTGTGACTAATTCATAAAACCTACTATAACAGATCAGGTGACCAATCAAATGCCTAAACAAAAACCAAATTAGAAATTGGGAGAAAAAGCTTAAAATAGAAAGTATGAACAAATGTCTGCAAATAGCTAGACAGATGGCATCTCTTTAAGCAGGGCTTATCCATATGGCAAGCTAGTATATTGAATCTGGATGCTGTATAAGATCCCAGTAGAACAAAATCTGGATTTTTGGACTCAGAGAAGGTATACTATATATCTTCCTTTGCTTTTGATGACAACATAAGCAATTTCATGCCATCAGTTTCTGGTGGTAGGTACAAATAATGAAAGAGAGAGGGAGAAAGATGAAGAAACATGAACTTATCAGGGAGGCAGGAAACTCCCTAAGCAGGGTTTTGAATAAGCAGAAGTGAGCAATAGAAAAGAATAATTCTTAACAGCTAGATAAGCAGCTTTTTCAAATAGCGAAATTTTCTAGTTGACTAAGAGAAATTTGCAGTTAGTGAGACAAGTGCAAATGGTATTTCCTCTCCCTAAAGTGACTGTCTGCATCTGTTCAGCTACCCAGTAATAAGAAAACATGCATGTTCCTTTTCACTGCCACTCTACTTTAGCATTGACAGCCAACAGAATCCTGCATTACCAAAAAGTGCATGCTGCTCCGGGAAGGCTTCTGAGGACACTCAGTTCCTCTAACATGGTATGAAAACTGCCCAGGTACAGAAGATTTCTAGATCAGAATAAGTACATCCCTTGTCTGTTCATCCCTTAGAGGAGCTTAAGCATTCAGCATTCCCTTGAGTCTCTAAACTGAGATATTCCAGGCATAAAGGAAACATTAAAGTTGAGAATGTATTATCTGTAATGGCACTGGGATTACACTCCTTGAGCAGGAGCAAGCCAATCTGGCTTACAGCTTTACGGTACTGGAGAACTGTGAGGAAGCCAATTGTATATATGAAGAAAACTCAAAAGATATTTGGACTATCCATTTCAAACCAGAAATCTCCATACCCTTTCAACTCAAAGGTAGCCATGCTTTGACCTTTGAAAATCAAAAAATCAAAGACATCGGTACGAAATATCTTTATTTTAATGAAAGTTTAATTGCAGAAGACTGCTGACTAGTTTCCATCAACCTTATTTACTTATTGACATGCCAAATGTTGACAGAATAGGTCACGTTTTTAAATACAACAAAAGCAAAGATAATCTAATAATAGAAAGAACCCAATTTAAATATCTCTTACCTAAATAAACATGTGTATCTGTACATTTGGTGGCACATCCAACTAACTATAAATAGTTTATATATTAATACTTTTGTGAATATTCACATTTTTAGTTCAGTTTAATAATTCTTGATTCTTCTTATGCAGACCATGCTGTTTTTTGAACCAACACAATACAGAAGATTGAGCACAACCTTAAAGAACTTCTCCGAAAAAGAAGCATCAGTGGTTCCCCACCCACAAAAATGTAGAAAAGTCTGATGAACTTGATAAACCAGTGCACTTTTACTGCTACATGTCATTACCGGTTGAACCAGTTAAAATAATACTGGTATGTAAAATAAATTGAGAATCAATGAAAATGTGTTTTCAGGCATAAATTTGTGCTTTCAAATGGAAGGTGGTGCCTGAGCACATTTCTCATCATTTCAAACTATCCTGTCCTGGAATAAGACCTGAATAGAGAGATAACCATATCTATATGCTGTTTTTTAGAGTTCAGTGGGCCTTTCATCACAATGAGATTTATCCATGCAGACTATGGTGCAGAAAGATAATCACGACCTGTCTTCAAAAAATTGTTAGATTATTTCTGAGTCTGATACAGACTAGTGCATATGCAGTGGATGAGATTTCAATAGTTAACATCCCACAAAGTCTAATGAATTTCCATCTCCATCTATCTCAATTTTTATAATCCTTCACAAATGTATCAGCTTTATTTTGGGATAATTTTGTGTTCCGTAACAAGTGTGGGTGCTACCAATAGCTATAACTATCAATAACTATTTCTAATACTTGTCACTGAACCTCTTGCCTGATCCTCCTTGTTTACCAGACACAGAAGGCATCTTTGACCTTTCAGAGTGAAGATGAGGCCTAAATAACTTTCACTTCTTCAGTGCAAGGGAGATTGAGGGCGAAAGGTTCTTTCCTTACCTCATTTAAAACCTATAGAAAGAGGATGCAAACTTGTGAATATATATCATGCTGGTGAGTCACACTTATTAGCAGATATTTAGCCAGGCTCATTTACTCAACCTTAATGCTTGTCACACATCATGCAGCAAACCCTACTGTGCATTACAATGTATATGACATCATGGAAGTAATCATTTCAAAATGATTCTGATAGATTTAAAAAATAAAAAATGAGGCAATTTGGCCCTAAAAAACAACAGCATCTAATGAGAATGTTTCTGTGTCTGCAGATCCATAGTCATGTTTTATATATAGCCTAGCCTATGATTCATCATTAGAGTTTCTTTCAGATTTTGGAAGAAAAATCATTCTTCCATGCACGAGTGTTTTTAGATAACCACAGCTGCTTCTCACTAGCTGCTATTTCAATAGCAGAAAGCTTAACACCAGCATTCTTATGTATCTTCGCTCCTATCTGCTTACATTCAAATCCTTTTCACCACACACAATCAATCCCATTGTAAGGACTTCAGGCAGCAGCCGCTGCAGCCATAATTTGGCTTGTCAGCAAACCATCCCCTTTTCTTTCCAAAGAGGAGCAGCTGATGGGATGAATCTTTGCGGCTGGCTAGAAATCTTTGAAAGGAGTATACTGCCCCACCTCTGCTTTCATCTTCTCCCACGAAAACACTGCCTGTGCCAAAAAAGACTCTGAAACATTTTAAGGCAGTTATGAGAAGCTCAGCTGGATCTACAGCGAAGGAAGGCAGGACGTGTACCCAGCCCTTCTGCTGCTCTGACACCAAGGCAGGTGTAAGATTTGAGTTGCTTTATATGTTGCTTGCTGGGCGATAAAAATGATCAATGATCTGAATGATCTAACAATCAATGAGCAGTGACCTGAAGTGCTTTGTGACTGAAAAACTTTTCAGAGGTTTTATGATTGCAGTTGGCACTTCTACTCCCTCCTCTTGTTTTCAGAGCCTTCTCTGCAAATAGGCTTATAGATTATTTTTGAAGCAAAGCTTAAACTAAACTTTTCTGGCGATTCTGTCTCCAACTGAATGTTGATTTTTTCTCTCTGCTCGCATATATATATCTTTCTAAATATCTAGTAATGTTTTTTTCACTAGCAAGACAGAACCCTGTTAAACCCTTCGTGCTGAAGGGCTGTTTTTTAGCAGTAGATTGCTTCTACACTTTCAGGTTCCACATCAGGTCATTATTTCCCATGCATGCTTGCTCTTTTAGCATCTGATCAGACTTGAATCTAGAGAGTCTAGAGGCTGTGCCTGGGATAAGGAGCAGCTCGCAGAGTTCGATGTCCCCTCCTCGTCAGGCTGGTGCCTCTACAGCCATGGCAGAGAAATGGGACTACACATTTACGTGTGTTCCTGGAATAACACAAAATTGAGTTGTTTTGTTGTCTCCCCTTTATTCAGCTAAATGTGGGTGCTGGGTATGAATAAAACTTTCATGGAGCTTTCGACTGCTTCTGCACTCAGTTACACTTCAGTTACACCTTCACATCTGGTGGAGATGCAGTCAGAGGAGTGCTACAGGCAGAGCAGAGCCTATGGTATTCGCATGGCTTTGGGAGTGAGTAGACACCGACTGAAGCTTGATGACTGTAGTCAATGTGACTAAGGGACTCATAGTCTGAGCTTGCAATCTCAGCCTGAGGTTGAGGAAATGAACGCTTTTGTCACTTATCCTACCAGCAGCTTACTGCCATCAAGCAGCATGGAGAAGGCAGAAAATGCTGTGAGGAGTAGCTAAGTGGGTGACTTTTGACTCTCTGCAAATAGAAAAGGAAAAATTGACATTTTTGAATAGTCCTAGAGCTTCAATATAAGGAATCTGCAGGTCTGCTATCATTTTCATTCCTGATGACAATGAGAAGTTTTGTCCCTTTACATTACCTCTTCACCGTTATTGTGATCATACGGACCGACAGTGCAGTCCTCCTCATACTGCATAAGCTCTTTGCTCAGGTCCCATAACTAATAACATTTACACATTATCAAAGTAGAGCAGCTTTGCAGTGAATTCTGTTTCTTCTTTAAAAACCACATGACCATAAGCATCCAGTAAATACATATTCAAGGAACAAACCAAACAATCCTCCAAACTCATAAATTTCTTTCTATAAAAAAGGAAACAAAAAAAACCCCTACAGATGTGTGCCCCTTCCTAATTGTTTTACAGATTCCAGTGAAAAAAGTCAGCATGATGCCTATACTTCTTCCAGTGTGATTTCAGCTTAAATAACTTTTGTTAAACTTTACTTCTTGTGTCACATTTCTCTGCAGATTACCTCTTCAATATGCTAAGCAGAGAGGTCAGAGCTTTCCATGTTTGTTAGACAAATTAGTGTCAGAGATTTGAAGAATTCTAAGGCAGAAAGCATGAGAAAGCCAGTGAGGGAGAGAGACAGTTAGAATACCCCAATAAAATGCATTTTTTATGATAAAAATTTTAAAGATAACAATAAAAAGCTCTGTTTCCCCTAAACACTGTATGCAGAGGGATTACCTCTGTTTTAGGTTAAAACATAAACATTTCTCTAACAGCACTAACACAGAACATATACTAACTTTTTCTTTAAAATATGACCTGGCAAACGTGAACATGGTAACTGGAGAGATGGGAGAGCTGTGAACAACCCTGGGCCTCAGTGTAGTTTAGGTAAGGATCCAAATGTATTTGGATACACAAATGGCTGTTTCTTTACCTGATTCATCCCATCTATATCTTTCTTCTCTTCCTTCTCACAATAAACTTGTTGGGCTGCTCTCCTTCTTCCAACAGGCAACCAAGACACTCACAGACCACCTCTCTCCCTGAATCCCCAGTCAGAGGGGCCACAGATGCCTCTGTCCTGAATGCATGCACCTCTGCTGCTTGAATGCATGCACCTCTGCTGCTCTGTGGCTAAGCATATTTCCAGGACGCTATGAGAGGCTATGCGCATCCTTCAGATTATAAACATGCCCAGGGGTTTACAGCCAGCGTAGTCTGTGCTGAAAATTCACGGCTTTTGAAGAACGTGAGGCAGGGAGGGTAGCTTTCGTGCTAGTCTAAGGAAGCCCCACAGTGTTCTTAGATTATGACTAAGATGGTGAGATGGGGAGCAATCGTAGCAAAAGAAATTGAGGTCCTTTTGAGAGAGAGGAAAGAGGAGAAGGAACTAGAAGGAAAGAGCTGATGATTGATCAGAGACCATAGGAGAAAAAGAGAAAAAGAAGAACCAGTAGTTCCAGTAGGGGTAAAAGCCAATGTGAAAGAGGAAGAAAGACCTAAGGAAAAAGCTATAAGGTTTCTTATTGCTTTTTTTGTTGGTTATTGCTCTTTTATTAATGGCATTAACACATGTGTACTTAGCAAACAGCATTGATGGTTTAAACCTTACTGCCTGTGGGTTGCTTGTTCCTTTCTGTTGGAGGTGGCCCAGCCTTGCCTCCCTTGGCCAAAGGATGGTCAAAGTGTGGGGGCTCCTCACCGCTTCAGCAGACGAGTGCTCTGCTTCCAAGTGCCTGCAGTGATAAGCCTAAAATGAACTACCTGACTTGTCACTAAAGCATACGAGAGTCCATGCACACAGTCCCCTCTGCAGCAATCTCCTGCAGAGCGCTGGGACGGGCAGTGAGAGCTGGTAACTTCCCAAACTGCTTCTGCAGTGTAACAGCTCCTGTCCAAAAGCCACTGCGACTCAGAGGTTTCTGAGGAAGTCACACGTCTGCTTGGTTAGATGAGGTGGCCAGCCAACCAAATAAGGCATTTTGCCACTGGGACAAAGTTTTAGGAAGTTAATATACTTAGTATTCATTAATTAAGAAAAAAAAATCAAGAAAAAACATGGACTTTTATCCACTGATTGTGAAGTGCAGGAGGACCAAGTGAAAATTGTACTGCAGCAGAGCTCATTCATTTAATGAATGACGTCTCTGTTTCATGTCTTCTGTCTTTGCATGAACTCTCTCTGAAACTGCAGGGATGAAGATGTGGACTTCAGCATTTCAGCTGGGTTGTTGCATTAAAATATTCTCCAGCATTTAATGTAGAGTAATTATCAGAGACAAAAGGAGAATTAGACAAAGTGCATGCATCACAGTATGACTGATAGCATATCTTTTGGGAAAAAACATAGCGACACATTTCCTATCTGAAAGCTGTTGGATAAACTTACATGTCTCTGAGTCCCAGTCAAGGTTTTTTTTTAATAAAAAAACTTTTTGCAATTAAACGTTGTGAAATGAAACTTTTGCATGCCAGCATTTTTTCCTAAGATAACCAGTTGTATATGGTTAAAGTTAATTCCAATGTGCTGCTTTGAACGTTACGTATATTTTATAAACTCTTTGAATAAAATATCTTGAAAATGAAAATAGAGTTTTATCATTTATTTATGTCTCTCTTACATGGATATGAAGATTTAAAATGATTTTTCCTCAAATCTAGCTGAATGCAGTGGAAAAAGAATTGATATAGAATATTTAAGCCAAAAATTTCAAATCTGAGTGTCTAAAATTAGGCTCCTGACTTCATATTTGCGTATCTAAATATAAGTAGTCTGATTTTTAGAGCTGCTGAGCAATCCCAGCTGCCACTGAAATCAGTGGGAGCTTTGGATAAATAGCAGACTGTCTATTTAGGTTCATTATAATGTAAAGACTAAATAGAAATTGGAAAATTTCAGTCAGTATTATTAATAAGGGTTATTATGGTAGAACTGGGATCCATAGAAGTGCATAACAAACTCCTACCGACTTTCACAGAGGCCAGAGTTTGCCTAGGCTCCTGCTAGTGTAGGCACAAACACTTCCAGAGTCACCTCGCACCTTAACTTAAATCACATGATAATGGCCCCACATCACTTTTTAATGATCTTTAGCAATTAGGCCTTAATTGCTTTCCTAGAAAAAACATTACACCAAATCATCATTGTTATCTAAAAGCTATTCCTAATACTTAAGCTTAATTTAACCTTTTTCAGCTTCTGCTCATTGCCGCTCTTTCAAATGCTAGGTGAACGCTGATGCCTGTCCTGCTTCTCTGTGCGGTATCTTCATTCAAATACCAGGTTTTCTTAGAATAAGACAATGACTCAGTTTCTTTTCAGAAGACCCACTTTGGGACATGGGTAGCTGTTAGGCCCCCTTGGACTTTTTGCTATAGTTTCAAGTGATGAACTTGTATGAGAATGATGTCCAAGCCCATTTCTGAACATTTCTGAACCAGCTGACTCTTAAATTCTGAATGGAGACAGAACAGGAGAAATAGTATATTCTCTTATTTGCCCCCAGCATAAGCAGGAGCTGCTAGGGCAGGATTTGGATGCCCATCTATTGGGCCATCGATGCTATTTTTGCATGTCCCCAGGGTGCCCGAGACTGTCTGTGGACTCATACCTTCCTGGAGAGGCAGCTGGACTGATGGCCGAGGGCATCTCAGATGGCATCAGCCACCTACAAGTAGGCAACTGAACCTCATCTCAAGCTCCTGTGGGGAAACCAGGTGCAGAGGGAGCATAGCCCTCCCTGGTCATATCTGTTGCCTGCATATTTGCACACATTAAGGCCTGGGAAGAGCCTGAGTGCATCTTTCTGCACCTTCTAGGTGTAGCATCCTCCCTTCAAGGGATCCTTCAGGTACCCTATGGCTGTATGTTAGCGTAACTGTGACTCACAGGCATACATGTCTTCTGTGCAAGGTGGTTCAAAAGGATAATATAGCTCCTACTCTATCTAACAGGCTTTCTTGTATAGACGCTGCAGGAGCAACTGCTTTTGCTGCTTATATTTTTTGAACTAGTACTGTGCTGCGTTGTTTGTTCTCCATAATCTCCTCAAGCTTCTTTCTGCATAAGAATTGCCTTATGTTTATCTTTATCCCACACAGCTATGGCAGCCTTAAAAGCTCTTTTGGGCTTTCCGCAGACTCAGAACGAGCAGGAACCGAGCAGCCTGCCTTCTCCTCTCCTCTTCCTCCAAGTCTTGCAGTGACTGGGTACCACTGATTATGAAATAAAACAAGAGAGAAACAGCTTCCGTTGAACATAAAATTGACACAAAGGTCAAAGCACAAGCTAGCAAAACAGGTCTTGAAAGAGAGCAGTTCAAGAAATCAAGCAGATGCTTTTTTTCCTACCTCATGGTAGAGATGTATAGTGAAACATCAAGTCACTGAAGTCAATATCCAAACCGACAGGAGCCAGGATTTCACCTCCAGTGTTTTCTTCCTTGGCTATGCTAGAGTTGCAAAGTTCCTGGCACTTTTTTCTCTCGTGGTACATTATTTTTAGAGGTAATGGAACTCACTTTACTTTTTATTACTGTCCCCAACCTTTCCTGAGAGTAAAATGCATCTTCTGCCATGTCTTTGTCAGGCTTGCGACCTATAAGAATTAAATTTCTGTTTAGCTTCTGAAAGCTTATTTAGCTGTCATGGTCTCATTTGGAGGCCGTGACTCTGGATCTGGGAAAATATAATTTATATTTTAAGCTGTGGAGTGCATTTATTACTGAATGGTCTTTTTCATGGTTTATAATTTCACCAGACTTTAGCCATTTGTGTTCAAATCTTCCATGTAAAGTGTCTGCTGTTTTTTTTATATTATTTATTCTTTTTTGGAAAAAGGCCAGAGAAGCAGTATTAATATTTCATGAGGGAAGAAATGAAAAATGTTTGTTTTGCTTATGTTAAGAAGAAAAACTTGGCACCCATTTAACTGAGAAGCTTAAATCCCTCCATGCCAGGGTGCAGAGAATTCCTGGGGGGAAAGAAGAGAACCTAAACACCTTTCTTTTCTGTACTGGTGTAATTTTCAGTGTTCAAAGGAAGTGAAGTGTGCACCTAAACTCAGTGGAACAATTGCTATACTTAAAGGTGTCATGTAAGAAGAAAGGAGAACTGGATGTTTTCAAAGGCATGTACAAGCCACATAGTGTGAATATTGATGGGCAAAGAAGAAGACATCAAGTCTCCTGAAGGGCCTGAATTATGAGCCTGAGTCCCGTTGGGTTTCAATGATGACTTGGAAAAGTCTTTACTCTGTAAGGCAGCACTGAGCAGTGATCTTGGAGCGAGCCCCGGACAGGATGTCTTGGGATGGGAACCTGTGCAGCTACCTCAGCACCGGGCTGTGCTGGGGCCAGGGTACAGTGCCGTGCTCATCGGTTTATATTGTTTTCTGGGCCTCAGATAGTCTCCCTGAATGTAGCTGCATTGCTATGAATAGATTTATCAAATCAGTTTGATACAAGAGGAGCAGATAGAAAAGCCATAGCAATAGTAAAGAATTAAAAACTTGAATAAATTTTGGTGAGAAATGCCTGAGACTGAGAAAGTTACTTGGATGGTAGTGGCAAATGATATCTCATTTTGTAGGAAGACTGCTTTCATGAAGCACGTGATACTAAAGACATAAGAAAGCCTTTGGGTTTCCTACTTTCAGTGGGTGGCAACACATGCCTACAGATCATCTCTGACCACAGAATACAATTCAAAAGAGATTCCTGTTACAACAATACTTGAACGTAACCTTCCTATCTTGGCGTCATATAATTGTAGAGGGCGGCCTGTATCAATTTCTGAAAGAGAAAAAAACTGTAATATGTGATAAGGGAGGCTGTTTTCTGAAACTTCTACAAGTAAATATCAAGCAAATCTTGCAGGTCTCTACAGCCTTTACTTCATTCATGAAAATGAAAAGCAATGGCTCCGTTATTGTCATGAAATGTGAGGCAGGCTGAGGTCTCTCCCTTAAAGCATAGGAAAGGAGTACCTACAGTAAGATGCCTGCACAGATACATCTCCTTATTTCTGAAAACCCTGGGAGCCACTGGGACCTGTGTATGAGGAATGAATGGGATTTATACTGCTTGTTGTTCCCACCAGTAAAATATCTACTCAAAAGTTAGCGCTGCTTGCTGGTATCTGAAGAAGTTCTTCCTCTCTAGAGGTGCTTAAAAGCAGAGGAGAATTACTCAGAAAGGAATGTAGCTTTATGCGTGATAATTTAGGCTGAAGGACAACATGCAACCCATGTCCAGGAAACTGATGCACTGTGGAACATTAGGAAGATGGCTGCAGTTTCAAAGAGGTGTCTGTATTGCCTGTATTTGTTTTACTGGGAGGAAGTCCCAGCAGCGGGGAGCAGGGGGCAAGGGACCCTAGGCTCCATCCAAAGTGAAAAGCTTGGGCTGTCATCGTGGTAGCAGGGCTGTCATCGTGGTAGCAACATGCTTTCTAAGGCTGCTCCTCAGCACCGCAGTGGGCTGAAACTCATGCATGGTGACTGACTGAAGCCCGTGAGATCCTTCAGAGCACATCCTCCTTTGCGGCCATAGCCTTGACTTGGGATCCCATGGCAAAATTTTCCATGGGAATCATTGATTTTGGATGTGGTAAGTCCAGAAAGGCATCTGGCTTTTCCTCCTTTCCGCCCTAGAGGTGATTAGATAGTGCTCCCTGAAATTCTGCCTCCTTCAAGAGAAAATTTTCCCAAATAAATCAGTGGTTATTTTGAATTTTTTTTTTTTAAATTTGCCTGTAACAAACTTTAATGTACTATTCTGCAAGGCTTTTCAGGAGTAGTTTCATTTAATGGATTTTCAATGGACTAAGGCATAGGTTTACTTATTGAGGGAGAAAAGCTTAGTCCTTCCTCTACTCTACCTTCTAGCACAGTCCAGTCTGATGACAGGCCCTAATGACTGTTTACTCCCTTTTCTGATTGCAGCTGCCCCTGGCCCTTCATGGAATGAAAATATAATGTTTAAATAACATCAAAATGCACAATATTTGGAATTGTAAAATTATTAGAGAAAAAGCTGCAAGTATTGACAACTAGACAGTGATTTCCGTATTTCAGACAATTTCATTCTTTCTAAATGGCAAAAAAAATTTGCAATTTACTGTGCAGAAAAATGTCTTTGGACACATATTCTTGATGACTGGATGCAACTGTCAGATAGCCAGAGGTGAATTGTTCTCCACTGTTATTTCTAATGATGATAGAGATTATATTTTCCTACTATAAGTTATGAGAAAATATCATATCTGACAAGATTCACTCCATCTTTTTTTCCTTGACAATATTCCCATCATTGTTGCTAGGATGTATTGCTTCCTCCTCACACTTCTTTGTCAACTCTTACAAAAACAAGTCTGACAATATCTGGCAAGACTGAACCTTCTACCTCTCCAAATTGTTTTCCTGCCCACCACAGATTTCACCTTCACTTTCATACCCTGTCTCCAATTCTGAGGTCTGACTCCTATTATCTACCTCTAACCCCTTCAGCTTTCCCTGCTATCTCAAGTTTCCTTTCCTCCTTTATTTCTGTTCTTATTATCTCTGCTTCACCTTCATCTCTCTTGGCTCCTGTCCTACTGCCTGCAAACATGCTCTTGCATATTCTACATCAAAATAAGGCTCCTTTATTCAACCTGTCTACTTATAATCCTAACTCTTCCTTACCTCTTTTTTCAGTATACTAGGGCCCAGATCCAAAGATCTATTTAGGCTCTTGACTTGTCCTTGAATGCCTAAAAGTATTCTGAATGCAGTCCTACCTAATTTTTTTCCTCTAGTTCTCACAAAGGGCCTTTTTAATTTCTCCTGTACCTTCCCTACTCTTTTGTGTAAGCTGAATTCCTTTTTGAGAAAGAACCTCTCTCTCTCTCTAAATGTGGGTGTGTGTATTTATGGAAGGGGCATTGCAGTAGTTATGTGGGTTCCTACAGCCTCAGCATCATTCCCATAATGGTGGTTAATTCCAAACCGGAGCCGAGAAGAAACTTCTTACCAAGTCCATATTGGCCCAGTCAGCACAAGATTGTTCACAAAAATGAAAGGAGTGATTAAGAGCAGTTTTCATGTTCATTGTATTATCTCTCCATTAAACAAGACAAAATTTCTCATATTTTAACAAGACATATTATGGCCTTCTCAAAACTGATGTGATTTTCCAGACAGATAGACTCCTAAGCTGAACTAATATGACAGTGATAAACATGACTGCTACACACTAAGCATATTGTAAGGTAGCTAATAAGCCTAATTATGCAAAGGCAATGCACAGATCACAGAGGAACCAATAGAAGCTTGACACAGAAAACAGAGGCTAATGGAAAGATTTTTGACAGGAGATGTAGAGAGAAAGACAATCTTAAATAGGGTTATTGACATCACACAGGCAAAGCCATCGAACCACTTGAAGGCAGAGGTGCAAGTTGCAAAAGATCCGTGGAGAAGACCTGGGTGTTGTAATATGTAACAGCACAGCATCTTTTAGCTGTGCAGCCTCCTTACAGAACTCACAACACAGTGTGTAGATATCCATCCATAAGGATCCATGAAATGAGATCCACAAAATCCAGCTGCTGAAGGCAGCAAACAAAAGATGCCCCAGGGACACTAGGGTATTGGGAACACTTTCCCCACTCTTTAACCTTTGAAATTACAAGCACTTGCAGAAAAGTATCTCTGCTCCTCCATCTCTTTGGGGTTAACGATGCTGAACTGGTTCCTGGAATTAAAAAAAGACAATTTAAAGGCCTTCTTTCAAAAATATTGACCAGGGATTAATTTTTCTCCCTGAAGTTGACTGGAAGGATCGTTAAGACACTAGTACTATTAAGTATCTGGTGTTCTTCCTAACAACTCACTGAAGAACACATGCTTTTGGCTTGTCAGAAACTGATGGAAGTGCTGTAAGACATCTACACACTTCTGTGTGTAGATGTCTGCGGTTAGTCAGCCAAAGGCCCTTGATTGGATTCATCTCATGCATTATCTTCTTATATGTGCCTGACAGTATTTTTTGCTTCTTGACTTTGCATATGAATGATAAATGTCCTGTAACAAAATTTGGAAGGACATCTGAAATGAAGTAAAACTATGGAATGATTAATTATTGCTCTCAATGGAGTTATACATGCGGTAGGGGACTGATTTTCTCACCTTGGTTTGAGGAGCTAGAACACTCCCAATAGCTGTCTTCCGATGCTTTTTCTTTGCAATGCTGTGCACAGAGGCTAGCAGTGAATCAGCAGATGCCCCATGCCTGGTGTACCTTTACAGCATCCTGTCTAAGGTGAACTCATCAGCAAAAGCTTAGTTTGGGTGTTTTACCTCTGATTTCACAGTCGGTAGGAAACAACATCTTGTGCAAGTACACTGCTCATGGAGAACTCAGGAAGACTCATTGTTTGACTACTTATCTGCATGTGATGGCTGAACGTCACATTTTGGAGCATTTTCATGTTTGTAGTAGTGGAAGGATATTGCATCTTGCTTCATGGAGCATAACAATATCTTCCTTTCATAGAAATTAAACTGCATAGTAACAGATAACATTTTAAGTGATGTTAATAGCTACATTTTCCTTTTAATAATTTAGAAAGCCTATGATTCATTTAGCCAGATCACTTACGGTGTGTCATATCAACCATAGAACAACACAGTTTACTAATATAACAGAGAAATGTAAAGCACAATTCAAGTCTTTGAAATGCCATTATGATATCACTAAGTTCGCCTAATTTTGAGAGTGTGAATATAGAATATATTTGAACTCCTTGCTATTAAGTGCAAGCTGGTTAACTAAAATCAGGGTACGAGTGGATGAGAGGAGGTCCCATGGCAATGTGATACAAGGCACAGCAATCATGACAGAGAACAAGATGGAATATTTTGTGAATTTTGGGCCAAGTTAAGGCTGAATATTCCACTCACAAATCCAGCAAGACTCAGTCGAATTCCACAGAGCTGCACTCATTTGCTCCAGGAGAGGATTATTTGATAAAGATAAACCTCCTTGGTTATTTCTCTTCTGCTCATTTGTAGGCTGACTTGCTCCAGATGATAAAGAACTGGAGGGGAAACAATGGAGAATGAAGCATAGTAATGTAGATTCTAATAACCCTCTGCAGAAAGAATGAAAACAGATACAAAGGTGGTAGCTAAAAACTAAAGGAAGTATTAATTCACCTGCGTTAGTATAGCAATGAATGCTGAGTGCAAATGACTTCCTTTTTGATAGAAGACCTTGGTTTCATTAATTTTTGAGGCAAAAAAATGTGCACTTTATTGGAAATGTTTTTAGATTCCACTTTGTACCTCTCTCCAGCGTTGGTCAGAGGTGCTGAAGGAGCAGGCAGCTCCGTAGGAGCATTGGGACAGTGAAGCAGGGCTTGCCTAGGGACAAGCAGTAAACTGAGTCTCCCAATCACAAAACCAATGCTCTCTTCATCCAAGCCTCAAGCAATGCCCACAGTCTCCAATGATCTGAAGAAAGATACTGTTCTTGCATATGTGTAGTAACCCAACTTCTGCAAAGTCTGTGGACCAAAATATTCCAAAAAGTAGTGCGTGTTTGCTTTGTTTAATCTAGCACACAAGTATCATTCTTATTTGGGTGGATAAAGAATGTCACCAAGATCAAAAATCATTTTCTTTTTTTCCTTATTCTAAATATTAAGTCTAATGTATAATATTCAGTGTGAGTGCATGCATGTATTACATGCCCATTAATAATATGTATGCACAAATAAATGAAATAAATATGAGTGCATCTTTATATCTCCAGGTATATCCAGATCTCCAGAGACATAAATGTGCTTAAGATAGGAAAAATTGGATGCTTATTTAAAACATTTTTTTAATTTTACCTGTTTCATTCATATAAAAAGATATTATAAACAATTATAAGCACCTGAATCTAGTTCAAATGTGATGGAGTATTCAGGTCATGGAAGGTAAACAGAGCTATGTCGTTCCTTAGTGAAAGTAAATAAAAAAGTTATCCCAGACTCTGTATTTCCTCTGCTTTCTCGTGTGATGAAAGTTGACAAACACCAATGAACTTTTCAAGAAGCTACAGGTTCACTGGAGCCCATAATTTGAAAATTCTCTATTCAATAATACATTTGGAGTTGTTTATTTTTAAGATTGAAACGGTAGACCGGTAGCAACACTGAAGGTTCTTGTTTTGCGCATGTTTCCTGCAAGTGGGAAGTAAATAACTCAGTGATTATGCTTTTCTGATTTCCACTAATAACCCTAAAATCAGAGCTTTAAGATACAAAGTTACTTTATGGTAACAAGTTCCCACCACCCCTTAGTGTACACTCACCCCTTTTATGTGGCACCTCCTGAGGAAAACCGCCTTTACAATTGCAACTGATGCACTAACACCAGTCTGCTCAAAAGTACTGCTTGAATAATTAAGCTGTTGAAATATCTGGGGATCTGGGCCTAAGAGCTCAATCCATAAAATGGAGCTGGCAGTCATTAGTGTTGCAGCATCTGACTTTTAGGTACTTGGCCCCTCCAGTAGTACCCACAGTCTCTGCTGGGCCCCAGGTGCCCAGGATCCTGGGGAGCCCTGTAACTGGCACAGGATTGCAGAGCTGCATCAGCCAGAAAATTGGAAATGTGCAAGGAGAAGTGAATCTTCCTGCAATATATGGGCCTTTATTCTTGGCACCTCCTTTCACTCAAGATTCATAGCATATTATGAAATCAGATTCCTAAGGCTTTTCTTTGAAACTGATGCTGGTGATGCTGCTTGGCGCACTAGTAGGTCAGGCATGGCAGCATTCATCTAGGATGTAGTAGACCACATCTCCGTAGTCAGGTTTTTTGTCCGTTGGTTTTCCAATCTCACATTTGCCACCTCGCAAAAGTATTCTGTAACAGCAGCATTGCAGGTCCTTCGCAGGCCTCCCTCCTGAGAGAGAAGCATCATGTGTACACATGCATGGGAGACAAAAACATGAGATGTGGATCTTTATCCTGGTGGTCTGAGCACTCTTTTGCAAGTGAGGAGACCTGGGCTTCAGCGCCTGCTCCTATTAATGTTTGTGAGCTTTCTATTTAGTGATAACTAAATAAATGTTTTTTTTTTTTTTGTGGTATGTAAAGACAGAACCGTTCATCACCGAGGTGCTTCTGGGCAGGCTCAGATATGGTGCCATTCATTGCATTATCTAGGTACTAAATCAGAAGAAAGTAATCAAATATCAAAAGAGGTCACCCAAATGCTAAGTGTTCAACCCTTAGCAAATGCTGGCTCTGATTTGGGAGAACTGCTATTTTTGGTGCATTGTTATCTTATGTGATATTCAGAGTTAACAAAGTACTTGAAAAAGGTAAAGTTTTCACAGAAGTACTCTCAAGTCCATAGCCTCCAAGGTCACAAGGCTCTCACAGATAAAAGAAATGCAGAAAAGAGGGAGCTGGCATTTGTCCTGGAAAGATCCTGTTAGTAGATGAGAAGAATAGATTAAATCTCTAAGCAGTTATTTTCTATGGTTTGGAAACCAATGCTAAATTAAGAGCAGAGCTTTTGGTAAACTTCTTTGTTTATGTTAGAGATGAGACAGCATATCAGCACTCAAAGATAACTCTCCCGTGTAGCTAATTGAGCTGCGCAGAGACAGAAGTAAGAGTAAGAAATAACAGAAAAGCAAACTAGCATCAAAGTGCTCCTGTGTTTTGTTTTGTTTCTCTTCAAGTCTTCATGCCTGATACTTCAGGCCAGCTCTGGGTCCAGGGCAGCTGGACACAACA